>NC_135311.1:10685535-12111368 GCF_048772815.1 Callospermophilus lateralis
CAAGGAAACTCTGTAAGAAAGCAATTAAATAGGTCATATGAAAAAATGAAATTACCTTGGAAATTAAAAATAGAATAATGTAAAATTAATATGGATATAATTTAAAGGCACTTCAGAGTAGTAGGCTTTTAAGTAATAGACTTTCACTATTTTAAGTGTGTTTTTTTGGGACTTTACTTTAGAAGTAAGAAAGCTTTCCAATAATCATAAGTATGCTTTAAAGTTAAAGGTCAGTGAAATAATTATAGGTATGCTTTAAAGTTAAAACATTAATAGTAAGTCAGGAGACGTAGTCTAGTTGCATAGTCTAGTAACCAGTGATTGAGGTGACAATGTAAAAGCTTAATCATGATTGGCAAAGGTTATAGGAAAATATCTTAAACAAGGTACTCAACATCTTAGGTAATCAATATATGCCAGAAAAGATTGTAACTCTGGAAAATCATGTAAATCAAAGAAGTTTGGGGCTTTGAGGCTATCCATTAACTACCTGAAAAAACACCTGTAAAAAAGGTATAAAAGTAAAGGGCCCTCCAAGGCGGCAGATCTCTGGAGGCTGCTCATAACCTGCAACCTGCTGTTCTATCTCTTCTTCTTCCGCCAATGCCACTCATCCTTCAGGACCCCTGGATCCCTGCTGGGGCTGGACCCTGCCAGTCATGTGTTGGGAGGTTTTTTGTTTCTTTAATAGAAAAGTATTAAATTTTGTGACGATTTTTTTTTTTTTCACCAGAGATTGAACCCAAGAGGCACATCCCCAGCACCCTTCCCCTGCTTTTTGGGTCTGGGTTTCCCTAAATTACTTAGGGCTTCATTAAGTTGCTGAGGATGGCTTCAAACTTGTGATCCTCCTGCCTCAGCTTCTGGAGCTGGGATTTGTGGCCAGTTATTTTTTTATTAATTTAATTTAATTTTTTTACTCAAATGGAGCAAAACTTTTCATTTCTCTTGTTGTATATGATGTAGAGTCATGCCATTTGTGCAGTCATACCCATACATAGGGATAATAATGTCCATCTCATTCCACCATCTTCTCCCCAACACATTCCCTCCCTCTGCTTAATCCAGAGTTTTTCCATTCTTCCCTTCCCTCCCCCCGCACCCCCCCCCCATTATGGATCAGCATCCACTTATCAGAGAACACATTTGGCCTTTGTTTGGGGGGATTGGCTTACTTCACTTAGCATAATATTCTCCAACTCTGTCTATTTGCCTGTAAATGCCATAATTTCATTTTTCTTGAAGGCTAAGTAATATTTCACTCTGTGTGTTTGTGTGTGTGTGTGTGTGTGTGTGTGTGTGTGTGTGTTGAAGGGCATCTAGACTGTTTGTGGCCAGTTTTTTAAGAATCTTTGTAGGTCTTCTTATTGTGTATTCAGAATTTACTTTTTGTTAGGTTTGATAAGTTTCAAATATTTTCTACAAGTCACCCAAATTGTGCAATTTATTTTCATTTTTTTTCTACATATTTCAGGTTTAATTTGCTTTCCTTGTTCTTATGTCTTGGTGGAAATTCATGAGTACCTCATTCTCCCACGTTGGCTTTATTTAAAGGCTAAAAATTCTATTAAAGTAGGGCTTTAGTGCTTGTCAGTCAGCTTGATATACTGCGTTCTTTGTCAGTTCAATATATTTTCTAATTGTTCGTTATGACATGGACAATTGTATTTCTGAATTTCCACTTAGGGTGGGGATTTGCCAGGAATAGCATTGCTTTGACTGAATCCCATTGTGTCAGCAAAAATATTTTATGTGTTTTCACTCTTTTGAAATTTGTTCACACTGTTTTATGGATAAACATCAGAACACTGTTTTATAGATAAACATCATTTTCAGTATAAGAGTTCCATGTTTATTAGAAGAGAATTCTGGTTCTGGTGTTAAAAAGTTGAATTCTAAATACATCCATTAGGGTCACTTTTATTAATTGTGTTGTGCCCCTCTAATGCATATTCAGCAATTTGCTTTTTCTATCATTCACATAGGGATGTTAATAAAATTCTCTACCAAAATTATACAATTTTTATATATATCGTTGGCTTCATAATTTAAAGAATGTCCTATCACATGCCTAAGTATTGACAAATGCTACATCTTCCTTGTGTTTCTTCTTTTAATGTTTCCGTGCCAGTGAGGTGATGTTTTCAGGACACAGTAGGGCCTGATCAGGTTCCTCAGGGTTAGTATTTTTATTTGTGTCTTTTTCCACCATTTTAATGTTATTATTTCCATTGATGTAATTTACTTCCGAAAATTAGTCAATATTTTACCACTTTGCTAGTTTAGTTACTTAGGAATATTTTATTATCATTTATCCACTTCCTGTGTCCTGTGATTGTTGTGTATTTGAATTTACAGCACACATAAATTTAACTTTTAAAATAAATTTTACACACAATGTGATAATATTGACTTTGATTGTTTTATCCTTTTTATTACTCCACTTCACAGAGTTCAGGACTAGCAATGCTTGTTGATCTGAATCAGATCAGTAATACAATATTTAAATCTGGATTTTAACCACAGATGCTCCATTTTCTTTTTCCTATTTATGATTCACTTTATCCTGGGGTAGAGAGATGGACGGTGTAGGCTTTAGAATTTCAAACCAAAAAGCCTGTGGTGTTTACCAGGACTTCTCTTCCTCTGCACCCATAGAATCCTAACTTTTGTTCCCTGCCCCACAAACCTGTGAAATGTTCTGCTCAGCTCCTTGTCTCCTTAGAATTTGTAGGTGTCTTTAGGTGAAGGAAATGTGGTTCCAGACTCTGGGCTCTGCCTCGCAAGACTTCTTTCCTTTCCTGCCTCAGGGCCCTCTAATTCCTCACTGTGTTAATAGCTCTCAGATGTCATCAGGTAGAATTTTTCAAAGTCTATGACTAGTTGTACTCTTGAGAATAGCTTAGCCTAAATAACATAATCCACCATTCCCATAGATAAAAGTCCGGTGATATTTTGAAAGTTAATAAAATTGGTTAGGATTCATCTTTTCTTACTTCTTATTTTATTCTTGTTTCAATTCTTATTTTGGGGTAACATTTTGGGAAAATAGAAACTGAGGGCTTTTTACCCACTGTTAGAAAAGGGATGTAGGTACCACATGAAAGAGGGCACACACTCTATGATTTAAACTAAAAACTATGCTTATTTTAAAATCCTGGAGTGAAATAGTAGAATGAAAATTTTAGATTTTAAATCAATATTCATTATGTTGAATTAACTAGGATGGAAAATTTAAAGTATGAAATTTAGTATTATCTCTGTTACTCAAATATTTCATATTGGGTAGCTTTTTGAACCTGTTGAATTGTGTCACCTGTCAGAACACTGGTAGTCCTGGTAGTGAGAAACCAGGTTAATGCAACGGCTACTCCATCCTACCGTGTACTTCACTAATAGTGCAAAGAATGAGGTAACAATAATCTTTAGCCATTGAATATAATAAATCACAGTGTAGATAGCGTGGATGGACAAGAGTCGTATGTTGTAGTGATCCTTCCCAAAAGTCCTTAACAGAAACACCGCAGTCATCATGCAGTTGTGGTGGGTTCCTGATGGAGCTAAATGGTGTCTGTCTTGATGATTTAGATGTGAGGGGGGTGTCTGGCTTGTTTGTGGGCTGGACACGTAACCATTATTGAAAATCAGAACAACATGGATAATAACTGCTTAACATTTTTAATTTGATTACTGTATCATTCAATTTTCTACCACTAAAGTGAAATGCCTAAGACAATTATAAATATGGTAAAGAGGTTATTTAGTTCATACTTCGGGGGCTCCAGCTCACAATTGGGCAGCTCCTTTGCTTTTTGGCTTCTGTGAGACTGTGAGGATATCTTAAGGCAATGTTCATGTCATAGCAAACATTTTACATCATGGGTCAGGAAGCAGAAAGAGAGGCGGGCGGGAGGGAGAAAAAGAACAGAGACCGAGGATGGGCATGGATCCCTTGATCAACCTTGGGGTACACCCCAATTAATAAAGAACCCCCTATAAAGCCCTACCTCCTGAAGACTCAGAGCACCTTCTAATTGAATCTAATTGAGCCAACCTGGGGAGCAAGCCTTTAACACATGGTCTTTTGGGGGACAACATTCATATTAAAGCCATCATATTTTTGCCCCTGATCCCCAAGATTTATACATCTCACAGAGCAGAATCCATTCTTTCTATCACTGAGTCCCAAAGTCAACTGTTCTCACATTGCTCAATAGTCCAAGTCCAAACTCTCCTCTGAGACTCAAGGCAAATTTAATGTAAACCCCTGTTTTTTAAAAAAAGTTTCACACTTCCAGGATACAATGTGAGGCAGGCACCGATCAAATGTTTCTATTTTAAAAGGGGAAGATAAGACAATAGAAGTAGGGGTCATCTCAGAGCAAGACTGAAACCAAGCAGGGCAACTGTGACATTCTAAATATCCCTGTCTGACATACAGTGGGCACCAAAACTTAGGTAGGAGAATAAAGTTCTAGTGTTCTATAGAAAATAGAGTGACTTTAGTTCACAATAGGCATTACATATTTTATAAAGAAGTAAAAGAGAGGAACTTGAAGTCTCACAACATAATGAAATGGAAATGAGTTAAAAATATTAATTATCTTGATTTTGATCATTATACATTGCATACATTTATTCAAATATCACACTATACCCCATAAATATGTAGGATTATTATATAACAATTATAAAGATGGGCATGGATGGGCATTTTACTTTTTAAGATAAAGTCAATTAATGTAACTGTTTATATTATGAAGTTAAAAGGAAAAAAATTAACCATTGGGTTTTTCATTATTAGTTAATAATGCCCTCAGTATAATTAAGTATTAACTGATGGGGGGAAACTTTATCAACCTGGAATAAAAGGGAGCTCATCATATCATTTGGTGTCACTACAACCAAAGTATAGAAAACAAAATTCAAGTTGGAAATAAATTAATTACAAAAATTTGGAATATTTAACATCAAATTTAAGAATAAGACAGGTGCTGCTGGATCGTCAATGAGTAAATAATATGAATGGTGTAAGAAAGATGGTGTGGGCATGAGTTTTGTCTTTTAGAACATATTAAGAAATAGAAATTAAAAATAAAAAAAATTAAGTAGTTTATGTAGATAAATCATGCTAAATAAATGCACCAATATTATACTATAGAATTTTCCTTTGAACCTTATCTATTCAAAGTGATATCAAGCAAAAAAAAAGCCCATAAAATCAGCTTTATTTGCACAAATGCAAGATGAGTTGTTTATAATATATGTATATATAAAATGAATTTAAGTATTATGTGGTTCATTTTATTTCTTATCTTTATTTTGCATATTAGTAATATATAATAATATATCACTACTTATTTAGATATTTAATTTCTCTTGGTATTATTTTATAGTTTTCAATGTACCTACTTTGCATTTCCTTGGTTAAATTTGTTCTTAGATATTTTATTTTTTTTTATCATTTAGTGAATAAAATCACTTTCCCATTTCATTTTTGCAAGACTTATTATATGTATATAGAAATATAATTTTTGTATATTTATCTTGTACCTAACAGAAATTTATTGTACTTTTAGACTCCAGAATTTCCATTTACCTTTAAAAAATTATTTCTCTCTCTTCAATTGTATTCTCCATTATTCTTCTCATTGTTGTTGTACTCTATTTTAGTTCTTCAATATGGGCTTTGGTCAGTGATAATATTTCATAGGAGATTTGGAATCTTTCTGCTAAGCTCAACATTTAAGCAACATCAAATGCTGTTTCTGTTGACTTCTTCCCTGCCGCCATGTACAGTATTATGTGCCTCTTCATTTTCATGTACCTTTTATTGCTGAAAAAAAAATGCATCTGCAGATCATGTATTTATTCTGATTCTTCAATAGTATCATCTCCTGTTCAAAATGGTACCAGGTGCTGTTATTTCTTCTTCTGCGTTGTAGAAATTATTTTATTTTTTTTTTCTTCTTAAGTCCAATTCCTTACAGGTCACTTCTATGTCAACACAGCATAGTGATGGCTCTGTGTTTGGTCCAAGACTCTGTTCAAGCATTTTGAGCTGTTAAGGATTCTGCCCTTTGCTATTGGATTTTTTCCTCAGGCTGGGAAATCTACTGCAAGCTCTGGAAGTTTGCAAGACAGGGCTGACTTTTCCTTTTTGCTTCACTTTATTTCTGTTTTGTCCTAGCATGTACACAAGCCTCACACTCCTGCAGGGACCTGCAGAAAGCAAAGGATGGTCATTTATGATCTCTCTGAGCATGCTTGCAGCTGTGTACCTGTGGGCTTTCTTCTAGACTTCCAGGAACACGTGGGGGCTACTCAGGTCCCAAATGATAATCTTATTCACAGTATGTCTCTCAAGATTTTCTGGCCGGTCTGCAGGTACTCTTCTCACCTCATCCACAGGATGTCTGCTCACCTCGTTCAATGCTACACCCTCAGGCCCGCTGGGAAGCAAACTTTTCCCATTTGTTTGCCATGGAGTTTGTTATTGTTTTTGGTAATAATGTTGGGTTTCTTGTTTTTCCTCCTACTGCACTCTAAATCAAGTTAGCCACATCCAGCAAAGATGCTTTTTTTTTTATTCTTTCTTTCCTTGCCCTGGTACAAAGCAGTGAAGGTACTGTATATGGGAAAGAGATGGGCTTACAACTGTGCTTACCTAGGCTCAATTGTTTTCTAGAATCAGCACTTCTCAACCAGTTACATACCTTAGATTCCTTTCCAGATCCTCAAGTGATTGTTTTTTAATAGTGTGATCACAGTTTTACAGTTTTATCACTGTTTTAGGTGGAGATGGTCAGCCAAGCTCCTTATTCCATCATTCTGGAAATTTCCTACAGTAAAATTATAGCAACGACTCTTCCAACTGCAGGGTCTTAGCATGCACTGTGAATGTTCCCGCTCCTCTGAAGATGCAGTGTCGTGCAGAATCAAAGAACTTTAGAAGAGGCTCCTTGGATGTTCAAAGGGACCTCAGGGGCCTAACAGGTGGTGGTATAGCAGAAGTGAGTGTTCTACTTGAGCTCACTTCCGCCTAACATGTAGCAGGCAGAAAGAAGACCCAGACCACCCAGGGTTTACCGGAGAAGCTGTCTCTCTGAAAATGATGGTTGACAAGCACAAAGGAAACTTACAACTCAATGAACTGATAGAATAATGAGATCTAAAACGCCTACTACTGATTTTGAAAATTGCAGATGTGGCAGGCCACTGAGGGCAGACTGGGTCAAGATCAGATGACCAGTCTTCTGAACTTGTCACTTGAATGTGAACATGATATAACTGTTGCTAGGGTATGCTCTGAGATCCAGTGGGTGATCATGTCTGAATTTATTTTTTTTTCCATTTTCTCAAGAAAAGACATGATTAAAACAGAGAAGTACATTTTAATGGTTGAGAAGTTTTGTTGTGAAATACAAGTGAATTGCAACTTTTTCAGTTCCTCAGATGGAAGATATTCCCCATAATTGTATAGTTTTTTCATGTAATGGTTTCTCTTTCCAAGTTGACTTTTAATATTCCCTTGGACCCAGGTCTGTCACTGTGTTCTGGAAACTGTTCCTTGATCTTGTCTATTTCTTTTCTTTTTTTTCTTTTTTTTTTAAGAGAGAGAGAGAGAGAATTTTTTTTTAATATTTATTGTTTAGTTTTCGGCAGACACAACATCTTTTTTTGTATGTGGTGCTGAGGATCGAACCCAGGACGCATGCATGCCAGGCGAGCGCACTACCGTTTGAGCCACATCCCCAGCCCCATTGTCTATTTCTCTTATCATTTGTTGTAAAAGTACTGCATACTTCCAGATTTGGGGCTTACACAATTATGGTCCTATATTCCTCTCTATGGTTTCTTCTCTCCATGCTGAACTCTACCAGCACAAGGACTATATATTCTCCCCACTGTTAATTTGAACTACCATTATATTTTTAGTTCTAAGTAAAATGCCTGGCATATAGTAAGCACTCAATGAATATTTATAATGATTCAAAGAATGTATAAATGAACACATTTCAAGATACTTGATTATTTCCCAAAGCATAGATGATGACATTCTTAAAGTAAGTTTAAAATATAATTCGAAAGAGATGGGGAAAGTCTTTTTTTCTGTGCCACCTCATGCTTGGGAGGTTCTAGTTCATAACACCCCTTGCAACAACCCACATAACATGAATCATCTAAATTCATCCAAGTATAGCCTGAATTCCAACACGACCCACAATAACACAATACACATTGAACAGTGCATCTGAATTTTGGGCATATAACACCTGTGTTCTCTAGCTGTGTGGCCCCATATCATTTCCTCCCAGTCACGATTCTTAAGTCTGTATTAACTTTGCTATTTTCACTCCTCTCAGTTCTCACTTCTGTTGCCTTTATTCCGATCATGATGGTCCTCTGCCATCTTCGTGTTATCACTCTGATGCATCCTCCAGTAAATCCAACTGGGATCTGGGCAGTTTTCCTAAATGCCATTTTACCACATCACTCTATGTTTAGCATCTTTCACTTTCTTGAAAAAAAAAAAAAAACCAACAAAGAACAATTCTCCAGTGTTGCATGAATAATCTTTCACAGTCAAGGTTTACTCATTTCTCTTGTACTGACTCTTTCTTTGTTCCCTAAATTCTAGCACTGACTTCCCTCTACATTTACATCTGTTTTAACATCAGCTTTCTAATAGATTTTATCATGTTGTATGGCATATACCCCTTTTGATATCCTTAGTAAAAATATGTAGGATGGTTCAAATTTTTCTGATGATATTTAAAATAAATATGTCACAGTAACCTGAATTTTCTGCAGAAATAAGAAACTGTCATTTACAACAAGCTCCACTCTTTTGGGAACATGATGCACTTGCTCTTTCAACTTTCAGCAAGAATAAAGGAGTTATAGCTCAGTGATAGAGCACTTGCCCAGCATGTGTGAGGCCCTGGGTTGGATCCCCACCACCACATTAAAAAAAAAAAAAACCTAAATAAACAAAATAAAACATTGTGTCCATCTACAACTAAAAATATTTTTAAAAAAAAAGAATAAAGGAGTTTCTCTTGGAAGTTCATCTATCTTAGTTTCTCTTGCAAGCACAGTGCCTATTTTCAGGGTAGGATACCACCCCAGCAAACATGTAATTCTAAGTAAGAAGTTTGTGGATTATAATCATACAGAGTAAAAATAAACATACAGAGGCAAAATACAGAGTAAAAATAAACATACAGAGGCAAAAATAATACTCAGGTAGAGAAAGACAGAGAGAACCAATAAAAGGGAGAAAAGGTGAGGAGGAGGAGAAGACCCCAGACAGATAAGCAAAGGGGAGATTGCAGGAAGGGTACGGTGCACCACCTGAGTGACTTCCACCACTTCCTTTTGCAGATGACAACACTGGTGAACTAGATTTCTCTAAGGCCGAATGCCATTGACTTTTGTAGCCATATGACAGACTACAGACTTTGTCCAAATCCAAGACTCCAGGATTTGTGCAGTTGGTGCAATAGGGGAGGTCAGGAGAATGCAGGCAAGAGAGGAGAAACTTGGAAGCCAACAGGGGGAGAGAGAGAGGGAAATGAGAGACCTTATGGGAGGCTGTGGCTGAGCAAGGCAAGGGAGGATTTTCTGATAGGGAAGTGGGTAGAGGCAGAGGTTAGTCTGTGCCACAAAGAGAGACGGATGAGAGTAGGAGAAGGTGTGGGGAGGGCAGCATATATCTGACTTCTGAGAGAGCTTCCTGGCCAAGACACCAAAGCTCCAAATGCTGCTCCTGCGCCTTCTCCTCTTCGAGGGACTTCTCTGCCATGGGCAAAGCACAACTGGTAAGAAGAGCTCAGGTGAAAAGATATCTGTGGTCAGGCACAGGGGAGAAAGCCCCTGGAGAAGCTGCCCGAAGGAGGCAATTCTCTTACAATATGCCCTTGGAGTCTACACTCCAGACTGCATCCTGGGAGAGAATTCTTGCTTCTCGTCTCAGTTTCTGTCTCTGATTTTAGCAACAGGGGCCTGGGTTAGGGAATAGAGGGTATTGGGATATTTGAAAACTGTAACTATCTGCATTCTTTCTTTCCACCCTGAATTCTTCTTCTTCTTGTATTGTCTCTTCTCTCATCCCTTATAGTCTCTCCACCGGCCACTCTCCTCTCTTTCAGCTCCCCAGGCTCTAAGACCTCATCATGCCCCAGCAGAAGAGCCCCGCTCCTTCCGCCTAGTCCACATCTCCTCCTTTGCCAACCACAGCTGGGCCAGCACCCAGGCCTCTGGCTGGCTGGGTGACCTGGAGATTCTTGGCTGGGACAAGGTCTTAGGCTCCCTCGAGGACCTGAAGCCCTGGTCCCTTGGAAACTTCAGCAAGGAGGAGGTGAAGAGCCTTCAGTCGCTGTTCCAGATGTACTTCCACGGTTTCATCAGGGTCGTGCAGGCCTTTTCTAGCCAGTTCCAGTTTGAATGTGAGTTTGGTGTTCCAAGCTCTGTCTGGGCCCTCTGGCCATCTTCCAAGTGTGTGTGTGCGGGGGTGGACCAGATTCTACCATCTTAACCTTTCCTGACCTTGCTCCCTGCCTCCCTTTGGCTCCCACTCACTTCTCTGCTTCACCCTTCACCACCTGCATCCTGCCATATGCACAGCAGGGCCCCCTGAGCTTCTCTCTTCCCACCCCTGGACACACCCTTCTGTTCTGCCCCGTCGTCATCGGACTGAGTGTTCGCATGGCCTGACCTTGACCTCACCACTCCTCCGTGAGTTTTCCCAGACGAGTCTCCTGTCTTCTATTCCTTCCCTATCAATTATTCCAATATGATTATTCCCATATACATTTATTAGCTTCCAATTTTCTTCCCACACATCTTCTTCCCATTTTGCCTCTCAATTCTAGTTTCCTATAGGATTCCCCAGCAATTTGCTCCATTGAATTCCATCACCCTTTGGATTTTTTTTTTTTTTATGTTCCCTTCTTGTCATTCTTTTCATATTGACCCTCTTCTCTGTCCATTCTCAGACCCCCTTGAGCTCCAGACATCATCAGGTTGTAGACTGCATGCTGGGCAGGCCCCAGAGGGCTTCTTTAATGGGGCATACCAAGGATCAGACTTCCTGAGCTTCCAAGGGGGTTCCTGGCAGCCATCTCCAAGAGGAGGGAGTCGGGCCCAGAACGTCTGTCGGGTGCTCAATCTCTACGAAGATATCAAGGAAATAGTGCAGAGCCTCCTCGATGACACTTGCCCTCGATTTCTGGCAGGCGTCCTTGCCGCAGGGAAGTCAGAGCTAGAGAGGCAAGGTGAGTCCGATGCTCTCTCCCCTCCTACTCCTATTGCTCTTACTCCTTTGTTTGGATTCGCCTTTTCTCATCATCTTGTTGAAACACGCAATAAGAGGTCCCAGGGAGAGATGCCTGGCTTCAGGATTGTTTTCCCAAGAAAATATAAAAGAAGTGATAACTCAAACTTCTAAGGCACCCAATACCTGAACTGGAGCTCAAAGTGCTCACGAAACTTCCATTTCTCCCCACTCTTCCCCTGTGTAGTGAAGCCTGAGGTCTGGCTGTCCAGTGGCCCCAGTCCTGGGCCTGGACGTCTGCTGCTGGTGTGCCACGTCTCTGGTTTCTACCCAAAGCCCTTGTGGGTGATGTGGATGCGGGGTGACCAGGAGCAACGGGGCACTCAGCGAGGTGACCTCCTGCCTAATGCTGATGGAACGTGGTATCTTCGGGTGACTCTGAATGTGGCCGCTCGGGAGGCAGCTGGCCTGGCCTGCAGGGTGAAGCACAGCAGTCTCGGAAGCCATGATATAGTGATTCACTGGGGTGAGAGAACTGAGACCCAGCTGGGAATGACGGAAAATAGCCCTAGGGATTTTCAGTGAGGAACTGGGGAAATAGGTAGAAATCCTAAGTGCGGGAAGGATAAAAGTGGGAAAATCCAAATAAAGAAGGGGGAGGGAGTGATAGCAAGTAAATTTAAAGAAACTGGAAATCAGAAATTAGAGGAACTAAAGAAAAAAGAAACTATTGATTTGGTGGAAGAGGGTTGGGGTGGGTACATGATGGACACAGACTCCGGAGGGGGGGATTGAAACACAGGCTCTAGAACACAGTGAGAACCCCAGGAAACCCCCTGCCCCCATGACCAAAGCCTAACCTGTGGCGGATCAGGAGCATTTCATGGGTCCCTCTGCTTATTTTATCCCAACCAGGTGGATATGCCATCCTTCTGCTTCTGATGTGTTTGGCTGCCATCGTCACCTTGGTCCTGCTGTTTGGACTGCACTTGTGGTGTAAAAAGCAGAGGTGTGATTTTTTTTTTATTCGTTGTTTGTTCATCCTCTGTGTCTTTTTTCCCTTTCCCCCTTTCTCTGTGATTCCCCTTCTTTAAGATTAAGATCCTCTTCTTTTCTCACAGCTCCAATTGGAAAATCCCGTCTCCCTGTAGATCCAACTCTGCCTTTCCCCTGGGAGCCCAAACCCAGGACCCCAGGAATCCAGCACATCAGCTTCCCATGACATCAGAGTCCTGGATCAAAAAGAGAATTTTGAAGTGGAAAACAAGTCTAAACCAACTCTGGTGACATTAGTTTGCCTTGCACGTAAACTCCTTGTCTACTTCTTAGATATGCTTCTTGTCCTCTAAGGAAAATATGATATTATTCAAACAACTTATTGTGGCAGAGATATCAATCCCTTTGGACACCCTTTGCTTTTCATCTTCCGGCAATATCTTTTTTTTTGCTTTGTTCATCACCATTGATCCTTCGAGATGGAACTCAGATGCCTTCTTCTCATGGTGGTTTCCCAGGATTGCCCATTTGAAAGCTCTTCTATACTCCCCAGATTGAACTGGCCTTCCTCAACACACTCACCTCTTCCTGCTCTCATCAATCATCCTTTAGGGATTTTTGCTCTTCCCTTTCCTCTCAGATGTTTGAAAGTAGGATTTAGGTGTATGTACTTGTAAGCACATGGTTTCCTGCTCTGAAAGGACCCGTCTTGGTTTAAGCTTCAAAATATCCCAAGAAATATTGCATTTTCATTTGGCACTAGCCTCACACATGATGTTTCTGTTTCTGCCTGGATGTAATATGTTTTAACCAATGCTGACCAAAATATGTTTACTTTCAGATAAACCAATATTGTCTTAGTTCATTTCTTCTCTGAAATCTCTGCGTCATTTGACTGTGTGCTCACTAAAGCAGCTCTTCTTTCCCTCTCACCAGAGGTAAAGGAGGCAGGTAAATGCCTCAGACTCCACTGTAATTAGAGTGTTCGTGCATCTTCAGGATATTTAAATAAAATGATATCATGTGGGATATCACCTGTCAAGCCAGGACAGGTTCAAATTATCATTCCTACTTCCAAGAAAACGTGTATGTCTTTGTTGATATTCGTATTCTGGGGGAAAAATTTACATTTTTAGCCATGAGGAAGACAAATGGGATTGGAAGACAATTTTAATGGGTGGAGTCATAGGAAAGACAACGATGGGAAAGCTAGGTTTGATGCCAGTTTAGCTTGTGCTTACTTTATTTTGGTTCATCATCATCCCAACGTCATCCTCATTACCATCATCATGTAGTTTGTTTCCCTTCTTTTTATATAAATTATTAAATTATCTAGTTGAGTTGAGATACATTGGAATGAGCTTGTTGGAATACAGGGAACTATTAAGAGCACAGAGTTCATGCAGATGTCCATTCAACTCCTTTCTTTGCGTGAGATAATAGAAAAGAGTGTGGAGGCTTCTTAGTGTAAGCTTATAACTTCATGTGAAGCATTTTCAAGTTCAGCAGTCACTTATCCAGGGCAGAGTCTTGACCTAAGAAGGAGGTACTGAGGCTGCCTTCCACTGGTGAGAGTCCATCACCCTCTGTATGACGCATTCAGTTAGCTTATCTAGAGGCTTTGCTGAGTCCAGAGAGGAAGGCAGGATTCTGAGGGGCTGTTTGGAGCACCAAATGTTGGAAGCCAAGAGTTCTCTCCATGGTTTAAATTTTTTTTATTCTTTGAAAATAAAGAGGTTCAAGTACAGACCTTTCATTTCTGAGACAAGGTATGTAGTGAAACATCTTTCTATGTTTCTCATTTAAATATTTTTTTGCCATTATTCCAGTCACAATAATTTTTGAAGCCGCCATCTGACACAGGCTAACTTTCATGGTTCCATGCCTGATCTTTCCTCTACCACATCTCGTGTTTCTGTGACACCCAGTTTCTTTTTGTCCCTCAATTACATCAAGCTTCTTCTCAGTTCCAAGTGTCACGTGTATAGAAAGAAATTTGCCGATTAGTCTAAGTAACACACTCCACCTCAGTCGTACCCCATTCCAATATTCTGTTTATTTTTTCTTAGTTTATTTCAAATATCTTTTAATATATTTTTTATTTATATGACAGCAGAAAGCATTACAATTCTTACTACACATATAGAGCACAATTTTTCATATCTCTGGTGGTATACACAGTGTATTCACACCAATTTGTGTATTCATACCTGTACTTTGGATAATAATGACCATCCCATTCCACTATCATTAATTACCCCATGCCCCCCCTCCTTTACCCTCCCACCCCTCTGCTATATCTAGAGTTCATCTATTCCTCTCATGCTCCCTCTCCCTATCCCACTATGAATCAGCCTCCTTATATCAAAGAAAGCATTAGGCATTTGGTTTTTTGGGATTGCCTAACTTCACTTAGCATTATCTTCTATAACTCCATCCATTTACCTACAAATGCCATGATTTTATTATCTTTTATTGCTGAATAATATTTCATTGTGTATATATGCCACATTTTTAATCCATTCATCTATTGAAGGGCATCTAGGTTGGTTCCACATTTTAGCTATTGTGCATTGTGCTGCTATAAACATTGATGTGGCTGTGTCCCTATAGTATGCTGTTTTTAAGTCCTTTGGCTACAGACAGAGGAGAGGGACAGCTGGGTCAACTGGTGGTTCCATTCCCAGATTTCCAAGAATTCTCCATACTGCATTATATTCTGTTTATTTTCAATATTTAATTTAGCTGTAATTACTTCATTGTTTTATGCATTTATTGACTTTTTCATTTAAAACATAGGAAATATGTCATCCTAAATTTCATCTGTCTTGATCACACTTGTAACCTCTTGCTTAAATAATAGCTTGACATTTTGGGCTAGTGAATATGTGTATTAAAATAAATATATATTTCAATTGAAAAATGATACTAACTGTTGACTCTCAAGAAGAGCTTTTAGTGACACCAATCTTTATCTGATGGGTGATAGATGTCCAGGTACCGATGAGTTTCCAAAGTGCTGGTGTCACTAAAAGCTATAGGCACAACATTTATATTGTTCAAAGATGAAAAAATGCTCACTCTAAGTTCTCTCTTTCCTTCAGTTATTATCTTTCTGTATATGACAGATCTTATGTACAGATGTAGATTTAGGAAGGAGGAAGGCAATCCCAGAGCATCTTATCTGACTCCTCTGTCTTAAGAGTGAAAAGCCTAGTTGCCCATAACATGCTACTGTGGGTTTTTTCCTGCTGTGC
Organism: Callospermophilus lateralis; assembly: GCF_048772815.1. NCBI lineage: Eukaryota > Metazoa > Chordata > Mammalia > Rodentia > Sciuridae > Callospermophilus > Callospermophilus lateralis. Next base: position 10,701,067 of record NC_135311.1, read on the forward strand.
TTTGGTAAATCCCAGGGAGTCTCCTAGGGAAGGATGACTGCTGTGTGCTGTGATTTTGAGGAAACTCTAGGTCTCTGAATGCACTAACTTATTGCAATCTAGTTCTTTTTGTGAGAAGGTGCTCTAGTTGAGACCTGGGCATAGATTTGAGTGAAGCACAAGACATGCTTCCTGGGGAGGTGGATGAGGGCTACTTACTCATGTGCTTTCCCAACTCTCATAAAACTGGCACAGATGGGTTTTTAAAAAGTCAGAGGACAGATAATCATTTCATAAGAAACACCAGGTCAACGTGATTTGGGGAATTTTTCAATATTTGTCCAGGATATTGTCAGAAACATTTTATGCTAACCATGCCATGTAAGCCTTTAAACTGAGTAATTTCACCATACAAAAAACCAAAAAGCTTAATGCCAAAAGACCAAACAACCCAATCAATAAATGGACAAAGGAACTAAACAGACACTTCTTAAATATGAATGGTCAACAAATATTTGAAAAAATGTTCAATATCTGTAGCAATTAGAGAAATGCAAACCAAAACTACACTAAAATTTCATCTCACTCCAATCAGAATGGTAACTATCAAGAATACAAGTAACAATAAATGTTGGTGAGGATGTGGGGGAAAAGGTATATTCATACATTGCAGGTGGGACTAAAAATTGGTGCAATTTACAGTCTAGAAATCAGTATGAAGTTTCTTAAAAAATTAGGAATGAAATCGCTATTTGACCCAATTATTCCACTTTCCTGTACATATACAAGAGAGTTAAAATCAGCCCATTTCAGTGATACAGTCTCATCGATGTTTATAGCAGCTCAATATCTGCTATGAAACCAATAGTTAAACTATGGAACCAACCTGGGTGTCCTTCAATAGAGGAATGTGGTATATATGAACAATGGAATATTACTCATAAGACAGAATTCCTTTTGCCATTTGTGAGTAAATAGATGGATCTGGGGACTATCATGCTAAATGAAGTAAGCCAATCCCCAAAACCCAGAGGTCTAATGTTCTCTCTGATATGTGGATGCTAACACACAGTAAGGATGGAGAACAGATGTTCAGTGTATTAGATAAAGAGGAATGAAGGGAAGAGAGGAGGGACAGGAATAGTAAAGACAGTGGAATAAATCCGACATAACTTTCTGATATACATAGATGAATACATCACAGTGAATCTCCACATCATGTACATGCCCAAGACTGGGATCCAATTATAATGAGATATATGCCATGTTGTATAAATATGTCAAAATTGACGCTACTGTCACGTATAATTAAAACAAACAAAAAAGACTAAAATGAATGTAACTGAGATTATATATGTACACATAAGATTTCGGATCTCCTTCCTTAAATATCACAGGTATAAAATAAGTATCCTTGAAAAGTTTATTCAGTGTTTACTACTTCATGAGGATGCAATCAGCATGACTGTGGAAAGTTTAAATGACACAGAACCTGGTTTTTCAACAAACAAATTGTAATGAAAACTAAAGATGGAGAAGAAACTTTCAGATTTAAAAAAAAATGTATCTGTTTAAACAAAAACACTGGATCAGGATTCAAAATCTTGTATTGAAGAATAAATATGAGACTAAATCACTTCAGGAGACAGGTGTTGTCTAGTATTGTAAACTATATGATTCTGGCTCAAAATAGAAACTATTATTAAAAAAAAGAGTGAAGGATAGTACTTTCCATGTCCACCAAAAATAAAACCACTTACTGTGTACATAAATATTCTAGAAATGACAGATGTTGAGTTTGGAACAAGAGATTGAGGGAGTATCCTTGCTCTTGAAATAGCATCCTTGCTGGAGAAGGTTGCAAAAAAACATGAAGAATCAAAATGAGTGGGGGTCAAAGTTGAGAAGGGCATGGTAGCCATATCCACTCAGGAGACCAGGGCCCTGTTCTCTGCCTAATGAATGAGCTAAGCTGAGGATGTGGAAGACCTGATTAAGTGGAGCAGTGTAAACTGAAACTTGGATCTGGGCCTCCCAGTGCACCACCTGTAGATTTGCAAAGATACACGTGCACACCTGCCCTGGAGCCTGTGTTCAAAGGGAGCAGCATGGTTGAAGCACAGGGCTGTTTCTTCAAATTACTCACAGAAAGTACCTGGAGATTTTTGGAACTTTGACTTTACCCTTAATTTCTGAGAACCATTTCATCATCTTTCCTCATTCACCATTTTACCCACTCTCACTTTCTTTGGCAAATGATCCCATCAGTTTACTAGTTTATCAAGATCAAATCTTCCTTTGGATTGTGTTGTCATTCTTCCAATATAGCCAGGCACCAATGCCTCCTTATAAGTTGTCTGACCTTTCACTCCTTTTATGATAATGATCCAAGTGTGAACATCACTGTCAAAAATGGAACTCAAATTATGGACCCCTTTATCAAAGATATAGTAATGATCCCATATTGAGCATAAACTCAATTATTAAAGAAAATAAGAGGTATCTCTTCTTTGGTTTCAGCTGATTGAATAATAAAATTATTTGAATGGAGCCTCTGGTAGGTCAGATACTCTTTGCATACCTATCAATTCATGTTGTCCTTCTGATAATCCTAAGCAGGCACTATTATTCCCATATGAGAGATGCAGAGACAAAGATCACATCATTACCAAGTATTAAAGGCAATATTGCTCCAAAATTTCTTCTTTCACTATTATACTATACATCCAGCAAATATGTATGGGAAACCTGTTACATGATCAGTATTATTACAGGTAATAAAATACAGCAGAGACTCAAGAATAATATACCCTATTTTTACAGAGCTTAAATTAATAGTGGAGGAATATGGGAGACAATAGTAAGTAAACAAAAATATTACACGTGAGGTGGTGAGATATGCTTCGATTGAGAACTGAATCAAGAGAGAGGAACAGAGAGAAACAAAGGCCATCATTTTAAAGATCATAGACAGGGCTGGGGATGTGGCTCAAGCGGTAGCGTGCTCGCCTGGCATGCGTGCGGCCCGGGTTCGATCCTCAGCACCACATACAAACAAAGATGTTGTGTCCGCCAATAACTAAATAATAAATATTAAAAAAACTTCTCTCTCTCTCTCTCTCTCTCTCTCTCTCTCTCTCTCTCTCTCTCTCCTCTCTCACTCTCTCTTTTAAAAAAAAAAAAAAAGAAGAAGATCATAGACAGATGGGCACAGAGAGAATGGGGTATTTGAGAAGAGACCTCAAGGAAGAACAAGAAGCAAATCTGTGCATATCTGGGGGAAACAGAATTCCGAATAAAGGAACAAGAAACGTAGTGTCAATACATTGGGACTTTTCTAAATGTCATGAGGATTACAGTAGCTGGACTGTGATTGGACTGGCATAAGTGATGAAGAACTTGGTAGCAGATGAGGCTGGAGAGTTGCAGTCAGATCATTTAGGGACCTTAAAGGCCACTGCACAGGTATTGAAAATTGTTGCATGGCCAAACAGAGGAGTTCTTAGAAGCAGAGAGCAGAATCATGGTTTCCAGGGGTCACAGCAGGGAAGAAATACTGGGGGAGGGATGGTTAAAGGGTGCAAAGTTTCAGTTATGTATAAATAACATGTTCTGGACATGTACTAGACCTCATAGGGTGTGCAACTAACGAAACTGTAAATTGGCTGAGAGGGTAGATCTTATGTGTTATTACCACACACACACACACACACACACACAAACACACACACACACACAATACTACTATAAATAATAAAGAAGGAAGAAAGAAATCCTAAGAGGTAATAAATATGTGTGTGGCTTTGGTGGTAATTATTACATAGGTATATGTTCTCAAACTCATTGAGTTTTATACAAGATCTATAGAGTTTTTTTTTTCATGTCAAGTAGTTAAAAACACTAATTCTTAAACACAAGTATCACCTGGATTACAAAATGGGCCGTGATTGTATCTACACCAAAATTACTATGATCCCAATCAGCTTATCTGCACCCGAAGAAATTCAGAACCTCTAAATATTTCCACAACACAGCCTTCCAGCAAGTTACAAGTAGCAACTGCTTTGTGTTCTCTCACCAGTACATACTTCCCTTTGCCAACTCTGAGCTGCCTGCAATGCTCCTTACAGCAGCCTCACAGCTGCTGTTATCCATGATGAGAAAGTGGTATCTATACCAGGGGTTGCTACCACCTACTTCTTTCAAAGCTTCTGAGCAATTATTAGGTGACTTTATGGAGGGATGCTTCATAGGAAGACATGAAATCTGGATTACTCCCCAGTTCCTAGCCTCAGTTTGAAAACCAGTTCCAGGAGCTGCCTTGCTTGTGTTTAAGTTTCTGAAGTCTCCTGAGTGCAAGAGCATCAGCTTCTGACTCTCACCTATGTCTTGGGATAAAGCAAATAATCTCTTAATCATTTTCCTTTAAGCAGTTGGCTGGCCAAATTAGCTAAATTGTGGTAAGAAATCACACACATTTGAAAGGATTTGCATAGATTCAATTTGAACTAAAAAGTATTTTCAATTTGTTACTCTTAAAATATTTCCAAAACACTAGGAGTGGCATCTTTGTTTGTCACTAAATGCATATGTATTATCTCAGCAGGCAGATTTTACATTTAAAGGAAAAGGAGAAATTCCGTTTGGGGAGAGAGCTGGTTCCATTATTTTGGGGGGTCAAGAAAGCATTTAGGCTACCAATAGTTTTCAAATGAAGTACAATAATAATTCTCAAAATATGAAAGCAAAATAAACACTTTTTTAAATACAAAAATTCTAAAATGTGTTTAATGCTCATCCTTTTTTTTTCTTTCTCTCTTCTGTGTGTGTGTGTGTATGCGTGTGTGTGTGTGTGTGTGTGTGTGTGAGTGTGTGTTTTGTATTAAGAACTGAATCCAGGCCTTTTGCATGCTAGGCTTATGCTCTACCACTGAGCTATATCCACAGCCCTTTTTAACTTTTTACCTTCAGACTTAGTTTTGCTAGATCGCTCAAGTTGACCTTGAAGTGCCAATCCTCCTGCCTCAGACTCCCAAGTAGCTGTGATTTCAGGTGTACGTCACCATGCCCAATGATATTTATTGATTTCAATAGGACTTTTGCATAAAATATTCTAGTAATTATAAATTCATTTATATGTATGTTTGTATAAGCAGGCAAGACTAAAGAGAGGGAGAAAAAGTTAGTAGTCATAACAAAGTATGCATTGAATCAAATGCAGGAGGGTTTTTTCCCATTTATTTATCTATTTATTTAATAATTTTTATTAGAGCACTTTAGTTATACACAGGAGTTTGGTGCACTTCAACAAAATCATATGTTCATGGAATTTAGTTTACTCCATTATAGACCTTATTTACCCTCTTCCCTTCCTTCCTCCCTGCCCATATTCTCCTTTCTCTACTAATCTTCCTTTCACTCATTTATTTATTTTTAATTGATGCTTTCTACATATACATTAAAGTGAATTCTGTATGGCATATGTATATATGTGAATAATGTGATTTTTGTTAAACTGATTCCACATTTTCTCCCCTTTGCCATCTCTCCTCCCTCCCTCTCAATCTCCTTCTTCTGCTCCACTGTTCTTCCCTATATATTTATGATATTATGTCCCCTCCTGTCTTCTTTCCCTTATTTTGTTCTAGGTTCCACATGTGAAAGAAAATACCTGGCCCTTAATTTTCTGTGTATGGCTTATTTCACTTGGAATGATGTTCTCTGTTTCTATTTGTTTACCAGCAAATGCCATAATTTTATTCTTCTTTATGGTTCAGCAAAACTCTATTGTGAATATAAACCACATTTTCTTATTCATTTACTGATGGGCATCTGGGCTGACTGCGAAATTTCGTTATTTTGAATTGTGCTGCAGTAAACATTGAAGTGACTACATTTCTGTAGTGTGCTGATTTTAGTTCTTTTGGATAAATACTGGGGACTGGGATAGCTGTGTCATATGGTGGTTCTATTCCTAGTTTTCTGAGGAATCTCCATCCTTCTTTCCAGAGTGGTTGTACTAATTTGCAGTCCCACCATCAGTGCATAAGTGTACTTTTCCCCCCACATCTTCACCAGCATTTTCTATTTATTATATTCTTGATAATTGCCAATCTAACTGGAGATGAAATCAAAATGCATTTTGATTTGCATTTCCTGGATTGTTAGAGATGTTGAAAATTTTTCAAATATTTGTTAGACATTTGTGGTTTTTCTTTTGAGAAATGTAGGTTTAATTCTTTTGACTATTTATGTATTGGATTTTCTTTTTTTGTTAGTGCTGTTTCTTGAGTTTTTTTAAGATATTTTGGATATTAATCCACTGTCAGAGGAATAGCTGGCAAAGATTTTATCCATTCTGTAGGCTGTCTCTTCACATTCTTAAATACTTGCTTTGCTATGCAGAATCTTTTTAATATGATGGCATTCCACTTACTGATTCTTGGTTTTATTTTTTGATTTTTACTTGTGGAGGCAGTTGATACCTGCACCAATATTATGGAGTGTTGACCCTCTGTTTCCTTTAAAGTCATTCTCCCATTGTCTTGATGAATAGCAGGGAGGATTCTGCCCATCTATACCAATTTCCTTATCAAAGAGGGGGCAATCTCTCTTGGGCCTCAGAGTCTGAAATTGGGGAAAAATAATTCCACCAAACATGGTAAACAAGGCAGGGGATGTGTTTGCTCTTTACCAGTAAAGAAGACTGAAAGTTCGTATGCATAAACTTGCCTTTCCCAACAGATTGCAGAAAATAACTAAGCAAAAATTAAGTTCAATAGTGCATTCCAACATGATGAATTATTTCAATATTCTACAAGGAATAACTATACAAACTTAAGTCTTTATATTCCAAAGAGACACACATTTTACTTGACCTTAATAATTATATTAAACAATAAGAATTTTTGTGTAGTAACTATAATGAATACTATTATGTACATATCTTACTAACAATCACAAAGTAATAAGTAAATAAGTAAATAAAGCATAATTATAGTAGGATAGCTCAGACACTGCCAAATCCTCACATGTTTAATGAAAAATGACCAAAATAACTGGAACTGTAATTCCAGTTGAAGCAACAGGATTGCAAGTTGAGGCCTCAAACTTGCAATCCTTTTTTCGAAAAATTTAAAGGGCTGGGATGCAGTTGAGTGGTAGAGTGCTTTCTAACACATCAGAGTACCTGGATTTGATCTCCAGCACCGTGAAAAAGAAAAAAAGATGATAATTTTTAGAAAAGGCATGGTGTTTAAGAATTAAAATGATGTGGAAGATATGTTTAAATTTCCATGACAAAAATTAGAATTTTATTCTCAAACATGCTCAACTGAATCTTTATTACTTTAGTTCTTATCCTCAATTTGTATTTTATTCATAGTTTCTCATAGGAGAAAGTAAAAAAAAAAGCTTATTTTGTTAAAGCACATACATGTATATAATTTTGTAACATAAAAATAAGCATAAACATATTAATATAATATGAACGCTACATAAATTCCTAGTTTATTTCCCTCTAGAATTCACGTTTCTAGTGTTTAATTAATTTTACCTATTTATTTTCTATATTTTATAATTAGTTATGTCTTTTCTGTAAAAATGTATAGAAGAAACGTGTTTGATGTTTGAAGGAATTCAATTTGACATATTCATGTGTTACAGAAAATCACATGGAGCAAACTCACAAATATTAGTGAGTTTTCTCATCCACACACACAAAAAAACTTTATTGGACAATGAGTGTATGCATCAGTAGGTTCAAATTCTGTCCAAGGAAGTAGTCAGGAACACACGTGAAGGAGGTGATTCACATGTTGTCCCCTAAACATTCTGTCCAGGAGGAGGACTGGAATGAGGTTGTAAACATGTGAGCCTTCAGATAATTTACAGTCTTGTAGGTTGCTCTGAGACATACGCCTTTTTCTTTAAATAGAATGGAGTTATTGGGAGGTTTTGATCTGAGAAGAGATTTGATCTGCCTTCATTTTTAAAGGATCATTATGAATGCTTTGTCAGGAATAAATCTGGGAACAAGAATAAGGGTGGAGGCAAATTTACTGTGATAATTCAAGAAGGTGATGACAACAGTAAATCATACAGCTAGAGGTGGAGGTGGTAAAAGGCATTGAGCTGTGAGTGCTTTGAAAACAAGAATCAGCTAGGTTTGGTAGGGTGCACCTGAGGTCTCAGCTTATAGGGAATTTTAGGTAGGAGGATCACTTGTGCCCAGAAATTTGAGGCCAGCCTGGGAAATACAGCAAACCCCTTCTCAAAGCAAAGCAGAGCACAGCGCAACATAAGAAAGCAAAACACAGTTAATAGAATTTGGTGGTAGATTCCATTTTCCCTGTTATATAAAAAGAAGAGCTTAAAATGACTCTTAAGTTTTTGTTCTGAGCAACAGGAGCTATTTGGAATTACAAGGAACTGAGATAACACTGTGGAAGAAACACACTTGGAGGTAGAAGGAACAGAAACAGAATTAGGTTTCTGAGCATTTCACTTGAAATGCCTCTTACTATTTATAGTGGAGAGATAAAGCTGATTTTAGGTGCAGAACAGGGATACATTCATGCAGAAGATGCTTATTTGAAGAAAAAAAAAGAATACTGTGAACTATTTTACAAAGATAGAGTTAATCATATAAAAAGTAACTAACAGACAAGGTTAGGGTTGCTGGTCAGGAGCAAGTGTATGGTATGGCAGGATAGGTAAAGGCCCTATGGCAAGGGGTGGCCACTTCTTCCTGTGTGATTATAAAACAGGCTTCAGATTCAACTTAAGCTGACAGTTGACTGGTGATGAGCTAAGCTCATTTATGACAGGTCTCCAAATGGAGGAATTAAAGGCACAGAAGTCAGGTGTGGTACCTCACACCTGTAATTCCAGATACTTGGGAGACTGAGGCAGGAGGATCTCAAAGTTGATGCCAAGCTGGGCAACTTAACAATAATCTTTCTCAAAATAAAAATAAATAAATTAATTAAAAGGTGGGGATATAGCTCAGTAGTAGAGCACCTCCGGGTTCAATCCTCAGTACCACTAAAACTTAATTAATTAAAGATAAAAAAAAGATTGAGAATTTTCCAATTTTGAATGTTGGGATTCTAAAGATTTGGAAATGCCTACAGCACAAAGTGACGTTTAAGTGTGATCCAAGAAACAGAGCCAGACAAGGAGGCAACAGTTATTCATTTATGACAAGGATAGAAACTGAATGTAAGCTGTTAGGAACTTTATAGAATTTCATCAGTATATTTTTTCTTTGCATTTTCTCTTATTTATTTTTACTTTATCAATTGACATAAATTTGTATATATTTACAAAGCAAATGATGATGATGATGTTTTGACATATTGTATACATTGTGGAATGATTAATCAAGCTAATTAGCATATGAACTCACATACTTTGCAATTTTGTGATGAGAACATATAGAATCCACTCAGTAAATTTCAAGTGTAAAATACATTTTTAAAAATTTTTTATTTGTTTTATAGATGACAGTAGAATGTATTTAATTTTAGGTCTGTTAATCTAATAGTCAAACAAGAAAAGGCCATGTAGGTCCTATTTTCTTTCTTCTTAAAAATGATTTGTTTTCATTGTATTTTACCAGGACTATAATGAATTTTAAATGGAAGAAACAAGCAACTCAGTGAGGTTCCACAAAAAAGGGGGGAAAATGAGGAGGAGGAAGCCAAATATAAGGCTAGAAATAAGGGTTGGACTTATAGGCTTTTGTATGTCATGCTACATTATTTTGATATTCTCTAATAAGAAACAGAAATATACATGTTTATAAAATATTTAGAAAACTTTATATAAAGAACATGTTGAAATGTACGAACATGATAGCAAGGACATCAGAAAGCTGATGAAAACACATTTTTAAAAGTTCAGGTTTCAGAGATTGAATTCAGTATGGAATTGAAATCCTTAAAAATGTTTTTGGAAAGCCACATAAAGTAACAGTGATTATAATTTCACCTCAAAGATTCTTAAAAATATCATGGCCAAGTAATATCATTTTTTTCTATTTTTACACACAGAGGGTTTGTAAAAGAACAATCTGAGATGCCAGGTGTACAGACATTAGATAAGAAGGAAAAAATATCGGTGAATAAAGACACAGATGCAAATGTGTCTAAAATTGAAACAACATCTTTTCATTCCCCAGCAACTATCATGAATCCGAGTTGAACAGAGTTCTGATTTCAAGCTTGCCTTTGCTAGAGAATTTATTTTTTCTTTGCCTGAACTATACACAAATAAGCTATTGACTCAGTTCTCCCATTTCTTTCTTTTAGTGATATTTTATCATATTTTTTGACACATGGAAAGGTTTTTCTAGGGAAGCTATAATATTTAAAATTTAGACATATAGCCGAGTCTGCAATGCAGAGGATAGGTTTAAGGATGTTAAAAAAGACACATTTGCAGTAATCATGATGCAAATTGAGAAAGTACTGAACTAAAAAATAGTGATGATAAATCCTTGGTTACACAGTCTAAAATGCTAAACACTCTCGCAATTAAATGATACATCATTGAAAAAATGCCACATTACACCAAGATCAAGAAGAATTATTTTCTATGGATTTTATGTTCTCTCTTTCCTGAAAGTTGGTTGAAATCATACTGAGAGTTGCCATATGCTCACAGCAGTCACTGTGATGGAATTATGGGAAGGCTCTGAGACAGTACTTGGGCGCACAGTAAACTCTGCCTCTGTTTATGGAAACAGCACTACTGAAGAAGAATTTGTCTTCAGGGGCCGCAAGATGACAGTTTTGAAAGTACCAACAGAAACAGCAAAAGGTTAAAGATCACTTGGGACTTTGCTTTCATTAAGGAAATAAAAAGGGAAATAAGACATTGGTAATGTGTTAAAAGTAATTTTCCAGTTACTTCAATTTAAGTCTTGCTTGTGATAAAGGTCATGGTCCCTATTCTCAAGGAAAGTTTTACAAGGACAACAGTACTGTTCCATAAATGGGCTGTTAGGAATAGGTGTATCAGGGGGAAATGGAAAAAGAACTAACATGTTTCACGTTTTTCACATAGAAATGAAAGAAATACAAAACACCAGAAAAGAATTGGTTACTAAAATGGATGTGGTGGCATGTGCCTATAATCCCAGCTACTGGAAAGGTGAGGCAGGATAATGAATTGAGGCCAGACTGGATGGTTTAGCAAAATCCTGTCTCAAAAAAAAAAAAAAAAAAGAAAGAAAGAAAGAAAGAAACAAATAACAACAACAACAATAAAATCTGGTTTCTGAAATGAACATTGCATATTTGTCAATGGTATGAAGACATGTTAAAGGTGCTAAGAAAGGAGTCTATCTTCATATCTTTAAAGTGGTTCCCATCCAGTCGGCGCACCCTCTCACCCAGAGCTTTTGGTGTCTGGATTAATTCACCTCCTAGAGTTTTTTCTCCAAAGAATGTTCACCCATGGAAAGTTGCCTGTCATCTTGAAACTGAAGACATTTTTTGCCTCAAGCTTGAAGAAGTTTTGCCTGAAATTCTTGTCTGAAATGACCTACACCAAAATGTGAACTTGGATAGAAAGTCTGTTCTACTCCAGAAACTTCAGAAACATCATTGAAGGTTGCTTAACTTGGAATTAGGGGTGGGGATTTTTAATTTCATTTAAAAAGTGGTTTTCTAAAATAACAGAAAATCATTTACTTGTCTTCACTTTGGTCTTGTTTAGAAAATAGTGTCACTCTCTACAGTTCTTCATTTACTTATTTGTAAAATAAGGCCACCTAGCAAAGTTCAGAAAATGTTTTGGAGGTTAACATATGAATGTGTACACACACACACACACACACACACACACTCACAAAGTGTATGCACATTTACATATACATACAGATGAACCACAAAAAAATTAAATAAGGCCACATAGATATTCTTTATTTTACAAAAGAGAAAAATAAAGAATCTTTCCTTTTTCTGAGAGTTGACATAAAGGATCTTATGAGTGCGTGGTATTTGTGTGGTGCTGGAGATTCTATTGAGTTAAACTCAGATAATTTACTTGTTACTTGTAACTGGGTAGGAAAGTTTTGTTACAGGAAGATGTAAAGACATAAGAGAAAGGAGATGAAAAGATATCTTTGAGGTCTGAAGACCTGAGTGACTTAATCAACAGCCTTGACCTGGTTGACATAAACCTGGTTGCTCTTCGTCACAGCACAGGGAAAGACAACATCCTGCATCCTTATACCAACCCCAGCCTATTTAAAAGAATTGAAATAATATGAAAAATACAAACAAACAAAAAATGATAGAAAATTTCAGGAAAATCCTTATACAGTTCAAAATACAAATAACCTGTGGCCTAAAGAAAATGCGAAGTGAAAGTTGGAAAGCATTTTGGAATGAAAAGATTGAAAAAACAACATATCCAATTTGTGGAATAAAGCTACTGCAGCCCATAAAGGAAGATTTAAGACTTTAAAATAATTAGGAAAAAGAAATATCTAAAATCAATAAGCTAAACTGCCAATTTTAGAAACTATAAACAATAAGATCATATTATTGCTAATGTTATTTTTCTAGTGCTGGGGATTCAACCCAGAACCTTGTTCAACACTATACTACCAAGTTATTCTTCCAGGCCCAGGAGAACATATTGAACAATTAAAAAAAAATGAAAGGAAGATTATTTTAAAGACAGTAGAGGAAAAAATAAATGAATGTAAAAATGTTAGAATTAGTGCTGGGATTGAACCCAGGGCCTTGTGCATGCAAGGCAAGCACTCTACCAACTGAGCTATATCCTCAGCTGAGAGAAAATTAAATCAAAAGATAACACTTTCAATAGATTAATAAAATAGAAAAATCTCCAGACAGACTGATTTTTTTTTTTTTAAGTGAGCTGGCATGGTAACACATTCCTGTAATCGCATCAACTCAGGAGGCCAAGGCAGGACACTCTCATGTTCAAAGCCGGCCTAAGCAACTTGGCAAGTCCCTGTCTCAAAATAAAATAAATAAAAAGGGCAGGAGTTGTTGTTAGTGGTTAAGCACCAACTTTGGGTTCAATTCCATGGTACCTACTAAAAAAAAAAGAACACACAAAGTTCTAATATTAGGAATGAAAAAAGACTTCATAAAGATGATAAAGAGGGATAACATAAAAAACTTTATGTCAATAATTATGGCAACTCAGATTAAATAAACAACTCCTTCAGAGAAAACAACCAAGTCTCCATCAAAAAACATATACATAACTTGCATAAACTTATATCTACTGAAAAATTGAAGTTCTGATTAAAATACTTAACACAATGAAACTTTATGTAGAGATGACTTTTTTTATATACCTGACTGTAGAATGTATTTTGACATATTTTACATACACGGAGTATAACTCATTCTAATTAGGATCCCATTCTTGCGGTTGTACATAATGTGGAGTTACATGGGTCAAGTATTCATATATGAACATAGGGAAGTTATGTCCAATCCATTCTACTGTCCTTCCTCTTTCCATCTCTCTTCCCTTCCCTTCATTCTCCTTTGTCTAATCCAAGAACTTCCATACTTTCCCTCCCCACCTCCCTTATTGTGTGTTACCATCTGCATATCAGAGAGAGCATTCAAACTTTGGTTTCTCTGGATTGGTTTCTTTCACTTTGCACAATAGTCTCCAGATCTATCCATTTACCAGCTAAAGTCATAAAGCCATTTTTTGTGATTTATGGTTTATGTGTATTTACACCATATTTTCTTTATCCATTCATCTGTTGAAGGATACCTAGGTTGGTTCCATAGCTTGGCTATTGTGAATTGAGCTGCTATTAACATTGATGTGGCCGTGTTACTGTAGAATGCTGACTTTAAGTTCTTTGGGTATAAGCTGAAGAGTGGGATAACTGGGTCAAATGGTGTTTTCACTTCAAGTTTTTTGAGGAATTTCCATTCTGCTTTTCAGAGTGGCTGCATTAGTTTTCAGTCTCACCAGCATTTGTTATTTCTTGTATTCTTGATAATTGTCAATCTTACTGAAGTGAAATGAAATGTCAGTGTAGTTTTGATTTGCATTTCTCTAACTGCTAGAAAAGTTGAACACTTTTTCATTTCTTGTTGACCATTTTGATTTCCTCTTTTGTGAAGAGCTTGTTTAGTTCTTTTGCTCATTTATTTATCAGATTATTTGGTTTTGGGTGTTGAGTTTTTGAGTTTTTTATACATATAGAGATTAATGCCCTCAGATGCTAGTGGCAAAGATTTTCTCCCATTCTTTAGGACCTCTCTTCATGTTCTTGATTATTTTCTTTGCTGTGAGAGTTTTAGCTTGATTCCATCACAATTGTTAATTTTTAAATTTTATTTCTTGCGCTTTAGGAGTTGTGTTAGGAAAGTCAGTTTCTAAGCTGATCTGATGCAGACTTGGGCCTACTTTTTCTTCTATTACGTATAGGGTCTCTGGACTAATGCCTAGGTGCTTGATTCCCTTTAGTTGAGTTTTGTGCAGGGTGAGATGGGGGTTTAATTTCATTTTGCTACATATGGATTTTCAGTTTTCCCAGAACCATTTATTGAAGAGTCTATCTTTTCTCCAATGTATATTTTTAGCGCCTTTGTATAATATGAGATAACTGTATTTATGTGGGTTTGTCTCTGTGTCTTCTATGCTATACTAGTGGTCTATGTATCTGTTTTGGTGCTAGTCCACGCTGCTTTTGTTACTACGGCTCTGTAGTATAATTTAAGGTCTGGTATTTTGATGCCTCCTGCTTCACTTACCTCACTAAGGATTTCTTTGGCTATTCATATTTTTCTATATGAATAAAAAATATTCATATTTTTCTATATGAATCTCATGGCTGACTTTTGTATTTCTTTGAAGAATGTCATTGGAATTTTAATATGAATTGCATTAAATCAGTATAGCACTTTTGGTAGTATGGCTATTTTGACAATATTAATTCTGCCTATCAAGAACATGGAGATATTTTCATCTTCTAAGGTCTTCTTCAGTTTCTTTTTTATTGTTTTGTAGTTTTCACTGTAGAGGTCTTTCACCCTTTTGTTAGATTTATTCCCCAGTATTTTTTTGAAGGTAGTATGAATATGGTAGTTTTCCTAATTTCTCTTTTAGCTGCTTTATCTTTGGTGTGTAGAAATTCAATTGATTTATGGGCATTAATTTTGTATCCTGATTCTTTGTTGATTTCATTTATGACTTCTGGAAATTTTCTGGTGAAATTTTTTAGGTCTTCAAAATATAGGATCGTGTGGTCCTCAAATAAAGATAGTTTGAGCTCTTTTTTTCCTATTCATATCCTTTTAATTTTTTTCTTCTGTCTAGTAACTCTGGCAAGAGTTTTAAGGACTATGTTGAATAGAAGTGAAAGAAGGCATCCCTGTTTTCAGTTTTTAGAGAGAATGCTAACAGTTTTTCTCTGTTTTAGAATTATCTTGGTCTTGGGTTTAACTTACATAGCTTTTGCAATATTGAGGTGTGTTTATCCCTAGAATTTCTTGTGTTTTGAACATGAATGGATACACTATTTTATCAAACACTTTCTGCATCGATTGAGATAATCATGTGATTCTTGTATTTAATTCTATTAATGTGGTGAATTCTGTTTATTGATTTCCATATGTTGAACCAACCTCGCATCCCTGGGATGAACATCACTTGTTCTTGGTGCACTATCTTTTGAATGTGTTTTTATATGCAATTTGCCGATATTTTATTAAGAATTTTTCCCCTGGATTCCACTCATGTTGTTCAGGAGCCAATCCTTAGTCCCCTCTGTCGCCCACAGACCCCATGTTTCCTGATCTCTCGTATTCAGGTACTCCAGACTCAGCTGTCACACCCCTGTGTAAACCCCTCTCCACGTTTGATTTTTCTCCTGGTCATTTAGGCACACTTTATGCCATGAGTTGTGGGTTTGCCAAGCCTATAATTTGGGCCAAACTTGGTTGCCCAGGATCTGGTTCCCCTAGCTGACAGCCCGTCCACTGTGGCTCTGAAATGGTTCCTTCCTCTGTCCTCCAAGGGCAGCAGAGGGACATGCAGGGTCTTTTCTCAGCAAGCATATTGTCCAGCACGCCGGCCTTTCCGTTTAGTTGAGCAGTGCCTTTGGTCTCTGATCTCACGTACTGAGACATTGCTCAGGCCTCCTAAAAATGCAAGTTCCTTTCATTCCCTTATCCTTCCCCTTTTTCTTTTCTTTTCTTTTCTTTTCTTTTTTTTTTTTCTGTTGGGCTGGGGGAACTCTCTGGCAGGTGTCACTGGTGTTGGTTCTGGGGATTTCTTCTTTATTTTCTTATAACCTATCTCCTGAGTCCCTAATCTGTTTTGAGTGTCCAGAATTAATTCTTAGTAAAGTATAGCCACTTTCCCCCCACCACCACCACCACAGAGAAGCTGCCTGTCTGATTTCTTGGTTTCATGCCTTAAAGCAACCAGGAAAGTCATCTCCTTTATTCTGTCATCTTCCAGGAACCTTGAGATGACTTTAATGTTGAGTACCACTAAAGATCTAAGAAAGAAATAATATCACTGGGTGTGATGGCATGCACCTGTGATTCCAGCAACTTGGGAGGCTGAGGCAGGAGGGCTGCAAATTTGAGGCCATTAACTTAGCAAGGCCCTAAGCAATTTAGCAAGACCCTGTCTCTACATAAAAAATAATAAAGGGATTAGGATGTTTTTCAGTGGTTAAGCACCCCAGGGTTCAATCCATACTACTACTACTAATACTAATACCACTAATATCAATTCTTCACAATACCTTCCAAAAAGACAAAAAGAGGAGGGAAACTTAACAAGAAATCTATCACAAATTTACCATAATGTATAAAATCATAAACATTCTACAGAAAAACAGTTTTAGTAATTTTGAGTTTGACAAAGTTTTTTAGATAAGACACAAAGAATAAGAAAATTTAAAATGTGTTCAATTAGAATTGATCAATATTAAAAATATTTGCTCTCCAAAGGACACTGTTGAAAAACAGAAAATACAAAATACAGATTGGGATAAAATATATGCAAAACATATATCTTACACAAGACTAGTAGCCAAGGTATATAAAAGAACTCTTACAAATCAATAACAGACAAGCAATCCAGTAAAGAAAAGCATGGCAAAAAATTCGAACAGATTTTTTTTTTTTTCCCAAAGAATGTTGAGAGCCACAGACAAGTCAAGATGGTGCCTGGCACTTTGCCAAGAGGAGTGGTTTGAGAAGTAATGCCATTGAGCCATTAAGATAATAGAGATTCCTTAATGACTGACTGCTGTATCTAATGGTGTCAATTACGTTAAGCTGTGTGTAATTATTAAGATGATGAGGATTCCTTATTGGTTGACTGCTGTATCTAATTTATGTTAATTAAGAACAAGCTGTGTATAATCAGTTAAGTGTATATATACCTCTACTGTCCAACAATAAAGCGGCTCCCACTCCTGCTTTATCAATCTTCACAAGTTCCTTGCCACTCGCCCCACCCCCCACCCCCGGTTATTTTGCCCAGCCAGCTGGGCTGTGGCAAAAGAAGATATTTAAATGGCTAATAAGTTCATGAGGAAATACTCATCATTAGTCATTAGGTAAAAGTCAATTTAAACATCCACACTAGAATGATTAAAATTAAAAAAAAAAAAAAAGTCTGAGCTCGGGCTGCTATACTATAACAAGGAACTGTAAAATAGATGCTCATAAACAACAGAGATTTATTTATCACAGTTCTGGGGCTGGGAATTCAAATCAAGATGGCAGTTTGATTATATCATAGAGAGAGTCCTCTTTCTGGTTGTATCCTCCATGAGAAAGAGAAGAATGAGGAGGAGGAGGAAAAGGAGGAGGAGAAGAAGTGAACTCTGGGCTCTATTATAAAATAATCTCATTCATGAAGACCCTCCCTCATGACCTAATTTCCTGCCAAAGGCCCCACACCTAATACCATCACACTGAGTGTGAGAATTTCAACGTGTGAACTCAGGAGGACACAAACATTTGACCCATTGTGACTCTTGTAGTACCGCACAGATGGTATAGCTATTTTTGAAAACAGTTTTGAAAAGTGTTTGGTATACCTTCTAGAATTAAACACAAACTTAACATGTGACTGAGTAATCTCAATTCTTGTTACTTATGTAAGTGATACGAAAACACATGTTCAAAGTAATGTAGGTGAATGTTCTTAGAACCTCGCTCATAAAAGCCACAAACTGAAGAAAATCCAAATGTCTTCTGTTGAGAGCCACAGACAAGTCCAGATGGCACCTGGCACTTTGCCAGGAGGAGTGGTTTGAGAAGTAACACCAGCAAGCCATTAAGATGCTAGAGATTCCTTAATGACTGACTGCTGTGTCTAGATTATGTCAATTAAATTAAGCTGTGTGTAATCATTAAGATGATGAAGATTGCTTATTGGTTGACTGCTGTATCCAGTTTATGTTAATTAAGAACAAGCTGTGTATTCAGTTATGTATATATATCCCTACTGTCCTACAATAAAGTGGCTCCGGGTCCTGCTGTATCAACCTTTACAAGTTCCTTGTCACACACACACACACACACACACACACACACACACACACACCTGTTATTTCGCCCAGCCAGACTGCGGCAGTCTTCCTGGAAAATTTATAAATAAGTTAGAGCATATCCATATCACAGAATACTTAGCCATAAAAAAAGAAAAAAAATACCACAAACTACTAATATCCCCAACAAAAATGGATTAATCACAAAAGTATTATGCTAAATGAAAGAACTCAGAGGCAAGAAACTGTACACTCTATACTTTCATTACATAAAGTTAGAAAAGGTCTCAATTGTGACAGCAGATTAATAATATACTGGGAATACCAGTGGGGAGAAGTCCTTAAGGGTATGTGGGAACTTTAGGACAGTAGAACTGTCAAAAGACAAAATTATAACAAATTTAGTCTAAAAATTTTAATTGACTTTTTCTTGTGATTTTAGAATTGGACATCTCACTGTATACAACAGAATGAGGCGCCAAATATCTTGCAGAGGAGTTTAGCTTTGTAGACAGAAAAAGCCTGAGGAAAACAGAGAGACCTAAAAGCAGGTTGGTGATTTTGAAGTTATTTTTCCTGTAAAGGTGACAGCAGAGGAATTTTTCTAAATATACTGGTTAAAACTGTCTTGCCTGAGGATTTGGCTTTTATGTCACACCCTCCTGATTTCTTGGAAAGTCAGATTAAAAACATGACTTTCGGCTTGGTGGCATAGAACTATATCATGAGTGACTGTGTCTGCTAGGCCTGGTGTGGTCCAAATCAGTGACAAAAGCTCTATATTTTGAGTGTGGAGTTATTTACACTTGCCAAAATTCAAACTTTACACTTAAAATGAATGAATTCTATGTACTACTGCTATCAACTGAAAAGAGTAAATTTTGAATCTCAAGGTGAATCAACAATTCTTTTGAGTAAATTCTACCTTTCTATTAGATCAGTGGATGCTCTTATTAAATATTTGAGTAGGCACAGATGAATACTGATTAACAATAAAAATGCATCTGAAAAATTAGATATCATTCCCTGTACAATATTTTGAGTTGTTTTTCTTCTCCATTGTGTTTAATGGCTGTGTGATATTAAATTATATGGTTATTATATATTTTAAATATAAACTCTTGGGCATATTTAGTGTAGTATTGTCTGTTATTTACTTTAAAATACTTTTTGCATAGCATATCATATTTGCAAATTAATTTTAGTCTATAGCTTAAAGAGATATTTATCAATTCAATCATTCTAATTAGGAATATCATCAGCACTTATTAGCATTTTGAAAAATCTTATTGAGAAGTTCACATTACAGAGGAAGATTTGGTAATGGCAAGAACTTTATTGTACTGCTACCTAAATCTACAGAAAGCTATTCTATTGTAACTTAAAATAACTTTTTTTTGTAATTGAGAATGTACTCAGGGGTGCTTTATCACTGAGCTACATCCTCATTCCTTTGTATTTTTTATTTCAAGACAGGGTCTTATTAATTTGGTTAGGTTGCCCTTGAACTTGTGGGATTGTCCTGCTTAAGGCTCCTAAGATGTTGGGATTTCAGGATTGCACTAATGTGCTTGCCTAAAATAATTTTTAATATGTGAAATCACTTTTGTTCCAATGTCTGAATGTTTAAAAACGCCTACCCAAATTTGTGGGATGATGCAGGAGAATTAGGGGAGCTTGAAACCGAACATTTTTATGAACTACCGTGTCAGGCTTAGGATATCTTCAGTTCCATATTTTACTGTATAACAGAATTTGTTCAGTTTATTACACGAGAAGTTTGACTGAGCCTTGAGGTTACTAGGTTATCACATTTGTCTTGAGAGAACCCTTAGACATGACAGAAAGTTTACTTACACTGACTGCAACAACAACAACAAAAAAAAATGTACTTATTTCTCTTTCAAGAAAAAGTCCATCCAGAGGGAGAAAACCCATGACAGTTGGCATAGCTTCTTTTATTTTTAGGAGCTTAGATTCATGATATTTTATCTTCTGCTAGACTTCACATGCACCTTCCTCCTCTTGTTTTAAGACCACTGTGTTTTGACCATCTGGTCCACATGTTAGTTGAAGCAACAGAAGGATACATGAGACTGTGTCCCTCCCACTGAAGACACTTTCTGGTGGACATGATAATTAGCTTATATTCTACAAGGTGTCACTTAGCTTCCTGGGAAATATCTTTATTTGGGTTCATCATTGGAAAAATTGAACATCAAAGGGCTTCCTCATTAAGAGAGAGGAGAAATGAGATGTTTATAGACAACTGAAAACTTATCCCACAGTACAGTTATTGAAAAAAAGAACTACAGTAAAATTCATAAAAAAATCAGATTTCCCTAAAACTGATAAAGGTTATAAACAAAAAAAAAAATTATAGGAAATGTCATACTTACTGGAGCTTCACTAGATGCCTTCCATTCAATATTATGCTCTTGGAAATCCTGTCAAACAATTAATATAAGAAATAAATATATGAAAATAATTCATTATTGTTGGACAGCTTGATCATTTATAATTGACTAAACATAATCAATAGATAAATGATTAGACTCATCACTTGGCAAATTGGCTGAAAGCTGTCAATCAACAGAAATAAGATGCATTTTATGTAATAATACCAACTAGAACATAAGATCAAATATCAATATTCCTAGAAAACAGCAACACACTTAATTATCTAGAGTTTAATTTATCAAAGAATTCACAACCATTATTAAATAATTATTGTTAGGCAAACTATATTAAGTGGAAAGAAATGATTTGTGGTTTTGGATGATTGAGTTTAATAAATTCCCCTAGATTTCAAGTGACTAATGTATATGAGTGTGTGTGTGTGTGTGTGTGTGTGTGTGTGTGTGTGTGTAACTTGACAAATTGAAACTTAATTTACAAAAGAAGATACAAAGTAAGAAATTATTCTACAATATACAAGATATACTACAAAGACTTCACAATATAAAACAGAGAATGGAACAGCAGACTGGGAAGAACATCACAAATCTGTGATTTATAATTCAAATGATAATCTATCCTAGAGAACCATGCAATATCTAAATTCCTAACAACTTAATTACATTTGATTTTTTTTCTAAAGAAAATACTAAACTCAGGGTGTGACATGTAGTAAAGGAATATCAGTACAATTTGTGGTTACTGCCTTCATATTTACAATAGCCAAGGGGTGATAGCAATCCAAATGTCCATCAATGGTGAGGTGATAAAGAAAACATGGATTTTACATACAATGTTATACTATTTGTAAAAGGAGAAACTCCTGTCACATGCATCAACAGGGATCATTCTGGAGGATTTTGTGCAAAGTAAAATAAACCAGTGAACTAAGGACAAGCACTGCACAGTTGCATGTACTTGGGGATTAAAGTAGTCAAAACTCCAAGAAATAGAGCAGAAGGGTAGTTAACAGGCTGTGCAAGGGAGGGAAATGGGAGTTGCTATTCCATGGGTTTAAATTTCAATTATGAAAGATGAAAAACTTCTAGAGATCTGCTACAGCATTGTGCTTATATTTAATAATAATGTGTTTATCATAAATGTGTCACAGGTAGATCTCATCTCAGACATTTTTTATCACAACTAAGAGAAGCTATATTCACAAAAGCTGTTTCTGGAAGTGCTCATTATTCATCATATCAAGCCAGTGTTATTGCAGGGAATGAAGGTATTCACCACACTATACTCCACATCATTAATGACATTAAGGGACAAGTACAAAGGAAAAGAAAAAGGGAAATGAATAGTTATAGATAAATAGTTGGCATAATTTTCATTCTTTTCCTTTTCAGAGTAAATTTAGTCATAAACTTTTCCAAGGACTATAGAAAACTCATTAGAAGAAAACATAAAGATATGAAAACCTTCCGACAGCCTATTTCTCTGAGGTTACAATACTGTATTAACATTCACGCACAAGCTCCATATTTAATGCCATGTAAGTGAAGAGAGAGAGAGAGAGATTTTGTGTGTGTGTGTGTGTGTGTGTGTGTGTGTGAAATCACACACACAAAGGAAAGCTGAATGCTCCAAATGACTGCAAAGTAGAGGTTCCCTAGGTGCTTTTTAAGTTCTGAAAAGGTATCTATAATTGCAAGGTTGAGGTACCTTAATGAAAGAACATACAACCTGAGACTAGGGTACTTATACCCAGCATGAGGAAACTGACACTGGCTGAATGATGTATACACAGAATTTGAATAGATCATTTATTTGCTGGGGTATTTATTTATAATTGTGATGACAGTAGGAATTACTGGTGAAATAGAATTATGTGTTAAGATCTCAGAAATGACTTATTTGAAGCCAGAGGGAATGGTCACATCTGTAATCCCAACAACTTGGGAGGATAAGGCAGAAGGATGGCAAGTTTCAGACTAGTCTCAGCAACATAGTAAGATCTTGTCTCAAAATTTAAGAAAATAAAATAAATAAATAAAAATGGCTGGGGATGGAGCTCAGTGGTAGACTGCCCTTGGGTTTAATTTCCAATAATGTAAGTAAAGATGAAATAAATAACAATAAATACATAAGAAAAATTACTTATGACTTATTTGTATCTTAGTTCTCTATCAGAATATGTAGATACATTATATCAGGATTTAGTGTTAGAGTCTCCATCCTGGTGTGCTTAACTGATTCCATAATTGATATTTATATGCTGACACACAAATGGAAATTAATGACTGAATCCTTGCCAGTGGTAGAACTTGCAGGCTAATTAATTGTTATCTAAGTTTAGATAGCAATTGTTTGCTATGTGAACTTAGATAAACAATGGGATCATGGGAATTTGAGCTTTCTACCTCCTCCTTTTGGATTTTGTGTTACAAGATTTAACAAATGTGAATAGAGAATGTCCAATTATTTTTGCATTTCAAATAGCAACTATTGTAGTATAAGTATTTCCCGTAAAATATTTGGAGCACACTTACACTAAAACTATTATGTGTTTTTCCCTGTATCCAAAATTAATTGGGCATCTTGTATTTTATCTGGCAATTCTACTTTAGTCCCACTTGGGAGTAAAATTTTTATTTCTATTTATTTACGGTGCTGGGGATTAAACCCAGGCTTCATACATACTAGGTAAACCCTCTACCACTGAGCTACATCCCCAGCCTTGGGAATAAAATTTGATTGCAGTCATTTTTGCTGGAAGAAAGAAGATGCGTGGCTACAAGCTAGTTCATTGTTTGGACAGCACTAATTGAATTCCAGGTCTGTTTGAAACAGTATCATTTTAATATCTTTTTTATGGTGCTTCCTTGTGGTTCATCTAGTTATTTAACACTATATAAATTATGATTTTACTGCTTTTTATGTTCATAATGATTATAACTATTTTGTCTTAATAACCACTTTTATAATTGAATAACTGCCTATAATTTTTATAACACAACAGTAATTTAAAAAAAAATACCCTGAAGCCAGATACAGTGGTACAAGCTTGTTGTCATCCCAGCAATCAGGAAGCTGGGCCAGGAGGATCCCAAGTTCAAGGCTAGCCTGGGCAGTTCAAGGACACCCTGTCTCAAATTTTTTTAAAAAAGGGATTGTGATGTCACTCAGTGGTAGAACACTCCTGGGTCAATTCCCCAGTAACTACCCCCCAAAAACAAACAAACAAAAAAACACACACAAAAAATTAACAACCTTATAATTCTTTAAGTGCTAGAATAGAACATGAAAAAAAAAAAAAAAATTCTGACCTAGCCCAGTGGCGCAGGCCTGTAATCCCTGCTACTCAGGAACAGGAGGATTGCAAGTTCAAGGCCAGCCTTGGTAAGATACAGTCTCAAAATAAATAACATAAAATAAAATAAAATAGTAAAAAGGACTGGGATGTAGTTGAGTGGTAAAGCACCCCTGGATTCAATCCTCAGTATTCTACACACACATACGAAATTCTCTGACCTCTTTACTGGGTTAGAATACTTCTCAACTTCCAGTTTACATTACTGTGGAGACTACGGTAATACACATGGGGAGCAAATAATTTGTACTCTTTCTTTCAATAATATCAACTTTTACTGGGGAGATTTTGGAACATGTTCTTAAACTTTTATTCTCTTAAAAGTTTTTTTTTTAAATTTTTTCCTTTTATCTTGCAAGAAAATAAACTTTTAATGAAATTCAGGAATAAAAATATGTTTATGCATGGAAACTGAGAGATATTTAGTACTTTAATGTTCACATTGCATACAATTGAATAGCTATGATATAGAACTCTTCAACAATTGGAGTAATGTGCAGGATCAAGGTAAGGAATTTGAGCTTTGAAGATTAAAACAGACCTTGGAGATGTTAAATTACTTTTCAGTACTTAATGTAAATAGATGAAAGAGATGGATGTGGCTATGCTGAACTAGTGTGCCAGACATAGAGTAGAGAAAATAATGAAGTGAACAGAATATAAAAGAGTTTAAAGATCAGATGTGGGGGATGGCAGTTAATAATAATTGTCCACACTGGAGAAGCAAAGGATAAAACAAATTTCAAATGTTTGATTGTTAAATGAAGATTGAGCCGGTCACAATGGCACATGCCTGTAATCCCAGCAGCTCTGGAGGCTGAGGCAGGAGGATTGTGTGTTCAAAGCCAGCCTCAGCAAAAGCAAGGCACTAAGCAACTCAGTGAGATCCTATCTCTAAATAAAATACAAAATAGGGCTGAGGATGTGGCTCAATTGTTGAGTGTCCCTGAATTCAATCCCTGGTACCAACTCCCCCAAATATAGAAGTAAATAAAGATAAATATATTCAAAGTATACAAAGTCATGATTCCATATATATTTTGTAATGATAACCACAATCAAATTAGTTAACACACCCATCATACTGGTGCTGCATATTAGATCTCCAGAACTTGTTCATTTATAAGATGGAATTTTGGACATTCTAACCAACATCTCTCCATTTCTGCCACTTCCTATGCCCTAGCAAGAATCTTCTCCTCTTGGCTTCATGAGTTTGTGGTTTTTAGATTCCACATGTAAGTGAAATCATACAATATTTGTCTCTCTGTGTCTGGCTTTTTTGGCCTAACATGTGCTCCATGTTCATCCATGTAGTTGCAAGTGGCAGGATTTCCTTCCTTTAATGGTTGGATAACACTCCATTGTGTATATATACATTTTTAATCCATTCATCCATGAATGGACACTTAAGTGGTTTCTGCATGTTTACTATTGTGAACAACGCTACAATGAATATCTTTGAGATATTGGTTTCACTTTCTAGGGGTGGGTGTATATATCCAGATCACAAGAACCCAACTAAAACTGGGCAAAAGAGCTGAACATTTTCTAAAGAAGTTATACAAATGATGTAAAGGTATATGAAAGCTTTTCAACACCAACTGATCAACAGGGAAAGGCAAATCAAAACCAAAGTGAGTTTTCTAGGAATTCTTCTCTCTGATAACGTGGGCCTGAATGGACATTCTTTACTCTGTATTTCTTCATCCTATCTCATAATAATTATATGAATGTGAAGTTCTCTAATTCTGGGGAGTTCTATCATATTGGTGGGGGAGGTGACAGTAAGGAAATTATCTTAAATCTATGTGGATTTGGAAGTTGGATGAAAAGTGCACACTGAGATCTTTATCTATGAATCAAGTCTTCAATGGGATGTGATGGAACTAGGCTACAAGTTAAACAACTGTAGTAAGTTTTGGTTTTCCCCTGTCCTTTGTTCTATATCTTTTTCTGAGTACATTGTAATTTTAAAAATCATCAACTGAGTAACCTTAGCTACATCATTACTACTTTCTTTCATTCTCTTGCCACGTTCTGAGAAAGAGGGGATATGAGTTTGTTGGAACTCAGAGTGACATATTTCCCTTGGAAAAACTTAGAGATGAAACATTTGTTAAGATCCTACAGTTTTAGCTGTTTAGATAAGTGATTCTATGTGACTTTTGCAAGAACCTTTGAGGAAGATGCTGTATTATCATTTTATAAATTAAAGAGCGGTGCAGCAAAGTTAAGTAAGTTTATGACAGTCACAAAATCGAGAAAAGACAGTGCTTGGAAGTGAATATAGTCTATGTGAAGCAGAGTACTTGTTCATTTCATATTTGACTGATAACTTAAGTGGAAATGAAATAATTCGTATTGTGGAAATTAAAATACAGTTGTTTATACACACACACACACACACACACACACACACACACACATATACCAATCATCCAGACAAAAATTTGACTAGTAAGATAAGTTAAATAAGCTAAAATTAGAAAAAAAAAATCACCCATTAGTAGGGCCAAAGGTAGATGATGGTCTTTGACTGATTTTAATCCCCAGGATTTAAAAAATGAGTAAATAAATAAAATTTAGGGTGTTGGTTGACAGACAGGAAAAGTTGGTAAATGTGTACCAAGTAATTGATAGGAGACATAAGTTCTGGTGTTCTGTTGCAAAACAGGGTGACTACAGAAAACAGTAATGTACTACTACTGTTTTTCAAAAAACCTAGAAGAAAGAATTCTGAATATTTTCACTACAAAAACAATAAATGTTTGAGAAGATAGATATGCTTAGCTTGCATAGAACATTAAACAACTTACACATGTATGGAAACATCCCATTACCCCATAAGTAGGTATGATTTTTATGTGCCAATTAAAAAGTTTCAATTTAAAGATTTTTATATTAGTCTTCTGTTCTATATTAAATACTTTTTTATGCACTAACACATTTAGCTTTTTTAATAACCTTCAGAGGTTGGTACTTTGTTCCACTTTATTGCTGTGGAAATGATAAATTTGAAGGGATAAACAAGATCATAACGAAGAAACAAATTTAAAAAAAAACAGGCAGAATTAGAATGGAAACTGCACAAATTCAACTCAAAGTGGATCAAAGACCTAGACATTAGACCAGAGACACCGGGCCCCTAATAGAAGAAAAATTAGGCCCAAATCTTCATGATGTCGGCTTAGAAACAACTTTCTTAAAATACTCCTAAAACATAAGAAGTAAAATCAAAAAACAATAAAAGGGATTGTATTAAACTGAAAAACTTCTTCAGAGCAAAGGAAACAATCAACAATTTGAACAGGGAGCCTATAGAATGGCAGAAAATCTTTGCCACCTGCACCTCAGATAGAGCATTAATCTCCAGGATATATAAAGAACACAAAAAAGTCAACATCATAAAAACAAATAATCCAATCAATAAATGGGCAAAGAAACTGAGCAGATACTTCACAGAAGAAGAAATACAATAGGTCAATAAAATATATCAAAAATGTTCAACTTCTCTAGCAATTAGAAAATGGAAATTAAATTGACACTGAGATTTCATCTAGCTCCAGTCAGAATGGTAATAATCAAGCATAAAAGTAACAATAAATGTTGGTGAGGATGTGGAGAAAAGGTACACTCATACATTGCTGATGGGACTGCAAGCTGGACCAATCATTCCAAAAAGCAGTATGAAGACTTTTCAGAAAATTAGCAATGGAACCACCATTTGACCCAGTTATCCCACTCCTTGTTTTATACCCAAAGGACTTAAAATCAGCATACTATAGTGACACAGCCTCATCAATTTTTATAGCAGCTCAATTCACAATAGCTAAGCAATGGAACCAACCTAGGTGCCCTTCAACAGATGAATTGATAAATAAAATGTGATATATACACATTGGAATACAACTGAACCATTAAAAATGAAATTATGATATTCACTGGTAAATGAATGGAACTGGAGACTATCATGCTAACTGAAATAAGCCAAACTCAAAAACCCAAGGCCGAGCGTTCTTTCTGATATGCAGATGCTATAATAAGGCAGGGTGGGATGGGGTGCTGGGGTTGAAATTTATTGGATTAGACAAAGGGAAATGAAGGGAAGGGAGAAAGGACAGGAATAGGAAAGACAGTAGAATGAATGAGACAGACGTTTTCTATGTTCGTATATGAATATATGACCAGTATGACTCCACATCATGTACAACCACAAGAATGGGGGAGTTGTACTTCACATAAGTATAATATATCAAAATACACTCCACTGTCGTGTATATCTAAAAAGAATGAATTAAGAAAAAAATTTTAAAAGTAGAAACCTTGCCTGTCTGACTGGAGAGACTGTTTTCTTAATAATTCAAGTATATAAATTATTTTGTTCACTTGGTGCTTGGTAGGAAGCAGAGACTTTGAATTTAAATTCATTCCCACAGTACTTGCTTTAGGGAAAACCTTGAACCATCTTGTCTTCAAAATCAAAAATACTCTTTGTAGAGCTTTTTATCTAGATAAATCTGCTTCTCCAAAGGCAATAAAAAATAGTTACTTTTAATAATATAATAGAAAAATATTTTTTCACAAAAGATGTTAGGTTTCCTTGGTTACAAGGTACAGAACAAACTGTTGGGAGACAATTCTCCATGGGTCTTTCGCTTGCTTTTCTGCTCACCGGGGGAGAAGAGGCACCTTTGTTCCAGAATATCCTCTTTAGTGTTTCTATGGTGATCAGGATTAGAAAAAAAGAGAAATCGTCTTTACAGAGACAGTTGTGCTTATGGTCCCTATAAACTCTTAAGACTGCCTGTGTGGAAGCAAAAATTGTGCTAGACAATGTTAAACAGAAAAGGGAGGCTTTATTTAAAGGTATTACAATAGAGGAAAGGCAGAACTGTCTGAACCAGGCAACTCCATCCAAACAAAGGTTAGAAAGTTTCTTCTTTCCTTTCATTCTTCCTTCTCTCCTTCCTTCCTTTCTTCCTCCCCCCCACCCCCCAGCACAGGGGATTGAACCCAGGAATGCTATACCACTGAGCTACATCCTCAGACCTTTTTATTCTCTTTTTTGAGGCAGGGTCTCACTGAGTTTCCCAGGCTGGCCTTAAACTTGAAATCCTTCTGCCTCAGCCTCCTGAGTCACTGAGATCATATGTATGTACCAACAAGCACAGCTCAAAAAGTCTTTAAAGGCTAGGGTAAGCCCGTAGGAAAGTACTGAAAGACATGAAGCCATTTGTCTTTACCAAATGACTTTATAGAAAGGAAAAAATAAATAAATTTTTGATATCTTCATGATAGAAAGTAGCTTTGTATCTGGTAGCAAGCCTTTCACTGCAAGTTAGGATCCTATCCTGGCAGAGAGAAAAAAGTACTATCTTCCTCCATGGTGACATTTCAAAGGGATGGCTCCTGGGTGTTTGAGGAAGACTCCTTTAATTTTAAAATTAACAAATGGTTTTCAGAGACATTTGCATCTTTTTAAAGATGAGAAAGAATTTACAGGTATAAGTGTTTAAAAGAAAATGTTGTGAGAAAAGGGAGATCAGGAGACGAGAATCGGGAAGAAGCCTGTCTCACATTCAGGGAACTCTTCAGGTTGTCATGGCCACTCACGCTCTGTGTGCCTCTCCTGAGCACACTCGACTGGATTCACAAGTGTCACTCAGAACTTTCCATGTTTCCCTTGAGGAGTTGAGACTCAACCCAAATTTTGACACTCTGGATACTGCAATTAACTGTAAGAAATAAACCATCCTTTGACTTTGGCTCTAGAGACTTCTACCAACATGCATGAACTGGTAGCAGAACAATTTCTCAACTTGCAACAAATGTAAAAACCTCACACTCTTTATAGTCCTTGACACTAAACATGTTGAATTTATGTAAGCAAACTAGGATACTTTTTGGAAGGTTTCTGGAAAGCTACTGTACTTGAAAAACAGCTTCAGAATTGATGGTAACAGAAACAGATCCACTGCAAAAATATCTCAGCTATAGAATCTTGTTAATTATTTCTTTGGGGAATTACATTGGATGATTTCCAATTCTTTCTGTGTTTCTTCTCCAAATTTTAAATCCTAGGTGAGAGAAAATTATTTGTCTCATTGGGGTTGCAAGCCTGAACCTGTGGTCAAGGTGATAAGTTCCTGTAATTCACTGCCCTTCATTGGGTTAGTCAGAAAAAAAAATTCTCTCTGAAAGAAGGATACTGAACAAATTAAAAACAATAGCTCTCCTTTAGATTTCATTGCTGGGTTTTAAAGCATGTGTACCTATGCTTCAACATACAGAAATACATCTTCCTTTACATGATTCCACCAATGTCCATGCTTTATCTAAGTAAACACTACTTAATTAGTGCCCACACAATATTAGTTATTTTTCCAGTCAAAGGAACCATGGATAAACAAAAGTAAAGAATCCTGCCTTTCCAGGATTTGGGGGAAGAGGTATACTCATACATGGTGGTGGGACTGCAAATTAGTACAGTCATCCTGAAAATCAGTATGGAGGTTCCTCAGAAGACTAGGAATGGAATCATCATATGACCCAGCTATCCTACTCATAAGTAAAATAAGGAATCCAGATTCAGAAAATCAAGGGTCAAGTGTTTTGTCTCATGTGTGCAAACTAGAACAAAGTAAGGGGAAAGGTGGGGGTCAGGTATCACAACGATAGAAGAGGGGAGTAGAATAAGGAGGTTGAGGGGGAGGATGGAGGGAGAGGAAAGGGGAGAAAACAGAATGAACTTGACAAAATCATACTATGTGCATGTATAAACATACCACTGTGAATTTCACCTTTATATGTATCTATAGAGTACCAATTAAAAATAAATAAATGGGTGGAAGCAACACCAATAAAGTAGAGGAAAGGAAACAAGAGGAGGAAGGGAGGGAGGGAGGGAGGAAAAGGGCCGGTGGGGGCTCTGGGACTGAAATGTTGTAAATTAAATTTTATGCATGTATGATTATGCAAAAATGAACTCAATTATAATGCATAAATATAATGAATGCACTTATAAATAATCATTAAAAAAGGAGTCTGGCTTTGTTTTATAGTGCAGAGAAAGGGGAAAATTACACAGGATAACACAGAATAAATTAATAAGTGATGTCTAATACATTAGAAAGGAATACATGCTATGGAAGAAAGTGGAGCAAGTCAAAGGGAGTCGAGATGATGGAAGAGACAATTCTAAATAGGATATTCAGGGAGGCTGCACTAAGAAATGAGGCTTGAAGCATAAACCATGAGCATTAAAGGAACATGAATGAGAAGGTTCGCAGTGGCACACGTATCTGGGAAGAGAGGTTTGATTATATACTGAATGATCAATATAAAGGACCAAAGTCTACCGCATGCCTTAGGTGTTCTCGAAATTCCAAAGAAATGATGACTCTAACAGGGAGTGCTAGCAGAAGGAGTTAGAAGGTTCTAATCCATGAGGACTTACTTATCCATGGACTTATCCAAGGTGATCAGCAAGGAGGGCGCTTAGCTGTACTAATCTAGGCAACTTGTAGGTTTAGTACAGGACAAGAATAGAGAATTGACTACTGGCTCAAGAAAAATGAAGTCAAAGAAAAACATTTATTATGCCCATTGGATGATCTTCCTTCTTAGTTTTTGTCATGGTATCATCTCAACATTATAAGTTACTGGATCAGGTGTAAAAATCCCAGCCCAACCATCACACTGTTAAACAAAATAAAGACAATGCAGAAGCAAGGAAAAGGGATTTAAAAAAAAAATTGAATTATCATTAGAAGATATAGTCCTCAGTTCTGCTGTTCATATAGCAACATAACTTCTGCTTATTTGTGTTTAATGGATTCACTTGCTTTTGTCATGGATTTTTATTTTATTTAGCTCAGAAGTTATATGGCACTTATTTACAAATCTCATTCTTGAGAAACCAAGAACTCTTGAAGAAACAACCTTTCAATGTCTTCCTTTATTTCTAGGCATATTGGTGCAAGAAGGCATGAAGAAAAGATCCCCAGCATCTGGTCACATGTTCCCATCTGCATAACATGCCTGACCTCCTGTTTCCCTCAGACAGTGACGCAGGTCAGCCAGAGCAATACCATATTCCCATTGTTTTCTTGTTTGTTCAATAGCTTGGGAAAACTGAAGTTGCCAACTGGTCTCATTGATTCCATTATTGAAGAAGTATTCTTACTTTGGACCCCAAATCCTATAGACCAAATGGAGAGAAAAGATTGGGAAGATGATGGTTTGAACCTGGATATTACATATTGAGAGTTGATCCCTCTAACCTCCTAGGATTTCCGCAAGCCCACCACCAGGTAAAATTACACTTCAGGCCCTGTGTTTCTTCCACTGGAGGCATACTTCTCTTTTACCAAACCCGTCACACTGGATTCTCGGTAGGTCATTTCAACAAGTGTATGGCAAAACTGGGACAAAGAGAGAAAAACAAATAAAAACTCAGGATTAATGGGTAAAGTTAGAATCTATTAGTGAGTGGTCAAAGCTAGTGGGCATTTATGAGGCACATAGAGAGCTTCTGCCACAGCCAACGTGGCCACGGTGTCCATCAGCCGGCTTAATATACACTGGGTTGGCTGTGATAGGGAGGGAATGGTAGGTGGTCTTGTTATAGGGCTGAGGGCTGAGATGAAGCTGAGGCAGCCCGACAGAATTCAGATCTGTTGCTCAGAGTAACAGGCATGAGTTTTTGAGGAGGGATGGGAAAAGGTAAAAAGGGACACTCTCAAGGGAGAGAATAGGTCTTCTCAGAGAGGAGAGGGACAGTGTGTTTCTCACTCTCCAGTCTTATTGGGGGGGTGCGGTCCCAGGAAACTTCCCAGAGAATCCTGCCCAGGTCCACCTCCTGACTGTTGACTGACAGCAAGGTAACATGAGACTTTCAAGTCTCCACTGGCTTGAAACCTCTACGGTCACTTTGGCTCACGCTTGCAATGCCGAGTTCGAGGATCCTTACCCAGAAGACCACCAGAGACCGTTACCAAATGTAAAAAGCAAAGGAGTCTTTATTGCAAGCCTGAGCTTGGTCCTCCACGCACACAGCCACGGGTGCCACTGAATGCTGAGAGGCCCTGGGCCCAGGATTTCAGCACTTTTTATACACTTTTGGGGGAAGGCCAGGACTTCGCATACATCATAGCATCTTGTAGCAAATCATTACACACCGCGGGAAATTCATAAGACCACTCTATAATATGGTTGGCACTCTACTGAGCGGGAAAGGACCCAAAACAAGTTGTTGGTTGGATCGGGAGCTGAGGTACTTTAAATTGAATGGCCGGCATTATGGGGGTGTTTCAAGAAGATACATGCTAAACTGCAGGGTATCTAGTTTAGATAATGATCACCAGACCCTGGGAGGGAAAGTTCTGGAGTTTCAGATATCTTGATATCCTGCCCTAAGCAAATTTTATCTGAGACATCCCGCCTTGGACAAACACCATCTGTGTGTCTGAGAATTGTTTGTACAAAGTTTGCTGTCTTATTTCCTGATATTGATGCAGGAGGGGGGTCAGGGTTAAATTGCAGAGTTGAGCTAGGGTCTCTAAATAAAATGAAGTTGCTTAGGTTACTAATTTAGCCCCTCAGGGAAGAAGCAAGTTACAGAAGCAGAGCTAGCTGTTAGTGACTACAAAATCATAATTTTAATTCCAGTCTCTCAATGCTGACCTGTTATAATTGCAACTTGTTCTTACAGATTTTATGGATGTGGGAAGGGGTATCTTTATCTCCCTGAGTTGTGGGATCTGGTCTGTGTCAGGGTCACAAAACCCCCCGCCCCCCTTCAGGATAACTCATATTCTTTTTATGAACAGCTCAGGCCTGCATTTTTCCTGCAGATAACAGGTTGTTTGCTGGGGAATGTAACATATTCTGTTGACTTAAGTCAAGTGGGCTAGAGGTAAATTGCTGGGTTTTTGTTTTGTTTTGTTTTGTTTTTGTTTTTGTTTTTAAGCCTGTGGGGGTCAGCCCAATGAGCCCAGTTTATGGAATTATTCCCTTAACCTTATGTGCCCACTGCTTGTGTCTTTTCCTTATTAGCCTCAGAATATGTTACCATAACTACTGCATTATTAAAGTCACTTTGTGCTTTGAGGTCCCACTGAACATGTACATGGATACAATTAAATTTATATTCAAGGACTGTTCTTGCAGGTTTTTCTAACTCTTTTCCAAATGTCCTTGCTACCAATGTCTGTTGCTTCCTTTCCCCCACCCCCCCCAGGTTTCTGATCATTTGGCAAGGCCTGAGGAATTTTCCTGGATTTTCTTCTGTCTGTCTGTTTCCTCTGTCTGTTCCTTCTTTAAAACAGGTGGAAAAACATGTTCTCTTTGAAGGTCTGTCCTCTGGTGGTTCAGGCCCCTTTCTGAGCACTCAGAGTCCGTTTATTGGTACTGATATATCAAGCAGAACTCTCTGGAAAGCAAGCTTTGGGTTTTCTTGCCCAGTCATGTGATCATGGGGAACTCCCTTTAAAACCACAATTGCAGAATGAAAAAAAGAGTAGAGGTACAATCTAAGAAAATGTGCTTTCAGGTACGAGTCATGAGTCATGTGCTCATATAATGTACTTCCTTGTGTGTTTGGGATTTTCTATCCCAGTCACCTATACGTCCCTCAGTTAGCGACTGACAGTTCTCTGGACACCCAGTTTTGTGATTATATCTCTGTTGGTTTCCCTCAGCCCGTTTAGTCGCTACCCAAAACATAACAAGCCAGGGGTTCTTTATTTGATGAAAGAAACCTCATGTTCAAAGGGCCATGATCTTATTCTGACATAAGTGCAGTAGCATGAGCTTTTACATTATTATTCACATTGTTTAGTTTACTCATTCGTTGTAAAAAACAATTAACTAATTTTACTACACAAAGGGGAATCTTTTATTTAAAAAAAATTAAAATAAATGTACTTTGGGGATAATAAAAAAAATCTCAAAAGAATCTTTTACATTTCAAACTGTTGGTGAAAACAAATCCACATTTTTAATGAGACTGTTATTTAACATTTATCTCAATGTATGATTTCAGGAAAAACATAAAATTTGAAACCCTTACAACCCCCCTGCTAAGAAAAGCTGATATACACTTCAAGTCATGAATAAATAAATATATAAATAAATAAATAAATAAATAAATAAATAAATAAATAAATAAAACTATGACTTTCCTTCTGGAGATGTGTAATAGCTAATTTCTTAGGTTACTTATGGAAGACAGCAAACATAACATGTTTCCTTTAAAATAATCACCAGATGGCCAGGTCTGGTGGCACATGCCTGTAATGTCAGTGGTTCAGGAGGCTGAGGCAAGTTCAAAGTCAGCCTTACCAACTTAGCAAGGTCCTAAGCAACTTAGCAGGTGCTGCCTCAAAAATAAATAGATAGATAGATAGATAGATAGATAGATAGATAGGGCTGGGCATGTGGCTCTGTGGTTAAACACCCCTGGATATTACATATTGGGATTCAATCCCTGGGTTCAATCCATGATACTGAAAAACCAGCCTCTACCTCAGAGCAAAGCCTGTCCAAGGAAGGGACATCACCTTTGTCCTTGGAAAGACCCACAGAGCACTCCTAGGCACATTCTCACCCTGCTAAATTGTTTATCTACAAATAACAGGAGAGATCTGCTGTGCCAGGTGTCCCTGGCTCAGTCAGGCTAGATGGGGACCCATAGCAATCCCCTAGCAACCACCAATCAGCATGAGACAGGGAAATACCTGGGATGCCAGATAACCCTCCCAGTAGTTTATGGTGGTTGATAACGTGTTGGGAAACCATGTAGTTCAGCACGAACACCCCTTTTGGTTTAAACCAATCAGTTCAAACGAATCCCCCTCTTGTCGTAACCAATCACCCCTACCCAACTTGTTGCCGCCAGTGAATGTGCTAATCATGTTTTAGAGTTGTTTTATGATTTTCCCGCAGTGTGTGATGATTTGCTAAGAGATGCTATGATGTATGTGGGGGTCCCTGCCTTCTCCAATGAATATATAAAACTGCTGCAAACCCTGGGCTCTGGGCCTCTCAGCGTCACCAGTTGCTGTGTGCACACGGAGGACCCAGCTAGCTCGCAATAAACACCTCTTTGCTGTTTATATGGATCTTGGTCTCTGGTGGTCTTTTGGAGATCCCGAATTTGAGCATAACAATACCTCCCCATACCCCCCAAAACAGATCACCCTCATTAAATGTAACATTTTATAGAACACTTCAAATCATCTTCCTTTTCAAGCTACAGCTTGTTTATTATTGAAAAGATAACAGCATGTATGAAGAATCCTGCCAGAAGTATACTGACAGTTTTACTTTTCAGACTAGTTGGACAGGTTTGGTGGTGCAGGCCTGTAATCCCAGTGATTTAAGAGGAGGCAGTGTAATGCCAGATTTGTGGGACCCCAATAGACTTCCAGGATGCAATCACAAGAGTCTTTATTGCAAGCTCGAGCCTGGACTCATAACCGTTCCTGACGCAGCGGTCCCAGGCATTGCGTCCCAGTCCTTTGTCCAGTGAGATTTTATAGGTTTTGGGGGATACTCTATGCATCAAAAGATCACACAGCAAATCATTCCATACCTCGGGAAAATCAAGCAACAACTCTAAACATTGATTAGCACATTCACTGGCGTGAACAAGTTGGGTAGGGGTGATGGGTTAGTACAAGGGGAGGGTTCCTTTGAACTGATTGGTTTAGGCCACGAGGGGGGTACGTGCTGAACTACATGGTTTCCCAACATGTTATCAACCACCATAAACTACTGGGGGGTCATCTGGCACCCCAGGTATTTTCCCTGTCTCATGCTAATTGGAGGTTGCTAGCGGTTGCTATGGATCCCCACCTGGCCTGACTGAGTCAGGGACACCTGGCACAGTAGCTCTCTCCTGTTATTTGTAGACAAACAACTCAGCAGGGTGGGCATGTGCCTAGGAGTGCTCTGTGGGTTTTTCCAGGGACCCGGGTCACGCCCCCTTCCTTGGACAGGCTTTGAGGTAGAAGCTGTTTTCAAAAATGGAGTCACATCAGTTTCTCAGCAGGAGGATCACAAGTTTAAGACCACCGGCATAGGCGATTTCAGGAAACCCTGTCTCAAAAGATAAAAAGGTCTAGGGATATATGTAAGTGGCAGGAAAGTGCTCCTGGGTCCAATCCTTTTCACCAAAAATAAACTAAACAAACAAAAAACATAATTTGACTTTCCTACTTCCCTAGTGAGAAAATTGTTACTGCTTGCTTCCCCGAAGGCTGAAGTATAACACCAGAGAAGCACGCTGAGGCAAGGGTGGAGTGGAAAGTGAAAGGCTTAATTAAAGGACAGTTTTAGAAAAGACTTCTCCCCGGAGGAAGGGGACCCAAAAGGAGGAATCCTGTGGAAGGCGGAGATCTTTCCTGTTTTGTAGCTAAGGTCTTCTTTTAGTTCTCTCACCCTCCTGTCCTTTGCAGGTGGGAAGGGCAAAAGGTGGAAGATAGGTGGGCTGGAGGAGTGATCTAGGCAGCAAGGGCCTGGGGTGGTTTGATCAGCACCTCCCTGTTTGCTGGGAGCTGTTTCATTAACAGATCCTTAAGATGGGTGTCCCCCCCCCCCTTGGGGACATTAGCATTTCAATTTCCCTAAGTGCTGCTCGGGCTTCCTGGACCCTATTCTCCACAATGGCCTCCATTGTCTTTATCTTACTGGATATTAGACCTGATTTACCTAACTACACTAACTACCTATCTTTAAATCTGGCTTCAAAATCATCATCTTCAAATCACTGGAAGAAGTTGTCATAGGTAGACACACTTGTAAAAGATCCATAGAGGAAGCCCTTGAGTTGCAAGTGTATTTGCCTTTGAAGAATGGGGGAAAGGGCGGTAACTTGAGGTCTGAGACACCTGCACAGCAGAAAAAAATTCTCAGTATTCCTGAAACGGCTGGTGGTTGAGGGCACGGCTCTGGATGGGAATTAAAGAGGGGCAGGGCTTCCATCTGAGGAGTGCCTGTGTGAAGAAATCTCATTTTTTTTTCTGAAAGCAGTAAGTAAACACCCTTCAAAGAACCTCGCCACTTGGAAATGTTGCTGTAGAGAGTGGGTCAAGTGCACTGCCTGCCGGTCCTTAGGAACAGCCCTGCTAATGACAGGAAGGAACAGCAGCCCAGAGTAACCAGTCCCTTTCTGCTTTGGTGTGGAGGCGACCCTGAATCCCTTTTGAATATGTAAATCCCCAGTGTTTTCTGAAACACTCCAAGATTAAAGAACTTCAAAGGGAAACAGTCAATTTCTTGCTAACCAGGCAAGAGGGGTGGAGTGAAAACTTGGAAAAATAAGAGGTGCCCCTGCACATGCACCTTGAGTGACGCGGCAATTCATAAAATTATAAGACTTCAAATAACTTTTAAGATAGAATTAATCAATGGCACACTCATTCATACTGCCTGTTATTGGGGGTGGATCCTGCTCCCCCACATGTTGAAGTTTGAACATTAGAGAAGCATGTGGAGGCAAGCATATAAAGCAGGGTTTATTTTAAAAGGGGTAACATAGGCTTCTTCCGGGAGGGAGAAGGGGGCCATAGCTGGTGTCCTGGTATCCCAAGAAGCGAGCTGTTCTGCACTTTTTACTTGTCCTAGGCTTCCTTTGTTCTCCTGCCCTCTTCCCCTTATCTTTCTCCTTCCTGAGTACTTGACTGGGCCCTGGACTAGGCCCAGGAATGCTTGGTGGGACAGCCTAAATAAAGGTGGGAAATTGGTGGGCTGAAGGGGGAAGGGCAGGATAGTGCTGCCCAGGACACATTAATTAACAACTTTATAGCTCTCTGCAGGGAGGGGCAACTCCTGGGACCGGTTACCTTAGCAACAGGCTGGAGCAGGGGTAGGTTCTTGATAAGCAGGAAGGGCTCTGAAGGAATTAACATTTCAATCCCTCAGGGGACAGTCTCCAACTTCACAGACTCACTCAAAATGGCCCTCCTTGATCCAACCTGACTCGATTTACCTATTTATACCAACTAACTGTCTAATTCTTGGGTTCATCATCACTTTAGCACGTTTAACTTTGGTTTTGTATATTACATCCTTTTCTCATCATATATATATATATATATATATATATATATATATATATATATAATATATATATTTTTCTTTTCTTTAAATATATATTTTATTTTATTTATATTTATTTTCTCATCATATATATATATATATATATATATCATATACATATATGATATATATATATGGTTGAAAACATACAATAGAAACCCTCTCATTTGATCTTATAGAGTCAGGTTAATTTGTTGGTTAATTTTAAAAAATGGTTGAGCTGAAAATCAAAAAAGATGACTTTTGTATAATGAAAACATTTTGCTGCAACTCAGAACACTGAACTACACATGTTAACACATACTGATTGATATTTTTATATACGTACTGTAAAGGTAAAATTTTTAAGCTGACTCTAAGCCGCAGAGCCCGAGTTAAAGTGTAAAAGACCAGACATTGTGAAGTTTCTAACTGTAGGGCTTGGGTTAAAGAATAAAAGATCAAGTATTGTTAAATTCCTCTGATTCCCCGGAACCTATAATCTCTGTAGCTGTTAGGACAATACCCGAACTGCGCAGTAAATATTCTCACTGACTCCTCTGGTTGTCTAATAACCTGGGGTTCTGTGAAGCTGGCACGTAGGCATCACAGGACCTAAAACCAATCAGTTTGAATGTGCACCCCACTTAGAAGTGACCAATCACCCCTGTCCAATCTGTTCCCGCCAATGAATGTACTAATCAGGTCTCAGAGTTGTTGTTCAATTTCCCCGTGCCTCATGATGTTTTGTTCTGATGTATGCAAAGCCCCCCCCCCCACCCGCCCTCTCCAAAAAGTGTACTTAAGCTCTGCCTGACCTCTGCTCTGGGCTCTGGGCTGCTCTATCTTCCTGAGTGAGCCTGGAGCCTCAGCATGCTGAATCAATAAAACCCTTTCTGCCAATTGCATGGAGCCGGTCTCTTGTGGTCTCTCCCTCCGAGGCTTCGCCGGACCCTTACAGTACAAGTCTTTTACTTTGACTATTGGACTACTTGACTAGAGTTCTTCAGAGTGGTCCTACTTAAGTCCAACCACAATTCACTCCCTAAATTCTGGTGAATTTATTTATTTAGCAGCACTGAGAATTGATTTAAAGATGAGCAGAAACTTCAAGACAATTGCAAAATAATTCAAATAAATCACACTTTTAGATTTCTATGATTTTATTTCTTTGCTCTGATTTCATGTTTCCTAAACACTTGCTTTAGGTGAATAAGTAACAAATAATCTTTGGCCAGCATAGTAAGAAAATTAAATTTCACAAGTGGAATAAATAGAATAATAAATACAATTCTTATAAAGGGTTTTGAAAACAAATGCTATGGCTTGTCAGAAGTGAAATATGCAGGCGTATTACCAAGCAATCTATTTGATGTGTGTTCATTATGCTCTGGGAATCAGTCAGGCACTTTACAGAGGGAATAGAACATGCTGCTGAATATGTTATGTAACATATTGTCTTGCTTATATGTTGTTTTCACCGTTAAAATATGATACACCAGTCATCAGTGATGAGTCCTGCTTCTCCACATGTTGAAGTTTGAACATTAGAAAAGCACGCCGAGGCAAGCTTATAAAGCAGGGTTTATTTTAAAAGGGGTAACATAGGCTTCTCCCGGGAGGGAGGAGGGGGCCATAGCTGGTATCCAGGTATCCCCAGAAGCAAGGTGTTCTGCCCTTTTTATATGTCCTAGGATTCCTTTCTTCTCCTGCTCTCTCCCCTATCTCTCTCCTTCCTGTGTACCTGAGGAGACCCAAGAGGTGCTGGGTGGGGTGGCCAAAAGGTGAGAAGCAGATGGAAGGGCAAAGGGCAGATGGAGCAGCCCAGGATAAATTAATTGACAACTTTAAAGCTCCCTGGAGGGAGGGGCATTCCTGGGCCAGGTTACCTTAGCAACAGGTTGGAGCAGAGGCAGTTTATACCTAGATGGGGTGGAGGAATGGCTCCTAGGCATTTCGGTCCCTCAGGGGGGAGTCTCCAGCTTCCTGATCCGACCTCGCTGGATTTACCTATCTATCCTGAGTGCCTAATTCTGGCTTCAGTTACACAGTCAAACATAATGTAGTTTTTCATTTGTGTGATGCAACATCATTTTAACAATTCACAGGGTTTTATTCCAATATGAGTTGGATTGTTGGGCAGGAAAAAAAAAAACACAAGCTCTATATTAGCTGGATATTTTACATATTCTCTGAAAAGGAAAAACAAAACCCAAAGTTTAAGACTCATCTGTTTTAACAGTTTAAATACCATGTCTCAAATCACACAGCTTGAAAAGAATAGAGTTAGGATTTAAGATTAATTCTGTTCAATGTTTATATTCAAATTATTTTAAAAAATGGTAGATTCACATGAGTGTTGCATTACTGCCATCACAGTTATGGTCAGTGGAAAGATGGCGGCCTTGTCTGCCTCATTAGAATGCTGTGTTCATTTGAGCATCAAGCATGAAGCTGTCACTATGGAGTTTTTAGTTCATTACTAAATACAATTATATCCTCTCACCGACTTAGACTTACCACTGCATGAAAACAAAGGACAACTATAAGCAAAAATGTAAAGTTTGCTTTCTAATTAGCATAATAAAAATCTAGTATAAAGTTTAAAAATCAACAAATCTACAATGTTAACTAATATTTTTTCCACTGGAAAAACTCACTTTGTTAGTATTCAAATCTTTTTCTCCTTTTGAGACTCCACTTCAAATTTTCTCTTCTTTCTTCTCATCCCAGTTATCCTGTTATGCTTGAATTCGGGACCCCCAAAAGACCACCAGAGACCAAGATTGATGTAAACAGCAAAGAGGTGTTTATTGCAAGCTAACTCGATCCTCTGCGCACACACAGCAACTGGTGACGCTGAGAGGCCCTGAGCCCAGGGTTTGCAGCAGTTTTATACATTCTTTGGAGAAGGCAGGGAACTTCACATACATCATAGCATCTCTTAGCAAATCATCACACTCGGCGGGAAAATCAAATAACAACTCTAAAAGCACATTCACTGGCAGCAAAAAGTTGGGTAGGGGTGATTGGTTACTACAAGAGGGGGATTTGTTTGAACTGATTGGTTTAAACCAAAAGGGGTGTTCGTGCTGAACTACATGGTTTCCCAACACGTTATCAATCACCATAAACTACTGGGAGAGTCATCTGGCATCCCAGGTATTTCCCTGTCTCATGCTGATTGGTGGCTGCTAGGGGGTTACTATGGGTCCCCACCTAGCCTGACTGAGTCAGGGACACCTGGCACAGCAGATCTCTCCTGTTATTTGTAGATAAACCACTTAGCAGGGTGGGAATGTGCCTAGGAGTGCTCTGTGGGTCTTTCCAAGGACAAAGGTCATGTCCCTTCCTGGGACAGGCTTTGCTCTGGGATAGAGGCTGGTTTTTCAATCCCAAAACTTTTTACCTTTCGGAAGGAATAAAGATTCATTTTATTTTAATTTTTTGATTCTTAAAACCATTTTTTATATCCTTTTACTAGATCAGAATGTCTTGCATGATAGTTTTTTTTATTATTTATCTTTCAACCTACCTACTGCTCTCCCACCACCAAAAACTATGGATTTATTTATTTTATTTATTTATTTTTTGGTAATGAGGATTGAACCCAGGGGTGCTTAACCACTGAGCCATGTCCCCAGAATCTTTTTTATATTTTATTTAAAACAAATTCTCCCAGAGTTGCTTAGGGCCTTGATGAGCTGCAGAGGCTGGCTTTGAACTCACAATTCCCCTGCCTCAGCGTCCCAAGCCACTAGTCTTGTACCAACACACTCAGTGCTAGTGGCCCTGGATCACACCTCCCCCCACCCCCCTGCCATACTGATAAATAAATAAATAAAGAATTTAGAGATTTTTTTCCTCTTTGCTTAGGACCTGGTACAGAGTGAATTTGCTATATAAACGGCCATGTCCTGACAATGCTTTTAACCACGTCAGACCTTTTTTCTTTTATCCGACCAGAAAAGTAATTCTTGGCTTGATCTTCATTTTTGGTTGTGTCTTCCCCTAAAGGTTCTCACTTTTTCTCTTTTTGCCAAGTGTGAGTTCCTTTCCTTCTTTTTATAACGGGGCATTGGACGATGTAGGAAATGGACTTGCTTCTTTCTAGGAGGGGAAGAACTGTTCAACTCGTGTCTAAAATGTCAGAGAAAGATTTTTAAACTTTCATTTCTTCTGTGACTTTCCTCGTTAATTTAAAAAATTCTGTCCTTAGCTCATCTTGGTAGCTTTAGGCATTGTCATAACTCTTTTCAGGGCACTCTTTACTTCCTGGTTCCTCAGACTGTAGACAAGAGGATTAAGCAAGGGCGTCACCACTGTGTAGCTCACGGCCACCAGCTGATCCTTGTCTGAGGCTGACTTGGACTTGGGCCGGAGGTAGATGATGGATGCACAGCCATAGTGGACAAAGACCACCGTGAGGTGGGACACACACGTGGCAAAGGCCTTTCTCTTGCCGTCGGCGGAGGGAATTTTGAGGATGGTGTTAACTATGAACCCATAGGATATGAGAATTAGCAGAAAAGGCACCAGGATCACCAGGATGCTGAGGCTGAAGAGAGCCAGCTCTTTGACCTGGGTGTCAGTGCAGGCTAATTTGATCATGGGTGCCATGTCACAGAAATAGTGGTTGACCCTGTTGGGACCACAAAAAGGCATGTCCCAAATGAGGTTCGTGGCCACCAAAGCAATAAAAAAGCCAGTGACTCCTGATAGAGAAACCAAGCCCAGTCCTAGCCTTTTGTTCATGATGAGCAAGTACCTCAGGGGGTGACAGATGGCCACGTAGCGATCGTATCCCATCACAGCGATGAGAAAGCAATTGGTACAGGCAAAGCCAAGGAAGAAGAAGAGCTGGGTGGCACAGGCCACAAAGGAGATGGACTTGGTGGCTGAGAGCAGGTGGGCCAGCAGCTGAGGGATGATGAC
Organism: Callospermophilus lateralis; assembly: GCF_048772815.1. Classification (NCBI taxonomy): domain Eukaryota; kingdom Metazoa; phylum Chordata; class Mammalia; order Rodentia; family Sciuridae; genus Callospermophilus; species Callospermophilus lateralis. The sequence continues at coordinate 10,745,373 of NC_135311.1, forward strand.
CAAAGTGTAGCAGGATTCAGAAAACGAAAGGATGAAGAGGAAACCATACATGGGAGAGTGAAGAGTCCGGCTGACGCAGATGACGGCCATGATGGTCACATTGGCCACCAGGATGGTTAAGTACAGGAGCAGGAAGAGGACAAAGAGCAGCAGCTGCAGCTCCCCAAGGCTGGAGAAGCCCACCAGGACAAAGTGGGTCACCACCGTGGTTGTGTTGAAACCTCGCATCGGGATGACTTGTTCCTGTGAGTGGATATAGGGGAGTCAATGACAAAGGTCATCGGAATACAGACACTTTCCCAATGCCTCGACTTTAAGTATATTGCCAGGCTTTGAAGGTTACTCTCTTTTGCTCTCAACCTCTCTAGATAAAAAGATGATTTCTCAGGTAATTTTTTTTGTTTGTTTTTACAAGAAACAGTTACTCTGTACAATAGGGGAACCAATCCTGTATTATACAAATAGCGAAAAGTTAAAAGGAGACATTTAATATGTTTTTTAAAAACTATTCAATGAATGAAAACATTTCCCTGTTTAACCCATTATGTCCCATCTTCCTATACAGAATTGAAAACTTAGGATTAATAGGTTAAGAATAATTAGCTTCAATAAGCAAATTAAAAAATTGTTTTTCTTGTCCTATATGGTTCTCCAGTGTTCTTGCATGTCCAGGCTCCTAGCACGATGATTTCTTTCCCTTCATCACAACCATTTAGTTATCCCTGGAGTACCATGACTCCAGTCCTGAGCTCGGAAGCTAGAAGATTGGAGTTGGAATCTTGCCTTGATCAGTTAGACCCATAAAGTTCAGTGTGATTGGTTTTTGCCATTTGTAAAACATAAATAATAATAGAGTCTCACAAAGAAGAAGAATTAAATTAAGTAAAATGCTTGAAACAGTGCTTCACACATAGTAATCACAGTCCCTTTCTTAACCATTTTTACCTTTATCTCTCACACCCATTACCAAAATATTTGAGAGGAAAACATCTGATCTTTGCTATCCCAATGCTAGAAGACCCTCGATCTCTGAATCAGAACAAAGTTGTTCTGCATTTGACACATGTTTTCTATTTTTTTTTTTGCACTTCTTTGTTTTATTTTAATTAAGTGAAGAAATTTAAATATGTAGGGTTAAAATATTATAATTTTTTCATATTTATTAAAATAAGCTTTATTTTATTTTTTAATGGTAAATCATAATTTTATGTATGTATGGACTTCAGTGTGATTTTTTCTTTCTTTCTTTCTTTCTTTTTTTTTTTTTTTTTTTTTTTTTTTTGTGTGTGTGTGTGTGTGTGTGTGGCACTGGAGATTGAACCCAGGGCCTGACACTTGCTAGGTAAGTGCTGCACCACTGAGCTAATACCCAGTCTTTTAAACACTTTTATTTTGAGTCAGAATTTGTGATCCTTCTGTCTCAGTCTCCTGAGTCAATAGAATTACAGGCATGTGCCACCTTGTCAGGCTAAGCATGTGATATTTTGGAATAGTAGACATTTTAGAATTGATCAAATCAATGGCTCTTCAATGTTTCTCTCTGTTTCTCATCCAAAGAGTTCTCGGTTCTCCAGATTTTGACTTTTCTTTCACGATTTGACTACAGTTGTGCTCTGTGTTTATGGAGTTGGGAAGCAGAACAGACATAAATATGGGTCCCAGGGCTAGGGCATTCCTCCCTGTGAAACAAAAGGCCTTGAGGATCTTTGGGATGGGGGCAGAGCAGGAAATACTAGGCTAGGATAATACAAGAAGAGGAAATAGAATGCACTTTGAATTTATGTCAATTAATAGCCAGAAAGTGTTAGTGTTCAGGAAACAAAAACAGATTATCTCAGAAACCTCCTATTATCTTACTGTCTAGGACTTCCCTCCCCACAGAGTCCTAAGCATTGTTACTCTCACAATTAGTATAAGAGATTCAGGAGAAATCAGGTGTAGTATGGGTTCTACTCAACATCTCCCGACTTGTTGGCTACTTTATGTTATGTTATTTAATTTTTTTGAGTTTTAATTTTATGTTAACTGATACATAAATTGTCCATGTACATAAGTTGCATGTATACACTGTACCTGTTTATGGGGCATCTTGTGATGCATAGCTAAAAAATGGAAAGAGCTGCCCCACAGGACACACTTGTGCATGCTCACTTTAATCATGCCTGGCATAGTTCATTTGCTTAGAAAGCTCCCCACACCTGCTACAATACTCTTTCCCTTATATCAGACTTTGCAGAAAATAAAATGCTTTCATGTAAGCTACCTCGTTTTGATCCAAACAATCTGGTAGATGCCACAAGTGTTTTTGTCTTTATTTCTCAGGTAAGGTAAATACACTATGACCTCTCCCCTGAGCATGGTAACCTAAGAGCATCCTCATTGTTTTATTTAACATGTTAAATTGAATTCATGTCCTTGTATTTTGGGCTTCTTTTACAGAGTATAGGCTTTTTAAGTACAGGAACAAAATATGTATTTTGTTTTCCTTACTGGTTATTGAGCCGAGAGGTGCTTTACCACTGAATTACATCTCCAACCATTATTATTATTATTATTACTATTATTACTTTGAGACAGAGTCTCACTTAGTTGCCCAGACTGGACTTGAACATGCAAACTACTCCTACCTCAGCCTCCCGCATAGCTGGGATTACAGGTGTTTCCCACTGTACCTGGTTGTTATTTCACTGTTTATTTACCTTGAAAGAACATCATCTGCCCTGTACCTTTTTTAAAGAACAAAAAATGTAATTGCATAATGTTTGTTCAGATAAATCTAATCTTACCATTTCTGACTCTTCTGGCTTATATGCTTGACACATTTCTTTGCTATCATCAAATCTTATAATACATGGACAAGCTTTATTCTTTCATACTAAAATTAGGGAGATAAGAAAACAGGTCAAAAGAGTAGGAGAGTAGGTAAGTCAACTGTATGGTTGGTGAATGCACTCAAAGGTGAGGAAGACCAAGAGGATATTGTTTAATTGCTACCACAGTTTTATGAATCAAACAGCATTCAACATAATCATCCCCTTACTTTTGGTGACTCAAACAAGAATTTGGTGATAAACAAGGTAGCCTTTGTTTCAGGTCACAATCACAGTACTATTTTTATTCCTTTTTCAAGCTGTTTCACATATATGTGATTTCCACACTCAAATCCGCTTCATGTGTATGTCTCCAGTAAACCTTCCCTGATTGCCAGAACCTGCAGAGATGCTCTTCTTTTCATAACACTTAGAGATGTTAAAACTACGCTTATATGATGAGTAGTGCAGATATTGCCTTGTATTAATGTATCATTGATTTATCTATACAGACATCTGTTATCTGTTATAAAATGTTTTATAGGGACAGATTCAATGTACTCTAATGATCTGTGCAACAGTATTGGGACATAATAGACTTTAATTAAATACTTAAATGATGGTGTGGCTTAGTTTTCCTTGTGTTGATATCTCACATACCATGATTTTCATCTATTCCTAAATTTTCAATTTGTCTTAAAATCCATCTTTCATTAAAAAGCAAAATCTACACTTGAAAGCATTTCTACCCATTGTTTACTTCTTTTCCTTATTCCTCAGCTTTCCTATTCGATATATTAAGGTGTGTTTTTGTGTATTTGTGTTTCTGTGTGTATGTGTACTTAGAGTAGAGGCTTCTTTCATTACAAGAAAAGAGGAGATAAAGTTTTAGCTTGGTGCAAAATAGTTTTTCAGAACAATAAAAACTACGTGTGCAAGTTTTTTTTTCAAATTATGAAATCTTATGAAAAATGTTTCTTTCGTCAGGCAGTAACTGAAAAAGAATATACACTTACCTACTTATGTCCAAAAAAATCAAGGGTGCTGACATGTGACTTTGAGTTCGATGACTGAGTCTCCTAGGACTTCTGGATGTTGAAGGAGGCAGCAGAGAGCCAATAATAAAGCAGTGACATCTGTCCTGAAAGATTAAATGACTGGAAAAATACGTTCTGACACATCTCAAAGGGTTCATTTGGACTCGTAGATGTCCACACCTTAACGTTTTAAGTAAGAGGCCGAAAATAGCCCACACTATGTTCATATGCCAACTCATATCCTGTAATTGGACTGGAGAGTATTTATAGCCTTTTGGGATTCTAAGGACTAGGGACCTCTGAGATTTAAGGAGAGCTCAAAAAAGTGAAAATTAATGTCTGCACTTGGACAAGGGCATCTCATTTACAATCAGAAGAGATACTCAGATTGCAAAGCAAACCAAAGCAAAAAACCTTTCCACGTGTAAATGAAACACATAAAATTCAGATAAATATTCTTTTAGCATGGGAGAGTTAAGCTACTATTCTGACCAAAAGGTTATAAATGAGTTTCTTTTCCTATGTATGAGAATCCAGAACCTATATTCCAAACTGCCTTCTTTGTCGGGCTCTTAGAAGGAGAGACATTATTTCCCTAATCACCCCAGAGCTGGCATCGGACAACTAAGGGTAGCCTTGATGCCCAATGAAATGATTCCAACGAGTCAACCCTAAATCTGCTTAGCCAGCTTTCTCTGCCTTGCTCGATCATTCCCTGGAAAGCCAGTCTTTCCTGACTTTGTCTTCATTCTCTCCACCTTTGACCAAACTCTGTTCTGCTGTTCTCTCCCTGATGCTTCCTGGGTGGTGTGGTGTGGTGTGCTCCCCTTCTCCATGTTGGAACTGTCAGTAATAAACCACCTGTCAATGGCAGTCTTTTTCTGATCTGTTGGTCTCAGCATTTCTTCATAAATATAAATAAAAAAGGTTGTATGCAGTAAGGCAGGAGTTCAAATAGGTAAGAAACTTCCAATACAGTTATCAACATAGTCAAAACATGGATTAAAAAAAAACTAATAAAATTGGTTAATCTACAATGACACTGATTAGAGAGAGAACCCCCCCAAACATCAAAAATAATAAAGGGGATATAACAATTCATTCACAGCCCAACTCATACCATTACTCTAACCACGGATGCCACAGAGTAACCAGTTAGTAAGGACAGACTGAGAAGAATATCTGTATAGATATGTGAAATTTAGATGACAGTCAATAAATGCCAAGTAAAATAAACCTTAACATGATTCATTCTGAAAGAAATTGAGTATTTATATGAACATTAAGCAACTTAATAATTTACCACCATGTCATTCAGCAAAGAAACATGCGGGTCCCAATAGCTTCAAAAAAAATACTGTACATTCAATCATTCATAAGTTGTTCAAAGACCATAAAGAAAGGGAAAATCCCCAGCTCTTTCTTGAGAAAAATAGTGAGATCAAATATTAATAAGAATTGTGAGAGAAAAGAAAATTTCATATCATTTTCACTGAGAACACACACACACAAATATTAGCTTATAGCAAATATTAGCACATATGGCAAAAAGATAACAGAAAAAGGAGTAAATTAAGTTCAATTCCCAAAATGAAAGTGATTCTTTGTTTGGCATTATAAAAATTTTACTGTGATTCTTTACCTTAACTGATTAAAGAAGGACAATCTTGATCATTCATATATGTATATATTTTTAACCAATCAAGAATAGAAAGCTACTTTATTAATCAGGGGACATTTGCTTACAAAGAAGCTGGAACAAATATTAAACCTAAAAGTAAAATATTGAAAGTTTTTCCTTTGAGATATAAACAATAGCTCATTAATACTCTTTCTTTTCAATATTTTACTTAAGGTCCTGGGTACATCATAAGTTGATTTTAAGGAGAAATAAACATTTTGGAAGACAAATCAAATTTTTTTTATGTTATTGTATTTGTAGGAGATTGAAATAATTTTTAAAAATGTATTTGAATTAATCAGTGTTTAGTAATTTTTCTAGAAACAAAATTTGTAGTAGAGATTGTTTTTCTAAATATCACAAGAAAAAAATTTAAAAAATATATAAAATATACTACTACAAAAGCATTTAAATAGAAATGAATCTTAAAAAATATATAGCTGAACTCTGTTGGAAAAATTTCAAAATTTATTGAAATAATAAAGAAGACTTACTTGAATGAAGACATAGATCTACATATATTACAATACAGAATTGAGTTGAAGTTGTATTTCATATTAGTTGATGAAAGGAGAGATATTGAGGGCAAATGGTTAAGATTTATAGAGTAACACTAGTTATATTTGCATAAAATATATTCAAGGCACTATTGTCACACAAATTGCAGTGCAAATATTAGATCAGTATAATTCTCACTTTTACTTATTATTTACATAATAATTTATTACAATTTAAATGATGATATAAGTAATAGACAAAGAAATTAAGTAATCTACCCAAGGTCACACCACTAAATTAGAGTTTAATCCAGGCAGAAAGTTTACAGAACTCATACTCTTTTACTATGCACTATTTGTGTAAGTTATGAAAAGTATACTAGAAATATAAACTGAAATAAGGTACTTATGTCTTATTTGATTGGTTCAAAAAATAACAATCTTTTTTTATGTTTGGCAAGAACTGAGAAATATACTATTATTTTATGTTACTGGGAGTGGACAAAACTGATACTTTTAAAAAATTAGTTTGAAAATTATTTAAAACATGATCTTATTCTTATGTTTATTAATTCCACTTCTATCATTTAATTCTACGAAATCACTTATGTATTTTGTAGAAGGTATATGTGCAAAAATTTCTTCATTACTGTTATATTTATATTGACAAAATGCCCTTAAAGAGTTAGATAATCAACTCGTATATTTATTTAGTAACTCTGGAGTCATATACTTTTGATGTTATTATTGGCTCTATTTCTTTCTATTATTTAATCATGGACAATTTATTACTCTGTTCCTTAATTTCTTTATCAATAAAACAGAGGTAATAGAAATACCAGAGAAAAGGGATATAATGTGGGGATAAAGATATGTCTTGTGAAAAGTGCTCAAAATACATTATCTACTCCTATTATTATCATTCTAGGTGTTATACAGGGGTTTAAAGAATTAAGTTCATACCGAGTATGGAGGCACATGCCTGTAATCCCAGCTACTGAGAAGCTGAGAAGGATGAGTTAGAAGGACCCCAAGTTCTATAGTTGCTAGCCTAAGCAATTCAGTGATATCCTTTTTCAAAATGAAATATAAAAGGCTGGGGATGTAGCTCAGGGATAGAGTTCCCCTGTTCAATCCTCAGTACTGCAGGGAAAAAAAAATAATAGTCAGGTTCCTAAAAAGAACCTAAAAAGAAAATAGATAAATTAAACGTAAGAGTTAAAACTATATGCTTCAAAAGATACTATTGAGAAATGAAAAGACAACCCAGAAAATGAGAGAACATATTTGTAACAAATGTCTGATAAGAATCTAGGATTCAGAATATACAAAAAACTTTTACAACTCTACAATTATCATCACATAGACAGGACAAATGTTAAAGATGATTGATATGCTAATTACTTTGATTTAATCATTATACAATGTGTTGAAACCATTGTACAACAGGTGTTGTAACCATTATACAGGTGTTGAAACCATTAACATGTGATATGGGTCAATTGAAAATGAAAAAAAAAAAAAAAGCAGTTAAAAAACAAACATCCCAGTTTAAGAAGTGGGCAAAGGATTTAAACAGACAATTTTCACACAAATGACCAATAAATGTGGAAAAATATGGTTAATATTATTGGTCATTAGGGAAATGCAAATTAAAACCACAATAACATATTGCAACACATTTACAAGGTTACTACTACTACTACTATTAAGAATAGTAACAATATGGGGAAATATGTTGCCAAGAATGAGGGAGAATCAGAATTCTTACATCCTGCTGGTGGCAGATGCTGGGGACAGCAATTTGATATTTTCTCAAGACCCATTAGAGATTCAGGGCTGAGGGTGAGAAATGTAGGTTTGTTTGAGGGAACAGGAGACTGGCCATAATTGAAGAAAGATTTGGGAAAAGATACATGAAGTGATATTTGGAGTAGAATGTGACATATTTCATGATATATGTCACTTTTATATCTCTTTAATTCTTAGTAAATAACTTTTTTTAAAAAATTAGAGCATTATAGTTACCCAGAGTAGCTGAGTTCATCCCTAAATGACTTTTTTAAAAGTTATGATTTCTTTGGGGGTCAATATGTCGGTCAGCTTTGTGTTGCCATGACCACAATACCGGAAGAGAACAATTTAGAGGAGGGCAAGTTTATTTTGGCTCACAGTTGAAGAGTTTTGCCCATGGGCCCAGGAACATCATGGCAGAAGGGCTTGGTGGAGGAGTGCTGCTCACCTCTTGGTGGGCCAAGAAGCAGAGAGGGCAAGGAGGAGGGGCCACAGGAAGAACAGCCCTTGCTGTCCCAGGCTCCTCCAGGCACACCCCCACCTTTCTATAGTTATCACCAAGTAAATCCATTCAAGCAAAGATGGCTGATTGGGTTGCAGCTGTCACAATCCAAACATGCCTCCGAACACTCCTGATTCAGCACAGGAGCTTTTGGGGGGCACCTGGTATCCAAACCTTAACAGTGTAGATACTGAGTTAAATAGGGAGCTAGAAACAACTAATGTGTGGGGGGCTTCCTTCTCCCAGGTACAAGTTGGACTTGCTAATTTACATCAGGCAATTGATGAGCACTGTGCCCTTACTTCAATTGTGATGGGTCTGCTTAATGGTGAACTTCCTAGGAAATGTGTCCTAATATACAAAGTCAGTCTGGTGGGCTAATAGTATTTGTGGCCTAGGTAACAGAATTGTCATGATCCTGCCTTGGTTGAACCTTTTCTCTTTACCACTATGCATTCAAAATACATAATACATATGATGAATGGAAAAGCAAACTAGCAATTTATTATTATTGATTGAGTTTATGCCTGAAGCTCAAGTGCAGATTTCCCTGTGAACCTGGCTGCACTATGGGGCCTAAAGGACTTCGCTGTCTTGGTCAAGCCAACTCCAAATCTCCAAATCTTATCACTCTGCTACAGGTTACATTTAGAGAGGAGAGATGAAATTAACCAAAGTGTGTGGGGTGTGTGTGTGTGTGTGTGTGTGTGCGCCTGTGCGTGTGTGCGCATTTATGTAAGAAAAGAGGAACAGAGTGAGTAGGAAGTCCAGTTTTAACCAATAGGAGAGTGTGTCTGAGGTCAACTTAGTTTTTCAGTCATGACATTAATAACAGGAAGGATAAAATGTCAGGAGAGTCATTCTGACATTCATGACCTTTCCACACACAGTGATCTCACCCACTTGCCAGTACTCTGGCATGTGACCCCAAAATACTAGCATCCACAACTCTGAAAAAGAAACAAGATTTGAAGGCCATTTGTCTAATGTTAAGAGTGCATCTTTTCCACTGGTGTCACATGGCTTAGTCTTGCATTATTAAAGATGCATACTTACATGTTCTGCTCTTGCAAAGTCCCAGTCTTTGCAAGGGGTCATGTGTGGGTATCGTAGGCGTTAACTAAGGAAGCAACTCCTGTGTGCTCGGTATCGGTTCTGTTTTTCAGTAGGAAAGTCATTTCATTCTCTGAGTTTCAGTTTCTCAGGTACACATTTGGATCGTAATATGTACCAACCAAGGCTGCTCTCAAGTGTAAACGAAGTAGCATTTTTAAATAACAGCACAGTGCAGGTGTAAACAACTAACACGTTAAACGGATTCATGTTAGAGGTTATCAGTTAATTTCCCTTTCATGAGACAATTTGATAGGCTAGGGGCCTGAAATAAGCAAGGAAGCCAAAACAAGTGAGAATTTGGTGACTACATAAATGATCTTGCTTTAGTTTTCTTTATCTCCACGACCTATCCTCCGCAAGTCTCAAGTTTCATAAAAGAAAGGCAGCTGACTAACCTCACTGGGAGACATTTTTGTCATCAACCAAAAACAGGGCCTCTGAATGAGAGGTCCAGCTTTATTCCTTCTTGCTTCATTGGTGAGGAGATTTGCGGAAGAAAAGGAAAACACGGAAAATCAAAGTTAATCAATCAGGAGACCTTTATTTATAAGTGGATCTTGAAAAGAAATGTAATGTGAGGAGGCATCTCTTGCAGAGCTTCCTATTTGCTCTCACTCCTGCAGGCAGAAGGGCTCCTAAAATGTCTCACTAAAGTTCGACACACACACACTCACACACACACACACTCCTAAGGTGCATGAATAACAACAGAAGCCTGGTTTCTCTTTACACAGTTTACCATTCGGTGAATGTCTGAAGAAATGAATTTCAGTTTAGCTTGCCTTTCTTGGCCAGTCTTTGTGATTTTAGATTTTTTTGTCTTCAACATATGCTGCTAGGAATATCTCCAAGGTATGCCCACCAAATTTAGATATGTTCTAGTGCATAAAAAAATTAGAAAAAATCATCTCCTGTTAATCCATTAGAAACAGAGAAAGTGTATAATTTTCTTACTTGAGAATTAATTGAATATATCTTATGCACCAAACTTTGTAACATGCATTTGAAAAATATTATGTCATTTAAAGACTGAGACGCAGAAAATATTCAGAAAGAGTGCAAGGGAGAGGCGGGGATTTCCTGGGTTCCTAGAACAGAGTTAGGTATCTGCTTATATTTTCCAGGGTTGGTTTCTAGGTTGGTTGAGATTGTGATAGTATTTGCCAGGCCTAGAATTTGGAATGAATGTATGTTTTCTTATAGTTTCCATCTATTATTTTTCATTCAATTGAGAAGAAAAACTTGACATTGGAAATAATTCATGTGATCAAGTCAAGATGTTACGTTTTTTTAGAACTTTGTATTTGGAAACAGGGGAGTAATATTCTCTGTCCCTGAACATGGTGCTCAATTGCTTGATCAATTTCACTTTGGGGATTATTTTCCCCGGAATGAGAGGTCCACCTTAATTCTAACCTTGTCCTTCACCGTTTAGAAAGGAAGGACCCACATTAATGTGGCAGAGAAATTGTTCTTCCCACAACTCTACGAAGCGCTGATTTGAACTCTTTATTTCTTAAGCTGTAAATCATTGGGTTGAATAATGGAGTTAGGATGGTGTAGGATACTGATATCAGAGCATCCTGGCTTGATGAGTAGTTGGACTTAGGCCTTAGGTAGATAAAAGAGGCACAGCCATAGTGGACAATGACAATCATAAGGTGTGAAGCACAGGTGGAGAAAGCTTTGTACCTGCCCAGGGTGGAAGGAAACTGGACTATGGCTGAGATGATACGAATGTAGGACACCAAGATTAACAACAGAGGAGCAACCAAGACCAATGCACAGAGCATGAAGATGATAATCTGACTGAAGTGGGTATGGTAGGATGCCAGTTGGAGGACAGGGGAGATGTCACAGAAGAAGTGATGCAGTTGGTTGGAGGAGTGGAAGGGCAGGTGGAATACCAATGATGTGATGATCTGAGCCACAGTGAAGCCACAGGCGCAGGCAGCAGCCACCAATCCCAAGCACACCCCGTGGCCCATGAGCACTGTGTAGCGTAGCGGGTTGCAGATGGCCACGTAGCGGTCATAACCCATGGCTGCCAGCAGGAAGGAGTGAGAGCAGCCCAGGAAGAGGAAGGTGAACATCTGGATGGCACAGCCCAGGAAGGAGATGGTCTTCTTCTGAGCCAGCAGGTCCACCAGCATCTTGGGCACAATGACAAAGGTGTAGCAGGTCTCAGAGCAGGAGAGGACTGAGAGGAAGAAGTACATAGGGGTATGAAGGGCTCTGTCCAGCACAATGGTGGACATGATGATGGCATTGGTGCCCAGTGTGAAGAGGTAGAGGAGCAGGAAGACCACGAAGAGCAGCTGCTGCAGCCCAGCCAGAGCAGAGAAGCCCAGGAAGACAAACTCTCTCACCACGGTGTCATTGGTCCACTCCATGGAGGGTACATCCTCAGAAAATAGTCCAGGAGAGAGGAAGAGAGACTGGCAAAAGAGCTCCCTGAAAATTAGTAGAACCACTGGAAATTAATCATGGCGGAGCAGGTATTCTCATATTTGGGGTTCAAAATACATCATTCCTTCTCCCTTCTAATTTTTCAATAAATGAAATACCTAAAATTGAGTCAGTGTACATTAGCTTTTAGATCTTCTTGGTCCTTCTAACACCACAGCCAAAGAGTTCTTGCCGTTTCAGATTCAACCCTGTCTCCATCCCCACAAGGAGGCTGACATTTCAATTTTTCCACTTGTTCATTTGACACTTGTTCATTTGGTTTTCTTGCATCCACACTATTTTAGGGAAAGATTTCCCACAGTTGCAAAGAAAACAGACCATCTGAAATTTTATATATCTATATCTTCATCGTCTTTTTATTTGTATTTCCTTATATCAAAACTTCTACTCTTAAACTCTTAAATTTAATCTCTCCATATCCTCAAACTATATTCTCTTCTACACTCCTCGCCTTACTTCTTGGCAGGAATCATTATATCTATTTTCTCATATTCTCTTTATGCTGACTATTGCCTCTGTATTCTTATTCTGCTCCAACAGCTGGAAACATTCACTTCTTATTTACGTGCCTCTAGCCCAAGATGGAGCAGGCCATACACCCTCCAGTGCAGGTCTGATAGCCTTTTCTACCACAGCAGAACCTCAATCTTTTTTTCAGGACTTTTGTTCATGTCCCTCACTCCCCTTAACCACTACAGAAATTATATTGTGGCTGTCCTGCCCACTATTACTCACATCTCTTTGATTTATCTTTCCCCTGAAGCCAGATAAACCTTCTGATATATAAATTACATGACAGTTCTCCCGTCCTCAAAAATTTTACTCTTGCCTGTTGAATAAAGTTCAAACCCTACAGTTTTTCAAAGTCTTTCATCTGGGAAATCAAAATATATTTCTAATGTTCTTCTGTACCATTATGTGTTAGTATTAGGAAAAGAAGTTTTGGCCTTCTTTGTCTTTATTTCTTGCTCAAAATTGTTTATTACCCATTTATACTTAAGATATTATATAGCTGTTCTGAAGTCACAGCTAGTCCACGCTTTCTGGAAGTTTCCATGGCTCTAGTAAGAGAAGTTCTTTCTTCTTCAGAACTCACATAAGACATCAAAAGATAATTTAATAAGACATTCACTTAATTTTAAAGTATTAGATTGAATTGTTCTCATCTCTCTCTTCTCCACTAGATTTTGTATTGTTAATGGAAAGATGGGAATTTCATGTGTCTTCACCTGATTTCTATTTAGTCACTAGTATTTAATAACCTCTCAATAAATAATTACTAGATAAATTAAAAAAACTAACTTGTTAAGCTAATACTGATCTCATTGATGGCATCAGATTCATGAAGTAAGAGAATCCTGAGTGTTACCCTGGGAATGAAGATTGCTCAGTATCAAGAATTTTTAAGGATTTATGTAACATATGTCCTAGTGATCATTCATTCAAACCTAAAAAAAAAAAATATTTTCGGTTTAAAATAAGAAAATAGTTCTGAATAGGATAGCTGGTCATTGGAACTCCATACACCTAATATTATTCCCAATTTCTAGTACATTTGCAGCTCTCTAAAGTATATTGGAATATAGATATTATAGAAATAACACTTTATTCATCCCATTTAAAAATATCACTAATTATTACCTTAACTGAGGCAATGTGTTCAACCTTAACACAGAACAATTGACTCAAGAATACCAGACACTACATAATGAATATTAAGCAGTATGATTATAATCATGTGTGAGGAGCTGAATGTGATAATGATACACATATAAATAAGTCCCAGCCCAAGGCTTCATGTTGACTTTGGTTCAAGAATCAGACATATTCAGAAGAGATTATTATTTAAAATATAGTGATTTACATGATTGATATTCATTTGGAATTATAAGAGTACTACTAAGACAACTCTTGTATATATCCATAGTAAAGAATTTTTAATATTTTTATTAATGCTTTATAGCTATCCAGAATAGTAATGTTCATTTTGACCTACTCAGATATTACTCAAAAGAAGAAATAAAATTCCCCATAAATATAAGAAAAAATGTTCACTATTTCTATCCCCAGCAATCAGGGAAATGCAAATCCAAATTGCATTGAGATTTCATCTCGCTCAAATTAGAATAACAATCATCAAGAACACAAATACTAATAAAGGCTGGTGATGGTATGAGGGAAAAGATACAATCATATATTGCAAATTAGTACAACTACTTTGGAAAATAGTATGGAGATTCCTCAAAAAAACTATCCCATTCTTCAACATTTAGGAAAAGAACAAAAATCAGCGTTTTATATGTGATACAGACACATCAATACATATCACAGTGCAGTTCACAATAGCCAAGTTATTATGGAACCAGCCCAGGTGCCCATCAATAGATGAATGGATAAAGAATTTTTAAAACTTATTCCTGGGTTTCTTTACATCTGTTACGGACAGGGTGAACTAAATAATGCTTGGCACAATATCACGAGAATGGGTACTATTGAGTTTCTGGGAATTTAAATTCAGATATAAGCTCCAATATAGGCAAGCACCATTGCTTCTCCTAAAGGGGTGCTGCCTGATCTCTGATGTTTCTATTTCCATAATTATATTTAAACCTCCCCAGCTCTGTGAAAGGGACAAATATACTCTTCTTGCTCCATGTTATTCTTCTGGTTATTTGCCAAAAACTAACATAAGACTTTTTATTGCCCAGTAGGTTCATAGATTTATCACAGACACACTGTTATCTTTCTCTAATTTTAGATTCCATAATTCTCAATACTACTAATGAGTTTCTACACATGTGATCTGAAGTTTTCCCCTAAGAAGCTGGGTAATGCAGGGATCAAATGGGTTTTGAGTTGAGACAGATGTAGGTTTTAATCTGAATCTGGCATATTATAGTGGTAAGGCCTTACATTCTTCATGGCCCATTTCCTCCCTTGTATGATGAGAAGAGTAATTTCTGCTTCCCAGGGCTATTGGAGGGGATTCATTGGGATCAACTATATGAAAGAGACCATTTTGATAAGCAGGAAGTGCTTATTAAATACTGCCCTTTCATTACTTTATTATTATGTTTTATGTACTTTCCCAGATAGGGGAAACTTAAGAGGGATCCTTTTACTCTGAGGCTCTGCACCCTAAGTATAAATAACTTGGTTTTCCATGAAGTTCTGTTCTGCACTGGGAAGATGCAAGCATTACCAACCTTGAAATACCACACAAATACTTTGGTACCTGGTTGTTCTCCAGGTAAGGTCCTATATGTAGGATATTTAGACTCTGGTCGAAGGCAAAGGAGTTCTCCCGTTTTCAACTTTGGGGGCAGGATGGGAGAAACCACAGAAGTCTAATTATAAGTATTCTTAGTCACATACATCAGTTTCCCCTTACAGGTGTTTTGTAATTATCGAGCATGCATATTATACAAAGCTGGTTTTATCTACATTTGTAGACATCAACTTCAACTGTTTATTGAGCTCCTAAAGACTGGAGCAGATTGCCTAATAATTCACATGTTTTACGATTTCTCTTATGTTCTAAGTAGTAGAGATATAAAAATAAATTATTATTCATTTTGCAGGGAAAACAGAAGCAAACGGCTGTCCAGAGTATAAGAAAATTATCATGAATCTTATTTAATATGGTTCAAAGCTAACAAAATGTCCTGTAAATCTTGAGGAAACAAACAGAAAACTTCAGGGAAGGCTTTGAACAACAAGTGATATTTTAATACCACATGTGAGCATTTTGACAAAGATATAGACTGAGTCTAAATGACATCAAGGATGTAGACAATTTGATTGAACTGATAAATTTTTTTATTACTATTGATTGGCCTTTTGGAATTGAAAGAAAAAAAATACCCCACTGTTTTACTGCATGTGCACATTTATAAAGGAAAAGCATCACTTCACAGAGGCCTGTGAAAGACACCCACTTTCTCCCTTTCCCTCTTCTCTTTCCTTACAAATAAACTTCATGATGATTCACAGATAGTGATGATGTATAAAATACAGTAAATCAATGCATTGTATTCTTGGAAAATTCTAAGAGCGTGGGTGTTAAATATTCTCACCACAGAAAATGATAACTCTATGAGTTAGTGCATGAATGGATTAGGGAGCTGTAACCACTCCACATAATATTTATACTTCAAAACATCATGTTGCACACGATGAATACAGTTTTATCTGTTAATATAAAAATAAATAAAGAAAAATGCTTCAGCAAGCAAATGAACAAAAAATAAACCATAAGTAAATTTAATCAAGTTCTCTGAGGAACATCATTCCAGTCTACCGGCCTATTGATATTGTTTTTGATGTTTCCAGAAAAAAAAATTAGGGCAAATTTTGTACCATTTTGTCAATCCCAAGATTCAGATTTATTTTATAGAAAGGTAACATAAGCTAATATTTATTATATGTTCTTTATCTTCTGAGTAGGGTGAAAATACTGTTAAGTAGTTGGTTCTCTCAATGACCTTGTGAGGCAGTTATTTTTTTTTTTTCAGTCTCTCCATCATTAAGATGAAAAACTTGAGACTCAAAGACATTGGGGATGCCCTTTGGGTTCCCAGGGCTGGTGGAACCTGAACTAGACTAAGGTGCAATCTGTGTGTGTGAACACACGTTCGTGCACACGAGAAAGGAAAAGAAGCATCTGCCACCCTCCTTCCACACAAAAAGGTACTTAAAGGAAAAAATTCCAATGCGATATATTAAGAGTTCAGGTCCCAGCTCCATCATGTTTTAACTTCCAAAAATTCTTTAAAATGTACAAGACAATGTTTTTGCAATGGTTAAATATCAACACAGCTATTAGTTCTGAGATGATAACTTCGAGTTGAAAGGGGCTGGGAGAGCTGAGGGTTTTGAGACGAGGACTTTCACACTGTCTCCTGCATCTCCATTGGTTTGGGGAAGGATTTAATTAGATAAAGATGGTTTCCCTTTGCAGGACGGGAAAGGTATGGTGTGCTGGTCCTCATCACTCACCCAGGTGAAGCTGCAGAAAGCCAGTGTGGTAAATGTTACAGCTGTGGATGATCTTAAAGATCTAGCCTAGTAATCTCCATTGACGGATGAAAAACTTGGGCTCAGAGAATGCTAGAAAGATCCAAGACCAGAAAGCAACTGAATGGATGTTTAGTAACAAAAAAGAGAGAGATTTCTTATCTTTCAGAGGACTATGGTTCCAGGACATGATGCTGCCTGAAAAAAATAACTTTTCCTTTTTGCACAGCACTCACACCTGTGTTTCTCCCTGTACCTACCTGCTTTCTGTCTGCTCTTGCTAGTGGTTTTGCCGGACTCTGATTTTGTGTTCCCACAAGGCAGGGTTTCTTTGTGTCTTTGTATCCATCAACTATATTTGCAAAGCAATCACAATCAGCCCTGTATTAGGTAGTATAACTTTGTCTACTTTGTACCTAATAGAGCTCTTTCTAAGAAAAGGTCATTATTTAAGATTTTGTAATTAAAATATCATTGAATGCCCTGTTGAGTTAGAACCAAAAGCATCTATGTAAGTTTAGGAGAAGCAATGAGTTAGTTAATTTATAATATGTATAAAGTTTATATGTACCATTTTGTGGAAGTTCACATTAAAAGTTAACTGATACTTGCTTGGATTCCAGATCTTTAACTGTGGCCCTCTTGTTATTGGTTCTGCACCAGCGTGGGCCCCTCACCTTCTCTCCTTCTTACCTGAGATGTGCAGACCTAAGTCCTGCTGGGTGTTTGCAGTTATTCTCTGTCCATTGTCCGGTTTCACAGTGTAGGAGGTGCTAGTCCGAGACGCTTGTCCGCTATTCATGAACAGGCTCCCATTTTCCTCTCCCTCTTCCTGAGAAGCCAGGGGCAGCGGCTATCAGACAGGAAACAGTAGAAGTACTGAAATGGGTCAGGGCTGCTGATACCTACTCAGGGGTAGAGATGGAATGATGGTCTGGAGTCTCAGACCCAGACCAAAGCAACTGTCATCAGTCTCCCCCTGCCATTTTGTGACAATTGACCAAAGACTACACAAGTCACTGCTAATGATGGTGATAAAGCCATTGGCACTTTCATTTTATTTATTGGGAGAATAGAGTTCTTCCGTGGGTCTCTTGATGCCAAAGCCATTATCATAGAGATGTCACACTGGGTTTAATTAACAGGTGAGTTGATTGTGGAAAATAGAGGCAAGTCACCAAACATCCAATTGCTGAAAATTGGGCCCAACATTAGGGCTTAGGGAGCAGAATGCTCTTAGCCACTCTCAGATGCAGCAATTTTAGAAAACTGGATTAACTTTAGGTTCTCAATTTATTATATTATTAGAGGGATAAAAAGGAACATTGACCCAGATAATTAATTCATTTCAGTTGGTACACTGCAAAATTGTTTAGCCTTAAATCGGTTTCTCTACTTACAATTGGGTGGCGGGTTGTTGTCAGGCTGAGAGGGTAGATTGAGCAGTGGCTTTTTACAGGTTCTGGTCAGGAAAATGAGCTCACCCATCTCACCATCCCAAGTTAACGTTTCTGGCTCGACTCCATGGTCCAGAACCTCCCGTGGTGTTGTCAACATCACTTCCGATCCCTACGTCAACGGATGTTTAAGACCTCTGGCAGTGACCTGATGCCCTAGTAAGAACGCATCAAGTGTCGAATGAGTGAAGAAATAATGACACTGAGAACAAAGTGCCACTGGGAACAAGACATGATGCCCCTGAAGAAGTAAAAAACCAGAACAGTGGAATTTAACATATTTGAGTCCGTATGTTGAACATGTTAGTGGTTATGCCCAGCTCTTGCTCCCATTGAGTACCCCAATTTTACTTGGTTTTGTTTTCCCACTAATCTCATCCAATCACTCACCTCCACGTTCCAGGATGGAGTGGGTGCTATGCACTAAAGCTGTCGGCATGTTGCATTTTCTCTGGCTCTCATGTTTGGTTCCAGAAGGGTAAATGATCCAACTCTGGATAATGAAGTAAGATTCAAATTCGTCCCGTGACATTTGGTTTCCCTTCAGAATGAATTTGTTCTTCTTCTGGACTGGACTTGGTGAGCTGAAGGTGTCAGAGACTATCTTATTTAGACTAAAAATGGAACAAAGGGAACTGGGGTTATGGCTCAGTGGTAGAGCACTTGCCTAGCACCTGTGAAGTACTGGGTTCAATCCTCAGTACCACATAAAAATAAATAATATAAAGATATTGTGTCAGTCTACAATTTAAAAAAAAAATTTAAAAAATGAAACAAAGGCAGAAATAGCAGAAATATGAGATGTCTGCAGGTAATTGTTTCAACTCCGGATCAACCTGTACCTGAAGCCATTTTATCCCTAGACTTTTCAGCTTACATAGGTCAATAGATTTGATTTTTGCTAGTGACGGTTTGAGTTGAATTATCTGTTATTTACAGACCAAGGAATTCTAAATGATAGGATCCTATCTCACTCAAGGATAGATCTGAGATGATTTAACAAGATATCCTGTTAAGGCAAGTGTAAACATATTATCTCAATATATTAAGGAATCAGAGGAAATGTAAAGTGATTTTATATTATCAAGGTAAATTCAGGAGGAATCATGATATAGAAATATATTCCATGAGGCCCAATATATTTATTAAATTTGGGCTAAAAGTTAAGCACCAAAGTTCACATTTACTGTTTAAAGAGTCAACATAAATAATTAAGAGTCATATTGTTTACAGATATAAAATAATACTAGTGATGTGAGTCCCAATATTATAAGTGATGATTATTTTTAATGCATCTCTAAGTAATTGTTGGTCATCTGGGCAAAGTGTCTCTAAAACAAAGTGACTGCTTCATTCTTTAGAACATCAGACTTATAGCCTAAGAGAAATGTGTAGGTTTATTTATCCATACTTAGCCCACCCAGCTCTCTGGTTTATATGGCTACTACACTGGATTAAGATTGTTCAGACTGTCCTAAATTAAAATTTCCTCTCTACAACATTTTCGGGGCTTCAGGAATTGGAGACGACACACAACAGGCCATGAGAGGTTGCCGTGGCCCCTTTCTTAAGCAACCCAGACCACTGACTTAGATTTCTTCTCCATCCCATACAATAGACACCCAAGGGTAGCTTCAAAGTCCTGGATATTTTACTTCAGTTTCAATTATCTTTCTCCAAAGAGCATTTCAAAATCACTTGCTGTTGCCACACCACCCGCCTTACCTCTCCCTTGTCTTTCCCATAGTTCCCTCTTTTGCCTTTCTCTCACTATTCCTCCACCTCTTTGCAGTTTCCTCCCTCTCAAGGCCTGAGTTTTAGATGTACGTCTCACTTCCTTGGTCTCCAGGCATCTCCTAAGAGGAATTGAAATGACAGACCAACTGTGCCCCCTTGTAGTGAGCTGTCCTCCTTCCCCATCCTCCAGATTCTTTCTCCTGTGTTTTCCGTAGAACAAACCTCCGTCTATGGTTTAAAGGAAGGGAGAGAGGGAAGTGGGCCTGGCAGTTGGTTCTCAGTGTCAGACCTCCTAAGTCCTATGCTGCCTCTGACGTGCAGCCAAGGTGGCCTAGAGCCAGAACCACAGGGCGGTTTTAGGTGGCAGACAGTGAAAATAACAAGGAAAAACTGCCTACCAACAACACACACCTGGATATTGATATAAATTAGCTTCTTAAACCAGGAAGTAACTGATACATGGAAACAGGTTACAGAAAACAAACCGTCGTTAGTAATTTTTATGGTTTAGATGTGGTGTCTCCCCAAAGCTCACATGTGAGACAATGCAAGAAGGTTTGGAGGAGAAATGATTGGGTGATAGTCTTAACCTGATCAGTGAAGTAATCCCTGATGGAATGAACTGGGTGGTGACTGGAGGCAGTGGGGTGTGGCTGGAGGAGGCGGGAATTGGGGGCATAGCTTTGGGCTCTATATTTGTATCTGGCAAGTGGAGACCTCTCTCTTTCTCTCTCTGCCTCCTGATCATCATGTGAGCTGGTTTCCTCTGCCACACTCTTCCACCACGGTGTCCTGCCTCACCTTGAGCCCCAAGGAATGGAACCTGCTGTCTATGGACTCAGATCTCTGAATCCATGAGCCCCTAAGTCAACCTTTCCTTTTCTATGATTGTTCTTGTGAGGTCTTTCAGTTGCAGCAGTGCAAAAACTGGATAAAATAGTAATATATCTAAAAATGATATAAAGAAAACAATCTCATCTATAGTAACTGCAAATACCTAGGAATACATTCAAGAAGGTAAAAGGTCTGTCCAATAAAAACTATAAAATGGGGGCTGGGGCTGGGGCTCAGAGGTAGAGCACTCACCTAGCATGTGTGAGGCCCTGGGTTTGAACCTCAGCACCACATAAAAATAAAAAATAAAAAAAAAAAACTAGAAAATATTGATGAAAGAAATTGAAGAGGACAGAGATCAATGGAAAGACATAGAGTGTTTATTGATTGGAAGGATTCATTGCTAAAATGTCTATACTATACAAAGTAATCTACATATTTATTACAATCCTTATAAAAATGCTAAATCATATGTCAGTTGCTGAGGCTGGCCTCAAACTTGCAATCCTTTTGCCTCAGCCTCAGGTGGATGCTATTATATTTTATATTTAAATTTTTTAAAAAATCATAAAATTTGTATGGAAGAACAAAAGACACTGAATGGCCAAAGCATTCTTGAACATGAGGAACAAAGCTAGAGGCACCTTGCTGACCTGAATCCACAATATAATACAAACCTTCAGTAATCAAAACAGCATGGTAATGGTATAAGAAAAAATATATAGACCAATGGAGCAGAAATAAATCCACACACTTTTAGCCAAATGATTTTTAGAAAGGAGCCAAATGATTTTTAGAAAGGAGTCAAGAATGTGGGCAAGGATATTCCCTTTAATAAATGTTCCTAGGAATCCTGAGTGTCTACTTGAATTAAACTACATTCCTATCTCTCACCATAATAAAATGCATCAACTCAAAATGGATTGAAAATTTAAATATAAATGTAGTTATATAGAGTTATGCACTCCTGTAATCCCAGCAATATGGGGGGCTGAGGCAGGAGGTTTGTAAGTTTGAGGCCAGCCTCAACAACTTAGCAAGGCCCTGTCTCAAAATATAATAAATAAATAAATAAAAAGGACTAGGGATGTAGTTCAGTGGTAAAATCCCCTTGTGTTCAATTCCCATGCAAAACAAACAAAACACTTCAAAGTTAATCCCAAAACTATAAAATTACTAGAAGAAAACACTCTATGACATTCATCTAAATGAGGACTTTCTTGAAAAGAAAGTAAATACATCCGCAAAAATAGAAAAAAAATAGATAAACAAGATTACATTGTATTACAAGGGTTCTGCATAACTACATGAAGAGACAGTCTATGGAAGGGAAGAAAATATTTGCAAACAATTCATCCAAAAAAAGTTAATGTCCAGAATATATAAGGAATTAAAAAAACTAAAACAGCAAACAATCTAATTACAACATGGGTAAATGATCTGGATACACATTTCTCAAAAGAAAATATACAAATGGGCAACATATATAAAAATATTCTACAATACAAATCTCCAGAGAATTGCAAAAGAGAACCACAATAAAATAACATTTTCCCTCAATTATAAATTATAATGACATAATCAAAGTGAGATAAAATGACCAATGTTGGTAAGGTGTGAAGAAAGGATAATTTCTTGTAAACTATTGATAGGAATGTAAATTAGGATAACCACTATGGAAAATAGTAAAGTTTGTAAATACAAGAAATAAAACTATCACATGATTTAGCAATTCCATTATCGGGAATTTTTTCTAAGGAATGCAATGAAAATATCAGAGATGCCTACACTCCCAATTTTTAAGGCACTGATGATAAAAGCAAAATTTGCAATCGACCAAGGTGTCCACTGATAGACAGATAAAGAAGATGTATTTATGCATAATGTAATAATATTCAGTCACAAAAGGACAAAGTCCTGTCCTTTGTAGCAATGTGGATGAAGTGGAGATCATAATGTTAAGTGACAGATACAGAAGACACACACCACAGGATTTTACTAAGATGAGGAATTTCATGTGTGTGTGTGTGTAGTTTACCGTCTAGATCCAGCCGATATTTTTTCTATGTATCTCTCTATCTTTTTGTCAGAAACAATAGTTTTGAAATATAAAAAAAAAATGCTGTTTGTATTATTACGTCAAAATAAACCCCAGTAGCCGGGCTCCGTGGTGAGCACCTGTAATCCCAGCAGCTCCAGAAGCTAAATCAGGAGCATCACAAGTTCAAAGCCAGCCTCAGCAAAAGCTAGTTACTGAGCAACTGAGTGAGACCCTTTCTCTAAATACAGCTGAGGATGTGGCTCTCTGCCCTGAATTCAATCCCTGGTACCTCCCCCCACCATAAATTAATAAATCACAATGCTATGTATAAGTTTAATATACTAAGGGAAAAAATCAGTTCAAATATGTCAAGCCAAACCACAGTTGACTAAACCCCACTTGCTCATAGTGTGGGATTCATTCTGACTTATTTAATCTACAAAGTCCTTAATGAGATCATGCTTTTTGCCTTATCTTTATCAATTTCTATCACCCTATAGATCTATTTTTAGGCACATAGGACACTTAATTTAGTCACTGAAGCTGTGTATTCTTGTGTGTGTGTGTGTGTGTGTGTGTGTGTGTGAGTGTGTTCTTTCTGGATATCCATGACAGTAGTGTGTGTTTTGACATACATGGAATATAATTTATTCTTATTTCTCTAAGCTTTCCCAAGACACTTTTTGCTTCTCTTTTTCTTCTTAATTTTACTTATCTTTCCAGATTTCATGTAAACATTATTTATTCTAGGAAATATTTCTTGATTTCTGCAAAATTTGGTTAGGACATTAATTTATATCTCTCTATATATCTATATATAGAGATAGATGTAGATATCTCCAATGTCTCTCAATTAACTTTTTATCATACTGTATTGTAATTGTCTTTTCTACACTGCATTTCACCTCTCTCTGTGCCCAGTGAGTGACAAATGCTAAATAATTATCTGTTAGATAAATGCATTAAAGTAAAAAACACATTCTGGATTGATAATATAAAATACCTTTAATCAACATTTAGTTAAATGAATATTAACAGGACCCCTGGAGATCCAGAAGAAAAACTTTTGTGGTCATTTATAACTACAAATAAATTAGAAGACTTCAGATGGTCCAAATTTCATCATCATTTGTAATTCTAAAAAAAAATTTGAAACCCAAATATACGCGAGGTCTAGTCTTTGCTGCTATTGCCGAGTCCATCATGGTCATTCCAAAGTGTCAATTCAGTGCAAGTCCATGCCAGTCTGTAAAAAGAGTAGAAATCCAGTGGACCCTTTCTAATCTGCAGCAAGTAGAGAAGTATGTGTGCCCATATACAAATCAGAGGGATATGCCTTCCATAGATGTAAATGTGTGTGTTGAGTAGATGGAGTTGGGGAAGGTAGTGTTCTGGAGATTCTGAGACCACAGAGAATGAAACTGAAGGTGACCTCTAACTCCCAAACACCTCTCACCCGTAGGTGGTGTCCACTTCGTCACAACAAATATAGCTTAAACCTGGAACAAAATAATACTTTAAATATATGTACATGACTCATTTGGCACCTTAATGAAATATGTTTTGAGGGTGTTCTGGACACTATTTTGATGAATACGTTAGCAATCTAACTTTATCCTAGTGACACTTGTTGCCAAACCATTGTGTAACCTTTAAAAAATTGAACTCCACATATTAAAAGAAAATCACTGTTGGCAGAAAACAAATTCAACTCAGCCTTTTGTCACTTTTTTTTTTTTTCGGGGAGAGGAGTTTCTATTCTTCTAATCTTAGTTTTTCTTTCTCTTTTCATCTCTTTGTATTCTGTTCTCTTCTTTTAGCCTCTCGGTATTATATTATAACATATAAAAATAATATTATCTACAGGTCCTCTTGGTTTGAGAAGCCAATCAGGATCTATCTTTAAATTTGTCCAATGCTCATTATGTTTCAAAACAAGGTGCTAGATACTCTTAGGTGTTTTCTCATTTAATCATTAAAACAAACACATTTTAATCACTTCCAATTTATGGTGTTTAAGCTGTTGGTTTATGCTTACACAGTAAGTATGTGAGAAAACGTACTGGTGTTGATATAGGTTATAATTCTCCTGAAGATTAATTGAACTGCCTGTCACTAAAGTAAAAGACTGAGGAATAAATACTTATATAAGTGCCATCTAATCTGATTTATTGAAACAATTTTAACATAATCCACCATATATTCAGTCAAAAGCATATGATGCACTTGAATAGGTAACTGTCCTGAATTATTTATGAATCAACTATTATGCAAATTATTAAACAAAGTACAGAGAGTATAGTGAAGAGAGAAGTTCCTTCATGTCTCAGTGTAAAAATATCTCCTAGCAGACAAGCATGATATTGTTTTATATCTATTAATCCATGTAGTTCTTGTAATGACCCATGAGGAGGTGTTAAAAGTCCATGTTCCATAAAACATAACTGAAAATAAGAGTGTTTAAATCTCGCCCAAAGCACTTAACTAGGAACTGTTCTGAATCAACAGTTAAACCCAGCTCTCTCTCTCTCTCTCTCTCTCTCTTTTTAAGTTTATACTTCAATTGTACATTATCTTGTGTTATTTGTTGTTCTTTACAAATTTCACCAATTAGTTCAGAAACTTTGACATCAGCCAACATGTTGTCTCTTTGTTTCGAATCTCCCACAGTGCCCAACTGTAGATCCTGTTCAAATAGTATTGACGAAAAGATCAGTGAGCAGGCCTAAATCATTCAGATACTTTTTATTGATTAACAAGGTAAACAATAAACAAAGCTAGTCATAATCTTACTTATGGGATTTCTCTGCCTCAAAATAAAAATATTC
The DNA here is from genome assembly GCF_048772815.1 of Callospermophilus lateralis. Lineage (NCBI taxonomy): Eukaryota > Metazoa > Chordata > Mammalia > Rodentia > Sciuridae > Callospermophilus > Callospermophilus lateralis. The sequence goes on from NC_135311.1 coordinate 10,771,192, forward strand.
AATGGTGATATAAATGTCTCCCTTCACCATGTTAGTTAAAATCACGTCTTGCGACTTTGAAGTCTGTTTTTTACTCTACCTTTAACCTCTTAAAATTTTAATCTCCCCACCTCTTTTTTTTTCCAAAGTGAATTCATGTTCTTTTTTTTTTTATTTAGAAATAATTTATGGGAAGTAATCCAGAGACTTAGACAATGTTGTCTATTCTCTATTGTTTCTTTCGGTCTCATCATTGGGAACATTCACAACGATATAAGGCAGCATTTGCAGTGTTGATCCTAGAAAACTGACATTTCAGTGCTTGGAAACAGCCTGGCTTCACTCTTTGAGAGTTTCCATGTTCGCAGGACATCTGGAGACTGGTATAAAGTTCCACACCAGGGACAGTTAACCAGGAAGAAAATCTCCAATAAAAAAGAATCAAGATGATCTGAGACCTTATATTTCCCCTTTTGGGACAAGGAGTCCTAGAACCACAACAACAAAAAAGGACAGGTATCCCCAGGACACTGGGGCGAACACGGTTTCCTGACGCATGGGCCCATTCACACAGCTTTGGGAAATGAGTATCTGCTCAGAACCTTTCTCAGGGCCGTCTTCACTTCCTTATTCCTCAGTGTGTAGACGACAGGGTTGAGCAGTGGGGTGATGACGGTATAAGTCACTGCCACAAGCGAGTCCTGGCCCGAGGAGTACAGGGAGGTGGGCCTCAGGTAGATAAAGGATGCACAGCCGTAGTGGATGGCCACCACGGTGAGGTGAGAGGCGCAGGTGGCGAAGGCTTTGCGCTGCCCCTCCACCGAGGAGATCCTGAGGATGGTGGAGACGATGAAGACGTAGGAGACGAAGATCAAGACGAAGGGGACCAGCAGCACCAGGATGCTGAGGAAGAAGATTGCCATCTCCTTCAGGTTGGTGTCTGTGCAGCCCAGTTTTAGGACGGGGAAGATGTCACAGAAGAAGTGGTCGATCCGATTGGAGGCACAGAAGGGCACGCTGAACACCAGGAGGCTGACGACCCCCGAGATCAGGAAGCCACACAGGCTGGAGGCCAGCACCAGCTGCACGCAGGTGGCCCTGCTCACGATGAGGGTGTAGTTGAGAGGGTTGCAGATGGCCACGTAGCGGTCGTAGCCCATCACTGCAATGAGGAAACAGTTGGTGCAAGCCAAGCCCACAAAGAAATAGAGCTGGGCGGCACAGCCCCAGAAGGAAATACTGGGAACGGTGGCCAGCAGGTTGCTTAGCATTTTAGGCACGATGACCAAGGTATAGCAGGTTTCAGAGCAGGAAAGGACAAAGAGGAAGAAATACATGGCTGTGTGCAAAGTCCTGTCCAGGCGAATGACGGTCATGATGGTGGCATTGGCCATCAGAGTGCTCAGGTAGACTGTTAAGAAGATAAAGAAAAGCAGGATCTGCAGGTCCCCCAGGTTGGAGAAGCCTATCAGGATGAACTCGGTGATCATGCTGTGGTTCTGTCTCTTCATCAGTCAATGGAGATCAGATTCAGACCCCTGAAATTAAGGCCAGAGAGAATTTGCAAAAGTGAAATGCCCTCAAAGAAACCAGGTCTACATGTCTGTATAAGGCTGATAATATGAATCTGAAATAATGAGTAATCACATTGAAAACATGGTGGGAGGGATCAGGAGACGTGGGTAGCAAACACCCCAATATTTGAACACCTGAAGAGATCTTTTTTAAAATTTTTTTATTGCTTCTGTTATTTATGTTCATAGGTCCAAGGAAGGTTCATACCATTAAAATTGTCCACAGTGTTAAACCAAGAAATGGTTTAGAGCTCATCTTATTCAATTCTGACATTTTATAGAACAATAAATTGAGGCTCAAAGAGATTAAAGACTTCCTTAACCCACTTTAATGTAGCAGTGGTTAGACATCGGTTCTCTCCAAAGTCTTCTTATTCAAATTTGATTCAGAAAACTAAAGCAAAAACAAGTGAAAACTGACATAAACTCTACCTCATATGCTTGATTGAAACTTATTATTTAGGTGGAATTAATTACTTTCATTTATTCAAAAATGTTCAGTTCTTTTTACACCTGATCAATTGTGAAGTCTCTGAAATGGCTCAGGCATTAATTAGAGTTTCTCTCGTCATGAGTGCATGGGGACCTGGCACTAAGAACCAACTTAAAAAACAATATTGATTAAATTACAGTGTTGGATTTTGAGCACATACAAGTATGTATCAATGAATCCCACTATGATGTATAACTATAATGTATCAATAAAAATATGGAAAAGAGCATTAATTATAAAATATATCTGCTTAAATCTCTATTTACCTTCAGAATGTATTGAGGATTGGGCTGAGACCTCTACTTTGCTGGCCTCTATCTCAACTTCCATTACTCTCATAATATTCCCAGAATGATCCTTACCATTTTATCTGGGGAGATCCATAGTTTGGTCTGAAGATCACATAATGCTAAAATTACCAGGGTTAAGCCAGACATGATGGGGCTCCGTGGTAAGGTGCCCCTTGGTTCAATCCCCAATACAAATATAAAAATAAATAAGTAAATGAAATTACTAGGGTTAGGTAATCAGACAATATTTTACATGGAAAAAAAGAAAAAGATCAGGAATCTCCAACCTAAACTTTCATCCAATTCTGGGAACCTTTTTTACAGCAATCTAGAAAGGATTGTTGAGTCTCCATAGTCATATTCAATATTCACGTAATAAGAAACTCATTACTTTACCAAATAGGATGCTCCTTGTTAGTAGCTCACTTGGCTAGAACCTTCCTACTTTGAGATTCATTCTGAAACCTCCATACCCTTCCTTGGAATCTCCACCTGTTGTTCTTGATTTGTCCTCTGCACATGCTCAAAAGAAGTAACTCCTTTCTATAAATGACAGCCCTTTAGTTGTTGAATGAATCATCATATCCCTGGATGGGTCATATTTTCCTCCTAATGTTCTTAGTTACTTCAAATATTAGCCAAGGCATTATTTCTGGAAACTTCTCTATCTTGGACACCACCTTAGGTGTTGTAGTCCTGAGTGTGGGTCATGCGACTGCCCCTCAGGTGTAGACAAGCCAAACAGTAACTTCTACTGCTCTCCTTCTATACATAGCATTAGAATTACCTTCCCACTCTTCTTTATCTCTCACAATTAATGCTCACCTCTCCTACAAAATCCCAGCTTGCTTTCTTCGCTCTTGGCTTCTTGAGTAGCCCCTAAATTATTTTTATTCCTGTTTCCTTTACTTGGCTATCGGTTGGTTCTGGGATCTTTTGTTTGATTGGCAGCATGGGGAGGTTAGGGAGGATGCAGATCCTGGAGTCACGCTGCTTAGGTTGTGACTATGGCTTTGCTTCTTTATGATCTTAGGGGAATCAAGTCCTGAATCTGTGCCTCATTTTCATCTCTGAAAGGGCAGTAAATAATAACATAAACTGGAAAGCTTTGTGAGCACCAAACACCCATACCCACCATGAAGTTCCTGAATGGTAGTAAGCATTCAATAACTGTGAACGGTTAGTATCCCGTCTAAACCCCTCATGTGTTATATATGAGGAAACTGAAACCCAGACAAGCGAACCATGAAGATTTAGGCTGCATAATTTACTTAATTATGCAGAGGTGAATCTATATGCCAAATGTCCTAAAGGCTCCCTTTCAGGACTTGGTTGTCTGAATGACCCAGGTTTCATTTTTAAAATTTCCTTTGCACTTTATTGCGTTCATCAGCAATTTAGGGAGCAGATCAGTGTTCTCTTTCCTCCGTATGAACCTCTTGAAGGCTCCCTGCTTCCTCCCTCTGTCGACTCCTATTTCCTATTCTTCCACCTTTCATTCATTATACATTTTTCTTCCTAAGCTACATAGCTGTTCTTCTATTCAGGTAGGTCTCCTAGTTTAGATCTATTTTAGGGGAATTTTCTGTTTTACAATCTCTCAATCCTTTTCCAACTTTTCTTTCTTTCTCATCTTCACATGGTCATTTTTCTTCCCCCTGGGCTCTTGCCACACGCTTCCGGCCCCTATCTTTTACTCTAGATCCAATGCTATGACCCACCTCAACTTGCATGGTTTCTGCCAGTTCTTCTGCCTCTGAATCTCTCTTTGGTATCCAAAGTGTCTTTAGAGAGGACCGATAGATGATGTTACTAACAAGAAAGAGCGATCACATAACTTTAATACAAAAGAGACGCCTTACGTTCACAGGCAGTCTTAGCTCAATCCCAGGTTCTTTTCTTCTGAATCCAGTCAAAATCTAGAGAGGAGGGAGAAATAAGCAAAATTACAAAGTAATAATTTTCTCAGGTGTTATTAGAGAAAGTTCAGGCACTTGAGCCTTATGAAGATGAAAGATAACTCTGTCTAGTTGCTGGGATGCGATTAACTGGACACCCTTTCTCTTAGCAGCTGTGTCCCTGTGGCATACATTCTGGCAAAATCCCTCAGCTTTATAATAGCTGGGACACTCAGGGGATTGAGGCTTTGGAAGGAGATCCTTCTTTGAAGTCTAGGAACTAAAAAATGTCTATTCAACCCCATTGAAATTTAAAAAAAACATGCATTATCTGTTTATTTGATCTGTATAAGATAGATAACTATGAATGTTATGATTTTTTGGCATGGATTATTAATTTTGAATCAAGGTTATTCTGGCTAAAATGAATTATATTACTTCCTCAATTATTAGAAAGAAAGAAAAAAAACAGATAAATTAGCTATAGATCCTGCATATAGATGGAATATTTTGAGGGATTAAATAAATGACATCCTTGTCAAATTACCTAGGTTTTAGTTCACTTAGATATTTTTTCTTTAACTCTCCTGTTTTATATATTTTATATATTTAAGTCATGCTTGCATTCACTAATGTTTCCTATATTCCTCTACTTTTTTGATGTTTAGAGAGAGAAATAGTTGGAAAATTACAAAATGCCAAGAAGGCTAAGTTAGGCCCAGGCACAGGGCACAACGGTGTCACCAGGAAGGAGCACAGTTCCCCTAATCAGCATGAAGACAGGAGAGTCACCCCCTCAAATTCCCCATAGGCCTGCCCCTTTCTGAGAGATAAAAGGTCCTTAACTGAGAGATGCCTGATGTCACGACCTAGCATGGTCTCATCAACCCAGTGTTAATGTGATTTCTGAAGAGGAAGAGACCGTCATTTAGGAGTCAGAATCCTTTAACTCAGTGAGTCATTTTAGAAACCAGAGGACTGAAGGACTGTAACAGCAAGCTGTCCTTCCTACCCATTTTTGATGTCACAGCTTTAATATTAATAGCAGCTTGTGGAACACTGATTCAGCAGCCATCAAATCCATCCATTAGCTCATATCCTCTGTCCCCGATGACCTTATCAGGTCAGTGTTACTCATGGAAATCAAGGAGAGTGCAGTAGTCCTGCTTAGCAGAGGAGACTGAAATCAGAGGTTTGAGGAGGCTGAAGCAACAATAATTTACTGAGTAAAATGCCAGAGAGGAGAGCTGATTTAGACTCATAGAAACATTCACGGAGATGCTTTTACATGATCCACTGAGTGTTAAGATGCCTAGGTGCAAGACGGCACTCAGGGAGACTGGAGAGAACTACTAGCTAGGAGGCTCTTCATAGCCCCGATCCTAGAACTCTCACAGCAGAGGGAGATGTTTGAGTTTCAACTAGCCAGGATGGAAAAATGTCACAGAACACCCGAGACAGTCAGTAGAGATCTCAAAAATTCACACCTAAGTAATACAGATTCACGAGGGCTCCGAAAAGCCATCCTTAAACTGCCCTAACAAAGTTTAAGAGCTCCAGTCTTCCTGCAAAAAACAACAACAACCAAAAAAAAAAAAAAAAAAAAAACCGCTGCTGTACCAAAAAAATATAAAGTAAAAAATCACATGCTGAGCGAAAGAATTTACATAAGAAATTATAGGTACGATATTATTCCATTTATATACATCTTAAAGGCAGAGGAAAACAGTTAACAAATATCCTAGACATTTCAGGAAAAAAGAGAAAGTTTTCTTGGCCAAGAAAAATGTTTAGAATTTGATATTTAGTGACACCATCGCTCAAAAATAAAGGTGTAAAATTTCAGGGGTTATAAGATCTCTTTCAGACACATAGAAGCTGAGAAAATTTTTGCTAATCATAATTCACTAAAGTAATATAAAAAGAAGTTATTTAAGTGCAATAAAATAATTGGAGGTAAAAATCTCCTTGAAGTGACGCAAAATTCTGGAAATGGTAAACATTTTGATAATAACTAACATATTTGATTATCGTGAAGATATTTTTCAAACATAAAGCTTTTAAAAAATAAATAATAGCTTTGAAACTTCAAAAACTTTATACAACACCTTCAAAACCATTACTCTGCTGAAGAAAGAAAAAAAGTAAAAAACTAAGGTAAGCCAAAATATATGAGGAAGTATGCTGTGTTTACCAAATGAAAGACACAAAATTATTAATATGTTCATTATCCAAACAAATGGATAAACAAATTTGTATTAAAATACAAATCCCAGCATGTTTTTCTCTAGAAATTGACAAATTGACTGTAAGATTTGAATAGACTTTCAAAGCTCATAGAATAAACAAAACAATTTAGAAACAGATGAAAACTTTCAAAATACATTAGTATGACAGATTTCAAGACATACTGTTGAATGATGTTGACTTCATGACATTTGCATGAAGAAAGACTAGTGACCAATGAACCTATGCAATAAAAAAACAGAATCATGTATGTGTGGTTAATTGTTTTCAGTCAAGGTATTTTAGTGAGAAAAATACAGTTCTATTCTTTTAACGTATAGTGCTGGTAACATTAGATATACATAGGAAAAAATGTAAATAAAAAGAAGGGAATCTTTCCAAACTCATTCTGTGAAATTAGTGTCACCATAATTGTAAAACCTGACAAAAACACATCAAGGAAATAAAACTTCAGACCAATAACCTTGATGAACATAGAAGCAAAAATTATTGATAAAATACTAGTAAATCACATACAAAAACATTTAAAAAAAATTTTCTGCACTGTGATCAAGTGGGTTTCATTCCAGGAATACAAGGTTGATTTAACATATGGTATTCAATAAATGCAGTTCACCACATTAATAGACTTAAAGACAAGAATCACATCATTATCTTAATAGATGCAGAAAAAGCATTTGACAAAATTCAGCATCCATTCATATTCGAAACACTAGAAAAACTAGGGGTGGTAGGGACATACTTTAACATTGTAAAAGCTATATATATGTTAAACCTATGGCCAACATCATTCTAAATGGAGAAAAATTAAAAGGATTTCCTCTAAAAACTGGAACAAGTCATAGATGCCCTCTTTCACCAACTGCCATTCAACATAGTCCTTGCAGTCCTCCCGCTAAGGCCAGAGCAATGAGACAAAAGAAAGAAATTAAAGGGACATAAATAGGAAAAGAAGAGCTACCCCTCTTTGCTGATGATATGATTCTGTATTTAGAAGATCCCAACAACTCCACAGAAAGCTTCTAGAATTCATGAACAAATTATAAAATGTAGCAGACTATAAAATTAACATCCACAAATCAATTGTGTTCCAATGCACCAATAATGAATCCAGTGAAAGAGAAAATAGGAAAACTATGCCATCCCAATAGCCTCAAAAAGAAAAAAAAATACTTGGGAATCCATCTCACATAACAGGTGAAATCTTGTACAATGAAAACTGCAGAATACTAAAAAAAATAAATTGATGAAGACCTTAGAAGATGGAGAAATCTCCCATGCACTTAGATAGGCAGATTGGATATTGTCAAAACAGACATCCTACTAAAAGTGAGATGCAGATTGAATTCAATTCCTGGTAAAACTCCAATGACATTCTTCATAGAATTAGAAGAAACTGTCATGAAGTTCATTTGGAAAAACAAGAGGCCCTTGGCAAGAAAAGTGAAGCAGAAGTCATCCTAATGCCATAACTTAAATTATACCACAGAGCTATCATAACAAAAACAGCATGACATGGAGCAAAATCAGACATGAAGACCAATGGAACAGAAGACACAGAGAAAAACCCACATGAATACAGTTATCTCATACTGGACAAAGGCACCATGAACATACATTGGAGAAAAGATAGCCTCTTCAGGGGTACTGGGAAAACTGGAAATCTATATGTAGCAGAATGAAATTGAATTCCTATCTCTCACCCTGCACAAAACTCAAAGTGGATCAATGACCTAGGCATCAGACCAGAGACCCTGTGCCTACTAGAAGAAAAGGTAGGCCCAGCTCCCCATCATGTTGGCTTAGGAAACAACTGCCTCAACAAAACCCCTAAGGCACAAGAAGTAAAATCAAGAATCAGTAAGTGGGATGGCATCAAACTACTAAAATCCTTCACAGGACGTGAAACAATCAAGAACGTGAAGAATGAGAGGAAATCTTTGTCACTTGGGCTAATCTCCAGGATATATAAAGAACTCAATCAACATCAAAAAACAACCCAATCAATAAATGGGGAAAAAAAAAAAAAACCGAACAGACACTTCACAGAAGAAATACAAACGGTCAACAAATATATGAAAAAAAAAGGTTCATATAATAATATGAATAATAGCAATTAGACAAATGCAAATCAAAGGACAGTGGAATTTCACCTCACTCTAGTCAGAATGGCAATTATCAAAATACAACAAATAACAAATACTGGTGAGATTGTCAGAAAAAAGGGTATACTCATACATTGCTGTTGGGACTGCAAATTGGAGCAACCATTCTGGAAAACAGTGTGGTGATTCCTCAGAAAACTTGGAATGGAGCCACCATTCAACCCAATTATCAAACTCCTTGGTATATACCCAAAGAACTTAAAGACAGCATACTATAGTGGCACAGCTACATCAATGTTTATAGCAGCTCAATTTTCAATATCTATGCTATGAAACCAACTTAGGTACCCTTCAATAGATGATTGGATAAAGAAAATATTGTATCTATAGACAGTGGAATATTGCTCAGCCATAAAGAAGAGTGAAAATATGGTATTTGCTGGTAAATGGATGCCATTGGAGAATATCATGCTAAATGAAATAAGCCAGTCCCCCCAAAACAAATGTTCTAACATGTGGATACTAACACACAATAAGGGTCATGGAGGGAAGAATAGAAGTTCATTGGATTACACAAAGTGAAATGAAGGGAAAGAAGAGTGGCATGGGAATAGGAAGGACAATAGAATGAATCAGACATAATTTTCCTATGTTCCTATATGAATACACAACCAGTGAAACTCCACTTAATGAACAACCACAAAACTGGGATGCTAATTAGAATAAGTTATATTCCATGCATGTATAATATTTGATAATATACTTTGATGTCATGTTTATCTAAAAAACAATTAAACAAAAGGAAAAAACATATAAATCTTGACTCAGGTTTCACCATATACACAATTACACATTGTATACACACATGATTTAAAATGGTCAAAATATACAAATTTTAAGGAAAACATAAGAGAAAAATCTTTGCAACTTGGAATAGACAAAAATATATTAGGCAGGACATAGAAAACACAGACCAGAAAAAGAGAATATTAGGCAAATTGAATGGTTGAACAATTAAAAACTTCTGCTAAAATTAGAAAATGTTGATAGATAATTACATAACTATATACAACTATATACTAAAAAAATTACATGAAAACAGCAACAACACAAAACTATGCATTTCTAAAGTGTATATGTTATGACATGCAAATTATAAATCAATAAAACAATCATAAAAGGATGGTTAATCATATGAAAATGTAATCTACACAATGAGAACATATTTGCAAAATATATTTCTGATAAGGGATTTGTATCCAGAATATAAAAATACCTACTACAAAAATAAAGGTAAACCACTTAATTAAAACAAGGTTAAAAATTTGAACACACTGCACAATTCAAGATGTACACATATAGCCAACACAAATATGAAATAATGCTGAACATACTTTGTCTTCAAGGAAATACATGATAAATCTATAATGAAATCTAGTGGCATATATAATTATTCAAAAAGACTGATACCTGCAAGAGTTGGTTAGGATTTGAAACCAATGAAATTCTCATAGCATTATTCTTGAGAATGATGTTTGATATGACTTTTTTTCAAAAAGTTTAGCATTCATGTATAGCTAAATTTAAATCTTAGATATAGCACAGCCCTTCTGTCCTTGGGTGTTTACAAAGATAACATGCAGCCTACACAGTGATTTAGAAGCTAATGTTCATAACAGTTTTATTATTCCTAGCTTTCAATTGGAAATAATCCAAATGTTCTTTAATAGCTCAACAGAAGAATAAATATTAGCATATTTATAAAATGGAATAAAATGAATCCAGGCAATGAATGAACATATAAATGTCACAACAGGAGTGAATATCAAAGATATAATAAAACAAAAGTGAGTGTGTTATATGAATCTATGTATATAAAAGTCTGAAAAAAAATTCAAGAATTACTTACACAAAACCAATTCGGATTTTTCTGGGGCCAGAGAAGGGGAGGATTGGAGAAAAGAATAGGAAGACATTCAGCAACGTTATGTGACTCAGTAAGTGTAGGTGTTGCTTGGATGTGCGAATTTGTCAAAACTGGCCAGCTGTACATTTCAATTGTGAATGTTGTACAGTGTGTAATTTAAATATTCATTTAAATCATAAAATCATAAAATATCATTTTAAATGCAAAAGAATCTTTTAATAGAAACAAAAGACATAATTTATACCTTTTAAAATCCAAGACCAAATACAGCAAATCTATAAAGAAAAAATGGAAAACCAGAAAAGACAAATCCAATGAGAATTTCTGAGGGCAAAAAGATAAATTTGTGATCAAGCATATTTTGAATTTTTGCAAACCCTAAAGTTGAGAGCCACTGTGCCAATGTTCCAGTCTCTTGGCTTAAAATTCAATGAGTATTTTCTACTTGGTCAGCTACTTTCCAGTCTTCCTGTGGTGGACTCTCCTTAAAACCCCTGACAGATGGACTCAACTTCCTTTGCATGTATGGACTAAAGATACCCATGCCTCCTTGTCCCCAGATCCTCCAACTAAGCCCACCACCTTTGAGAAACTGGTGACATTATTTTTCCAAAATAAGCCTGACTTCTAATTAACCCCAAGACAATGTCTCCGGGGCAGTGGAACTAGCCCTCAGGAGCCCAGTGATCACAGTACATGCCTCTAATGACGCTTGCTGGTCAACAGCTCTGAACACAGTGGCTTATCTGGAGGAGCTGAGAGTCCCGATGGATGGAGGAGCCTCGCTCCTCTGATGCACCAAGAGCCTCTGTCCTAGGGCAGATTCTCTCCTTCGGTTCTTCTCTCAGGCTGTATTCCATGACTTAAATTTTACTTTCCAGAGAATCCCTGATGCTGAATAGCGGCGCGTCTTTGAATTGGGAAGAAGGAGAGCAATGTGGATCCCTGCCGGGCAGTCGGAACACTGGAGGGACTTTGTGAGGCCTGGACACGAGTGATGGGTTGGACATGAGAACACTTTTCCTCTTCCCCTTAAAGGAATTTGTGGTGAGTGACGGGGATGAAAAGGAAAATCCGTGCCCACTTTTCATCCTAGGTACCAAGAATGATTGGGAATGGGCTGTGCACATCTGTGATTTTTTTTCTAGATGATTGTACTGGACCATTTTGTTCCCAACTAGATTTCCTTCATCCCTTTCCTCTTCTATCCTTTCTTTTTTCTCTTCAATGGGTTGAATCATGGATTAAAGGGAACGGATGCCCTGACTCTCTCTGTCTCTTTCACTTTTCTCTGCTGTCTGCTTACTCATGGATGTATGTGTTCAGCTATAATTTAAATATGATACTTCAACTCCATTTTAATTAAGCAATTTGGAGAAATTAAAATTTTTCATGTGAATTTTAAAAGACAAAAATTGTATTTCATTACTCCTTGAGGCTATCTGAATGATTTCTTTTGGTTAATTACTTGGTGGTTTCCCTAACAAAAATGTTTGAATTTCTCAAATTTTCCACATGTGAAAGCTCTGTAGATGACTCCTTTTTTGAAGACACACAGCACCCTTATGTATTGAGTTTTTATTTAAATCCAAATTGTATAGAATCACAATGGAACATCTGAGGAGTAGGAAATACGGACATGGAATTAGCATCTTCAAGGATCGAAACCTGAATTCTATACATGTGTTCTAGAACATCATAATAAGGGGAATTTTAAGAGCATCTAAACAGAGAATCTTAGAATGTCTGAATCAAAAAAATCTCAAGGGTCTTATATACTTACCTACTACCCTGTGTCAAAATATATCTGCAAACTATTATTCATGGACCTTCTGCTTTATACCTTCCATTAATCTAACATTTTATTTCAGTTCTTGCTTCTCTTGTTCACTTTAGCTTTAAAATAAGGAGATTGAATATCTACATTAGTGCTTCTTCCTGAGTCTCACAAAAAAAAAAATCTAAAAATCTGGATATTCTCATTCTACATTGAGGAATTTTTTTTTTCACATTGAGTGTATAACCTGTTGGTGTTTGGCTGGAAGAGAACTCTAACTTTTATTCTTGTTATTCTATCTTTCTATCATAGTACTGATGATAAAATACTACGTGTGGTCCCTGATGTCACCTTGAGCGAATGGGGCTGACTTCTCAGATGAACTGTGATGACAGGGATCTATACATCATGAAAAGGTGTAATAAATCAATTACACAATTCATTCAAGCTAGGGGCCTGTATTAATAAATATGTAAAACTGTATATTGCTGGGACCGGCTGACTATGAAAGGTTAATAAAATAGGTACTTGTCACTCCATTTTTCTGTATGCTTAACAAAACACTGTTGAAATCTTAAGAACTGTTTGCTAATCTTGTTCCCAAAATGTGTTGTCCCCAACTGCGAACTGTTTGCTAATCTTGTTCCCAGAATGTGCTGTCCCCAACTGCCAAACTGCAGAATGTAACTTCCCTCCCTGCCCTCTCCAAGGAAAGTATATAAGCTCTGCTTAAGCTGTTCTCAGGGCTCTTTGCTCTATCTCTTTTTGCTCTAGTGAGCTCTGAGCCCCATCATGCTGGTCCCCAATAAACCCTTTGCTGTTGCATGAGACAGTCTCTTGGTGGTCTCTTCCTCTGACGCTCGCCCGACCTTTACAACTGTATGAGCCTGAGTGACAAATAATCAAACCTGATTTTTTTTTGGTATTGGTAGATACAGGTACTCTTTCAGAACCAGAGAATTTTTTTGCACTCTACTTATTTACATCATATTCAACAAAGAATACAGTGGGAATTAGAAGTGAATTAGTGCTAAGGAGATTAGAGCAAAGTCTTCTGGGGACAGCAGTGAGCCAAGAATAGAAAGGATCCCAAGTTTAAGTTTTCCTCAATGTTTTGAGGAAATCCATTGAACAGAAATCTATTGTCCTAGGGGGTGAGTGTTATATGGGGAACACTTTGGTTTTCTTGGTGTAGAAAATATATAACTAGTATACACACACACAAACACATCTCACTCATTCCCTGACTCTTTTTCTCTCATAAACATGCTTATGTTGGAGTTATAAATTTTATAGACCTTTTAAGACCTTTTTATATTAATATGTAATACTAATAATGATAGGTATTAATACTAATCGTAGTAGATGGGAAATAATAAATTATAATAGTAACTAGTAAGTTTTAGTTATGTTATTATAGATAGAGTTCATAACTATGTTTTCATAACTATGTAGTTCATAACTATGTTATTACCAGGTTGTAGTAAGAAAGAAGAAACATATTATCTCTAAATTCTAGGAACAGATGCAACAAGTTTTAGAAATGTTCATAATTTAACTTAGGGTCTAGAAAGCAAAGTATTGCTATTAGTTAAAACAAAAAATTCTGATAGAAGACGACAAAAACTCCTCAGCACCAAATGATGTAAAGGCTTCAGAGGCAAATAAAAGAAGACTGTATCCAGCTAATATATAGTGGATGATTTTTATATTTAGAGAAAATTTTATTAATAGGTCAGGCAGTTGGAAAAAATGATCTCATCTAAGGTCTAAAAATTATTTTAGAAATAATTCTGCCTAGCACTTTGCAAACTAACTGGTTTTCGTAGCAAAATGTTCAAAAGGATTCGTATTAGCCTACCCCTACATAAAAGCTGGTGATTTCTAGCTGAGACACAGGACCTGTCAAATGGCAATGGTCATAGTCTCTTTGACATTCTGCAGCAAGAACTGGAGCCACTTCTGAAAAGCTCTATTTCTATAAGTTTCTCTGTGGAAACTCAGAATGGAAAAACTACCATGTGCAGAAAAATCTCACAAACGTAGAGTCTCTCTCCACGACCTGGTGACTTAAGTATCCTGGATAAGAAAAACAATTGCCTTTAATGTTATCTTCTGACTCTTTAATGTTTTCTTTGATTTGATGTATGAGTTTCTGGAAATTCCAGCACAGTTCCTTATTGGCTTCTCATTAGTCTATTGGAAATAAAGCTAATTTCTTTTCTCTTATTGTTTTTAGATTGTGCTAAGATAATGGTAGTAAATATGAGATATTATATCCTTACCATACATTGTAGCATATTCAGAACCTCATGTAACAATTTGTTCCCTTTCAATCCCCAGCATTTCCCACATTCTTCTCTTCCTCCATCCTGCTCTACTCCTCTGATGTTTCTTCTTTTTTTTTCTAATTAATTATTTAGTCAGTTAAATGTGTGCATTATACTTAGACAAAAATAAGATTCCTTCTGAAATATTCATGGCATAATTAATGTAGCATTATCTGATCAGCTTCATAATTCTTTCATTCTACATTCTGATGGGGACCAGATTACTCAAGTTAACAATGTTTTCTTACTGACAGAGAGCTGCTTTCTGTGGGTTTACAATGAGCAAGAAAAATAAAATAGTACATATGAAAGAGAAAATAGAAATCTTATAGACATTTTCATCATCCTGGGCTCAAAAGATGATCTGTCTTTCACTTACAAATAGCCTCCCAAATGGAGTCAGTTATTCTTTGGAATATTTAGCATCAATTCTTTTTTTTAGCAGACGTTTTAAAGAGAAAATGAAAGAATTCTACCAAATATCCAGAAATACCAGTCACATGCCAGCTTCACGCTGAGGATCCTGTACTTTTCTGCTCTTCTTCCTGGGTCCTGGCCTCCACCTCTGTCCCTGGTGTCCTGCATAGAACTGCTGTCTATGGAGTGGGGCAACGAGACCTGGGTGAGAGAATTTGTCTTCCTGGGCTTCTCAGCTCTGGCCAGCCTCCAGAGGCTGCTGTTCATGGTCTTCCTGCTCCTCTACCTCTTCACACTGGGCACCAATGCCATCATCATGTCCACCATTGTGCTGGACAGAGCCCTTCATACTCCCATGTACTTCTTCCTCTCAGTCCTCTCCTGCTCTGAGACCTGCTACACCTTTGTCATTGTGCCCAAGATGCTGGTGGACCTGCTGGCTCAGAGGAAGACCATCTCCTTCCTGGGCTGTGCCACCCAGATGTTCACCTTCCTCTTCCTGGGCTGCTCTCACTCCTTCCTGCTGGCAGCCATGGGTTATGACCGCTACGTGGCCATCTGCAACCCGCTATGCTACACAGTGCTCATGGGCCATGGGGTGTGCTTGGGATTGGTGGCTGCTGCCTGCACCTGTGGCTTCACTGTCTCTTTGGTCACTACCTCCCTGGTATTCCACCTGCCCTTCCACTCCTCCAACCAACTGCATCACTTCTTCTGTGACATCTCCCCTGTCCTCCAACTGGCGTCTCAGCACTCCCGCCTCAGTCAGTTGGTCATCTTCATGCTGGGTGTCTTGGTCTTGGTTATCCCACTGCTACTCATCCTGGTGTCCTATGTCCGCATCATGTCTGCCATTCTAAAGATCCCATCCTCTGTTGGAAGATACAGAGCCTTCTCCACCTGTGCCTCCCATCTCATTGTGGTGACTGTCCACTATGGCTGTGCCTCCTGCATCACCCGAGGCCCAAGTCCAACTACTCTTCCAGCCAAGACACCCTGATATCTGTGTCTTACACCATCCTCACCCCATTGTTCAATCCAATGATCTATAGTCTGAGAAATAAGGAATTCAAATCAGCCCTTCAAAGAACAATGAGCAAGACTTGGTTTTCTCTTAACTAAAAAATCAATTTTAAACTCTTCATGGCTTTTATTTGCTAGGCAAAATGTGTGTTTTTACCTAGTTTCTCATTTAATTATGCCAATACTCTATAACATAAGAACAATTTACACTTTTCTCAACAGAGCGAAACATTCTCCTATTAGTGCTTCTTGAACAATTTTAAGAGGATAGGGAAAGGTATTTTACAGTTCCAGGAAAAATTTAATTGCATATTAATGTACTACATACTGGTCATTCGAAGACTAATATGAGAGCAAAGGTACATTCAAGCGATAAGAGCAATTGGTGAGAGCAAAGATGGTCTCTAAACTGTCAATTCCACTGAGCAGAAGCAGGTTGTCTAGCTGACTCCTCCCTTTCCTGAAGAAAAAAATAACCTTGGCTCCTTCAATTCTGCGACAAACCTTAGTGACTCTTTCTGTACCCTCGTTCACCACGTTAAACTACACATTAAACTGTTATGTCCTTCCTTTGAGACTGGAGCCTCCTGATAGAATACACTTTCTGTTCATATGTATATCCTTTCTATTGTTACTTTGTAAGCTCCCCCATAATTACGTAAATCACATGCTAATTTATTATATAAAGAAGCTAGTACCTTTGTATCAATTTTTGTATCAATTGCTAAAATTTCTCAAATAATTTTAAGCAAAGGCTTTGAATTATTATTAATGCAGAAAAGATCGGAAATCCTAGAGTGGCCAGAAAATCCACGGAAAACACCTCCAATAACATCTCCAGTCAAATGGGATCCTTCATGAGCATGAATTTATCCTGTGCTTCTCCAACTTTATTATTTTTGTAGTTATCACTATTCATTTCCCTTACGTGCCTGATGGTGCATTCTGAAGCTCAACAAAACTTTGCTGGGCCCCATATTGTCATGACTACGTATTCTCGAGTACTGCTGCTTCACTTTGGAGGAGCTCCTCTTTGTTTAACTTGGACATGCCATCTTATATTTCAAGGCAATCTCGGCCATCCCTCTCTTTCCAAACTTTCCCTTTTACCTGTGGCACCCCAGTGATAGGATTAGGCTCCCCTTTCTTTATGTTTTCATGGCATGAAGGGTGTACTTTTTTGTAATTCTTATCATTTCAACAATTTTCATTATGTTCTTTATATACACCGGATACTACCTTAGCTCCTGCCTAGTATGAGGAGAGAAAATATATGGGATCTTTGCCATCATAAATCTTATGGTCTTCTTCAAAACAATCCCACTAATCAGATAAAGTCAGGAAAACACTTGAGAATCATTGTAAGTCTAGTTAATAAAAGAGAATGCATACATGATTTAGAAGAGGGAAGACTAAAGAAATATAATTTAGATTAAATATTATAGGGCTGTTATAAAAGAGCAATTGACACTTAGAGAACTGGTGGTGCATCACATCTGTGTGTAATAGTGGGATTCATTGTGACATATTTGTGTATACACATAATTTGATCAATTTAAATCTCTAGTGACTCCCTTACCCTTCCCTCTCACTCCCCCTGATGCCCTTCCTTGGCTCTACTGCTGTGTCAGTAGGAGCTGGCATTTCACCTATACCCTGAAAATAAGTGAGAATATCCAATAAAAGGGATTATTAGAGGAAATTCCTTTAGACAGGAGAAACATATTCATAGGCCCTGAAATAAGAAATATCTGGGTTATTTAGAGGCAAGTAAATATCTTTAACTAACAAATTGATAAAAATATTTTTATTGTATATAACATGATGTTTTAATCTAAGTATACATTATATGATTGCTCAATGAATACAATTAGCATATGCATTACCTCACACTTATTTTTTGCTTGTGATGAACAAATCTCAAATCGTCTCTTAGCAGTTTTCAAACATGTGATATGCTGTTATTAGCTATAGCCCCTGTGGTGTATAAAAGATCTCTCTGGCATTTTTCTCCCAGTAGCAAATATTTTGTACCCTTTGACCAACATCCCTCCCTCGCCCCGTACCCACAGCACTCTGGTAATCATCATTTTTTTTTCTCACCTATTGTTTGACTTTTAAAATTCAACATAGATGTTAGATCATGTGGAATTTGTCTTTCTGTACTTGGCTTATTTCACTTACAATAGTTCTTCCTGGGTTGATTCATGTTGTCAGAAATGCCAAAATTTCCTTCTTTTTTCAGGTGAATAGTTTTGTATTGTGTGTATATGCACCCCATTTCTTTACCTATGAATCCACTGATGGGCAAATAAATTACATACATAGTTTAGCTATTGTGAAGAGTTCTATGATAAACATAGCAGTACAGGATATCTCTTCAACATACTGATTTCATATATATTGGATATATACTCAATAGTATGAATATATATAGTAAACCCAAGCCAACATCATATTGAATGTAAAAAAAACTGAAAGCATTTCCTGTAAAAACAGGAAGAAGACAAAGATGCCATTTCCACCACTCCTATTCAACATAGGCCTTGAAACTCTAGCCAGAGTAATTAGGAAGAGAAGAAAATTAAAGGGATAAAAATAGGAAAAGAAGAGGTCAAATTATCTGTTTGGTGATGACATGATCTTATATTTAGAAGACCCCCCAAACTCTACCAGACTTCTAGAGCTTATAAACAAATTTAGTAAAGTAGCAGCATCCAAGATCAACATAAATAAATCACATTCCTATACTCCAATAATGAATCTGCAAAAAAATAATAATAATAATCCCATTATAATAATAATAATAATCCCATTCATAATAATATCAAAAAAGTACGTTGGAATTAATCTAATGAAGGAGACAAAGGGCCTCCTTATAGATACTGAGTGAGATTAATATGTGGTACTTGCACATAAACTATTGTCAAATGAATAGCAACCTGGTTTTTGCTTCATAAAAGCTCAAATAGCATTGAGCAAGAAAGGCAGTGTCTAGAATAATGTAAAAGGTGAGAGTTTATAAAATGTGTGCTTCACAAGGGCAGAGTTTCTGTTTTATTTCTTGATGTGTTCTGAACACCTCACGGAGTAGATAAAACTTAATGTGTGCCCAGTGAATCTGTTAACTCGAAAGAATTCTTGGGAACCTGATTGGGGAGAAAATGACTTGAACTCAGAGGAACTGCCTAGGCAAGACATGGCTGTCATGACATGGCTCACTGAGTGCTCAGCGAACTACATGAAATTCCATTGATTAAAACGTGGGGATCCAATCTGGCAGAAGGAAAGAAGACTGTGGATTGCCACGCAATTTTTTTTTTTTTTTTTTTTTTTTTGCTATGAAATGTGAAACTTACAAAGTTTCCAGGGATCATTATAGGATTCGAGTAAGAAGTTACTTGGTTAAATGTACATTTTAATGTCCCCAGGACTGCCACTTATCAGCTAAATTGTTTATAAACCAATTCTCAGCTGTTCCTTGTTCTCAACACCATACCTTCTTGTATCTGTGTTATCCAATTAACTCTGGATAATAATCTCCAATTGCTCTTCCCAGGAACAGGAGAGGAAATTTTAAATATATCTGTAATTTCCTGCCTTAATTTTTCTCTTCTAATTTCTCCCTTCAGCCTTGATGATTAACAAGAAAATAAAACTGTAAATAAAGAGTGTCATGAAACATTTATTTTTCTTTTCAGAAACACTGATCTTCTTCAGATTCTATAGTTCTGCCTCTAGAGAAGAATCATTTATGACAAAAACACTAGATATGGGAATCAGGGAGCCAGAAGAGGTAAAGAAAGTTCATCATCCATTAAGATGAGGCTGACTCAGTTGTTCAGCCCATTGATTTGTATATTCCAGATCCATAGCTCCATTTGCAAGTCAAAGTAATAAATAAATATATTAATTGCAACCTAGCATTTATGTGTACATGTGCATACACAAACACAGAAAGAAGCTCTTGAAGTAAATACTAGTATAATTATTACTAACACAGTGGTTCCAGGATAACTGGTGCTGGTCTTTGCACTTTACCCGTGCTTTTGCATTTTATGCTCATGAAAGCCCACCTTCTAGATAGGAAAATTGTATCAGAGAGGTTAATACTGCTCCCAGATCACACAGTCACCCAATAGAAGAATAAGTACCCAAATGAAAGTCACCTGCTGCTGGTTCATAGTCTTCATCCAGTACAAGTACCACTACCTCTCTTAAGCCCCATATTTTCATATTGTGTTATGACTTACAAATTATCTTTCTATGAGTACATGTTTGTGTGTAAATCGGTTATAGTGAGGTAATTTCATACAGTGAGATTACTGGGATAAGGTGAATGAATATATTCAAGGAGTACAATATATTTTACCCATTATTTGGTATGGGGGATTGAACCCAGTGATGTTCTATCACTGAGCTAAACATTTATATATATATAGGGGATTTATATATATATAGGGGATTTATATATATATATAGGGGATTTATATATATATATAGGGGAATATATATAGGGGATTTATATATATATATATATATATATATATATTTATACACACACACACACACACGTGTGTGTGTGTGTGTGTGTGTGTGTGTGTGTGTATACTTTTTTTGAGACAGGTGCTTGCTAAGTTGTCCAGAGAGCCTCAACCTTGTGATCCTTCTGCCTCAGCCTCCCAAGCAGCTGAGATTACAGGTGTGTGTTTCTGATCCAGCTTGCTGAATTTCTTTGTGCAATTTTACAACTACTTTATAACCTTGTTAGTGAATATTTTTGTTGGTGTTCATTTAACCCAAATCACTGCTTCTAGTTTGATGAGTGTACATGATCTCAATTTGATTTTAAATGAAGTGAAATGAATTTTTATTTTGGGTATATTTTATCCATATTTTATAAGCTGTGTGCTTGCAACTAGTTTTAGTTTTAGATCCTTAGTGATCTTCTCCATCATTTTGTAATATATTCGTTATTAACATTATAACAATAATTTTTGGTAATTTTCCATTGGTTGTTTGCTTTCTAACAGTGCAGATTGTACTTTTGTTGCAAATACGTGTCCTATTTTATACAGTCAAATTGGTGCTTATTTACTTTTCATGCTATTTCATAACATTTAAGTTTCATTTTTCAAATTTTTAGTGACACGTTTTCAAACCCTTTGAATTTTTTATATTTTAATAACAAAATAGTTTTTAACATTCTGTGAGTTGAACATTTAATTTTTTAATACTTATTAAAAATGAGTTACTAAAGAATGTCAGAAATAGTTCAGATGGCACTGAGATGATATATTTTGAAAACTTCCACTAAATTCTTTGCTCATGTAAAAATTAAGGTCAAATGTTCTTTAATCACGCCTTTAAATTTAGTGTGTATAATAAATTGTGGAGTATAATTGACATTATTTTCCACAACTCATTTCATTTTACATATTGTTTTCCATTTGTCTCAATAAGCATTTTACAGGTCTCTGGTAGCAAGACCTTCTTATATTATTGTCCAGTATTATAATGTCTATCATATTCAATTAGAAAATCGTATCTACTTTTTCCGCCTTGTGACATGGTTGAAGTTTCTGTTGCAAGAGTCAACAATCACAAATATTTCATGTTGTTTGTAAACAGAGTGCATACTCTTTCTGTAAAAAAAATAAGTTAAGTTTCCATACATAACTAGGAGATATGCATTTGTGATTCTGTTGTTCAGGTTTTCTGAATCCTTTGATTTATTTTTTCCTTCAGCCTTTATTTTTACCAAATTTGATATAAGGTAATTTTACTCATTGGAATTCTAAGTGGCTAAAATTATTCTGTGCTAATTATCATCTTTATTTTCTTATGCTAGAATATCAAAACTAATTTATATTTCCCTGCCCTTTTTCTATAGAAAATATTGTGTCAAGTCCCCAAACTCAGTTTCAGTTTATTTTCATACCCTTGTGACCCATTTACCATTTTTTCTTCTATATTTAATTTGTTTAACAAAAATCCGTGACTCTACAACAGATAGATCCTGTTTGGCTCTAGCTATGGTGAAGTCCCAGTGCATCTGCAGTTAGAGGTGTAAGATGGTAGATGGGTGAAGCAAGTGAAGGAGAAAGAGACAGGACAATTTCAAACACTTCAGAAAATAGTTATTTTGCACATAAATATAGAAAATTAAGCAAAAAATTATTTTGATGATTTTTCTTGAATGTTGATGAATTTCATTGTTCAAGGGGGTGGGAATTGAACAAGTTATGATTCACAGCATAATTAAATTCATTTGCATGGAATTTAATAGGACCTATCAGATTTCCCAAAGTGACTGTTTTCCATCATTCTCTGTTCAGGGATGTGACCTTTTCTTTGAATGTATTTATGGCTACTTTAATTGGGAGTTAGGTATATGAGTAGGCATCACTTTTGTGATAATGTTATCAGACTGAAAATCAAATAATTAAAAACTTAGTTATTTTACAAATAATTTCTGAAGATCTGTGAGTTTTTTCCCCAGAAATGTTCCTAGACAAAGACAACTGGGGCAATTTTTAAATGAAAAGTAATGCACCAATCGTCTCCATCTATAGTTTAAAATGAACATGTATGCAAAAATGTAGATAATCAAAAATATGTTTGTGTGTGTGTGTGTGTGTGTGTGTGTGTGTGTACACCCATGTAGGTGTGGTCAATTGAGTTTCAAAAGATAACCAAGGTATTTTAGAGATAAAAATACTTTGCTTTCAACATATAGTGTTCGCAATATTAGATATGCATATGAAAAATATATAAAAAAAGAAGGAAAACTTTCCAAACTCATTCTGTGATGCTAGCATCATCATAATTCTAAAACCAGACAAAGAAACATCAAGGAAATAAAAATTCAAGCCAATATCCCTTATAAACTTACATGCAAAAATTCTCAATAAAATTCTGGCAAATCACATACAAAAACAGATTAAAAAGATAGCATACATGATCAAGTGGGGTTCCGCCCAGTAATGCAAACTGGTTCAACATATGGAAATCAATAAATGTAACTCACCACATCAATAGACACAAGAATCACATGATTCTATCAATAGATGCAGAATAGAATTTGACAAAACTCTGCATCCATTCATGTTCAAAATACTAGAAAACTACAGAGAGTAGGAACATCTCTCAACATTGTAAAAGCTGTTTATACTAAACCCAAGGCCAACAGCATTCTAAATGAAGAAAAATTGAAAACATTTCCTCTAAAAACTGGAACAAGGTAAAAATGTCCTCTTTCACCACTTCTATTCAACATAGTCCTTGAAAACCTAGCCAGAACAATTAGACAAAGGAAAGAAATTAAAGGAATACAAGTAGAAAAGAAAAACTAAACTATCCCTATTTACTGACAACATGATTCTATGTTTAGAAGACCCTAAAATTCCACCAAAAAGCTTGTTGAAATCTTAAACAAATTCAGCAAAGTAGAAGGATATAAAATTAACACCCATAAATCTGTGTTTCTATACAGCAATGATGAATCCACAGAAAGAAAAATTAGAAAAAGTATCCCATTCATAATAGCCTCAAAAAAAAGTAAAATACTTGGGAATCAAGTATTTAATCAAGCAAGTAAAGGACGTCTACAATGAAAACTATAGAACATTAAAGGAAGAAATTGAGGAAGACCTTAGAAGATGAAAAGACATCCCATGTTTTTAGATAAGAAGAATTAATATTGTCAAAATATTCATACTACCAAAAGCAGTATACAGATTCAATGCAATTCCTATTAAAATTCCAATGACATTCTTCATAAAAATATAAAAAGGAGTCATGAAATTAATTTGGAAAGTTAAGAGTTCCAGAATAGACAAAGCAATCCTTAGCAAGAAAAATAAACCAGGAAGCATCACAATTCCAGGCCTAGAGTATACTACAGAGCTATAGTAACAAACAAAACATGGTATTGGCACCAAAAGAGACATGACAACCAATGGAACAGAATAGAAGACACAGAGACACACTCACATAAATACAGTTTTCAAATGCTAGAAAAAGGTGACATGAACATGAATTGAAGAATAAATAGCCTCTTTGACAAAGGATGCTGGGAAAACTGAAAATAGATATGTAGTAGATTGAAATTGAACCCTTATCTCTCACCCTGCACAAAACTCAACTCAAAGTGGATCAAGGACCTAAGCATTAAACCAGAGACCCTATGCCTACTAGAAGAAAAAGTAGACCGGAATACTCATCATGTCAGCTCAGGAGCCGAGTTCTTCAATAAGACTCCTAAAATGCAAGAAGTAAAATCAATAATCAATTAATGGGAGGGTATCAAACTAAAAAGCTTCTTCACAGCAAAGGAAACAATCAAGAACGTGAACAGAGAGCCTTCAGAATGAGAGAAAGTCTTTGCCAACTACACCTCAGAGCGATCATTAATCCTCAGGATATACAAAGAACTCAAAAGACTTAACACGAAGAAAACAAATGACCCAATCAATAAATGGGCAAAGATATGAACAGACAATTCACAGAAGAAATACAAATGGCCAAAAAATATGTGAAAAAACATTCAACATCTCCAGCAATCAAAGAAATGCAAACTAAAACTACACTGAGATTCCATCTCACTCCAGTCAGAATGACAACTATTAAGTATACACAATTATCAAGATACATGCTGGTAAGAATGTGGAGAAAGAGTTTCATTTATACATTGCTGGTGGACACAAACTGGTGCAACCATCTGGAAAGCAAAATGGAGATTCCTTAGAAAATTTGGAATGGAGCCACCACTTGACCCAGCTATCCCATTCCTCGGTTTATACCCAAAGGACTTAGAATCAGCCTACTACATTGACAGCCAAATTAATGATTATAGCAGCTCAGTTAACACTAGCTATGCTATGGAACCAACCTAGGTGCCCTTCAACAGATAAATGGATAAAGAAAATGTGGTATACATACACAATGAAATATCAGCCATAAAAAATGAAATTATGGCCTTTGCTGATAAATGGATGGAACTAGAGACTTGTGTTAAGTGAAATAAACCAGTCCCCCCAAAAACCAAAGTCCTGACGTTCTTTGTGGTATGTGGATGCTAACACACATGGGAGTTGGGGAGGGAATAATAGAAATTCATTGAATTAGACAAAGAGGAATGAAGGAAAGGGAGGAGGAATGAGAATGGGAAAGACAGAAGAGTGCATTAAACATAACTTTCCTATGTTTGTGTATGAAAACACACTGAAGAAAAGGAATAAAATGACATAAATAGAACATTACCAAAGGATAAGTGTCAGGTAAATTTATGTAACATATTCTCTCACTAATAAAGAAATGGAAAAGGAGTCAATTTTTATCATTTTTCTTGGACTAGAATGCAGACTATTAAAAATAGCATTATATGTGCCACAAAAAAAAAATCATCATCTTCACATAAAATTACTGAGAGTACAAATTTGTCTTGCCTTTGAGGAAACTGTTTGCCAACATAATGCATGTTATAATTTGAAATGTTTTGTGAGTGATGCTGAAAAGATGATGAATTTTTGATCAAAGAACAATTGCATTTTGTTGTTTACAATACTAAAACTCGGGCTGGGGATGTGGCTCAAGCGGTAGCGCGCTCGCCTGGCATGCGTGCGGCCTGGGTTCGATCCTCAGCACCACATACAAACAAAGATGTTGTGTCCGCTGAAAACTAAAAAGTAAATATTAAAATTCTCTCTCTCTCTCTCTCTCTCTCTCTCTCTCTCTCTCTCTCTCTTTAAAAAAACAATACTAAAACTCTGGGATATCTAATAAAATGGGATTTATAACATTGTTGCACATATGGACAATACAATAGAAAGTTTCTGATCTATTGCAAAGTTTGAGGTAGGATTAAATAGAATTGCTTTCTGAGAGTAAATTGGAAACCTCTCTAGGTATGTATAATCATAGGAGGTTTCAAGGAAAAATTAGACTTGCATATGTGTTGGAATGCTAGCATAATTAATGTCAAGAAGGATGTGCTTGACATTCAGATCACAGGAAGCTCCCAAAGGTGGTCTTGGCTATTGCAGCACTGATGGGAGATTCTCACGGAATTTTCACATCAAGGGCAAAAGCTGCATCTGCCACAGGACAAGTGTCAGGCAGAAAACTCTGGTTTTCTTATTCTTCTATCATACAAATGGCTCATGTATGCCCTCAATTGTGAAACTGTCCTGGCAAGTGAATCTGGAGAAATAAATAAACAAGGAAAGACCCATGGATTACTAGGATTTTTATTCCTCCAGAGCAGTGCCAAAAAGGATCTAGAAATATCAATATGATGTGAAAAATCAAAAAATATGGAGAGAGCAGAGTTTTCCTTTTTGGATACCCAGCACCCACATACACCTTGGTTCATGTTTAATTCCTAAATAATAATAATGAATATAATATAAATATGCCCCTTACAATGAAGTGCCCCTGTCCATCTTCAAAACATGGATGTCACAGAGTTCCACTAGTGAACTGATTATTCTTCACAAGATTTTTCTTTAAAGAGGGAATTAAAATGCTTATTATCAACCAACAACACACTTTATTTATACTAGTGGTTAAGACAAAACAGGGATATGGTTAACAAATATAAACAGGATAACAAAAGCAAGAAAATAAAATACAGTTGCTGCCAATCTCATTTCTGTAAGTAATTATATGAATATAACTGATATTTGTGGATTTTTTTTTCTTCCACCTTTTCAGTTTTCCTTGAACTCATCCAGGGCTCCACATTCTCAAGGGTCTGGGCCATTAGTGATTTTGTCCATATTAGGCTATGTTCATCTTTCATTAAGTTTTGCTTTTGCAGAAAAAGTAACAAGAAATTCTCTAAAATGTCGACATTTCAGGTAGACTCTTCTCTTCCCTAGCACTGTAGCCATGACTCTGGCTGGTGAAATCAGCTCTGTCTGTAGAACAAAATAGACTGAAGTGGCCAAGGCCCAATCTCATTTTCCATTTTTGTGTTTCCTGGTGGAATGTACACATGGAACAATTGCCAAATTCTCCTTTTTATCACTTTTACACTATTGACATTTTCCTGCCTAGTTTCCTGCTCTTTGCATTATTGAGACATCTCACCACCAGGAAAAGGAGTCCCTGCATCACTTGTCCTTTTTTCTAAATGGTGTTTTCCTTAAACGTAAATTTATAAAAACAATTGTTGTTTGACTTTACAATTTATTTTGGTTTTTTAATAGAGTTATACTGACTTTACAGATTAGTTTGGATTGTAGTGACAACTATACTGTATATCATTATCTAAGCAAATGTATTCATACAAAAACAAGCATTTAATGATACATCACAACCAGATTTTAGATATTTGATAAAGATTTAGGTTTTTGAAGAATAAATCAAATCCAATGAGAATTTCTGGGGGCGAAATGATAAATTTGTGATAAAGCATATTTTGAATTTTTTGCAAAACCTAAAGTTGAAAGCCACTGTACAAATCTACCAGTCTCCTGCCTTAAAATTCAACAAACATTTTCTACTTGGTCAGCTGCTCTACAGTCTTTTTTTTTTTTTTTTTTTTTTTTTTTTTTTTTTTTTAAAGAGAGAGTGAGAGACAGAGAGAGAGAGAATTTTTTAATATTTATTTTTTAGTTTTCGGCGGACACAACATCTTTGTTTGCATGTGGTGCTGAGGATTGAACCTGGGCCGCACGCATGCCAGGCGAGTGCGCTACCACTTGAGCCACATCCCCAGCCCTGCTCTACAGTCTTAACTGTGGTTTAGAATCCCTGACAGATGGACTCAACTTCCTTAATTATACTCATGGCTCCTGGTCCCCAGGCTCTTCAACTAAGGCCACTTTTGAGAAACTGGTGACATTATTTTTCCAAAATAAGCCTGACTTCTAATTAACCCCAAGACAATGTCTCCAGGGCAGTGGAACTAGCCTCAGGAGCCCAGTGATCACAGTACACACCTCCAATAACCACGAAGCATGCTGGTCAACTCCTCTGAAGATAGAGACTCATCTGGAGGAGCCGAGAGTCCTGATGGATGGAGGAATCTCACTCCCGTGATGCATCTGAGAGCCTCTGTCTTAGGGCAGATTCTCTTTGTTCTGCTCTTCTCTCAGGCTCTGATCTGTTGCTTAAATTTTATTTTCCAAAGAATCCCTGATATTGAAAAGCTGCTTGTCTTTGAAGGTCCCTGCTGAGCAGTGGGGACATTGGAGGGACTTTGTGAGGCCTGGACACAAGTGATGGGTTGGACATGAGAACACTCTTCCTTTGCCCCTTAAAGGAATTTCTGGTAAGTGACAGGGATGAAAAGAAAATCCGTGCCCACTTTTCTAGGTACAAAGAATGATTGGGAATGGGCTGTGCATTTCTCAGAGTTTTTTTTTCTAGATGATTACACTGGATCATTTTGGCTCCCAGCTAGATTTTCCTCCTTGCTTTCCCTCTTCTTTCCTTTCCTTCCCCGCCCTGCATCAAGGGTTGACTCATAGATTAATGGAGCAGGTGCCCTAGCTCTCTCCTTTTTAGTGTTCTCTGTTGTCTACTCAAGAATGTATATTTTTTCACTATAATTGAAAATATGATACTTACATTCAATTTTAATTAGGCAATTTGGAGAAATTAATTTTTTTCATGTGTATTTTAAAAGACAAAAATTCCACTTCATACACTTTGAGGCTATGTCATATTTTCTTCTACTAATTAGTTGATGGTTTTGTTAAAATAAATATTAGAATTTCTCAAAATTTTCACATATGAAAGCTCAGTAGATTTCTCCTTTTTTGAGTACATCCAGCTCACTTATGTATTGAGCTTTTATTTAAGTTCAGATTACATATAACCCCATGGAACATCTGAGATGTGGGAACAAAAATAGGGAACTATCATCTGCAAGGATCACAACCTGAATGCTATACATGCACTCTAGAATATCATAATAAGGGAAATTTTAAGCATCTAAACAGAGAACTTTAGACTGTCTGAATCAAAAAATCTCAAGGGCTTTATATACTTACCTACTACCCTATGTCAAATCATTTCTGCAAACTATTATTCATGGACCCTCTGCTTTGGACCTTCCATGAATCTAACATTTTATTTCAGTTCTTGCTTCTTTTGTTCACTTTAACTTTAACATAAGAAGATTGAATATCTATGTTAAGTCCTTCTTCCTGAGTCACACTAAAACAAATCTAAAAATCTAGACATTCTTACTCTATATTGAAGGATTTTTTTTCATATTTATGTTATAACCTATAGCTATTTGGCTGAAAGACAATTCTAATTTTTATTCTTTCATAGTATTGATGATAAAATACTATGTGTGGTTCCTGATGGCATCTTAAGCAGATGGAGCTGAATTCTCAGATGAACTGTGATGCTAGGTCTCTAAATATCATGAAAAGTGACAATAAATCATTTACACAAGGAAAAAAATATATTAACTCTAAATTCTAGGCATAGATGCAATGAGTTTCAGAAATCTTCATAATTTAATTAGGATCTAGAAATAGAAGTATTTGGTTTAAAAGATGCAAAAAAATTCCAATGGAAGATGAGAACAGTTTCTCAGCATGAAATTATTTAAAAGCCTCCTCTGAAAATAAATAAAGACTGTATTTAGCTAATATACAGTGGATTATTTTTCTACTCAAAGAAAAATTTCTTATTATTAGGTCAAACAGTTGGAAAATGTACACATGGAAAAAATTATCTTATTTAAAGCCTAAAAATTATTTTAGAAATAATTCTTTCTGGAACTTTGCAAACTAGTTTTAGTAGCAAAACGCTCCAAAGCATTCTTACCGGCCTACCAGTACATAAGAACTGATGGTTTCAAGCAGGAATGAAGAACATGTCAAATGGCACTTGTCCTACTCTCTTTCGTATTCTGTGACAAGATGTGAACCACTTCTGAAAGGCTCTATTTCTATAAGTTTCTCTGTGGAAACACAGAATGGAAAAATTGACATGTGAAAAAAAAAAGTCACCAAGTTAGTCTCTCTCTACCGCCTGGTGACTTATTTTTCTTGAATAAGAAAAAATATGTTGCCTTTAATGCTATCTTCTGCCCCACATTTGATTTGATGTGCTAGTTTCTGGAACCTCAAGCAGTGTTTCCAATTGGCTTCTTATTAGTCAGTCTGTTGTAAGTAAAGCTAATTTCTTTTTTCTTATTGTTTTGTAGACTATGTTAAGGTAATTGTAATGAACATATCAGCTTATTCATAAAATCCTATATAATTTGTTCCCTTTCAAATGCAAGTACCTCCCATTACCTTCCTTTTCATCCTTTCTGTTCTAATCCACTGCTTTCCCTTCTGTTTGATTCATTGTTTGTTTGTTTGTATATTTAGTTATTTAAATTTGTGCACCATAATTAGAAAAAAGAAGTATTATTCCTCCTGATGCATTCTTAGGTTTATGTAGCACAATATGATCAGTTTCACTATTCTTTCATTTTGCATTCTGATCAGGATCAGATTGTTCAAGCTAACAATGTTTACTCACAGAGACCTAGAGTCCTTGGGTTTATATTAAACAAGAAAAACAAATAATGCATATATAACAAAAAAGGGAAATCTTTTAGACATTGGTATAATGCTTGGCAAAAATGAGGAGCTGTTTTTCAAATTACAAAAAGCCTCCAAACTGGAGTCAGTTATTCTTTGGAATATTTAGCACCAATTCTTCTTTTAGCAGACATTTTAAAGAGGAAATGAAAAAACTCTACCAAATATCCAGAAATACTTGTCACATGCCAGCTTCACGCTGAGGATCCTGTACTTTTCTGCTCTTCTTCCTGGGTCCTGGCCTCCACCTCTGTCCCTGGTGTCCTGCATAGAACTGCTGTCTATGGAGTGGGGCAATGAGACCTGGGTGAGAGAGTTTGTCTTCCTGGGCTTCTCAGCTCTGGTCAGCCTCCAGAGGCTGCTGTTCATGGTCTTCCTGCTCGTCTACCTCTTCACACTGGCCACCAATGCCATCATCATGGCCACCATTGTGCTGGACAGAGCCCTTCATACCCCCATGTACTTCTTCCTCTCAGTCCTCTCCTGCTCTGAGACCTGCTACACCTTTGTCATTGTGCCCAAGATGCTGGTGGACCTGCTGGCTCAGAAGAAGACCATCTCCTTCCTGGGCTGTGCCATCCAGATGTTCACCTTCCTCTTCCTGGGCTGCTCTCACTCCTTCCTGCTGGCAGCCATGGGTTATGACCGCTACGTGGCCATCTGCAACCCGCTACGCTACACAGTGCTCATGGGCCACGGGGTGTGCTTGGGATTGGTGGCTGCTGCCTGCGCCTGTGGCTTCACTGTCTCTTTGGTCACTACCTCCCTGGTATTCCACCTGCCCTTCCACTCCTCCAACCAACTGCATCACTTCTTCTGTGACATCTCCCCTGTCCTCCAACTGGCGTCTCAGCACTCCCGCCTCAGTCAGTTGGTCATCTTCATGCTGGGTGTCTTGGTCTTGGTTATCCCACTGCTACTCATCCTGGTGTCCTATGTCCGCATCATCTCTGCCATTCTAAAGATCCCATCCTCTGTTGGAAGATACAGAGCCTTCTCCACCTGTGCCTCCCATCTCATTGTGGTGACTGTCCACTATGGCTGTGCCTCCTTCATCTACTTGAGGCCCAAGTCCAACTACTCTTCCAGCCAAGACACCCTGATATCTGTGTCTTACACCATCCTCACCCCATTGTTCAATCCAATGATCTATAGTCTGAGAAATAAGGAATTCAAATCAGCCCTTCAAAGAACAATGAGCAAGACTTGGTTTTCTCTTAACTAAAGAATCAATTTTAGACTCTTCATGGCTATTGATTGCCAAGAAAATGTGTGCTTGCATCTGTCTTCTCATTTAATTACCCAAATACAGTATAACATTAAAATATTTTCTACATATAAAGAACAATTGACACTTTATCAATGGAGCTAAGACAAGTTTGATTTTCTCCTATTAGTGCTTCTCTATGAAGTTTAAGAATACATGGCATTTGCAGGTAAACGGATAGAGTTTGGGAATATCATGCTAAGTGAAAAAAGCCAGTCCCCAAAACCAGAGGCCGAATGTTTTTTCTGATGAATGGATGCTAATCCATAATGATGAGGGCCTGGGATGAGTGGAGGAACTTTGAATTGGGCCAAGGGGAGGGAAGGGATAGGAGGGAACATGGGTATAGGAAAGATAGTGGAATAAGACAGATATCATTACCCTAGGTACATGTATGATGCAAAAATGTTAGGACTCTACTTCATGTACAACCAGAGAAGTGAAAAATTGGGCTTCATTTGTGTACAATGAACCAAAGAACATTTTTTTTGTCATGGATAGTTGATTATAACAAATAAATTTTAAAAAATTAAAAAATAATATATTAAAAGGGTTTACTCAGTTCCAGGAAAAAATAACTACACATTATTGCATAACATATTGTCATTCAAATGAAAGCAAAGGTAGATTTATGAGAGCAAAGATACATGTAAGTTGTTAAGAGCAATTGAGGAGAGAAAAGATGGTATCTAAACTGTCAATTCCACTGAGCAGAAGCAGGTTGTCTAACTGACTCCTCCTTTCCTTGAAGAAAATGCCCAACATTGGCCCCTTTAATTCTGCAGCAAATATTAGTGACTTTTTTTGCAATGTCATTCACCACCTCAAACTACACATTGACCTATCTTTGCCTGCATATGGGTCTGTTGTGTCCTTGCTTTGAGACTGGAACTTCCTGATGGGATCGCTGTTCTGTTCATATGTATTTCCTTCCTGGCTCTCCTTGTCAGCCCCCACATATTCCCTGAATAACATACTTACTTCTTCTATTTACAGAATCTACTAGCATTGAATCAATTACTAAAATTTCTCAAATTATTTCAAGGAAATGGTTTAAATTAATATTAATGCAGAGAAAGATTAGGAGTTCTAGAATGGCCAGAAAATCCAGGGACAATATCTCCAATAACTTCTTTGATCAAATGAGATGAAACCAAGCATTCTTCATGAGTCTCAGTTTCTCATGTGATCTCTGCCTACCTCTCCAACATTATTATTTCTGAGGTTATCATTATGCATTTCTCTTCAGTGCCTAGTTGTGTATTCTGAAGTTCACCAAAATTTTGCTGGGCCTCTAATTGACATGATTGTATTTTCTCAAGTGTTGCTGGTTCTTTCTGGAAAAGCTCCTATTATTTAACTTAGACATACAATCTTACATTTCAAGACTATCTCAACCATTCTTTCATTCTAAACCTTCTTTATCATCTGCTGCCACCCACTGATGGGATTAAGCTCCACTTTATTTTAAGGCATGCAGGATATATGTTTTTTTGTGTTTGTTTCTTATTTCAACAATTTATCTTACTTCCTTAATATACACAAGATGCCCTCTTAGCTACTGGAAACATGTGAAGAAAAAAAAATATGTGTGATCTCTGATCATAAACCTTATGTCTGTTTCAAACCAGTCTCAATATACAGATAAATTCAGAGAAAACACTTTAGAGCCAGTGTAAGTCTAGTTTATACAGACAGTGCATGCACAATCTAGAATAGGGGAGACTAAAAGAAAATTTAATTTATTTTGATTATGGGACTGGCTTACCAAAGGAATAGACCTTTAAAATTTTTATTGATGCTTTATAATTATACATAATAACAGGATTCATTGTGGCATGTAAATAGATGCACATAATAAAATTTGGTCCATTTAATCCCCCGTGCTCCCTTCCCTTTCCCTCCCACTACCCTAATGTGCTTGCTGTGCTCTGCTGCTTTCCTGTTAGAGGCTGACATTTCACCTAAACTCTGAAGCGTAAGAATAAGTCACCAGGTAAAGGGGGTCATTGGTGGAGAATTTCTTTAGATAGGGCAACATATCCATAAGTCCTGAAACAAGAAAGATCTGGATAATTTAGAGGTAAACAAAGAAGGAAAATATAAATTCTTATTTAAAGGTAATTTTTTTTTGCAGTTTCTTTAACTTTTTTATTGATTTTATTTTTTTAAATACATGACAGCACAATGAATTACAATTCTTATTATACATATAGAGCACAATTTTCATATCTTTGTTTTTTATTTGAAACATATATATATATTCATTATATATGACATGCTTTTTTAATGTAAGTATACATTAAGTAATGGTTAAATGAATACATCAGCATATGTATTACCTCATACTTATTTTTTTTGCATAGG
Source organism: Callospermophilus lateralis (assembly GCF_048772815.1). Taxonomy (NCBI): domain Eukaryota; kingdom Metazoa; phylum Chordata; class Mammalia; order Rodentia; family Sciuridae; genus Callospermophilus; species Callospermophilus lateralis. The sequence goes on from NC_135311.1 coordinate 10,805,447, forward strand.
ATAAAAACATCTGAAATTTACTATTAACAATTTTCAAATATGCAATATGTTGTTATTAACTATAGTCACCATGATGCACAACAGATCTCTTTAACATATTATTCCCATCTAACAAAAATTTTGTAGATTTTGACCAACATTTCTGCAACCCACCCAATCTCTATCCCTACCCATAGCCCTCCGGTAACCATCCTTCTATTCTATTATTCTATTATTTAACTTTTTAAAATTATATATATATATATATATATATATATATATATATATATATATATATAAACTTATATATAATATTATGTGGAATTTTTCTTTCTGTATTTAGCTTATTTAACTTAGCATAATGATCTCTAGGTTTATCTATCTTGCCATAAATGACAGGATTTCCTCCTTTTTAAATAGATGAATAGTATTATGTGTATATGTGCCATATTTAATTTATTTAATTCGTTGATGATGGACCCATAGATTGATTTTATATCTTAGCTATTATAAAGAGTATTACAATGAACATGAAAGTACAGATATCTTTTAACATAGTAATTTCATATTTTTTGGATATATACCCAGTAGAAAAATTAGTGAATCAATTGGTAGTTCTATTTTTACTTGTTTTAAAAGCATGCAAAGCAAAATAAACCAATCCTGAAAAACCAAAGGCCCAATGTTTCCTTTGATATGCAGATGTTAATTCACTAAAAGGGGGGGTGCTACGGAAAAATAGAGGTACTTTGGATTAGACAGAGAGGAGTGAAGGGAAGGGAGTGGGTATGGAAGAAGGAAAGATAGTAGAATGAACTGGACATTATTACCCTATGTAAATATATGATTACCCACTGCTGTGATTCTACCTTATGCACAACCAGAGGAATGAGAAATTATACTCTATTTATATATGATGTGTCAAAATACATTTTACTGTCATGTATAACTAATTAGCTCAAGTTAATTTTTAAGCAATTAAAAAAATAATTAACATCATAGTTAAAAAGAGCAACCATATTGCTTTCCATATTTGCTATATTAATTCATATCCCCATCAATAGTATGTAATTATTTCCTTTTCTCCACAATCTCTCTGTAGTCTATTTTGTATTGCTACAACAAAATAATTCAGGCAGGCTATACTGTATAAAGAAAATATTGCTCTGGAAGCTCAAGGACATGGTACTGCGGTCAGCTCAGCTTTGGAGAGGGGCTTCTTGGTTGCATCGTATTATGGCAATGACAATGATAGGTACACCTCTGGGAGGAAGAAATCACATCTACAAACAGGAGGCCAGAGGGAGAGTAGAATCCCAAGACCCTTTCTGAGAGCATTCCCTCAAATCACCTAAGTGTGTCTCACTAGGCCCCAACCCTTAAAGGATCCACAGAAACTCCCAACAGCATCCTGAGGACCAAGCTCAAGATGAACCTTTGGAGGATGCTCAAACCTTATCAACCATAGCACTCCTCAACCCATGTCTTTTGTTTTTTATAATAGCCATTCTAACAGATGTCAAGTTTTCACTTGAATTTCCCTGATAGCTAGTGCTGTTGTTGTTTTTTTTTAAAAAAAATATACATGTTTGCCATGTTTCTGTCTTCTTTTGAGAAATATGTGCTCAGGTCATTTTCCCATTTTTAATATGGTTGTTTCCTTATTATTGAGCTCTTTGAATCCTTATGTATTTTGAATAGTAAGTCTTATTGACTGTATTGTTACCAAATATATATTCTCTCCATTTGACTTTGCTATGCAGAAGGTTTTTTTTTTTTTATTTTGACATATTCTGGGTATCTATATTTGTTTTTATTACTTGTATTTTGGAGCATAACTATTTTATTCTTATCTCTTGTTACAATAAATTTGAATTTTCTCCTATATGTATTTGTATATTGACCACAATCTTGTTATAATCCAGGTTCTTTTGTAATTTCTGCAGTGACAGAGACTCTGGTCATATCAATGATCTTAGAGCCAGTGTAAGTCTACTTTGAGCTTTCTCTGTTATCTTCATTCCCAATCTTGGGGAAAATTCACTCCACGACACACAGTGAAGACACACAGGTGGATGTTGTCTTCACTACTATTGTTAAATCTCTTATACCACAAATCAAATTAGTCATTAATTCCTGATGATTCTCTGGGTGAAAATTTCTTTAACCATATTCCCGTTCTATGAAATTATCCTGTATCCTTTGCATTACTGCAAGAATGAGCCTGTTTATCCCCAAGCTAGTCTTCTCACTGAGACCAAAAAAGCATGAGAGCTATCCTGAAGATTGAAACAAATAAAATATGATGAGCACTTAGAATAGTGTTTTCATATACTAAGCATTATTTGTTTCATGTTACCCTCTTCATCTTTCTAAGCTGAAAATGTTGTTAGATAATTTCCCAGATTATAAACTCTTCAATAGCTCCTATCAGATATGAAGGTAAATTTTAACTTTCATCTTCACAATTCCCACCAAAGTGCTTGCTATTCCAAATGATGGCACATTGTTTCATGCCACTTAAACGTTGCACACATTATTCTGAAATACATTTTTCCTATATTTTGTCTGCATGCTATTCAGACTGCAAAGCTTCACACAAGCACAGCTTCTTCTAAGAAGTTGTTAACCTCAATAATCAAATTCATAATTATTTTTCTTTCTCTGAAAGTGACAAGATGCATTTTGCCCTCTTATAACCCTCTCAGGGCATTCTGCAGTCACTGCTTTCTCTTGCCTCATCCATCAGAGGTTAAATTTCTTAAGGTGGAGACTATCAACCCTGGTAACACAATTCATAAGAGAAACTGTCATTCAATATAGCCTTTGAAATTAAAAGATAAATAAAGTGGTTCTGGGTTCTGTAGTTGAGTGTTCCCACGTGATGTTGCATCTCCCGGATTTTCTCTTTGCTGTGCTCAGTGAGGATCTTTCAGGCACCTACAGATCATTGTTGTCTTTTCTCAAACCTACTCCTTAGCTTGAAATACAGGGAAGGTATAATTACGAATTTGATAGATAGAATTCAGAAGTAGAAAATCCAGAACACCATGCCTCCAGCCAAAGGATAAAAATCAGGAACCATAGGAGGAAGGCCAGGGAGAGGATTACCAGGACTTTTCTGTTGACAGTGACCAGAGTCTCACTACAGAGTAAGACATCTCTCCAGTGGGTCCCAAACAGGAAACCAAATAATTCCCTAAGTCCACTCCATAGTTTATCACTTAGCAAATGGAAGTTGTTGATATTTCCTTAAAGCTGAGGCCTCAGGCACAGGGGAGTAAGGAATGATGGCACATTGTTGCAGGACACTGACAGGTATAATAGCTGGATACTGCCCAGGAAGAGGTCTTCAGGTAGAGAAGAAAGAACAACTTTGGAGATGCTGCAGAATGGTGGCAGGAGCTTCCCTATTACCCATATTACAATAAGAGAAGGAAGAAAGAAAACATTTTCAATTTCTTCTAATTAGTTACACATGACGGCAGAATGCATTTTGATTCATTGTACACAAATGGAGCACAACTTTTCATTTCTCTGGTTGTACATGATGTAGTGTCACACCACAAGTGCAGTCATACATGTACTTAGGGTAATGATGTTCATCTTGTTCTACCATCTTTCCTGTCCCCCTGGCCCCTCCTCTGACCTCCCTCCCCTTTGCCCAAAGTTCCTCTGTCTACCCACACCACCCTCCCATTATGGATCAGCATCCACTTATCAGAGAGAACATTCAGGCTTTGGTTTTTAGAGATTAGCTTACTTTGCTTAGCATGATATTCTCCACCCATTTACCTGAAAATACTATAATTTTATTCTCTTTTAATGCTGAGTAATATTCCATTGTGTATATATATCACAGTTTCTTTATTCATTCATCTGTTGAAGGGCAACTAGGTTGGTTCTACAGTTTAGCTATTGTGAATTGAGCTGCTATAAACATTGATGTGGCTGCATAACTACAGTATGCTGATTTTAAGTCTTTTATGTATAGACCAAGGAGTGGGATAGCTGGATCAAATGGTGGTTCTATTTCAAGTTTTCCAAGGAATCTCCATACTGTTTTTCAGATTGGTTGCACCAATTTGCTGTCCCATCAGCAATGTATGAGTGTGCCTTTCCCCCCACATCCTCACCAACACTTATTATTGCTTATATTCTTGATAAATGCCATTCTGACTGAGGTGAGATGAAATCTTAAAGTAGTTTTGATTTTCATTGAAAGAAAATATTTAATTAGGGCCTCTCATGTATCATTTTGGGCAATAATTTTTTAATTATGTTGTCTCTTAATCCTCATAATACCTCAAATTTTAGAACAGAAAACTAAGATCCATAAAGATTAGGTTATTTACCTAAAGAAAATGCTGAGATAAAACTGTGAATTTATATCTTTTTCTTCTATCTCTAGTGATTCCTTTAGAATATACATCATCAGAATATACATCTTTATATTTTATCTGGTCACAGGAAGTACCTTTACCACCAATATGAGAAATGCCTAAAAATCAGTTTAATGATTTATACCTCATGTATTGATTTGTTTATTCCTTGTTTTTGCAGGTAGACTTTGAGTATTCTCAGTTAGCATGAAGTCTGATGCTGTTGGACTAAGTGAGAGGTGTATGAATGCATGGTACTTGCACATAAATATTTGTCAAATGAAAAGCAAACTGGCTTTTGCTTTTCAGAGCTCAAATAGCATTGGGCAAGAAAGATCAACATCTAGAATAATGCAAAATGTGAGCATTTGTAGAGTATGTGCTTCAGGAGGGCAGAGATTCTGTTTTGTTTTGTTTTTTTCTCCACATGTTCTGAACACCTCATGGAGTAGATAAAGCTTAATGCGTGCCCAGTGAATCTTTGTTAACTTGAAAGAGTTCTTGGGAACCTGATTTGGGGAAAAATGATTTGAACCATCAGAGGCTCTGCCTAGTCAGAGACACTGCTGTCATGACATGGCTCACTGAGGGCTCAGTGAATACATGAAGTTCCATCCATCAAAACACAGGGATCCAATCCGGCAGCTGGAAGAGAAGGGTGTGGAAGCCTTTGCTTTTCTCCTCATTTCTTGCTGCAGAATTTGGAATCATAAGGATTTCAGAGATCATTTTGGACTATAAGTAAGAAGGTGCTTGGTTAAATGTACATTTTAAGTCTCCAGGACGGCCACTTCTCAGCTGAAAATTTACAACACCCACTTTGCTATTTATTCTATCTCTGCCATCTTCTCAGCTGTTCTTTGCCCACAATACCATTTCTTCTTGTGTACCAGCTGCCCAAATAACTCTGGAAAATAATCTCCAATTGCCCTTCCCAGGTCAACCTAAGAAGAGGTTTTAAAATGTTGGTAGCTTCCTGCCTTAATTTTTCTCTTCTAATTTTCTCCCATCAACCCTGATGATTGAGGAGGAAACGCAAACAATATTGAAAATAAAGTGTGTGACATTCCTCATAGAAACAAAAAAAGTAGTCATGAAATTCATCTGGAGAAATAAGAGACCCAGAATAGCTAAAGCAATCCTTAGCAGGAAGACTGAAGCAGGTGGCATTGCTATACGAGACATTAAACTATACTACAGAGCAATAGTAACAGATACAGCATGGTTTTGGCACCAAAACAGACTGATTGGCCAATGGTACAGAATAGAGGACACAGAGACTAACACACAAAATTAGTGCAAATACATCCAGTGCAAATACACCCGCCTCTCTTAAACCCCAAACTTTTATGTTATGATTTACAAATTATATTGCTATAAGTTCATGTTTGTGTATAAATTTGTTACAGTGGGGTAATTTTATAAAATGAAATAACAAGGGATAAATTGAATAACAAGGAGCACAATATGTTTTGATGACATTTCCCCCATTTTTCCTTTCCTCCTCCTCCTCCTCCTCCTCCTCCTCCTCCTCCTCCTCCTCCTCCTCCTCCTCCTCCTCCTCCTCCTCCTCCTCCTCCTCTTCTTCTTCTTCTTCTTCTTCTTCTTCTTCTTCTTCTTCTTCTTCTTCTTCTTCTGTGTGTGTTAATGATTGAACCCAGTGGCATTCTATCACAGAGATAAATCAACAGCCCTTTGTATTGTTTTTTATATTGAAAGAGGTTATTCCTAAATTGTCTAGATAGCCGCAAACTGAATCCTCCTGCCTCAGTCTCACAAGCAGATGAGATTACAGGTGTGTGCCTCTGCATCCAGCTTGCTGAATATCTTTGTCCAAATTTACAACTAATTTACAATCTTGTTAGTGACTATTTTTGTTGCTGGTGATTTATCTCAAATCATTACTTCTAATATGATGAGTGTACATGATCTCAGTTTGATTTTAAATGAAGTGAAATGAATTTTTATGTTGGGTACGCTCTGTTCATATTTTACAAACTGTGTGCTTATGTACAGTTTTAGTTTTAGAGCACCAGTTATCTTCCCCATCAGTTTGTAAAATATTTTTAAATAACATTATAACAATATTTTTGGTACTTTTTCCAATTTTTCTTTGCTTTCTAACATTTCTGATTATGTGTGTGTTGCCAATAAATGTTCTACTTAATATTGTCAAATTGTTGCTATATACTACTAATATTTCAGTTTTAAATTTAGATTTTCAGATTTCTTATTCAGTGACACTTTTCTTATTCTTTGAATTATTGTATTTTAATAACAAAATAATTTTAACATGTGAGTTGAATATTTGATTTTTTAATTTTTATTAAAATGAGGTACTCTAATATGTCAAAAATGGTTTAGATGGCTTTGAGATGGTTTATAGTTTGAAAAATTTACTACATGTTATATATGTTATAAATTTTCTTCTAATCACTCCTTTAAACTTAGCTGTATCTTATAAATTAATGGAGTATAACTGACATTATTTTCTACAACTCATTTTATTTTACTTATTATTTCCTCTTTTACCCAACAGACATTTTACAATTCTCTAAGTGACGAAACTTCTTATTTTATTACTTAGTATTAATCCACTATATTAAGATTAGGGAGTATTGTTTGTATCCTTTCCACTTTGTGAGGTGGTAAAATTTTGTTGTGAGTTGATAGTCCACAATCACAAGTGTTCTTTGAAAACAAATTGTAGACTCTTAAAAAAATTCAATACATACGTAGAAAATATGCTTTACTGATTTTGCTGTTCAAATTTCCTTAAGCCTTTGTTATATTCTTCCTCTTGATCTCTTTTGAGCAGTGGTACATTGCCATCACCATTAATCAGTAGAGTTGAGAGAATGGAATAGTGGGGGGACATGGAGGGAAAGGCAAAGTAGTGAGGATTCAATTAAAGCAAATTACACTTCATGCTTTTATTTATTTATCTATTAAATGTTTCTATTTGTTGTTTTCAGTTATACAGTAAAGGAAAAGACAGTAGATGTGTTTTGACATGTCATACCTGCATGGAGCTTAACTTCCCATTCTTGTGGTTGTACATGATGTGGAGTTACCCTGGTCATGTATTCACATATGAACATAGGAAAGTGATGTCCAATTCATTCTACCCTCTTTCCTTTTTCCATCCCACCTCCCTTCCCTTCATTCCTCTTTGTCTAATCCAGGGAAATTCTATTCTTCTCTCCCCTTCCCTCTGCTTATTGTGACGTTCTATGCTATTACAATTATGTCCAAATGAATCCTCATATTATCTAGAACCAATAAAATGGAGAAAGAAGAAGAGCAAGGGCATTATCGTCTTTAACCAAGAGATAAAATGCAGGAACTATAGGAAGAAGACCATGGAAGAAGATCACCAGGACTTTTCTGTTGACGGTGTCCCACCGTCTTATTATACAGTTACAGTTGGTTACCACTCCAGTGGATTCAAACATGAAATAAACTCATTCCCTGAGACTACTTTATGGTGATTATTTGCTAAACTAGACTTGAGGTCCATTCTCCCCTAGGATTGCAGTTCCTAATTAGGAGGGAGAGTAGAATTTGTGCCACTAGCAATATAATAATGGCTCCCTAGGGTGCTGGGTGGTAAAATAATGAAGTAGGGCATAGATGTTAATGCTGATGGCCAGAGGAGAAAAAAAGCATATTAAGAACAGTTATTGGAGTTGTAGTTGGCCAGGCCATACAAAGAAGCACAATGACCACTCCATTGAGGAGTGACCTGGTGAGTCTTTTGTTGCTGGTTTGAAATCTTTTCAAAGAAAGGGAGGAAGATGTGCAATAAACTGAGAGTGTGAGAAAGTAGCAAATTAATAAAATACTTCCTTGAAGGCCTTGGATCATGATTAAAAAACAAGACTGCATTCTCCTGAACCGTGTTTTGGGGATTTTAAAACTCTTTCATTTTGATATTGTGTTTTTTTTTTAATGTTGTAAGTGGCTCAAGGAAAGTAAATTATCCAAAATCTTAAGGAAGCACTTATGCGACCTCAAAGGTGATAGCAAGCTAAGCCATTTAACCTATGTTCAGTTCTAAAATTGTAGAGACCTTAAAACTAGAGTCCACAAACAGAATAGTGATGGATTGCAGGGCTGCTACAGGAAGTATAGCTGGATAGTGACAAGAAAGAGGTCTTCAGATCAGGATAAAGAAAACACATCACACATACTTCAAGATGGTCATAGGTGTGTTCCTTTTTATAACTTTTGCCAGGAAGGAAGGGAGAAAATATTTAATTAGGACCTATTATGTATAATTCTGGAGTATTTTTTTTACATATGCTGCCCATTAATCTTCAAAATACCTCAAATTTTAGGATAAAAAACTAAGATTCAGGAAGATTAAATGAAAATGCTGAGATAAAAATGTGAATTTATGTCTTTCTTCTGTATCTGTAGTGCTTTCTTCAGAATATAACTCTTTGTCTTTCTTCCCTGATCACTGGAAGTATCCTTACCCTCTACATGAGAAATGCCTATGTATCAGTGCAATGATTAACTCTTGTACTGATCAGTTTATTTCTTGATTTTTGCACATAGACTTGAACATTTGTTATTTACCAGAAACTCTGATGCTGCTGGCCTTAGTGAGATATATACGAGTATGTGGCACTTGCGCATGAACTTTTCTCAAATGAATAGCAATCTAGTTTTTGCTTTATAAGAGCTCAAATAGCCCTGAGCAAAAAAGATTATTTTCCAGAATAATGTAAAATGTGAGAGTTTTTAGAAGATGTGTTTGACAAGGCAGAGTTTCTGTTTTGTTGCCTTGACGTGTTCTAAACGCCTAATGGAGCAGATAGAGCTTAATGTGCACCCAATGCATCTTTGTTAACTTGAAAGAGTTCTTAGGAATCTTGGGATTAAATGATTTGAACCATTAGAGAAACTGCCCAAGCACAGGCAGAGGCATTGCTGTCATGACATGGATCACTGAGACTTCAGTGAACTACATGAAGTTCCATGGATTAAAATGTAGGGATCCAGTCTGGCAGCTGGAAGAGACGCGTGTGGGTTGCCACGCATGACTTTTTCTTTTCATTTTTTTTTTTTTTTTGCTGTGGAATTTGCAACCTTCTAAAGTTCTCACGGATCATTATAGAATTCAATAAGAAGGTGCTTGGTTAAATGCACATTTGAATGTCCCTAGGACTGCTACAAGTCAGCTAAAGTGTTTCAAAACCAATTCTCAGCTGTTCCTTGTCCACGCTGCCCAAATAACTCTGGATAATAATCTCCAATCATCCTTCCCAGGTCAACAGGGAGGACGTTTAAAACATACCTCTAGCTTCCTGCCTTAATTTTTCTCTTCTAATTTCTCCCTTCAGCCTTGAGAATTAATGATAAAAGAACAAAATTATAAAGAGTGTCATGAAACATTTATCTTTCTTTTCAGAAACACAGATTGTGTTCAGATTCTATAGTTCTGACTCTAGATAAGAATCACTTATGACAAAAACACTAGATGTGGGTATCAGGGAGCCACAAGATATAAAGAAAGTTCATCCTCTGATATGACGTGGCTGACTCAGGTGTTCAACCCAGTGATTTGTATATTCCAGATCCAGAGCTCCATTTGCAAGACAAAGTAATAAATAATTCTTAATCGCCACCTAGCATCCAAGTGCACATCTGCAAACACAAACACAGAAAGATGTTCTTTAAATAAATACGAGTATACTATATCACTGACAGAGTGGTTCCTGCATAGCTGGTGCTGTTCTCTGCACTTTGCCTGTGCTCCTGTATTTTATGCTCGTGAAAGCCCTCCTTCTAGATGGGAAAGTTGTATCAGAGAGGTTAATACTGCTCTCAGGTCACCCAGTCACCCAATAGAAGAATAAGGACCCAAAGAAAGTCATCTGTCTCTGGTTCCATAATCTTCATCCATATAAATACTACTGCCTCTCATAAACACAATACTTTTATCTGGTTATGACTTGCAAGTTTTCTTACAATAAATATAGCATTTATATAAATTCATTATAGTATGGTAAATTTTATAAAATGAAATAAATCCCTGGGATAAATGAACAGGATGAATATACTCAAGGAGCACAGTATATTTTGATGATACATTCCCCCCCACCCCCGCTTTTTTTTTTTTTTTTTTTTGGTATTAGGGGTTGAAGAGTGTTCTACCACTGAGCTAAAACAGAGGCCCATTTTATTTTATTTTATTGAGACAAGTCTTTGCTAAATTGCCCATGATAACCTCAAACTGGTTATCGTCAGCCTCCAAAGCACCTTAGATTACAGGTGTGGGCCACTGCATTCAACTTGCTGAATTTCATTGCATAAGTTTACAACCAATTTATAATCTTATTAGTTAATTATTTTTTTATTTAACCCACACGACTGCTGAAATTTGATAGGCGTACATGATCTCAATTTGATTTAAATGAAGTGAAATGAATTTTTTATGCTGGGGACCTTTAGTTCATATTTTATAGGCTATGTGCTTACATCTAGTTTTAGTTTTAGATTCTTAGTTATCTTCTCCATCAGTTTGTAATATATTTCTTGTTAACATCATAGCAATATTTTTGGAAATTTCCCATTGGTTGTTTGCTTTCTAACCTTGTCCTTTTGTTGCAAATAAGTGTCCTATCTCTCATGGTCAAATTGTTGCTAATTTACGACTCATTTATTTCATCACATTTTTGGATTTTCTATTCAGTGATACTTTTTGTATGTTATTAATATATGGAATAATTTTTAGCATTATGTGAGTTGAACATTTGATTTTTTTTTTATGTTTTATAAAAGTGAGCCAAGTGTGGTGGCATGTGCCTGTAATCCCAGCAACTTGGGAGGCTGAGGCAGGAGGTTCCTGAGTTCACAGCCAGCCTCAGTGAAAGCGAGATGCTAAGCAACTCAGTGAGACCCTGTCTGTAAATAAAATTCAAAATAGGGCTGGGGATGTAGCTCAGTGGTCGTGTGTCCTAGAGTTCAATCCCCTGTACCCATGCCCCCCCAAAAGAGTGAATTACGATAGAATGTAAGAAACAGTTTAAATGGCATTGAGATGATATATTTTGAAAACTGTCACTAAATTTTTTGCTTATGTAAAAATTAAGGTATAAATTTTCTTCTAATCACTCCTTTAAACTTAGCTGTATATTATAAATCATGGAGAATAACTGACATTATTTTCTACATCTCATTTTGTTTTACCTATTATCTCCTCTTTGACCCAACAATTTTACAATTCTCTAGTGGCAGAACATTCTTATGTTATTACCCAATATTAGTCTACTGTATAAAATAAGAAACTGTTGGTATCATTTCTGCTTTTGTGTCATGGTTGAAGTTTCTGTTGTGAGTTAATGGTCAAGAATCACAAATATTCTATGTTGTTTGTGAACAGATTGTATACTTTTTTAAGTAAAGTTCAATACATATTTGTAAGAAATGCATTACTGATTTTGCTGTTCAGGTTTTCTGAATACTTCGTTTCATTTTTTTCTCTTGTTCTGTTTTGAACAGTGGGGTATTGGTATTACCCATTAGTTACTGCACCTGTGTCTTCTGTACATTTGGTATAGTATCTTTCTTATGATGGTTGTACCTATCAATTTAATTGTGAATTTTAACTATTAGTCTTTTTTGTTGTTGTTAATCACTTAATGCTTCTGGCTTGAATTATAAATTGCTAAATATCAACCAACCTAGATGCCCTTCAATAGATGAATGAATAAAAAAATGTGGCATATATACACAATGGAATATTGCCCAGCAATAAAAGAGAACAAAATCATGGCATTTGCAGGTAAAGCAAAGTGAAGTTAGTCAATCCCCAAAAAACAAATGCCAAATGTTTTCTTTGATTTAAGGAGGCTGATTTATAGTGGGATAGGGAGAGGGAGCATGGGAGGAATAGATGAACTCTAGATAGGACAGAGGGGTGGGAGGGGAAGGGAGGGGCTATGGGGTAATTAATGATGGTGGAATGTGATGATCATTATTAGCTAAAGTACAGGTATGAAGACACAAAATGTTGTGAATATACTTTATATACAAGGAGAGATATGAAAAATTGTGCTCTATATATGTAATAAGAATTATAATGTCATATATAAATAAAGAAGAACATGATTTCTTTTTTAGAATAAAATTAATTTTAAAAATAATTGTGGGTAAATGGCAGAGTGATCAGGAGAGCAGAGGCAGGGGTCAGGGTCTGAGCGAGGGAAGTGAACGGGAGGTACTGGGGACTGCATTAGAACATGTTACATTCCATGCTTTTATAATCCTGTCAAAACGGATTCTTTTGTCATTTACAATTAAACAGAACCAATTAAAAAAGGACTGTAAGTGATGGTTAATTTCTACTTGTTAGAACTTGGATAGGATTAGTGCAATAAGCAGAGCAAATTTGATATAAGCTAATTTTACTGACTGGAATTTTCTGTGGTTAAAATTATTCTTCACTAATTAATCCTTATTCTCTTATGCGAGAAAATTAAAACCAGTTTCTATTTCTCTTCCCTTTTTCTACAGAAAATGTCAGTTCAAATCCCCAACCTCAATTCGCATTGATTTTTCATGTCCTGTTGACCCAATTACCATGTTTGTTTGTCTGTTTGTTTGTTTCCCCAGATTCAATCTGTGTGACAGAATTCAGGGACTCTGGAACAGATTGATCATGTTTTGCTCCACCAGGTGAAGTCCCAGAGCCTCTATAGTTAGAAGTGGATAGTGACGGATAGGTGAAGAAAGTGAAGGAGAAAGGAGATAGAACAATATGAACACTTTAGAAAATAGTTATCCTGCACATAAATATCCAGGCATCACTAGCATGGTAAATGTTATCAGACTGAAAGTGAAAATAGTTAAAAACTTACATTTATTTTTACAAGTAATGTTTGAAGATCTGTAATTTTTTTTTCTAGAAACATTCCTAAAGAAAGACAACTGTGGTGACTTTTAAATGAATCCTAATGCACCAAAGACCTCCAACTAGAGTTTAAAACAGACATATATACAAAAATTAGATAATCAAAATGACCTCTAAAATCCCCCCAAATAATCCTTTAAAATAGCATGGTATCTCATAAAACTAATCCATTTTGATTTTACAAATTGATAGAGGTGGGTAATCATCACTGCAATCCAGTTTTAAATTATTTTATCATTCCCCCAAACACTTTCTGCCTGCTTGTAGTTAAATCCCGATCCCTAAAGTCCAAAGTTATAATTTTTCTGCTCTCAATTGGTGTAGATTATCCTTTTGTGGACATCTCATACAATAGAATTTGCAATGTGGTATTTTGCAATTGCCTACCTTCACTTAGCTTAATGTCTTTGAAGATTATTTATGTTGTGGTATGTGCCATTAGTTAATTTATTTTTTATTGCTGAATAGTATCCATTTTTTGGTTATACTAAATTTTGTGTATTCATTAATAAGTTGACAGATATATGGATAATTTCATTTTTTACTATTATATATTATGCTACTATGAACATCACAGAAATTGCTTGGTTGGAGGGTCTTCACTTCTCCTTTGTAGATTCTTATTGATAATTTTTGTTTTGATCTCTTTTACTGCATGGTGAATATAGCTAATAATTGAGTACTCTACATTTCAATATTACTAAGGAAATATATTTCAAATGATATCATCACAAAATTTTAAATATTTGAGATGATGCATATTAGCTACCTTGATTTAGTAATTCTCTATTGTATTAAAAATAATATCATCTTGAACCTCATAAATACACACAACTAGAATTTGTGAATATGTAATAAAAATAAATTGATGGGTCATGTGATAATTTATTTTACCATTTTAACAAAGTGCCAAACTTTTCTTAAGTGTGACTGTGTTACTTTACCTTTCCTCCAGCAATGGGTGAAGATTTGTTTGCTATATCCTCAAAAACACCTTTTCTTGTTCATCTGTTTAGTCACAGTTCTTCTGGTGCATATTTTCCATTGTGCCTTTACTTTGTATTTCCCTAATGACTAGTGATATTTTGTGCTTTATCAAATGCTCATTTCCTACCCATTGATACCATTTGGTAAAAATGTCTGTTATTTTTCATCTGGGTATTATTCTTATTACTTAATCATAAGAGTTATATATGTGTATTAGATGCAAATCCCTTATTAGATACATGTTTTGCAAATCAAGTCTTATCATCTCTGGTGTGCCTCTTCACTTTCCCATTGGTAACTTTTGGAGTGTTTAATTTCTGGGCTCCCAGTTCTGCCCATTGACCTATATGTGTAACTGTATGCCAGTACCATAACATCTTAATCACTGTATCTTTAGAGGAAGTTTGGAAATCTGAAAATATAAAATCTTTCATCTTTTCTTTCCTTATTGACAATATTTTAACTATTCTGGTTTCTTCCATGTTGATTTTATAGTCATCTTTATAAGAAAAGCGTGCTCAGATTTGGTAAGAATTTTATTGAATCTATTCATTAATTGGGGAGGAATTGCCTCTATTATTTTCTTTGTTTACTTAAATCACCTTTAATTTCCCTCAACAGTGTTGGTCAAAGAATATAAAATTAACAGTGGGAGAGGAGGAATGATATTCGGTAGATTTCTGTGTATCTGTCTTGCACTTCTTTTGTTAAATTTAATACTAAGTATTTTTATGTTATTATCAATGAAATTGTTCTCTTCGTTTTATACTTGGATTGTTTATTGCTAGTTGTTAGCAAAATTGTGAACACTTAAAGATGACTATGACCAATTCCCTAGAATCCAAGAATCAGGTATATCATTTTAAATGGAGGGATTAAGTTTGGAGATGGAATCAGCTGAGAGTAACCCAGTCCCTACATTTTTACATGAGGTTCCTGAATAGATTTTACTTCTTTCTCACTTTGCTGCAGGTTGTGGCAGAAAACTTCACTGCGATCACCGAGTTCCTACTGCTGGGTTTTTCAAGCCTTGGTGACATTCAGCTTGCTCTCTTTGTGGTCTTTCTCTTTTTATATCTAGTCATTCTTAGTGGCAACGCCACCATCATCAGTGTCATCCGCTTGGACCAAAGCCTCCACACACCCATGTACTTCTTCCTGGGCATCCTGTCGACATCTGAGACCTTCTACACCTTTGTCATTTTACCCAAAATGCTCATCAATCTCCTTTCTGTGGCCCGGACGATCTCCTTTACCTGCTGTGCCGTTCAAATGTTCTTCTTCCTCGGTTTTGCTATTACCAACTGCCTGCTGCTAGGTGTGATGGGTTATGATCGCTACGCTGCCATCTGTCACCCTTTGCATTACCCCATCCTTATGAGTTGGCAGGTCTGCGGGAAACTGGCAGCTGCCTGTGGGATTGGAGGCTTCTTGGCCTCACTGACGGTGGTCAACTTAGTCTTCAGCCTCCCTTTCTGCAGTGCCAACAGAGTCAACCATTACTTCTGTGACATCTCACCAGTCATTCGCCTGGCTTGCACCAATACAGACATTCACGAGTTTGTCATTTTCATCTGTGGGGTTCTTGTACTCGTGGTCCCCTTCTTCTTCATCTGTGTCTCTTATCTCTGCATTCTGAGGACTATCATGAGGATTCCCTCAGCTGAGGGCAAACGGAAAGCCTTCTCCACCTGTGCCTCCCATCTCACCGTCGTTATTGTTCATTACGGCTGTGCCTCCTTCATCTACCTGAGGCCCACAGCAGACTACGTGTCCAACAAGGACAGGCTGGTGACTGTGACGTACACCGTTGTCACACCATTACTAAATCCCATGGTATACAGCCTCAGAAACAAGGATGTTCAACTCGCTATCAGAAAAGCACTGGGCAAGAAAGGGTCTCTAAAGCCATAGATAATAATAATAATAACATAATAATAAAGTATTAATATATTTTGGATTTCTTAATAAATGACGTTTTCCTTTATTACATGTATATTCTACCTGTAACAGGGTCCTTGAAGTCTCTTTAAGACTCTTGAAGTCTCTTGAAGACTCTTTAAGATGTATGTCATAAGATGGTTTGCTTCTTATCATCCCTTTAAATCCGATATGTGGGCTAATATTTTTAAAGTTCTCAGATGGAATGTCAGAAGACTTCTCAAATGTAAATGCCCAGTCCACTGTAATAACTAAAAGTCTAAGCTGGCAATTGTAGAACATGCCTGTAATCCCAGCAACTCTGGAAGTAGAGGCAGGAGAATTGCAAGTTTGAGGCCAGGCCAAGGAACTTATCAAGACACTGTCTCAAAATAAAATAATGAGATAAAACAAAATAAAGAAGAAGGGCTGGGGATGTTGCTTAGAGGTATAGTGTCATGGGCCAGGCTGTATGGGCAATGACCAAACAGACTCCATTTTGCCCTGAGATTCCATATCATGTAAGAAATGCTTCTCCCATGGAAAGTCCCACCTCTGGTCAAAGTTCTGGTCAAAGGTTGCTTAGCATAGCATGTTTGGCAACACAAAATGGCAATTCTTACACAATGTAAAAATGTTCTCTCTTTGGTTCCCGTTTTTCTTGGACAATGTACCCTGTCAGAGATTGATTGTCTAGAGGTTAGTAACCATTCTTTAACTTGTACTAAACTAGGGACGTTTTGGCCCACTTCCTTTTCTGCTTATGATTTTAGATCTCATGATGTTTGTTTATGGTTTTGAATCATAGCAATAGCCACTTATGCTTTAAGATGGTTTTGGACTATAAAAGGTGCATTCAAACCCAGGGAGAGGGTTTAAGGGTGTAGACTTGCAGCCCAACCCCTTGGCCTGCCAGCTGGTGGGTCTGGACCACCAACTGGTAAATAAAGTTTCTGTCTCCTGCTTTAAGATAGAGTTGGTGATTTATTGCAATCTCACCTTAACAATAGCACCCCTGTGTTCCATCCCCAGGATCACACATACACAGAGTCACCACTTCTCTCTCTTATTGCAGTGACCGGTTCCTCAAGAATTCCACCGGGGAGGGAGAGGAGCCAGGAGGAATTTCCTCATTTAGCTCCTCAGGTACTTTCAGGGCCTTGCGTATTGCACACTGAGTCTTCCTCTTGTGGAATGGTTTCATGGTTTCTGGAATAGTTTCCTCCTTGAAACCTATACCACATTTCTTGTGATAGAGTTAAAACCACCTCTTCTGACAGTTTATGAATTTGCTTCTTAGTTCAGAGAGCTCACCACCTTTCTGGGTCACATATCTTCTGGAGAATTTACTGGGTAAATTACTTTTTAACTGATTCCAGAATGATATTTTTTTCCTGCTAGTTTGCTCAAAGATGATCCAGAGTTAAGAATTGAGCATCTCTGATACCCATAGTAAGCAGAAGAACAGAGATCTTTTTCTATGAGTTGGCATTTCAGGCCAATAGCCACAAACTCCTACATTTAAGTTTCTCAGGTAGACTCAGTTTCATTTTTTAATCTCCAGGAAATACATATCACAGTAATTCCCTGCTCTGGCTGCATCAGGAAATGGGAGAATAGGTAAAACATTAAGTAATCTGATAGTGTCCTTGTAAGACTACATTTGACATTTTTTTAACTCAACATTTTTTATAAAGTAATTCAAACATTTTCTTCCCTCAACTTTTGCATCTCCATTGAAACTGAGATTTAAAAACCTCCTTTTTTAAAATATGTAACACTCTTGCCTGTTTTTCCTATAGAATAAGTTATCATGATTGTATTTATTGGTAAATATTAATTTCAGAAAGCTACTGTCTGTAAAAAGAATCAAATAGTTGGCCCAGTTAATGGCATGGCTATAGGTCAATCACCTTTGATTAGGTCAAATACCCATTCCAGATCACATATTGCAATTATTTGAGAATCTGTTGTAAACTATGTATCCCACACATAAAATTGTCCTCATTCACATAAAGAGGGGGGGGGGAACTCATTATAATATAAAGAGTTTACAGAGTCTCCACAGTCATTCAGGGATTCAGTTCATAAGCATTCTTTTCTCAGGGCAAATTTATCTAAACCATTTAATTCTATTTTTACTCTTTTATCTTCATTTTTATTTACAATTTGGTTGTAACATTTTCTTTTACCAGCTTGACAGATTATTTACACCCTGTCACAGATTTTATATATTTTATAATTGATTATGATGACAGAGAAATTAACTGCCATCTCATCTGCCATTGTCTAGATCTCCTTAATGGATTTAACTATCCCTTCAATACTAAATTTCTGAAACATCACTATGCGTTAAACAGAAATTATTCTGGTAAAGATAGTGCAGACAATTAATTGGAATAGTGCAATTTAATTTAACATTCGTTAAAAAATATTAGGACGAGCTATTATGTATTTTAAAATCTAAGGTTTCTGGATACAGAATATTGTAGAAATTAGGAAAATTAAATTCTATACTGCAGAAAGTTGTGGTAATTATGAATCTCCAGATATGGACTTTACATCAATGCCTTGACAGATTTTAATAAAAAGTGGCTGAGACTAGAGTTTAATACTAGTATATAGAAAATTTCCTGCAGAATTCTGACATTTATGAGGTTTTAAATTTTCTATTGATTTTTATGTATCTTAGTTTCCTATTATCCTTTTGGTATGTGGATCTCCTGAGTCTCCTTTTATCAGTAGAAATATGGAAGAGTCAAATTATCTTTAAAAATAAATTATAATAGTAATTTGGAAGGTAATACTCCTTCAGGAAAATAGATAGCAGTGATAGAAGAACCCATCAGTCCCTGCCATACTTCAAGTGTGAAAAAAGATAGTAAAAAATAGAATTGAGGTTTCCACACTGGACATCACACCCTTCCCTGAGGGTTGTAATGGAAGATTCTTGTGAAGATTGATCCTGTGCTGGCCCAGGAACCAGAGTTTGTCATTTGAAAGGTCCATCATCTTCTGTTAGTCAATGTATAACCTAGTCTACCATAAAATTCCCTTCCCTCTTATCAATTTCATGAACTACATGTATTTCCTGATTTTTATTAAAAATACTATAGTAATTTAAGCCTCCCTTAGACGTCATACTGAGCTATGACTTAATCAGGTTATTAGGTCCATATGTCATCCCCTCTACCAGACTATTAGCAATGTGAGAAGTATTTTATCTTGTTAATACATTGCCTAATCCTGTTGTCATCTATGTCCCTAAGAGAAATCAATAAGCAGCCAATGACTAATAAAAATCTTCAAATGAAGAGAGACTCCTTTACCCACTAAATAGAACACATGAAAGTACAATAGTACTTATGTCCTCTAGAACTCAGGGATTTGAAACAATAATGATCATTTATTTTTGCTTATAAAGATGGGGAGTACTTATGAGGATGGCTTAACTCTGGTCCATATAGTGTCAACTGCTTGACTAGTTTAAGGAACTATTTCCAAGATGGCTCACTTACATGGCTAGCAAGATGGTACCACTTATGCCTAGGAGACTGAATAAAGCTGTATGCTGTGAGTTTCAATTCCTCTCCGCATACTACTTTCCAAGGAGTTCCTTGGAATTTCTCACAGCATAGTGACTGGCTTCAAAGATGAAATGTTCCAAGATACAAGAAGTGGAAGCTTCTAGTATTTTTAGGCATATCACTACTGTAAGAGTTTGGATGTGAGATAACCCCAAAAGTTCATATGTGAGACAATGCAAAAAGGTTTAGAGGAGGAATGATTGGGTATTAGATCCTTAGCCCAATCAGTGAATTAATTCTCAGTCCTGTCAGGGGATTAGTTCACCTGAGGTGTGTAGGGTGTGGCTGGAGGACTGGGTCCCTGGGAGTGTGTCTCAGGGGTTTGTATTTTGTATCTGGCTAGTGGAGTCTCTCTGCTTCCTGATCATCATGTGAGCTGCTTCCTTATGCCACACTCTTCCTTCACCATGTTCAGCCTTAACTCAAGTCCTGAGGAATGAAGCTGCCTGTCTGTGAGCTGAAACCTTTGAAACTGTGAGACCTCAAATAAACTTTTCCTCCCCTAAAACTGTTCCTGTCAGGTCTTTTAACAGTGAAAAAAGCTGACAAAAACAACTGCTGACTTGCTGTTCCTGACACCCCAAAATACAATTGAAAAAAACATAGGGTAAGTGCAACACACACTCCTTTTTGAAAAAGCAGGAAGGAGGTACATGACAGTCACGTCCACATTTTTTTCTTTATTGTGGGTCAATTGTGAGCCTGTGATGTGACAATTTCCTTAATTGTTTTTTTTAAGACATATGAATTAACCCAAGATTTATGCCTTTAAAATATTTAGAAATCTTACTAGTCATTAACTTTCTGACAAAGTATCATATAACCAGATTCTGGTGATCTTTATTTTAGAGGCAAGAGTTTCCTGACAGTATTGTGAATTTGATCTTTTTCTTGAAACCATTTCATACTTGAAGAGTCTTTGTTGAGGGTGATTTTTGTATGAGAAACACGTCTATTTCGAAACCCAGAAGCTTTTGGACTCTTTATGGTTTCTTTCAACTCTTATCAAAAATTTAAACACCTTCTTTCAATCATCCCTTCATATCCTTTTACCATTGGTGTCATTTTCTATCGTCTCACAAGAAATTTCCCTAAGAAAATCTGAGTTTACTAAAAGTACTATTTTCCAGGCTATAGTTTGGGAGATTACTGCCTTCCTTCCCAACGATGGATAATAAGCATTTTTAACAAACTCCAACAACATTTTACTCTTTCATTTTTAAACCCTTAAAACTGTTTCCTCAAGGACTTTCCATTTTTTTTCCACTATAAACTCCTTTAAAACCTTGCAGATTCTCCATATCATCAGTTGAAAAAAATAAAAAATAAAAACAAAGCTCTAAGTTTTGATTACAATCACACCGTGTGTTTGAATGCCAAATTCTGGTCTCATCATTTATTGCTGTATAACAAACTATGTGGAATCTTATCTGCTTAAATTAACAACAATTATTTATTTTGCACATAAATCTGCAAGTTGGCAGGAACTCAGTGGAGTATCTGTTTGTGTCTGCTCTACATAGGGTCAGCTTAGATTGTTAAACTGGGCTAAAAGTTCCACTTCTAAGATTACTCATTTATGTGGCTGATTGGTTCATGGTATATTATTTGTATGCTTAGCTGGAGATTTTGGCCAAGAGCCTTGGCTTCACACCAGAGATTCTCAAAGGGTTGTCAGGACTTCCTCCAACATGGCAGCTAGAGAGCAAGTGGATGCTCCAAGAAACAGGAAATAGAAGCTGATGAAATCTATGCATCGAGTTTGATAGCATCACTTTGGCTATAATCTGTTGATCAATGTAGTTACCCAACTGGCTTAGTTTCAAGGGAATGGGGCATATTTACCACCTCTACAAGTCAAAGGAGTCACCAAAAGTTCCTTTATTAATAACTTGGACTTTCTTCTAATTTTCCATCCTTGCAACATCTCTGACATTGTACATGAACCCCTGAGAGAGACATCAATGAGTGTCTAGAATTCGCTCCATTTCCAGTTCAGGTGAAATGTCTGGACTCACTGTCATAAAGAAAAATTGTGCAACCTAAAATATGCAGAGAGCTGCTGAAATCTGTACCAGCATGCTGTTACATTTTACTCCATAACCTCAAATTTCTTCATATTTACCAAACTCATGTTATATGCCAGACACAAATGAACTTGTTTCCTAAGTGTTGAAAGATTTATGGTGATTCTCCCATTCTAATATTATGTCCTCTGGTTTTGGTTTTTGTATCTTTTTTTCCCTCTCTTCCAATTTCAGAAGTGGACATATGAAATGATCTAATAAAGATCATTTCCTCTAACGTAAAAATAAAAATATAAAGGCATTGGGTTGGGAAACTCAAAGGGGACAGTTACACTTGTGTCTGTTTTAACCAATGTGCCTGGGAAACTTCAACTCTCTAATGAGCACCCAGAGAATTTCTAAAAGGGAGTCAACAAATCTGCATGGTGTATTAGAAAGGCCCTTCTCTTTGGCCAGCTAATTTTGTAGAGTGTATTACCTATGTTTCTACTCGCTAATTAGAGAAATTATGGTCAAATATTGAGCACAGTATGGTAATCCTCTGTGGAGGACGGGATCTCCCTTAGAAACCAAGGTGTTGAGGTCATGGCTAATGTGAACAGGAAAGACCACAGGTAATATTCATTGAGACTAAACTACCCAAGGAGAAAAGGCTCAGGTGATACTTTTCTGTGGAATTAATAGTGTTCTTATGTGAGTCGGAGATTTCCTGAAAAATGAATAAGGGCTCATGTACATCAAAACAGGGATGTACATGAGCCCTTATTTATTGCTATATAAATTTTGGCAAATTTCACCTAGAAACTTGCACAGAAATTTCGTGGAGGTTTCCAAGAATGAAGAAACCTCCTTGCCATAGAGCATGAAAACTCTGACTTGACGGAACGTGACATTTTATTTTACTTAGGGACTTTGAATTTCTTAATTGAAAAGAGTAGTAATTGTCGAGTAATTCATTTGTGTGTCAAATTTTAAAATTATTGCTTTCCAATAATCCAGCTCTGTTTCCCCATAGGTACTGGTACCAAAAAGAAGACCAAGAAATGGAAAGGTAGAGGTGATTTTTCAGGAAGAACAGTTAAATGCATGGTGTGTATGCTTATTTATTTAAAAGTTTAGAACAAGGCAATTAAACTCCTGGTTCTAGTCAAATTTCAAATTTTATTAACATGTTGCTAAGAAAAAGAGCCAACAATGACAATTTATTTATTTGCAAAGGTGTTCAAACTTGAAAGGAAAGTATTTTAAAATGCATGTAAAAAAAGCTTAGTGAGATAATGGAGAAGACACTTGGTAATCAAAAATGATAATGAGATAGCTGAAAGTTTTAATGGATCTTTTGCTTCTTGATTTGTAAAGTGATGTAAGAAAGATTTTGCATTCCAAAATATTAAGACATAAGGTTAATATTGCATGCTAAATTTATATTAAGGAAACAATTTGGGAAATTCCTCAAGTCAAATGCCATGTATCTGGGAGTTTAAAATAATTGTGAGAAATTGGTCATCTAATTTTTCAAAAACTTTCCAAACACTTATCATATGCTGGGGACTATTGTGTTTGTGGAAGATGCAGTTTTGGGTATCTGGCAAATAATAATTCAGAGTTAAAGACAGAATAATAATGGCAAAGCAAATAAAATTGTGATGATTATTTTTTTCAAATATTTATTTTTTAGCTTTAGGCGGACATAATATCTTTATTTTATTTTTATGTGGTGCTGAGGATCAAACCCAGTGCCTCACACATGCCAGGCAAGCACGCTACTACTTGAGCCATATCCCCAGCCCCAACTGTGATGATTATTAGGGAAAACTAGAGACAGTGGTAAAGTATGGAAAGATTCCATGAGTACAGTCTTTTTTAACTGAAAATTGAAGAAAGGCTACAAAATTGAATGAAAATAACAACAAATAAAGCATGGGATAATTCTAGATGTTAGAAGTAATATGAAAAAAATGACTTGGTTGTTAAAATTTTCTTAAAGTGCATGTGAAAGTAGAAAGGTAGATTTGGGAAGAGTATGAAACACCTAGGATATCTTACAGATAATGAGGGTCATTTAGTTTTGTTAATATGATCTAATTTATCCTATGTAAGCATAATTCTTCCTGTATTGTAGAAAATGGTTCAGAGTGACAAGAGAGTCTAGGGAGTCCATCCATAATGGTCTTGTGATAGTTCAGGCAAGAGTTAATTTCTTTTTGGAAAAAAAAAAAAAGGAAAGACAGAAATGGATTTTAGAAGTATTTTTTAAAAAATAGATTGGATGTGAAGGCTGAAAAAAAATAATGAGTTTAACATTTCTTAGAAATGTACAGCTTGAGTGACTAGGAGTATTTTTGAAACATTTCATTGAGATATGGGATCTAAGGACCCACTTGGACAGGAGGTGAAAGAGGAAAAGAATATTTTGATTAGAATTTATAAAAGCTAATGCCAGCCATGATAACGGGGTTAGAGGTGTTAGGGGAAGTATCTTATACTCTCTACTCAGAAATTCAGAGACAGAGGTCCTGGGTGTGACAATCTGGTGGCCCTCCATCTCAGGTTTATCAAAGGTAAGCCATATAACTAAATGGCCAACCAGCGAATGCTAATGAAGCACTAAATTATTCTAGCAGTGTGTTTTTGTCAGGAGAAATCAGGCCTAGTATCTTATAGGAGTTTATAGAGCAATCATAAACTAGCAGCAGTTCAAAACCAAATTAGTTTAAGGGGATGACTGAATAGAAATGGGGTAGGTAATTATTTCTGAATGTGAACTGTAGTCCTTTAAAAACAAACAATACAAAGTTAGATCCATGGACTGTTTCCCTAAGTGAGGGATGCATTAAAAGGATATGTGTGTGTACTGAAATGTGAATCCTCCGATGTCAGTGCTATTTATATTGACGTAAGTACCAGTAATCAGGATAAAGGTCTGACCCTGTGAAATGATAATGTAGATAAAGGCTTTTATGAGGATCAATTCACTAAAAAAAATTGAGTGAGAATTTCATAAGTTTCCAAGGAAGGGACTTGGTTTCATTTGAGCCAATGACTACACATTTTACATAAACAGTGTCCCCAGATTTATGGCTAAAATCATTGGCAGAAAAATAACAGCTTGGGCTCCTATATTTATACACACACACACACACACACACACACACACATACACACATGATATGTATGTATAATTATATATAATTTATATATATAAACACACATTATAGCCACTGCCCACTGTTGAACTCCATGGTATATAGTCTCTGGAACAAAGGGTATAGCTAGCCGTTGGAAACTGACTGGAAAATCTGGAGTTTCTCTTAAGAGAGAATATATAATCCCTGGTTGACAATTTTTTATGTCCCCTCCATATCTGTTGGTCTCTCATTCAAACAAGACTGGCATAGCTACTTTTTGAGGGTAAATTTCTCTGATTCCCAGTTTGAAAGGTTTCTGGACCTGAACATATTGGTTTTATGGCATGGGAGCAACTCTTCATGGATAACTCCTCCTCTGTCGCCGAGTTCCTACTGCTGGGTTTCTCCAGCCTGGGGGACTTGCAGCTTGTCCTCTTTGCTGTCTTCCTCTGTCTCTACCTGATCATCTTGAGTGGAAACATGACCATCATTTCCGTCATCTTCTTGGATCGCAGCCTCCACACACCCATGTATTTCTTTTTAGGCATCCTTTCTACCTCTGAGATCTTCTATACAATTGTCATCCTGCCCAAGATGCTTCTCAACCTGCTGTCTGTGCTGAGGACAATCTCCTTCCTGAGTTGTGCCACCCAGATGTTCTTCTTCCTGGGTTTTGCTGTCACCAACTGTCTGCTCCTGGGAGTGATGGGTTATGATCGCTATGCTGCCATCTGCCAGCCTTTGCACTACCCCATTCTCATGAGCTGGAGGGTATGTGGACAACTGGCCGCAACTTGCATTGTTAGCGGATTCCTGATATCCCTGGTGGGGACATCTTTGGTCTTCATCCTCCCTTTCTGTGGCTCCAACAAGGTCAACCACTACTTTTGTGATATTTCACCGGTCATCCGTCTTGCCTGTGCTGACACCTACATCAATGAACTGGTCATCTTCATCTGTGGGGTCTTGGTGCTGGTCGTACCCTTGATCTTCATCTGCATCTCCTACGGCTTCATTGTTCGCACCATCCTGAGGATCCCATCAGCTGAGGGCAAGCGCAAAGCCTTCTCCACCTGCGCTTCCCATCTCACAGTGGTCATTGTCCACTACGGCTGTGCCTCCTTTGTCTATTTGAGACCATCATCCAAATATACATCTGGCAAAGACAGGCTGGTGACGGTGACTTATACTATTATCACCCCACTGTTGAACCCCATGGTATACAGCCTCCGGAACAAAGATGTGCAGCTAGCCATTCGGAAAGTGATTGGAAAGACTGGGCTTTCTCTTAAGAAACTATGATAGGAACACTTTTCAACAGTGCACACACATTTGGATCAAGTGTGTTACTAATTTTTAAAGTCATGACAGTATCTAGTTTACTCGTTGAACTCTATGGCACTGAATGAGTTCTTTGACATCTTGGGCCTTCGTGTTTTCCTATGTAAACCAGGGAATTTTTCTTCTCAGCATTAGGGTAAAGATCAAAGGAGATACTTTTTCATATATGGCAATAAAGAATACCTGTCACTCTCTCTCTCTCTTTTTTCTTTAGATTTATAGCTTTCAAAAAAGGCTTAACCATCATTATCTCTTGCCCTATAATTGTCTTGTTTATCTTAATCTCCAGTTTTAGACTTTGTTTATGTCCAGTCTAAAATGAGATTTCCAGACCTGAAGGTGCCTTTGGCTAGTAGCACTGTGTGGCAGAGAGCAACATTACCCTACAGTAATTGGATGAGTTAAAAATCAAACATTGGTTCGGTCATGATTTCATCTATGATTCTTCTGCATCTAAATATCAGTACATGGAAAATAGGAAAATGAAATTTTCCTTTTCTGTTTCACAAGGAGTTTGTGTCTAATAGATGATGTAAAAGCACATGTAAAACAGAAAACTGCATAGAATGTCAGACTCATATGAAAGGCTTTGTTGTTTCCATGAGGATTCTATTTCATTCAGATTCTTTGAACAGTCACTTCAGGCTGCCTGTTCTGACTCGGCCTTTGAGCCTCTCTGTACCACAGAAGTGAATGGATAAGAATGATCAACCATCCTGTCCCATCTCAGGCTGAAAATGTCTGCATGGCCTGCCACACTGAATTCATTAAGGAGAGGGAGCTTCCAAGCCTCAAATTGATCATGGGACTAGGTAACACTAGAGAAGCAAAGACTTGGGTGTTTGTCTGTTGCTACCTCTCCCCTATGTAGAAATCCCTTCATCAGTATCTCCGAGGGAAACCCAGTAACACTGACCAAGAATCAGCTACTCCACAAAAATGCCCATTCCTTCTGAACTCTGCTCTTATTTCCCCTCATCTCAGTTGATATTTGCCTCTGGGACTTTCATAGATTCTGTATTATATCATAGAGCGAGTAATAATCCAGGTTTACAGCTATTTGAGATAGTTGTGGTGACAATCTGGGCCATTTATTTTACCATTTTTTTTAAGTCCTGAATTTCAGACAGCTCACCGTCTAGGGTGCAGTCTTCATGATAGGCCGCTGTTCACCAATATTCTTTTTAAAACACAGCAAATGCAACTGAAACACACTTGTCCTGTGTGACTTCTTTTTCCAGGTGTAGTAAAACTGTATCCTCCCCAATAATTAATTGTATGTAGGTTTTCAAAGTAAAATATAAATACAAATCACAAGTTGTATTTCTTTTGTTTTAAAAATTACTATCGCTATTCCTATTTTTGTCTCCTTTGCTTCAGTTGGTAGGTAAGTCATTCTATTTATTTTTATTCTCCAGTAGTTAAATAAGGTATCTCAGCACTACCTGTCTCTATAAGTACAGTGGTGGTCACCTCATTACTTTTTTTCCCCAATAGGCTTCTTGATTCTCATTTATTAACCAAATACTTTCTAGGACTAGGATGTTAATTTATCATGAATATTTTTCTTGCTGGTATTTAAGTAACTTCTGCTATTTATTTCCAGTTTTGTCATGTGTTAATGGGACAATGTGATTGACATAGTTCTATTTTTATAATTTAACAAATTCTATCATTGGCTGTTTTTGATTATGCCTTATAAAGAAACTTCACTGAGATTAACACTTTTGGATGTGTACTAAGGATGTAATTATGTTATGGATTCGTTTTTATCAATTAAATTCTTTTAGTTAATTACATCGTTACTTATTTGACACCTATGTAAAACACATGCAGGGATTCATTGTGCTGAATTAAAATATTTTCCTTCATTTGTGCTCATTAGCTTTTTCATTATATTTCTACCATCACCAACTTGTGAATATATGATAGCATCTTCTTTTTAAAATGCTAACTAGAACTTTTGTGATTTAACATCTGTGTTCTACCCATAAACACACTCACATGATAGTAAGGGCACGAGAAACGCACGAAAGCACCCAAGAAGTCCAACAGGGGAGGAGAGCTCATGGGAGATAAACAACTACACATTTTTTGAAAACTTAGAAAAGGATGATTGGCAGGGTTCTTAGCAGAAAAGAGACGCCTGAAAATGCACCTGCTCAAAGGGGACCCTGGGGCTGGGGTTGTGGCTCAGTGGTAGAGCACTCCCCTAGCATGGGAGAGGCCCTGGATCCTCAGCAACAGATAAAAAGATAAATAAATAAAGGTATTGTGTCCACCTAAAACTAAAAAAAGATTTTTTTAAAAAGGGGGAGGGGGGGACACCAAACAAAAGGGGGCCAGTTTACGACACACTGCACATCTTCACAACGGAGCCACCCAGATGGCACTGAGAAGAGTAATATTGGTTTAATATGGGAGTAAAGCAACACAGCTTCTTGATCCGTGCATCTCACACAACCGCCGTGAAGGAACAGTTTTTCTTTTTCCATTTCCTATAAAAAACAATGCTTCGGTAAAATATAACAAAACAAAAATAAACAAAACAAATTGCTCAATACCAAAGAGTGGATATTAAGTGCTCTTGCCACAAAGTGCTGACTATGTGAGGTCATGTGTACGCTGGATTTAATCATTCCCTATTGTATGTGTACTTCAAAATATCCTATTGTACATGATACATACAGTGCTATCTGTTGATCATAAAAACAAGTGAAAGTGAAAACAAATTACCAGCAAAATGAAAAACTTGAACTATTGTGTCTTCTATTCCAACAGATTTGTCTGATGATTGTGTGCCTGGGTATCTCAGTAGTATTCACCTCCAAAAAGGTCGCCTCCCATTTACATTCAACTTCTGCACCAATCTCATCTCAAGCCGATAATAGAAATCCCATAGACTGACAATAAATCGCAGTGCCCCTGGAGTGGCATTGTTCTATATCTCATTCATGCCCGGGTAAAACTAGAGGTTTAGTTGTATGACAATAAACCAGAGGAGTTTAGGGTTAGAGACACAAGGCAGAATGGAGGCACATGTGAGAGCCTACATTCAAAGCCAAGGAAAAAGTCAATGCTACTTCAACCACAAACAAAGCATTTGTTTGTGTGCTCTCAAAGCATGAAGCATCGCCAGCCTCTTTCCCACCCACAGGTGGATGCCTGGAATCAACCCCTCAGCCAGAAAGCAGGAAGACCTCTTTCTGGAGAAGCAATGGGGGTTAAGGGTTACCTCCGGGAGATAAATAGCATGGTTTTGCCTAAGTCTTCTACACAAGCATTTCTCATGTACAAAGAACTTCAAACAAGCTTTTCATGTGCCATGGTCTTGAATATATTTACACATTCACCTGTTATTGGACGATTGAAAAAGGCTTGAACATGAAATACAGAGGAATAAGCATGAAGTAAAAATAAACTCAGGAGAAATACAGACAATTCAGAGTAGAAAATAAGATGATTACTATCCTCATATAAAATATATTGAATCTATAAAAATATTTCATGTATACCTTTTTAATCAAAACACAAACACACAGAAAAGCATACAAATCATAATTGACACATGGAAGGATTATCACAAAGTGAACAATGAATAGGTCTAAAAACAGAGCATTACGAACATTTCCTTTTCTCCCTCTCTTTTCCCCAAAACAAACAACTTCATGGCATCTGATATGCCAATCATCATTTATGCTTACAAATTATCACAATAGAATCATACAGAAAACATTCTCTAGTATTGTTTTTAGAATTGTTTTTCACTTTATATCTCTTTTTTTCCCCTGATTGGCTTATCTAGTCTATTTATTCAGCATTCTGCTCCTCCAAGTTTGGACTTTATTTATGAAACGATTTTCTTTTCATTTCTGCTTCCTGATCTAGCCCCCACTTTTAAAACATTTCTTTCTCTAATCATTCTTTTAAATTCC
Source organism: Callospermophilus lateralis (assembly GCF_048772815.1). Lineage (NCBI taxonomy): Eukaryota > Metazoa > Chordata > Mammalia > Rodentia > Sciuridae > Callospermophilus > Callospermophilus lateralis. The sequence continues at coordinate 10,835,656 of NC_135311.1, forward strand.
AGTCTTTGCTATTATTTCATAGTTTCTATCACTTTAGTTTATTTTAACTCATTTTGAAATGTTTGCTTAAAGTGTTCATCTTTTATTTTGTTCTCATATCTTCTGGGCTCTTGCAGGTTGTATTCTGTGGGAAGCACACTTGGCAAGTAATGAACACACAGGAGCAGGGCATGTTGACCAGAGGGAGAAGTCAAATTCCATGCACTTCTAGGACCAGGCTTGGCTGAGCCAACAAAGAACTGTGTAGCTGGAAACCGTTCAGAGTAGGCCCAGGTTATGCTTTAAGAATAGCTGAGGCTTTATGGACCTCTTTAGTCTGTGCATAGGTAGAGTTTTCTCCAGAAAAGGGCTCACTTTGGACAAGGTGTCTATGCATTTGGTAAAATGTGGAAGTCTCCCTACTGAAAACACTACCCAAAACAGGGGTAACAAGGCCCCTTGCCTAAAGGAGTGTCTGGGTACATCAAGGTTTCCACCACACCGACACAGTGATTTTCTAGAAATATTCTACTGATTTATATGATAATAACTTCATGAAGACATGTATGTGATCTTTTTCAGAATGCATGCTTATATGAGATTGGTTTTCTACTGTTAGAAGGGAAGGGCAGTCTGTGAAAACAGACCTGGATTCGTAGCCATGGAGCTCCCTCTTGTGTTATTTTGGGAATGTTGACCTGGGAGTGGAGCTTCTCAACTTGGCTCATTTTGAATGTTGGCATATCTATTTTTTTTTAATTCTTTTTAGATGCACATGATATTAGAGTGCATTTTGTCATCCTATACATACATTAAGTATAAGTTATTGTAATTAGGATTCCATTCTTGTGGTCGTATGTGGTGTAGGGTTCTGCAAACTAATTTTTAAGTTATCACCCCTGACTGTTGATTTCTTTGTTCTTGCTGTGCACATCATACTAAGACCATCAAAACATAGTCTTTCCTTTTCTCAAATTTAATACTATATTTTGAGTTTTGAGTACAGTTTCTTGATCAGAATTTTTTTTTTTTTAAATATGGCCATGGGAGATTTACAATTTGCCTTTTGTATTCACTTCTCTCCTCATCTTATTTTCTTACTTTAAATTTTATAATTTGTTCTAATTAGCTATACATGACAGTAGAGTGTATTTTGACACATTGTACACAAATGGAGCACAGCTTCTCATTCCTCCAGTTGCACGTGGTGCAGAGTCACTCCAGGAGTGTAATCATGCATGTATATAGGGTAATAATGTCTGTCTCATTCTACTGCCCTTCCCATTCCCACAGCCCAATCCCTTTCCTAACCCCCCTCTGCGCAATCCAAAGTTCCTTCATTCTTCCCACCCACACCTGCCACACACACTATAGATCAATATCCACTTATGGGAGAAATCATTTGGCCTTTGGTTTGGGGGGATTGTCTTATTTCACTTGGCATGGTATTCTCTAGTTCCATCCATTTACCTGAAAATATCATGATTTCATTCTTCTTTAAGACTGAGTAATATTCCATTATATAAATGTGCTACATTTTCTTTATCCATTAATCTATTGAAGGACATCTAGATTGGTTCCATAGTTGAGCTATTGTGAATTGAGCTGCTATAAACATTGATGTGTCTGTGTCACTATAATATGCTGCTTTTAAGTCCTTTGGGTAATATACTAAGGAGACGGATAGCTGGGTCAAATGGTGGTTCCATCCCAAGTTTTCTAAGGAATCTCCATACTGTTTTCCATAGTGGTTGCACCAATTTGCAGTCCCAGCAACAATGTTTGAGTGTGCTTTTTTCCCCACATCGTCGCCAACACTTACTAATGCTTGTATTTTTGATAACTGCCATTCTAACTGGAGTGACAAGAAATCTTAGAGTACTTTTAATTTGCATTTCTCTAATTGCTAGAAATGATGACAAAATTCAATTATTTTAAATATAAGTTTTTGAAGTTTCACAAATAAATATACCCACTTAGCTACAATACCAATCAAGAAATGCAATATTTCTGACACCCTCCAAAAAATTATTTCATGATACTTTCCAGTTGACTTCTTACTTAGAAAAACACAGTGTTAATCTTTATCAATATAGTTGAATTTGCATTCATTTAACTAAATTCATAGGCAATAACGTAGTATGTGTTCTGGTGTGTCTAACTTCCTTCACAAAATATAATTCCAATAGAAATCCTTCATTTCTGCCTTCTCAAGTGTCTTTCTTTCTTTTTTTTTTTTTTGGAAATGTGTTTATGATTGCTTGTTTCATCTTTTAAGCAGATGTATTTAGACATGAGTCACATGCAATAAAAGACATCCCTTTTAAGTACATGATTTGACATGTTTTTGAAGCCAGAATTGCCCCTCCCTACAGGGAGCTACAAGGTTGTTAATATGTGTCCCGGGCTGCACCATCCTGCCCCTCCCCCTTCAGCCCACCTGTTTCCCACCTTTTGACCACCCCACTGAGCATTCCTGGGCCTAGTTGCTTATGCAGGAAGGAGAAAGGCAAGGGGAAGAGGGCAGGAGAACCAAGGACACCTAGGACAGAAGACCTCGCTTCTGGGAACACCAGGATACCATCCATGGCCCCCTTCTCCCTCCTGAGAGAAGCCTATGTCCCCTGTAACTGGAGGTGTCACATTGACAAGTGTGTGCACACGTGTAACCACCACTATGATCAAGATGCAGAGTATTTCCGTGACTCAAAAATTTCCTCATGCTCATTCCCAATTATTCTCCTCTACCACCCCAAGTCCCAGGAACTAGTGATTTGCTTTTAATCACCAAAACTTAGTTCAACAAAACCACGTAGGATGTACTTTTTGTTTTCCACCTTTCTGGTTGACTTTTTTTTTTTCTTTTACTTTTCGCACCTTGAAAATATATCATCCTACTTCCTTCCAGCTACATGGTTTCTGCAGAGAATTCTATCGACAGTATTATCATTTATGATTTTTGTAGGGATAAAAATCCCTTTATTAAAAGTTCAGAAGAAAACAAAACTTAGAATTGCAATAATGTGTAAGAAAAGTAATTTTCTTTTGCTGGTGCAGCTAGTAAGCCCATCATTTTCTGTATAACTGTGAGATAGGAATTTGGGGAGACAGGATAAAGTAAGACAGACTGAGTATTCCCAGAAGCACCCAATTGTCATTGCAATGCAGAAAACACCCATGAGCACTTCTAACTCCTGAGCAACCCGGCCCTCTCCCTAGGCCCATACCCTTGACCCATACCCTTGACTGCAAAAACTAGCACAAGGGTAATGCACGAGCACAGGGAAATTGTGAAATTGTGTAATTCTGCCCTGGCTCCACCTCTAGGCCAGCCCCTGCTATTCTGTAAATATCAGCACTCCACACCCAGGGGTTTGCTGCCTCTTCCTCTGTAGATTGCCCACATTTTCCCTTGGAAGTGTATCCCTTGCTTGACCCCCCTAGCTTCTCACTCTTGAGATAGCCCACATTCTCCCCAAGATATGCCTTTGCTTTCCTAAAGAACGTTTTGTCTGTGTTTCTGACCAGCCTGTGCTGAAATTCTTTTCTCTCACATAAATCAAGAACTTCCCTTTTGCTTCATCAAGGCCTCCTCTCTGGGATCTCCTTGGACCTCTGGGGACTAGTGGGCACAGTGATCCTTATTTTCTAAAAATCATGTTCTACTAGTCTACATTGAGTTATCACTTTAATTTAGAATGGGCCATATGTCATGGTTAGTCTTATAAGAAATAATTTGAGATTTTATCAGGTCTTGGTGAATGTGATGTAAAGATTCTGTTATATTAACCTGGCAACTATTAGTCTTTTTTAGTTTTAACAGGCAAGGAACTTTGTCAGACCCAAATTGAGATCTTGTTTTCTTGGATGGTATTTCTTTTGTTTATTTAACCCATATGTGGTTCACAGTTCAGCCAGATATTTGGCCAAACTGATAAATAGAATTGGAACTTTGTCTCTTTGTTCCCTTTCTCTCTCTAGATCATTCATTTCCAGGATTTTCTCCAGCTCTGGTTACTTTGAACTCTGTTCCCTCATTTGAAATTTGCTGGTTTTGTATGTTTTAACGTTTTTAAAGAGAGTATTCATTATGACTTTCATTCAGATTAAAAATGTTATCATGGCTACATTCCAGAATCTGCCTGCTTTTATAGTAACTCAAAGGCCTTCAAGTGCCTCCTTCTACAATGTGGTTCTTTTCCAGTGTGTAGTCATTATCTTCAAAACTATTAGTACACACTAGGGAACTGCTAAGATTTATTCCTGTTTTTCTTTAATTCCTGTTTTCCTTGGTTTAATTTTATAACATTAACAAAATATTATTTTATTTAAATTTTTCCTAATCCTTCTTAATCATTGATTCATTTGGAAATTATTGTAGGAAATATAATTTTGTAAGTATTTTACAAAGAAAATTAAATCCAGCCTACCTCCAAATTATTGGATAGTCTGAAAGAGTCAAGAGACGGTTGGTGGAATTATTGATTTGAAGAATGAGCAATAACTGCAATATATAGGTCAAGGAAACACTGAACATACCTTAATATCACCATGTAACTCCTATGATATAGTGTCAATGCTCAGGTTTCTATTATTTTGTTTCTCTGTAGAGGCAAAATTTAAAAAAAAAATTACCTTGATTTTGTCCCCTATTATATATATCAGATAATATCCTAGAGATGGGGCTAAAACACTTAGCAAAACATGGAGGGGAGGGATCATCCTTTGGAGAGAGAAATAGAGATCAGTTCGGGAAAATAAGATCAGAGATCATGTTAAGAAGAACAATTTGCAAATAGTAAATGAGGATGTTACTAAGAGGTTGATCCAAGAACCAAGACTGAGCATAGTGATACAATGTCCCTGAGTGCAGACATATCCAAAAATATCTGTCTTGAACTTATAAGTTTTCTAAGAAAATACATTCTCTTTCCCTGTGGGAGTGCCAGGTCGTATAATACTTTCATGTGAAAAATCAAAGGTACTACACACACACACACACTCACACACACACACAAACACACATACACATACATACATACATACATATATACTGAGAGAGGAGAGAGAGATTATGAAGAATTGGCCCATATAATTATGGGGACTGAGAAGTTCCATCTGCAGTCAATAAGCTGAAGAGACTGGAAAGCATGTAGTTTAAATTCAAGTCTGAGGCTCAGTTCAAAAAAATAGGAGCCCAAAATTACACCTCACACAGGCAGTACAGGGAATCCTAACAGGGATCTTTTGTTTGTAAAAGTTTTCAACAGATTGGTTGAGGCCCACCTACAGCAATCTCTTTTTCTCAGTGTGTGAATTCAAATGCTAATTGTTAATACTCACAAACACAGAGTGGTTTAATCAAGTGACTGCGCCCTCTGAGGTTCAGGCAAATTGACACATAAAATTAATCATCACAGTAATATTGATGCCTAAGTATCAGTTGCTTTTACTATATCAAATACATTTATTTTTAGTGTAAGAATATTTTTTAGTATCACTTATTAGAGATTGTTTTTTCTTCTTTAAGATTTTTATATTTAAAAGTATTTTAACTCTCCCTTTGAAATATACCATCTTTTCATTCACCTGTTGGGTTTTTTTTCTTTTGCCTTCAATACAATGCAATATTTCTGATTTTTTTTTCTCTTCTTCACTCTTTAGGGTAGAGAAAGAGAAGCAATGGAATAAAGATTCTTGAGAGCATTTATCTCCTAGAATCCAAAAAAATGGTAACTTATCATAAGTCACAGTTAGAATTTATTTATGTCACATTAGAATTTATTTCCTGTAGCGATTGCTAGAAAATACAACTGAAACTTAGACTTTACAGTTTTCATATGGTATATTCCTGGTTATGTGGAAAAAGTCACTTTGATAGTAGTATGGAACTGATTGATGGCTGAGGGTTGAAGCCAATGGGGAAAATGGATAACATCTAAAAAAAAATTGCTAGACATTTTCAACTAGACTTTAATGTATATATCTTTCTCTGGATATAGAAATAAACATTATACTTTATTTGCATACATGAGCCATATTGAAATACTTGAGATGGAATGTTTCATACCTAGTTTATTAGAAACTCAAGTTTGTACTCCAGTGTGTGTGGGGGGGGATGATTAATTTAACTTAAAAGACTGAGTTAGGAATCGCGTCATTTGGCCAATTTCTGCTGCTCTGAGGGCAGCTGCTGAGAGCCACTGACAGATCTGCTGCAAATAGAGTCAAGTGGAGGAAGAGTTTGTGGCTATGGGCCTTTAGTTCTCCCTACCATCCTCTTGTGAACTCACTCATGAAATCTTAAGACAGAGGTGGATTTCTTTCCTATCCTTCCACAGAGGAAGAGTAACAATTTCTAGGAACTTGAAGGTCTAAAAACTGTTGCAGGACTCCAGCAATAGACAACTTAACTTTTAACCTAATTTCAAACTCAGGGCAGGCAAACACTAGCACAGACCTATAAATAAGCACTTAATTTTTCTTTCTCCGACTTCACAGCCCCTCTCATCTATTTTGAGTCAGGCTACCAGAGGCCTGCAGAAGAGAATAAGAATAATTGGAATCAATAGCCAAGCTATCTAGGATATTTTATCCATGATCCTTTACTCCATTCCCTCCTCTTGGGACAGAGTCTTGGAAGGTAATCTTTCCATTTCTAGAAGATTAGGAAAAAGCAGCGTATCGCCTCTGTGACTTGTACCTAAATACTCCACAACTTTCATGAGCAATCTCCAAACCTAAACCCTACTGTTTGTTCTTCATTATTGTAGTTTTGAAAGTAAAAAATACTCTTTCCCCTGTGCATCTTCCTGTGATCCTATTCTCCTCAACTTAGTGAAACAGTGAATTTGCAGGTTTCTAATAAACCTAGACTAAAAGGGAAAACTCTTGTTTCTTCTTTGGCAATGATAAAGCATGGCTTTATTTGTCCTGGTGAAGTCAAAGGAAGAAAAAAAAGTTTCATCTTTGCAAGAAAGACCTGAGAAATTAAGGGAATGGTAAGGGAATAGAAATAGGAAAGATAGAATGACTGAGATGTTACTATCCTATGTGCATATATGAATATACAACCAATGTAACTCCACATCATGTACAACCAGAAGAATGGGAATTTATACTCCATATAGGTATAATATGTCAAAATACATTCTACTGTCATGTATAACTAGTAATTACAAATTTAAAAAAAGAATACTCATGTTAGGGCTAATGATTTAATTATCTAAATATGAATTTTATACAAAAAAAACCCTGAACACCTGATGTAGTACCAGGGTTCCAACAATGAGACGTGTCTTAAAATATTCTAAAATCAGATTTGTTTGTAACGCATATATAATAAACATATGAATATAAAATATATTTTTAAGAAAGACCTCAGAAAAGACAGCCCTGTGCTACCTCCTTCGTAATGCAGCATTTTCCAAATTCACTTTTCTTTCCTTAGTTTGCATCAGCCTTCAGTTTCTAATGAGATAGCCAGAAATTTGGAAAACCAACCAACTAATGGCCAATGCCAATTTTTTTCCCCTGTTCCTTTTCCCCTATTGGACCTGTGAGATTTGAATCCTTGATGTTTTCTGCATCCTTTTTTGCTTATTGCGAGAAAGATGGAACTGTTCCAAAAATAATGTTGCAATAATGGCTCCCTGGAGTTTTTAAAAAGTATAAATATCTAACAGCATATTGAGGCCATAACTAATCAGAGACAAAAGAAGAAATTTTTCCATGATGCTTTGGGGGATAATTCTCAGAATTCTCAGCAGAGGAGGTAGGAACACAGGTTGGGGCATGGAGATGTCAGTGGTAGAAAAGAGAGGAATACAGTCTTTTTAGAAATAGAAATGGTTGTGATACTACTGGGCTTCATTGGATTTTACCAGTTAAGAAACATAGAAAATACACACAATGTAGGGTTTAGGAGGGATATAAAATAGAGCATCACCAATTCGACCAAATTCCACAAAATAAGCTTTCCAGAGACCACAGTCCTGACTCCCTCTATATCAACCATCCCTGAATCCTTTAGGAAATCTTCCCTGGATAAGAAAAAGAAAAGACCATAGCTCTCTGTTAAAAATGGGCTTAGGACATTCACCTTCCATTCTTAAATATCACTTGAAAATAGTATTTTTTGACAAAGGAATGGAATGACACATTGTGTCTGACTAAGTAGCCATGAAAACTTCATGTTTCCCAGAACGATTTAAATTTTAAATATGACAAAAAAGCCTTCCTATGCCAAGGTCCTTTTAACTCCCTTCAAAGGAATATTAGAAAAATCTCATTAGCAAATGAATGTCTAATGGAGCTGCCTTTCTTTACAGACCACCCGCTTTCCTTGAGTCTCACTATTCTAGAGTTCTGTGGACAATAATCTACTGCATAAATCTCAGAAATGGGAGCTGAGGAGGTAAATAAATTGCATTCCTCAAGGATGAACCCAGTGGTGTTAGTATTGTTATTCATTATTTTATGAATAAAGTATTGGGAACAAAGGTAATTGGGGGGAGCAATGGTAGGGGAATTCATGAGCACTGGATCAGGCTGTTTACAAATCATTGATTGTGTGATAGATTATGATGCGCTGGTACAATTATAGATATGCAATGTGATCTAATAGGCTACAGATGGGATCTCATACATTAGATCTAATAGGCTGCAGACTCGATCTCGGGTCTCATATATCTCCTTCCAAGATTAAAAATACTACCATCTCTTTCATGAGCTTGAAGGATACCTTTTGCAGATGCCCTCTCTAAAAGACTTAATATCTAATGGAATATTCATCAAATAGTTAATAATTGATTAAACAAATAGCTTTTATGTGGCAATTTGTTTTTCCATTGTTCTGGGGATATAAACTTACCGCCAAGTCATTTACATTCTGGTACATAAAAAAGTAGAGACAAGTATGCTTCATGATACAGTCTAGAATGCAATAGGAAGTTGTTAAAAGAAAGTTTAAAAGAAAGATAAGCTTATATCACTCTTATCTTTGGAGACCAGAGTAGCCAGTGGTTGCAACTTTCAGCTGGGTGATCAGGAATGGATTGAAAGTAAATGAAGGCTTTCCAGGTGTAAGAAAAATGATGAGTGAAATCACAGAGGAGAGATGCTGTGAGATTAAAACACATAATCTTGCTGCAGAAAAACTTTCATTTAAAAAAAAATTGGCACATTTGGGAAAAGAAGAAACGAGTTTGTGAAGAAGATAAGTTGACTTAGCATCGTTCTTGCCAAAAATGCTGTGTAGTTTAAAAGATTTGTGTACTATAGACAATAAATGCTTATTAAATGTGTTCACTCATTGATTTAATTTAATGAGCAGAATAATTAAATGAGCACAGTATAAAATGAATAAATTAATGAAAGTAGTGACTTTACTCAGGAAACATGATTTTACCTATTAGTCTACCGGTCACTATGATTTATTTGAATACAAAAACAGAAATGATGTTTCTGTTCCAAACCCTCTCTTATCAATGAGAAAGACTTAAGTGAAAGCACTCAGAAATGGTAGTGAGTGAAAGAATTATACCTCGAATGCATAGGATCAGGTGCCAGCTGGTCGCCTAGGTTGAGCTACATTGGTGAAATAGTTTTCATCTTGTAATTCACTTCTGTGCTTTCATTTAATTCAAGACTTCTTATTGATTTATCAAATTCAAATTTGATTTTAGTTAAGCCCATCATGATTGTGCCCACCTGTAATCCCCGCAACTCCAGATGCTAAGACAGGAGGATCCTGAGTCGGAGGCCAACTTGAACAAGTTAGTGAGACCCAGTCTCAAAATAAAAAATAAAGGATCGGTGATATAGGTCTGTGGTAGAGTGCCCCTGGGTTCAGACCCCTGAACCGAAAACAAAACAAACAAACAAAAACCTTTACTGTTGTTGCTATTGTTGTTGAACCAAAGGGGAAAGAATTTGCCCACTCTTTAACAAGGTGAAATTGGAGGAGCTGGAAACCCTTCAAGGTCAGGTGTGGCAAATGCAACTGTGAGTTGTGTTGGAACTCCAGGGAAAAGGTGAGGAGATATAATGGCTCACATTGAGGAGAGGTAAAAGCCTTCCTATGCCAAGGTCCTTTTAACTCCCTTCTATCAAGAGGGTCAATCAAGTAGGTTGTGTCATTAAAGGAAAGGATGAAGTGCAATCAGTCCAATATTATTATCACTAACAATGTACCCCAATAGGAACTGGGTTTAGATGTTGGTCCAGTCGCTTGGTTAAAATAAAGTAATAGGGTTTAAAAATACAAAATAAAACCTCTGGGTAAATATACATTTATTTACAGGAAACAAGAAACAAGAAAAACTAGTAGTCACTTCATTAAAGTTAAGTAACATACACAGCAGAAACTGACAATTATTAAGAGCTTAGAAGATGCTCATATTCCATTAAGTGATTGAAAGTTTGTGAAAATCCTAGGAGAGCTACTATTAACATTTCCATATTATAGATGAGGAATCTGGGGCACAGAGGATTGCACAGATAGTAAATGGCAAAGCCAGGGTCATTATACAGAGTATTTCTATTTTGATTCTTTAGTATTTGAATTGGCTGTATGAGAAAGAACAACTAAACTTACACACAATAAAAGATGTAGAAATGTCACTGAAGACAGATGTAATCACAGTGTTTTGAAAGAATACTATGAAGTGATGTGATCAACATAGTACTTCCTTTTAGCACAGGTCCTTTTACTTTCTCTGATTTATTTATTGTTATTCAACTTTTAGTGGAACTAACTGCACATTTGAAGGTACACAATCTCTTCTTCTGTTTCTGCTCTCTGCAGGTTAATCTCTGGGACCACGTCAACCAAGCTAATTTCTCCTCTGTCACAGAGTTCCTGTTGTTGGGATTCTCCAGTCTTGGGAAAATCCAACTTATCCTCTTCGCTCTTTTCCTGTGCCTTTACATGCTTATTCTAAGTGGAAACATCACTATTGTTACTGTCATCCGACAAGATCGCAGTCTCCACATACCTATGTACTTCTTCCTGGGGGTCCTCTCCGTCTCCGAGACATGCTACACCTTAGTCATTCTGCCCAAGATGCTCATAAATCTGCTGTCTCTGCTTAGGACGATCTCATTTACTAACTGTGCCATTCAGATGTTCTTCTTCCTTGGTTTTGCCGTCACTAATTGCATGCTCCTGGGGGTGATGGGTTATGATCGCTACGTTGCCATCTGCCATCGTCTTCGATACCCCGTCCTTATGCGCTGGCAGGTGTGTGGACTACTGGCAGCAGCTTGTGCTGGGGCTGGTTTTCTGTTCTCACTGACGGGCTCCCTCCTAGTCTTTGAACTCCCTTTCTGTGGCCCCAACAAAATCAACCACTACTTCTGCGACATCTCACCAGTTATCCGGCTTGCCTGCACTGACACCTCCATCAATGAGCTATTAATCTTCATTGGGGGAGTTCTAGCTCTTATGGTCCCCCTGACTTTCATCTGCATCTCCTACGGCTTCATTGTTCGCACCATCCTGAGGATCCCATCAGCTGAGGGCAAGCGCAAAGCCTTCTCCACCTGCGCTTCCCATCTCACAGTGGTCATTGTCCACTACGGCTGTGCTTCCTTTGTGTATCTACGACCATCAGCTAAGTACTCATCTAGCAAAGACAGGCTAGTGACAGTGACCTACACGGTTGTGACTCCATTGTTAAACCCCATGGTATATAGCTTTAGGAATAAGGATGTGCAGGTGGCCATTCGGAAAGTGCTTGGCAGAGTAAGATTTTACCCTAAAGCTCTGTAATGAGAATATTTCTCACACCTATGGAAACATCCTTTCTGAGGATGCAGAAATAATTACAATGCTGACGATCTCTCTCTTCCATTTAATTTAGCACTTTACTCACCTCATAATTCAAGCTCCCCCATGGCGTTATTTTGATAGACTTTGTGGGGTACAGATTAAACTTGGGTTTCTTGAAAATCAGTTCCAAATTTCAAACACTTTTCAAACTTACACCAATAAGTATTTTGCTTTCTCAGGACACTTAGGGGGTGATTTTAGCCTGTTTATTAAAGGATAAGTAAAACGTTAAGGGCAGTTTGTATAGAAGATCCAACTATTTCTACACAGGTTAAAAAGATTTCAGTAGGGCCCTTCACAAAATGATCCATATAATAGAAAAGTATTCATTAACTTTGAGCTATTTTGGAAAGGACCAAAGGTATCACTATCACTGCTCTGTTCTTGTAGGATTTTCACCTGAAGCAATGCAATCTTGGTTCATTGCTAAATAGGGAGACCTATTAAATATCTCTAAATGATGTAAAGTTCTACTTTTATATGCCTTCCTTCTTTTATTCCTATGGTCTATAAAAATTGTAAATATGTACCTAATATTTCACTGACACACAAAAAACAATTAAAATATTTGAAAATTGATAATAAGTGTATCCATTATAATGTTTAAAATAGCTAAAGGGTTTTTTTTGGGGGGTGGGATATGTTTTTTGTTGTTAACCTAAGGATTAATTAAAGTTCACAGAACTCTAATTTTTATCTGGTTTCTACACTAGATACTTTCCATTTTGTTTAAGAGCGTTCTTAAAATGTGTCACTAGGTGACTTGGAATGATTACCTTCCTTGCTCTGGAATCAGTTTTATCTCAATTCAACCTAAGTTTCGTCACCTCTCTATCAGATCTGCCACACATGGTTGCTTAGACTAGGAGTTTAATGTTATGTATCTTCAGTCCTATAATTATGAAACATTGTTCTTAGTTTAGCTTAATTTTATTGTTTATCCAAATATTATTGGATTTGGCATTTGTTCCCTTAAACTTCTTCTTTTGATATGAGGCCTATAGTTCTAGAATATCCAGGGTTTTTCTTATTCCATGTATAATGTCCAATTTGCTGATAGTTTTTCTTATGGCTCCTTTCTGAAGCTTCTTCTAGACTTGAATAGCAAACAGTATTCTATTGCATGAAAGCACAGCTCATAGTGGCCACATGAATTCCAATACTTATTTATACTCAATGGCAAAGAGTGTTGTGATTAAATACCGACTGATATGAAAGTGATGGTAAGAAGGTCAGATGTTTCTTATCTTTGTTTTAGTTAAAAAAATAAAGTTATCTTTGTTTTAGTTAAAAAAATAAAGTCACCTGTAAGTGATTCTCTAGAAGTTCCATTTGGGAAGACTTTATGCTGAACTTCTGCTCTGTTGCATCATGGGAAGCATAGGAAATATGTTCTTCATTTAGTTACATAAAGCAGCAGGTAACCCCTTTTAAAAGCACATTTGTGGGACTGGACACAGTGGTGTACACCTGAAATCGCAGCAACTCAGGAGGCTGAGGCAGGAGGATAAAAAGTTTGAGGCCAGACAGGGCAACTGAGCAAGATCCTGTCTCAAAATAAAAATAAAATAAAATATAAACAGGGCTAGGGAGGTAGCTCAGTGATAAAGCTCCTTGGGTTTCATTCCCCACTCCTCCAACCCCAAAAGCACATTTTTATGGAGATTATAAGCTTGGTGGATAAAGTAGAACAGATTAATGTGTGATGCCATGCAAATTCCTTGCACTGCAAGAGCACCTAAGCAATTTTATGATAATCACAGAGGTAGAAGGAGGAACCTGTGGGAAGGTAGGAAATATTCCCATGAAATGGAATTGAAAAAATCTCTTGAGGTAATTAGAAAAGTCCCTTTTGTTGTAACAGAGACAAATTCTATTTTCTTTTTCTCTGTCAAGTATCTCATGCCTCTACCACATTCCTCTTACAATCTACATTGTGGTAGCAATACCCTCAGTAATTAGACCATTTATTAACTATTCTTAATGCTTACGTTGTATGTTTCATTGGTTAAGACTTCCTCTTCCTCTTCACTTTAACTAAAATCTCTTCTAAGGAAAATGAAGTAGACAGGAAAATACACAGGGTGCTATTTCTCAGATCCTGAGTTCCTCCAGGGAGTTATACCTTGATATGAATATAATTTCACAAAACATCAGTAATAGACATCACTGTCTGAACATAAGGGAAACAAAAAAAAAGTTAAAATTTTAAAGGGATTAAAATTGGACATTTAGGGTTTATTTGTTTGTTTTTGTTTATAGAGAAGGCAAAGGGGTTGTTTTCAAGATAGAAGACTAAAGAGATGGGATTTGCATAGACAGAGGAAACTCTAAATATCTGCAACAGGATACCCTCAAGTCTTTGAAAGAGTACTAATCTGCACATCTGTCAGAACACAGGGAAAGACCTGCTGGAGGAAATAAATCAACCGACCCCTAGAACTCATATGAGAAAGAGTTCATGTTCCCAGTAGCCACCAAGTATTACATATGGAAATGAAAAATAATATACTGTCTGAACTGAAAAAAACACTAGATAGCACTGACAGCAGATATTTCAGAAGAAAAGTTCCATTAACTTAAGCACCTAGCAATAGAAATTACCCACAAGATAGCACCTACGGAAAGAAAACAAGGGAAAACCAAACAAGAGGACTGATTGTGGGAACTTGTCAAGCTTGCATGCAATAAAAGTCCCAGGAGAAAAGACAAGAAAGAGTGAAGTAAAAAAATAATTAATTAAGAAAATAGTGATTAAGACGTTTCCAATTCAAGGTAATGTTATAAAACCATAGATCCAAGAATGTCAACATAACTCAAGCAAAATAAAAACTGAAATCACACTGAAGCATATATAAATCCAATTGTTGATAATCAATGATAAAAAGAAAGTGTTAAAAATGGTGGGGGGCAAAAAGAGACATTGATGGGCAAAAACACCTTCATACGAGTCTCGGAATTCAAGTAGTAATCTCTGAAATCCCTCTGGAGACCAAGACCTAGAAGGGACATTTTGGGAATAAAGACCCAGTTCAGAAGCATGTTTGCCAACAATAGCCCCAGATCAAGTTCTGGACTTGACAATGACCCAGTGTTTCTTTTAAACTATCACCAAAACTGTCTGACAATGGACTCCAGAGGAGCCACATGATAGTAGTGCTTCTGGTGAAAAGCCTGGCAAAAATGGCCTCACCTTGAGACTCTGAAACAATCCTGACCCTCAGCTCCAGACTCTCTTAGCTACAGTCTGACAGCCACTTGCAGTCCACTCTAGGACTCTGTGCTTGGACCTCCAGAGGCGGACCTTCTGTCTCACAGCAGATCCTGACGAGGCTCTGCAATTTGGCTTCAGTCCTCTCAAGTATGATCTGAAAACAGTTCTTCTTGCCAAGGAACCCACCGGGAGACAGGTCAACCCCTGGCCTCAGAGGCAGGGTATAGACCTTGGTATTGCTGTAGACTCATATTCAGACCCTTTCAGCCGTGGGCCAGGGCCAGTACTACCAGCAGAGAAATCCAATGACCCATAAGTAGTCCTCTCAGAGACCAGGAAGAAGCTATTTGATATATCAACCTGGTAAGAGACTTTAACGTATGGACCCGGAGGCAGACTCTCATTCCAGCAACAAGCTGTGGTTCTGAGATCCTGGAGGTGGACAAGTCAGCTGAGGGAGCACATTGAGTTGACACCCACTAGAGGCCCCCATAACACGTCTGTGGAACACAGACCCCATTGCAGACCCAAAAGGAGCTGTGTGACATAGCTTCAATCCCATGCAACCAGGATCCCAGGGTTAATTTCCTAAGCCTGGAGATCAAACAGGATAAAATGTTCTGTATATGTTTGTTAGGTTCATTTGGCAAACATTATTATTCTAGTCTACTATTTTCTCATTGATTTTCTCTTTGGATGATCTATCAATTGTTGAAAGTAGGATATCAAAGTCCCCTACCATTACTGTATTCCATTTCTCCCTTTGGTTCTTGAGCTACTTGCTTTATATATTAAGGTGTTTCAATGTTCAGTATATATATATAAATATATATATATATATATATATATATAATAATCATATATATATGATTAGTTATCATTATTATGTGTACAAGATGATTTGAGAACTTTATTACCTTTTTAGTCACTTGTGACAGTTTTTTAATAAAATCTTATGTTTTCAAGTATAGATAGCTCTACTGCTTTTTAATGTATTTGCATGGACTATCCACTCCATCTCTTCAGTTTCAGTGTGTGTATGTCCTTCAGGCTAAATTAGGTCTCTTATAGTCAGCAAACCATTAGATTTCTTTTTTAATTAACCATGCATCTACCCAGTGCCTTTTAATTGAAGAATTTAATCCACTTATATTTTAATAGAGATAGGTGAAGAATTACTACTGCCTTTTTAATTGTTTAGTTATAATTCCACAGTTACTTTGTTCTTTTTAATTTTTTTCCTCATTCTTGAGTTTTCCTTTGTGATTTGTTGACTTTGTGATTTGTGATTTGTTGGGGGTATTCTTCAATTCTTTTTCTTCGTCTTTTGTTATTATACTAGTGCTTTTTTTATTTGTCAGTCATTACCATGGTTTCTACATAAACTATCTCCTAGTTACAACATTCTAATTTAATGATGACTTAAATTTAAACACATACAAAAACTACGTATTATTACTTCTTTTACACATTTTATGCAATCAGTCACACCTACATCTTTCTATATTGTGTTCCCATTAACAATGTACTCTTGCTATAGTTATTTACAGTGCTTCTGTCTTTTGACTTTGGTACTAGACTTAAAGTGATTTATAGAGCACCATCACAGTGGAGAGTATTTTGGTCTCATGGAATGAGTTGGACATGTACTCCCTCTTATATGTTTTAGGGCTCTTTGAAAATTTGTGAAAGTTTGATGCTTATTCTTCTTCAAATGCTTGGTAAAATTTACCCATGAGGTCATCTATGCATGAGTTTTTATTTGTGTATAGTTTTCTTGGTTATTAATTCAATATTTTTCTGGTTGTATGTCTATATATTAGATTCCTTATTGAGTCAGTTTCAGTTTGTCTTTTTTAAGAATTTGTCTATTTTATCTATGTTATCCAGTTTTTGACACAGATTATATATAATATTCCATTATAATCCCCTTTTATTCATCTACATCAAGAGTAATGTCTCCTTTTTATTTCTGATTTTAGCAATTTGAATTTCTTTTCTTCCTTTTCTTATTTAGTCTAGCTAAAGATTTTTCCATATTGAAAATACTCTCAAAGAATCAACTTTTGGGTTTGCTAATATTCTCTACCTTTTTATTCTTTATTTCATTTGTCTCCTCTCTGATATTTATTATTATCTTCCTTTTGCTTGCTTTGGGCTTAATTTGTTCTTCTTTTGTGATGTCATAAGTTAAAAGAGTAAGTAGATATCTTTTTCCTTTTAAATGTGGATCTTTACCACCACAAATTTGCCCCTACTCTGCATTAGTCACATGATATATATTGTGGCATTTTTGTTTTCATTTTCACTCATATCCAAGTATTTTTAAATTTTCTGTTTGATTTCCTTTTTGATCCATTAGTTATTTAGTTCTATATAGGTTAATTTCTATATTTAATTACCGCACTCTGTGCATAATAGACGATAATACATAATACTTAATAATTTCATTTTATGTGTGGCAGAGAGCATACTTTGCATGATTTCTGTTCTTTTTAATTTATTGAGGCTTACTTTATGTACTAATAAAAAGTCTATCTTTAAGAATGTACATTTAAGAAAAATGTGTATCCTGCTTGTTGGACAGAGTAGTCTATATATGTTGTTTATTTATTTAATAATTTTGTTTAAGTTTTATGTGTTCTTCCTGGCTTTCATTTTGCTTTTTCTATCAATTATTGAAAGTGAGATATTGAAGCCTTTGACTATTGTTGAATTATTTATTTCTCTCTTCAGTTTCATCAGTTTTTGACTCCTATGTTTTATGGCTCTGTTGTTTGGTGAATATGTTTACATTGCTCAGCTTGATGAGTTGCATCTTTTATAAGGTGTCTGATTTCACCTCTAGTAGCCATATTTGTCTTAAAGTCTATTTTGTCTGACACTGATATAGAAAATTCAGCTCTCCTGGTTACCATTTTGCAAAGCTTGGCTTTCTCCCTTCTTTTACTTTTGACTTACGTCTTTGTGTCTAAATACATCTTTTACAGAAACATAAAGTTGGATGTTTGTATCATTCTTATTTACTGCTTGTGGAAGGGGTGTTACCACCATAGGATTATAAGGATGAGCACACAACATCAAGTATACTCTGTTAATTTCTACCTTCATGTTGTAGTATTTAATATATTATGTTTGCCATCTTTGTGTTTTTTTATGTCTTATGACTTTTTGTTTTTCAATTCATACATTACTACCTTCTGCATTAAATAGCTACTTTATTGTATACACTTTAATTTCTTATTATTTCTTTTACTGCATATATTTTCAGTTTTTCTCATAGTGGTTGCCCTGGGGATTACAATTAGTCTCCTAATTTATACAATCTAATTTGGAATAATAGCAATTTAATTTCAATAGTACATAAACACTTTTGTCTTATTATATTTCTTCTATAACATCTCTATATTATTGTTGTCATACAAGTTTTATCTTCATTCATAGTAAGGTTATCAACACAGTTTTATAATCATTCTTTTTGCAGTGCAAATATTATTGTGTATTATGCACAGAGAAAGTATTTCTCTATAATTTCTTTGCTTTGCACAAAGCAAGATTTTCCATACTCTGGCCTCTTGCCTCTTCTAAAAAATAGGCCCCTATACATTTCCATTCTCTTTTCCTCTACTTAGGAATCAACTAGTCATAGGAAATTAAAACAATAGTGAAAGACCTGAACATGTCTGACTACTCTGGTTGTTTGAGTGCAGAAGTCTGCATAGTTGGAAGATTCAGTAACATTTTATACTTACTTATTCTATACTTCCAGCCACTTCTTTCAACCTACTCATAATTAGTAAAAAACTATATTTATATTTCCTTTTGCGTATTATTTTTCTTATTTATCAATTGAGTTAAAATCTTGATAAGAGATAAGCATGGTGAACTTTTCCATACCCCCCCAATATATTATTAATTATAATCAAGAATTGCAATCCACTGAATCTTTAATCTTAAAGCTGTTTAAATGATAAGAGTGCATTCAAAGAGAACAGCAACACCAGGAAATATTTTTTCCCTATGTAGTAAATATGTTATGTGGTATAGTAATTATAAAATTAATATGTTGTTATTATAGAATTTTGAGAAAATATAGATAATTTTAAAATAAACCATAAACTTGGGGAAAAACACCTTTGAAATAGATTTAAAATTTTTTCAGGAATTTTTTTCATGTACACACATACAAATCTATCTGTATACCCATAAATTGTTTATCAATTTCCTAATTTCTTATAAAATTAAATTTTATACCATATTATTTGATATTCTCCTTTTTCATTTAATATTATAATTATTGAATGCCATTATATTATTGAATGCCATTTTTTCTTTGAAAATGTGACTTCTAATATCTGCATAGTATTTTCTCATAGATAAATGACAGTTAGCCTAAATATTTCTGTTTAGGGATTTTTACATAGTTTTAATACTTTATTAAAAGTGCTGAATTTAATATTCTCATCTATATATTTTTCCTAAATTATGTCCCCAATATGGAACCTGGATTTGAAATTACAGAACCAATGGACCTGAATATTTCCATTTAACTTTAAGAGAGTTTGAAATAATTTGTCTAATTATAAGTAGTCATTCTCAAAGTGGTTGCACTGGGGATTACAATTATTCTCTTAATTTATACAATCTAATATAAATTCAAAATATGTGCTTATGCTATTAACCACAATGGGTAATATATTTATATAAATAACCAATTAAAAATTGGGGTATTTCAATATTGTTCAATATTTTATTTTTGATATTAAATATTTCCAAAGTTTGTTGGTTTCTATGTTAGTTTTCTAGGGCTGATGTTACAGAACACTAAAACGTGGGTGTTTTAGAATAATAAAAATTTGTCATTTCTGCTCTGGAGATAGGTCAGAAACCACAGTGCTAGTGGGACCTGTTCTCTCTCATGGCTTGGAGGGACTCTTCTCTTGCCTCTTCTGTCTCCTGGCGTGTAGCAGACATACTGCTTATCCCCTGGCTTGCAGATGCTTCACCCAGTCACCTGGTAGTCATCTCCCCAAGTGTCCTCCCTCGGTGGTCATTTGTGCAGGGTCCAGATTTCCCCTTTTTATAATAACTCCAGTCATTCTGTGTCAGGCCCCACTTCAATGAGCTCATTTTAGTTTGAGCATCACTGCAAAAATCTTACGTCCAAATTAGATCATGTCTTTAGGTACTAAGGGTTAAAACTTGAACATATCTCTTTTTGTAGGACACAACTCAACCCATAGCATCACTTAATTTTTCTTACACTTGTATTCTTAATCTATTTTTCTACTCAGGGTTCAATTCTTAGAGGTTGATTTGAAAGTACTTTTAATATTTAAGGATGGTGTATATAGGTTGAAAATATTGTCTACTCTGTTATTCTGATTTTCATCTATTATTTATTATTTGCAAAAACTTAACAGTGAGGAATTAAAGTGATTTCATCTTTATCTTTTATTTCTCCAAGACAAAGAGAGTCTTTTCCTAACCTAAAAACAGAAAGATACTTTTATTCTTTATATTAGCTTATCCTGTCTGGAATTTATTTGGTAAGTTGTATGAAGAAAGTATCTCCCTCCCTCCCTTCTCCTTTTATCCCATGCATTCTTCTACCCTCGCCCCCTGCCCATATTTCAGATTTTTTAAATGCCTGAAATTTGTCTCTTTCTTTTGACTTGGTGCAATCGAGGCTACTTTTTGGAAATATAGTTCTGTATAATAAGTATGTATATATGAGTATATACCTCTAGGACTGTATATTCATATCTACATGATATACACATATACACATACGAGTGGTATTTGAGTCCTGGAGGTTGATGGATAAATAAAGGTGAGGCTGAAAAGCTGTTATCATCCTCTTCCTATTCAGGCCTATAACTCTGTTAAGGACTGCAATCTCCCTCTTCCCTTGGCCCACTTCCTTTGCAAAGTACGGTCTTTTTGAGCGCGGCCTTCACTTCACGGTTCCTCAGACAGTAAATGATGGGGTTTAAAAGTGGGACAATGACCGTGTAGAGAACAGACACCACTTTGTTGGAGTTATAGGCATACATGAGCTTGGGGCGGGCATAGGTGAACAGGGTGGTGGAGTAGAAAAGAGTAACAACCGTCAGGTGAGAGGCACAGGTGGAGAAGGCTTTTTGGCGACCCTGAGCGGAAGGGATCTTGAGGATGGTAGTGAGGATGGTGGCATAAGATGCCACAACCACACCCAGGGGAACAGCAATGACCATGAGTGCCAAGAAAAAGTCCACCAGTTCAGCCTGGGAGGAGTCCTCACAGGAGACATTGAGGAGTGGAGAGATATCACAAAAGTAGTGATTGATCTGAGGTGTGCCACAGTAGTGGAGCCGGGCTATGAAAACCATTTTAATCATGGCTGTCACGAGTCCACACAGCCAGCACCCTCCGGCCAGTGTACCACAAAGCTGGTCAGTCATTATGACCGGGTAACGGAGGGGATTGCAAATGGCCACGTAGCGGTCGAAGGCCATGACAGCGAGGAGTATGTACTCAGTGCAGACAAAGGTCACAAAGAAGTAAAGCTGAGTCATGCAGCCGTGGAAGGAAATGCTCTTGTCCTGGCTGAGGAAGTCCACCAGCATCTTGGGACTGATGACTGTGACATACCACATCTCCAGGAAGGAGAGGTGGCTCAGAAAGAAGTACATGGGCTTGTGCAACTGCCCATCACTGCGAATGGCGAGGATGATAAGAAGGTTCTCCAGCAGAGTCAGCAGGTAGGCTGCCAGGAAGACAGAGAACAGGAGAAGCTGCAAAGCTGGTCGAGTTGGGAATCCCAGAAGAATGAAATACGTGGTCATGTTTCGATTATCCACTTCCAGAATCCTGGTGATCATGACTGGCTGTGGACATAGACAAAGTCAGTTCCTCCCATGTTCTAACCACCAGCCTAGGGTTAATTACACTGAGAGCCCACCGCCAGCAAATTCATCTCAACAGGAACTTTGCTACCTTTATATATTTCCTCTTGAACTGGGATGAGAAAGAATACTTTTTGAGAAAAGACTAACTATAGGAAGCTTATGTTTTAATTTTTTTCAGATAGTCACACAGACATGAAATTAGAACCTTCTGATTCTCAGTTCTGTGCTTTGTCCATCTGTCACCACTGGACATAGGAGACTGGCGTTTCTACCACCCTTTTGCTATAAGTAAACCATTGTAGTTCACTGTAGGTATAAGGAAGGCAGAAGACCCAATATCTCATTTTCTATGTATCATTTATGTGACTCTAGAGTAGTCACATGACCCACTAATCTGTAAAATGTAGATAATCCTCTTGTTTTGCTCTAACAAGGTTGCGAAGTTTGAATGAAACAAATAGTTGAGCACACCCACAGGATTAAGAGCAAAAACAACTTTGATATGAATATTCACCAGCTTCTCAGAGAAGGAAATTGAATGAATAATGTGAGGGGTATTGTTTCCTTTGACCCAATCCATTGTAAAGAATGCTTGATGAGGTGTTTGAAAAAAGAGTACATTCAAATTCCACTCTTGTGTCTCTCTACCCAAGCGCACACATTATATAAGCCTTCAGAATAACTAAATTTATTTCTCAGGTGAGTCTAATAGGTTAACGCTCACATTTTGTAAACATCAAATGAGTTCTTTGAGTTTAATCCAGTTTCTAAGTGAATCTGCAGTTACCTTTCCAGGCCACTCTACCTACCCACACACAGCACCCCCTCACTGAAAACAACACATACTCCACCTTGCACAGTCCCTGTCCCTAGGGACACCACGAGTCCCCAGACAATGAGGAACTAAGTGGTCAACACACAGTTACAATTAAAGAGAATGGGGGAGGCTATTTCAGGACTTTTTCAAGGGTGTTAGAAGAGAGAACTCATAATCTGCTTGAGAAGAATATCAGACTAGTAAAATAGATAGATAGATAAATAGATAGTAGATAGATAGATAGATAGATAGATAGATAGATAGATAGTAGATCAAAGGCAATCCTTCCTATTAAGTGACTCTTCTGCATTCCTGTCCAGATATTCATCAAAATGTCTGTTCTCTTTCTTGGGCAGTGTGAGAATCCTTCCAGAACCTACTAGGCATTAAACAGTGTACCATTTCCACCCTTCCCCTGTGTCTTACTGCTTGAGACCTCTTCTGCTTTTCTCCAGAGCTCAAATCATTCTCGCCCTCCATCCTCAACAGCTTACTTCTGTGGCATAAATATGGGAGAGGGTGGCCGTGGGGAGAACAGTTGGAAAATTACTGTCTGCCCCATTCATTTCTCTCTTCCCACTTAGATCATAGCTTTTTGATCCTAAAGAAAAGCACAAAAATTAACTCCTAATTATCTATTATTTAGAAAAACAGAGATGAATAACAAAAAAAAGCAATAAAAATTACAATAGAGAAAATTCAACAAATCACAGTTTCCTGTTGGAATACAGTTTCTTAAACACACACACACACACACACACACACACACACACACACACGATTTGACCTTGTTAATCATAGCCTGGTATTTGCTAGTGGAGCGTTGGGACTGTTAGGCTTATAAACAGGTAAAGTTTATGAATCCTCCCTAGTTTTTCTTTCATTCTGGTTTCTTTTAACTCCTTAAGTTCCACATTTTCAGTTCTGCAAATATTTCAATGAAATAGACACAGGTGCATTAAAATGATGGGAAATCATCATATACAGACTATTCATTATTATATTAATTAATATTATTATATTATGATGTAATAATAACAATCTTATTATATGTTACATTTGAGTTTTTATAGGTGTCCTATATTTGGGACAATGGGACAAAGTTTAATCTAAGTCCAAGAGTTAAAACTAACTCTATATTTATTTATGAGTACTTTAAGCCAGTCTGCCTTCTGGCTTACTCTCACCATGTCTCCAACAAAAGATAACATGCTTCTGGTTACCAAGGAGTGATACTACTATTGGAGATGCAATTTCTTGGCCTAAGGTAATAGGAAAAATGTCCCTAAAGCCATGTTCTTGGGCTCAGTCCCTGAGTGAAATGGTTATATTCCAGAAAATGATAGGAAAACGATTAGTGTTTCTTCTTCCTAAAACCACCCCCATTTGCCCCTAAAAATTATAGGCTGAAAATATAGTTCTAAGAATGACTTTAGAAAACAGTGCAATATGTTCTCAGTACATTACAAAGTCAAGTACATGCCTCAAACTTGAAGTTGGAAACAAAAACATCTCATTTAATTCTAATAGTAAAAATCGATAAATGAAGTGGGGATATTGTTACAAGAAATATACATCCATTTATTCTTCCTCTAATTCCAACAGAAATTTAAAAATTCCAGGTGCAGAACCACAAATCAATTCACACAAAATGAAAGTACAAGAAAAGGGAATATGCAATATTATATCAAAAACTGAGGAGCTAGCTATATTATTTGAGCATGGAACTTACCCTGAGCCTCCTAGTGATCAAGTAAAACAGGTGAGCAACTGGAAATGCAGAATAATCACATTTGATTCTCTAAAAAAATTGTATTAAACACACATATATATATATATGTTTAATATAATTTAGATTTTATATATATATATATATATATATATATATATATATATATATAATTGATATTTTATGATAAAGGGAAAATGAATGAATAAGCAGATACAGTGCTTTACCAAAAGGTGCATACAATGTGGACATAGTGAGGGCGGCAGTTTCTTAGAGTCACATCCCAGTAGCTTCTAAGGCTGTTCAGACAGTGCATCTGGCAGAGGTGTGTGGAAGACAGCCAGGCTCACATAGAGAGCAGCTGGCCTTCCAGGGGATGCTCTTTACCACTGGGTCCTCAGGAGGCTGTGATGACTGACACACAGCAGCAGCATTCCTGCCCAGGGATGCCACAGGTTCACCTATTTGAAATCACATACACTTTTTCATATGGTCTCTCACAATCAGGGAGTTGGGATGGGATGAATGTGATCACGCTCACCTGGTAAACATACGAAATACTTAGCTCAAGGGTACACAGCTAATTGCTTAATGACAGAATTTAAATTAAAGCATAAAATTTCTTTTTTATAACCCACTCCTGTTGATGTATGCGAAGAGAGACGGTGATATAAGAGTTGGATGTGGTTTTTGTTTGTTTGTTTGTTTGTTTTTTGTATTTTGTTTTGAGCCTTAACTTGTACCTTTGGAAATGGTTTTTAGAACCCTCTGGATAAAGAGGAATACAAATTCAAAGAATGAGGAATCAAAGTGCCAGAATGAGAGTCAAGATTCAGGTGAAGATTCCAGAATAATGGCATTTTAAAACAGCGGGAGTTTAGTTCAAAATTCTTTTTTTTGTTTCCCAGATAGGAGAACACCAGAATGTTTAAATGATTTTCCTAAAGTTAAAAAAGCTATATGTTGACTGAGTTGCCATTTATTAATGATTACATGTTGCTCCTTGGCCAGTTTTAATCCCTGGATATCTGCCAGACTCCATTCATTTTAATATTCTTTCTATAATCTAAATAATATTAGCTCAAGACAACTTGATTTTAACTTAATTTCAATAGAATCACAAAAGTTACAATCAAGATTTTTCTTGAAAAAGGTATATTCCACTAGCTTTCAGAACTCATAGTCCATTGTATTAATTGCAAACACACACACACACACACACACACACACACACACACACAGAGCTAAAGAAGTAGAAAGAAAATGTTCAGCTGTAGAAACACAGAACCATGAAGCTGCACGGAGCAAGATAGGTCATTAGATATAACTCCTCTCCAAATTTATGGGTCACTAATGCATAGACCAAAGTATTTAGCTGATCTTTTCTGGATCCAGGCACAGAAAACTCAATATCTACAAAAAAAAGATTAAACTCAATATCTAGTCAGAAAAAAAAATAAGCTGTGATAAATAGGTTAGCATCTCTTCTAAAACCCAAGCTGCTGCATCCATGAGTCCTGGTTCTGTTTTCCGGAGTTGCACAGAGTAAATCTCATTGCTTTGTCAAAGGATGGCCTTTCACTACTTGAGATCAGTGATAAGACTCATTCAACCTCTAGCCTTTCCGTCACCCATGCCTCATCATATCATTCCTTCTTGAGACTGAGTCTTCCACTTCCATATGATCCTCATTACCTGACCCAGTTTCACTGGGACAGTTAGTGGGAAGCCAGATCACAAAGCTGTGAAAACACAGGGAGGATCGAAGACTTAGTTTCAATCTGAAAACTGAGGAATAAAATAGCTTCAGTCTCTTGAGCCCTCCACCGGAGAGGAGCAAGAGGCTCTCCCTCGGACTCCCCAGCAGGGTGATGCTGGCGGTCCCCACAGCAAATCAGCAAAGAGCCCTGGATCATGATGGGCTTGGGAAGGGATCTGCTTTATTGATTGTAGAGAAATTAGGAGTAGAAAAGAATCTTTATGTGGATGAAGTGCTCCTGAGACGGCACACATTTTACAAATCACTATGTGGGCTCTGTGCAGAATGATGTAGCCAAACTCAGAGTCTCAGAAGTCTCCAAATCGGGCCACAGGCAGTGAAAGATGTGACAGAATCATAATCTGTGTGCAAACTTGTCTTCTATCAGTTCCTGACCTTCTAGGATCCTCAATGGCAAGGCATGTTTTCAAAAGGAAGCAATACACTCTTACTTCTTTAAATCAGCTTTATTCTTTATGAATTTTATCAGTGCTTTTTAATTATCATTATTATACATAATAGTAGGATTCACTATGCTATATTCATAGATGGACATAGTTTGCTCAACCTCATTTCTCAGTCCCTCACCTTTCCCTTCCCTTCTCCCTCTCCCTGATCCCCTTACCTAGTCTACTGGTCTCCCATCTGTTATTATTTTTAGATTAGTGCATTATATTTATATATATATAATGTGAGATTCATTGGTGTGTTTATTCATTTGTACATGGACATAGCATAATTTGGTTGACTTTGTTCACTTTTACAGGGACATGGTTCTAGTCCACATCCCTTTTCCCAGAACCTCTTAGGAACAGTTATGTTTCAGGAGTGAATGCCTAGCAGTTCCTAAGTTAGCGCCAGTGAACTCTTCTCTATTTCTCGGTTCCTACTTTGAGTTAGGTTCGAGGACTTTAGGCAAAATGTCTATATTCAATATCCCTGATCCTCTATACCTTTTAAAACTTTCCAAAACCATAGTCTATTTTTCAATTATTTCTCTTTCCATTTATGGGAAAGTGGCTTAAATTCTATTGATTTCATTTTGAGCTTGTCTAGTCTTTCAATCTATCTCAGATTTCTATTTGAGGATAAATGAACTCACACACACAAAAAAATTGTAATTTATTTCACAGTGGAAAACAGGTCTTACCTTCTTCCTCTGTGGTACTATGAGTAGCAGTGTAATCATCCTTTATCTTCTAAGAAGCTTTAAGTCATTAAAACCTCTGCAACCGCCATCCCATTTGCCTGTGATTGCCCTTATTTAACACAAAACACATATGCATACTCACATACCTGTATTCTACTGCATTCCTTACCAACACATATTCCTTAGTGTGCTGTTAGAATCACACATTGATTCTATTCTCTCTGCCACTTTTTCTATTTCTGTCTCTTAAATCAGAATAGATTTGGGCTCTGCATATTGCAAGACAGAGAGTTGAGCTGGTACATTAATTTGAGACATCTTCAGTAGAACAGGTCTTCCTAGGTAATTTTCAGATTCAGGCCCATATTATCTAGAGTGAACTCTCATAGTAAAATCTTAAAATAGCACGAGAATTCAAATCACACAGTATATATGAATGCCTCACATTTTTCATATGGCTTTATACGCATAGGTGATAAAGAAGTCTCCATTGAACTGAAATTAATACATATATATTATAACTCCTCTCACTCCCTACACCCCATTGTAACACTACATATCATACGATCATAGATGACAAACTATTTTCAAAAATCTATGAAATGAAAATCCTGATGCATCAGTAATTTAAATAAAAATTATTTTCAATTTTTTCTTGCTTCCCTTCAAAATAATGAGAAATTAAACACTGGCCAAATCTTCTTTTAGAAATATCTGAGGGTTTTTTGTTTTGTTTTGTTTTGTTTTTTTAACAACTCACCATTTTCTGTGATAAAACTTTTCTCTGCCTCGTCAGGGATAGCCTCCTTGCCCTGAGAGAGGAGAAGAAATCATACAGACTGGAAAGAGGAGAGCAATCTCCCTCAGCCTAAGAGAGTTGCTGGGCAAGTCTGGTGTCTGTCTCCACTGAACTTGAAGGAGGTCCTGAACGGACCTATTTGTGCTTCTGTGTGCCTTGGAGTTTCCAAGCAGGAACCAACTCCCTTCCACCCACAGGGAAATTCCCAAGAGACACAACCTTCAGGAAAGTATTTGGCCTTTCCAGGGCTCAAGGGCATCCTAGGGGGAATACTGGAGGAAGAGAAGCAAGCCAAGTGGAATCTAAGGCACAAGAGGGAATTTTGACTGAAACTACACTGCCCCTCCTTCCCAAGCAGACTCTAGGGAAGAGGAAAATGGGAAAAAAAAAGTGTGTGTGTGTGTGTGTGTGTCTTTTTTCTGAGCAAAGAGTCTCACAAATAAAAAGGTCCTCTGGGGGAAAAATATTACTGTAACCCAAGCCATTCAGAAAAGAGAAATGACATTTAGCTACCTCTCTTTGGAGATTCAAGTATGTGAATACACACATGTACTAGCTTCCAACATTCAGATGTTGTGTTTACTAGAATCAACTCCACATGCATAGCTGACTCTTGCATCAGTAACTCAGTAAATGTGAAAAATAAATAAGCATTCAGATGATATCTGTATTTTCAAAAAGGAGTAAGAACATGTATATTATAAATAGTAGACATTCAGAAACATACAAAGATGTTCAGAGGAACTACAAGGTAGTAAGTCTGTATAGAAAATATAATACTGGCATGGGAATGGACAATGACATCTTTAGTTATGTATGTGCTGCTTCATGGGTTAGAATACCTTCACACCCAGGAATCTTAGGGGCAGAACAACACCAAGACTATAGTAGACCAAGCGGTATACCTGTAGGAACTTGATACTCATGCCCTTGAAGGATGTTGACCAATGTCAAAGCATGTAGTTTTCTGGAGTTGGAAAAGATGGGGTATAGTCAAGAGATCATGACCTCCCCAATAAAAAATTAAACTCTATTAAATGACAGAATTTTTTTAAGGAAAAATCCTTAGCCTACACAAGCCCTAGTTCATATTTATAGGAGGAACCTCTGGTTACTCCTCATTATTTTCCAACTTGATTAACAATTCCAAAAGGAAGTTTCACCCAGAGAACACAGAGATAATGCTTCCTTCTTCTCTAAGTAGATGCCTAGTTCATTACTCTTTGGTGTCATTCTGCAGGAGCCCGACCATTCGTTCAATAAACATGTACTGAGTGTCTTCTAAGCACTGGGAACTGTTCTGTTTATTTGTCTCTAGTCCTTTCACACAGTTATGTAATCATTTTACAACTTTTAGACATTTGATGGTACAT
Source organism: Callospermophilus lateralis (assembly GCF_048772815.1). Classification (NCBI taxonomy): domain Eukaryota; kingdom Metazoa; phylum Chordata; class Mammalia; order Rodentia; family Sciuridae; genus Callospermophilus; species Callospermophilus lateralis. Next base: position 10,865,199 of record NC_135311.1, read on the forward strand.
TTCAAGAACCACAACCCCTCTATTATTAAAACATAAGTAAATAGGAAACAAGGGTTAATACCATTGACATTAATCCATCCTCCTGACATAGAGAAGGAAAATGTGATACGTGTATCTCAAAGAGGCGAAATCCAAAATGGACACTAACTTTGAAGAAAAATGTGGGTTTTCATTGCTTTTTGCCAAGATCTGGAAACAAATTCTCAAATTTCTTCTCCAAGTATCATGTTTTTAATCTTTAAAAGGGCATACTAACATTAACAAAAAAGTTAGTACTGAATAAATAGCTCAGAAGATAGTCTTCGAAGCTAGAGCCCTAGGTTGGAATTTCTGGCTCAGAAATGTCCTACCTACTCTACTTTAGGCAAGATACTCTGTTCTCTTTTTATTAATTGAAAAATATAATAAGAATTTTTTTAGAATGATGAACTTATGGGCTAATGTACATAAGGTGTTTAGAATAGCATTTTCTATGTAAATGAATGTTCTTATTTGTGAACAGCATGTCTAATAGAATGTGTTCAGAAAAGTTAATTCCAATTTCCTCTGAAATATATTTGCAAATCAACATAAGAATCCTTGGCATTTTGGAAATTTTATTCAAATATTTGAATAAAATAATGAGGCTATTTCTAGTTAAGTGACCTGTGTTAACTGGCTTCTCTTCTTCATCAAGAGATGGTCTCATCTTTCCAGTCTTTTATTAAAACTAGATGTGGAGCTTATAGTATGCAACTTTCTAAATCAAAGTTCTGTTTATTTAATTTGGAAATTTTGGTGGAACATAGGAAATCCCTTACAATCAATTAAAAAACTCTTGGACTAAGAGTTCTCAGGTAACCAATTCATTGTTTTCTAATACAGTATATAGTATATAGCAGGCAATATTGTTATCTGCTCAAAGAGGAAATATTTTATTTATATGACATAATAAATGTATAACTTTAGTATAGAAGAATATATGGAAGAGCAGAAGAACCTGGTGGATTAAATATTATCATGGAAAGATTTATGGACAAAAGTAATTACTAGCTCAGATGTTATTTTTTAAAAGTCTTCATAGCTGCTATTGTGAACTAAGAACTGATGCCAATAGAATGTGGTCTTGTTACAACTACCGAGTACTTAAAGTGAAAGGGAATTCTGTTTGTTTTTTCTGGTTTCGTGATACAAAGGAAAATAACTGTTCATTAAGAGCTACACTCAGGCTGGCAGGGGAAACTCATATACTACACCTTTGAGTTGAGTATGTAAAAGTATGGTGCATATATACTGCAAAATGCATGTCTCTGGGGAAAATATTCTGTATGAATATTTATCTTTGGTGAAGAAAAACAGAGCAATTTTTAACTTAATAAGTTGAAGTTTAGTGCAGAAACTCATATTTTTCCTTTAAGTTAGTATTTTATATTCATTTCTCTTTTTACTTTTTAAAAAATTTTATTGCCTCTGCTTTTAATGTTGTACCTATGGAATCATTGCTCAGTCCAATATTATAATGCTTTCCCCTTGTTTTTTCCTGTAGTTTTATAGTTTCAGAGCTTACAGTTAAATCTTTAATAAATGAGTTTATTTTAGTGTTTTAGAAATATTGTATATTCTTTCATTATTTAAAAAATTTATGCATTATTATTGCACATAATAGTGGAATTCATTATGATATATTTGTACATGCACATAAGATGCTTTGATCAATTACATTCTCCACTACCACTCATTTCCCTCTCGAATTGATGTGAATATACTTTGTATACAACCAGAGATATGAAAAATTGTGCTCTATATGTGTAATAAGAATTGTAATGCATTCTGCTATCATATATAAATAAAAAACAAACAAACAAACAAAATATACATGAAGAAAGGATAGTCTCTTCAACAAATGGTATCAGGTAATTGGATATTCACATGTGAAAGAATTCAGTCAGACCTGTATCTTATGCTTTACAGAAAAATTAAGTCAAGATGAAAATGAGTGGTAGTGGAGAATGTAATTTTATAATCATTTCTGAAAATCATGTATTATCTATTTCTTCTCTTAAGTCATAAAATTTTGAGGTGGATAACCATATCTGTGATTTCTATAAAGTATTTTGTAAGTTATGTTTCCTTTTTAAATGCAAGTACATTCTTAGTCAATTGTGATGGACAGTGCTACTAGTTTAAAAGAGTTTGATTTTATTTACAAATCCACGCTTAGCTTGACTGCATTCCACCCTCTTATTTTCCCTGGCTGCACTGAGTACACATTCAAAACTGAATTGAAGCTGGGTACAGTGGCCCACTCCTGTAATCCCAGGAACTCTGGAGGCTGAGACAGGAGGATAGAAAGTTTGAGACCAACTTAGCAAGGCCCAAAGCAAGCCTGTCTCAAAAAACAAAAATTAATAGGGTTGGGGATGTTGCTCAGTAGTTAAGCACACCCTGGGTTCAATTTCTGATACCAAAAAAAAAAAAAAAAAAAAAGATTATGATGGCTATGACGTGACATGACAAGAGTGGTACAAACAGCATTTGTAGCAGATGACACTGTCCAGCTCTTCCTTGAGCAATATGTAGGCAAATATCTAGAAGAAGAATACGAAGCATGAAATCTAGGATAAAACCGCTAAGGCAAGCATTAAGACCGGTATTTGACATTCTAGTGAAAATGTCTGATGTGTTCCGATCCTTGCTAAGACTCCACCCAATGACACCTCAATACAATATTAAATTATATAATTGAGAATTTTAACTTTCTAATCAGCTGTGGTTGTCTCCAAATAGTTACAATGATGCTTGGCATGGAAAGAATATGATACTACAATGACAAAATGACAATGATGATGGGGCTTGTCAGTCACTGGATGCTAAATGCATTATATCCTGGGAGGTCTTCCTAAGCTTCACTGGACAAACACAACTCTATCAAAGGCCATGCCTGGCATCAAATCAAGTCTTTAGAGAATCACAGGGTAGGAAACACAACATCCCCTCAAGGCAGACTCAGCAGTTTCTGTTAAGGGGAAAGAGTCCTAAAATGGGCAATGGGCAAGATCCTGTCATTTAAGATCGCAGCTAAGCTAGGAGCATGTGAAATTTGCAAAAGGAGGGCAGAATCCACCTTAGCTTGGAATCCTCAAGCGCCCTAAAAGCCAGTCGTATCTCTTGCAACAGTTTCATGGGCATCCATAGCTTCCAGGATTCCCTGCAAAACAGGCCAAGTTATAAAAGTAGTTGAAACCTTTATTTCTCACTGGGCTTTTATAATATATGTATGCATTATCCTCCCAGTCCAGAGGACATTTTCTAGTCACAGGTTATTTGTATCATACACAGTGTTGTCTAGCAACATTTCCAAGGTGCCAGAAGTGGGAAGTTAAACGTACTTCAAATTTATTCACAGAGAAAGAGAAACGAGTTTCATAACCTTTTACTCACACCCACGTTATCTATTTAGTATTCCTAATAAGCACATGAGGTTGGTGATGTTGTTTTCATTATAAAAAGAAGAAATGAAGAATGAAGAAGTCACAGTTCTTCACCTCTGGTCATATAATGTGTTAATGGTAAAGCCAGGAGCAAGCTGAAACTGGTTGCTTCTAGGATCTGAACTCATATTCATAAACTCCATGCCTTTCATAACTCCAAGAAAGGAAAACAATACGTCATGTAAACTGAGTCACACTCAAAGAAGTTTCTAAGACTAAAGGTTTTATGAAAATAAAGCAACTTACATTGTTTTAGTGTCAGATTATTTTTGGCTAGTTCATTTTAGATACTACAAAAATCTAAAATTGTTATTAATCAAATGGTTTTCTTCTCTTTCCAAAGCCTGGCTGAAAATAAGCAACTGTGGACTGACTAATAATCTGCACTTATTGGAATTTGCTCAATTGCATATTTATTTCAGTTTTTATGTATGTCATGTCTAAGTAACCATTGAATTTGGTTCAACATGCTGAAATTTGGGTAAATGAGCCTAGAGTCTGGATATGACAATATCTATGAATGATTCAAACAACTTTGCAAAACCCAAGGGAACTTGGCAGAATATCTACAATTTAGACTATGAACCTGACCTATCTCACTCATCTCATTCATCATCCTCATCCTATCTATGGTTCTCAAACATTCTTTCTTATCAAGACACTTTCTGTTCATATGGTCCTTTGTCCAGGGCAAAATTTTAAATGTTTGACACAAGTATGGTGCAGAAAACAACTAGTTAAAAAAACCCTGCAACCTATAATGCTGGAGAAGAATCTGCTTAAAAGTTTTCTAACACAATTCAGCTACTTCTTATTTGACATCTAATCAGTTAACCAGTTTCATACCCCTCTGAGATTCAAAGACAAAGAGGATATTTAGCCATTTACATTGTGCATATATGACTTAATGTGAAGTAGTGTGTCTCTCTCTGTGTTTACTTTCAGTGGGATAGCAGGTATGTAGAGATAAAGGGTGTGTATCAGATGGCATGAAATTTTTCTTGGGGATGAATGTGTAATTTTGCATTTTCTCACAAAAGTTGGATTTAATAATATGATCTTCAAAATTTACTTTCCCATATTAGTTTCTCTCAGTTTCAAAGTAATGAACTTGTAGGAAAACTCAAACCGTTTGCTAAACAGGATCCCGTTCCTAGGAACTTTGAATAAATTATTCTTTGCAGGGTTACAACTCAGATATCCTCTATTAGACTTTCCACGTGTATTCTGGAATTCTTCGTTTAAACAAGCCCCCACATGATTTTTTTTGAAGCTAAACCAGACTTAATTTGGAAACTCCTGTACAAAGCCAATGGCTTTTTAGGAGATTCCTAGACAGTATTTAGAGAAATGGTAGACTATTGACATTTACATTCCTTTCTAGCACATTCTCTGATTCCTTGGTGAGGGCCTATGAACACTCTGTTCCTATTCTCCCATCTCCGTCTGCCACACATCAGTCTGGAACATCCCTCGGATAGGGACATCTGCCCAGGACTGACTTTTGGAAGGCCTCCTTCACCTCCTTGTTCCTCAGGCAGTAGATGGCTGGGTTGAGAAATGGGACAATGACAGTGTAGAGCACGGAAATGACTTTGTTGTAGTTGAAGGTGTACATGGCTCGGGGCCGTGCATAGGTGAAGAGAGTGGAGGAATAGTAGATGACGACTACTGCCAGGTGAGAGGTGCAAGTGGAGAAAGCCCTGTGACGTCCCTGGGCAGTTGGGATTCTCAGGATGGCTGCGATGATGGCCGCATAGGATGAAATCACAGCCACCAGAGGGAGTAGAATCATCACCAAAGCCAGCAAGAAGTCCACCAGCTCTGCTTGCTCCTTGTCAGAGCAGGTGAGGTTCAGCAGTGGGGAGATATCACAGAAAAAGTGGTTGATGACGTTGGGTCCACAGTAGTACAGTCGGGAAATGAACAGCAGCTTCATCATGGAGCTGAAAAACCCACTTCCCCAAGAGGCAGCCGCCAGACGCGTGGCCAAGCTGGAAGGCATGAGACTAGGGTAGCGGAGGGGATCACAGATGGCCAGGTAGCGGTCATAGGCCATGACGGCCAGCAGGACACATTCTGTGCAGGCCAGAGCAATGAAGAAGTAGAGCTGAGTCATGCAACCCACGTAGGAGACTCTTCCATCCTGGGTAAGAAAGGCTCCCAAGAGCCGAGGAATGGTAACATTGATGTACCATAGCTCCAGGAAGGAGAGGTGACCAAGAAAGAAGTACATGGGGCGATGAAGGCTTGGGGTGAGCCGGATGGTGGAGATGATGAGCACGTTCTCCAGCAGCGTCAGCAGATAAATGGCCAAAAAGAAGACAAACAGGAGCAGCTGGAGGGGTGGAGATGTGGGGAAGCCCACCAAGACAAACTCTTCCACGTGGCCTCCACTCAAATTCCCCATGATCTCTGTCCACTTGAGTGTCTGAGAAGGTAACAGCAAGAGAAAAAGGTTGAAAGATAGGTGGAACAAACCATTACCGTCTCCCCACAGCCTGCAACCACGGAAGAAGGTCAGTGGTACAACATGCTATCAATTATTATTATTATATCATTTTCCCCATTTTTTTTGCTGTTTTATCTTCCATTTCCAGGCAAAGGTCCTCAGGATTGAGGACTGTGCTTAATAACTAGCAATTTTAACTGTGCTTAGTATTGGATGAATGCTTACCGAGAGATTTCAGGACCAGCCTTGGTGTTTTGATTCTTGGGTTTTTATTTTTGTTGTTGTTGTTGTTGTTGTTATTGTTGTTTTGATGCTCTCTTTTTCCCTTCCTCAAACTTTTGAGCCCTGTAGCATCTTTACTCCATATTTGTGGAAAGAGCAAATATATCAAAGAAAGAGTGACAGCCAACTAGCGACTGAGGGTTTCATTTTCTCACGGGAAATTAAGAAAAAGTAGTAGCTCAAGGAGGATTTTTGAGGTATCGGGAAGGCAACACAGCAGCAAAAGTTAGTTTGAAAAGGGTTCATTCACAGCAGGAGAAACAATTCAGTGCAGCAATTAGGAAGCTCTATTTCAGAAAAGAGTACATTTTTTTTTCTCATTCATTTTACAACTATTTTGTCAGTACATTCTCTGTGTCAGAATTAAACTCTATAATTTCTGGGCCTGTGTGATAGGTTTAAAAAAATATCTCCCAGGCTATGTACTCTGGCGGTTCCTGTAGTCTCAGCTACCTCATGAGGCTAAGGCAGGAGGATTGCTTGAGCCCAGGAGTTTGGGAGAAGACTGGACAACATAGTGAGACCCTGGATAGAAAAACAAAAACCAAAAAGGTATGTGTGTTTCAAGTCCTGGAATTCGTAGATAGTATAAGGACTTTTCAGATGTGATTAAATTAATAATTTTGGAATGGAAAGATCATCCTGCTTTATCTAGATGGTTCTTAAATGCAACCAAAGGGTCCTTAAAAGAGAGAGCGAGAGAATTGAAATAGACATACAGAGGATAAGGCAAAGTGAAGATGGAGCTAAGAGATTATAAGAAGAGATTGCAGGGCGTAGAGGTTGGAATGACTTGGCCATAGGTGAGGAATGGCTGCAGCCATCAGAAGCTAGAAGAGACAAAGCAGGAATTCACCCCCAGAACTTCCAGAGGAAGCACAAGCCTGCCAACACCTTGAATCCAGCCAAGTGGATTCCAGATTTCAGACTCCTGTTCTGCAGGACTATGAGAGTAAAGCTCTGTTGTTTTAAGCCATTAAACTGTGTCAACATTGCCACAGGAAATTGGCAATGCTGCAAAAGAAATGAGGTGTTCCTCTTCCTCCTAATCATTCTGCTCTGCCTTTCCAGTCTCCTATCAATCTTGCCCGTGACCTGGTATTGCCAGAAGACCTCTGGTAAAACTGCAAATCTGACTTGAGCTAGGGTCATATATGCAATATTATCATTCATTCCCAGTTTTGTCAAGATTTAGCCCTTTGCATTTTTCGCCTTTAAGAAAATTTCAAAGGGCTGGGCCCGGTGGCATATGCCTGTAATTGCAAGCAACTCAGGAGGCTAAGACAGGAGGATGGCAAGTTCAAGGCCAGCTTCAGCAATAGCAATATCCTGTATTAAAATAAAAAGTAAAAGAACTGGGGGTATAGCTTAGTAGTAGACACCCCTACAGTTCAATTCCTATTACAATAAATAAATAAATAAAATTTAAAATAATATGCCAGCTTGATGACTTCTTTTAATCAGACATTTATGTAGTTAAAGGGACTCTAATTCTACTGCATTGGTATTATTGACCTTTCTAAATGAAACTACTATATCACTTTTTTATAGGTTCAGTGAAATCTAAACATCAAGGCTATAATACCCACTAACAACTTATTTCAAAAATTATGCAAATAAATGTCTTTAAAATATGAGAAGTTTTACATCATTTGTCTCATCATAGTCACAATGTAATGTAATGTCTTTTATAATTGCAAATCTTTAATGGATTTCTCTATATCTGTCTACATTTTTTTCCTGAACTCTAAAAATTATAAGTGCTTTATAAAATATTTTTCTCTAGAGATTATATAATTAGCATACATTCAGCCAAAACAACAAAAATAGATGATATATTTTGAAAAACTATATTAGACACAATATTAAAAATTTATTGGAAAACCATCTTCTAATAATGTGGATTGAGCTTTCTCTTTTCAATTCTTATGTGGATTCAAGACTATTTATTACCACCAATGGGAAAGGTTTCAGCATCAATTTTATTTTATTGTTTCACTTTGGAGATATAAACACTGAGAAAACTAGTTCATATAAATAAATGACATTGATGTCCCATCACTATGGGAATAAAAGTAGTGCTGTTATAGAAATAAGATAATATTATTGGAACTTTCTGTTAGTTATGTGCAGAAATTTTATAGTACTCAATCATCAAAAATATTTTTGTTGATTTATTAGTGGACGACTCACTTAGCCAATTCAATTGTGTTGAAAGAAACAGATTGGAAACCGCTCACTTGCAGTAGGATGTGTTTTCCCTTTATCTGTCCTTCATTTTTTTTCAGCACTGACATTGATATTGATACTAAGTTACTATTCTTGGTAAAAAGAAGATTTCCTAGAACACATGAGTAGCATGAATTTCAGTCCTGTGTTGTAGAATCTTAAATAATCTCCTTTATTCAGATATTTATATTATAGATTCAGATAATTGAACTTAAATGCAAACTGGGGTTCTCTTCTAGTTGAAGTAGAGCATAAGATACAGTTAAAATTTCAAACTGACCAGGGTCAATCCTAAAGGACAAGAAAAGGACATTACTGGAGAATGGAGTGAGAATAGGAAGCAGGTTAGGAAACTCACTGTCTGCTTCACAAGTTTGTTTAAAGCCAACCTTGTTCTGCAGCCCACGGTGGGTTAAATTATCTGTCACCTTAAAGGCAAGCCTGTAAATGGAGACTCTGTGCCTAGAGGTTCCTGTAACTCTAATTTCCAGTCCACTGGTCTGTAATCCTTCATGTTATCATTGTCACTGGTTTTTAACTCAGTTGTTCAAAGTAGAATCCTGTTTATTATTCACATTGGCTTGCTATTGCCAAAGACTTTTCTCCAGCCAAAAAAATGTTGGTCTCTAATCTCTTTCAGTTACATCTCTTCACTTTTTCTGTACCCTGCTTTGAACCTGCCCTCTCTTTTGGACAAGGGCCTCCTATGTGGACTACTTCTGGTTGACTATCCAGATTCTTCCTACAGCACGGAGCATATCAGTGCATGGTGTGCACTGGACTTGTGTTTAATGCTTCTTTCTTAACCTGATTATTCTAATGTCTGGGCTGTGCCTCTCCCCTCTCATCAGTCTAGAAACTACCTTTCTCCTCTGTTAGCACTTCAAGATTTTCATGATATCAGGGCAGGATTCTACCACTAGGGCAACACAAGACGGCAGAGCCTGAAATTCGCACATCAACCCAGTGATGATCTCTCTTATGCACCTTACTCGTTTTACAAATAATATTCCTAAAAGTAATTAATGGGGAAGAGCTTGAGAATGTCTCCCATTGCACTTCCTCTCAGAATCAACAGCAGGTCTCAACTCATACATAGGTCCTCTTGGGACTAAAAGGAAACTAATGGGACTGCACAATCCACCTTCTACCTACTTTGAATGGTCCTTTCGTGGTCAACTTGCTTAATATCTATTGCTCATCCTCTGATTTAACCTTCCAGCACATCAGAATTTTTCAAGGGGCCATACTGTTGTTTTTTTTAAAGTTTGGTCTTTTACACATGAATTATTGCAACAAACATGAGTGTTTCCGTGAAGACTTTGTCCAACAGGGTCCCTTGCATCTATTACTGTGACCATGACTCTGATCTTTGAGGTAATAATGTATTCACCTGCACTTTTCTTACTCGAGAGCAGAAACTATTTATCGATCCTACTTGAAGTTCAGTTCTTTATTCATGATGTGTGACCAATATATAGTTATCAGATGATTTAAGTACATTAGGTAATCATTGAGAAATTTGGGAATGTAATGTTTTGTCTTGTCTCAAGAGTAGAAGGCATAACCTGTTAATCTGTCAAAATAGTGCTGCTATTGTTGAAATCCGCTCTTCCTTCATCATTAGACAGTGACAAGCAAATAGAAAATTTGGGTGAAGATTATTTGCTTACAAAGTGAAATAAGTAGTTTTATTATTTTAGAAAACATGGGTGATTTTGTAGGTGTGTGGGCCTGAAACCATGCAAACATCATTTGGATCACTTATTTGGCTACTGACACCAGCAAAATGCTCTGAATTCCTGGATGTTATATAAATGAAGCTTTAACACTCCATAGTCTGGCCTCCTGGGGTGCTTCCCTGGAAGCAGCACAGACCTTCCTAAGAGACACATCGGCACAGCCTTACACATCAGCACACCCTCTTTTTGAAGGAAACTTTTGTCTTTATTCATTTTTTCCTTGAATTCTCCCTTGGATCATCACAAATGGAAGACACTGAATGCCCACTGAGTTGACTATTGAGAACTGTCTGGAGTTCTAATTATACTCTCCGTCTGTGTCCACAAGGTATGTAAAGAAGGTATGATAAAATGCATGACTGTGTGACCAACACTGAGTGCTTTCCATATGTTCACTTAATCCTCACAGTAGCCCAATGGGTCTAATCACCTTTATTTGTAATTGAAACAAAGATGAGTGTTTTTTTTTTTTCCCTCAAAGTCACACATTTAAGAAATCTTCAAACCTGCATAAATCAGATGATCATGGAGTTATTACGGCAAACTTAACCTCTATCCTATTCATGTACTATGGACAGAAGTATATGTCTTGGGCATAGCCAGATGGGCTCATTTACGTAAAAATAAATTCTTTTGTTGAAGATTGACTCCTGCCTCTCTTACTACTGCCCTTTGCTTTCTGGGTTTCCCCTTCCCATAAATAATTCCTGCCTTGTCCAACACCATTATAGATCTCCAGAATTTTACCATATTCTCACTTAAAAAATATCTCTTATGAAATGCAAATCAAAACCATAAGGAGCTACCATCTGGAACCAGTCAGATGGCTATTATAAAAAGAAAAAAGAAAAAACCATATATGTTGGCAAGGTTGCAGAGAAAAAAAGGGAACTCTTAACCCTGTTGGTGGGCATGTAAATTAGCACAGTCATTATAGGGAACAGTGTGGGGGCTCCTCTGAAAAACAAACAAACAAAATATGTCTACCATATGATCCAGGTACCTCACCTCCGAGTAAATAGTCAAAGGAAATGCAATCATCATATCAAAGAGATACCTGCACACCCGTGTTTGTTGTAGCTCTAGTCACAATCCACCAAGATTTGAAATCAACTTAGGGGCCCATCAAAAGATGGAAGGATGAAGAAAATATAGCATGTGTATGCGATGGGATATCATTTAGCTCTTTACAAAAGAGTGAGATCCTGTCAATTGCAGCAAGATGTGTGTTTCTGAAGGACATTACATTAAGTAAAATAAACCAGACACAGAATGGCAAGTATCTTAAGTTTTCTTTCATAGGTCGGAACTAAAAAAGTTGATCCCAAAGTGGAAAAAAGGAGAAGAGAGATGAGTAGAGGCTAGGAAGTGTAAAGGAAAAGAAAGACAGAGGGGGGTTGGATAAGGGGGACCTAAAGACAGTTAGATAGAAATAATAAGTTCCAATGTTCGACACAACAGGGAGAGACCACAGTTTACGATAACCTATTATCTGTTAGGAAGAACTATCAGCGAGAAGCTCAAAGACTCCAAACTCAAAGACACAGTGAGGTGGAAAGATGAGTCACCCTAATTTGATCATCTCCCATTATAAACCTGTACGGAAATGTCATACTCTATCCCACACAGATTAGAACATGTTCATTAAGAAGCAGAAAAACGAAAACATCCCTTATACCTGTGAACATTTCAAGTGTATTTCAAAGGCACCCTCCCCAGAATCATAACTGATGCTTATAAGAGTAACATAGCAAGGTACTCACTGTGAGATGTTTAGATCATGAAGGTTTTTCAGGTTTGAAGCACATTAAACATCTGAGGACGCTTAAGAGATTCCAAGATGATGAGGGACCTGGAAACCTCAGGGAATGCTGGAGGGTCTGAGGGTGTCCATCCTGGACGAGGGCAGCTCTTCCCACCGAGGCTTCCCAAGTCCCTTGCTTGCCGTCCTCCACTGTCACTCTCTCTCCCCGTCTCAGGGTACTTGTCGATGGCTGGTGACCTGTTCCTTCTGGGCAGGCATGGTCTGCCTCAGGTTCCTTTCAAGGAAGCTGATACTTCATGATGGTCTCTGAGTCATTTGCGACTTGACAGGACAGAGGTCGAGCAGATGGGTCCTGAAGCCAACAGGGGCAGCTGAAACCAGCCTTTATCACAGGACTGTCCCTCATCAGGGACATAGCCCCTTAGGACCTATTGTCACAGTGACCCGCCTCCCCCCAACAAGACTGTGTCCAAGTCACCTCAGGGAACATTTGTTCTGGGGCTCAAGTGACACAGTAAAAGTGCAGGCTGGGAGCCCAGTCCTGTCTGAAACCTTGGCATTCACTGTCTGAATGCCAACCAACTCTTTTTTCAGAGATGCTGAAGAGGTGGACAGAGATGATAACGCAAGGCTAAAATTCGACTGAGGAAATAAAACAGTGAAGTTAGAGAGTGGTAGACCAGTGGTTTCTGACACTGTTACGTTTCTTAAGAAGGTGTCTATCTCTGTGTCATATCCCTGTCTGTGTTTATGTGTGAGGGGGAGATGCTTTGTCCCCCTTCCCTGTGTCTGGGAGCTCCACCATGGAAACACCTTTTCCTGCTCACCTGTTTGTTTGTTTGTTTGTTTGTTTTTCTCATCCCTTCACAAATAAAACAAGGCTAGGAACGCACACAGGGAACACCCCAGATATTTGGAATGGACAGAAGAGTCATTGCAGCTTACTGATCCCTGGCTCAGATTTGAGTCTGTTTCTGAAAGCGACGATGTTTTCTTTCTCCCACAGTTTTAATTTCCTTGACAGGAAAATGCTGACAGGAAACTGCTTGCTTCTTGTTCTACTGCAGCCGTCACAAAGGAAGTGGCTCCCTCCAGGGTTAGGCCGAGTGACCTGTCTAAGATACAGTACTAGGGAAGGAGCACATTCAAAGTCCTTGCTGTCTCCTCTCAGCAATGATGAAAAATTATTGTTAGCGCAGATTATTCTATAGTTACAAATATAGCTGTGTGCCACAGAAGGACATTTCTATCAGCATCATAATATCAGATCATAATAAAGTTGAAAAAATTCCTATCACCTAGTGAGTACATACCACAATACATCAGGCATGTGATGCCAGTGTTAAAAAAAAAAAAAAAAAAAAAAAAAACTACATGGCTAGTTCTATAAAGGTATAGCGCATATGAAAATGTATAGTATATAATACTTGTTAATTATTAACTGACTTTTTAATTATACTATACTTTTTCATTATCTTAGAGAGTCTACATATATTTGAAAATTTTGCAATGATGATATTGGATGGCTATGCTAATGGCTATGTATTTACTATACTACGATTTTCCCTTTATTTTTGTGTTTGTACCAGTGCATTGTAATTACAGACAATAGTAGGATCCGTTGTGATGCATTTGTACTTGCACATGCTTGAGTCCATTTAAGTCCTCAGTGCCTCCCTTTCTCATTTGTTCCTCCCTCTGCCAATTTCCTTCCTCTACTCCCACTTAAGTTGTAAACATCAGTAAGCCAGGCTCAATGGTGCACACCTATATCATTCCAGCAGCTCGGGAGGCTGAGACAGGGGGATGGACAGTTCAAAGCCAGCCTCAGCAATGGCGAGGTGCTAAGCAACTCAGTGAGGGCTCTGTCTCCAGATAAAATACAAAACAGGGCTGGGGATGTGGCTCAGTGGTTGAGTGGCCCTGAGTCCAATCCCCAGTACCAAAAATAATAATAATAAATAAATAAGTAAAAGTGGGATTCATTGTAATATAGTCACTTAAGCACATAGTAGAATTTGGTCAATTTAATTCACCAGTACCTCCCCTTTCCTTCGCCTTTCTTCCCTTCAATTTCCTTACTCTACTGGTCTTCTTTTCTACTTTCTTTCTTTTGTGTTGTTTTTTGTTTTGCTTTGTTTATTCTTTTTTTTTTTTTTAACCAGGGATTGAACCCAGAGGTCCTTAACCACTTAGACACGTCTTCAGCATTTTTTATTTGTTTATTTATTTTTTATTTTGAGTCAGAGTCTCGCTAAGTTGCTTAGGGTCTTGCTAAGTTGCTGAGGATGGCCTCAAACTTGCAATCTCCTGCCTCAGCCTCGCTATTTGCTGGGATGATAAGCATGTGCCACCACACCCAGGTTCTTTTCTACTTTCTTTAGATGTCTTATGTTTGTTTCTGTTGTTGTTGTTGTTAGTTTTGGGAATTAAAATCAGGGTGCTCTACCACTGAGCTATGGGTTTTCTATTTTTATTTGAGACAGGGTCTGTTTAAGGTCCCCAGGCTGGCCTCAAACTTGCACTTCTCCTGCCTCAGCCTCTGGAGTTTTTGACACTAGAGCTTTGTACCACATCACCTGGAAAGATCCACTCAACTCTCGAGTTTCTACATGTGAAAGACAATATTCAACTCTTGACTTTTGAGGACTGGTTTATTTCACTTAGCATAATGTTTTCCAGTTCCATCCATTTGCCTACTAATGACATAATTTCATTCTTCTTTAGAGCTAAATAAAACTCCATTGTGTATAGGCACCACATTTTCTTGATCCACTCATCTGTTGGTCACCTACACTGGTTGCATGAAATCAACAACTATAGTATCCCAATGTTTGTAGCAGTGCCATTCACTATACTTTCATTATTTTTTTTTTTTTTTTTAGTGCTGATAATTAAGTCCAGGACTTCGTCCATGAGCTACATCCTCAGCCCTCATATTTTAGTACTTTAGAATGTACTCCTACATGTGGAAAAAGAAAGATAGAAATTTACTGTAAACAATCTGCTGTGTTACGCAGGCAGCAAACTCACACCTCTCATATTTTAACTATTAGGAGGTTGGGTTGAGTGATCAACCGGTATCAACTAGGTTTGTGTAAGAAAATACACTCCATGAAGTTCCTATACATCAAAATATCCTAATGATGCATTGATCAGAACCTGTCCCCATTGTTAAGCATACAGTTTTCAAAAGATTAGATGATACCATGAAGAGTTGGAGAATTGCTGTTATGTCTTTGTCATTTTGAGATATATATATTTTAGTTGTCAATGGACCTTTATTTTATGTATTTATATGAGGTGCTGAGAATCAAACCCAGTGGCTCACACATGCTAGGTAGGCACTTGACCACTGAGCCACCACACCAGCCCCTTTTTTTGATATCTTTATGAAAATTTTCAATCCAAGATGGATTGAATCCATGAACACAGAATCTACAGATCTGGAGGGCCCAATATAGTATACTGGAAACTTTCCTAAGAACTGTATAAACATCTCATTTAATTATTTTAGCAATACATCTACAATCTGAACTATCAAGATTCCAAAAATTTAGTGGCTTAGCATGGTAGAATTTTATTTCTCTTTCACAAAGCACAGTGATGAGCAGCGCAGAGTTGGCATGCTGTTTGGACTTCAGGAATATCCTGGGCACTTGATAAAGAAATAGATTTATGTAGCTACTGTTTGGGAAGCTAAAAGTCCAAGATCAGGTGATTCTATATGTTTGGCCTTTGGTGAGGGCCTCTGGCTGCATCACTACCTGGTGGATGACATTTCAGTGGGAGCATGTATGTGAAAGAGGTCACAGAGCAAGACAGGAAGCAATCTCAGGTTTACTATTTCTGTATTCTACTAGTTCAGATCTATTATTGAGTGCCTGCTGTGCACTGCTTTTTTATTTTTGTGGTTGGACTTGCAACTCGTGAGTTTTCCATTTGATTGTAATTAATCATTTTTACTTCTTATCTGTAACTCATTTATGATTTATTAGTGTTCTGTGTCAGATGTGACATTTTCATGATACCTTCATTTATTTATGTAATCGTGGTTTGCTTCAGATCTTTGAAAGAATTGTAATGTATTTATAATGACGACTTTGAAGTGCTTTGCCTTTTGAACATAACTTCTAGCCACTCTCACAGGCAATTTCTGTCTCTTGGATTTTTCTAGAAATGAGTCATACTTTCCTCTTAGTATAACATAATTGTTTTGTTAGTAACTGGATATTTTATATAACATATTGTAGTTACTCTGCCCAGCCCCACTGCAAGACACCCCCAGTCTTGATTTTATCCCTTGCTATTTATTTATTGAATAACTGAGTTATATTAGGTAAGTTTTAATTTTTCCACATTCCTGAAGTTTCTGATGTTGTTTCTTAGAAAATAGAGACTTGGGTATGCCCACAGTCACCCTGGGATGACAATGCATTTGGCAATTCTCACTTTAGCTGTCTTTTTTTTTTTTTTTTTTTTTTTTTTTTGATACAGGCCCTCACTAAGCTGCCCAGGCTGGCCTCTAACCTGTGACCCTCCTGGCTTACCTTCCAGGGGAGCTGGGATTGTAGACATGCATCACCACACCTGGCTAGACTGTCTTTTTAAAAAGTTATCGTTTTGCCTTTCAAGTTTAGTTTTTAACAATAAGAAATTGCTTTGTCGCAATTTCCCCCATGTGGAGATGTTATTTTATTAGCACCTGCTACTAAAAGTCTCATTTTTTTCTCAGTGTTTTGTAATTCTGTATTTGTCAAGTCCCCATATGTGAGTAATTCTTTGGGTATTTCCAGTTTCCATGTAACTATTTCTAGCTTATCCATGGATATTAAGTAGGTAATTAACAATCCCTGCCCACAGTCAATACACCAAGCAAAAACAGGTTAATTCGCCTAAATTCAGGTTCAGAAACCCAAGTCTAGACTTCACTTATTTATGTATTATAATTTTAATCATACATTTTATAGGGTGCAGTGTGATAATTCAACACATGTATACAATATATAATGATCAAATCAGGAGAGTTAACATTTTCATCTCCTTAAACATTTTTTTAAGGAGATAAAATCATTTTATATATTTATGAGGTATTTATCTTAATACATGTGCACAGTGTATCTTGATAAATTATGGACAGTCAATACCTCCATCTCTTTAATTACTATATGCTGGGAACCTTTGAGCTCTTCTCTTACAGTTATTCATAAAATATATAACATGTTAGGTAGCTACCCACAAAGTTTTGTAGAACACGTGAACTTCTTCCATCTGAGTTTTATTTTTATTGTATTTTATTTTTTGAGGTGCTAGAGGTCAAACCCATGGTCTTGTGCATGCTAGGGAGCTGATCTCCCACTGAGCTACTGCCCCAACCCTTCCAACTGGTTTGAGTACCTCTTACCAACCTCTATCTCTTACTCCTCCCTTTCCCCTTTCTCAGACTCTAGTAATCACAATTCTACATTCAGATAGATTTTGTTAGCTTCCATATATGAGAAAGAATATGCAATATTTGTCTTTTTATGTCTGACTTATTTCACTTAGGATAACAACCCCCCTTTTTGAGTCTAGGCTTAACATTCTTTGCCCCTGCCATGAGACAGTAAATTGTTATAATTTGTTTTCAAGATTGTATCTTCCCTAGATTGAATAACACAATGTCAGGAGTGAAGCCAAAGGAAAAGAAACATTCTTGCTACTGCAAGCAGTGACTGCAGATTGAAGATAGCATAGATTCTGGCTGCATTTGTGTCATGAAAAATATCCCAGGTAAGGAAAGAGAGTCACAGTAGGAGGTAAACTTAATCAGCTGATACACATAGCTATTTTCATCTATTATCTTATTGATCTTCATACAGTATACAATAAAGTATATACTGTTATAAAGTAGAGTTGAAAATTACTCCAATAGTTCTCATTCAAATTTTATTTATACCAAGTCCCAGCACAAAATTTATAACTTTCATTAAAACCACAGAGTTGGTTAACAGCATAACTGAGAAAGGATTTGGTAAATTCACTAAGCATTTATGTCTCAATTTTCAATACAATCACTCACTATTCTTTGACTTAAACTTCACAGTGCTTCTGTTTTGGTTTCTGGTAACATGAAAAATTGAGGCCGCAATCTTCTGATTTCCCCTTTTACACATCTTATACCTTGATAAAATTATTTCCAAATACTTTGTGAAATAACTCAATATCATGACAAAGCTCGTTAACATTTGCTTTTGAATATTGCTGGAGAATGGAGACACATTTCTCACATCCCTGGTGCCCTATTTCATTGAACTTGTAGGCATCTGTGTCTTGTTTGCTCAGATAAAACACGTTTCAAGATTTTCCATATTCACAGAAGGTAGGCATTGGAAGGCCGCAGTCATGATCACCGTGTTATTAAAAATATTTAGTAATCAGTGGAGCATGAACACTTAACAAATATGTATATATGTGTGTATGTGCTCATGTGTGTATATCTGTTGTCTGTGTATGCATGCAAACATCCAGATAGGTACAAGCAGCCAGTTGATGGTTTTTATATATCTCTCAACAGAAATGGTTTATCTCCTGGAAAGTGCAATACAATGCATTACAATTTCCCCCAGAAAAATCCAACATTTACATTTTCAGATATTGAAGAAATCGCTCAGTGCAGAAGTCGTGTTTTTCCTTTTGTATCCTTTCTTTTCTCACTCATGGATGGTGAAGGACACCCAAAGGTTGACTGCCAGAATCCCCTTGTCGACAGAAGTGTTCTTCCTCTGATAGTGGAAAGTAGAGGGACGGATAATTTCCTTTACAACAGAGGGCCTGCCTGACACGGTGTACGTTCCATTCTCAATCACTGGGTTTCCATATCCCAATTGCTGAAAGGGGGGCAAAAGGTATAGGCCCCTCTGGGACTTGGTCTGGAGGTCACTTAGTAAATGTCCTGGTATATTCTGGGGGACATTAAGCCATACTTGAAATCAGCAGCAATGATCCAAGGTTACTTTTTCAAGGCATCTGTCTTTCTCATGACCTTTCTAAAAGCCTGCTTCATGTCCTTGTTCCTGAGGCTGAATATGATGGGGCTGAGGAAAGGAGTGATGACCGTGTAAGGGACAGCCATGAGTGTGTCGTCTCCCCCCGAGGCTTCTGGCTTCAGGTAAACAATAGATGCGAAACCAAAGTGGACGATGACCACGGTGAGGTGGGAGGCACAGGTGGAAAACGCTTTCTGCTTGCCCTCGGCCGAGGGGATTCTGAGGACGGTGGAAAGGATGAACACGTAGGTCAGGAGGATAAGCAGGAAAGTGGCCAGCAGGCCTGACACTGAGATCACAGTGACGACGAATTCCGTGAGGTCGCTGTCTCTGCAGGTCAGCCTCACGACTGCCCGCATGTGGCAGAAGAAGTGTCTGATGAGGTTTGGTGAGCAGAGAGAACCCCTGAAGATCAGGACCGTCTCTATCAGGGAGACAGAGAAGCCTCCGGCCCAAGCGGAGGCCACGAGTTGTGCACATGCAACGTTGGTCATCAGCAGGGGATACCTGAGAGGGTTGCAGATGGCCAGGAAGCGGTCGTACCCCATCAGAGTGAGGATGATGCAGTTCGTACCCCCAAGTCCCAAAAAGAAACACATTTGCAAGCCGCAACCTGTGACTGAAATACCTCTGCTCTTGGACAGCAGATCTGCCAGCATCTTGGGGATGATCGCCAAGGTGTAGCAGGTCTCGGAGAAGGAGAGAGCACTCAGGAAGAGGTACATAGGGGTGTGGAGGAATCTGTCCACCCAAGTTAGTCCCATGATGGTCAGATTACCTGCCAGGGTGAACAGGTAGAGGCAAAAGAAGATCACAAAGAGGAAGGCCTGAACATTCGGGTAAGCAGAAAAGCCAACCAGGATGAATTCCTTCAGGACTGTCTGATTGAACTTCATTGTTTGTCTGAAATTGGAAAAAAAAAAAAATAAGCATTCAATTCTCCATTCTTCTTTGATATCCGCAGATGAAAACTGTAATAATGTGAATCAAGCAAATCATCAGAGCTATAGTTACCAACTGCTTTTTTATTTAGCAAAAACATGCAAATATAGATGATGTCTTTTCCTCTCTGCATTCATTCTTTTATTCAGCAACTAATTGTTTAGCACTTTTTATGCGACCAAGGCATAATCTGACTTATTTAAGATAATTTTATTTGCCAGTAGTATAATAAGGGAAAAAATAGTCCAAATGAAGTTCATTGGGAGAGCCACATTTGGAAAAGATTTTTAATACTGGAAAAAAACACTGAGTGGTTACTAGAGTCAAGATCCAACACAGCAACTTCCCCATAACACATGGTTTATGGATATCTATTGAGGAAAGATTAAGAATTGATTTTTCTAGTCTTTTGAGGACTAAATCTGGATGATGGCTTATAATTGCTGGAGAAACTCAGTCATTAATACCTTTATGAAGATATTTAATCCCTTCAGTATTAAAATAAATGAAAGAACATGCTCGCTTGCTGCTACTCTGAGGAGAGAGAAGGAAGGCAGTAGGGACACATCAGACTCTTAGGATTAATAGTGATTAATTAGAGCATGTGATGGTGTTACTAACCAGACTCATTATGCAAATGTGGAACAGGTGGCAAGTGAGATTTTGTCCATTTCCTCAATGCCAAGATCAACATCCAAAATGATAAAGGCTATTTGTCATTGTATGAACTCTTCAAGAGTTTACACATGATTTACTCTCGTCCTCCTCTACTTCTGCAACAAGTTGTCTTAATATTGTACACATCCAGCTTTGTATTACATTGAGCTACTGTTTCACCTTCCCCACAGGACAGTATATTTAATAACTAGTATTTATAGAGTCTATATCACATTTTTTCCAAATTCTTTCAAATGTTTATTGATTTTTCTTTTCACACCATAAATATGAAGTACCGAGGACAACTGTGAAAATGTGTGGGAGCAGCTGTAATTATTTTCCTTAGTCATGTTCGTGGCTAAAATCAAGCTACTTTGTCTTTAATTGAATATTCTTTTTCATTTATTGTGTGCTTTCTCCTTGAAGAAAGAGGCCAAACTATATTTTTATGTATTTCTCAAGGTGATAAGACAGTTTAAGAAGATAATAATTCTCAGTAAATGTTGGACGGATGAGGTAATAATCTTCGAAAGTGCTTAATCTATGCACAATTTCTGGTTTTCTTTGTTATTCTGCAATGTAACTTTCGAATATGTGGATGAACAAACTTTCCACTCCAGTTAGGTTTAGTTTTGGCTAAGATTAAGCATTCTCGTGGCAGAATCCCACTGATCACCAACAGCCAAGCCGTGTGGGAAAATGGTGTAAATTATAATGGTTCCAGGGATGATCCACAACCCCAGGAAGAGTATCTTCTAAGTTCCTTTGATTCTCTTGTTCTCTCAGACCTGTCTAGACGCTGACATAGGCATGCATGAATCACATGACCTAATTTTTCCTTACCTCCTATCTAGGACTTTTCCTTCCAGTCTCCCTTTCTCCCATGGTAGCCCCCACCCTCTTGTCTGTGAGTATCTGTGTAATCATCTTGGAGGGGGGTCATAGTATTTTTCTCTTCTCTTGCCTAAAGGTATATTATAGAACCTTGGGTTTTCTCCTGAAGCCATTTAGCATAAACCTCCTTAGCATCCAAATTTAACCTGAGTTTTTCTGGTTTCCAGATCCACTTGCAGATTATTGTTGCACTTTCCCTGATAATCAGTTTTCTGAAGCATTCTGGGCTTTTTCAAAAGTATCCTTTCCCTCCCAGATATATTAGGTCCCAACAGGTCCCTTCTGTTTTTCCTCAATTGTTGTGAAAAACTCATCTCATCCATAGAAAACTTCACCCACCTCAGCTTTTAAGCATGCTCGACTATATATAGTAGGTCTACCAGAGAGGCAATTATGTGGACTCTAGAACTAAAAGATTAAGTGTATCAAAGGAAAAATAGAACATTTGGCAAAATAAAGAACTGTTTTGATCTCTGGAGTCCTTGGATCAAAACCCATGATCTCTCTAACACACTGTGTGAAAACAGTCTGATTTCACACAGCATAAACTACCCCTTCCTACACAACCGGGTTGTAATGGTTGTTTTCAAAGCCATCAATAAATTCAGCAGTGTTTTGAAAATGCAAACAATCGTCAATACAAATTCAAAGACGGGTCTTTCCTTTTCTTTCTTTTAGTGATCACAATTGATTATGACCAGAAGAGAGTCAATCCACCTGGAACAGTTTCCTACCTTGTGTATTTTCTTAACTTCCAACACCAAGTCATCATCACAGTTATATTCCTCCAAATGACAGTCTCCACAGTGAGGATGGAAGCATGTTTCGTTTTCCACTCAGAAAGGAGACATTGACTTCGTATGAAAAGTGCTGGCCTGAGTCTGAATTCTTACTTTTATCACTGCTTGTTTAGTGACCTTAGGAAAATCACTGCACCTGCTGAATTTGAATTTTCCCAGCTGGGAAGTGAGCGAGGATTCAGAGTTTGTAAAAGCTTCAGGATTTTATGGTTCCATAAAATCCTTGCGATATGAGGCATGGGGCTTGGCCATATGTTCAGTGATCAGTCCTAACCACCCACTAAAATAGAGACTTCCTTTCTATGGGTTTAGAGATACTCTCTGATTATTATCAGAGCTTAAGTTCCTTTAGCTCTAGAGGGTTGGTTCTGGTTAGGAGATCCCAGGAGACTACTCTTCTCTTTCATCAGAGGGAGCAAAAACTTTTCCACCTAACTTTGTAATTTGCTCTCATTAGGTGTAGGGCTTTGTATGATGCATGACTTACAAAATGCTTCTGGAAATCTCTGGGGATTTAAACCTTGCAGAGTTCATCCTGCCCATAAACAAGGTTTTCTGCTACTTTGGAATTAATGTTTTGGCAGGAAGACCAAATGAAATTGTGATCACGATGTTCATTCTATTCACTTTCTCACTGAAAAAAAATTGCTCTTCTTGACCAAACTTCAGACAGGCTCCTCTAAGCCTGCTTCTCAAATGACCCTGGGCTTCCGTGTCCATACTTCCTGGGCTTGTATTGGCCCCCTATAGCAAGTTCAGTTTAGAAGAATCCCCTTTCTTGACATTTGAGAACCCCCAATATCTGAGCAAATTCCTCTTCCGCTGCCATTCCCCAGGTGATGGATGTCTAATTATCCCAGGCTGCCTTCAGCAAGAATCCTGTTGGATCTCTTTAGTACGAACCCCCCACCTCCCAATGTTTCCTGTTAATAATGTTTTATCCTGATATTATCCAACTCTGTTTCATGATTATAAGTCCTCACTGTCCCATATTGTATAAAAAATTTAGCCCAAGGCAGGAGTGGTACTACATGTCCACAATTTCTAGTGACTCAGGAAGCTGTAGCAGGGAGAGTGTAAGTTTGAAGCCAGCTTCAGCAACGTAGAAAGACCCATGACCCTCAGCAACTCAGCAAGACCTTGTCTCAAAAATTTAAAAAAAAAAAAAAATGAGGACTGGGGATGTAGCTCAGTGTAAACCATCCCAGAGTACCATGTCCAGAATTAAGCCCACTGTTAAACTGAGATGTCTTTCTCTCTATTAAAATATTTCATAAATAAAATCCATTTTGCTATTTTAGTTACTGTCTGGCTCTGATTTTCTTTGACACCACTCACTACCAACACAGTTTCTCTAATAACTGACTCCCTTCCTGGATATTTAAGGACCAATAGTATGTTAAAGACTACACTAATTATTGTGGGAATACTCAGAAAAATATAAGGAATGGAGTTTTATTTCAAAGGGTTTATGTCTTTGTGGGGAAAGCAAAATGGTGCCCATGAAAAATGAAATACACCTTAGTGTGCTGAGCACTTAACAATGATCAGACAAGAGAAACTGATAACCACTGGACCAAGGTGATCCGTGGAGGGGTGTTTGGAAGAACTTTTGAAAATAGCAGAGTTGGAATGCCAGTTTCTGGTAATATCTTGTGGCAGTATAGTAGTTCAAATACATAGTGACCAAGGACAAAATATATAACCCAAAGGCACATCCTTAATGTCCACCTCCTCCAGCCACACCCTACCTGCTCCAGTGACCACTCTGTCAATCCCTATTAGGGGATGAATTCAATGACTGGGTGAGGATCCAGTAACCCAGTCATTTCACATTTCACCTCTGAAGGTTCTTGCATTGTCTCACATAGGAGCTTTGGGAGAATACCTAATATCTAAATCATAACAGACCCTTAAAACGGAGGAAATAATGCCAAGTTAATAAATGGATGGTATCAAATTAAAAGGCTTGTGCACAGCAAACAAGAATGTGAAGAGAGAACCCACAGGATGGGAGAGAATCTTTTCTACACACTCTTTTGACAGAGGATTAATATCCAGAATATATAAAGAACTCAAAATCTTAACACCAGGAAAACAAATGACCCAATTAATACAGGGTCAAGTGAAATAAACAGACACCTCTCAAAGAAAGAAATAAAAATGGCCACCACCACCACCACCCCGCCCCACGTTCAGCATATCTAGCAATTAGGGAGATACAAATCAAAACTACATTAAGTTTTCATCACACACCAGTCAGAATTTTAGTCATCAAAGATACAAATAATAATAAATTCTGGAGAGGTTGTAGAGGGAAAAGAATACTTTTACACTGTTGGTGGGATTGTAAATTAATACAACCACTATGAAAATCAGTATCAGTCCTCTAAAGACTAAAAATGGAACCACCATATGACCCAGCTATACCACTCCTCAGTATTTATCCTAAAGAATTTAAGTCATCATTCTATAATAATATATGCACACCCATATTTACTATTAGCATCATAATTCACAATAGTCAAATTACAAAACCAGCCTAGATGTCCATCAATTAAAATTTTAATGTAAAACTGTTATTGAATAAAAATATTACTTTAACAAATTACTTTAGCTATCCATGACTCATATTTATTTTGGATAAAACAAAACAATTCAGGGTCAATTTTGTTGCAAAATGTTTTAATTCATAGATAAGTCAGTTTTCTTTCAAAGTACTTTAGTTTATACACAGGAACACTAAAAACTTTTATTCACAGAAATATAGAAAATATATGAAAGAGCATTTGTTTATTTATAGCAGTGGCCACTCAATTTTTTGAATTTCTTTCAAATTGTGTACTAATGTTTATAGCCTATAGATTTACCATCAAAAATATTTTTAATTATTTCTTAGAAAATAATTTTACTTGTTCCTTTTTCTGCTTTCTCAAAAACAAAATGGAATTTACTTGGCTTGCAAATGTAGTCATTGAATTTCAGTAAGATGCAAATTTTCAGGCCAGGCACAGAGGTGCATACCTATAATCTCAGCAGCTAAGGAAGCTGAGTCAGGAGAATCTCAAGTTCAAAGACAGCCTCAGCAAAAGTGAGGTGCTAAGTAACTCAATGAAATCTGTCTCTGACTAAAATATGAAATAAGTTGGGGATGTGGCTCAATGGTCAAGTGCCTATGTGTTCAATCCCCAGTATCCCTGCCCCGGCCCCAAATATTCAAATTTTCAGTTTCTGAAAAGTTTAAGTTTTCTGATTTTTATCAAATGACTGTTAATTATGATTATCCATCTATTGCAAAGTCTTTGTTTAACTTTATATTTTCAGAAATATAAACCAAAATACTATTGTTCTAAATCACCTTTGGCCATTGAGTTTTTAATGAAATCTTTTAGCCTATTACATGCTTTAACTAATTATTTCTGTTTACCTAACTGAAAACTTTGAAAGTACAGATGTTACTCATTCCATTTAGAAGACTGTCATAGACTAACTGATGGCAATATGACTTCTACTTCTAAGAAGATGGAGTAAAAGTATTTTCCCCATTTCTACCAATTAGTACAACCCAAAACTATAGACATTACATAAAAAGCATGTATTAAAAATAATCTATGAATGTGGAGAAAGTCAAGAGAAGTCCGAAAATTTGCAAGTAAAAGGAAATTACATTTATGAATTCTCTGGATTTTCTTGTTGCAGCAGATATCTTAATCTTAGAGCTGATGATGTCAGCAACACTGGAAAGTCAGAAACTAAAAACACTTATTTTTTCCTTATATTTTCTATTTCTTTGTGGAAATTTTCTACTTCTTTCCTGAGTGAACACCAAACAGGATAAAAAGAAATCCCCACCAATTCACATCATAGACAAATTCCTGAAAACATTGAAAGATAATTTAAAAAAACCCTTGAAATCAGCAAGAGAAAAATGATATTTTATCTAGAAGAGTAAAACAATTTGAATGATAGCAGATTTTTCAGCAGAAAACAGGGATTCCAAAAGGAAGCTTTTTAAAATTTTTATTAGTTATTGATAGACCTTTATTTATCTGTTTATACATGGTGCTGAGAACCCAGTGCTTCACGCATGCTAGGCAAGTGCTCTACCACTGAGCCACAACCGCAGCCCCAAGGAAGTGTTTTACAGAAACATATAAATGACTTTAGCAGCTGATGAGTCATATATTTTATCAGGACTCCATTGAAGCATGAGCACTAAACAGAAAGAAAAAAAAAATCTCAGTTAAATCAACATCTTCAGTTTTAGATCATTTAATTCTTCAAATAGCAGTTATGAGTGACCTAACTCTGACCATCATCTCAAGTTTTTAATATCAGAAAAAATCACCAACACATAGATGAGAAATAACTGAGGATATAATATGCAGGTTCCTCATCTCAATCTGTCTTATTTTAAGAACTAGAATATCTAGTATTTTATTTAATTTAAACACATATTCACCATAAAATGGAAATAAGAGTTTTGTTTATGATAGGAATAAAAACAGAGAAATATATGTCTCACCCCAAAAATGAACATCACATTTCATTTTTAAGAAGCATCGTAAACCAAGGTAATTTTACAATGTCTCTAAACTCCAAATATATTTTCATTCTCTCTTCAATGTAAAACCATTATCTAAGAAGATTTGTCAAGCTTTATTATGTGCAATTTACATTATCACATAAATCTATTTTAAAATTGAGGTATTATTTACAGAGAGTAGAATGCATAAGCAAGGAGTGTAGCATTCAGTGAGTTTGCCTAATTTATAGGTCACCAAATCTGACTGTGAGGTCTAGAAAAATTTTATCACACAAAATGTAGGGTCTAGAAAGTTCCTTTGTGGGTTTTTCTAAACAAAGCCCACCAAAATCAATGAGATAATTTCTATAACCATCACAAAATTTTCTTGTTCTGTGAACTCATAAATGGGACTGTATTATTGTTTCTCCTGTTGCTCAACATAATACTTCTGATATTTATGCATGTATGATTTCATTCTTTCTGTTTTTATTAGTGTTTCTTGTTCTTTATTGCTAGTTATTATTTCATTTTATGAGTAGTCTACAACTTTATTGATCTGCTTTTGGACATTTGGACATTTTCTAATTTCTTCTTATTATAAATTAAATGCTAAAACATTCCTACAAATCTTGATGTGAAAATACACATACTAAATCTGTTTACATTAATAGAAACCAGCATTCTTTCTTACAGGGTGGCTGTTTCATTTTTCTTTGCCATTTTGCTCTTTGGTAAGATTTTTTTTAATTTTCCATACCTTGATTTATTAATTTATTCTACTTCTATGCTTTGCTAAAGATCTTTTCAGGACAATGAAGATATTCCCTTATGTTTTATTTTGGTTGATGTATGGTTTTGCTTTTACATTTAGGTCTGTGCTCCCTTTTCTATATGTACATAAAATTAAGCAGTGATTAAGTTATTATTCCCAAATGCAGTTGTTTCCGTATCCTTTGCCTGAAAGATTTTCTTTCCTTCATTGAATTTCACCAACACATTTACTGATGTCTAATTAACTCTACATGTGACTATTTCTGGATTCTATTTTTCCATAGTATGCCAGTAGCATTCTGTTTTTGTTATTATTGCTTTATAGAACTTTTGAAATCAGGGGCTTAAATCCTCCATGTTTCTTTCTCAAAGATTCTTAAGACTTCATATTTCCTTATGAAATTTAGAGATAGTTTATCAATTTCTATAGCAAAGCCTGCTGGTATTTTTTTTAATTGAAAATGCATTAACTAGACAGGTAATTTGGGAAACTTGAATATTTACCATATTGAGTATTTTAATTCATAAATTTGCATACATCTCCATTTAAGGATTTTTAAAATTTTTGCCCTTTGTTCTAAACTTGTAGCATTAATTATAGAGCACTTCTCCACTTTTGTTAAGTTTAATTTTAATTGATTCATTTTCGATGTTATTAAAATTGACATTTAAAAATAAATAGGCAAAAGAACTAAACAGAAACTTCTCAAAGAAGAAACATAAGAAATTTATGAAAAAATGTTCAGCATCTCTAGCAATTACGGAAACACAAATCAAAACTACACTAAAATTTCATCTTATTCCAGACAGAATGGCAATTATCAAGAATACAAGTAATAATAAATGGTGACCAGAATGTGGGGCAAAGGTACAGTCTTACGTTGTTGGTGGGACTGAAAATTAGTACAACCACTCTGGAAGATAGTGTGGAGATTCCTCAACACACTAGGAATAAAACCACCACATGACCCAGCTATACGACTCCTTGGTATTTATACAAAAGATCTAAAGTCAGCGGCGTACTATAGCAATACAGACACACGTCAGTGTTTATAGCAGCACAGTTCACAGTAGCCAAATTATGGAATCAGCTCAGGTACCCCTCAACAAATGAATGGACAATGTGGTATATACACACAATGGCGTTTTACACGGCCATGAAGAAAAATGAAACAATGGTATTTGCCAGTAAATGGATGGAAATAGAAAAAAAATCATGCTAGAAAAATAAGCCAGACTCAAAAAGTCAAGGGTCAAATATTTTCTCTCATATGTGGAAGCTACAGAAAATTAAGGGGAAAGAAGGCAGTTGGGGAAGGGATCAGATATAAAGATACAGGGAAGATCAGTGGAGTAGGAGACTGAGAATGAAGGAGAAGGGAGGGAAAGGGGAAGGAAAATGGAATGAATTTAACACAATCATGTTGTATTTATATACAAAGTCACTATAGGGAATTTCACCTTTATGTATATGTAGAAGAAAGAAAATTTAGTAAAGTAGAAGAGAAAGAATGAGGAAGGAGGGAGAGGAGGAATGGGGATTGAAATCAAATTCCTTGCATGCTTGATTTTGTCAAAATGAACCTAAATACTATATATAATTACAGTGCTCTAATAAAACTATTTCTTATCCTTTATTAATAATTTTAAAATAATTCATTTGATGTATCATAAATAACTTAAGATTTTAATAGAACTAATGCATTTATTATTTCTAGTGGCCCTTTGTGTATAATTTAGTTAGAATATCTAGGTATGCAGTGATAAAATCTGAAAATGAATAAAGTCTTGTCATTCCTTTCACATAAATATTTTTTATGTCTTTCTCTTATGTTATTGTACTGGTTTGAACCTCCAGTACAATGTTGTATGTAGTTGGTAAGAGTGGACATCTTAGGGGAAAAAGTTTAATTTTTTACAGCAAAATATGATATTAGCTTTAGGCGTGTCATAGAAACAGATTTGCCCATGAATGAATACTGATTTTTATAATTGTTTTTGACAAATGTTGAGGTGAATAAATTAATGTCTTATCATTTCTTTTATTAATGTAGTAAATTATGCTAATAAATTTCAGTTAGAAAATCAGTCTTGCATCCTTGGAATAAGACGCCCTTTTCATGGAATATTAATCTTTTTATGTTTTGTTGCAATACATTTTCTAATATATCTTTAGGGACATTCGAAACCATGTTAATGTGTTATAGTAGTCTGTAATTTTGTTTTCTTGTAATATACTTGTCAGGTGTCAGTTGTAATGTCATTTTGGGCTCATAAAATGACAAATGAATTGATCTCCAACATTTTATTCCATGAAAGAATTTGTTTAGCATTGTTCATGGTTTACCTTAAGTATTCGATAGAATTAACCAGTAAAATGATCTGAACATATTTAAAGAAAGTATTTGATAATTCAATACATCTATAGAATATATTGTGATGAAATCAGGATAATTAGTATTTTTGTCCCCTCGTCATTTCTTCATGTTTGGAGTTTAACTTTCCCTTTTCTATTCTTCATAAAATATATACGAGATTGTTGTAAACTCCAGTAACACTACTGTGCAGTAGAGCCCTAGAATTTATTCTTCCTATCTCATGGTATTTTGGTACCCCTAACCTCCCTCCTCTCCCCACTCCCCCACCCATCCCAGCATCTATTAATCACTATTTTACTCACTTCTGTGAGGTCAAAGTTTATAGCTTTCACATATGGAGAGAACCTTCAGGATTTATCCTTCTGTGTCTGGCTCATTTCACTTGATATAATGTTGTCCAGTTTCATCTATTTTGCCAGAAATTGCAGCACTATTCACAGTAGTTAAATAATGAATCAGCCCAGGTGTCCATCACAATGAATAAATAAAGAAAATGTGGTGCATATATAAACAAGAGAATACTATTCAGCCACAAAAATGAATTAAATCCCATTGTAGGTAATAAAATGAATTTGTTTTTCTTTCTGAATACTTTTGTCTATTTTTAAAAACATATTTTGGGAAGGGCACAGTGGTGCATGCCTGTAATGCCAGTGGCTCAGGAAGCTGAGGCAGGAGGATCACGAATCCAAAGCCAACCTCAGCAAGAGTGAGGTATGAAGCAACTCAGTGAGACCTGTCTCTAAATAAAATACAAAATAGAGCTGCGGGTGTGGCTCAGTGGTTGAGCACTCCTGAGTTCAATCCCTGGTACGCCCCCCTCCTACAACAACAACAAAAGGGGTGAGTGTTCAGTTTTTCTCTATATTTTTGCAACCTTTGGAGTTCTTTTAAAATAATTTTTTAAGTTCTCTAAAGTTGACACTAACCTATTCATAATATTCTTATTCTAATTGCCTATATAACCTGAATTAATATTCCTTCTCCGGTTGTTTTTAATTCTTCCCTCTGTATTCTGATCAGTCTTAATAAGGATTTATCAATTTCCCTAAGAACTTCAAGACCTAGGTTTTGGTATTGTTAATTTTCTTTTTTAAAATTATTGTTTATTATTTATATATTTATTATATTTTTCTTCTCCTTATTTTTTGGGGTAGGCTTACTTTTTCTCTTAATCACCATTCATTGTTTTAATTCTTCATTTTTCTGAATATGAGAATTTAAAACTATAAATTGGTTATTTGAACAATATGGAGTGCATTTCATAAATATTAACAATATTTTTTGTTTTTAAAGTAGAAATATATTCTTTCTAAACTTCATGTATTATTCTTTGACTATGAGTATGTTTAAAGACAGAGAGAGAGAGCGAGAGAGAGAGAGAGAAATTGATTAGCTCAGCTTCATTCATCTCTCCACTACTTGTAACAATCACTGCAGCCAGAGATTGATAAACTCTTGGCCCATTAGATCTTAGATTAATATATGGATTGAGGGAGAGATATTTAAGCAGAAATAGGGCAAATTGGGGTGTTGAGCATAGAATAAAAAAGAGACAGTTGATGATGTGAAGGAATTCAGTGTTTCTTTCCATAGGGAAAAATAAAATAAAATGAATGAATGAATGAATGAATGAATCATGGACAGAAACCTTAAAAACACCTATTTGAAGTCATTGAAAAGAGACCAAAGTCAGTAAAAAATTTGAGATGCAGTTAATTTTAAAATAATACTATTTTATAACATTAGTTAAGAACTGTGAAATTTAATTTTTTTTTTTTTTTTTTTGCCTAGGTATGGTCCTTAGCATACCACACCTAACATACAAAAAAACAAACAAACAAACAAACAGAATTTAAAGCAGAACAATGCTGGGAATTTTAAAGGTGGGGATTCTGTAAATAAGGGAGCTACAGAAAGAGCTGAAATGCCAAATCTGAATATTGTCTGTGTCTAAAGTCCTGATATCACAGGGAGTGCAGTGAAAGAAAAATTTGTTCTCAGCAAAAGAAACAATCTGTGAGGTAAATAGAGAGCCTACATCTTGGGAGCAAATCTTTACCTCTCACACATCAGATAGAGCACTAATCACTGGGTATATAAAGAACTCAAAAAGCTAGACACCAAAAGCACACATAACCCAATCAATAAATGGGCCAAGGACCCGAAGAGACACTTCTCAGAAGATGATGTACAATCAATCAGGAAATATATGAAAAAATGTTCACCATCACTAGCAATTAGAGAAATGCAAATCAAAACCACTGTAAGATTTCATCTCACTCCAGTCAGAATAGCAGCTGTTGTGCATACAAACAACCATAAGTGCTGGAGAGGATGTGGGGAAAAATATACACTCATACACTGCTGGTGGGACTGCAAATTAGTGCAGCCAATAAGGAAAGCAGTATGGAGATTTCTTGGAAAAATTGGGAATGGAACCACCATTTGATCCAGCTATCTCTCTCCTCGGTCTATACCCAAAGGACTTAAAAATAGCATACTACAGGGACACAGCCACATCAATGTTTATGGCAGCACAATTCACAATAGCTAAACTGTGGAACCAACCTAGATGCCCTTCAACAGATGAAAGGATTTAAAAAATGTGGCATATATATACAATGAAATATTACTCAGCAATAAAAGAGAATAAAATCATGGCATTTGCAGGTAAATGGATGGAGTTAGAGAAGATAATGCTAAGTGAAGTTAGCCAATCCCAAAAACCAAATGCCGAATGTTTTTTTTTTTTTTTTGATATAAGGAAGCTGATTCATAGTAGGTTAGGGAGAGGGGGCATAGGAGGGATAGACAAACTCTAGATAGGGCAGAGGGGTGGGAGGGGAAGGGAGGGAGCATGGGGTTACAAATGATGGTGGAATGTGATGGACATTATTATGCAAAGTACATCTAGGAAGACAGGAATTAGTGTAAGTATACTATGTATACAACCAGAGATATGAAATATTGAGTCTATATATGTAATAAGAATTGTAATGCATTCTATTGTTATATATAAACATAAATAAATAAGTAAATAAATAAAAAGAAAAATATAAACAACCACAAAAAAGACAAAACAAGAGAAGACTGAATGGCTCTTGGTAATATTTGTGAGTTTGATATGCTTTTGACTAAGTATATCCCTCTACTGCCACGCAAATTGGAAGGCCTGAAAATGGGCACCTTACTAGTTTGAGGCATCAAATGCAGAACTCAGGAGTGTCAAGGCAACCACCACTTTAGGGAACAGCAGAGAAGAGTCTCAAGATCTGAGAGTAAACTCTGTACCAATATTTCTTACAGCTACATTACACCTACAGACAGCTAGGATGTGCATGAACAGTGGAGATGAAGAAACCAGCCTGAAAAGTAAAGACAGAAGAAAAGAAGCAGCTTTTTAAAGTCAAATGGTTGGATCACAGGTATCCAGTACTGCAGGTGAGAAGGAGTTGATATGTTTAGTTCAGGAGTGTTAACGACCAACTGAAGAGCAACCTTAAAGAAAGAAAAGAAAAGAAAACAGATTATTTCAGAGTTTCTGCAATATTTTCTATTCCAAAATGTTCAATTTTCAACCAAAAATGTTTACTTATATACAAAAAAATTAGTAAAGCACAATCCATGCAGAGAGCAAAATAGTCTACAAAAATTGGGATCACAAGTGAACACACAGTTTGACTTTTGTAGTATTCACATCAGGAATTGTAAATATATTCAAGGAACAAAAGAAGAATATAATATTTAAAAGTACACAAATGTATAACAGTAGAGAAATGGAAATTCTAAAAAAGAACCAATCGAAAATCTAAAGCTATAGAGGTATTATAGTGGGACTGGGGATATAGCTCAGTTGGTAGAGTGCTTGCCTCGCATGCATAAGGCCTTGGGTCCAATCCTCAGCACCACAAAAAATAAAATAAAATATAGGGGAATAATAACTGAACTAAAAGTTTCAGGAAATGAGCTCAACAAAACATTGAATATGATAGAAGAAAGAATAAGTGAATTTAAAGCTAAATCAATAACAATCGTCTAATCTGAAAAATCTAGAGAGAAAAACAAAGATGAAATGGACAAATTATTTTAGTTTTTTGAGACAGCATCAAGGTCCATATTTGTACAATTAAAATTT
This sequence comes from Callospermophilus lateralis, assembly GCF_048772815.1. Lineage (NCBI taxonomy): Eukaryota > Metazoa > Chordata > Mammalia > Rodentia > Sciuridae > Callospermophilus > Callospermophilus lateralis. The sequence continues at coordinate 10,899,275 of NC_135311.1, forward strand.
CAGGAAGGAAAAAAAGAGAAAAATATTTGAAGAAATAACAGCTATAAACATCCCATTTTGGTGAAAAATGCTAAACAATTAATCCAATATATTCAACAAACCAGAAATAAGAGAGCAACATAAGGTATACCCATGTACATTATAGTCAAATTGCTGATAGTAAAGAGAAACTATTGAAGCAAGAGAAAATGGAACATGCCATAAAGTGGAATAATTATACAATTCATGGCAACATTTGCATCAGAAATTTGGATGATGGAGACATTGAAAAGGACATATTAAAAGATGAAAGGAAAACACATGTTGGCCCAGATTTTAATTTCCAGCAAAACTAATTAAAAATAAATAAAATTGCAATTAAAAACCTAAAAAGCCAACTATATTTTGCAATTAAAGAAAAAAATGAAGATATTTTCAAATAAATAAAAATGTAGACATTGTGTTTCAGCAAATCTGCACTATAAGAGATAATAAAGCCAGTCCTTCAAACTGAAGGAAATTCGAACCTATGGTACCTTGGATATACAAAAATGAAGAAGAGCACTGAAAATGGTAAATGTTGGTTAAGTATAAAAGAATATGCATACACAGAATTTTAATTTCTTTATAATGGTATATGATGGTTTTAAAATATATAACAATATGTAGATTCATAAAAATAGGACTATGTCATTGTAAATTTTCTGTATCTTAATGGAAAGAATTCTATATTAAGTTCAATATTAAATTAAATATTAAGTTCATGATAAAAATGCAGGCTGTAATCCCTAGACCAACAACTAAAATTGGTACAAGAAAAATAGGTATAAACCTAGTATTAATTCTTCTTTCTGAATCTTACTTCTCTTTCTGTTTTTGGTGTTGGGGTTTACTGGGGATTGAACTCAGGGGACTCTACCACTGAGATATATCCCCATTCCTTTTTATTTATTTATTTATTTATTTCAGTTTTGAAGCAACATCTTTCCAAGTTGTCCAGGCTGGGCATGAATTTGAAATCAGGCTGTCCCAACATCCCAAGATACTGAGAATATAGGCGTGGGCCTGCACTCCTGACCACATCTTGTTCATATTTTGATTCTGTATATGATGAAGGAACCAGAAATAGTATGGTAGCTAGGAGAAAATTCTTGGGTCTACTTGTCACCAATTAGCTTTGTTATCATAGGATATTTCATTTTTCTATGTCTCAGTTATATGTCTGAAAAAATAAAGAAAATGATAATAATCCCTAAATGTTTCGAGTGTTAAATCCACATAATACAGTTGGTCAATGTCTGGTATGGATTCATGTTACCAAGCATTATTACTGTTCCTGTTGAATCAGTGAGTGAGTAGAGATGTAGATTGCAGGTGCAAATATTGGAGAAACATGCCCTTTGGTAGTGATAAGTCAGGCAAAGTGATTAACGTAGGCCAATTGCAGGGGTTGTTTTGAGGTTTCAAGAGAATCCGAGGGGGTAAAGTAGATTAGAAATTTGGATGCAGATATCACGGTAGCATAGGAGAAAGAAAAAGGGAAGGAGAATGAAAATAAGACAAAGTTTCTTTTAAGAAAAAAGCATCTTAAAAAAGTAGACAGATAAGAATAAAGGGGAAAAATGACCTTGAAAGAGATCAGGATGGTTGTCAGAATGACTTTGAAAGCAGACACTATATGAAATACCATATCAACATCTTGAGACCGCAGCAGCGGGGAGAGCGAATCCCTGTTTTTATTCCACTTTTATGGCATGCATCTAAAAACACAAATCCTGAGCTCTGTGATCTTGGGTTGGTTGCTTCAACTCTATTTTGGACTCAATTTGCTCATCTATCAAATGTAACTAGCTCACTAGGTTGTTAGGTTTTAAGAGGTTTATCATGTACAAATAATATAATATTTAGCACACAATAGATGTACAAATTGTTGCTTTAATCATGATCTTTTTAGCATCTCCTTGTTCATATTCCCTTTTCTGCTTTCCCCAAAAGAATGTTCCCAACTCATAATAAAAAACAAAATTAGACCTGCTTCGTGAAACAGCACCCATTGGGACTGGGAATCCTTAGAGAGAAAAGTTGTTTGGATGGAAGCAAATATGGTTCACCACCTGGGGCTAGAAATGTGGAATGAGGTTTTCGGGTATCATTTGGAGACATTGTTGTGCTCAGAATAGGTGTTTATGGAATGGACCTCAGAACAGGCTGGCTAGCTCGTGGCTGTCGAAAAGTAGGACTTGCTCTCACTGTGAACCTCCTTGGTGAGTGCAGCATCTTCCCTAGTCAGAGCTCTCCCATGCTTTGGCAGGGAGGCACAGAGCCTAATGGCTGGTCTTTGGGCTAAGGGATGCTTGATGCACAGTCAGCCATCGGCCCCATTCGTCCTTCGGCACTCACATAGTCTTAACATGAAAAAGGATCCTCCCCTACTCTGCCCAAGGGATTTAGAAAGGATGCAATGACATGGGCAGTGGCTGTATAGACACGGATGTTTAAAGTTGAGTAAGATATCTCTTAATCTGCATTAGTTCTGGGCTCTCATAGAGATTGAAGAGAGAAATTATTGTTAAGAGGAGAATAATGTTAGGTTAACTACTAACCATACTTGTTCACTAGTCTTGGTTCTGTGTGACTTCATAACTTCATCTTTTTTTAAAAAAAATTGTTCTTTTTAGTTATAAATGAAAGTAGAATGTATTTTGACATATCATACATACATGGAATATGACTTCCCATTCTGGTGGTCACACATAATGTGGAGTTACACTAGTTGTGTATTCATTTATGTCTAAATCATTCAACTGTCTTTCCCATTCCCATCCCCCTCCCTTCTCCTGGTTTCTCTCTGTCCAGTCTGGTGAGTCTTCACCCCTTCCTCCCCTGAGTTTATTGTGAGTTAGCTCCTGTATATCAGAGAGAACATTCAGCCTTTGGTTTTTTGGGGTTTGGCTTATTTCACTTACTATGATAGCATCCAATTCCATCCATTTACCTACAAATGCCATAATTTCATTCTTCTTTAAGGCTAATATTTCATTCTGTATATGTTCCACATTTTCTTTATCCATTCATTTATTGAATGGATATGTTGTTCCCTAGCTTAGCTATTGTGAATTAAGCTGCTATTAACATTGATTGGCCACATAACTATATCATGCTTATTTTAAATCCGTTGGGTATAAGCCAAGGAGTGGGATAACTGGATCAAATGGTGGTTCCATTCCAAGTTTTCTGAGGAATCTCCATGATGCTTTCCAGAGTGCTTGCACCAATTTGCAGTCCTGCCCACAATGTATAAATGTACTTTATTCCCTGAGTCCTTGCAAACATTCATTGTTATTTTGTTCTTGATAATTGACATTCTGACTGAAGTAAAATGAAAGTATAGTTTTAACTTGCATTTCTCTAATTGCTAGTGATGTTGAACATTTTTCATTTATTTGTTGACCATTTGTATTTCTTCTTCTGTGAAGTGTCTGTTCATTAACTTAACCTTTCTTGACTTTTGTTGCCTGATCTATAAGATAATATCCATTAAGCTGTTCACCTCTAGATTCTAATAAGTAGTATGTGTATGTCTAAAGAAGGGCACATGAATATACATGTGACACATGTATCTTCATATTTGCATGTACCCCAATACATAAGCATTTGTCATGTAATGGAAACCCTAATGTATTTGTGGACATGGCCATTATGTAATAACACATACTTTTGAATGTGCAAAATGTGCATAATTATGAGTGAGTGCTTTGTATGTGCCTACACATATGTAGTCATATATGTATTTGTGTGCAAGTGTGTGCACATGAATGTTTGTGATGACTGTGTGTCTGTTTGCAGGCATATGTACATACATGCATGAAAGAATGGATTCATATATGTTTGTGCCTAGTATAACAAATACCTTGCTGAAACTTGACTGCAGTCTAAATCAGGCCTTTCTTTTCAGGTTACACAAAGAAAAGCAAATCCATATCAGCTGCCTTTTGATGGAACTAGGCGTCTGCTATCAAGGTGTAAGCAATCGGCAAGCCGATCAGGAATATCCCCCAGAATGGTGCTACACAACGTGACTTTCTGGAGGGGCTTTGTTTTCCTCGGATTCTCCAGCTTTGGTGAACTGCAACTCCTGCTCTTTACCTTATTCCTCTGTCTGTATCTTGTCACCCTGACCAGCAATGTCTTTATCATTGTCATCATCAGGCTGGATAGCCATCTGCACACGCCCATGTATCTCTTCCTTTCCTTCCTCTCTTTCTCTGAGACCTGCTACACTCTGGGCATCATCCCTCGGATGCTCTCTGGCCTGGTTGTGGGGGGCCAGTCCATCTCCTATGTGGGCTGTGCTGTACAGATGTTCTTCTCCGCCTCATGGGCCTGTAGCAACTGCTTCCTTCTGGCCGTCATGGGCTTTGACAGATACGTGGCCATCTGTACCCCGCTGCACTATGCCAGCCGCATGCACCCTACCCTCTGTGCTCAGCTCATTGGTGCCTCCTTCCTCAGTGGGTACCTCTTTGGGCTGGGAATGACGCTGGTCATTTTCCATCTGTCATTCTGCAGCTCCCATGAGATTCAGCACTTTTTCTGCGACACGCCCCCCGTGCTGAGCCTTGCCTGTGGAGATACAGCACTGAGCGAGTTGGGGATCCTCCTGCTCAGCCTGCTGGTCCTGTTGGCCTCCTTCTTCTTCCTCACCATCTCCTATGCCTATATCCTGGCAGCCATCCTCAGGATCCCCTCTGCCGAAGGACGGAAGAAAGCTTTCTCCACCTGCGCCTCACACCTCACGGTGGTCGTTATTCACTACGGCTGCGCCTCTTTCATGTACTTGAGGCCGAAAGCCAGCTACTCTCTTGAGCGGGATCAGCTTATTGCTGTCACCTATACGGTGGTGACCCCTCTCCTCAATCCTATTGTTTATAGTCTAAGGAACCGGGCTGTGCAGACAGCGGTGAGGAATGCTTTCCAAGGGAGCCTCCTGGGTAAAGGATGAAGACTGGCTCAAAGGGACACTCGCCTCTGTGTAAGCTGGTCACAGACCAACAGGCCAGATTTTCTATACCTCGGGTCAAAGGTGTCCTACTCAGCAGCCACTGGAAGAGCCCATCCTGCCGGTCTTTTCTCCCAGGCTACTTGACACAGCAGAGGGAGGGCTTCTGACTCTGCTCTCTGCGTTCAACTCACAGTGAGCACAAAATAGGAATTTTCACTTTCAGCCTCATAGATGCCTCCTTAGCTACTGAAACCCACTAAGAATTAAGGCTTTTCTTCATTCATTAAGATCATGACAATAAATTTGGAGTATTCAAGTTCAGGGCATTGGCTGGCAGAAACCCTAGCAAGGTCACTAGAGAGTTTTACAAAATCATACCATGATTAGAATATTTGACCTCGAACGCTCTTCCAATGTTTGGAATTCAGTGAAAAGCAGTATGACAGAATGATAGCTTTCTAAAATGAAAAGAAAAGTTATTCCCCCTCTCACTGGGTATCTTTTATATTATTATATTGCAGAGCTTTCTATCTCTGACTTATTATTAGTTTACTTCCTTCATTTTAATTGTTTATGTAAGATGGGAAGATTCTATTTCAGAAAATGTATTTCTTTCCTATTCTCCTTGGTAAGTGCTGTTGCTCTCTGGTGTCAAGGACAGTCCTTTCTCCCTGACTAGGGTATTACCCTTGGAATCTGATGTAGCTATCTATTCTACCTATCCAGACTTCCACTTACAATGTTCCACACACACTGCCAGTCATGGTTAGGGATAAGTGAAAGTGTAGTGTTTGTGGGCTCTCTCTCATCCAGCGAGGAGGTCCACGGAACAGGGTAGAGGAGAGTGTGGTTACAGAGTTGCTAATCAAGACCTCCGGAGACCAAGCAGGAAGCAGGTCTGATTTTATTGCGCAGTCGCCATGTATATATACTCAGGCAGTAGCTAAGCAGGTTACAGGCAGCCACCAATGCAGTTTCTGCTAACTGTCCTTGCAGTGACCAGTTGAGGAGTGGGCCATGGAGCAAGCACAGGGATTGCCACACATGGCCTCATGCCCAGGGCTGTGCCTATGGGGTAAGTGGTTTGCTGCTCACACGCCTAGCACAGGGGAGTGGTCTGCCACTCAGATGCCCTTAATGTATGCCATGTACGCAGCACTCCATGCACTTGTCTCCACAGTAGTGAATTCCTAAGGCTGTCGGGTGGGAGCCTGAAAGTAAGCCCTTCAACTTAACTGACTGTATAACCCTGGATAAGTCGCTTAACCTTCCCTCAGTTTCAAAACCCTCATCTGAAAAAAATGGTTGTAACTTCATAGTTTTGTTTTGGTGATTAAAGGGGATCATGAATGTAAAGAATCTAGCCTTAGTGATCGTCTAATAAATTTCAGTTGCTGTTATGAATGTGTTATGGACAGTGATGTTGGATTGTGTTCAGGGAAATTTTATTCTGGAGGGGGAAGATCAGAGAAGGCTTCATGTCTAAGGTAGGATGTGACCTTGTTCCTGGAGAATGAGTGACTCCTGAGTGCACTGACTGAGGACATTCACAGAAGGGCAAAGAGAATGACCACAGGTTGGGAGGTCAGACAACATAGACCTGGTCCAGAGGAGGGTGAGTTAGTGGTCCAGGAAGCTGAAAATGTCTCACAAATTACTGTGAAGTTTGCTCAGGTTAGCACTCATTTGTTGGGGGTGGGCAGCAATTTGAATACCTTGCTTCAGATATGACCCCTTGGGAACTGGGAGATAGAACACGATAAACCTGGGAGCCGATAGTGAAGTGGCATCTGTGGTGAGTTTTGAGATGAACCAGTGGCAGGGAGGATGACGGATTTCATCAGGGAGAAACCAGAGGCAAGGGGACCAGTAATCACTCCATTTCCATCATCCTCCAGAGAGGCAGAGGCCTGAACAGGGGCGGTAACATCCGAAACTGAAGAAAACTACAATCATAAGAGATTTTAAAACAGTGGGATCCAGAGCCACAGGATTTAGCCAGGAGAGAGAAGTGAGGGGTGACTTCAGAAATCAAGGAAGAATTTAGTCTGTGATGATATTTTTTTTTTCCAATTGGAATCCATAGTTTTTTATGTTTTCAGGAAAAAAAACACCACATTGGTAATTAGAAAATTAAGTTTGGGAGAAGGGACCTACATCTTAGAGAAAAGAATGAGACACAGAGAAGTAGGTGAGTTATTTAGATAGCAGAAAGGTCAGGGTCTGAGGAGAGGGCCCATCTACCCTAGAGACCTTTTCAGTGTAGGATGGATCCTACCTCGTTGCTCTGAGGGACTTGAGAAGATTTATTTCCATAACCTATCAATAATCCAGCATGACAATCCCTAAATGTCCACTGGCCAGTGGTGAGTAAGGGTGCTCCAAGAATCATTAAGCAATATTTAAAGGTATGTCTAACTTCCAAATGAAGCAGGCAAAAGTATGGAAGGGTTAGGAGTCACTTGGGGGGTTTGTTAGACATTTCTGAGGTCCATGTCTATAGAACTTGACATAATTGATTTGGGTAGGAAACAATAGAAGTAGGCTATGAAAATTGCCTCTCTTAATTAAGGATTTGACCATGTGCTTTAAAAGGGCAAACATTCATTCTAGATATATACACACAAACATACAGAGAGAGAAAGAGAGAGAGAGAGAGAGAGAGAGAGAGAGAGAGAGAGAGAGAAAGTCCTGATGCTTTTTAACTGTGTGACCTAGGAAAAATTTCTTTAACATTTTGTGTCTTCATTTCCTCAATTGCAAAATGGAATGATAACAATATCCATTTTATAGGGATTTGGGGGGAAGATTAATATAAAGTATTTAGGATAAAGCCTGATACACATTATGTACATCTCTTATTATTTGAAGTTTCTAGTTGGTATCAGCTTAGAGGGCCTTATCTTTTTACCAGTTGGCATTGGTATAAGCCAGAGACAGCTGTGTCCAGAATTTTATATATCACAACAGAGCTGGACAGAGTGCTATTGCCCAGCACTGCGCCTGACTGGAGAAGACAGGAAGATGGATCTAGATCCCAGAGACACGCGAGGATGAAATGCTGGGAAAGAGTTCCAGCTATATGTAGGCAGAGTATGGAAACAGAATTGATGGATGGAATCCGAAAGATTCATAAGAAATAAAAGGGATATTCATATAGAAATGATAAAATTTTGGAGATCCAACCAAGCACTAGGTATTAAGAAAGAAAAAATCAAGTCTGCAGCCAGAGATCTAGGGCCCAGAATTACAGTTTAAAGTAAGTAAACAGAAGGTCAAAAAAAAAAAAGATGAATATTAATTAAGAGAACTTTGAGATTAAGAAGGATATTAGATATAAATTCTAGTTGTTATAATATTATACAATGAATATTTATAGTATCCTACTAAATCATGTATGCTGATTAAAAAATCATACTTTTCTAATTTTATTTTTTATTTTAATTTGTTATACATTATAGCAGAATGCATTACAATCCATCTGACATGTATAGAGCAGAATTTTTTATAGCTCTGGTTTTACACAAAGTAGAGTCACACCCTTCGTGTCTTCATACCTGTACTTAGGGTAATGATGACCATCTCATTCCACCGTCTTTCCTACCCCCAAGCCCCTTCCCTTTTCCTTCCTCCCCTTTTCCCTATCTACAGTTGATCTAATCTTCCAATGCTTTCCCCCGACAATGACATTATGAATCAGCATCTTTAAATCAGAGAAAACATTCAGCATTTGGTTTCTGGGGATTGGCTAACTTCACTTAGCATTACATTCTCCAACTCCATCCATTTACCTGAAAATGCCATAATTTTATTCCCTTTTAATGCTGAATAATATTCCATTGTGTATATATGCTACATTTTTTTTATCCATTCATCCACTGAAGGGCATCTAGGTTGGTTCCATAGTTTAGCTATTGTGAATTGTGCTGCTATAAACATTAATGTGGCTGTGTCCCTGTAATATGCTGTTTTTAAGTCCTTTGGGTATAGGCCATGGAGTGGGATAGCTGGGTCAAATGGTGGTTCCATTCCAAGTTTTCCAAGGATTCTCCAAACTGCTTTCCATATTGGCTGCACCAATTTGCAGTCCCACCAGTAATGTATGAGTGTACCTATTTCCCCACATCCTTGACAACACTTATTGTTGTTTGTATTCTTAATAGCTGCCATTCTGACTGGAGTGAGATGAAATCTTAGAGTAGTTTTGATTTGCATTTCTCTAATTGCTAGAGATGTTGAACATTTTTTCATATATTTGTTGATTAATTGTATATCTTCTTCTGAAAAGTGTGTGTTCAGTTCCTTGGCCCATTTATTGATTGGATTATTTAGTCTTTTTTTTTTTTTTTGGTGTTAAGATTTTTGAGCTCTTTATATATCCTAGAGATTAGTGCTCCATCTGATGTGTGTGTGGTAAAAATTTGTTCCCAAAATGTAGGCTCTCTCTTCACCTCATTGATTGTTTCTTTTGCTGAAAAGAAGCTTTTTAGTTTGAATCCGTCCCATTTATTGATTCTTGATTTTAATTCTTGCACTATAGGAGACATTTTAAGGAAGTCAGGGCCTAATCCGACATGATAGAGATTTGGGCCTACTTTTTCTTCTAATAGATGCAGTGTCTCTGGTTTAATTCCTAGGTCCTTGATCGACTTTGAGTTGAGTTTTGTGCATGGTGAGAGATAGGGATTTAATTTCATTATATGGATTTCTATTACACTTTTTTGCACAGATCTGATTTCAGAAAGAACTGTATGTAGGTCTGACCATTTTATTTTAAAGCATTTTCATTGCTTCTTCAGAAAAATATTGTATTAGATAAATATTTTATATATATATTACTCAATCTCTTTTATAAGATGGCACTAGTTGTCTTTGACTGTAAAGAACACTTTTTCATCCATCACATGACTAAAATCTGAGTTATGTCTTGAAAATTCTTGACCACTGAGCTATACCCCCAGCAGGAGGACTGGGGGTATAGCTCAGTGATCAAGTGCTTGCCTAGCATGCATGAAACTGTAGCCTAGTTTTCCCATCTTGGGGCAGGGGGTAAAACCATGATTACCTTTGCCTTTGATTATTTCAACGTAGGGTCTTAGACTCTCCATACTTGGGTGATACTACACAAAACTGATTTTTTGGTGGCCTACTGGACTATACTCTTTTCAACTGTAAAATTTTTAGCTACTTGTAATTAATTTAGATATTTGTAGACATTCATATGTAAAATGCTTTCTTATTATCATACTCCATGACATATTAGTTGATTGTTCATCCAAGTCAGTGAAATACTTATTTAATACTTATTTACTTAGTAACAGCAAAGATGACTTTTTAGTATTAACCACAATTCTTTTAAGTGGCTCCTGTGGTAGGTTTTTTCCCTAGCTGAAGGAAGGATTAATTCCCATGCAGAGAAAGGAATTGAGACAAGATGGTAATCAAATGGAGTGTGCATGTATTGAGAGGTGAGGGCTATTTATGTGGGATATTAGGACTTTTATACAAAGCAAAAAAAGACCTAAGAATTTTCATGACCAAATGACACCATCACCTTTTTACAAATCAGGCCAGAATATATAAGCATTTGAACTTCTTCAGAGCAAACCTGTCCTGAAAATTCCTGGTGAGAACACTGCCTCTTGTTTTTTTCTGTAATTTGTAATTTTATTAAAACTCTATTGACTTTTTAATTAAAGATTAATTTAAAAAATAACACAAATGTTATTTTTACTACATTAAAACTTATGAAGAAATTCAGGCGATTGGAGAACAAGGAGGGGAGCCCTGCTATAAAGGAATTTTGTCCTTCTCATAGAGATAACATCTACTATAAAGGTGAAGTATGAAAGGAACAAATTAGAAAGAAAAAAGTTCTTCAAGCTGATATCCATATGGTTCCATTTTACAGACAAAAATATTGCAGTTCCCCAGAAAATCAAATATCTTCATTTTCAAATGTAAGAATTTAAAGACATTCCAAAGCTAAAAAGAAATGGCAAATTACCTTGGATTTTATTTATCTACTCTACCATAGCCATCCTTTACAGTACAATTAGTTGTCCCTATTTTGAAAATGGTATGGTTTCCAGTAATACACAAGCTCAATTGGGTCAGAAATATTTTATTTCATTTCTCCCTTTAAAAACATACTTTATTTTCTAATCTGAACACAAGAAAACAATAAAGGTATACCGAAACCTAACAAATTAAAAATAAAGCCTGGCACTCCTCAGCAGTGACTAGTTGCCTCCAAAATAAGCCCATAGCTTCCTCTCCTCCAACTCTGTTAACTTCTCACCCATGTCCACAAGCTTGACATATTTTTTAGATCCTGCAATAAATGTAACACACACACACACACACACACACACACACACACACACACCCCTTTTCACCCTCCACCCTCCTTGTCTCCTTCATTTCCCAATACTTTCCCTCAAACTGAGGTTTTCCATGATCCTCAACAATCTGCTCATCAATTGCCAAAGTAGGAATTGGTGAAGCCAACATAATCATAGCCAGCAGGCTGACTTCGACCCCGTGGGTCCATATACTGCTGCATATGTATGGTACAGAATGACACTTGTTCTGGGGTTAAGGCCTAAAAAAACATAAAAATAGAAAGAGTTATAGAGACTTGAAATAGCTGGTTCCCTGAGGCATTTTGTATGCTCTAAGTGTAGAGAGGTTTTGGAGGGAGGAGCAAGCTCCTCCTCCATAAATTCATGATTTGTAATAAAAAAAAAAGACCAACTCAAATTTCCAGCATGGCTCTTTCTTCAAGGAAAGAGCTTACTCATTTTCACCATTCACTGTCTCTCATTGCCTAAGTTTGACTTGTTAAATATAAGGGAAATGAATTAGCGTTAAAAGCTGAGCTGCAGGTTTTGGATTGACTCTGTTAGTCATCAGAGAAGCACTGTAGGTTTTTGAGCTTCATTAAGACCAAATGAAGTGACCAAAAAAATGACATATTGTGAAAAAGGAAGTCTGAGGGAAAAGAAAATGTGGGTAAGTGGGTGGGGTTTTCAAAGGAAGGCCACCAAGACTGAGATGACCATAATCCAGATCATGAAAGAACGGGAATCTGACCTGCTTCAAGTCCTCTTTGGTAATGTAGGCCTTGCCCTCTGCCAGGGACTGGAAAGCATTCTCTATCTCATCGCTGGTCTTGATGTTCTCCGACTCCTTGTCAATCAGGAATGATGTGTAGTCCTCCAGGGAGACATAGCCCTTCCTGTAGGAGAAATGGAGGAGAAGATGGACCTTCCCAAGACAGAGAAGAAGGCAGGCTCTCTTCCATGCCATTCAGTGTCCAGAAGACAGAGAGCAGCTCTCTTCTCCAGGTTCCTCCTTCAGTAAGCTCTCTGAGACTAGGGGCTATGCTCTTTGTCTTGATAATCTACCCACCTTACAGACAAATAAACATTGATAAGCTCTAGACCCTGTTCTGCATGGGTTGTTCTCTTTACACAGTTTTGGAATTTCCCATCAGCACCAGTCCCACATATTTAAATCATGGCTTGTCTTCTTTGGTCTTCCGTATTAGAAAGAATTGGTCCCAAACAGTGACTTATTCTGTCTTTGACTACACCGCTCTCACAGTACACACACCTCTACCCTCAAGGGTTAGCTCTTGAATCATCTAACATTCCTTAAGATCTCATATATGTGAAAGGATTCTTCTCTCAAGTTCCATCCTTTGAAACATCCTTTGAAAACAGCATAAATCAAACATAAAACATGAATTGCAGAATGAGGGACTGAGTTGGAATTAATGCCATTTACTTCTGAGTTATTCATGACAGAAAATCAAGAGCTGCCCAATTCATTTATGGTCTCTCTCTCCCTCTCCCCCCACCCCCTCCCCCTGCTTTCTGATCATCATATGAGCCGTATCCCTCTGCCACACTCTTCCTCCTCTGCCCAATCTCAAGTCCCAAGGAATGGAGCCAGCCTTCTATGAACTAAGACCTCTGAAACCAAGAGCCCTCAAATAAACTTTTCCTCTTTTACAATTGATCAGATCTTTTAGTTGCAGCAGTGAAAAAACTGATTAAAACACCGTCCAAGCCCCAATCCCTGCCTGGATCTGACTCTTGGTCCTCTTCTTACCTTCCTGGATCCACAGCATCCAGGAACTTCTCAAACTTAGGCTCAGGTTCATCCTCCTCCACCATGGGCAAGTAATAATTGAGTCCTCTCAGGCAGGACCTGAATTCTTTGTGAGTCAAGCGCCCTGTCAAATTCTCATCAAAGTGTCTAAAGAATAAAAACATGTTATCAAGCTCAAGAGAGAACCAGGACTAAAACAGAAAGGAACAGGTCTTTCTTGTTGCATTAGCTACAGGTTTTTAGATTGTCATAGGTCTTGAGAGATTAGAGAGGCTATCTGTATCTCTGTATTTTTTTAACCTAATGAATAGAGGGAAAATCATAAAGAATTGAGCATAAATGAAGTGTATTTAGTCCAAGAATCTTATAGGCATTTCATATTAAAAGCTGTAGCTGAAGCAAATTAACATATTTAGATCTTCATTTAAGATCTCATCAAGTCACTCAGCGGGGAAAAAAAAGGTTTAGTTAGTTTTCAACTAATTCTGAATGGTCTAGGAAACAAAGCACCAGTCAACTAGGAAGTTCTACTCACTTATAGGTGGTGCTAAACTCCTTAAGCGTCTCCTCACTCACACCTATGGTATCCCTGAAAGGAAAGCAGAAATTAATCCATGAAATAAAACAAGAACAACAAAAGACATCCCACATGGAAGAGAGAGGAATTTTAAGAAACATTTACTATTTGAGTCATCTAGCTCAGAATTTGACAAACTGTGCTCCAGGGGCCAAAGCCAGCCTGCCCTCTGATTTTACAGTCCATGTGTCAAGAATGGTGTTTCCATATTTCATATAGTTGAAAATAATCCAAAAAAGAGAGCATTTTATGAAACCTGAAATTTATATAGAATTCAAACTTTAGTGTCCATAAATAAAATTTTGCTGGAACATGTTCATTCCTGTATGAATGATCTATGGCTACCTTGCAACTACATCAAGTTGAAATGCTACAACTGAAACCACTGGACTCACAAAGACTACAGCATTTATAACAAGGCCTTTACAGGATTCCTTGCCAATTCCTGATATAGAAAAAAAAAAAAAACTGCCAAAAATTCATTGAGGCCTAAAAAAGCTGCTTTGAGATAATTTATCTTTAAAAAACATTTTTACTGTTCTGCTCTATTAGGCCATACCTGAATATTTCTCCCATTCTAGATATTATATTTTGAATGACATTTTGCTAAAGGGAAATGTTTTCTGAATAGATCACACAAGATGGTGAAGGGACTCCAAAAATTGGATGGTGTCACTTATCGAGGTAGATAATGGGCAGACTCAGGGGAAAAGGCATGTGTCTTATTTTGTTATAGATCCCAGTGTAAAGTGAAATAGTCCCTCTGTGGAAATGAGAAAGACCACTGGCTCTGGAGGTGAGTGCAGTACTTCTGAAGCAGCTCTCAACCTAGTACCCCACCCCCAGCCCTTGGTTAAGTTCCTGCACCATCCCTGCCCTGGCTATCCATCCTCCATACTTGGCTTGGATCTGTTGCTCCAGATTGTGCTGCATTCGCATCCCCAGCTCGTGGAGCTGGTCCCACTGCTGGGCCAGACCAATGGTGCTGTATTTGATGTCGAGGATCAGAGCCTCTTCCATGTTGTCTCCCAGGTCCTCGATCTTGGTCAACTGACGCTTCATGGCCTGGATCTCCTTCTGCTTCCTCTGGATAAAGAGAAGAGAGGTGGTCAGTCAGACTTCCAGCTCCACACCTGGAGACAGAAGTGAGGAGGCCGAGGAACTTGAGTTTCACTGAATTGCTCCTTTTCAATTATTTTCAGGAACCTGCTTCTCTTTTATGAAAATCACTTCACTCTGTAGTCCTCATTTCTGGAATAGTGGGATGTTTAGGTGAGGTGATGCCTATCATTCTGGTATTCTCTTTTAAATGTTTTTATTGGTGCATAATAATTATACTCTAGTTGTTTTTATTGGGGCATATTCATACATGCACTTAGATTTGATCAATTTAATTCCCCAGTTCATTCCCCTGTCTCTCCTCCTGCCTTCCCCTGATACCCTTCTCCTACCTTACCAGTCTCCCTTCTATTCTTTAAAATATGAAGTTTAGAGTTAATAGCCATATCTTGGAAATAAAGAAGAGCAGAATTTCTGGGACTCAAGCATCATCAACTCCCTGTGATTGCATGTGAATTATCTGCATTATTGATTGTGGCTGAGCTCCAAGTGTTCAATCCTGGGCCCTTTCATTAGCCTGCAGATGTGCATGGGCTGCTGCTGTTACCCAAGCACATTATATGGCAAATTTCTGCATCTTGCCTATGATTTCTCAATGAGGGAATATTGTCCCCCAAGGAGAGGAGGGATGAATTGGATATGATGATGGTGAGGGTTGTGTGAGAAAAGTTAGATGTTATAAGGCTTGGGGGTCCTCCAACTATCAACTCTAGTTGACACCTTACTCTTCTGTTGTTATGAAGAAATTAAATTTAATTAAATGTATTTATTTCATTTTCCTCTTGGGAAAAGGCAATTGAAAATAAGATGGAGAAACACTATTCTATGCCCATTGTTTCACTCAATTGTTGGGAGATGATCTAGATTCAGTTATATCATTTTACCACATTAAGTAACAGCACAGATTCACTGATGTTCCAGGCTGTACGCTAGGAACCTTTCTATCTGCTCCCTTACTTAATTGTTACAGCAACTCTGTAATGGAGATATTAGCTCATTGTATAAATGCAAAACTGAGGTCCACATCTACAATGTGGTGGCCTGTGGTTAGAGTGCCACTTGATGGCAAGAGTTGGAACTGCATCCTTAGCTTTGGGGTCTGGGATGATAGTTCCCTAAAAACATCACCATGTTGCTGTTAAGTGGTTTCTCTTGAGTTCTTTTTAATTCTGGCAATGAATAAACAATCATTACTTACTTTATTTGCATCCAATTGGGCTTCTAGAGTTCCTGTTTCTTTGAGTAAAGATCTAGTTGAGAATCAAAGGAATACATTAGTCATAATATCAGAGGACAATATTTCACGCAGACACAACAACTTGAAGCCCCTACACATCTCTGCTTCTACTTCTCCCAAGTTATATGGCTTCTATAAAATGAAGTTTCACAAAACTAGATTTTCAAACCAAACCTTCTGTTTGTGGCAATCATGCAGATTGATGAGAAGGACACAGGACTGCCTAGTTCTTTCTTCTCTGCGTAGGAGAAGACTTGCAGGTGTATTTCTAGTTCTGTTATTACATACAGTCATCCCTGGGTACCCATGGGGATTGGTTCCAGGATCCCTATGAATACCCAAAGTGTGGCTATTCAAGTCCCTTTTATAAAATGGCACATATTTTCATATAACCCCCCCCTCACCTCCCATGCACTTTAAATCATCTCTAGATTACCCGCAATTCCTAATATGATGTAATTATTAAGCAAATAGTTGATATATCACACTGTTTAGGTGATAATAAGAAAAATACTATAAATGTTCAGTACAGACAATATTTTTCACGAATATTTTCAATTTACATTTGGTTGAAACCACAGATGCAGATCCCGTGAATATTGGGCTGACTCTACACACTTAAACAATGTCAACAAGGCTCCACCTACTGGAATATAGGGGTAGAATAAAATAAAATAAATCAGGTTCTTTCTCATCCCGCATTTTTATTTATGCATTATCATAATGTAATGGGATCATGATGCCTCAGTTCTAAGATCGCCTTAACTAATTCTTCTAGAATAATATAAGAAAACAAACATGATAGCATGAAATACTGACCCATCCAGAAAATAAGCCCTGGATACGAAGGACCGGAACATGAATTGGAAGAGAGAAAAGAGAGATCATATGTTAACATGGATCACTTCAGTTATCTTGTTCCTTCCTTGTAAATTATTTGTTGCCATAAAATATGAAGCTTTCCACTCCGTTTCCAAAGTCTCTCCCACCCTGAGAAACTCTAAGATTTTCACTGAAGCTCCTTGCTTTAGTATCGAGAGCACAGATGTAAAGAGCACAGATGTTTAATGTTGAGCACACACTGCCAGGTCCTGATAAGGGAACCGAACCAGAGACAGAGGAGAATGGGTATTTCCTATGTATTTTTAGACATGATGCAAGAATTCTTTTTGTTCATCTCATTTATCCTTACCAATGAGTATATAGAAGTAGCACATGTTATGGCTTGGCCAGCCACCCATTTAAACATTAAAACACCTCAATTCTGACCTACCTAATAGATACATTCTACCAACTTGGATCATTTGTTCTAACAACTGTATCCTTTAAATTTTCACTTTTCCAGGTCATTTCCTGAGGAGATGTGACAAACGTTATCTTCATGTATAGAACATTTTGTACCCCTTAGTAGCTCACTTGATTCTCATTACACTTTAGGGGGCTGGCAAAATAAGAGCTTCATGTTAGGTGGTTTCTTGTTGTGCCAATAAGTACATATGTGACCTTAAGCAAGTGAATTTACTAGCTGAATATCTTCACACACTTAGAAGTAACAATATTTGTTCCGTGCATTTTTCATTGTTGCTCTGAAAGGTAAAATCAGAGATAGGAAGCAATTTGTAAAGTTCAATGTGGCATGTAAACATAAGGATTGTTATTATTTTGGACTGCAATTATAGGCAATAGGAGGAAAACTGAGAATACTAAGGAGAGAGTAAAGAAGGGTTCATATGGGTGGAAGGATGAAATTCTTGCCTCTTGAAGCTATAAGGATTAAAGCAATCCAATCCATATAGCACAGTCAGTATGTGATTTGGGGACATAGTACATGCCATGGAAATCTCTCCACTCCCCTTCGGAATGCATGTCATCAAATATTGTGTGTGGCAGAGGGGTTGTGGGGTTGGAGGGAGCCCAGCACACCTGGTCTCCTGAATCCACTGAAGGAAGGCACTGGCATTCTGCTCAAACTCTTGGCACATCTCAAAGTTCTTGACTTGTCTTGCCTCTTCTTTTTGTAGCTCCTGCTCCCGCTCCTAAAACCCAAACCACAGACAGTAAGACTCACATGAAAAACCTGCCTTTGCCATAAGAGAACCAGTTTGTCAGCTCAGTTGGACATCCCTCTCCAAAATCTAACCCATCTTCCACAGGCACATGTCTATATATTAATAGTTCTTCTTATCCCACCTCCTCTCACCTCCAAAATGTAGAAAAGACCTGTAAGGTAAGATCAGAGATAGGAAGCAATTTGTAAAGAACTTATAAGAGTATCTAGGACCAATCCCAGTAACAAGTAAATGATTAATAACAGCAAAATTCCCCTCCTCTCGATATTTTTTCTTTCTTTCTTTCTTTTTGATGTGTGTGGGGGGTAGAATTAAATTTAAAAGAACAGGTAATTATTTTTAAATGTAAAGATAGTAACAAGAGTTGCCATTAAAAAAATGGTGATGGAGTGAGTTTTTATTAGTTAACCTTTCATCTTTTCACTTATCATAGTTCCAATAATGCCCATCATCATAGATAACAAAAATTAAAAAACAAACTCATAAAAGTAGAGATGCCTTGGATAGGGGGAGAGACAGGGCTTATGAATACATACATAAGCACACACCTGGTAAAGCTATTGCCCAATGTTTCTTAGTGTTTGTTAGTTTGTGGCTCCTTTCTCAGTTTAATTACTAACAATGTTTCTTTTTTTCTTGTAAGACACCAACTTGGATGACAAATTAAGGGGTCATGCTCACTGCAGGCAAAAGTCACTCTTCTGCCTCAAGTTACCTTGATCATGTCAGGTAGTTGCTTCCAGATCCTTTCCAGCACCTCCACCGTCAGCCAGGTGTAAGGGCTAGAAGGCACATTTAAGGCCTTAATCTGCTTGTCTAGCGCCACCAAATAGTTGAAGTCTTCCTGAGCCCCAGCCAGGGAGGCCAAGAAGGCTTCGTGTTCCTTCTGCAGCTGCCGGACCTCCTGCAGCGACACGCAGTGCACAGGCTGTGACAGGTCCTCCTCCACGTTCTCACACCAGTTGTTGAAAGCTGAAGCCTTGTGTGCAAATTCCATGAAGAGCTCCTCAGCCTGCAGAGGAAAAACCAGACAGACTCATCCCTCCTGATAAAGCTTCTCAGCAGAAGAGGAGATTGAGGATAAAAATTATGACTGTCTGCATCTCAAAGAGATGAACTAAAACCAGGAGGGACCGTGTGATCAGATGAACGAACAGGAGAGGAACAGCCCTGGGCTTAGAATTTTCTGTGTGAAACTATTCAAGTCTTTCATTATTTACAAATGAAAACCTGAATGACTCTGAAAGTCATTTCACCTCTTAAGAGTTGGAGAGTGGCAAGGTAGTTTACAACTACATTTCTTATGGTAGCATGAGCTCAGGTTCTACCTGGTGCACACAAGACACACAGAAATGGATGATGAACAAATACATGGAAAAAATTATCACAAATCAGGCAACTCTTTTATTCTTTATCCACTTCCTCTTCTTTTCCTCCAACTTTCTGCAGATCACATCCTGCTGACATTTCTGAGCATACTAGTCATTTTCCTAACTTCCCACTAGCACTTGTTTGGATCTAATCTCATGTCGGAAGCTTCTCAAACCACTGCTTTAAAACATTTCCTACACTTGACCTACATCCTTAGCATGAATCTACGTATTGTCTCAAGTTGCCCATGCTCTTGAAAGACTGAATCGTCTATATTACTACAAGAGTCTTTCCAAAAAAGCACGGATTTTTACAAACAGCAGGTGATAAAAATAGTTTTAGACTTAAAATGCAACCTAGATTTTGGGTCAGCAGATTGTATTTCTAAGGAGATCTATCTTGAGAAAATATGAAAATGGGTTTCCTCTCCTACCCACCGAAAGACTTAAAGAAAATTCACCTAAATGGAGTGGAAATGGACAAAGGTATTATACATCACTTCTTATCTTGTGAACTTATTTCAACAATATATATGCTTAATTGATTTATTGTTTTTTTCATTTAAGATTTGTTTCTGTAGGTCCTATGTTCTTTTATTAATAGAGATTTGCATTGTGTTCTGGGTTTCTTGTATTCTTGCAGCAGAGAATTTCAAGAAAGGCATAAAATGTAGTAAAATCAGCAAAGTCTGTTTAAAAAAAAAGGTACCCCCAAGGGAGAAGAAGGGTCATCTTGAGTGGCAACATCTTTTTTTGTGAGCTCAGTTTTATTGGGGTATGAGGACAGAGTTGATAGAAAGTTCCACTCAAGTATCACCGTCAAGCTCTGGATTTACAGACTATTACAGACTACATTTATTAGCAGCCTAATGGCAAGTCTTGGTCATCTTGACCCAGCTGACAGGTTCTAGTTAGAACGTGGGTTTACAGAATTTATTGTCAGTATAAGCTGGTCTCAATTGTCCTGTTTTCCAAGTTTGTGAATCTCAGGTCTGTATTGTTCGAGCATGATCTTGCTTAGGATTTTGTAGCCATCAGGCCCTTTTAATGCATACACTCACCCTTGATTCTTACCTCCTGAATTTATCTGCACTTTCTCCTGTAGTAAGAGGAATAGTTTATAAAGCTGGGGTTAGGCAAGGGTCCTGAAAGACCTATCTTTGTCAGCCCTTACAACTCCACTAAGGCAGAGCTGTTGATTGACTGGTTTGCTCTGTACTATTTTTTTCAACCCCTGACTGACTGATTATGTATAACTGCTACCTAACACTTAAACAGAGTAGAAATTAACTAAGGGTCCAGACTGACTTTCATGTGTGTGTTTGTTTCTCAATTTCTCGAACTCCCTGCCTTAACTTATTGCCAAGTACAATGCTTCTTCTGGTCTGGGGATGCTCAAAAATTTCCCTGACCCTCTTTTACTATTGATATACTTTATAATACATATACAATGCCTTAGCAGCCACTGGAAAAAAATTTAATCACTTATATCCATATAGAATTTAGTGGTTTCTATTGCATTTTTAGATCCATCATCTATTTTAGGAGTAATGACAGAGGAAGTCAGGAGAGGTTGGCAATATTGTCCTTTTCCTTAAACGGGGAAGCAAGTTTCAAAAGAAATGTCACCTGACCTATATAAAGGCTTCCCACCTAGGAAATGTCAATATGAGTTGAGAACATGTTTTACGGCTACTATCGGGTGCTCCCTGTATTTGAGTTAGATAAAACTACAAGGTCAGCCTTCACTCCTCCCTGCCAGTTCTAGTTCTAAATGTGTGAAGACCTTCTACCCTTCTGTTCCAACCACCCCTTCTACTTACTACACGTTTCTGACTTCCTTCTCAAGTTGGTTGTATAACCCATCAATCCATTTTTAAAAGCCCACCTTTTGATCTAAGAAAAAAAGGACCCATTTTCATTCAATCAGAATATCTTCTTGATCTTTTTCAATGCCCTAATTTGTCTTTAGATTTTCCAAACAGGGTTCCCAGTATCTATTTCTAAATTCCATGTTTAATATTCATGTGGCTGAGACCTAACCGTGCCTCATCCTTTTCCTTACTTTCTGTAGAGGCAGCTGCTTTTCCAGCAGTTTCTCTCTGTGGGCTGCAGAGGCTTCCAGCAACTGCTCCCAGCGCCTTTGCAAGGCGTCATGGCGCTCCTCAATGGCTTTGCTCTGGCTGTGCTGAGCAGCTACCAGTTGGTCCTTCAGCTCAGTGATCTCAGCAAGTTGCTCTTGCTGGAAGCTCCGAAGACTGGCATCCAATGTGTCCTGATAAAGACCAATAGAGAGGCAATCAGCAGGAAAAACATATGGGTTCCAGGAGGTCATTCACATCTGGCTTACTCAGACAAGACAAGAATAAGGGTGCTGGTCAAGAAACAGCAAACATGACTTAGAGGCTTAAGGGAACACTTGGATTTGGAATTTTGGCTATGTTCCATTGTATGTAGACTTTATAATCCGATGTTAGACTAGTTATAAAAACTAATATTAAGGGAATATTGGATCATAATATCACATTCCAAATTTTCCCCATCAAAATTAAACCTTTCTATAGCATGCACACTTTCCCAGACTCTCTTACATCTCTTACTATACACTCTGTTCTAATTAGTAGTAGTGTCCTACTAAAGACTTTGGATGTGCACAAACTACAAAAGACCTCATACAGGTTCCAGTTACACAAATTAAATTTTTGTGGAACTGTTAATACCAACATTGCAAAATTCAGGAATTTTACTTCTAGCTTTACATGTTGCCTCATATTAGACCAAATCTTCCTTTGAGAACAATTTTAG
This sequence comes from Callospermophilus lateralis, assembly GCF_048772815.1. Taxonomy (NCBI): domain Eukaryota; kingdom Metazoa; phylum Chordata; class Mammalia; order Rodentia; family Sciuridae; genus Callospermophilus; species Callospermophilus lateralis. The sequence goes on from NC_135311.1 coordinate 10,921,551, forward strand.
CACCTGGATTAAAAAAAAAAAATCTGGGTAACCAAAGATTGAAAGGGACATTAAAAAAAAAAAACTGTAGAAAAGTTGGTTCAATATTGGCCTCCCTTCCCTCTTAAGGCATTTTAAATTCCTAAACTGCATAGGAAACGCGTCCTAGAAGCCAAACAGAAATAGATAATGATCTAAAATGCCAAGTAGAATTTTTGGTAGTGTTACAACGCTGACTTCAGGATCCATCAAGACAAAACAGTCCTGATTAGAGGACTTTAGATAGGGAATAGGGTTGGGAGGGAAAGGGAGGGAGAAGGGGAATAGCATGGATGGTGGAAGGAGACCCTCATCATTATACAAAATACATGTATGAAGATGTGAATTTGGTGTCAACATACCTTTTATACAATCACAGATATGATAAATTGTGGTATAAAGGTGACTCAAAGTGGGGTAGGGAGGGAGAGCAGGAGAGGAAGATTACCTCTAGATAGGGAAGAGGGGTGGGAGAGAAAGGGAGGGAGAAGGGGAATAGCAAGGATGGTGGAAGGAGACCCTCATCATTATACAAAATACATGTATGAAGATGTGACTTCTTCTTTTTGCACACATTCCTACGATTCCTTCTGGGGCCGTCATTATGCTGTTTGGACTTCCATCCTCAAACTTTCAATTAAATAAACCTCCCCTCTTGATGAAATTAACCTGCCTTATAACCAAAAATGGACTAGTACAGTCATCAGTGCAATAGAATGCACAGATAAACAGAGAAAAAAAAATTTTAAAGCCAAAAGTTGATTCTCTGCAAGATGATGAATGCCAAGGCCACAAAGCTAGTAGGTGAGAGAGGTCGGGGGAAACAGAGAGAGGTGGCAAGTTATCAATACCGAGAAGGAAAAAGGGAACACACTACAGATGCTACAGACAACGAAGCCACAGATCCTGGAAATGAAGTATCTCCAGAGGACTGAGTTTCTGTGGGATGTGGGTGTAGGGCTCCCTGGCCCCTGTCAACATGGCAGCCTGGTCTCACCTGCTTTGCCAGGAGAGTGAGGAAGGCAGTGAGATCCTCACCATGGAACTTGGTCTTCAGGCTCATTTCCTTCTCAGCTGAAAAGGAAAGAAAATGAATAAAAAGAGAACATACGTTGGTCGTCAATGAACCCTTTTTGGCAGAATGTTTTTTTTTTTTTTTTTACCACAGACAACATGAGAAGCTCCTGATTTTCCAAGGATGTGGTTCGTGGGATGGGCGGCGGGTGGGGGATAAAATGGTTGATGTTTCTAAACTGATGAAGGATAAAAATGACAAACAGATCTAGGGCTAAGAAAACTTTTAAGTGTTTCATAGAACAAAAGGAAAAATGAAAACTGGATATAAATTATAAGTGTATCAAACATACATTGCAGTTTATTTCCTAGAATATTTTGTGATGATCCCCCCCCGCAAAAAAAGGGTTCTGTGGAATTATCAGTTCCTCTAGGTGTGTGTGTGTGTGTGTGTGTGTGTGTGTGTGTGTGTGTATACACATGGGTATAACTGCATCCAGAATGGATAAGTGTGGGTAATAAAGGGAGCACCTTTTTTTTTTAATTGTGAAAGAAAAATCCCCAGAGACTATACTAAAATGAAATTTATCAGGATTTCTTGAATCTAAGGGACCCCAGCCTTGACACATACCTATCCAGGACTCCACCACATCAGCCTTCCAGTTAAATTGCTGGAAGGCATAATTATCTTCCAATTGCAACTTCCAAGCTTCTATTGCGTTTGACAGAGAAGGGACCTTTTCGTGCAGTACCTGGATCTTGGCAGAAATTTTCTCCTTATTCTGAATTTCTTCCTGCAACACCAAGGTGGAGGGGAGAGGAAAACAGACATATATACTAATGAGTGTCCAGGCTAGAAATGTGAATTCATGAGCACTATTAAAAGTTCTCATCCCTTTTATTCCAAGTATATACCTACGGTCTTCTAAGTCTAGTATAATCATCCCATTATTCATCCACTCCCAAGAAGGTTATTTCCACTCTAGTATTTGAGGAGCTTGTCATGTTTGTATACGTAAGTGTCATTTTCTTAGTTGATGTGAGCTTCTAGAAGTTATGAAGTCATTTCTCTTTAGGGGTCTCCACATAGCACTTAGATCAATGAGGTTTTGTAAAAATGATATGTAAGCAAAAGAATAATTCTCAACTTACAAAGAAGTATAGGTGTGTTTCTGTTCCTTTGTATTCTTAGAATACTCTAGGGCCAAAGCCAGTGACAAGATCTTAGTAGCACAGCAAAAGTGTCAACAAAGGATTTAAGGAAAGGTCAAAGGTATACATATAAGAATTTGAAGAACAAAATTCCAGAAAACAGCAACTGAGTAGCTAATTAGTTGTTTGGGAACAAAAAAACAACAAAAGAATTTAAGAGGTTGCTAAAGTTCTGTGTATGACTTCAGCATTACTCATGAATATGTTTGGGGCACTTTCTTTCTCAAAATAAAAATTAGACATGGAGTCCCTGGGTGAGCTCACCTTACTCAGGATATCTTCTCCTTGTGCACACACATTTTGTACTCTGGTCTCATGGATAGTAAAGTCATTGGTCAAAGCTTCATGCTTCTTGAGAATGTTCTGCATAAAGGAAATCAGTGAAAATCAGAATATCCAGGCTGAAAAACCTGTCTCTACCCACATTCAGGCTCATTGTAATATTATTCACCAGGATTGGTTCAGGTAAACGGACAGACTGGATGAGTGTCTACACTCTCTGGAAAAACTGTACAAAATTCCTCTCAAGAGTCTTCCGTTGAGGGCAGTCTTATTGGAAAACAGAACTTGTAATGTAACTGACACCATTTCTAACTTATCATGTGACCTTTACCTTTTTCTGATTTTTTTAAATGAGGGTAATATATAAAGATGTCTCTGTACTGAGATTTATACAATTCTGTGAAATGTTGCATCTATCAGAAAAAAATAGTAAATTTTAAGAGTATCCTAAACTAAGAACTTATTCAAAAGTGGTGCAAAGAGGGTTAAGGAAAATGTCTTTGTGTGTCACTGCAAACCTTCTGTGTGTCCAACTGCCCAATGGGAACATGGCTTCTGTACAGCTGGCAGAGTGGAAAGGGAAGAGAGAAAGAGGCATGAAAAGCACTGCCTTTCCATCTTTTGCTGTATGTTCCTAAGAAATATCTATACCAGTCCTCGTTACCACCACCACTGCTGCCTTTTTGCATTCCTCTTGTCATACAGCATCTCGTTCATATTTTATCTTAAACACCATAGTAACCCAGGCTAGAGGAAGAAATAGATACACTTTTTCAAATTCACCATTTGAAAACAAAACCTTTTCAATGCACGATGATCTTAAGCATTTCTGTCAGATGGTGACTCCTTTTAAAACAAGAAGGGCTGCCTTATATTTTATGTCCCCCCCCCCCTTTTTTTTTCCAGAAGCTATAAATGGAGACTGGATGGACGGATTCCTAGAAACATGCCGCAGCCTGGCTGGGCCCAAAAATAACCCGGAGGTCATGAGCCCCTTGTAGGTTCAAACAGGAACTACTTTATTGCCAGCACCCCACAGGAACTCTACTGGAACTCCATGGAAACTCCGTGAGAACTCAAAAGTAGCGGGCACCCAAGGTAGCAGGAGCCGCCTTATTGCCGGACAGCAGAGGTTTATATACCCAACTGAATACACAGCTTGTTTCAATTTAGCATCATCCAGTTTCAGCAATCAGTCATTATCTTAATAATTATACACAGCTTAACTCAATTATCATATCTTAATGGCTCGCTGGCATTACTTCTCAACCACTCCTTCTGGCAAAATGCCAGGCGCCATCTTGACTTGGTTGTGGCTCTCAACAGAAACATACAGCCTACCAAGACTAAGTCATGAAGAAACAGAAAATCAGAAAACTCTGATAAATAGTACAGAGATTGAATCAGAAATCAGAAACCTCAGAGTAAATCCCTGGACCAGATGGCTTCACTGATGAATTCAGCCAAGCACTTAAAGAACTAATGCTAATTCTTATCAAAGTTAAAAAAATTGAAGACAGGGAACATTTCCAAATACCTTTATGAAACTAGCATTACCCTGATATCATAGCCAGACAGAACTCACAGGAGATGAAAAATATAAGCTAACGTTCTTGATGAATATAAATACAAAAATCCTCAACAAAACAATAGGAAACTAAATCCAACAATACATTAAAAGGATTATATACGATAAGTAAGTGGGATTTTTTCCTAGCAGGCAAGGATGGTTCAACATGCAGATAAATATCTGTGATACACCCATTGGCAGAACAACAGTACCCTTTTACAATAAAAGTTCCTAACAAACTAGAAACAGTCAGTTTCAAACAGAAGTATAGCTTGATTGTACTTATGTGAGGTAAACAAACAGAATAAAAAGAGTGAAACGAGGCCGACTCAGAAAGTCCAAGGTTGAATGTTTTCTCTGATAGGTGAAAATAAATAAAATAGCAAAACCACAAAATGTTAGCAAAGATATGAAGAAACTTTATCACTAGTGCAATTGGTGATGAGGCTGTAAAATGGTATAGCCACTATGTAAAACAGTTTGGCTTTAAAAAAATAAATTAATAGATGATTATAATACAGTAATTAGACTCCTAAACATTTGTCCCCAAGAAATGCAGCATCACATTTGCTTGGAAATCTGTATATGAATATTTATAATAGTTTTTTTTTCCCAAAGTAGCTAGAAAGTAGAAATGACCCTAATGTCCTTCGACAGGTGAGTGATTGAACTGTGTTTGCTCATACCATGACACTATACAGCACTAGAAAGGAATGAGCTATTGTTGTAATATAAAAAGCTGAATTAATCACCTGCATTTTATGCAGAGTGAAAAAGCCAATCTCCAAAAGTGACATATAATCTTATTTCATTCACATAACAGCCTTGAAATGACAAAAAATTTTTAGAAATATAGAACAGATTAATGGTATCCAGTTGGTAGGAATGGGACAGGGTTAGGAAGGAAGTGGGTGTGGCCATAGAAGAGCAACCTGAGAGATATTTGTGGTGTTAGTAATGTTCTGAATCTTGGCAGTGGCAATCTTCTGGTTATAGTTTTTCTTGACATTACCATTGGAAGAAACTTGGTAAAGGATACACAGGATCTCTCTGGATCATCATCATCATCATTATTATTATTTGTACTAGGGATTGAACTCAGGGGCACTCAACCACTGAGCCACATCCCCAGCCCTATTTTGTATTTTATTTAGAGACAGGGTCTCACTGAGTTGCTTAGTGCCTCGCCAGTTGCGAGGCTGGCTTTGAACCTGTGGTCCTCCTGTCTCAGCCTCCTGAGCCGCTGGGATAACAGGCGTGTGCTACTGCCCCCAGCTCTGCATTATTTTTTTAAAAATGCATGTGAATCTATAATTCTCAAAATCAAAGGGCTTAACTTTTAAAAAAGAAAACACTTTGGAGTATTTGATGTGAAACCTTAAAGTGCTTCAACAAGTCCAGGGTGTGCATGAACATTTTCTAAAAAATTTTCAAACCACAGGAGTTGATAATTTGAACTATACGCTGTTTGGATTTTAAGCTTTCTTTGGCAAACCTAAGTTTTCCTTATGCCATCATATAGAAATGAATTAATCTCCACATAGAGTTCTGTGTAAATTCCCAATTTTTAGAAAGCACAGTTCTCAAGGTTCCTAGAACATTATTGTTTTATAATCACTCTCTCAAAAGCTGTCAAATCTACATTAACTCAAGATCACACTGTAAACTTTATTTCTTAATTGGGAAACCCAGCTCTGTATTTAAAATGGCATCTCATCAGGTGGGGCATGGAAAGAATGGAGGAACTTTGATTGGGTAAAGAGGAGGGAGGAAGAGGAGGAGGCATGGGGGGTAGGAAAGATGGTGGAATGAGATTAACATCAATATCCTAGGTACATGTGTGACTGAACATGTGGTGCAACTCTGTATTGTATATAACCAGAGAAATGAAAAGTTGTGCTCCATTTGTGTACAATGAATCAAAATGCATTCTGCTATCAAGTATAATTAATTAGAACAAATAAAAAATAATAAAAATAAATAAAATAAAATGGCATCTCTTAACTAGAGCTGTTTATTTATAGTAGATACATTAAAATTCTTTATCTCCTAAAAATGATATATTCTGAAATTTATGACCAATATCCAGGCATAAGAGAAAATTTTTTTTTTCAAATTAGTGTAACATTACGGTTTTAGGAAACCTTTATAAAATGTATGACCTGTAAAGAATCCAACCTAACAGAAACACCCTTTAGCCATAAAGTCCTTTTGATTCCTAGACCACAGATTAGAGAGTTAGATTTGAATACTGTTTTCATGCCTGATTGGTTCCATGACTTTGGACAATTCACTGATACCTTCAGATATTTACATCTTTATACTTAAAATTGGCAGAATTATCCATAATCCCTCTTCTCCTTCTCTCACCAGGAAAAGTTTCTAATGTTATAGGTGAAGACATTGGCTATTTAATGATCCCATTTAGAGAGAGAAAACCGATCCATTCTGCTTGTTCCCAACCTGAGTAGCAGCCAGTGTGTCTCCAGAATCCCCTCGGGCCACCATGGCCGCCTTCTCACTCATCCAGGTTTCCTCTTCCTCCGCGTTCTCCATGAATTGCAGGAATTGTAGGGACTCTTCCAACCGAAGCCCTCTGTGACGGGGTAGTGAGGCAGACAAGGAGAAGAAGGGATGGTTAGCAGTAGGATGACAGCGTGGGGGCCCAGTCTCATCCAAGCAGACCTGCTCACACTCCACAAGTTAGCCACGGTCAACCTGGACCAGGTCACAGTCTGCTAGGGGCCTGCTGGTCAGTGGGGCAGATATCCTGTGAAACAGAGGAGACTCTTGCCCTAGATGTCCATTTTGAGTCATCACCTACTATCTAGGAAATCTGCTAAAGAAAAGAAACCTTATGACCCCCAGAACTAAAATGCTAAGACTTCACCGTCAAAGACTATCCACAGTCTATGATTCAGGAACGACAAAGCTAGAAGCTCCCTTTTTCCCCAGGAAGAAATGTTTGCCTCTCACCAACAGGATGGGATGATAGTTGGAAGTTGTGCTGATAACCTGCTATGAAGAATGACACTTATAAGAAATTAGTGATAAATGACAGCTGCAGGTCAGGGCAGGAAGAAAGGTATTTTCAGAACAGAGGTAGTGATCATTTCTGTCTAGGGTAAATGGTGGACAGCTCCACGGAAGAGTTGGGTTTTGAGCAGGGACTTGTAAGCTAGGCAGTCAGGGAGGATGGTCAAAGCATCCTCCCAACAGCTGCCTAACAAATGAAGCCCATAGGAAGATAACTGGGCCTCCCACTCACCGGTCCTTGGCCAACTCTTTGAGTTTCTCCCAGTGTTGAACAAACTGAGCCAGCCGCTCCTGGATTTCCTCTTGCCCCACAGCATCCTTGTCTCCCAGCTTCTCGGCCATATCCAGCACATTCTGAAGGACACACCCATCCATTTCCCATCACTCCACAATCTCTCCCCATTCAGGCACAGTCCCTGGAAAAGTACCCAGGCCTTCCTGCCCTTTGGATCATTTATAACCTCCTAGAACTGTCTTCATGCCTGACTGGCTCCATTACTTTGGACAGTTGGGGTAGTCCTAGAAACCCTGGGAGCAGGAATGGAACTGCAGCAAGGTCTGCCCTGCTAAACGTTTCCAAGTATTTTGGCAAATACCTTGGTGCTTGCATTATGCTTATACAGCACACGAGCTGCTTTATAGACTATTTATGGTCACACATGGACTCTGCTGCCAGGTCAGACCCAGAGTATCTTTCTTCCCAAAAGGCTAACATACAGCCTTACTAGATGTCCCAACCTGCATCCCAATTGTCACTGACTTCCCAACACTGCTAAAAATGCTCCTTCCAGGGAACAGTACAACCTCCTGTCTAGAATCCTTCTATTCAGAGAAGATAAAATGTGGTCAAAAAAAAAGAACACCTGTGAACTGTATTACTAATTCTCTGTGACCTTGGAATAAATTCTGCATTCACATTTTGCAGCACCCACATATTTGACTACACCATGAGAGACAGCTAGCTATTAGATTATTTTCTCTCTTCAGGTCTGATCATTCTATGCCCACCTGGATCGCAGGTTCATGTGCCACCAGCTCTCCCTCCAGGCGTTTGTGCTTCTTCAGTAAGTTCTGAACGCCCTGCAGATCCCTCCCATAGTCCTGGGAGCTGACTCGTGTCAGTTTCTCCCTGAAACCAAGGAAGAAATAAAAAAAAAATTGAAGTTTAGACATCCAAGGTCACTCAAGAGCAATAGTTTTCTAAGTGTATGTGGGCAGGGAGGTGGTAAATTCTGGAATATTCTAATGCTAATAGCCAAAAGGTAAGTAGTGGCTGATGTTTTCAGCATAAACAATTGAGTGGTTCTAGTACAAACTAAAATACTGATGTCCACCGTGCACACACCTGTAAAAAGCCTTCCCATGAACATTTTGCCTGTCCACCTTTGTATATTTTCTTTGCTTAAGAACATATACTAATGCTACTCTTGTGGGGGGCGGGGAGTGAAAATGTGCATGACCTCTATGGCTTTTATTATTTTCATCTATCAATTTCAATAAAAACTTAGCTAGAATAGTTTTTGAAGAGTTGGTATTATAGGGGTCATGAAATTTAAATGGCTCCAAGTATAAAATATTAGAACATCATCATGAAATACAAGATAATAAATAAGATGATGCTATTTTAAGGTGTCCTCTTTGCTGCCCAATGTACTATGTTTCCATCTAATTCATTCATTACTCATAAGAATAAGCAGATCTGCAGAAGAGAAGCAAGATGCAACAGTAATATGGGCAGAATCTTTTAATTTTCTAAGAGTTCCCCAGTCATATTTTTTACAAGAAAAGTAGAATTAGTAATGAAACCATGGTAGATAGTGTATCACATTCTCTGTTTTATGTCCAGTTCAGTGTTACTGGGTAATACTGGATATAGACTGAATAGAGCCAATGATCTTAGCTGGTAATCTATAAATACTCAGCTCAGTGAGTATTACACGTTCTATGAACTATATAGAGCAAACATATATGGCTTCAAAATTTGGTTCCCTACATGTATATGAACTGCTCACCACTCCCTCCACATTTCTCTTCTTCTGTCTAAATCCAGTAATGAAATTTGGGAAAAAAATATAAAACCAATATTAACTTTAAGCAGAGACAAACATGATTAAAATGCCATACAAATTTTACACTGAAATTTCATTAGGTGGTTTTCTAGTCACATCTCTTGGATCATCCACACATTGTGAGTTGGACTGGGGATACGTACTCGATCCAGGACTCCTCATCATCTAGTTCTTGGAAGAACTGGAACAAGGCATAGGCCTCTTTCAGTTTCTCATGATGGGCACTTGCCAAGTTCTGGACATTTTCAAAGCGCGAGTTGATACTATCCCTTTTCTCCACAATCTGCTCGATGTTGAAAGTTCCGCCGGAGAGCAGATCCTCAGCCAAGTTGTTCAGGTCCTTGAGTGCCTCCTAGAAAACCCCAGCATGCTCAGTGAATGGTATTGTATAGACCCCAGACTTGAAACACCCCTGGTCCTGGTTCAAAGACCAGGTCAAATAGATTGCTTTTAAAACGTAGTTTGAATTAAGCTGGGCAGGTAACTTATACCTGTAATCCCCGCAACTCAGGGGGCTAAAGCAGAAGGACTGCAAGTTTGAGGCCAGGCTCAGCAACTTAGTGAGACCCTATCTTATAACAAAAATCAAAAGGGACTTGGGATAGAGCTCAGTCGTAGATAGAGCACCCCTGGGCTCAATCCCCAATGCCATACACACATAAAAAAAGGTAGCGAAATTGATGTTCTATACTATTATCTGTTTTACACATATTTGTCTATGTTAAGATTGAATAAGAGTTAGATCACAGAGCGATACAGATAGCACGACTCTATTACTCAAACTGTACATTTATTCTGTGTCTCCTGGTTCTTCCTTCTGATTTTCACCTGTATCCATAGCTAGAAAATGAGATCTTGGGGAATAATCTCACCATACAGGACTATCTTCCTTTACAGCAAAATACTAAACGAGAACAACTGTATTGGTAGAAAGCTTCGTTTGCCCACAGAACACACCCAGACCCTTCCCATCCTAACACAGCCTCCTAGTTATACAACCGGAGGTACCACTAAGGACTGAAGACTTTAATCTAGAAAGCCTTTGACTTGTCCTTTCTGCATGGAAGAACTGGAACAAATAAAAATGACACCATAAATGTCTGTGTGAAATGAACACCTGGTCACTGTTCACAGGGCAAATTTTTGGTTGATATTAGGTTGCAAATGGAATTCTTCACAGGTTTTCTAGAGTGTATATGTATTTCAAATTCATTGTACATGTTCCAACTGATTCTTTTTTTCCTCTCTCTCTAATTCTGTAAAATAAAGTTGCATTTTCTTTCAAAGGCCAGATCAAATATATAGCTATGGAAAAACTCCAGGAAATGGATCTTAAAAGCTGTCTTGTTTGTCTTTTAAGTGATGCATGTATATAAACTAGTGAAAAGATAAACAAGGCAGCTTTTAAGATCCACTTACTGGAGTTTTAGAGTCTGCAGTTCAGTGATAATTGACAGTGACTGTCACAGTGGCTCTGCAGCCCATAGATTTGACCTGGTTAAAATGAATGATGGCTGAGCCACCGTGCTCAGTTTTGCAAGGCTACGTTCTCAAATGGTCTCCTAGAAAATAAGGGAGGAAAATAAGAAATGTTTCATCCTATCCAAAGGGTTTCAATACTACTTGCCTCTCGAGCCGACATCTCTTTTTCCAACAGCTGATGCTTCTTGAGCAGGTTTTCTGCAGAAGCCAAGTCCTTGGCCTGATCTTTCATGGCCAGAAGTGTCTCTGCCTGGAGACAAAATAATAAGTAATAAAGCTCATAGATGAAAACCGTGGGTAAGGAGAATAACATTTAGCATCTAGTCTACAGTCTTTTCCCAAGAAGGCTCAAGAAAACCATTCACATATAAATTCTTTTATTTAACAAGTGTTCTTGAAACTACCATCCTCCCACCACCTCCAGGTGCAATTACCTCTGAGAGCCAGAATTCGAAATCCCGGACACTTGTGTTGAACCTCTGCTGGCGGCTAGCCTCATTGAGTTTCTCTCCTTTGTCAATGGTTCTCTCAAGGAGGCTGACCCAGTGTTCCTTTAGCAATCTCAGTTGCTCCTAACTCAAAGAAAGTGAGGATTCTGAGCACTGTGACAACTCGAGAGGAGAATGTAGGGAGTTTCTTTATGTTGGGATTAGCCAAAATTTGCTGACAATTGAATGTCAGACATTTCAAAGTAGTTATGCTCACTGTGGAAAAACAAGAAGTTTTGGATGACAGGAAACATTTGAAACAAAGATCCTGCACTGATTGCAATGACTGGCATCCAAGTGCAAAAAAAAAAAAATTCTCGGCCGAGGGATAGAGAATGCAAAGCAAGCATGAGAAAACTTGGGAATTCAGTTGAAAGCTCTCTTGGAGTTCTAGGAGCTATGTAGGATGGGAGAGGTGGTCTGAGCATTACTGCTTTCTTTGCTTTTCTTCCTTTCTTGTCTAGAGAGAGGAGGAGTAACCACAGAGTACATGCTGGATCCCCACCCAGAGAACAATAAAGAGTAAAAGATTTTTATGCATGTGCCTTTGCAGCCCAAAGCTCATCCCAAGCAGAACCTTTACCTCCATGGTCTCTTCATTGCCATCACAGGCCTTCAGCTCAATCAGGGAGTTGCCCAGGTGGATGACTCCTTCCACCTGCTCAGTTCGACCCCGGACCTCATTTTCAAAGGTCTGGTGCTTCAGGTATTTCCTCTGAAGGCAAAGCAAAAACTTATCTTTTCATGTAGGTAAGTGAGATTTTTAAAAAATCAGGTATAAAAGGAAGAGTTGATATTTTTATCACATCCAAGATATCGGTGATTTTAAAGGACTTGCTTCATGTTAGACTCAGTATGTGGGGGTGCTCATTCAGCCAACAATGTGAGTGAGACTGGTAACATTTTCCAAGATTCCTATTTTGAACTTGCCTGAATGTTGGTGGGGTCTTTGTAGGATTCATCACAGGCTATGGGCATCATCTCACTGATCCATTCCTCCAGCTCCTCAAGGTCACGGTAGAATCTTTTCAGATCAGCATAGTCTCCAAGTTTTGTCCGTTCAGCCATCAGTAGGGCTTTGAGCGCATCCCATCTGTGGGAGGGGGCCAGATGAATTTTTTCCATTTTGCAACCTGCTCTTTTTCCTTTCCTACTGTTTGACTGTTTTTAGATACAAAATGCAGTGGTTAAATCACGTAATTTCTAGTGTAATTTCCATGTCTTTCATCCCATGAGTCTAGATCAGACAGTGTTATCATTTGCATCTTTAATGCCTCTGAAAAGCCCATGTGTTAGGCAATGCAGCAACGTTCAGAAATAAAATGACCAGTTTCCATTTAATGGATTTATAATCTGAATGGACTCCTGGGTGGTAAGTGTAGGCAGGTGGGATGTGGCTGAAGGAAACAGGTGCCTGAGGATGTGACCTGGGACTATATCTTGTCCCTAGCTCCTCTCCCTCTCTTTGCTTTATAGTTCTCTAAGCAGCTTTCCTTCACCACACTGTTCTGCTATGATGTTCTGCCTCACCTCAGGCCTAGAGCAGTACAGTCAGCCAACCATGCACTGAGACTCTCTGAAACCATGAGCCCCCAATAAACGTTTTCTTTGTCTAAGTTGTTCTTGTCAGGTATTTTGGTCACAGTGATGAAAAGGTAACACAGACAGCTTCCAAGATGTCAAGATAGTTTAAGGCATCTAGAAAGGACAAAATCTCAGAGTGTCTTCCCCGTCACAATGCTAGCAAAGGGGTCACTTTGCTACATCTTCCGGTAGCCTCGGGACTGACCTGCTTAGCACTTGTTGGAGCCGAGTGTTAATCTCTTCCTTCGCATAGTGGTCATCATCTATGAGCTGATCAGCAAAATCTTTTAGGTCCTTAATTTTCTCTTCCTGAATAAAGGAAAACAAGAGACCAGGTGCCTGAAGATTAGACTGTGGGTACAATCTCAGACTCCCTCCTAAGGAAGAACAGTAATAACCTTTTTGCCTTCAGGAGACAGCTCCAAAGGTAAATGCCTTATAGGAAGGTCTATAGGAAGGTGTATTTTAACTCAACAGGAGGAGACAGATCTAACAATCTTACTGAGGTGAGCTATCTGTGTGGTAAGGATCTCCCTGAAGAACAGTCGTTCCTCATGACTGTTGTCTAGAGTGAGGCCTACGTGGGGCAGGATGTTGAAATAGGTACTAAGAACACAAAGTCAATTTGAATCCTCAAATTTGGGTTTCAGGATGACAGACTTAAAGTTCAGTCACACATAGGACTCGGATAAGACAGTGCCTCGTGTCAATCCACCTGGCCTGCCTCCAACTTGTCTGTAAGAAGTAAATGTGAGCCAAAATACTCGTGAGTCATGATACCAGACCAATGTATAAGATTTCTGTTATGCCCACAACCACTATCGTTGGAATATCTACATTCCCTGTTGTTACCTGAGCAGTGATGGCTTTCTCCAGATCATCACGCTTCTTCATCAGGGCCTCTAGGCTGTTTAAGGAATCTCTGTCATCCGACCTCAGGGAATTCTCACGTGCCGTCATCCAGCTCTCAACCTGCTCACATTTACCTCGGAACGACTACGGAGGATGAAATGAGAGGTATGTTCAATGTTTATTCTGGGTGGACAGAGGAAATGGTCTTACCCCTCTCCTGTGACACGAACAGCAAGGATCCTGCAGGGAGTATTTATGTTCTTTTAAGAAACATTCATACAATGAATCTTAGCTATATTGAATTTTCTACTCTTTCCTTTCTGTGTTTATATAAGCTATAACACCCATATCTTACAACTGGAAGATACTGACTGGTTATTTTCTTTAAGACTCTGCTGAACGTTACCCATAGAGTTGGCCTGTGACGTCCCCATACTCTTCCCTCTGTAATCATTCCTTCCTCCCTACCCTCAAAGCCTTCAAGAATTTTGTTTTACGAAATGATGTCCTATATTAGAATTATCTGTACTACATGTCTAATTTTACTACTTAAAAATAGTAACATTAATTTACTAATTTTTGTGACACAAGGGCCTGCACACAGTAGATTCTCAATGAAAATCAATCAACCCCTTAATTAATCAATAAATGACAATCATTCCCTGTCATGTCTAGGACCGATCACTTTCTTCTTTATCTCTTCTAACAGGGATAAGAGCAGAGAATAAAACAATCAGACTGTAGAACATAATATTACATAATCAAGAGATGCCCTTTTGTCTACAAAAAGGGAACTCTGTGTTCTGAGTGACTGTGATATCCAAATATAACTGCTTACAAGGAACAGAGTAGGGCTTCACTACTGGAAACCTGCTGTACCTGCAATTTCAGGCATTGCTCTAGCATCTTCTTGCGTTTTTCCCAAGACTTCTCCAAATCTTCTCTCTTTAGTTGAATGTCTTGAAGTTTATTTTCAATCTCAGCTCTATTACGGTGCACACTGTCTATAAGTTCTGTGCCAAAATTTTCTAAGTCCTGGAAAGTGGAGGCCTCTGCCTCCATCTCGCCATGATGCTCCTGTTGGAAAATGGGGAAGTGGACTGGTGAAGCCAATCCTTTTGAAATTTTTTTAAATGAAGCAAAGTTATCAGGTCAAGTGATTAGTGGTTGTGGGTTTTTAGCCATACCTGGTGTCGCTCTATCAAGATCTCTGTGCCCGTTAAGTCCTCAGCTAGCTCCGGTGAGGATACCATGCCACCAATGGCACTCATCCAATTTTCAAGGTCCCTAGAGAAACAGGTATATTGGGATGGACAAAAGACCTTGCCACATTCTACAGGGTTATCTATCCTATAACTTTTTAGAAAATATTTCCAGAATAACATTTTCTATGTCTTCCTATGCTTCCATGCCGCATCATGTTTGGTGTTCTCATTGTGTTAACGATAGCATTACCTTGCATTTGAAAATCTTGTCTTACATATTGTTTCTTTTAGTTCCTGAAATAATCCTGTAGAGAATTATAAGAACTCTTCTATTTCCATTTTGGAGATAAGGAAGTCAGCTTGGAGAAGGTAAGCAATTTGCTAATGTGGTGCAATTAAAACCAGACATATGGACTATGTTCTTAGAATATTTTCTACCTAGACTAGAGCCCAGACCTCTGGAGTTCTGAACAGAACGTATTCCATGACTGCTGTTGATTCCTGTTCCTTCAACAGTTTTCTGGGCTTTAAAGATACAGCTTATGGAGTCTTGGGGGAGGCGCATCTTTTCTTTTTCCCAAAAAAATCTAATACATGCTTCTGCTCAGCACACATATATATACACACATAAACATATATACATGTCATACATTTCCTACATTACTGATTAAATCAAGATTTATTTCTTATTGTTTTAGTAGTCAAGAATTTAGACAAGGCAAGCTAAGATTTATTCTTCCAGAGAGCAAATGTCAACCATGCATTGACTTAAAAGTTATCATGATATTAAGATAACAATCCCATAAAGAATATATTTAGTCTTGTTTGCTAAATATTAATCCTTAAATCTAGGAAAGAGAGGTCTTTTGTTTCTTTATACAATATTTTTTTTCATTTATCCAAACATCTAGGTTTTATTTCTTGCTTACTAAGTACCAAATATTTTGAAAAAGATATATCTTTACCTTCTAGGAGATCATACTTTATTTATATCAGGGGTAGGGTAAGCGAATGGATCATACACACTCATAGCTATTAAAAATGAAATATAAATTATTATAAAGGGATAAAATGAGGTGTTAGTGTTTCTCAGAAGCTGAGAACATGACTGTGATTGTGCAATATCGAGGAATAAAAATTTGTAAGAAGGGGCCATCATTTATTCTGGAATCTTAGTAATATATATGGAAATAAATGATTTTGAAGAATGGGTATAGATGTTATTTAATTACACTGTGTGAAAAACTACACTTTTCCAGGGGTGCTAAAGTGGGGGAGGAGTTACCAAAAGCAACTATAATCATCTTTCTCATTTGCTTCCTTTTCTTCTTCAAAAGCACTACCTTGTGAGTAGCTACTGCCTGGACCTTCAATTCCAAAGACTCTTCCAAGCAAGTTGAAACAATGGGGCAGAGTCATCCCACACAGTGTATATTTGCAAGGGGAATTTCATATTGTGAAAATATTCTGACTGTAGCACAACAATGAAAATTCTCTAGGATTTGATTCCAATGTTTCTAAATTTTTCTTTTGCTACTTGTGCTTAACACCCTCAATATAAAAAACAAAAAACCCTATTCTCCAGTTTCCCCAGCCTTTCTCATCCTTAGAGTCTTGCCCATTCCCATCTGTATGGGATAGCATTCTCTTTTACCAAAATCCTGACTGATATGCAATCCAATGCTACCTCCTCTAGAGTGCAGGGAATCTCATCTGCTCCCTCTATCTCTGAACTTTCACAGCTTTATTTGCTAGGATGTGTGTTTTGTAATGTCTCACCATTACAGATTCTTCCACATTCTTCTCTGTCTCTCCAGGGGTAAGAAAGCCCCCTTGATCTTCATCTCATGATCTATAGCTCCTCGTTTGTGCCATATACTTTGCAGAAGGTTATTGGTTGGCCTATGTGACTTCACATTTCTTCAAACATCAAACTTTTATGGCCTGAAGTACTGAATTTAACATTGTTGTGCCTCACCAGAGGCAATATTTGGCCAGAGTGGTACCTTCCAAACCCATGGGTTGATGGCACCTCTACCCAGAGTGTTCCTCCATGCTCTACTTAGGGCCAGATATGAAAAAGCGCTCACCCACAGGGTGAAAATCCACCTTCTGAACTTTACCTGGCCTTGCTGAGGAACAGGTAGAATTTCTGGGCCTCATTCAGGTTCTCTTTACGATCTTCTGTGAGCACCTGTAGGTCATTCCAGGCCCCGTTCAGCTCTGTTCGCCGTCTCTGCAGGTCCTCGACGGCATCTGGGTGGGATTCACGGAGCCGCTCTGCTGTCTCTCCTAGTATGGTCACCTGGGGAGGTGCAAGGGCTCTGGCAATCACACTATTGTAGAACCCGATTCTTAGCAAATAAGAGTCCTGAGTCCTGGTCTTAATCTCCCCAAACAGATGCCAGCAATGTACCATCACATCTTACTACTGAATAAAATAATATCAACCTCTTAGTTTACATGATAACTTTCTGAAGTACTCAAAATTGACCTTACCATTTTTCTTTTAAAAGTAACAAGTTTTTGGAGAAAGATGGTTAAATGACTCTTCTGGCTAGTAGCAAAACCAGGGTACCCAAAGGTCTTATTCTTTAAATGAGGATATTTCCAATAGAGATATTTTCTGTTCTTCTTTTTGCTCTGTATAATAAGGCCAAGCTTCATGTTGCCTCCAGGGTATCTGGAAAACTCTACTCTTCTTTTGTGTTTTGAAGTAGGAGTAACCTTATTCAACTCCTGACTGAGAAAACATGCACAAAGCTCAGGCATAGCCCTAGCCATCCTGGGTAGGTATAGTTGCTATTTCTCTTAGGCCACTGTCCTGTAACTAATTGCCTCAACTTCTGATCACTTGATACCCACTAAACAGGCAAGAGGACATTAAATACTTAGATGGTAGCAGTTCAATGCATTTTTCTTGATGTTAATGGTCTTGGGGGTATGTCTTTTTATTGGTCTTGCTTTGGGGACAGAGTGCAAGAACAAGCATCGTGCAAGATAAAGAAACAAAAGCATAAGACTGGAAAAGAAAGCAAAATAGGGGGCATTGATATGGTTATAAAAGCAAAGAGGAAGGTGCTGAGAAAGCTCAGAAGCCCACGGCTCACCTTTTCCCCCAAAGGGATGAGGTCTCTCTCAAAGCTCTCATGTTGTCGCTGAAGCGCCTGAACACTGATCAGGTCGGAGCCAGGGTCAGCAGCTCTGAGGGCCTGGCACTTCTTCTCAATCTGTTCCTTTGTGTCATCTATATCTCTGGTCCACAAGAGAATAAAAGACTTTAGGAATAATGATGTGTACCAAAGAGAAACTGACCAGGCTCAGAAGGAAGTCACTACTGCCATGTGACCAAATCTACCACCTCCACTTCCATCACCAATACCACCAGCACCACCAACACCAATACCTCCATCACCACCTCCACCATTTCCACTATCATCACAACTGCTACCTTTACCACCATCACAGTCACTATCACTATCAATACCACCCCCACCATCACCACCTCTACCTCCTCCATTGACACCACCATGACTACTACTTCCACCACCTTTACCACCAACAACACATCACCTCTCCCACTGCCATTACCATCATCACCACCACCACCTCTGTTTACCAGAATAATATCAATGCCAGATGGTGAAGTCTACATTTGAACCAAGAGGTCTAACTTCAGAGCCAAGTGTTTAACAATTACATTCATGCTTTCTCTTTTCAGCTATTCTAAACAGCCCTACCCACCTGACTCTCTGCTTTCCCCTTCCTTGCACATAGGAAGGTATTTGGTTTATGTTTTGTTCAATTGTTTAATTCTTGTACGTGTGGTTGTATTTCTTTTTTTTTTTATTGGTTGTTCAAAACATTACAAAGCTCTTGACATATCATATTTCATACATTAGATTCAAGTGGGTTATGAACTCCCATTTTTACCCCAAATACAGATTGTAGAATCACATCGGTTACGGTTGTATTTCTTAGTACAAGTATGGGTTTGGTAATCAAAGACAAATTCAATGAACAAAGTCAATGTGATGGTCTGTTGTCCTTTACTGTCTGCTTCTAGTCTAGGACTATAAGTATAAACCATTTGTTTATACTTCAAATCGATGCACTATCATGAAAGCATTCATAAAATATTAATTATGTGCCAGGGCCCAAGCCAGACATTAGAAAACTAAAGTTGGAGCTAGGCATGGTGGTACATGCCTATAATCCCTATTACTCTGGAGGCTGAGGCAGGAGGTTTGCAAGTCCCCAGGCCAGTCTGAGAATTTAGGAAGATCCTGTCTCAAAAGTTAAAAAAAAAAAAAGGGCTGGGATTGTGGCTCAGCGGTACAGCACTCGCCTAGCACAGGTGGGACCCGGGTTTGATCCTCAGCACCACATAAGAATAAAGGCATTCTGCTGTGTAAATCTACACCTAAAAAATAAATATTAAAAAAAAAGTTTAAAAAAATCATTTTAAGGGTCTAGGGGAGTAGCTTAATGTAAAAACACCCCTGGATTCAATACTTAGTACCACAAAAAATAAAATAATAATACATTCAATACATAAAAAAATAAATCGAAGTAGGTTGTCTTGGAGTATTTAATGTGCCAAGTGAGGAATCTATTTCTAAAAAAGCCTGATTCCTATTTGCAAACTGTCTCTAGCTCAGGAAAAAAGGGTTGCACGAATAGGTATCGTTACCATAGTGTTATGGTTTAGATCTAAAATGTCCCCCCCCAAAAACTCATATGTTAGGCAATGCATAAGTGTTCAGAAGGGAAAAGATAAATTATGATAATTTTGACCATCTGTGGATTAATCTACTTGATGGATTAATCATCTGAATGGACTACTGGTTGGTACCTGTAAGCAGGTAGGGCATGGCTTACAGGAAAGGGTCACTAGGGGCATGGGCTGGGCGACTAGACTGGTCCCTTCCTCTCTTTTTTCCTGCTTCCTCGCTGCTATGTGCTAAGTACTTTCCTCCTCCAAGCCCGCTGATGTTCTGCCTCCCCTCAGACCCAGAGAAATGGAGATGGCCAACCATAAGCAGGATCCTCTGTGAAGTCAAACAAACTTCACCTCCTCTAGTTGTTGTTGGCAGATATTTTTGCCACAGCAATGAAAAGCTGACTAGCACACATCGTTACTGGACTTGTGAGTTATGTGAGTGTTTTCTAGAGTAGCACAGCATTTTAGAATTAATTCTTACCTGTGAAACATCTCTACAGCGTGTGCACTGCCTAGCAGCTGCTGCTGTTCATCTGCAAGCCTCTGCAAGGAATCCCAGCGTGTGTTCAATTCCTAAAAGAAGAGCCACATCAGACTTTGGACAAGGAGTTGGTTCGGAT
Organism: Callospermophilus lateralis; assembly: GCF_048772815.1. NCBI lineage: Eukaryota > Metazoa > Chordata > Mammalia > Rodentia > Sciuridae > Callospermophilus > Callospermophilus lateralis. The sequence continues at coordinate 10,941,706 of NC_135311.1, forward strand.
AGCTCAATGGCGTCTATTGACTAGCTGGATTTAAATCATTGCTTTCATGTTTTCTCCTTCTGAAATCGCCTTGCCTTACTTTTTTCTCAGGCTGGGCTTGGTCTTATGCTGGTGCAGCAGAGAAAGGGATTTCTTTCCTTCCAAACTGATGATTCCCAGTTGAACTCATCAACCCTAGAGCCATAATTGATGCTTGCTATCACTAGACCATATTATATATAATCTCTGAAAAATGAGTAAAATGTGTTGCCTTGGTATTTAGAATCTGCTACAGTTCTCTGGGGCAAGCATAATACCTTTCTGCATTCTGAATTGAATAGACCTAGTGGTCTAAGAGCCTTACTTTCTGTAGGGGGTACACATATTATTTTTAAGCACATTACTTTTTCCTCTTATCCATGACAATCACCATGGGATGAAGAAGGGAGTTCTTCTTTACTAGTTTATGACAACTCACAGACTGGACTTTCTATTAAATTTCATCAGTCTTTTATGCAGTCATAGGTCAAGACACAGATCAGATGAAGAATTTTCTCTCTCTCATCTCTATTCCTTCTCTTCTCCTTCTTCATTGTGTTTATGAGAACCCAACTCTTCCAGGAAACTTTCTTGATACTCTTCCCAGTATCACAGCTTCTTTTTTTTTTTTTTCTTGTTGGTTGTTCAAAACATTACATAGTTCTTGATATATCATATTTCACACTTTGATTCAAGTGGGTTATGAACTCCCATTTTTACCCCATATACAAATTGCAGAATCACATCAGTTACACTTCCATTGATTTATATATTGCCATACTAGTGTCTGTTGTATTCTGCTGCCTTTCCTATCCTTTACTATCCCCCTCCCCTCCCTCCCCTCCCCTCTTCTCTCTCTACCCCCTCTACTGCAGTTCATATCTCCCCCTTGTATTATTTTTCCCTTTCCCCTCGCTACCTCTTGTATGTAATTTTGTATAACCCTGAGGGTCTCCTTCCATTTCCATGCAATTTCCCTTCTCCCTCCCTTTCCCTCCCACCTCTCATCCCTATTTAATGTTAATTTTCTTCTCATGCTCTTCGTCCCTACTCTGTTCTTAGTTACTCTCCTTATATCAAAGAAGACATTTGGCATTTGTTTTTTAGGGATTGGCTGGCTTCACTTAGCATAATCTGCTCTAATGCCATCCATTTCCCTCCAAATTCTATGATTTTGTCATTTTTTAATGCAGAGTAATACTCCATTGTGTATAAATGCCACATTTTTTTTAATCCATTCGTCTATTGAAGGGCATCTAGGTTGGTTCCACAGTCTTGCTATTGTGAATTGTGCTGCTATGAACATGGATGTAGCAGTGTCCCTGTAGCATGCTCTATTTAGGTCTTTAGGGAATAGACCGAGAAGGGGAATAGCTGGGTCAAATGGTGGTTCCATTCCCAGCTTTCCAAGAAATCTCCATACTGCTTTCCAGATTGGCTGCACCAATTTGCAGTCCCACCAACAATGAACAAGTGTACCCTTTTCCCCACATCCTCGCCAGCACTTGTTGTTGTTTGACTTCATAATGGCTGCCAATCTTTCTGGAGTGAGATGGTATCTTAGGGTGGTTTTGATTTGCATTTCTCTGACTGCTAGGGATGGTGAGCATTTTTTCATGTACTTGTTGATTGATTGTATGTCCTCCTCTGAGAAGTGTCTGTTCATGTCTTTGGCCCATTTGTTGATTGGGTTATTTGTTATCTTGTTGTCTAATTTTTTGAGTTCTTTGTATACTCTGGATATTAGGGCTCTATCTGAAGTGTGAGGAGTAAAGATTTGTTCCCAGGATGTAGGCTCCCTATTTACCTCTCTTATTGTTTCTTTTGCTGAGAAAAAACTTTTTAGTTTGAGTAAGTCCCATTTGTTGATGCTAGTTATTAACTGTTGTGCTATGGGTGTCCTATTGAGGAATTTGGAGCCCGACCCCACAGTATGTAGATCATAGCCGACTTTTTCTTCTATCAGACGCCGTGTCTCTGATTTGATATCAAGCTCCTTGATCCATTTTGAGTTAACTTTTGTGCATGGCAAGAGAAAGGGATTCAGTTTCATTTTGTTGCATATGGATTTCCAGTTTTCCCAGCACCATTTGTTGAAGATGCTATCCTTCCTCCATTGCATGCTTTTAGCCCCTTTATCAAATATAAGATAGTTGTAGTTTTGTGGATTGGTTTCTGTGTCCTCTATTCTGTACCATTGGTCCATCCGCCTGTTTTGGTACTAGTACCATGCTGTTTTTGTTACTATTGCTCTGTAGTATAGTTTGAAGTCTGGTATCGCTATACTGCCTGATTCACCCTTCCTGCTTAGCATTGTTTTTGCTATTCTGGGTCTTTTATTTTTCCATATGAATTTCATGATTGCTTTCTCTATTTCTATAAGAAATGCCATTGGGATTTTGATTGGCATTGCATTAAACCTATAGAGAACTTTTGGTAATATCGTCATTTTGATGATGGTAGTTCTGCCTATCCATGAACAGGGTATATTTTTCCATCTTCTGAGATCTTCTTCTATTTCTCTCTTTAGGGTTCTGTAGTTTTCATTGTATAAGTCTTTCATCTCTTTTGTTAGGTTGATTCCTAAGTATTTTATTTTTGGGGGGGATATTGTGAATGGAGTGGTTGTCCTCATTTCCATTTCAGAGGATTTGTCGCTGATATACAGGAATGCCTTTGATTTATACGTGTTGATTTTATATCCTGCCACTTTGCTGAATTCATTTATTAGCTCTAATGGTTTCTTTGTAGACCCTTTTGGGTCTGCTAGGTATAGAATCATGTCATCTGCAAATAGTGATAATTTAAGTTCTTCTTTTCCTATTTTTATGCCTTTAATTTCTTTCGTCTGTCTAATTGCTCTGGCCAGTGTTTTGAGAACTATGTTGAACAGAAGTGGTGAGGGAGGGCATCCCTGTCTTGTTCCAGATTTTAGAGGGAATGCCTTCAATTTTTCTCTATTCAGAATGATGCTAGCCTGTGGCTTAGCATAGATAGCCTTTACAATGTTGAGGTAAGTTCCTGTTATCCCTAGTTTTTCTAGCGTTTTGAACATAAAGAGTATCACAGCTTCTTTATCTGCACTTTCTTTGCATTCATGTATTTGAGCAATGGATCTCTTATGTGGATGGTAATAAAAGGGAAATGATTGTTGTAATTTAAGAATTTCCTATCAGTTCAAGTGTATGTATTTCAAAATTTTAATTTAAAAGTTATATTTGAGATAGGGATGGAAGGCAAAACTTTATGTTCAGCTTTTTGAAACAGCGTAGAAAATTAAAAGAAAATTTAGAGATTTTGCTATCTGACACTCTTGCTTTTCAGATGTGGACACTGAAGATCTCAGAAATGAAATGAGTTGCCCAAGAACACATAGTCAGACAGGGATAGGGCCAGCACTTAAGCTCAGTTTTCCTGATGCCCAACGCAATAGTCTCTAAACTTCCTGAAACTGCTTCTTGAAACTAGATCTCAATTTCTGGTCCCAATACATTTGTCTTCCTCCCTTCACCAAAAAAAAAAAAAAAACAAAACCAATGTGAGAAAACAGAGGATACTCAGTAAATGATAGGCAACAAACATTCTTTAGTTCAGTCCATTTAGATAACAAAAATGGCTGAACTCCTTGGACCTTTGCCATAGTCAGTTTCACACTGCTGTCCACTCCTGCTTATCCTAACTGATCCGTTGACTATTTTACTATTAGTTACCAAATCTCAGTTACCTGCCGAATGTGAGCTCCTTCTGGTGTCAGAAGTTTTTCCCACAGCAGATCATCAGCCACCTTGTTGATGTCCCTTAGCCGAGGCTCATTGGTCTTTAAATCCTGGATGAGAAAATTTGTCCAAAACAGTGTCAATCCTCTTCTCAAAAATAATCCATATCTATCTGTTCATCTTCATATCCATTTGGCTAAGTATTATTAAAACATATAGGTAACCTCACTTACATTACACAAGCTGCTTTCTTCTTAGCTGCCACTGAGAAAATACTCTTAAACTCCCTGACACCCAGTAACTATCAAACCTTGCCAAGAGAACTATTATTCATCGGAAGTATGAAGCATATCCATCTTCTTAGATTTCTTAAAATCTTCCCCTATATTGAATTTTGCTGTCAGATGTATCTGCACCTGAGTTGTGTAATATTATTTTCTATCCTTATAAATACCTCCATCTTTATAGAATTTCATTGACTGAGTTGTAATTTTTCTATATTAAAGGATATTGTAAAAATCATCACAAAGGAGCACATATACTATCTATATGCATGCGCACACACATATATACATACACAATGCACACAATGAGAAATATAAGGAAAAGGAAGGAAGGAAGAAATTTATATTCAGTGCTAGGTAAGATAATGGAATAAAAATAAGAGGAAAAAGGGTGATCACAAGATTTTAGCTAGGTAAATACTCAGAAATTTTCTCACTGTAAACTCAGGTCGTTCTTCTCTTCCCACCCCAATCTCTGTCCCATGATTAGACTCTGCACACAGTCCCATCTTAACACCCCATTTCACCCTGGGCATGAAGAACACACTATGATACAGAGCAAATTTTGAGGAATTCTGGGAGATTGGCACACCCAAGAGGATTTGGGAGTGGCAGAGTCTGCGGGCTTGAAAGTTAGAGTAGCTAGTTTCTTCTTCTGCATTTCCTAACCAGTGACTAACAACTACAATAAACTGGGGAAGATCTAAATTGTGGAGTTCTCAGTAGCATTGCAGAGAAAATTTAATAAGTATTAAATCAATTAAAGAGTCATGTAAGAGGAGAAATAGAATAAAAAGAAATGACGATAAGTTTCAAAAGGTGTCTAGAGAAAGCTCTTCTTTCTTTCTTTCCTTTTTTTGAGGAATTGTGGAAGAAGGTGGGAAGGGAGGAAGGAAGGAAATAATGTTTTTTTTAAATCAACTTGGTTTTCTTTAGACTTCAAAGACAAAGGTAAAATATTGGGCTGGGATTTTAAATATATTTCTCATCAGCAGTCAAATAAGATACCAGGGATTGAACTCAGGGGCACTCAACCACTGAGCCACATTCCAGCCCTATTTTGTATTTTATTCAGACACAGAGTCTCACTTAGTTGCTTAGCTCCTCACTGTTGCTGTGGCTGGCTTTGAACTCAGGATCCTCCTGCCTCAGCCTCCTGAGCCACTGGGATTATAGGTGTGCACCACCACACCCAGAGATAGCTCCTCTTTCTTACCCTTTGGAATTCATCAAACTTTTTCTGCAGCTCCCAAACATCATCAAGTTCTACTCCAGTGTTTTCTGCTTTTTTCTCTTGAATCCACTCCAGCATGTCCCCTGCCTCATAGGCCAAAAGAAATTCATTATAACGTTGTAGTAGGCGACGTCTGCGTTCTTCTGCCCGATCACAGAGAGAGCGGTACCTGGGTGGAAAAGTTATGGAGATGAGAAAATGGAATAAAAGGTGGAAAAGATACAGAAGAGTAGAGAGTGAAAGAGACAAAAAGGAAAGGAATAATAAAATCAAAAGATCAGTAAAAGAGTGGGTGAAATAAAGATGGCATAAAATAAAGCATTAGGAGCAGAGAGATAAACACAGTATCACATTTAATAACAATGAAAATGTTAGGGACCTGAAAGTATGGCTGGCAATATCCCTTCCTCTTCTATCAAAGTGAAATTCTTATGTGCTGCCTAGATATTAAACAAGTAAACAAAGTCCACATTGGATGTCAGAAGACATTTTATCAACCTTAAAGGAATGAATGGTTTGGGGGATCCCTTTCTTCATATAAAAACTTAAGTGTTTGAAGGATCCTAAGTTTCTTTCCTGTTCTTGAAATCTTTTAATTTGTATCTCTAATCTAACAGATGCAAAATCATGAGAAGAGTGCCTTCATTCAATAGGAACTACTTTGCCAAACATGGTCCATTTCTCCAGCATCCAGAACTCACAGTTCCTCAATCTGCTCCTGGCGCTGGGCGATGCTGCCTGGCTCTTCTCGCCGCCGCTTTGGGACCATGGGGAGCTCATCAGAGGCCAGTTTTCTGACATGGTTTGCTGGGACAAAGCCCTGATGATCATCAGCTTCAACCTTCCACCAGTCCTGAAGGGAGAACAGATTCCCACTCCTTTTTCAGTTCTTGGGAAACCCACAGACAAGAGAGATTGGACTCTCATAACTAAGTCTTTAGGTACAGGTACAAGCTGGTGGCCAAGAGAAGCTAACCATCACTTATGGGTGGACATGTGATTTCCATAGACCACAAAGAAAGTTACTGTGGAATTTCAGGAATTGCAGAGGTAAGCCCCTGAAATAAAATAATATGGTATTTTATGTCAGACCCTAAACTATAGGAAGAGTTTCAAAAATCAAACCTAGCTCTTCAAATGATGGTGCATTTTTGTTCACCAGGAATCCAACAAAGTTTCTTGGGGGTGGATCATATGTAGATAATATTGCATCAAAATTTCTTTTCCCTATCCCACTTCTAGAGGTTCGAAAAATTGTCAATTGTCCTGAGATTCATTAATGTAATTTTTTTCTTTTATTTTTTTTGTTAATGGTATTGTACTAACTTCTCTGTAGTTCATTTTCTCAGAGAAAAACATGGTGAAATAAAGAGGTCTAGGCAAACAGAAAAGGGGGTGGGTGGGCTGGCACACAGTGGATTTTTGGTTTTATTTATTTATTTATTTAGTAGTTGTGGATGGACAGCATACCTTTATTTTATTTGTTTACTTTTATGTGGGGCTAAGGATCCAACCCAGCTCCTCATGCATGCTAGGCAAGCACTCTACCACTGAGCTACAGCCCTGGCCTAAACACGCAGTGTTTTTCATAATGCAGCATTTTGTCTCTCCAAAAACATTCAGAGCAACAATATGCCAAATTTTTTTCTTATGGAGACCTCTTGAAACTTAATTAGATACTAGAATGTAAGAATTACTTGACTGCTGATGAGAAATATATTTAAAATCCCAGCCCAATATTTTACCTTTGTCTTTATGGTCATAAAGTCTAAAGAAAACCAAGTTAATAAAAAAAATCATTTCTTTCCTTCCTCCCTTCCCTCCTTTTTTCTTCCTTCCTTCCCCTTTTTACTTTATTCTTTTCTACCAACCTACCCTGAAAATTTTGAACTGCCAGTACATGAACTAATATCTTAAAATCTCTTTCCTTCCTTCCTTCTTTCCTTCTTTTTTTCTTATAAGTCTTCCTGTGTTGCTCACTCTGGCCTCAAACTGGGAATTACAGGCGCATGCAACCCCACCTGGCAAAAGACCCCTCTGTTATCAGGCCTCTCCTGACCCTACATATTGCTGTCCATCACTAGGAACACTGGCACAGAGGGGGAACAAGCAAAGAGGTGGGAAGGAAGGGAGAAGTTAGTCCTATAGTGTCATCCATTTAGGAATTGCCGCCTTAAATATCTGTATGTTAATTATTAACTTCTTTGATTCTTCATTTCTTTCATGAAGATTAGGATTATAATCCCACAAGGCCTTAGAGGATGATTTACAATATCTGAAGAAAGTATGCTACTTGGTAAGTTATAAATCATTTAAAAAACAAAGTGATTAAAAATGTTGAAGCTGGGGCTGGGGCTGTGGCTCAGGGGCAGAGCGCTTGCCTAGCACGTGTGAGGCACTGGGATTGAGTCTCAGCACCACATAAAAGTAAATAAATAAAATAAAGGTCTATCAACGACTAAAATAAATAAATATATATATATATATATAAATGTTGAGGCTGGACATGTTGGTGCAAACCTGTAATCCGAATGACTCAGGAGGCTAAGGCAGAAGGACCACAAGTTCAAGGTGAGCCTGGGCTCAATATTAAAAAGGAAAAGGAATGAGAGTGTAGCACAGTGGTAGAGCTTCTGCTTAGCATGCACCAGACACTGGGTTTAATCCCCAAAACTGAAAAAAAAAATTTTGAGTGGTAAAAATATGATTATCTGGTTATCTGGCAAGGTGAGGAGAACGGCTATGAAAAAGCCTCTTCACTGATAGAAATAAGGTTAGGACAAGTCACCTTGTTGATGGAACTGAGCAGAGTTAGCACATCGTTCTTCTTCATGGTGACCTCTCGATGGCTGCGGGCCTGGAAGTCAAATAAAGCCACAACCCTTGATTCTTGAGCAGCATCCTCCATGGGTGCAGCCTGTTGTTGCTGAGGAAAAAAAAAGGGGGGTTGGGGGACAGATGTCAGTCATTCATTGGAAGCATCTCCCTGTGGAACCTCCCAGTGATGGACACTCCCTGGGGCCTCACAGGAGGAGAAAGTCTGGAACCTCTTATGTGGCTGCCAGAGGTTAAAATACGTGGTTTCCAGAAATACTGTAACACTTACCAGGAGACCAGCAGGCTGGGAAACACGAACTCAGAGTGAACAAGAAAAACATCTAGTCTCAGAAATATTAAATGCTTTAAGCCACGGTTCCTAAAGTGCTCCTTAAGTAGACCAGTAGAGGATAAAGAAGGGTAATGGGAAGGAAAGAGGAGGTACTGGGCAACAAAATGGACCAAATTATGTTACCTGCCTATGCAAATGTATCACAACGAATTCCACTATTTTATATATAACTTGAGTGGTAAAAATATGATTATCTGGTTATTAGTGCATTATAGTGATACATAATTGGGTTCATTAATGCATAGAACATAATTTACTCCATTTTATCATGCACCAATTTAAACAGTAGAAAGACAAGAAGGCCCCGACGGATTATACACATTGACATTTTAGAAAATTTTTAACAAAGTTAAAGTCCCACTTCCTGTCATCTGTCTGTTGACCTGATGTGCTGAATCTGTCTTGTGTCTGGTCCCAGTGTGTGAATCCCAAGACTGTCATTAGAAGAGATTCTTTGAATGTAAGAAGCGTGTCTCATTCTTTTTCTCCAGTACCCAGAGGAGACACTGATTCTATCATTCACTTGATTGGAACTCATCGCCCTTCACAACACTCCCTTTCACCAACGCCCTCCCTGTTCACACATTCTCAGCCAATCTCCATTTCCCAAATACACTTATATAATTGTTTCGCTCCTCAGTGCATCCACCCTCATGGGTTATGAACTAAATGTCATTAGCAGGAAAATGGAAGGAATTTGAGGGCTATATTTTTTTTTCTCCTATGTGAAAGCTAGAGATAAAAAGGGGGGAAAAAAGTGGGGGAAGGATCTTATGAAATCAGACAGGAGATGAATACAGTAGAAAGGGAACCAGGGAAGGAAGAAGGGAAGGAAAGGTGAGGTACTGAGAAACAAAATTGACCAGATTGTGTTATATGCATATACAAATATGTTGTGATGAATTCCACTAGTATGTGTAGTCATAATTCACCAGTTTAAAAAAATTCACTGAAGAAAGACTCAGAAATATGGTACATACACACATTGGGGTTGGACTTAGCTATGAAAAGAATCAAATTATGACATTTGCTGGTCAATGGATGGAAATGGAGAACGTCATGCTCACTGAAATAAGTCAGACCCAGAAAGCCAAAGGTCAAATATTTTCTCTCATATGGAGAAGTGAGAGTAAAATAAGGATTTTTTTTAAAGGGATTGCGTGAACATAGAAAGAAGAATAGTGGCATAGAGGGAAGGGGGTTAAGGAGGAGGGAGGAGGGATTGGAAAGAAGAGGAACTTCAAAATGAAATTGACCAAATTATGTTATGTGCCATGTATGAATATATCACAGGGAATTCCACCTTATAACTATAAGACACCAATTTAAAAATAATTAATGAAAGGAAGGATAATAGAGTAGAGGAAAGGGATCAGGAAGGGCAGATGGGAGGAGAAAAGTTAGTACTGGGGATTGAAATGGAGCAAATTATGTTCTATGTATTAATGAATATGTCAAAACGAACCCAATTATGTATAACTATAATGCACTAATAAATAACTTAAATAACTTTAAGACTATATTGCCATAAAGGAAAAGTTCTTTTCCTTTTTGTCTGCATAGAAAACCTCCCATTTCATAAAAACAAACAAACAAACAAACAAAAAAAAACTCAGATAAAATGGCTCATCTCAGCTACAAAAAAAATTTCTATCTTCCAGCACTCCTATTTCAGGAAACAGAAGATTCCTTTCTTTGGGACTTTGTGCGTGTGTGTGTGTGTGTGTGTGTGTGTATGTTCCATTTGCACTATGTGCACTTAATTATTTAAATTTCTGGCCTCCTAATGAAGTGTAAATTTCTTGCAAGTCAGTATTACTTTTTGTTCCTACTTGCAGATGATAGACATTTAATAAGCATTGTTACAAAAAAAACTAATAAAGGAAAGAAAAGAGTTAAGGAGGAAGATCAAAAGGAACAGAGGCAAACAAAGAAGAAAGGAAGAGAGAGAGAGGGAGGGAGGAAGGAAAGGAATAGTATTAAAAGGAGGAATGAGGAAAGTCAAAACCAGGTATCAATGAACACATAATAAATAAAGTTTATCGAAATCTTCTTTTGGACTAAACCTCTGTAGATGTTACATTTCCTGCCTAACGGGATTACAGAATTTTTTTTTTTATTTTGTTTGCAACTCCACGAGGGTTGTAGGAAGTAAAATCAGTGATAAGAAAATCCCTTTGCTTCTGTGGTGAGGAACATGATTCTTGCCGTCAGGAAGTCCTTCTTACCTGGCAGGCTTCTGCCTGATCCCGTAGCGCTTGCATACTATTGTCAAATGCATTGAGATCCACCAAGAAGGCCTCATGCTTCTTGAGGAGAGCCTGTATTTATTGATGAGAAGATCATCAGAACAAATGTAGCAGGAACGCTAACCACATCAGGAAGATGCATTTACTTCTGTTGTTTTGAATTACACTGATAGCCTTAAATCTTGGGAAGAGCCACTTTCTATTGTGGAGTTCTTTTTAATCCTAAATTTGCAAGACTCCAGAAAAATGGGAATTAATAAATAATAATTTCAATACATTTGCTACATATATTTTCGTGTGTTCCATCTGCACTATGTGCACTTAATTATTTAAATTTCTGGCCTTTTAAATTTGCGCATGTTTTAACCCACACATCACAGCTGAAAGACAGTGATAATAATTATGTTACCTTATAGGATAAGCATCAGCATAACCTTAAACTCACATTTCAATTAGTTCTAGGGCTTAGGTTTGTAAAACACTATATTGACTTCCTGTTGGACAATAAACAAAATGGATATAAAGAGTTATTATGATCTTTGAGGTTCTTTTTGCCCCATGTGCTTGTATGACTTTTATATTTAAATAAAGAAATAAAGATGCCTATATCAGAAAACCATGGTTGCTTTATGAAAGTTTGATTTTAGTTATGAGCAGTTTCAGAATAGGACCAAGATAAGTATAGATCTTTGATGGCACCTTTTCGGTTTAAATACTCTCCAAAAAAATCTCTAAATCTCTAGAGCATTAGAAAAATGTGGTACATCTTTTGGGATCCCTGATAACTCTGAGGGTATCTCAGCAGATGAAAGCCAAAGGTGATCATTCTGGAAAGCCCAAATAATCAAGCAGAACCTTTATTTGACCCATAATACGAAAAAAAAAAAAAACCTACATTAGTAATTTGGTAGCATTTGGTGAGTATTCACTAGACAACGTTCACCCCACCCCTGCCTTACCCCAGCGGCTTCTTCATCAGCTCCGTAGTTAGTGTTGTCCACAATAGGCTCCTTCTCTCTGATCCATGCTTCTGCTTCATGCAGGTCAGCCAGGTACTGTTGGAACTGGACATTGGCCTCAAGATCATTCTGCCTTCTCTTAGCTCGAGCATTGAGAGATTCCATATTCTTGTTCAAACTGTCAACCCTAGAGCTGACATCTTCTGCAGCAAAGTGTCCTGTGGAGTAGTTATAGAAAAGGTGAGGATGACCCTCATGAATGTCTTACATACTCTGGTCTTTCCCATATGGGGAAATAAAGGAAGGACTAAGAAGGGTGCTGAATTTAGTCAATGTCACACTTTTCATAAATTCTCTGGAAAATGGAAAGTCCAAAGTGAGATGAGCAGCTAAGTCTAACAAGCGTGTATACGTGGTAGTAAATGGGTTGGTATAGTCCAAGCAATGCAGATCTGAAAAGAAAACACCCATGTGTAGTTTTTACTCAGAGTATCAAAACTGTGTCTTCTCTAGTCTGAACAGAAAAATCAACAGACTTCTATTTCTGTCCATAAGGGAAAAATTATAGGAATTGCACTTCCACCTTAAACAATCAGAAAACAGGAAAAACGTATTATATACAGTGATTTTCATGCAAGGTGTAAAGAAATGAAAGAAAGAAGATAGATCTTACCATTGCTGTAGGTTATGCCCTCTGCAGTTTGGGGGCTGGAGTGGTAGGAGAGTTAAAATGGAAACTCATAGTCATACTGAATTGAGGAGACAGAAATAGGAGTGTGCAAAAGAGAAGACAATTACAATTTGTGAGGCAGAGCACTAAAGAGAAGGGTGCTGCACAGAGATGGAGCTTTGGAATCATGAAGAAAAGTCCCTCAACTTTCTGATTGATTACTTTTTTGCACACATGTGAAAGGACTTTCCTAAAGGGTAGGGAAAGAATGACTTAAAAACCCAACAACTCCTAGAGCTCACATAATGCAGGAAGTAATTAAACTACCAGACAGCAAAGTGAAAAGACATTGTAACACACGAGTTGAATCTTTAGAAGGGTAATATCTTAGTATTAGACTAATCTGTGCGTTAGTCGTAAGATAAAGTCTGTCCTGCAAGAACCACAACAAAGCAGACCTAAGAAGCTCAATGTTTCCTTCCAAGCCAAGGAAACAAAGAAAACCAAATGAATTTACAATATAACCCAACCGATGAAAACCAGTGAGAAAGAGAAAAACTTAAAAGAGTCGGGGGGAAAGGGGGCCATCACACACAGAGAAACAGAGATAATGATGGCAGCAGATTTATCTCATCTGACACCACAAGTCAGAAGACAGTGTGGCAGCCTCTTTAAAGACGCTCTGAAAGGAAGAAATCGTTAGCCAAGAATGTCATGTGGTGAAAATATGTCCCAAAAGGAGAGTGAAATAAATATGTGCAGATGAACAAAAGCCAAGAGATTTCATCGTTAGCAGACCTGCACTACAAGCTCATAAAGCAGAAGAAAATGATACACATGAAATATTTACCTATACAAAGACTGAGGTACACTGGAAATGACAAATACACTAGTAATCTTTTTTCACTTTTTAATCTTATACAAAGCTAGTGGCATATCCAAGCAAAATAATGAAAAGCAATATGGTATTTATAACATAAATAAATTTAAAATGTGTGATACCAGGAGCACCAAGGATAAATGGGGAAATGGAGTATCCATTTAAGGGTGTTGTATTACATATGAAATAATGTGATACAATTTGAAGTGAGGGTATCATAATTTAAAGATCTATATTTTAAATCCTAGAGAAATGACTCTCAAATATTTTCTCTTAGAATGCACAACTTTAATGAGGACACTAAACCACTTTTGCTCACACTCCTACTTATTGAAAGTTACTATATGAGAAATCAAAATAGAAAATGTTGAGACTCAAAAAATATACCAATATGTATTCTAGTAGATATTTGGGCAATGATATCCATGCATATCTTGCATATGCTCTGGAAACTTCATATATGCCAATAAAAGAAGATGTGTAAGAAAAAAAATAACATCTTAGCATTATTCCAAAGTATCCTGACAATGTGCACTCTCTGAAAGTATCTCCAGCACCACAAACCACAACTAGAAAATATCTGCACTACAATAAACATATCCTCGCACAAAACAGAACTGTACCTACTAGGCCAACATGGGGATTAAAGTGAATTCATAATAAATACAGAAATAATTCCAGGAGGACAGAAATTGATGGGCAAAGAGGGAAATGATGGCAAGATGCTAGATTTAAACGCAGCCATTATGATAACTGTGAAGTGTATATGTTGTCAACACTTGGATTAAAATGGAGAGAATGCCAGTTTATACAGAATACGCAAGGCCTAACTAAGCAAAGAGATCAAGAAACAGATACCATCCTAAAACTAATCAAAAGACATCTCAAATGTCTCTATTAAAAACACATTAAGTCAATTTCAGAATAAGGAATATCACCAGGAATAAAGATGAACATTTCATAATGTAAAGATTTAAATTAATCAAAAAGGCAGAATGATCCTAAATATATATGATAACAGAGCTTCAAAATTCATACATACATAAAACAAACAGACAGAAGAAAAAAATTAGTTTCCAATTATAGTCATATATTTAGAGAAATAAAAGGTGAGTTACTATAGTAACATACAAACCCCAAACCCCAAATTTGTCAATTTTAATCACTCAATCGGGATCTGAATTTGTCTTAGCAAAGTTTCTTTTAACCTATACTTTTGAAAACTAGACACTGGGTGGCAGAAATGGATTCTTCAAGCAGCAAAGGGAAAATCTCAGTTCAATCTGCATTGCTTACACTCTACCTGGCCTATGATGTTCAAGTATGAACATCATATTTCAATAGCAGATGTTTCTGAATATGGAAAAACAGAATGAGGAGAGTCATTAAAAACTATATAAAGTGAAAAGTTCAAAGAAAGGTCACTGTTTACCATTAAGATAATAAGACACTGGGAACCTAAATCTTCACAGAACTAGAAGCTAGTACTTGGGAAAAGGTCTTTCATAACAGATTTTGTAACTTAGGTTCTTGAGTTCTGTAACTTTTACAGAGAAGCATACTGATGATTAGGGCTATTTTAATAATTTTGGCTTTATAAAAAGAATGGGGATCAGAGAATGAGGTTGGGAGATTTCTAATATTGGCAATATGCAAACAAAGCTGTATATCATCTGTCAGAAATTTCTAAAAGGAATTTCTGCATCGAGTGGGAAAATGGATCAGTTATTTTAAAATTTCCTTGAAGCTCTAAGACTGTATAAGCCTCTTTCCACGGGTCTGGTCCAGTGATATTTTAGCCAACTCCATATGAATCGTGCATACCTTCCTGTACCATTTTGTTTCCCCGCTCTGTTATCACTTGGATGCGTGGCTCATGGATGGCAATGTCTGCCAAGATGACTTGGTGCCTGTTCAGAAGATTTTTGGCTGCAACTAAGTCCTTGCCTATAGAGAAAAACAAAATTAAAATTGGGGATTATCCTAGCATCTGAAAGGAATTTATAAAAAGTGACTCACCTGTTGCCTGACATTAACATTTCACAACAAATACAATTACTGTGAATTTCCTCCATCTTTTGAGATCCCCAATCTCTCTCCCTCCTGCCTGTTTCACTTTCCCTTGTTTCCTAAACATTCTTTACTTCTCTCCCCTCCAAACTTTCTTTCCCGTGCTTCCTATTCAAAATACGTCTCCAGGAACTCTGTGCCTTTATAATTAGCCTCAAGCTCTTCTGTTCTACGAAGTTTTCCTAGACTAACCCTTTATTTGTTTTTTCTGTTCTTTAAGAATCCTGGCGTAGTTACTTGTGAACTAATACCTTACCAAGGACAAGACAATTGCACCCTGTCTGCTAACTTTTCCTTTTATATCTTCATAGTGGGTTCTTGTAGTTTCAAAATTTTTATGCTACCCATAACCTAGACAAAAACTAACTTGATATCTTGAAACATTAGCCATGACTTGTGCGTCAATAACATTCACAACCTGTGAAAAGCTGAGTGCTCTAGATCTTCCCAGAACTCCTGAATTCACAGCATTGTTCATGTCCAGTTTCAGGAGGTGAATGTTTTGGCATTATTTAGATGGAGGTCTGGACAAATTATCATAGATCTGGAGGTGACTGGAGCCGAGAGTAAACTTTCTACTCCAACCCTACTCTGTCCCAGATCTCTCAATCTGCAGCCCTTGGTCCGCTTCCCCAGGCTCAGACTGCTCAGGCTGTACTAACCGAGCTGGGTGGATGCCGCTGAAGGCTCAGTCTCTTGGATCCAGGCCTCCTCATCCTCTGTGTCTCTGCAAATCTGCTGCAGATGGAGTAGATCAAGGAGCTTCTTCTTCCGGGTGGCCAATGGCTCTTTCAGAGCTTCAAATCGGGACACCAAGGACTCCTGCCTTGCCCGCATGTCCCCCGAATCAGGATGGCCTATTTCTTCAAAATGTGTAGCCAAATCTGTGAGGATGTCCACCTGATCCTGAGGGAGAAACAGAAAGTGCATCAGGACGTACCAGCATTTAGGAAGAAGGGCCTGGATTTCAATGTGATAAGAGGGGGCCGCGGGAGATCTCCAAATGTGGCATGATAAGACTTCCAATTAAATCCAAGTAAAATAGAGTGGGATGGACTATTATACTGAGGATCACCTCATGAAGCTAAGACCTCTTTCATGAGAGAGATGGGAAAAGGGAGGACTGGTGGAATGAAATTGACAAAATCATCCTACATACATCTATGAATATACTACAATGAATTTCACCATTGTGCAAATCCATAATGTAGTTAATTAAAAATAACTATAAATAAGTAGAAGGAAGACTAGTAGAGTAGAGGAAATTGAATAGGGGAAGGGGAAAGACACAGGGAAGAGAAAGGGGAGGTACTGGGGATAAAATTGGATCAAATTATATTTCATGCTTGTATAATTATGTCCAAATAAAACACAATATTATATATAATTATAATGCACTAATAAAAAATGAGAGAAAAAAAGGACAATAGTTGTCACACCACATTCAGAAGGACAAAATGCTCCAAAGAAATTCTACAAATTAAAATTGTAATGTTTTAATTCTGAGTATTGATGAACTGGAGACCCAAGGAAAGAAGTAGGAAGATTTTTTTCTGTGTTTCCCTTCCATGCTTTCTCTCCCTTTGAAATGAGCTACATCTTCCAATTAAAAATGAGAACTTCTGAGGCTTCAGTTTGTTACATAAGAACAAAGTCTATAAAATGGAATATAGTGTTCCAAAGCAAAGATCAGAAAACCCCAACAAAACTGATGCATCTGCACTGGCCGTGACAGCAACCTAGTTGTCCCCATTTGAGACTGAGAATGATCCTCCTGGACATAAAATTCTAGCTATATGCCTGTGGGTTAAAATAGACATATGAGATTAATTTCATGTTTGTTAGTGAGATGAGCTATAGCTGACCTTGTATAAAAATGGTACAGTTGCTTATCTACTTCTTTTGTTCATTTTTGTTGTTTTTGAGGAGGGAAGCTTTTTGCATACAAGAAGTTCTTTGAGAAAAGAGGAAGATGAGGCATTGTTTTTAAATATTCTGTTTTATCATCCAATGATCGGCCTATCCAAGGATTGACGTCTCTCTTCAATTTGGAACAAAACATTGACTGTCAATTATTTCTTAAAATGCAAACTCACTATTCTGTAAAAAATTAAAGGACCCATAAAGATTTAAAATTAAAATCTCTCACTAGATAATTTTCCACATTTTCTTGGGATACTTTGGACAACATAATAGTATAATAGAGTGATTTTCAAACATCATCATCATTACGACTAGGGATCCGTTACACGCTGAAAAATCTCTAATGTATTGTAGAATGCCCTCAGGGAGACGGAAGGCCTACTTTCTATTCCTGGATGACAGTTAGTTGAAATTTGATCCTGGGAAAGTTTGTTCACCTGTCTTGATCTCAACTTACTCTCCTATAGGAAACACTGAAGACATTTTCCAACCATAACAATCTATAGCTAAAATCAATTTTGCAGAGTGGGAATATAGTTCAGTGGTTGAGCACTTGCCTAGAATGTGTGAGGCCCTGGATTCAATCCCCAGTACTGTAGAAATAAGTGAATGAATAAAATGTATTTAGCCTCTACTAGGAGAACAATTCCTAGTGATTGGCTACTCTTATTTTTCCCAAATATTTTTCAAGTGTTTATACCTGATATTCATCATTTACAAGTTGTTCTTTTTCATGTACTTTTAAACAAACAAAAAAATAAATAAGTAAATTTTAAACAAGTAAAGAAATCTTTTCTTCCCTCCTTGAAAAAAAAAATCTGTTTCAAACTCTCTCCGACTGTGTAGATTTCAAATTCATCTACTATAGTTCAGGTATGAGGTATCCCCAAAAGCTCATGTTTGAGACAATGTTGGGATTTTTAGAGGTGAAATGATTGGATTATGAAAACTTTGGTCTTAACAATGGATTGATTCTCTGGTATGGAGCTAGGTCACTGGGGGCATATCTTTGAAGTTCATATTTTTTCTCTGGTGAGCAAAGCTCTCTTTGCTTCCTGTTGTCTGTCCTGAGATGCTTTCCTCTGCCATGTTCTTCCACCATGATGCTCTGTCTCACCTTGGGCCCAGAGCTATGGAGTTGCCAACCGTGGACTGTACACTTGAAACTGTAATTCAAAATAAACTTTTCCTCCTCTATCTTGTTCTTGGCAGGTCTTCTGGACCCAATAAAAAAAAGCTGACTAATATATCACCTTTGTATGGTTTTCCTCTCTCTACCCTTTTACCTTATTGAAAGCCTATTGAGCCATGCCTAGAGCTATATAAATGACTGAGGGTTTTTTTTTTTTATTATTTTTTTTCCTTTTTCAGTAGGGTTTTTCTGTGTTTCCCTATTTAAGTCAGGGTAACCAAAGAGCAGAATTTTAAGAAGTGTACTGTAGGAGTACAGATTTATATGACTTAGGGAATAGCAGAATCATTTTCAAATAAAAGCTAAGATTCCTGGGATAAGAAATTGAATCAGTTATAAGTGAATTTTTACTGACTTCTTCCAGACTCACAATATAAATGTTATGGAAACTAACTAGATAATTTTTTTTTTTTAAATATCAGTCCAGTGGGATGTTAGGGCCAATAACCCTGAAATTAGGATTTTAGATATCTGTAGAACAGTCCTACCCTTGTTCATTTTTTCAGTGATGCTGGGAAAGTCAGTTTACATGTATGGACTTTAATTTTATTAACTACAAAAGATTGATAAGATCGACTATACTTTCAAATTTGAAGAATAGAATATCAGAATGAGAAATTTGAGCCAAATTTTATCCAAAACCCTTATTTTGTAAGTGTGGATACAGAAGCAAGAGAAGATGAAATGACCTACCAAAGATCATACAACTAGTAAGTGACAGGTTGTCTAAGACATTAAGGCTTCCGGATTAAGTGAACTGTGTTATGTTTAGAAAAGATAATAAAGAAAGACGAATGACTCAGGAGAATGACTGGATTGGAGGAGTATTGGGAAAAGGCAGCTGAATAACTAGAATTTCAGTTTACCTTTGGTTCCTTGTTTTCTTAGTAGCAATAATAATTGTTAATAATAATTACTTAATAAATAGTTATTTAGTACTTAACAATAATAATAGTGAATGCAGTCAGAGGATAGACACCAATTGCCTGCAGTTGGCCAAAGAGCTAACAACAAACCTGACGAGCGACCACAGCGGACTCCAAGAGGCCATGTTTCCTGAGTAGATTCTGAACATCAGCGAGGCCTTTCCCATAATCCTCAGAGGCAACTTGCCCCTCGACCTCCTCCAGCCAGTGCTTCAAGTCTTCTGCATTATTTTCAAATTGTAGCTGCTGGTTAGCTTCATGCAACTGGGTTCCTGGGAGAAGACATTAGGCTTAAGCTACTAAAAACTTTGTTCCTTTATACACTATGATACACCTTTTCTCAACTTAAAAGAGAAACATAGTATTTTGATATTTCAAAGAGAAAAAAACAGGATAACCCTTTTACATGTCATTATATAAAACGTCACCTTAAACTTGGAGAATTCTGATGGTATTTGGTTTTAAATATAGTAATGTTTTCAAAACAAAAATAAACAATAAAGTAATAACCCCTGGTGAAATATCATTATTCTGTGTCAGATTTTAACCTTCCTAGATATTTTCATTTGTCATTTACTAGTCTATTAAGAATTTTCTTTTGAAGAGATTCAAAACCAAATGTCACACTTTCTGTGACAAACATAAAATGTGGGGCTGGTTCAGTTTGAAATTTTGAAGTTTCTTTGAACTCTGCTATGCCCTCTCTTAATGCCTGTCCTTCATCACAAACCGTGCCCCATATTTTTTTCTTCCAAAAAGTCTTGATTATTCACAGTATTTTTAGATACATTTTTTATCTATGCTTTTATATCAATTATTTGCATTATTTTTCTGTGAAGCAACTACTAGATGACATCTTAGTAAAGCAACTACTAAATGAGAATGGCAGTGATATCTTATTGGTATAACCAGGTTGGATTCTTTGTCCTAACCAAAAACTAGATGACAGCCAAAGAAATCCATGTAACATATCTCTTGTGTAACCAGGAGAGAGTAATATCTACAGATGATGTTCATAACAATGGAGGCAGTGATAGAGAAAACTTACTATTCATGTTAATTATTGGTAACTGAGTAATTCTCCAGAGTAAGAGTAAGATAAAATATCAGTAAGACTATTCAGGCATACATGTGAGAATTTTTTTAAAAAAGCTTAGAGAATAGCTTGATCAGTTTTAGACAGGAGAAAAAGCAATAAGCGACCAGACCCTAAAAAAAATAAAATACTATAGGAAAATCACATGTGACATCAATAATCTGTTCATGTATAATCTCTTAATGTCAATGTTTAATGGTCTAATATGAACCATTCAAAATGTTACAAATGGGTTCCGACATTCTGTCTAGTTTATAGAACCAAAACATACAACCTGATTTAAGTACACTTGATTCAGATACAAAGCCAATGCTGAACTCATGGTTCAAGAAAAGAGAAAACACAGGGGGAAAAAAATGAAGAAAACACAAGTATTTTGGCTTTAGAAAAACCCCACCTATGTGAAGAAAACAAAATATTGTTGGTGCACAGAGGGGAAAATTTAGCTTGTATTTTAAACTATTGGATGGAAAGGGGTAGCATCCCGACCCATAGAGGTCGCCAGGTGAATTCATGCTTATGAAGGTGAACGTGGTAGGTTTCAGGGTGTAGGAAGCAGCCTTCCACCAAAGCCTCTGCTTCTCACCTTTCTGAGTGGTCACCTCCATCAGCTCCTTCCAGAGGCTGGTGACTTCCTTCAAACGAGCAGCCACATTATCAGAGGCGTAGTGATCGTCTTCGATCATTTTTTGGCCAGTTTTCTCCAGGTTATTGAGCATGATTTCATTATTTGCCAATTCCTTTTCAAAGTCCTGCTGCTTCTGAACCCTGCTCTTCAAGTTCTGTGTATCCTGAGAGAAGATGTCAAAATAAGTGACGAAAATCATTGTCTGGAGAATGAGGGACAGAAATTTTGAGGACAAGGAATTGCTCTCCATATAAATCTAACTGTACTAAGAAGACACCACAAGGGAGAAGAGTCCTTTCCCAGTGCTTGGACTCATGCAATCAATCCCTCCTTCTACACACATGGAAGAATGGCTAACCAACATAGCATTTAGTTCTACTGAGTCTGAAGAGGGCCTGAAGATCACTTTGAATGTGACACCCCATGCAAGCAGTAACAATCAATCAGAGCTATCATGAAAGATAAAATCACTTTCTGTTCCTCTCTTAGTACATAAGCCCTTAAGCCCTCCATTTACTTGCCAAATATATATAAATATCTGTTTATTCTGAACACACGGGAGCCATTTGGAATGCAAACACTTGCTTCCTGGTTTCACAGAATGAAATCTACAAGCAAGATTTATAGTTCTATCAAGATGTAAGAACCAACAGAATATTGGAACCCTTTTATAACATTTTGAATGGGTCATATTAGACATCAGGAGGCTGAGGCAGGAAGATAGCAGGTTCAATGCCAGCCTCCACAACTTAGTGAGGCCTTAAGCAACTTAGTGAATCTCAAAATAAAAAATTAAACAATGAGCTGGGGATGTGGCTCAGTGGTTGAACCACTGATATAAATAAATAGACAGATAGATAGATAGGATCATAAGGATCACAGGTAACCACTTAAGATCAAATTATATCTGGAAAAATAACTATTATCAGTAGATATTGGACTAGAAATTGAGAGACTCATTCTAGCCCTGACTGTAAATGTGAAGGTTTACAAATAGTATGCAAAGACATGTATGTGCATAATAGTTTATATTATATAACTTCTGTGAGCCTAAAATATGTGTTTGCCACAACCCCAAGGAAGAAAAATCCATGGCCACAGATCATTCAGCAATCTCTGTAGTCACACAAACTTCAATAGTAAAGGGCAAGAATTCAGGCCCTGGTTCATCTTCTCTAGAATTCATGATTCAACACTTTATGTTAAGTCACCTTCTAAGTAACTAGGTAACTTGGGACCTTTTCCAATTGGATTCTAGGTTCCTTGTATAAAAGAAGTGGTTGTTCCTTCTCAAGGGCAAAACGGAATAAGTCTACATTAGGTCAAACTCTTGGGTTCCTTTTGAGTTGATGGTATTTTTCTTTTAATTTGAAATGTATCACTGGGATTCATTCATAATATTTTTCTACTATAAGGAGGTTACACAGAGTCTCCTTAGGGGAGAGTCAATACCTTTTTCCCAAATCTTGTTACCTCATCTATAAATGGGGATCACCATCCATCTGTTCAGTCCCAAGACTGTAATTCCATGAAAACAACTGCTCATGAGGATATCCAGGACCTGGAAACCCTGCCTACCTTGTAATCTTCATCATCTGCCAACTTTTTCTTCTTGTTAATCCAGTTTTTTAGGTCATCTGAGTCCTGATATAGTTGCTGCAGAAGATACGAATCCAGCAGCATTTTACGACGAGCGGCAGCCTTTTCTCGTAGGGCGTCCCGACGGCGCAGCAACTGCAAAAACCATGAGTAAACTTACTGTCTGCAAAACCAAATATGGATGCCTGAGATTCATCGCCCACCCTGGCCACCAGGACCCAACTTTCCCCATCCCAGTGCACAGGCAGTTAGAAGTTTTGTGCCGTTGGACTTACCCCATCACGGATAGCAGCAATGTTCTCCGAATCATAATGGTCATTGTCAATCAATTTGTTTGCAGTATTGTCTAAGGTCTGGGAAAAAAAAATACAGTGATTTTTCTCTTTAGAGACCACTGAGCAAGCAGTCAGTTTGAGTCACTGTTTAAAAATGAAACATAGCAACGTGGGAACACAACAAGTTTGAGAGCCAGAAGATCTAGGTCCTAGTTCTTATTTCTGTTATAAATTGTATTTCAAAATACACTTAATCATGTCAATTAGCTTCTCTGTGCCACATTTTTTATTATAATTATACAGAATTTTATTACACAGAATAGTGGTATTTGTTGTTACATATTCATACACTTGCACCACAATATTTTTTTCAATCCAGGCTACAGCGAATGAATGAATGCAGATGTCACTAAAAGGTAAATATTTGATCTATTCAAATAGAACAAGTGGCTATTTATATAAAGCCATGTCCAGTGGCCAGTATCTATATAATCTCTCTCTTTCTGAGTCTTCATCCCCCCAACTCCATTAATTAACCTATAATATATATCGCCAGCTATATAGGGGAGGGGAGTCAGAAATTGTAAGAGTGAATTTTTACCCATATTCATTCATATCCCCCAAATTGCTATATTTTAAATGGATTAATGGATTAGAATAGGAAAATAATATAAATCAAATGATAATACTATAAAAATAAATTATTATATATTGTTAGTTTTTGAGAATCAACAGATAAGCATATGGATTAATCAGGAACCATATTAATCACCAAATGGATTAGGCAAGAAAATAGGGGGAGGGAGGAAGATAGGGAAAGGGGAAGTACTGGGGACTGATCAGAGCACATGATAGTCCGGGTTTATGTAACTATGTCAAAATGAACCCCAACATTATGCATAACTATAATGCACTAATATTGTTAATTAAAACAAAAATTGAAATAAAATAAATAAAAAGTAATCCATTCATTTAAAAAAGGGAAGACTTAGAATTTGACTGTCATTTTTGATGCTGGTGGGTGGTGGCAACAGGGTGTGTGTGTGTGTGAGAGAGGGAGAGAGAGAGAGAGATAGAGAGATAGAGATATTATATATTGCTTATATATTGATCAGTTTTCTGAAACATTATTACCAATGGTTCACCAAATATCTCAATCATAGTATTAGATGAGAAACACAAAGATGAAAACACAGTAGAAAGGATAAATATACCATAAAGGAAAAGAACAGATGTTACTTAGATATCTAGATATTACAAAAGAAAATTATAGTAAGATATTACTAGAATGGAGAAACAAAAACAAATTCAAATGTTTAAGTAATAATTCTGTATTAAATATGGACCCAATAGTTTTTATTTATGCTGCAGAAAAAAAATAATAGCCATCATTCACTTCATCAGAAGAAATAATTGCCTACCATCTTAAAAATCTTTCTAAATATGTTTTGCAGGGAAGAAATGTGTTAGAAAAAATGTATAATTATTTTTCTGGATTTTTTCCCTTTTATCTAAAGAAAAATCCTGAATAAGTTTTAGTTTTCAAACTACATTAAAAAATTTACGTTTATAAAATTTAATCAAGGAGTTTTAAAGACATGAGTAAATATTGCTAAAACAAAACAAGGGATGGCAACTTTTTTTTTCTTTACTTTTTACTAATTGTACATAACAGTGGAATTTATACGTGCACAAAAATAACAATATATATGATACTATCAGGTTTTTATTTCCTCAATACCTTCCCTTTCTCTCCCTACTTCTCTTCTTATTTTTCCTCTGTTCTACTGATCTCCCTTCTATTTTCATGAGAGTCCCTCCCCTCAACTCTTTCCCCCCTTTTCCTCCCCAGCTTCCAGATGAGAGAAATCATATGACCTTTGTCTTTCTAAGTTTGGCTTATATCGCTTAACATGATGCTCTCAACTTAGGGATGGAAATTTATGAAGAATCATCCTCATGCTGTGCCTGAGCATTACAGGGAGTGATTCCACCTACGGACAACTGTTGGATAAAGTGTTGTACACCATCAGGAAGCCAATGCCTCAGTCAGGGCCCATTTCTTACTGTGATCTTCTCTTCTTGGGCCGTAAAGGCTTCCTCAAAGTCATCGTGCTTCTGCAGAAGGGCATTTACACTGCCCAGAGAGTTTCCCAGCTCTTCATTTTTCAGGAATTCCTGTAGAAGACAGAAAGAAACATCCCAGATGTCCTCACTGGTGAAAAATATTCCTCTTAGCCTATCTAAGGAAAAAAGCAAAGGGAGTTGGAGTGCAAGGTGGGATTTAGTGCAAATCAGGAGGGTATGTAGGAATTAACCTCAAATAGCAGGAGCTGTCGACATCCTTCCTGATGATTTCAATTTTCAATAGAGGATAGACAGGCCCTCTATCACTGGGTCTATCCACATGGAATTCACTCCACCAATCAAGGCATCGTCTCAATTGAAGAAAACTATCTCCAAAGGACCACTTACCTTTTTCCAAGACATCTTATCTGATTAACCTTGCTTGACTTGTTACAATTTTTTCTACCAGACACCTTAACAATTTGACACTCCTTTAACCTTATATTCAGTTGTTCTCAAGCCTGTGTGCTGTCTTTAAATATTTTTCTATGCATTTGCCCATGAGAGGATTGTAGGGGTCATATAGAGGGGGGCTACTATTTACTTTTTGTCATGGGTCACCCTTCAGTTCCCCAGTACAAGTTCGAGCCCAAAGTCGTGGTTGTGAGATGTTGATCACAGCTGTGGTGGTAAATGAAGGGTGCAAGAAGTGGTTTAAGATTGACTGGAACCTTCCAGTTACCTCTTGTCTGTTCATCCAACTGTCCACTTGCTCACGGTCCCGGCAGAAGAGATGAAAGTCCAGGCATTGCTGGTATTGTTGCTGACGCTTGGACCACAGCTCCCTCAGGGCAATCCAGTTGTTTTTAAGTGTTGTCATCTTTGGGAAGGAGAAGATAATGTATCAGAAGAACATTTGATTAATTTATTTTATCTTATATTTACTACGAAGCTTATAAATGCAAACCCTTTTGAATGTTACAAAAATGAATAGAAAATGGGATTAGATTAGATTCCAACATCTAAGTAAATAGTTGTGGTACAGAGAAACTGGGATAAATGCCACAAAAGAGATTAAATGTACTGTATATGTAAAGAAGAAAGAAAAGATTAATTCAGATTGGATTAATTAGGGAGTAAATGTAGGAGAAAGTATGAGAAGTATTGTACAAAACTGAGATTTAAATAACAGAACAGAGGGGTAGTATTAGGATTGTAGGAGGCCATAACACTGGGAACCTAATACTAATAATTAGGTTATAGAATATGCTGTAGAAGACAATGTAATAGGTAGATTAATCGCTAGATAGTTCATGAAGTTGAATTTCACAAAGCACTTAAAATGTCAGACTGAGGAGTTGGCCTTTTACACTGAAAAAGAAATAAGAACAATCCAAGAAAGAAAAAAAGAACACATTTTCAAACACAGAAAAAATAGTCTTTGTTTCTGACCAACCATCTGCCCAAGAAATTCTAGTTTATTATAGTTGCTGCTATAAACCTCATCAAAAAAGCAGCACACATTTTCAGAATCTCAGGATAATGGCTAGGTTTTCATGGATTTAGGGTTCTGCCAAAGAATAAAACCCATATTATAATTTTACCACAGAGTTCTGGGGAAATTGAAAATATGTTTATCTCAACCTTACCCACCACACAGAGCTGGAGGCTGGAGTCTAGTAGGATAAAAAGAGGCATGCAAATCTTATTGTGACTATCACCTCCAGGACTGTTTGGATCTGTGACTGGATCAAAATCTCTGGGTTGGGGGTTTAAGATAATTCCCTGTGTTCTGGAATGTTAGAATGCTGGCAGATCTGATTTCCTCAGACTTCTGTGTTGAAAATTTCGAGGTATACAGGATGTAGGAAAAACAGCATAATTTGAGATAAAAAGGAAAGAGGAAAAGGTACAGATAGCAGCCATATGGCAGACACCAAGCTAGGCACTGCAGAGGACCTGGACTTTAAGAAGGTACAGACCTCACTGAATTTACAATCTAGATACGAGGAGGAGGATGTGATAAAGTGAAGCGTATAGAAGAGTCTAAGTAGTATGAGGTTTTAAGTTAGGGAGAAGTCACAGAGTGAATGAAATAGGCTCAAAGGTAAGCACCCACTCATCATGTTGTCAGGTGACACAGTTTAGGGAAAGCATATGCAAAAAGGTTTCAGAAAGCCTGTTAAACTAGGTTACCTTTTCCCGAATTTCATCAGAGGCTTCATGGTTGCCATCCAAGAGCTCCCAACCAGTCATTTCAGCATTTTCAAATCGGTCATCATAAGAATCAATCTCGTGCTGTGGCCACACAAAACAAACGAACAAACAAAAAATAAAAATGTCTCAAACGCAGCCGAAAACCTCCTCCGGACATTCTCGCTGAGGATCCAAACTCCTCCTTCCTCCTTTGACTGGGTAGACCTTTCCTGTCTACCTTATGCTGCAGATGCCTGTCCAGCAGGGCTTCCCCAGCAGCCACGTCGGCGGGCAGCTCATCGGCGTTGATCAGAGCAGTCTTCTCCTTCATCCAGCCTGAGAGCTCATCGTAGTCAGATAAGAACCGCTGGTACCTGCGGAAAAGGTGAGGTAACGGAGAGGAAGGAGAAAAACGAAAGTGAGAGGACTTTGAACAGAGTTAGGGTCAGACTGAGTTCAGATGGGTGAGATGTTCCTCAACCTCATCCTTCCCTTCCCTCTCCCTGAGGGACTTCCTGTGGTTTGCAGTCAGCACACCTTTAGTGGTGCAGGTGGTAAGTCCTTCACAGCAGGCTCAATATTCCTAGGTGTCATGGGGATTGCAATGCTCAGTCATTCAACCTCTACCACCACGAGGTCACAGAACCCCAGCAGTACTTGAATAAAATACCATATGACCAATCTATAAATAGATGTCATATAAATAACAGAAAGCACCATGTGGGAGAGGGGCCAGGATTGAGATGGGATTCCTTGTATCTTAGCTCACATTTAACACTATTAATAAAAAACAAAAACTTCAGGGTAGGTAGTAGGAAATGAATTCTATTGTTATACTGTGTGCACATGTGAACACATTAACAACGAGAATCCCACTGTTGTGTATGATTATACTGTACCAATAAAAATAATTCCAAAAAATGAAACAATGGTTACCCATTCAAAAATTTTTGATTTGCAGTCATATCAATAAGATAAGTACTATCTTCTGGTAATTTAACAACTAACCATAAAAATTAACAAAATTACTAAAACAGTGCCTGGTGACCGTGTTTTTGTTAGCTTTTAACCTGTAGTTCAGGAAATGATTTGGGAGTTATTTCTATGCTCTTTAGCTTGGAAATTTATTCCAGTTCTGCAGCAGGAGCCAGGATTTTGGAATGTCATATCATCTGCCTTTCCAGCTCCATGGGCCACTTTACAATACCTTGCAATGATACACGCAGGTGAAGTCAAGGGTGCAGGTTGGTGGAGGTGTTATGCTGAGTATCTCATTTGCAAATTAAAACTTTATTTGCCCCCCCCCGCTAAATAGACAGGAGAGCTGAGACCCTCACTATTTTCTTCTTTGGACATTACACTTGACACCTGCGGAGGTAAACGGAGCAATAGGAAAGAGGGAATATCTCACCCATAAGAAGCCTGCAGTTTTGCATATCTGGCAGTGGCCAAGTCACGGATGTGCTGCCAGTTGGAGACCAGATCCTCCTTCATCTGCTGGATCTCAGGTTTATCCGAAGGGTGGGAAACCATCAGCTTGTCTGCTTTGGCACATAACTCCTTTACCTTTGGAATGAGAATGAAACCTCATAGGAGATCAAGCATTCTGACTCCTGGCGAAGTGTCATGGCACCAGTGTAACTGATCATATGAATAATAATAATTTGCAAGCATATTTATGTTGATATATGTGAATTGGGGTATTAAGAGATTATAGAAGAGGGTGGAGTGGTTCTAGGCTGCAACCCTCAACCCCTCCACAGCCTAGAAAGGAAGCAGCTGAGCAGAGAGCCTCCGCAGGAACTCAAAGTCAGGCCCATGACTTCCTACTCCCACCCCTGTGATGGGCAAAGCC
This sequence comes from Callospermophilus lateralis, assembly GCF_048772815.1. NCBI lineage: Eukaryota > Metazoa > Chordata > Mammalia > Rodentia > Sciuridae > Callospermophilus > Callospermophilus lateralis. Next base: position 10,970,712 of record NC_135311.1, read on the forward strand.
ACTGTAAACTGAACCATCCCTGGTGGAGGCTTCTGTGTCCCAGATGACCCCCAGAGAACCTGCACCTGCAGGTCCCACACTTGCAGACAACCTCCACCTGCTTAGGTAGCATCCTTCCAAAGAAGTTCTAATGAAAAGAGGTGGGCACCCACAATTCACAACTGCAGACAGTAGGAGCTCAGATATAGGCAGGCCAACTGACTTTCTATCCCAGTCACAAGAACAGTGCTCTGGCAATCTGCATCGGCCATGGTGGGGACTTCTGTACCACACTCCTCCCCCAGACACCTTGCGGTTATAGGATCCATACTTGCAGATACTCACAATTTTCTATGCCATTTTAAAGAAGGCTGGCATAAATGAAGACATCCAAATGAAAACTAAAGGAATGGATAACCTTTGCAATAAATTAATTTCCAGAAATTTTCCAACCCAGGAATGAGGGAAATTTAATACAAGCGGCATTTAGAACCCCAAGTAGGTAAGATCAAAAAAGATCCTCTCCAAGATAGATTATAATTAAAATGTCTAACAAGCAAAATAGGATAGGATCTTAAAAGTCATAAGAAAAGAACAGCAGGTCACGTTTAGAGGTAAGCCAAAAAGAATTTTCTCAACCTGGATCCTAAAATCCAAGAAGACATGGAATAATATATAATAAGCTCTGACTAAAAGCAGTTGCCAACCAAAATTAATATACCCAGTGAAACCATTCTTCAGAATTGAAGTTGAAATAAAAACCTTCCATGATAAGCAGAAACTAGAAGAATTCATAACTACTAAGCCTACACTACAACACATACTCAATGTTTCATGCAGAAGAAATGACAAATAAAAATAAAAGCCAACATAGGGATGAATATTACTAGTAATAATAATGAATTAAAGAAAAATCAAGCCTGAATTAAGCATTAGAAAAAAATCAAAATGGCAAGAAATAAATCGTATCTCTTAATAAAACTGAATGTAAATGGTCTAAACTGTTCTATCAAAATACATAAAGGAGCAGAATTGCTTTAAAAGCAAGACTCGGCCACATTTTCCTTATAAGAGATTCACCTAATAGGCAAAGACATCCTTAGGTTGAAGATGAGAGAATGGAAATAGAAATACCATGCAAATGAAGACCAAAAGCAAGCAGAAAGGCTACTCCTAGATCAAAGTAGACTACAAGCCCAAATTAATATTTCATCCACTGGCAGTTGAATTCATTTTGTTCTTGGCCGCACATGAAACTTTCTCTAAATAGATCTTATTTTAGAGCAAAACACAATACTTAGAAATTACAAAAATGGAAATAATTCCTTGCATCCTATCAGATCATGATGGAAATTAGAAATCAGAAAGACAAAAAACAGAAATTATTTTAACACCTGGAAATAAAACAAGGCACCTTTAAATGAGGAGTAAATCAGGAAAGAAATTTAAAAGTTCTTAAAATGAGAACAGTGATACAACAATCAAAATCTCTGGGACAATATGAAGGTAGTTGTAAGAAGAAAGTTTATAGCATTAAGTCCCTACTTTAAAAAGAAAAAAAGAAAGATCCCAAATAAATAATTGATAATGTTATGCCTCCAGACCCTAGAAAAGACCTAAAAAGTGCCAAAAATCAATCAAAGACAGGAAATGATGACAATCCGAGCTGAAATTAATGAAATTGAGAATGAAACACTGTAAAATGATTGAAGCAACAAATAATCAGTTCTTTAAAACTATAAGCAAGATTGATTGAGAGAGAGAGAGAGAGAGAGAGAGAGAGAGAGGCATTTCTGAATTTCAGAGTATCTTTAGAAACTATTTTGAAGTTTCATATTCTAATACACTGAAAAATCTAGATAATATTGACAAATTACTAAGACACATATGATCTACCCAAATTGAGCCATGTGGATATAGAAAACTGAACAGAACAATGTCAATCAATGAAATTGAGACAGCAAGTTTTCTGCATTTATTCCTTTATATTGTCTCCCTAAATTTTACTGTGGGAGTCACAAAAACATTTCTGCCCACAAGGCAAAGAAAATTCCAGTAATACTCACAATTCCTGAAGAATAGAGTATTATGTCAAAATGTAGATACAGGTGACTTTCCACATGTTACCATTAATTCTTTCATCATACTCAAATATAATCAGGTATTTTGTATGGTTTGGCATTTTTTTATCATTATTCATCAAATCCTAGGATATAATTATTTATTATTATTTTTAAAAAGAACAAAAACAAGAAAACAAATGAGAGAGAATGAAAGAAGTTGTATGGTGGATATTTGTAAAAACTGGTCACAGGGACAGGGCTACAGTTAAAGAACAGCAGTGTGAATCTTTCTGTGGGTTGATTGCTCTGTGGACACTCAGTAGTAATTGGTTTCAGTTGTGGCTAACATTATAAAGGGAGGAAATAAAGGACAAGAAACATTCTAGGAGGTAGGCTTCCTCCAAGTTCTAGGATGCATGTGTCTCGTCTTCTAGAAATAGGAACTGGGGCTTTTCAGCTTATAGAAGGAAACCTAGAGGTAGATTTACCTGAAGAGTCTCAGTGTTCATCATAGAATGAAAAGAAGAAAATGCTTCCCTGATATGCTGAGTGAAGAACAGGAAGAAGCAGGATTCAACTGCAACAGAAGAAAATGTGGACAGACGATTCTAGCCATATGGTAGTTTACTGAGAGAGATTAGAGAAACATCCTCAAAGATTCCATTTTATTTTTATATTCTGAAATATATAACAGAAGACAACAGAATATAAACCATACAAGTATATTTAAATAAAACTAATTTGAATGAAATTAAGGACTATTCAATATCCCATGAATAAGCAGGAATTAGAATGAATAAATCTATTCAATTGCCACATAATTTCTCCTTTGTTGAAAATAGTGGATTTGGAGTGTCCTTTGGAGGCAAGGAGTTAGGCAAGAGGTCTATCAAATACATTTTCTAATTGCAGGGGTCAGCCATTCTTTCAACAGTGTCTTACCTTGTCCTCCATGACAGCAAGGTTTCTCTCAAGTCCCTTATGATTGTGAAACAGTGCCTCAGAACTAACAAGATCTTTGCCATAGTCCTCAGAAGTGACTAGAGGCTCCTTCTCCTTGATCCACTGCATGGCTTCAGTCATATCCCTATAAGACATTAACATGAGCTCCGAGAAAAAAAGATGGCAGGCATTGCAAGACAAACAGAGCAACAGAGCATGAAGCATGCACCAGCCTCATTCTCCCAGGTAGCAATTACCTACTTTCCTGCATACTAGCAAAAAGTAATTTAAAATATTTTTTCTGATTATTTGTTTCCATTGAGATGTTAAGAAACTATGCCTCCTGATGGTTGAGCATCCAGAGATGCTTCCCATATCTGAATCAGCTATTCATGAAAACTTTCCTTCTTCCTAAATCCACCTTCTACCCCGATCTAATTCTTAATCACTTTTCTGCAGAGCTCCTATCGCTAATACGCAAGGACTGTTATTCCCGTGGTTATTGTTTTGGTTTCACCTCACTACAGCATTGGCTATAGACTGGATCATAGTCTTCTTAATTCTTTTGCTATCTGAAAGGCAAGCACATGATGCACTTTGGTTTGAGTTATTGATCACTAATTGCTAAGAGGAGTAGACAGAGGCCAAATGTCATGCCGCTATTTAATAGTCTTCTATAAGCCAGTGACCAGATCCACACCTTTTGAATCTCTGGAGGTCCGCAGCACTGTACAGGTTTTCACGTCGCCGGAGAGCCAGATCACAGAGACGCTGCCAGGCCACGTTCACTTCATTCTGCTTTGTCTTTATCAAAGACAGCTGAGGATGGCTCTCCTGTGGAAGGAAATCAGCACTGGAGTTATGCAAAGATGAAGTCACATCAAATGTCATTTAAACACATTTTTTTTTCATACCATTTGTACTTTGTCAGAAGTAGAAAATGACCACCACAAGTAGATACTGAACTTCACCAGAGCCCTGCTCCCTGGCTCTAACCTGATCCCCGTAACCAAAACACACAAAACCAACCTGCCAGACTTTAGATCCTTTGCCTACAGTGCTGGACTAGACTGCTAACGCAGACTGCCCAGTTGTCATGTTATTTTCAGAGCTCCACAATTTTGATGCCTGCCAAATCCCCTGTAAACTAGAAACCAAGGAGAAGAAAAGAAAATCCCCTTTGTGCAGTATGACAATTTTCCAAAATCCTAGGACTTTGGTTCTTAACTGTTTTGTGGTCATGACTCAACTTTGACGAGTTCTTATATGCTCAAGTCCTCAACTCCTCTTGTCCCCATTTCTTTCCCATTCCATTCCCATTCCCAAGTTTCTTCATACATAGTTTCTACATCCTCCTTCTAAGGTGTATGGTCCCATCTGCTCTATGGTATAGACCCACGCCAAGGAGCAGAAGATCCACTCTAATTGTACTGGACTCATCTTTTCTGTGGTAGACTGGGAAAAAAAAATGGAGATCATGCTGTTTGGTCACTTCTGCCTCTAAGAGACGGAGTTTGTTTCCTCACACCTTGGCTTAGGGTCAACCTTTAACCTGCTTACCAACAGAATATGATACAAGTAATTTTCTATGAGTTCCAGCAGCTAGGTCTCAAGAAACCATTTGTTCTCTTGGGACACTGGCATATAAAGAAGAGTGGCCTCCTGAAGAATGAGAGACCACATTGAGAAAATCTTCCTGGCCAGAGCCTAAACACAGGGTGGAAGCCATCTTAGGTCCTTCCCCACTGAGTTGAGCCACCAGGAACTTCGATCACACGAGAGGACCAGGTGAGATCAGGAGAAGGGCCCAGTCCAGCAGCTCAACTATCCGGCCAATGGACTCATGAACATAAGACACGTTTGTTGTTTCAGATTTTGTGTTGGTTTTTTAAGAAGTAATAGACAAATGGGAAACTTGTACAACAAGAGAAAAAAAAAATGGTAGAGAGGGAAAATGTAGAGTATTGGTAACGTGGCCTGGAAAAAAATTAGGAAACATTAGCTGGTTTCCCTTCTTCAGAATCCATTCTTCTGAATTCTTGTTAGTAAAGAGATATGAACATTCCTACTTGGGTTTTGATCATCATGAAACTGAAAGTGGGTAAGCACAATGTAGCCAACTGTTAAGAGATTATGTGTGTGTGTGTGTGTGTGTGTGTGTGTGTGTGTATTAGATGAAACCCTGGCTTTCCTCTCTCTATCCTTCTGGAAAGAGAAAAAAGAAAACTGGGAAGACTGATTCCATGCAGATACACAGTTTTTTTGCATATACTAAAGTCACATATTCCCACATTGACCCTTTGCTTAATCAGAGATTACAAATTTATTTCAGTCATTTCTTTATAAATGATGATAAAACTAACTCTGTTCTCCTTTCCACCCCCTAAAACTCATCTACAATGATATAGCGTGTTGTGTATAAGCACGTGTGTCTGTGTATGTATGTGTGGGTGGGTGTATAAGCACACATAATTTTGTATTCCCTGCTAATTTATTCTTATTTCTTTTCATGAACAAAGAGTGCTCTATAAATATGTGTAATGAATGTACTGCATAGTACATCAGTAAATTCATTGCTCCTTATAGACTTAATTCCTCTACACACAGAGACATACATACACACAGATTCACACATATATATATATATATTTCCATGAACTGGCCAGGGGTGGATGGATTCAAAGGGGAGAGGAAAGTGCTCAGGTCATGTTACTACAGGAATATGCTACCCTCTGTTTTCTCACAATGCTTGATTGCCCTCCTATCCTACCTATTTGTGGCCAGAAATTCTTGGAGGCCAGAATCCTTTCCCTGAAAGGACTCTCACGCCCGTCTTACCGCAGCACACTCGTCGGCATACTGGTTCACTCTATCCACTCTCTCCTGTCGGGCTTCCAGTTCTTTTTGGAACTCTTCAAACTTCTTTTGCAAAACTTCTGTTCTCTCCCAGTCCTCACCCAGCTCAGCGGATGTCACTATAGCCTCCTGTAGATACAGAAAAGTTTACAGACCCACTAATAAACATTTAGGAGTTTCTGCAGGTGGCAAGACTAAAACCTCTGCATTCTGAGATGCAGATACTGGGGGAACCTGGGAAAACAGCCCCCAACCCCAGGAAAAGCCAGAAATCAGAGTGCGCTTCTTGAATGGGTACCTTGGCCAAGGGGACAGGGATCTCTGAAAGAAATCTTCAGTAAAATCAGGTGCACTGTTGGCCAAAGCCTCTGGAAGTACCCTGTTATGTTTTTGGAAGGTGAAGAGTCAATTCATTCTGATTCTACTCCGACACCCTTTTGTAAATACTAAATATCTTAAACACAATTTGCACCAGGTACACGTTTGTGTATATATTCAATCTTAACTATGAGATAATTCTCTAAGCATTTAGAAAAATAAAACCCATGGATATAGGAACTGAGAGGAGATTAGAGAAAGAGCTGTAAATACTCTCAGCCAAGCACCAGAGTATAAATAAAAACCTAGAAGTTAAAGATCACAGGAGGTAGAACAGGGACAAGCCCAGATCATATTTCAAGTGGTATTCTTCATGTAAGACTTCTCCATATTTGGATCCATAGGTTTAAGCTTATGCCCTACAATGGCAATCTCCAAAATATCTCTCAATCTTTGCCAGAATTCCCTGGCCTCCCATGGAATGAATGCCAAGAACAAACACTCTGACTTCTTTGTGAGCAGTCTGCAGGGAGTTGCTATGAAGTTCCTGGGACAGAGGGAAGGGAGGCTCTGTATGCATTCTGTCCTTTACCTTGTCTCCAATCCATTCCAAGATATCTTCACACTCCTGTAAGTATTGTTGGAACTTCAGGATCTGCAACAGCCGGTTGCCTTTCTCCTGCATCAACTCCATCAGCAGTTCCCACAGGTGGGAGAGTTCTTCCAGATGGACCTTTGTGGGACAGAGGCAGAATCATTTAGGCACAGAGGATTTGGAGCAGGTACTGACTCAGAGACTTATGCAGAAAAAGAGCTGGATTAATGATTCTTCTTCCCATTCATTCATGCATTAATTGGTCAACAAATATTTAAAGAAAGAAATAGAATGCATATGAAAACAGCTGTTAAACTAAACCAAATATAATCTTGCATGGGAGAAATTTTTGCAAAAACGCCTTGGGGTCTTAAGGTGGAATAATGACAATAAAATGAACAGGAAGACAGATGCATGGTACAGTGCTTATTTGAGCTGAACCTTAGGGATCAGAAAGATTTTTGACAGGTAGATGATAGGTAGAAAATGTTCTAAGAATAGCAAATAACTGTGGTAATCCTTGAGAAGAAACAGCACGGACCGTTTGACAGAAAGTAGAAAAGCTATAATTTTGCTGAGTTACTGGAAATCAGTAGCACCAAAACAGTAAGAGTATTTGGCGGCTGTGTAATTTGAGACCATATAGAGTGTTTTGATTGCCACTTCAGCTCAGAACATCATGTAACACATTTCTTGTACAACTGAAGTTGCCATCTTTGTCATACCTTTAAGAATTATATTTTTTTCAGCTGCTATGTTGCTCAAGGTAGCATGTGGACTGCATTTCTCTAATAGCCCTAATGATTTTGACAGATGGTAGATATTTTTATCATTTCTCTAATCAATGTAGAATATTAGTTACCAAATGATACAAAATTGTTTCTATTTTACATAAATTTTGAAATTTTCATTGTGAGTTCTTTCTAATAAGACTCTTTTCTGGTTAAAGTCTATGTTCCCTTATCATATTTTATTGATAGTAAAATAGACTAGATTTTTTTTTTTTTTTTGTATTGGGACTGAACCAGTGCAGTGCTTTACCCTTGAACCACATCCCTGGTCCTTTCTATTGAGACAGGATCTCTCTAAGTTGCTGAGGGTGGCCTCAAACTTGTGGTCCCCTTGCCTCAGTCTTTCAAATTACCGGGATTCCAGGCATAGAATTTTTAGGCCACATCCAAAAGACAATCCCCAATTTGAAAACATGTAATATGAATTTTTTGACAACTTAAAAGTACGTAAACAGTAAAACGTTCACTAATAAAATAAAAGATCATAAATGGCTATATCAATGCAAATATCTAGAGTGCACAGGTTAAGTTAGAAAATGTTATCTTTAGTTCTAGGAATATTTTCTGAAGATGGAACTTTAGGGGTTTTGTAGTAAAAGTAAAGGAGAGTTTGAAAATGTATAATATTAGTCATAAGGCATGGGGTGGGAAGAGAAAGAACTTTCACAGACAAAGAGGAAAGATTTCAAAGTAGATTCAAAGGGGAGACCATCACTTGTTCAAAGAGTTTAGGAGCCAAGGAGACTGAAGTTGAGAAAAAATAGAAAAGTCATTGGGAAAAGCTATTAGTCATCTGAGAAACGTGGAACAGGTTGAAATGGTCTTGATCTTGAACCAATAATCCTACAGTGGCATAAAGAGGAATGTAGTACCATTTGATGACATCTGCCAATCACAGTTCTCTTCCTACTCCAAGGAACACGAGGACACCCCATCACCTCTTCTCCCTCAATGTCAAGAGAACACCAGAGGCAGACGCCCTTATTCTAAGCCAGCTACATCAAGGTTTATATCTGGTATAATCAGTTAAAACCCTAATAACAAATTTAACAATGAGAAACTTCTCCATGAGACCCCTACCATACATTTACCTTGGTGTCCTCATGGGCAAAGTGATCTTTAGTAAATCGGAGTTTTCTGGTTTCTTCCAGTTCAGGAAGGACTCTGGATTTTGCTTGCACTTCTGTTACAACAGATTGGTGCTTCTCATATTTCCCCTGAAGTTTGGAAATCAGAGTTAGTTTATAGATAATGAATCACTGTCTCCCTGGCCATAAAGTGAACTTCATTCCTCTCCTCTTACTTTCAGACAGAATTACTTGCTCCTTAACCTAACAAGCCGTGGCCATAGTTGCAACTGTGCTATTCTAGAAGAAATAGTCACTTTGGGTAAAGCCCCTAAACATAGGTTTTCAAAGGATCCCAGGGTCCACATCTCTCTATGATCTCTCCATGGAGAGGGTCGGTCCTTTCCTGTCCTCACTGACTTTGGGGAATCTTTAGCAAATTCCTATTATTTTAAAGGCTTCACAGAGTCCTATGAGAATGAAAAGACGTGACACATCTCCTTCAAAGAAAGCTAGGAATAGCTAAGTTCCACTGAGAGGAAAACAGAATGAAGAAGATGCCAGTCATAATAATGGATTTTTAAATTTGCATCCTGGACTGTTCTTGCTGTCATGTGTGAACTGATCCATTTAACGCACAAGTTTTGATTTTTTTTTCCAGGTACTCCCTGTCCTGTCAACCTGTGAATTACCCTCTTCTGATCAAGATGATGGCGCGTATTATAATACCACATCAACAGATAGGTGTGGAAGTCTCCACCTAACACCTCCTCCTGGGACTTTTGATTTGAATTTAACAAGAGCCATAAGTAGCAGTTTGGAGAAAAACCATGATTCTGAAGAGAATGGAAAGCAAATGCTTTAGAAGCATTTACGATTTCTTATCACGATTCTGTCCTCAATGTCACAAAATATTGAAATCCCATGGTACATCAGAGATTCCTTGAGCTCTTTGTCCATGGTTTAATTTCAAATACTATCTTGAATGTGTTTCCTTTGTAAATAAGACCCTGAAGGTTAAGTAGTTAAAAACGTATGTCCTTTAGAGACCTAATTACGGTCCTTAACAGGGAATCTAATCTTTCTATTACATCAATCCACTACTACTAACCAGCTAGAGACTTAAATCACAAGAATGTGAGTTCTGAGCCTAGAAACATTTCTACTTTCAACAACTGACAGACTGCCATTTTTTGTTGTTTGATTTTTCTTTTCTCAGCCTCATCTCTCCAAATTTATAATGGGAAATGCATCTTTAGGTTTTTCCTTTAATTCAACTTTTGAACTTCCCACTCCACTGGCTTACTTACTCTGGTTTTGTCTCTAAATGGAACCCGATTGCACTCACACCTGCACCTCAACAAGCATAGAATGAAAGACCTATTTCCCTCCATCGGGAGCCTAGGGTCTGCTGTGGGGAAATCTGTGGAGCTGAAGTACCTGTATGTTTGTGGGATCTTCATAACTTTTTTCCTCTGCAATCTTGAGTTTCTCCTTGATCCACTTCTCCAGGTCATCTGCATCTCGCCTGAAAACCTGGTAGTAGTAGGACTCTTCGAGTTTCTGGCCCCTCTCAGCAACCCGTTCCTTGAACCTCTCATACCGATTCAGCACCTCCTGACGCCGCTGCTGGATTTCTTCTGCTGTCTCCAAAACCTTTGGCCCACTACTCTCCAACATCTGTAAGTTAAAAAGCCCCTACATGATTAGACTATTGCAATGCATGCTGTGAACTTGGAAAATTATTATGCATCAATTAAAATTAAAAATAAATAAATAAAATGCTTTTATCTGTTGCTAGTTTTTATTTCTTTAGCACGTTGTCCTTCTTATATATCCCAAGGCTTTTATTTACTCATGTTGGATCTCTGTTTAGATATCTTTAAGCCTATGAATGCTTATTGTTTGAAGCACTGCAGTTTATTTATATAATTTTAAACCACAGAACTCTTTTCATCCAAAACACTCTCTCAATTTTTCCCATAAATGTGTACCAAGATTTTATTTTTCCGTAGATAGAATGAAAGTGAGCTAAGGGAGCAAGTCCAATGAGCAAAATCATGGAATTTCAGACGGATAGAAAAGAAATGAAATTTTATGGCCTCTAAGAGCAAAAAAAAGTCACTCACTGGCAAGTGCTGAGCATTCTAAATTTAATTGATTAAATCTTTAGAAATTATTTGCAATTAATTTAATGAATTATATACAATATTGCAATTTTTTTGTTTCTTCATACTTGAAAATGTAGGTCAAGTGTTACTTATTCTTTTTCTTTGCTTTATTCAAAAACATTCAAAGTTTAACTTCAACCTGTCTTTTACCCACTTATCATAAATTTCTAATTATTAGTATTTCAGTATTTGTTTTTTGGAATGTAAAATCTTGTACAAAACAACATAAAATAACCCTCTCCTTTAACGGGATCCAACCTATGTCACAATGTTCAGCAAAATTTCCTAGGGTCCACTTTCACTCATGTTGACATAAATACTGTTCCCTAGCATACCTTAATCAGAACATTCAACGTAGACTAAATTTCATTCTCTCATTAGTCTTTCTAAATATAATTGCTTCTTTGCAGATCACAATTACTATTGCAGCTATAAAATTGCATGGGGACTCAAATCTTTATTATTTTTTTCATGTTACCTGTTTTTTCTCTATGTGAATTGACTTAACAAGTTGTTGCTATATGGGCATAAGTCCTAGGTTATTATTTAAAGTGAAACATTCAAAGAAAGGAGAGAAAGTAAGAACAATTTTTAATGACCCTGTTAAAGATAGTATAGAAAATTCAAAGCAGACAGATTTCTCAATAATATTAGTGACAAATTGCACTGAGAATTGAATTCTGTACTCACAGTTTCCATTGGAGAGTGTTCCATTTTTCCTGAAGATCTAGAACTTGGAAAGATAAAATGTTTGAAAGAGAAAGAGAGAAAGAATTCACATGGAACTGACTACTCTCATTCAAACAGGGATGTCAGAAACGTTACAAATGTGGCAAAAAAAAAAAAAAAAAAAATGTGGCCAGCAGAGACAATCAACATTATCTTCAGGAGACATAACCAGCTGAGGCAGCTGCTAACTTTCACAGATACAATGTAGTGACTCATCAGTTTGGGGAGTCTATGGTACTCAGTGTCTCAATAGGACTTAAAGGGAAAAAAGTGCAAGCCGCTTCCAGATGAAAAAGTAGGAAGACAGTCATAGACATAAGACAAAAGGCTGTGTTGGGATTGTGTTTTGTTTCTTTGACTAGTTTTAAGTTTGATAATGTCTGAGAATCATGGATCAGGAAGGGATTCAGGATTGCTCATTCTTGACTCTGTTGGGCAGAACTAAGAGCTGGAGTCATACACATAGATTCTTGTTCTGATGCATTTCTATAACTCAACAACTTCATCAGGCATTTAGCAGCCTTTAAGTCAACAGATTATCTTGACTTTTTCTGGAAGTTCATTTTTGAAAATAGAGAGACGGTTTTCTCTGTGACCTCATAGATTGGGTTTTTGAAATTGATCATCTAAATAGAAGGAAAAACAGGTGAGTATATGAATGTGTTCATTTTGCATTTAATGAAACAACAATTAGGATACTGCATTTAACAAACTGTGCCTCACAGAACATTTGAAAACAAGACTGACTTCTAATATATGAGATAAAAGCCACATTATTTTACATATTGCTTTTAATTAAAAGTAAAGGGGAAATTTATTTATTTATTATTTATTAAAGGAGGAATTAATTAATTTATTTATTCTAAGTAGGCATATATGAGAGCAGAATGCATTCTGATTCATTATACACAGTTGCAGCACAACCTTTCATTTCTCTGACTGTACACAATGTAGCATCGGACACCATATGTGCTGTCATACCTGCACCTAGGGTAATGATGTCCATCTCATTCCACCACCTTTCCTGCCCCCATGGGCCCTTCCTTCCCCTCCCTTCCTTTTGCTTAATCACAGTTCCTCACTTTTTCCCACCCCTCCCCCATTATGGATCAGCATCCACTTATCAGATAAAACATTCAGCCTTTTGTTCTTTGGGATTGATATTCTCCAGTTCCATGGAGGAAGAAGCTCTTTTCAAAGGCATAGTTCTTTTAGTCTACCTTACTAAAGTGAAGCAAATAAGCAATTAAAAAAAAAATGCAAGATGGCTTTAAAATCTCCTTACAAAGTAGTGGAACCTTCCAAGCCAAACTTCATTCCATTTGCTTTTGTTGCTTAAGCTTTTGTTCTCACCTCCCCCAAATCATTGCCAAGACCCATGTCTTGAAGTTTTTCCATGTTTTCTTCTAGCAGTTTTGTCATTTAAGAGTTTATGTTTACGTCTGTAGTCCAATTTGAGCTGATTTGGGGGATATCGTGCAAGATAAGAATTCAATTGTATGTGAACATGTGATTTTTCCCAACACCATATGTTGAAGACACAATTTTATTTTTATTTCATGGTGGTCAGTCCTATTAACTAGGCCATCCTGTATCTTTGGCCAAAAGGTTATTATTATATGTTTGGCACTTTTAGTGAGATGAAAGAAACAGGGGAAAAAAAAACCCAGAAATGCTGATATACTAAGAGAAGTTTAACTGAAAATAAAGAAAAGCAGAAAGTAGTCATGATGGTTATATTGACATGAATTTGATTTCTTGTGTGAATATTCATAAACCAAATAACAACAGAATGAGACTTGACATTCCAGAGACTGCTTTATCATATAAAAGCGGGAATGATAAAACCTGATTTACAGAATCTTCTAAAAATTGGAAACGAATTAGAAACTAGTGTAAATGAATCACACCGATATATATGGTAGATATGCAATGGATGTTTGTTCTTATCTCTTGAATAAATATAATTTTCTCTCCTCACCCCAACTCCAGACTGAGGTTCCCTAGAGCATGTGAAACAACACAATTGTTAAACTTTTGTTTCCACCTTTAGTGTCAAATATGATTTGAATGGAATAAAATCATATTATCCTTCTAGAAGAAAACATGGGGGAAGACTCCATGAAATTGGCTTTAGCAATAATATCATGGATATGGGGATACAAGCATAAGCCACCAAGGCAAAAGAAGACAAGTGGGACTAGATCTAACTGAAAACTTCTGCAGAGGAATCAACCAGCAAATTAAAGGGCAAGCTACAACATAAAGAGGAAAATGATCTTACCTATTAGATAAAAGGTTTAACTATCCAAAACATGTAAGGAGTCCTTCAGCTCAATGGCAAACACAACAATAATAAAAACAAAACAAAACAAACAAATATAAAAACAGGTCTGGGGATGGAGCTCAGAAGTAGAATGCTTGTCTAGGTAGCGCTCGGCCCTGGGTTTAATCTACAGCACTGAGCAAAGGACTTGAATAGACGTTTCTCCAAAGAGATACAAATGGCCAAGAGATACATGAAAGGTGTTCAGTATCACTAACTATTGGGGAAATGAAAATGAAAACCACAATGAAGATCACCTCATACTTGTGAGTATGGCTATTGTCAGAGAGAGAGAGAGAAAGAGAAGTTTTGCCAAAGATGTGGAGAAATTGGAATTTTTTTTTTACACTGTTGGTGGAAATATAAATTGGTGCAGCCAATATTAAAGTTGCTAAAAATAAAAATCTAACTACCTTATGATACAGCAATTCCATTTCTGGGTATATATCCAAAATAATAGAAATCTTTAAGAGATATTTGCACTCCAGCATGTATTGCAACACTATGTCCAACAGATACAATATGAAAATAACCAAAATGTCCATGATAGATGAATAGATTTTTTTTTAAAAAAATGTGGTCTATAAAGACACGGCAAGCCAAGCATGATGTACATGCCTATAATATCAGTGACTCAGGAGGCTAAGGAAGGAGGATTGCAAGTTTGAGGACAGCCTCCACAACTTAGTGAGACTCTGTCTCAAACAGCCAGAAGAAATTTAAAAAAAATAACTAAATGCAGAAATATTAATAGAGTAGAGGGAGGAAGAGAGGAAAAGGGGAAGTACTGGGAACTGAATTATAACAAATTGTATTACATGCTTTTATAATTATGTCAAAATTAATTCTACTTTCATTTAAAACTAGAGAGAAACAATTAAAAAAAATAAAGATCTCAGTGTTAGCATGCCTGAGGACTGTGTTTATTCCCCCAGCATTTCAAAACATAAGTACATAATACAGACATACAGTGGACTATTTTCTTTAAAAAAAAAAAAAGAAGGAAATTCTGTTATGTAGGACAATATGGATGAAACATGAGGAACTTATACTAATCACAGAAGGACAAATGATACAACTTATGAAAGTATATAAAATAGTTTAAGTAATAGAAGCAGAGAGTAGAATAGTTATTGTCAGGGGTTAGTGGAAGAGAAGATAAAGAGTTGCTAGTCAATGGATATAAAGTTTCATATATGCAAATTAGCTAAAGATCTGCTATCCAACCTTGTAAGGGCCTTTATGCAATATCATGTTAATATTTATTGAATAAAAGCCCTTACAAGGTTTTGTACACTTAGAGTACAGTATTGTACACTTAATTTTTTTTTTAATGGGTAGATTTCACATTGTTTTGGCTAAAAATTTTTAAATGTCGATAGGAACCACAGTCCTTAGAAAAAAGTCGCAATGTTGAAGTCCACACAAAACATTCAGGGAAAAAGTTTGATTTATGAAAGCAGATGAGTTCTTCAGGCTTCAGTCATTATAGCCCCGAGAGATTCACTGTAAAAGTTGCTGATGGCTCTTTGGCTGTTACTCTGGCTACTGTTGACTTTAAATTCAATATACCCTGTATTTCTACTCTCTTGAATGTGATATAGATTCTCCAGTCTCTAACCATTGTTTACTATTATTATTAATACAGTATGAAGACATGTCCTTGGGATGGACGGGGGACAGGATGAGAAAATCTTATGTCTTAGTGGTTTAACACTTAGACCACTGACCTTCTCCTTGGACTCATATCACTTTCCAAGAATGCTCATCAGCCCATATAACCCAAATAACGGCATGGTACTGGCATAAAAACAGATATATAGACCACTGATACGGAAGACAAGACTCAGAGACAAATCCACACATCTGCAATCATCTGATACTATCAAGAATATCAAGAATGAGCCTATAGAGTAGGAGAAACTCTTTGCTAGCTACACCTCTGACAGAGGATTGGTATCTAGAACACGTAAAGAACTCAAAAAACAATTTACGCTAAAAAAATCAACCCAATTAATATGTGAGGAAACAGACATTTCTCAAAAGAAGAAATACAGATGGCCAACATCTTACTATCGAAAACTATATTTATATGAAAAAAATGTTTAATTTCACTAGCAATTAGGGAAGCACAAATCAGAACTACCCTGAGATTTCATCTCACGTTAGTCAAAGTGGCAGTCCTCAAGAATACAAACAATAATGAGTTCTGGAGAGGGTGTGGAGAAAAAGGAACATTTTTACATTGTTTGTGGCACTGTAATTAGTACAACGACTGGGGAAATTAACATGGAGTTTCCTCAAAAGACTAGACCCTGAACCACCCTAAGACCCAGCTTTACCACTTCCCAGTATCTAAAGTCGTCGAAGTACAATGATACTTGCATACCCATATTTAGAGCACCACAGTTCACAAGAGCCAAACCATGGAACAGATCAGGTATCCATCGATGGATGAATGGGTAAAGAAAATGTGGTATGCATACACCATGGAGTTTAATTCAGCTATGAAGAAAAAAAAATGAAGTTATGTTATTTTCAGGAAAATGGATAAAACTAGAGATCATTGTGTGAAGCAAAATAAGTCAAACTTGGCAGGTCAAGAGTCACATGTTTTCTTTCACAAGTGGAAGTTAGATAGGAAAAAGGAAAAGAAAGACGGGGTCAGATCTCATGAAAACCCAAGGGAGATCAGTAGGAGAAAGGGACCAGGGGGGTAGGGGACAGGGAAGAAAGAGGGGAGTGCTAGGGAGTGATATCAAACTATATTGTTCTGTTATGTGCACGTACTAATATGAAACCACAAATCCATCATCGTGTACAACTCTAATGAACTAATAAAAGATATGAAAAGAGAGAAAGAATGCTTATCAACTCTGATCACATAGAAATAATGATGAGACTCAACTCAGGTAAAGAATATATGGCAGATTTCGTAGAGACACAAAAATACAAAAAAAAAAAAAAATCTATAAAATTGTGTGCAATCCAATGGACAAAAAAGATTTGAGAGGTTACAGGAGACATTGGAGTTGGTCAAAGACAGCTTAATTTAAAGAGAAAGTAAGAGGAGGCAATTCTGTTGTTGTTGTTGTTGTTATTATTAGAGCTTTACAAATTTGCAAGGCCACATACATTTACAAATAAATTGAAGAACAAATAAATTTACAGGAATCGGAGTTATAAAATGTTAAGAGAAGACAGCTGCAAAAAGACCTTTTGACTATCAAATGAAATTATTTACTGTTCAACTTATTTAGAAGTCAGAAGATGGAGAAAGTTTTAAGAGAAAACTAGTTTTTAAAATGGGAGTCCTGTGTACAATTTTAAAAGGGTGGGGCTGGTTTGTAGGGTCGTTGTACTTGGCCATGGTTATCAGCTCTGAGCAGATCTGTCCTTCTCACTGTAGTGTAATCTGCCCTGACCACCTTGTATCAGCCCCTGCTCAGGCAATACAACCAAGTGATGTGTTTGATCTTCTCCTGGCTCAGACACCCCCCAAATTCTATACGTTTATTTACTGTGAAATTTTTGGAGTCTAACTTCCTTGATTCATGCACCATCAAAGATAATTATGTTACCTTTAATGTCAAACTAATTTTCCACCATCTAGTAGAAGTCATTATTAATCTATTATTTTTAAAATTTCACTTTTTCTTTCTTCAGAAATAGTTGTTAATTTAAAATTTATCCAGTTTTTGATTGCTAAATGATTTAGGACAGTACAAATATTATCTAAAAAATAAAAAAGTTGTTTCAACTCTCTATAATAGGCAGATTAATCATTACTAAGCCCATTATATTCTTAATAAAATTTAAATTTCCAATAACCAACTGACCGTTAAATGCTCAGTAGAACTGAGCATTCAAATCAGATGGTTCTGCTTTAAATCCAGTGCTATTGGATTAAGAAAATCCAAAACACTAGGGTATATTTTTTCTTATACAATGAACTATACAGTCAAAACTGGAAGACAGCTTAGCATAATGAAAAGTATGTGGGCTTGAAGCTGAACCTCCTAATTTTTATGCTCAGTCTCACCATTTTATAATCAAATGGTTATTGAAAATTTTACTTACATTTCATTAAGCTGTTAATGGAGAGAGTAATGACTAATCTACCTATTACAGGTAATTGATATGTGATTCAATTTGGGTAGCAGATGAAAAAGCACTTTACATTTAAGTCCACATAGTAAAAAAAAGAAGTATCATTGCTAACTGAAATAAATAATGTCAATGGCATATATTTTACCTACATCAATTTTTATATTTCATGATCAGATTTTAAAATCCGAATGTAAATGGCAGAGATCTGGTATGGGATAACTTCCATAAAGCCAAGTATTTTTTCAATGAAAGAATGATTTATAATCTATCAGTAGTAAATATTAACTAAAATTGCTTGATGCTCTTATCCACTAATAGTTATCTCTGAATGTAGAGACACTTAAGGAAATCATTTAAGCCTAAATCTTCCGAAGCTTGTAAATCCAGCATATTCAGTGACCTGGTCCCATTCGGGAAAATAAGAACTCAAATATGGTTTCTCTTTAGAGCAGAGGTGAGCAGGAAGGAAATAGAATCCAGTGTTGGAACTAAACAAATATTCCTTTCCAAGCTATGACTAAACTATGACGTTTAATTACTATTTTTAAGAGACCAAGTTCCAAGGATACCAAGGAATATCCTACTTAAATATGTCAGCCATGGAATTTTGAGTGGATTATCTCTTCTGTAGTTTCATCTTACTATCAAAAACTATACTTAATGCAAATACACTTGTCTTTACCCATTCTCTCCAGTCCCCTGCCATTCTCTGTTGCATGCGATAATAGTCTGAGCTCTTTTTCTTTTCTATAACTTCAAGAAATAAAGACTAGCCAGGTGCAGTGACCCATGCCTCTATTCCCAGCAACTCTGGAGGCTGAGGCAGGAGAATTCCAAGCTGGAGGCCAGCCTCAGCAACTCAGTGTGGTCCTAAGCAAATTAGTCAGAGCCTATCTCAAAATAAAACATAAAAAGATTTGGGGAATATGACTGAATGGTAAAACCCCAGTACCAAATATAAATACACACACACACACACACACACATTCATCTACTCTTTTAGCAAACCATTTTCAAGTATTTCTATGTGTTTAATATTCTATGAGACATTGGGAATACACACAGATAAAACAAGATATCTACTTTAAAGTAGTTTATAAATTAGAGGGTCACATGGGCCATGTAAATTATAATATAAAAGGACTAAAAATGCTAAGTAGAGAGGCAAGCAATGTATTACAGAAACATAGAAAAAAGTGGGTATATTTCTGTTTCAATAGGTTAGAGAAGGCACCAGAGCAGAGAGAATTTTATGTGACTCCCTCTGGTTTGAAAAATAATAAATGAAATACTTGATCTCACTGTCTTTGAATTCCACGGTTAATCAACATCTGTGAACATTTATTAAGCTCTTAGAGACAGAAAGAATGGCTAAATATTTGGGGTTGAGGCTGTGGCTCAGCAGTAGAATGCTTGCCCAGCATGTGCGAGGCCCTGGGTTCGATCCTCAGCACCACATAAAAATAAATAAAATAAAGGCATTTTTAAAAAAGTAATATATTTAAAAAGGAATGGCTAAATTTTCAATTTACTCTGTCTGCACAGAACACATAAGCATAGCTGAGAACATTAATAAAGATAGTTGCATCGATGGACTTGATTGATCACTAGGTATGGATTTTGCTTTCTTCAGTAGAATTCATACAATTGGCACATGCTTTTTATGGCTTCCTTTCTCTCTTTATTTTTTAGATTGTAGATAACTGAGTTGAAGAATGGTGACAACAAATGCAAATACAAGGCTGTGTCCCAGAAACAGGAGTAGTTGGCGGTTGCTATTTTAAGAATATTTCCATAGACAATATTTTTAAAATAGCAAGGTGAGGGGCTGGGGATGTGGCTCAAGCGGTAGCGCGCTCGCCTGGCATGCGTGCGGCCCGGGTTCGATCCTCAGCACCACATACAAACAAAGATGTTGTGTCCGACGAAGACTAAAAAATAAATATTAAAAAAATTCTCTCTCTCTCTCTCTCTTTCTCTCTCTCTCTCAAAATAAAATAAAAAAGCAAGGTGAAAGCGTAAGTAGAATGGTTAGAATTACCGCAGTAAATAAATGCCACGTTTTTTTTTTTATCCATTCATCTACTGAAGGACATCTAGGTTGGCTCCACAGTTTAGCTATTGTGAATTGTGCTGCTATAAACATTGATGTGGCTGTGTCCCTGTAGTATGCTGTTTTTAGATCCTTTGGGTATAGACCAAGCAGAGGGATAGCTGGGTCAAAGGGTGGTCCCACTCCCATCTTTCCAAGGAGTCTCCATACTGCTTTCCAAATTGGCTGCACTAATTTGCAGTCCCACCAGCAGTGCTGTGAATGGATAATTATGAATGTAATGCACTCCACTATTGTCATGTATGTAAGAAATAAATTTTAAAAAAAGAAAGAAAAAAAAAAAAGAATCACCGCAGTGACCCGCACACAAGCCAAAGCCGTGGCATTACCACTATCATCTCCACAGCCTTGATGGACAATGCTGTGCCAGTGTCCATACATGTCAAATGTGCAATGGGATCAAAGTCACAGGAGATATTCTGAATTTGATTTGGCTCACAAAGTGGCAGTACGGATATCCAAAAGGTATCAGGGGGTGGCGTGCATAAGCCCCAGAAACAACAACCTAGAGTCAGTGGAGTATAGAGAGCTCTGGCTCAAAATTGAGAGGAAGCAGATGGGGTTATAGATGTTGTGTTGAGAGCCAGGTTCAGTGAATAAACAAACCTCAGTGAGACCCAAAGAGGAAACTATAGGGATTCTGACTGTGGAAATATAGAGGGTAGCGTTCCTCTGGTGAGCAAACTCCTGGGGGCTAACAGGCATTCGGTTTCCTACCCACCCTTAGAATGCCCTGCAGTGTCTCCTAGGAGCAAGTATTATAACTAATACAGATGCGGTATCCAGTTGCTATGGTAATGTGCTTTGTGAAGAGGCCCTGTGCTAGACTCTTATCAGACTGGACCTTGATCCGAGACACTCAGCTCCTGAGAATAAGGGAACACCAGACAATAGAGTAGTTATGGCACTAATGACCTAAAGTAATCTATTGATATAAATGAAGCTTGCCAGTATGGTCTCTCCTGCTTCTGCATCTTGTCTCTGTGTCTCTTTTTATTTTCCTTACAGGAAACAAATACACATGCAAGAAGCAACCAGCTAGGGAGTCGGTTTCTTGCTCACTAGCTACATTGGAGAGCAGCTTGGAAGATGGTCTTGGTATCCAGATACCTAGGAAGGAGAAGATAATGAAGAAGAAATACATGGGGGTGTGCAAGCAGGAAGCCATCTAGTTTGATGGCTAAGAATACTGTAAGTTTACTAATGATGATGACCACCTAAATGAGGAACAAGAGGATAAAAAGCAAGAGCCCACCTTCCTGTAAATGAATAACATTTAGCCAATGAATAAAATTCAGTCAGTGCTATCTGATTTTTAATTGTCATCTTCTCAGCTAAAAAAAGGAGAAATGGGGCTCCTGGACATCTGGTTTGGGAAGTTAATTAGATACCCAATACATTCATTTATTATATGTTTTATGTGTTTATGAATTATTATTTGTGGCATGCTTACTATATTCTGTGTCCCATGCAGCATCCTAATATGAAATGAATCACTAGAATAGAGCCAGCATTTCCA
Source organism: Callospermophilus lateralis (assembly GCF_048772815.1). Taxonomy (NCBI): domain Eukaryota; kingdom Metazoa; phylum Chordata; class Mammalia; order Rodentia; family Sciuridae; genus Callospermophilus; species Callospermophilus lateralis. Next base: position 10,992,291 of record NC_135311.1, read on the forward strand.
GTACATAATGGCTCTATTTTCCCTCGCCAGCCACACCATGAGGTTCACCTTAACGGTCAATCGCCTCTGCTAACCACAGACACACTTTCATAATAAGCAGAAAATGTTCCCCTAACATTTCTCTTCTGGTTTAAAAGAATTTATGAATCTGCTATAACTTTCCTGTGTACATATACGGACATACCACTGTAAATTCTCCATTATGTACATCCATGAGAAATTAATTTTAAAAATAACCATGGGTAAATAGCAGAAAGACCCATAGAGGGAAGTAAATAGCATGGGGAGAGGGAAAGGGAGGAAGAAGTACTGGGTTCTGAATTAGAACAAGAGATAGCCCATGCTTGTATAATTATGTCAAAATGGATTCTGTCATGTGAAACTATAAAGAGCCAATAAAAAGAAGAATTTATATCACTCACCTTGGTTCCTCTATATCAGTGTTTCTTCAGCTCAGAAAAAGAGGAAATCAAGATCCAGCTCCAATGTTACAACCCCACCTTCCACATACACACACAATGACAGGCTTAAAATGTGTGCCGTGGCCCCACAAAATTCACAAGCTGAAACCTTAATCACAGTGTCTCTGTACAGGAGATTGAGCTGGGAAGTAGGTGTTGTTCATAATTAAACTTAATTAAATGTGTTCATACAAGTGGGTTCAAATCCCAAAGGTTTGTACCCTTATGAGAGGAAGACACAGAAGCTCTCTCCCACCGGGTAATACTGAGAAGGTGGCCATCTGCAAGCCAGAAACAGAGCCCCACCAGGAACTCAATCATCTTGGCACCTTGATCTGCACCTTATCTTGGAATCACCCACCTGCACAACTGAAAGAAAACAAATTTCAGTTGTTTGGACCCCCAGACTGTGGCATTTTATTATGGCAGACTGAGCACGCTAATATATGCCTGTAAGTGATTCTCCTGGATTAAGGTTTTCTCTCCTAAGTATTCCCGTGACGATTAGATTTTTACTTTAAATATTATGGTTAATATTACAATAGCATGTCTTCTTCCACAGTTAATGTTTATACTTTTGGAAACTTGATGTTTTACTAGTAAACACTCAGCAAATGTGGTTATAAATGATTTTTAAGAGAGATAATACATGGTGAACAGTCTGGAGTTGTAACTATGGCAACTTCTGCCTGAATTCTGAATGAGAGAGTTTGGGGCTCAAAGGACAGACAATGGGCCACTTTTAGGGAATGCTTCACTGTCTTTCATGGCCAGTAATAGAGAGAGAGGGATAAAGAGCTCTTCCTAAACCTACAAGGCACTTTGATCAGTTATTTTCAGAATCTTAGGACACTCAGAAGCATTTTTAAGGGACTTTGGAGAGGATTTGTGCTGTTTTATACCTTTTTAAGCAATTGGCCCAGAGATGTGCTCTTTTGTTACAAGATCCACTTAGGTAGGAACACAAGGAAGCAAGGACATTAGAATACAGGAAATGATGATAACAGTCTTCAAAATAAAACAAAAAGATTTTCTGATTTCTTTAACCATTTTCATACCATCAGTATCAAGACATCATGATAATATGATAATATATGTAATAATACCTCCATTTTTTTTTAAGTGCTAGGGATTGAATCCAGGGCTTAGCATATGCTCTATCACCAAGCCCCATGCCCAGCCAAAATCAGCTTTTTAATTGTCAATAAAGATATGAGAAAATCATTCCTAAGGTAATAAGTGAATAAAAAAATAAATTTTATGTATTGTAAATATGAAAAGTTTTATTGTAAGCAATATTCACACCTTACTTGCCCAAAGGCATATTTTCCTTACCATAAGATACTCAGTTTGTAATATTTTATCTTTATATTGTGCATGAATAATGAATAATAATAATAGGTAAATACCACAATCTCATTTGCATTGCCAAAAGATATTAGTTATGACCTTGTAACAATACTCTGAATTATTGCTCAAATCATTAAGAGCTGAAATTGGCTACTGAAATTAAAAATTTAATTAAAACATTTAAATGGAAGAAACTTAACAATCTCTCAAACTTTTTTTCACTTCTTCAGAGCTAAAGCCACGTCCTACACAAGAGAACACCTCAGCCTCTGGTTACATTAGGAACAATAGAAAACATTACATAGGAAGAGTTCTTTATCCCTCACAGAAAGGTTTTCTCTTTCTGTTATTGGGAATGAATAAAAGTGAAGCATTCCTTAAAAGTGGCTCATTGTCTGCCCTAAATTAAACGGAGATAGATATCTAAAGATCAACATATACTAAATACTTTTGAAGACTCAATGCAAACATTATTTCTCTTTGAAATAATGTAAGCACAATTACTGCTTCCTCTATTATGAATTTTGTTGTGATTCTTTTTCACATGGTACTTTCATGAGCCTCTCTACAGTTTTTCAATGGAAGATTTTGTAGGACAAAGGACCAAGTTTATGTCTTTACTTAAAACTTAACCATATTGCCTGAAAAATAAAAACTGCTCAATGATTAATGGTTTCCTAGATTCATAAGATTTCTGATATTCCAAGACTGATAGCAGAGAGTTAACACTGAACATAAAAAGTAACCTTCAGATTACTCTTTTATCGGTTATGAGGGACTTTCCACATATGATCCTCAACTTCACATTTGAGTCATCTATACAATGCCAAGCACAGTGGCACACACCTCTCATCCGAACAAATCAGGAGGCTGAGGCCAGAGAATTATAAGTTTGAGGCCAGGCTCAGCAACTTAGTAAGACCATCAACAACTTAGGGAAATCTGTCTCACAATAAAAAATAAAACTACCTGGGGATGTATCTCAGTGGTAAAGTGCCCCTGGGTGCAATCCCCCATACCAAAAACAGAAAAAGAGAGAGAGAGAGAGAGACAGAGAGAGAGAGAGAGAGAGAGAGAGAAAGAGAGAGAGAAAAGTAAGTCATTCAAATTTTAGACGTGAAAATATTTTGTGTACATAGCATTCTTTTTTAATTTTTAATTTTTTAATTTATTCTAATTAGTTAGGCATGACAGTAGAATGCATTTTGACATATTTCATACAAATGGAGGACAACTTCTCCTTCCTCTGGCTGAACATGGTGCAGAGTTATACTAGTAGTGTAAACATACATGTATATAGGGTAATGATGTCCATCTCATTCTCCTGTCCTTATCATCCCCTCACCCCTACCCTCTCCTTACTCTCCTCTGCACAATTCAAAGTCCCTTCATTCCGCCCACTCCCATTATGATCAGCTCTGCTTACCAGAGAAAACATTTGTTTTTTGGTTTGGGGGATTTGACTTATTTCACTTAGCATGATACTTTCCAGGTCCATCCATTTACCTGCAAATGCCATCATTTTATTCTTTTTTAAGGCTGAGTAATATTCCACTATGTATAGTACATAACATTCTTATTTCCTTCTTAATTTCTTTATTCTTCAGACTTTAAGAAATGGAATTAAAAGTAGTAATAAAATGCATACATAAAGCTTATATTGATTTTCTAGAAAAAGTGACATTTGGAGATGTATATAGTCATGGGAATTCTGCATATGTCTCAAAAATATAATAACTTATAATAAGCATAATTGTTTGATGTTATGAGAAGCACAGCGAGAGAACAGATTGCAAAATCCTTAATAATGTGAATTCAAAGGACTGATATAATAAGAAGGCACAGCAAGGCAGCAATGTCCTCCCCTGTAAACCCTCACTGCTGATCATCAGATATTGCTAGGGTATGCCCAGGCCACTCATGAAAGTTCTGCTTTCCACTCCTAGTACTTTATGCTCTGTTGGACTAGAGCTTTGGTTCCAATTGGAATAAAGCTTCCACCGGGAGACTCAGCACTGATTTCACTAACTGGGAGTGAAGTGCCACCTGGGCACCTTGGGACTCCTCATGCCTGTGTTAATGCACAAAGAAGGAAGTTACAGGGTTGGCCAGGTGGCTGATTCAGACGACCTAGGGTGGTTTGCTCTGTTATTTTATAGAGTAAGGAGGGAGCATGTGTGCAACACAGGAGGTCTTTAGGAGTGTCTCCTAGTGTCACCACACCTATGATTACAGTGTATGGAAAACTCCAGTCCAATTCAGGCGGAACTACTAATGGCCCTGACCCTTTAGGAATGAAGGTTTGGGTAACCCTTAGATGTATCATTTAACCCTGATAAGCCACAGTTTCTTCCCTTTCAAAACAGAAGTGAGGGGCTGGGCATGCAGCTCTGCAGTAGAACATTTGCCTAGCGTGCTTCAGGCCCTGGGTTCAATCTCCAGAATCACCAGAAATAAATAAATAAGTAACAGCAGAAATGATAATAATATCTATTACAGATTGTTGTTACAAATACAATGTCTTTAATATGAAGTGTTCCAAAAACATGGACATTTGCATTACTGTTAATAAATACAATTGCAATTATGTGACTTCATACGGTAATTTTATCATTACAAGTAAAATTTGGTTAATGAAATCAATATACATTAGGGGAAAATAAATATATTTAAAGTCAACAAAGAATGTGTTAGCATCATCTGCTCTTTACAAGTCAGGACAAGTGTTTCCTTGATCCTATGCACTGACTACGGACATATTTTCAAGGTAACATTATTGTCAACCCACCACAAACTTCATAATTTAGCATATTTATTTATGGGTATGGTCACATCTAGGAGGGATTATATATACAAAAAAAAGAAAAAAAAAACCAGAACAGAGAAGAGAATTGCCCTTTCACACAATGGATGGTCATGTGCAAGGAACCACCTTGAATTACTTGAGGGTCTTCACTGGAAATGGCAGCCAGGGAGATTTTAGGTTTGCATTGAGAACTATCCGTGGCTCCCCCAAGCAATAGATGGCCCAGTGCACGTGACCTTTATCTCGGCTCTTCTAGGAAGATCCCTCACAGTAGCTCTGAGATGGGCGTAGTAACCCGCTGGGAACTGAACAGCCCACCTACTACCTTTCTTTGGTGAAGAACACTCTATGGAAAAACTTTGATGTTCTCTGATATAAATAAAGCAAGCACAGGCTCCTTTTTGCCCATTGTATTGTGGAAGCTCAATCTGTGTGACCTGCTAGCCCTCCTGCCCCCGCTTCCTGAAAATATTTTCTGTGTCCTGGGGTTGGTTTGTTGGTCTACTTTTCTTAGCTTTTATTCTGCAGCCAGCCCATTCCACTGAAGGGAACCCCATTTCCACAGCCCAGGTGGGATGTGGACAGGAGTCATGTGTAGTAACTCTGTAAGGATACTAGTAAATTTAGAACAGTTACTCAATCTGTAAAGTAATACCATTTCTCATGTCATTTTTTTAGTTGTCAATGGGCTTTTATTTTATTTATTTATATTTATTATAAAATGAATATTATATATTTATTTTATTTATTTATAGCTGAGAATCAAACTCAGGGCCTCACACGTGCTAGGGAAGTGCTCTACAACTGAGCCACAACCCCAGCCCTCTGGTGTCTTTTGCAGAACATTAAAATGTGCTATATGAACTCAACAGTGTTTCTTGATTTCCCTCATTTTTTAAACAAAGTGTTCTCTGAAGCCTTCCTTCTCTGTGTCTCTCTTCCACACAAGACCTACAGCTGCTCTCTGATTTTCTTTCTCTGCTCCATTCCAGCTCATTAGTAGATAACACTGATCTTTTTAAAACTATGACCTTCTCCCTTACTTCTGTCTTTCCATCCAGCTCTCAGGTATCCACGACTCAGTGGTAAGGGTCAGGGAAGGACTGTGCCACAGAAGCAAGGAAATGAGGCCAACAACTAGAGAGTTTGTGTTGGTGGGCCGGGGACAGCTAAAAATCCCAGCATTTGCACTATTGTAAGTTTCATCCCATCCAAACTGAGGCATTGGTCTTTATGAAGCATGTATAATTCAAAAAAAAAAAAAAAAAACAAAAGAAAAAAAGGAAAAAGATCAGCAGAAAGGAGTCCTTCCTTAACAAGGTACAATATAAAAGAATCCAGAATCCTAAAGGTTAAGGGAGGAAGAAGAATTATTGTCCAATGCAATAGATCAATTGCCCGGAAGATCTAGGAAGATCCCTCACAATCAAAATTTATAATGGTGATGCTTATTTATTCACTCAACACATATTTATTATTTAATATGTACAATACACCTGGGTGCAGGGGCACACACCTGTCATCCTCGCGGCTCAGGAGACTGAGGCAGGAGGATCATGACGTCAAAGCCAAAAGGAAGGCACTAAGCAACCCATTGAGACCCTGTCTCTACATAAAATACAAAATAGGGCTGGGGATGTGGCTCAGTGGCAAAGCTCCCCTGGGTTCAATCCCCATAATCAATAATAATAATAATAAAAATCACTAGGGCAAAAAAAGGACAATGAAAATTGTAACCTAAAAGAAAAAGTTTTAAACACTGCCCACTGAAACCTTCTCTATATGTATCCAAAAATTCAATAAAGATGGCCCTAGTGCATATACCAGGGACACTAACTGCCCAACAGGCAACTGAATAGCTCATCTGATTCTTGGACCACTTGTTCCTGAAACTTTTCAGAAATCAATCACATTGCTCACCTGAGACTTCAAAGTGATCTTTCCAGCTTGGCCCTACCTGTATCTCACCCACTGCTGGAGAAATTTAAAAATCAAAGCCTCACTGTGTACTAACTTCCCTTGTAACACTTTCCCCACTTCTCAAAACCTTCTCAAAGGCTGCCTACCATATCTACAGGCTCAGGGAAGCTCGCCCTTGTTAAGTAGGTATGTTGTTCTTTCTCTGGATATCTCCCATTCCCCAAAATTAATTGATCCACTGACCTTGCTGCTGTTGAAATAAATATAAGGGAAGTTTCTATCTTTTCCTACCCTGATGTCTTTATTCCCTGAAAAGCTGAATTTCCTTCATAGGTCAGACTCACCCTGTATAGTCTGTCTGTCTGTCTGTCTGTTTGTCTCTCTCCCTCTCCCTCTCCCTCTCTCCCTCTCTCTGTATATGTATATCTGTTTCTGAACATATGCAGAATACTAGAATGGGTATATAGGCTCTCTTGTAATGGCTCCAATTAGGAAAACAGCTCAGGCTAGAAATTAGGAGAGCCCCAATCCCATGGAACTCCAAACCAATCCCAAATGAGATAGCTTGGGAACTCTATGCATTGGAATAAAATTACTTTTCTCTTTTCTGTTTTTTTTTTTTCTTCTTCCTTTTCCGGGTACTTCTGGTTGGACTGACTTTTCGAAGCATCAAAATTCTGAAAACACAAGATACAGATTTTGGCAATTTAGATACTGTAGAGTGAGGAGTTCCACATAGATGCAGCAGTGGAAGAAGGGCGCTTGGCTTACTACTTGGTCCCACTTGACTTTTTTAAATTTAGGAAACACAATTGCAAGTTCTGCCTACTGACTTCATATTGAAGTCTAAGGCTACTATTTGACATAATAATATTGATTTTCTCCTGTTTTATTTCCATGTGCTTAAAGGTCAGAGAATTCTCCAGGAAAAAAAAAATGATAGGCAGAGAGGTCTCCCAAAGACTGAAGCAAATTAACAGTGTTGAATGCCAATCTTATCAAGATCAATTCCATTCTGCTATCAGTTTTCATATAGCTGACTTCCAAGAATTATATTTTTCTGAATAAGTTTAAAACACATATATTAATTATTTAAAGAGAAAATTGCTTTTTTGTTTTTTTATAGCTACATGGATTTATAAGGTTATATTTAATTGACAATTTTTAAAAATAGTTTTATTAATTATTTATGGACATTTACTTTATTTATTTATTTACATATGCTGTTGAGAATCAAACCTGGTGTTTCATACATGCTAGGCAAGAGTTCTACCAATGAGCCACAACCCCAACTCTAATTGACAATTCTTTTAAAGTTTCTACTTACACCTTTATATTTTACTCCAGAAATTTGGAAATTAATCTTGTTTTAAGGCTGCATGATAGTCTTTCCATTCTCTCCTTGAATATCTTTTGCCCTCTAATATAAAATGTACTCTTCCTCAAAAATTCTAGTTCCTTTATACAAAATAGCCCAAATGTCAATTTTAGAAAAATATATCACATTTTTTTCCTTGAGTATCATTTCATATGGTAACTGATAAAAACATTTTTTTTAAACTCATTTGTTCATGTTGGCAACTTCAACTTAATATTCACAATGTGTTGGAACAGACAAGGTTTATTAATTGCTTTAAATCATGTTTTACATTCATGTGAGGTAAGAATGCTCTTAGCTCACTTGACCACTAACTGATGAATGACTCTTTTGGACTTTTCATTAGGGCTCAAATATGGAATAAAGGCAATCATCGGTTATCCCAGAAACCACAGGATATCCCTGCATCCACCTGGAATTATTTATTTCTTTGCATTCATTAGCATCACAGGATCGAACACTTTTATGACGCTCTGAAAGGTTCACTCCGCATTTGAGTACATACTTTCCCTACAATAAGCCCTTGATTGCTCCAATCTCAAATAGTATCTTCACACATGTCAACTTACAAACAAAAATGTCTTTTAAACATTTCTTGGAACAGGATTACTAGGAAAGAGGATACTCCTGAGTTCACTTTAGTTTCTGCCAGATTTTCTGCCAGACTCTACCAGGGTGTTTTACTCAGCTTTTTCACTGCTGTGACTTAAAGACCCACCCAGCAAAATTATGGAGGAGGAAGAGTTTATTTGAGGGCTCATGGTTTCAGAGGTTTAAATTCATAGAAGGCCAGTTCCATTTCTCAGGGCTGGAGGTGTGGCTGAACATGGAGGGAGAGTGTGGCAAAGGGAAGCAGCTCACAGCAAAGTGATCAAGATGCAGGGAGAGAGACTCTACTTGCCAGATACAAATACTTACCCAAGCCAAGCCCCAATTCCCGCCTCCTCCAGCCACACCCTATACTACTTCAGTTACCACTCAGTTAATCCCTATCAGGGGATTAAAACACTGATTGAGTTACGACTTTACAACTTAATCATTTCTCCTCTAAACCTTCTTCCATTGTCTCACACTTGAGCTTTGGGAGGACACCTCATATCCAAACCATGACACAGTGTATCTTCCATCAGTGCTCAGGTATATTAATTTGATTTCATACTCTGTCTTGCAATTGGTCTTAATAAAGAGCTTAAGCATCTCTCTATGCAGTTCTTAGTGCTTGCAATTTATCATTTTTAAAATTGTGTAGCAATATTGCTTGCCAATCTACTTTCAAATTTTCTACATTGTCTTATGTCTTTAATCGAGCATTTTTTAAGTCTAATGATTTTTCACCACTACCTACCCCCTGCTGAAATCTAAATGTATATGCAATAAAAACATATATTATGATTTTTGATAAAGACAACTCACCTAACACAACAATATTACATAGAATAATCTGAATGTTATGCTATGCTGAACTGAACATTTTGTTTATGTACATATGGCAAGCATCAGGGATAAGAAAAGTAGAAAATTCTATAGCCTTTTCAAAATGTGTGCATGTGTGTTATATACACATTGTTTTCAGAGATTTTTTTTTTATTTTACCCTTATCTAAAGAATCAGGTAGTAAGAACTAACTAAAATCTCTATAATCTTAGGATGCTATAAGGTCAGTGGAGCTCATAGACAGCAGAATGTCATAATTCATCAAGTGTGTTACTCATGGACATGGGCACAGAAATGACAATCATTTAGCTTTGTGCTCCTATAGGTCAGCTGCATTGGAAGGAGTTAAGCTAAACTGCAGGCTCTGCACTCTGGGTTCTGGTCCCCCGGCACCTTTCTTTCAGCAGGTGGAATTCACATTAGCTCCTTGTGTCTTTCACTCTGTGAACCATTGAATGACTCTCTGGGGCACTGACTTCACGGGGTTCAAGGCTGAAAAGGAACCAACTATCAGGGGACAAACCCAAATACAAAAGGACATATTCAATTTCTCAAATGTCCATTGACATCCCAATAGCCAAATGAGGAGAAAAAAGGCCGTCCCATATAGTGAGTCCTGAAAATACACATGACCTACCATGAGTCTTTTCATTGCAAGCTTGTGGATCTATAAACCTGTCACAGGGATATGAAGAACTGGGACCTTTAACTCAATTTATCACAATTTCTTGTTATAGAAATGCTACAACTTTAACTTGCCTGTGAAAAGAATTGATGTACTTCACACTACAACTACAGTTCTTCATTTATCTCTATGCCAGTTGTCATACTATTGAAATTGTGTTGAAAGTGTTAAATTAATGTGTTATTTGTATGAGCATTTACAAAAACAATATTTTTATCAAGAGCTATAAACATATTAATAAATTGAATAAATCAATTTCCTGAAATTTATCTTGAAATAATTCTCATCCAAAGATCTTTATGTAAGAACATGATTCTTGCAAAATTTATAAGAATAATGATAAGCATAAAACAACATAAAGGTTCAAAGTAGAGGGGTAATTTGTATATCCAATCAATGAGACATATCACTATGATTAAACTAGTGGTTATAAATACTGTGTGGCTTGCAAGAGAGTCAGAATATATTTTTGAGTTTACAGAAATATGGATTATAAAATTGCCAGGCATGGTGGCACAGGACTATCATGCTAATTACTGGGAAGACTAAGGGAGGAGGATTCAAGCTCAAGGCCATCCTGTGAAACTTAGTGAGGCTGTCTCAAAAACAAAAAAGAAGAAGAAAATCGTGTATTTATCATATTAAAACTAATGCAAAATCATTCAGATGAGCTCTGTAATAGAAGAGAAAAGGAACAGAACAATTTTAGATTGATGGATTAAATAGTTAATGAATTTGATTGTGTATGTTACTCTTATATGTATTATGTCTTACACATCTTTTGCATAGATTCTATATAGAATAGTAAATTTTCAACGGTAAAGATATGACCTACTCTATTGTTGTTTGTACAGTAGTTAACCCAACACCAAATATAGCCTATGATCTCAGTGCCTGGGTTATATACCATACTTCTCTCTAGTATTAAGAATAAAATAAAGCACGGTGGCACATTCCTGTAATGTCAGCAGCTTGGGAGGCTGAGGAAGAAAGACTGAGAGTTCAAAGCCAAGCCTCAGCAATTTAGCAAGGCTCTAAACAACTTAACGAAACCCTGGCTCTAAATAAAATATAAAAAAGGGTTGGGGATGTAGCTCAGTGGTTAAGTGCCTCTGGGTTCAATCTCCAATACCAAAAATAAATAAATAAATAAAAATAAGAAGAATACAATAAAAACAAGCATAATTAGGGGGACAGAAAATATTTCACTGACCCTAGAATGTAAGGCATGGAATGGTTATTTTTGTGATCTATATAAACCCTCAGAGGACTTTCTGAAGCTATTTATCAGCTCACTGGGGAAGACAGTTGGATTAATTGTATTTTAACTCCTACTCTTTTATAAGATCAATATGTTGGGAAGGGTTTTCATTAGGGTCAAGAGAATTTTAGCCTAAATTATCTGCCTGATACATTAAGGAGCAAAAGAGCTTGTTAATTTCATCTTTTATGTCCTTATTTCTCAGGCTCCAAATAATGGGATTGAGAAAGGGATCAGAGACAGAGAATGAGCAATAGCAGTGTCCCAGAATGACACATAAGTAGCAGAGAACCTGAGACACCTGAAGACTGCACTGTTGAACATCAGCAGGGAGACAGCAATGTGGGCAGTTATTAGATTGCTTGAGAGCACAGATCCCACCTTGCAATAGGGTCTCAGAGGCATCTCTAACAGCCTGAAGCCAATAAAGGAAGGAAATGGTAGATCTGATGATGGGGTTAGGGCCATAGAAAGATAGGGTAGAAACCCACAGAGTCTGAGATAGAAGGACTAGGAGGTCAAAGGTACAAGGGTCTGCTGAGTGCTGAGCACACAGTGGGGGGTCTTGATGGTCAGAGGGGGTTGCAGTTAACAGATCTGTCAAGAGCCATGACAGTTCACCAGCTGTGTTCAGTGTTTCCAAGTGAAAGGAGAAGTACAAATCTGCAAGAGGTGGCCAGTGAAAGAGAGAGAAAAAATTAGAACATACAGACATGGAACTGTGAAATGTCCAACCAGAGGAACAGCAAAGAAGTTCATCAGGTTTCAATCACAATCAAGGCATAGATGAAAAATAAAGAAAAAAAAATACTGTCTTCCCTGGGGGACATAGAGAAGATCAACCCAGTCACCAAATTCTCCCCAGAGCCACCTGGGATTGCGTGCCCAACTAACAGAGAAGCTATCTAGTCTGGAGCTTTTCTTTGTTGGAAGACTTTTCATTACTAATTCTGTAACTGAAAGCTTGATCCTCGCCCAACCAATCCAATAACAAAAGCAAGGTTTTGAGAAAAATGAAAAGGAAGTTTTATTGCTTTGTTAGCAAAAGAGCAACAATGGGACTCTTGTTCTAGAGTGTGTGATTCTCCCCATCATGGGTACGGGGGAGGGGGGGTGTTTAAAGTGGTGATTCAGAGGAATCCTGTACCCTGAGATTAGGGAGGAGTGACTAGGGAGGAGATCAGGGCAGAGAGGGTCAGGAGGAAGAAGGTCAAGGAGGAGAAGGTCAGGGAGGAAGAAGGTCAGGGAGAAGAAGGTCAGGGAGGAGAAGGTCAGGGAGGAGAAGGTCAGAGAGGGAGAAGGTCAGGGAGGAAGAAGGTCAGGGAGGAGAAGGTCAGGGAGGAGAAGGTCAGGGAGGGAGAAGGTCAGGGAGGAAGAAGGTCAGGGAGGAGAAGGTCAGGAAGGAAGAAGGTCAGGGAGGAGAAGGTCAGGGAGGAAGAAGGTCAGGGAGGAGAAAGTCTGGGAAGGGAAGTTCTGGAAAAAGAAAAAAATACATCAGTTTTAGAGCAATGAGTGATATAGTCAAAGCATGAAGTATTCCACTGTCACAATCCAATCTCATTACTTGTTGACTTATTCAGGTTTTGTTCTGTCCTGACAGTCTAACTTTGGTAGTTCACATGTGTTCAGAAATTTATCCTTCTTTTCTAGATTTTCCAATTTGTTAGCATAAACTTGTTCATTATAAGCCTTAGTAATCCTTTACATTTCTATGATACTGGTAATAATATCTGTTTCTTCATCTCTACTTTTATTTAACTTTTCTCTTTGTTTTTCTTGGTCACTTTAGCCAAAGTTTTGTCTGTCATATTTATCTTTTCAAAAGATAAATTGTTTTTGGTTCATTGATTTGTGAGTTGGTTTTGGTTTTGGTTATTGGTTTTAGTTTCTATTTCGTTTATTTATGCTTTGACTCTAGTAACTTATTTCTTTCTATTAAATTCAGGCTTGGAATTTTCCTTGCATTTCTAATTCATTAAGATGCATTTTGCTGAGCACAGTGGTTCGTGCCTGTAATCCCAGCAGATCAGGAGGGTGAGGCAGGAGGAATACAAGTTCAAAGCCAGCCTCAGCAATGGCGAGGCACTAAGTAACTCATTCATATTTACTCATTCATGTGAGACTCTGTCTCTAAATAAAATACAAAATAGGGTTAAGATGTAGCTCAGAGGTTGAGTGCCCTGAGTTCAATACCTCATACCTTCTCCCCAAAATGCATCTTCACATTATTATTTATTTGAAATATTATAAAACAACCACATATTATACATATATATATATATATATGTGTGTGTGTGTGTGTGTGTGTGTGTGTGTGTGTGTGTGCTTGTTGCTATAAACCTCCCATTGAGTTATGCTTTTGTTACATCACAACAGTTTTGGCAGGTGGGCTTTATAATGTTCCTCTGGTGGTGGGGAATGCCCTGTTTTTGTTGTTTTGAAAGGACTTTATTTCCTCTTTGTTTCTGAAGGATAACCTTACTGCGTACAGTGTTCTTGGTTGGTAGTCATTTTCTTTCAGGACTTGGAGTATTTTATTCTATTTGTTTTTGGCTTCTAAGATTTCTGCTGAGAAACCTGCTAATAGTCTACTAGGGGTAACATTAAATGTGACTTGATACTTTTCTCTTGTACTTTTTAGTAGTTTCTTCTGTGTCTTACACTTTTGGCCATTTGATATAGTATTCCTTGGTGAGGACCTCTCATTAATGTCAATTTGGGGCCCTATAATCCTTCTCTATATGGATACCCATTATCTTTCTCAAGATGAGCAACATTTTAAGATATCCTTTGATATAATTTTTGTGCCCTTAACATTTTATTCTCCTTCACGTGTTTTAAAAATGTACATTTTAAAAAATTTATGCTGAAGGTCTTGAATGCTATGTTCATTTTTTTTTTTTGCCTGCCTGCCTTTTTCCTTCTTTTTCTCATTTCTTGTGTGACAGGGACATTTAAAAGACATCTATTCAAGTTCAGATATTCTTCCTTTTATTTCCATGATTTCTCTTTGGTTCCTTTCAAAAAAATCTCTATCTCTTGTGAATTTCTCATTGATATTGTATTAATATTTACTCATTCATGAGCAGTTCTAAGGAGTAGAGACCTAGGAGCACTCTACCACTGAGCTATATACCCAGACCTGGTCTACCACTTGTGATCGGATCCTCCTGCCTCAGCCTCCCACGTAAGCTGAGAATACAGGTCTGTGCCAATGGGCCAGTTTTCCAGACCAGAAGAACCACAAACACCAGGTGCAGGTAAATGTCAGAAGACATCTTCTACAAGAGAAAGGCTCCTTAAAATTTGTACCATAACAGTGCCAAACCCTCCTAGCTCCTGCCACTCTTTAAAAGGCTAGGCCACTTATGGGCAGTTTTGACTTCTATTTCAATCAAGTCTGTCTCTTCACCTGGAGGTGACAACCCAGCCCTTTTATTTTTCCTGATTAAACCTTTACTTGTAAGAAGAAAAAACAGAATATTAATTTCTGACGGGAATGCATAGAAAGCACTTCAAAGGACACAAAAATGAAAGCAAGTGTCCTTCAAAAATACTTGGAAAAGTCATATCTCTATCTCTGTTCCTAATCTATCACCTCTCTCTCCTGAATGTGTTTGAGACAGTTTCCAACTAAATAGTGTAATTCAATTAAATTGCACAAATTCAACCATAATAATTAAAGCAAAATAAAGATTGACTTTTACTGGGCCTCAGAAAAATAAGCAATGAAAACATTATAAATAACATTCATAGCTCATTATAGCTAAGATTGTGATTTCATTTTTAATATATCATTGTTTATTATACAAATCTTTACAACATCAAAAGAATACTAATAAATAGGGGCAAATAATAGATAATATTCATTTTGTATTTTTACTGTTATGCAATATTCTAAGTCCAGCACAAAATAACTTACTTAATATTTTTAAAATGTATGTAGTCCCAATTTTAAAATGTATTACTTTTATGGCAATAGACAATGAAACTAAAATACTGAGAATTTAACAACTTTTAAAGTGACTGTGTGGTACCAGTGAAATAGGAATCTTGAGCTCTTTCATAGATCTTTGTTTTTTTTCATTTTTTATCTTATTTGTAGATGGACACAATATATTTGTTTTGTTTATTTATTTTTATGTGTTGCTGAGGATCAAACCCAGTGCCTCACATGCGCTAGGCAAGTGATCTACCTCTGAGGCACAACACCAGCCCCTCTTTCATACATCTTATCATTTAACTACTATATTTTATATCTGTGGTCATGATCAATATATTGATGCTTATAAAATATAATGCTTAAGTAATAATAATGTTTATATAAAAGTAATAAGACAATTATTCTTTTATTTTAATGGCTTAACCGTCATATTTGCTTTTTACATTTTATCCATCTGTGCCATACTACACAGTTAGTATATGCTCTCTTAATAAATCACACATAAAAGTAAAAATGTGCATTGGAAGGAGAACTGAAATAAAGAGACAAAATATTAGCGTGACACTGAATGTGGTATTTGCTCTCTTTATGGGTATAGGACATTACAGTAACATCTACAGGAATTGATTCCTATGAGCCAGAATTAACTTGCAAATGCAATAAACATCTTCTAAGGACAGAAAAGCTTCTTAATGGCTACTTTCATGTCCTTATTTCTCAAACTGTAGATGATAGGGTTGAAAAAAGGAGCAAGAACAGCAAACATGAGTGCAATGGCTGTGTCCAAAATTGGTGGGAAAGTGGCTGAGAATCGCAGGTACATGAGGGACACACTGCCATAGAACATCAGGAAGACCCCAAGATGGGCTGCGCAGGTAGAGAAAGCCTTGTGGCGGCCTTCAACAGAGGGGATCCTCAGGATCACAGTGATGATTCTGACATAAGAAATGGCAATAACCAAGACCGAGAAGATGATGGCCACCGCATGGATCACATCCTCAATCAGGATCAGGGAGGTGTCTGTGCATGCCAAACGCAGCACAGGCTCAAAGTCACAGAAGATCTGATGAATGTGGTTGGGGCCACAGAAGGGCAGGGTAGAAATCCAGGCAATCTCTGGGAGCAGTACGAGAAAACCAAAGATGCAGGAAGCTGCAGAGAGCTGAGCACACAGCTGGGGGGTCATGATGGTTGGGTAGCGGAGAGGGTTACAAATGGCAACGTACCTGTCAATAGCCATGGTGGTCAGCAAAATCCCCTCGGAATTGCCCAGCGAATGGAAGAAGTACATCTGTAGGAGGCAGCCAATCATGGAGATGGTCCTCTGCTTACTGATAAGGTTGGAGAGTATTTTGGGAATCGTGGCACTTGTGTACCAAATCTCCAGAAATGAGAAAATGCTGATGAAATTATACATGGGGTTGTGGAGGCGGGAATCCATCCTGACTGCAAAAAACACAGTGAGGTTCCCAGTTATGATGAATATGTAGATGAGGAGCAAAGGAATGAAGAAGAAGATGCCATCTTCAGGTTGGGGAAATCCAGAGAAGAGAAACTCTGTTACCACAGTAGTTTGGTTACTTGGCACCATGGTCAGCAATCTTAACTGCTGTGGGGAGAAAGGCTCAACTCCTTCCTAGGTAAAATTTTTAAAAAATCAAATGCATTGATTAATATACAAGTCAATGAAATAGGTTTTATGTAACATGTATTCCTCTTTACTCATACTAAGTTATTTACTTAGAACCTATTTTGTGCCTAGAGCATCTGTGTATTTGTCGAATTCGCAGTGAAGAAAACAATCTCACTTTCACAAAGCTTGTATTCTAATGAAGGATACAATAAAATAACACATCAAAAATGTATTAGTCTGGCACAGGTGGCACATGCTTGTACCCCCAAAACTCAGAAGACCAAGGCAGGAAGATCACAAGTTCAAGGATAGCGTGGGCAACCTAGCAAGACCCTCTCTCAATCTGTATACGGGGTAAAAATGGGAGTTCATATCCCACTTGAATCAAAGTGTGAAATATGATATATCAAGAACTATGTAATGTTTTGAACAACCAACAATAAAAATTTTAAAAAAAGATAAAAAGGGCTGAAAATGGAGCTCAGTAGTAGAGCACCCCTTGGTTTGATCTCTGCTACTAAAACAAAAAAACAAAAAGAACTCAATAGACTAAGTTGTTCAGGCTCACCTGAAATCTGCCTCAGCCTTCTGAGTCACTGCTATTACAAGAATTCACCACCATGTACTGCACTTATTGGGTCTGAACAATAAATAATTAAAATATCAAAAATAAAAGAGTGCTTTTACTATACTAAAATAAAATTAATATAAAGGAATTGTAACACAATTGTGAAGGAGGGGCAAATTTGGAGAAAGTGAAGAATTGTGTTTAGAGTGGTTGACTCTGGAGTATGCATGAGACCAACAAAGAAAGGCATTCAATAGGCAGATAAACAGACAAGCCTGAAGTTCAGAGAGAGTTCCCACAGGTGATATGTGCTTAGGTAATGCCCATGTGTAAGCAGAGCAAGACAGTCCAGTAGAGATGAAGGTCTACATGGAGAGTACACAGATAAGGTAAGAGGTGCAGCAGAGAATTGAGCTGGGAAAACACCAGTGTATAACAAAAATGAGGTAAGAGAATCATGAAAAGCAAATTGGGAAAGGAGGACTAGAAAGGTAGAGAGGAAAGAAGAAAGTAGCAGGTGACAGTTTCAAATACTGAGGACCATACAGAGGTGGAAATACAGGATCTTCCAGATAAACCAACTTGGAAATCATCACTAACCTTATTCAGAGAAACTTCAGTGGAAAATTGGGGGGAGGGATGTAATGGCACATGGGAATGGGTTAATTCATTTAAATACATGATTTACTCATAATAAAAAAGTGCATGAAGAAATAAAATAAGATAGTATTTAAAGAAAGGTAACTTGAAAGCTGGATATAGCTCAGTTGGTAAAGTGCTTGCCTCGCATGCACAAGGCCCTGGGTTCAATCCCCAGCACCATTAAAAAATAAATATATAATAAAGGCAGGTGATTTAGATAGAGACTGAAAGGTCCAAATCAAAGCTCTAACACTTCTTATTTCTGTAATATGAAGTCAGTTGGGTGAATTCTCTGTTATCTCAGTTTTCTCATCTGAAAATGGAGATAAGAACACTTAACTTACAAAGTTATATTAAGAATTATGTCAGTTTACCCAGATAGAATACTTAAAACATGAAAATATTTACTATGGTCACATAAATCAAGGAAACAACTAGAGAGTATAGAAATATATTCCCTCATTCATGGCTAGGCAATTCAATAGAGAAAAGAAAGGCTTTTGGCAAGTGGTTCTAAAACAATTGGACATAAACATGCTTAAAGCAAGGTCAATAAAAGAAAAAATAACTGTCAAAATGAACATTGCCAACATTGAAAAGTTTTTTTTCTCAAACTTAAATTTTAAGAGAAATTATGAGAAATTCATATAGAGAAAATATTTGCAAAACATAGATTTAATAAGATATATCTAAAATATATAAAAATTCAAAACTCTAATAAAAAGGAGATCCCAACATTTTCTTTTAGAAACTAGCAAAGGATTTAAACATATGTTTCACCAAAGATATCAAATTAGTGTATAGATATCAAATTAGTGCATAAAAATATGTTCAAAAGACTCATTGGTCAATACGGTAACGTACATTAAGACCATAAAGAAATACCTTATCATTATACATTTTTTTCAAATGACTACTGATTTTTTTATTAGCAAAGACAACCAAAACACCTAATCATATTAAGTCCTTTGCAGAATGTGGAGCAACTAAATGTCACATATTTCGTTGGTGGGAATATAAAATGTCACAGATGGTAGGAAAACAAGTTTAAAAGTTTCTTTTAAAGTTAAACACACATTTATTATTTTAAAAAAATATTTATTTTTTTATTTATAGGTGGACGTAATGTCTTTATCTTACTTTATGTGGTGCTGAGGACTGAACCCAGTGGCTCATGCATGCCAGGGGAGCACTCTACCTCTGAGCCATAACCCAGCCCCATACATTTAATATTGATAAAGCAATTATACTCCAACATATTTACCCAACTGAAATGAAAATCTATGTTAAATCTAAAACCTGAAATAAAGTACTTATAGTGGCTTTATTTATAAAACTTGAAACAATCAAAATGGTAGTCAGTTGATAAACAGATAAATTGATACATTCTGATAGGGTAATATGATTCAAAAATTTAAAAAAATGAAATATGCATCAAAATTTTAAAAACTGAAACAACAGGAACAAATGTCACATACATTAGGTGAAGTGCAAGAAATTCAAGTTTACATATTGTTTGAATCTCTTTATCTGACATTCTGAAAAATGGGAAAGCATGGGACAGAAATAGCTAATGGCTAGGGATGGAGTGAGAGGAGGTGTCAGCTTTGAAGGGTGCAATTAGAGAATCTGCAAGCAGTGGACTCATTATTCACCTTAACTTTTGTTGGTAGCTTTATTATCTCATGCATTACATCCAGCATTTTCTGTACTGTGTGAGGACCCCATCTCTGCTCTGATCCACCTGATCCTCAGATTTCATTTCATGGAGAAAATAAAACTGGGGAGAATCAATTCTCTAATTTAGCCCCTTATACTATTGTACTAAATTATGAATGCCTTCATTGTTAATTCCATCATTGTTGCTCTGATCAACTACCCCTGAGAGCTCAACAGCATCTCTTTCTCTCACCTGAGATCCTGGCAAATCAGGGCAGTTAGCAGGGTAAGCAAAGAAGCGCAATGCCATTCTGCAAGAGCCAAGAGCAGAAGGATCTCACAGGGCACCTAGGTGGTGCAAGAGGAGTGTGGGGCATATTCCAGGGGGTGCTACCTCATTGTTTGCAAGACACTGAGGGTCCCTCTCAGACACAGCCTGTGGGCCTTGAGAAGAATAAGCAGATCTAGTGGGACACTCCATTCATGCTGGTGGGTCTAGGCAAGTTCTTGTAGAAGTTAGGGGGCATTCATAGAGGATGCTAGTGAATTGTTTCTCTATATATTTTGTTCTGAGGGAGAACTTGGGTCCTGCTCTTTAGTCCCTGACTCCCCAGCAGAGCCCCACTAGTGGGTCACAATAAGGATCAAACAGCTTGGGAAGTTTGACTGAATTGTATGCAAACCCCTAGAAATCCTGGCCAAAAGTA
The DNA here is from genome assembly GCF_048772815.1 of Callospermophilus lateralis. Lineage (NCBI taxonomy): Eukaryota > Metazoa > Chordata > Mammalia > Rodentia > Sciuridae > Callospermophilus > Callospermophilus lateralis. The sequence goes on from NC_135311.1 coordinate 11,012,738, forward strand.
AAATTTAAAAAATAATAATAATAATAATTTTAAAAAACTAGAAAAAAACTTAAAACAAACAAACACAAAACAGCTGACCATCAACCTTCTGCTTCCTTTGTATCTCCACTCTGTGCTTCTGTCCCAGGAAACTTGGAGCAAATCCTGACCTATGGCTCTTATACCTGACAAGATCCCTGTTCCTTCTGTCCTTCCTTGTGGGTTTAAAGATATATTAGAGGATCCCACCCACTAGATTTTGCCCACACTTCTCAGTTTCCATGAGAAATGAGATTAGAAGATAGGCCAATGTTCTTCTGTCCCTAGTGGGGGATCAGATTCCCTAAGCCAAATTTAAAGTTCAATAGAGAAAAGAAAATTGTATTTCTTAAGCATTTTAGCTACCCAGGCACAGGTGACTATGATTCCCACAATCACTGGCACAAAAATGAAAGGAAAACAGATGCATTCTCTTCTGTCACCACCACCCAGATCCTTGCCCATGCCTGACATGGGTGGGTCCCATTGGGCTCTATTAACCTCCACTGTTATGGTTTCTATTACCAAATATATGATTGGTATTAGTGTGTTGTCCATTTACACATCTCTGCTCCAATCCCTGACAATTGTGCAATAAGTGCCATTTTAGTGGGGCCTATGGACGACTGCAAACTTCCCTGATTCAGAGTTTAGCTGTCAGTCCCTAGTGGACATATGTGCATAGTGCTGATCTAAATCATGGACTGTCAGACTCTCATGGCTATGTTTGCTCTGGGAGCTGCCTGTGCACAGGGGCAAATCAAGATGCCCCAGTTGCTATGGGTGGCTACCTGCAAAAGAAAGGCACATGGCTCCAACAGTAAGAAGCTTGGGTTCAGATACTAACTCCCCAAGGTAGGGAATTCTGGGCATAACAAGACAACCTCAATGTCTCGAAAGTTTTGCTGCATCCTTCAGACTTCCTGCTTTGCTAAAACTTTCTCACAAACAACCTTTTGATGACAAACCTATATGATAAACATACTGAGCTAGCTCAGGTGTCAGTCTTCCCCCACTAGAGCTTGGATGAACCACCTGGTCACAGCTTTTCCTATATGTGTGTCTGTTTCTTTTTTCTCCATCTCCCATCATGCCTCTGGTTCCTGAATTAAAGAGGAGGCCTCTGCAGACATACACAAAGTGATTAAAAGAAGGAGCTAAGAACATTCACACCATGTTCAGTTGCAAATCAGTATAAAGACTACTAATAGAAATTCCTGAGAACTGAGACATTGGATCTCTAAGCAGTCAAATTATGACCTTACTGCATTTCTGGCTTTTCTGTTTATTTCCCTAAGGTAGTTGGTTTTAACCTTTTAATGGAATAGGGGTGCCTAGGTTTTAGCAAAATCGATGTTCTACTCTATAGAGATTAATATGCCAAATAGACGTTTATCTGTTCCACACTGGAAGGAGAGAAATAAATTGTCACAATTCCACAGGGAAGAAGGAAGGTAGGAATGAAAAATTGATCTATAGGTAGAGATTACATTTTGTTTGAATCGGTACCTATCAGTAGTAATAGGTTTCTCTGATGTGTCTAATCTCTAACTATTGCAGTAGATCTCACTGGTTTGTTTTTATTTGGTAGGAACTTGAAGCCAGCATGTGAAATGTTGTCTTCCTGTATCATAATTTAGTTTAGAAACCTCTGTGGGTATGAACTTAGAGGAACTATATCATACCATTAAAAAGATATTAATTATTTCAACTATCATGCCCATCAAAATACAATATTATATCAGTTGTCTAATCCTGTGTCTCCTCCCCTGATACCAATTCCATTCAGCCACATGCAATCTGAGTGTACTCCCAAATATTGTCATTTAAAATAACAGAAGGAGCACTAGCAAAGTGTGCTTCTTCCTTTATCTAGTAGGCAATTGACCTTCTCCTTGACACATGGTTTATCTATATGTTGCACCTCTAGGTATTCTTCTCTTACCTCCAGCAGATCAGAAGTTCCCTCCCTTTTCTGGATTTATGCAGTTTAAAGACACTTCAATTCAATAGGAAAGACTATTATACCTGTTTCTAAAGGTTTCTTGGGAAGACTTCTCTACTGAGGTATTTCCCCAAGATAATCAGGGAAAACAGCAACTTCATTTCCCAAGGGCTTAATTAATTGTAACTTCCTCTGATTTTTTTCTCATTATTTCTCCTTAGTGTAAAGAACACCAAGAGTCTTAGTAAAGTGTGCATCTCCATTGATGTATTTGCTCTATCCGACAGGATATATGAATACAGTAGTTATAATTTTCATAGCAATAAAATTGACTATATAAAGGCAATGTTATAATAAATTTGTTTACTTTCCTTAACATATTCCATTATCACAAATTATAAATATACATCACTGCCCCACCATTTTAGCCCACACATACATTAGTTTCAATGTATATTTTAACAGAATGGGAGGACACCAATCTCTATGTCACAAAAAAAAGAAAAAAAAAAGCTGGCTAACACAAACTCTTCCCTCTACCTATGCTCCTTGCAGAGTGTATTGACACCGCCTCCCATCAGAGAACAGACTCCATTCCTTCCCCTCCATTTTCCAGTGTAGGTGAAGGGATCTTTTCCAGTCCTGAGCCAAGTCCTCAAGAGGTCTTGCACATTTAAACTCAATACCCTAACCAGTCATCAGGTGATCACATGAAGGGAATGCAAGTCTCTTAGCCCATGTTGTCCCACCTCAGTCTGTTCCAAACAACCAGCTTCTGACTCCTGATCAAAGAGTTTAGTGATCAACGACTAGAAAAACCACCCATGTCATTCCAGCCCAAATTGCCAACCCATGAAATATGAGACAATTTCCGTTTTAAGTTACTAATTTTTAGGGTGGTTTGTTCCACAGGAAAAGATAGCTGATACAGTCTCTTGAATCATCCTTTCTACCTCCACTATTGTTACAATACAATCTACTATCTCAGGAGGCTGAGGCAGGAGGATCATGAGTTTAAAGGCAGCCTCAGCAAAAAGTGAGGTGCTAAGCAACTCAGTGAGACCTTGACTCTAAATAAACCACAAAATAAGGCTGGGGATGTTGCTCACTGGTCGAGGGCCCCTGAGTTCAATCCCTCATGCCAAAAAAAAAAAAAAAAAAAACACCTCTATGTTGCATGTGGCCATTCAAAATTCACTTAAGTAAAAGGTACATGTCAAAACTTACACTGCCTTTTGCATTATAATAATCAAGTTGTAACTGGGCATGGTGGTGCACACCTGTAATTGCAGTTATTTGGACTGAGGCAGGTTGATCACAAGTTCAAGGTCAGCATGGGAAACTTAGTGAGACTCTGTTTTGAAATAAAAGATAAAAAGAGATGGGGTTATAGCTCAGAAGTGTAGCACTTGCCCAGTATGCACAAGATCCTGGGTTCAATCCCCATATGGCAAACAAAAAAAGAAAAAAAAAACATTTTTTAAAGAATCATATTCCAGAAAAAAAAAAAAAAACCTTGTAACTCATTTCTGATCACAAGATACTAGGTGGTACTTCCCACTCAACTTCCAAGTCTGCAGTGTGCAAGACAATATTCAGTACTAACCTCTGCCTCTTTGAGACCCTCCTCTTGATGCTAAATTCTACCTTCTGCCTCCGTTTCGACCTCTGCCTAGTTCTCTTCCTTTGTTGGGTCCTGCTGAGATGCTGTCATCAGAGTCCTTTGCCATTTGCTCTGCTAGATCTATACTCATGAGGTCATCAGCACTAAAGCAGATGTGGGTCTTCTGATTGACACCTGAGAGCTCGGGTCCTATTGATGGCCTGTGTAATAGGGAAAAGCACACCTCAGAAAATAATGCAGCATCTTGGCGATCACGAATTTGGTCCTTCAGATGAACAGTTAATATTGTCAAACTGTCCATTTTGTTATTTTTCACGAACTGACTAAAAAACTACAAAAATCAGATGTATTTGATTATATAAAGTATAATCAAATTCAATGCTTATTATCTATCAGATCAATTTATAATAAGAGTGAAACCTTTTGAAAAGGTTTACCAATCAAAATAGGATTTCAAGAATGAAAACTTGAAGAACTAGATGGAATATTGGCTACCATCCCTACTTCAATACCACATATATGAGCTACTTTTTAGAATGGGCTCTTAATCAACAACAATTAAAATAAAAAACTTACACAAAGTAGCTATTTTTCTAGGTGGTGAAATTTCAGGGTGCTTATATTTTCTTTTTTACTCTTAACAAAACTTACACAATATGCTTTTTTCTAAAATATTTTTTGTTTCCATAATCAGACAACAATTAATAATCTCATAACTATAAACATATTAAAAACAACTGAAGGTTTGAAAAAGAATAAAAATCCTGGAACCAACAATATGCCACAGTTTTTTTTTTATTTTGATAAAAAATCATCTAGAAAAGACAAGCTGTGGATTTATCAAACATTCTAACTCTAAAATGCATACAGATTTTTAAATTAAAAATTGAACAAAAGAAATTCTGCCCTGGTCTCTTGGCTTAAACCAGCCAATGTAAAAGGAGTACAAAAACAAAATGCGTTTTTCAATAAAACTAGAAAATAATTCCAATCCCAAACACACAATCTATGAAGCAGAGTGAATAAATACAATGAACACTTGAGCTGGCTAAGGGAGAAAACTGAGAAGACTGCAGGCAGTGTAGAGTTCTCCGACACTATGCAGATATCCCAGAATGCTAGGACAACTATCTTTCTTACTTGGGAAAGCAAGTTCTTAGTCTGAGAATAGATGACCAGAGCATTTCTAAACATTATGGTGCCATAAAGGAGAGGCGGGGCTAAAGAAAGAGAAGGGAACAAGGCATGCAGGGTAGAAATGGGAATGAAGTGGGGGTAGGGCATATGAAGTAGACTAATTCAGTATTCAAAAAGCTAGGAAAAATAAAGACTTTTGACACAATTGTACACAACTTGGAGAATCAGTAACATAAAGTGAACAAGAAAAGACATGGTATCAGCAGATTATCTGACAATACTGTTAAAAGAATGATACCGCCAAAACTTACCACCAAAAATTTCATGGGTAAATGCAACCAAATTTTCAAAGTGATAATCCACTTGGTATTTCAATATTTCCAGAACACAAGGAAAGAAATCTTCAAAATGCTTGCAAAGCCAGGGCAACATGATACTGACAAAAGACTACATCCAAAAAAGAAAATTAAAGATGAAAAGATGCAGTAATATATTATGAAGGCAAGGAGAAGGATTAAAAAAAGCATTGTCACATATTGCAAGAGGGCAACCTGATGTGATCTTTAGAGCAATGTGGCAGTAACTAGAATTTAAAATTCATATGCCTCATTACAATTATTATTTCTTGAAGTGAATTACCAATCATCATTTCCAAATTTTACATTTTTCTCTTTGCCCAAACACAGTGTCTTCATCTGTATCAAACATTACATTTGAATAGTATTTTAACTCTCCCTTTCCTAGGCAGATTTTCATCATCCCAAACTCTACTATTCATATCACATCAAGAATGTTATTCTAAGAATATAATGTCTTAAAATTTCAATGTCTTCACTTGACTTGAACCCAGTATCTTGTAAAATGACCTACATGGTTCTTCTCATTCGACCCTTAGCTCTCATCTTAGGACTCTTGCTCTCTGTGCCTCATCTGCACAAATATCCTTCCTCCTGGTTTCTATGATGCACTCAATGTTTCCAACCTCATGACATTTGCAACATGTTTTATCTTACATGTATTCTTGGCTAATTTCTTCTGAATCTTCAGTTTTCAACTTACTTCATTGAAAAAGTCTTCTGTTGCCTACATCTAAATGTATATCCATGTATGTAATTCTTTTGATTCAAATTACTAAATTGACTTAGAAAGGATTACACCACTTGAATATCATGCCACCACTGTCAGAGAGCATACATCTTCTTTATCACATTTAAATGATCATGTTTTGAAAACCAAAAATTGTCTTTTAATAAAATACAAGATATTATTATAGATAAATTTAAAACCTTGGAAAAATTGGTGAAATCAGTTTCACAAATGTTTTTAATGAACTAGATCAAGAAAAAATGAATACAATTTGAAATATCACATAAAGTATGTATAACTATGAATAGAAAAATAAATGTGCAAACCTATGTTTTTATTCTAAAATATGATTTTAATTGTTTTCCTTGTTTTGAATCATGGTCAACAAAGTATTTTAGTAACCATGCTTGTTTCATATTATGCCAGTTGTTTGATCTCATTTGTAAATAAAATTCTATGGAATAGTTGTTTATAATTAAAATTTCCAATTTTTCATTAGCCTTCTACTAACTACTCTAGTCAGGATTTTGGCTTCACTACTCCACTCAGACATCTCTTAGTAAATTTAACAATGACCACTTACGCTAAACCCAATGATCACTTTTCACTACTTATCTTACTTGATGATTAGCAGAATTTGACAGTTGACCACTTTCTCTTCCTTGAACAGTGGACCACTTTCTCTTCCTGCATGCATTTTATTCACCTGACTTTTAGGAGACTGGCTTTCCTTTGTATTTTATCATTGATTCCTGTTGAAGCATAATTTCGGATTTCTTATGTTTTCCCCAAATTAATAATACTGGAGTGCCCCAGACCTTTGGTAGTCTCACATAGTCTCATGGCTTTAATCCTTAAGATGGGCTCATGATTCACTCATACATCTCTATACCAGCCTTCATTTCTGAGTATAAACTCATAAAATAGATCACAAGATATTTTATTAGATGTCTAAGAGTCTAGCTAAAGTTAAAATATACAAAACCAAACTTTTGATGTCCTTTCTCCCCACAGCTGCTTCTTACAATGTTTTCTAAGTTAAACGCACCTCCACCATTTTGGTTGGTCATTCTTGATTTCTCTCTTTTTCACTCTTTCTTTGCAATATCTCAAGAAATTCTGCTTGCTCTGTTAAACTGTATCTAAAAGTGGACCACACTTCTCCATCTCCATGGCTACCCTCCTGATCAGAATCACCATCATCTCTCACCAGGATTATTGCCATAGCTCCCTAAGGACTTGATTTCACAACTTTGCCTTCCATTATTCTCTTTTCAACACAGAATCAAGTATGATTCTGTTAAACTTACACCAGATAATGTCTCTTCTCTTCTTCAAACTCTCCAAAGGCTCTTCAATTCTCAAATTAAGAAACTCTAACTCTTAAAATGGCTCTCAATACCCAGTATCATCCTCTCCCTTTAGTACCCTTGAACTCATCTTCTAGTTTTCTATTCCCTTTTACACTCCATTCCTCCACAGTGGACACATTGGTATCTTAAACAACCTTAGTACTGTTCACTGTAGGGATTTTTCCCCCTATCTTTTATTGTTGCCTGGATTTTTCTTCCTCCATGTATCATTATGGCTAGCTTTTCTCTTCAAATCTTTGTTCAAATGTGACCTTCTCAGTGAGGTTCAAATGGATTAATCTACTCACTTCTACTCATTTTCTGTTTCCTACAAAACAAGTTTTATGCAATTTGTACTCTTCTCATATTTTGGCTTGTTCCAAATATCTCTCCTCCCTAAAATATCAGCTACATAAAAGCAAAGAATTTCCTGTCAGTAGTATTTCAAGTACCTTAAGTAATCCATAGCACCCTTAGTAAATTCTTGCTGCATGAATTTTAAAAATGAGTCACATGATCATTTCTTCAGTGGGTTAGCATTTTTTAAACCCAGCATGATTTTAGAGCTAAGTATAGAAATATTTAGTACTAACATTTAATATTAGTATTTAAATATTTAATGATATTTAAATTTATTATTTATATTTGGAACTAAAATAATTTGTGGAAATCTACTTTGAAATATTTTTTCCCAGTATTGGGAATTGAACCCAGGCATGCTTCATCACTGAGCTACATCCATTCTAGTTTTTATTTTGAGAGAGGGTCTAATTTGCCTGTCATCTTCCTGCATCAGTCTCCTGAGTCACTGGGATTATAGGCATGGACCGCCATAGTAACTCTCTACTTTGTAATTCTAGTTCCATATTTGTAATTAATATGAAATTTTTAAACCCAACTTTATTGAGGTCAAATTTATACTAAAAATGTACACGTTTAAGGTGACTTTAAGTTAAAATCTTACCATGTTAATCACAGTATTGAAACATGGAGAAGGTTTGAGGTCAATCATCTTTTATAATTCTCTTTTTACACTATAAGGGTTATAAAATTTCTATGATATTTAAATTTTATATGAAGAAATTGATATATATTTCTTCATGAAAATGTTTCCTTATATGTAACAAAATGTCCATATACATGTAGGAGGGAATTTTATTTTACAGGAGTTAAAGAGGAAAAAGGAGAGGTGGTCCTCAAAGCCCACCAGGAAACAGAGTTTGAGACTACCCTGAAATTGGGAGTAAGGAATTTCTTCCAGGTTAACACTCCTAAGTAAGTCCAAGGATTTATCTACCTGACTGAGTGCAACACATTGAGGCATTTTGGGGTCAAATATTACTGATATATCCATTCTTGACACCTCTTCTTCTTTCCACACCTCTAGCTGAACCCTACACTTTATGATAGCTCTGGAAATTGCCCTGAGTCTTTGTTCTTCTGTCCCCAGGAGCTAGGATATTTACTCAACCCCAAAACTGCTAGTGGTGTTTCAGGAGAGAAAGGCAAACACATGTATCACCAACAATTAAAATGTGTGTGAACTTTTTAATAGATCAGTATAGGTTACAAAGCAGAGAAGGAAGGAACAAACATTCCAAAGCTAAAATATAATGAGAACAAAGACATTGAGTTATGAAAGTGGCATGATATTTTAACATAAAACATAGCAGAGGACATTGGTAAGTGTACTGATAATAGTATTTTAAAATTTCAAAGTATAACAGTATATTTGTGTAATTTGTATGTTTATTTTCTTGGTCTCAAGTAAATGTGTGTGTGTGTGTGTGTGTGTGTGTGTGTGTGTGTGTTTGATCTTGAAATGTCCAAGAATGTTTGTTCTGGAACCTTTAAAACAATGTGAAAATTAACCCACAAGGACTTGATAAAAGCAACATGATGCAAACATCACAAAGTCAATGACACCATGCGCCACATAATCATTGTGGTATCTCAGAATACAGAGGAGTAAAGATCTCTGGGCTGAATGTTAGGAAAGCAGACTTCTTTCCCAAGCAAAAATTGCTGTGCATCTCATTAACATTTTTTAAGTGAAACAAGAAGAACCTATATTCACAACAGGGAACAGGATGAAAGAGTGCAAAAGGGAAACATTGAGGAATGCAAATCATTCATATGATTATTGCTTAGGCCACGAATCTTCATTGACTTTGAGAAGATGACACTACACTATTTGTGGTTGCAAAGCAGAACAAATATCCATTATAATCTGAGAATGATAAAAGGAGAGGTACATTTGCAGGAGATTTCCCCTATTAGATCCAACAATAGTTCCTAAGTTGGGAAATTGGAAAGAACACCCAATCAGCAACATGAAGACAAAATGTGCACTAACAACCTCAAGTAATTTTAGAAATCTATTTGCTAGCATTTTGAACTTATGTAGATGAATTCTCTGAACAGATCTGGGTGAATTCCCACTAGTTCCCAGAGACACTGAACATGTTTAGAGAACAGAACATTTTTTTCAATAGCTTCTTTCATGTCTTCATTCCTCAAACTATAGATTATTGGGTTGAAAAAATGGGGCAAGAACAGCAAACAAAACGGGGATTTGAGGAGGAACTGAAGCTGCACTGGAGACCCTCCCAAGATAAAGAAATGTCAGTAACCATCATTCTAGGCAAGCTGCAGGAATTGAGCAGAGATAAGCCAATAGAAAGGCCACCTGGGCTGCAACCAACATGGCCATAGTGGTGGAGCTAAACAAGCTCTTAAGAAAGAAGACTACTTTGCCATGTGCCCAAGATGCTGGAGATGGAGCCACAGGACTTGTTTGCCCAGCTGGATTTCAGTCTTGCTTTGGTCCTATCCCTTCTTTCTATGGCCCTGATTTTGTGAATGGAAATATTTTTTCTATTCCATTATATATTGGATACTTGTAAATTACTTCTAATTTTACAGGAGCTCACAAGGCGAGGTTGCCTTGAGCCTCAGAGAAGACTTTGGACTCAAACTTTGAGCAATCTTGAAACTGTTGAGACTATGGGGACTCTTGGGAATGGACCAAATGTATTTTGCATTGTCAGATGAGTGGGAGCCTTTTGGGAGCCAGGGGCAGAATGTGATGGTTTGGATGTGAAGTGTCCCCTAAAAGCTTACATGTGAGATAATGCAGCAAGGTTCAGAGGAGAAATTATTGGGTTGTGAGAGGCTGAACCCAATCAGTGAATTTATCCCTGATAGACATTAACTGAGTGGTAACTGAAGGCTGCAAGGGTGTGCCTGGAATGAGGAGGTCATTGGGTGGACGTGGCTTTGGGGTATATATTTTATATCTGGTTAGTGTAATGTAGTCTATCTGCCTCTCTCTCTCTCTCTCCCTCCCTCCCTCCCTCTCTCTCTCTCTCTCTCCATCATGTGAGCTGCTTCCCTCTGCACATTCTTCTGCCATGACACTCTGTCTCACCTTGAGCCCTGAGGACTTGTATGGACTAAGACCTCTGAAACTGTGAGTCCTCAAATAAACCTTTCCTCCTCTACAGTTGGTCTGGTCAAGTCCTTTATTACAGCAGTGAAAAAGCTGACTAAACCACTCAGGAAGGCCAAGAAGGCCAACAAATACATATGCAAGAGACAGTCAGCGGGGAGACGGTCTTCCACTCACTGGCTAGATGGGAGAGCATCTGGAGATGATGGTCTTGGTATCCAGATATCTAGGAAGGAGAGGATAATGAGGAAGAAATACATGGGGGTGTGCAAGCAGGAATCCTTCTAGTTTGATGGCAAAGAATACCATAAGGTTCCCAGCGAGGAGGACCACGTAAATGAAGAAGAAAAGACCCCACTTTCCCGTAAAAGCATAAAATTCAGTGCTAATATTTTTTGTTTAATTTTCTCTTTTTAATGTGCTCTTTTTTAATATGTCAAAATTCAGTCTACATGAAAGTAGAGTGAATTTTGAATACATACATGGAATATAACTTCCTATTTTTGTGATTGTACATGATACAGAGTTATAATGATCATGTATTCATATAGGAACATAGGAAATTTATGTCAAATTCATTCTACTGGCTTTCCCATTTCCAACCCACCTTCCCTCTTACCTTCATTCACCATTGTCTAATCCAATTAGCTTCTTAATTGTCATCCTCTCAGATGAAAAAAAAAAAAAAAAAAGAAATGGGGCTCTTAGAAATTTAGTTTTGCAAGTTACTTAGATATTCAACTCATCCATTCATAATGTATTTTATATGTTCACTCAAATATTTGGTGAGTACTTACTATATTCGGTGTCCTGTGCAACATGCTAACATGAAATGAATCACTAGAATAGAGCCAGCATTTCCAGTACATAATGGCTCTATTTTCCCTAGCCAGCCACACCATGAGGTTCACCTTAACAGTCAATTGCCTCTTCTAACCACAAACACACTTTCATAATAAGCATAAAATATTCCCCTAACATTTCTATTCTGTTTTAAAAGAATTTATGAATCTGCTATAACTTTCCTATGTACATACATGGACATACCACTGTGAATCTCTGCACTGTGTACATCCACTAGAAATTAGTTTTAAAAATAACCATGGGTAAACAGAAGAAAGATCCAGAGAGAGAAGGAAATACAGGGTGGGGAGAGGGAAGGGGAAGGAGAAGTACTGGAGTCTGAATTAGAACAAGAGATATCCCATGCTTGTATAATTATGTCAAAATGGATTCTGTCATGTAAAACTATAAAGAACCAATAAAAAGAAGAATTTATATCATTCACCTTGGTTCCTCTATATCAGTGTTTCCTCTACTCAGAAAAAGAAGAAATCATGATCCAGCTCAACTTTTACAACACCACCCTCCACATACACACACAATAACAGGCTTAACATGTGTGTCCTGGCCCCACAAAATTTATAAGCAGAAACCTTAATCACAGTATCTCTGTATGGGAGATTGAGCTGGTGAGTAGGAACTCATAATTAAACATAATTAAATGTGTTCATAAAGGTGGGTTCTAGTTCCAAAAGTTTGCACCTTTATCCTGAGGAAGAGACAGAAGCTTTGTCTCCACCACTGGAGCATACAGTGAGAACGTGGCCAGCTGCAAGGCAGAAACAGAGCCCCACCAGGAAATCAATCAGCTTGGCACCTTGATCTTGGAATCTCCAACCTGCAGAACTGTAAGAAAATAAAATTCATTTGTTTAAACCTCCAGGCTGTGGTACTTTCTTATGGCAGACTGAGCACACTAATACATACTGTAAGTGATTCTACTGGGATTAAGATATGCTCTCCTAAGTATTCCCATGACAATTAGGTTTTTACTTTAAATATTATGGCTGATATTACAATAGTGTGTTTGCTTCATCAGTTAATTTTTATACTTTTGTAAACTTGATGTTTCACTAGTAAATATTCAGTGAATGTGGATGTCAATAATTATCAGGACAGACAATATAGGGTGAACAGGCTGGAGTTGTAACTATGGCAACTTCTACCTGAATTCTGAATGAGAGAGTTTGGGACTCAAAGGACAGACAATGGGCCACTTTCAAGGAATGCTTCGCTGTCTTTCATGGCCAATAATAGAGAGAGAGGGATAAAGAGCTCTTCCTAAACCTACAAGGCACTTGGATCCGATTATTAGATTGTTTTCAGAAGAATTTTAAGACACTCAGAGACATTTTTAAGGGACTTTGGAGAAAATACCTTTTCAAGCAATTGGCCCAGAGATGTGCCTTTTCATTACAAAACCCACTTAGGTAGGAACGTGAGGAAGCAAGGACATTAGAATAAAGGAAATGATAGCAACAATCTTCAAAACCAAACCAAACAAAATGATTTTCTGATTTCCAAGACATCATGATAATATAATAATATATGGAATAATGCCCCCATTTTTTTTGTGTGGTGCTCGAAATTGAACCCAGGGTGTAGCATATATTCTATTACTGAGCTACATCCCCAGCCTTAAATGTCTATTTTTAAAGTGCAAGAACCCGTCCTTTCTTAATAGATGTAAAGATATTGGTAAATCTTTCCTAAAGTAATAAATGAATAAAAAATAAATTTTATGTATTGCAAACATCAAAAGTTTCATTGTAAGCAATATTTACACCTTATTTGCCCAAAGGCATATTTTCCATATCCATGAGACATTGTGATATTTCTAATTTTTTATCATTATACTATTCTGTGCATGAGTAATGGATGATAATAATAACAACAAAGACAACAATAATAGATAAATAGCACATCTCATTTGTGTTGCCAAAGGAAGATGTCAGTTACGTTTTGGTCATAAGACTCTGAATTATTGCCCAAATCGTTGAGAGCTGATATTGGTTACTGGAATTGAAAATGTAATGAAAACATTTCAATGGAAGAGACTTAACTATCTCTTAACTTCTTTCAGAGGTAAAGCCATGTCCTAGATAAGAGAACACTTCAGCTCCTGGTTACATTAGGATCAAGAGAAAATACTAAATAGGAGGTGTTCTTTATGCCTCCCAGAAAAAGTTCTCCCTCTCTATTATTGGCAAAGCATAAAAGCAAAGCATTCTTTAAAAGTGGCCAGTTGCCCTTAGTTTCTGCCAAGAACTCTTTGTATGTTAAATGGAGATAGATATCTAAAGATAAACATGTGCTAAATACTTTCGAAGACTCAAAGCAATCATAATTTTTCTTTGAAGATTTTCTTGATTCACCAAGCACAATTACTACTTCCTCTATTATGAATTTTGTTGTGATTCTTTTTCATATGGCACTTTCATGAGCCTCTACAATTTTTCAATGGAAGCTTTTGTAGGACAAAGGACAAAGTTCATGTCGTTACTTAGAAATTAACTATATTGCCTGAAAGATAAAAAACTGCTCAGTGATTAATGGTTTAATAGATTCATAAGATTTCTGATATTCCAAAAATGATAGCAAATAGTTAACATTGAACATAAATGGTAACCTTCAGATTCCATGTTTTATTGCTTATGGGAGGTTTTCCACAAATGATCCTAAAGTTCACATTTGAGTCATCTATGTTTTGCCAAGCAGGGTAGCACACACCTCTCATCCAAACAAATCTAGATGCCAAGGCCAGAGAATTATAAGTTTGAGGACAGCCTTTGCAACTTAGCAAAACCCTCAACAACTTAGGGAGAACCTCTCTCACAATAAAAAATAAAAATGCCTGGGGATGTAGCTCAGTGGTAAGTCTCCCTAGGTACAATCCCCTGTACCAAAAAAAGAAAGAAAGAAAAGAAAAAGAAAGAGAAAAAAAAGAAAGTCATCCAAATTTTTATTAACATATTTTACACATGAAAATATTTTGTGTACATAGCATCCTTATTTTCCTGCTAATTTCTTTATTCCTCAGGCTTTAAATAATGGAAATAAAAGTAGTGATAAAACGCATACATAAAACTGATAATGGTTTCCTAGAAAAAGTGACTACATATTTGAAGATGTATATAGTATCATGGGTTTCATGCATATGTCTCAAAAATGTGTTAAATTGTAATGAACATAATTATTTGATGATATGAGAAGCACAGTGAAAGAATACAATGCAAAATACTTAACAATGTATTTTGTAACAATGTATTTGTAACAATAATTTGTAATAGTATTATCATTTCTGCTGTTACTTATTTATTTTACTTTTGGTGATTCTGGAGATTGAACCAGGGGCCTGAAGGATTGATATAATAGGATGGCCAGTTCCACCAGCAAGACAGCACTGTCCTCCCCTGTAAACCCTCACTGCTGATCACCAGATATTGCTAGGGTACACACAGGCCACTCATGAAAGTTCTGCTTTCCACTCCTAGTACTTTATGTTCTGCTAGACTAGAGCTTTGGTTCCAATGGGAATAATGCTTCTACCGGGAGACTCAGCACTGATTTCACTAACTGGGAGTGAAGTGCCACCTGGGCACCTTGGGACTCCTCATGCTTGCGTTAATGCACAAAGAAGGAAGTTACAGGGTTGGCCAGGTGGCTGATTCAGATGACCTAGGGTGGTTTGCTCTGTTATTTTATAGAGTAAGGAAGGAGCATGTGTGCAACACAGGAGGTGTTTAGGAGTGTCTCCTAGTGTCACCACACCTATGATTACAGTATATGGAAAACTACAGTCCAATTCAGACAGGACTACTAATGGCTCTGACCCTTCAGGAATGAAGGTTTGGGTAACTCATACACAAATCATTTAACCCTGATAAGCCATAGTTTCTTCCCTTTCAAAACAGAAGTGAGGGGCTGGGCATGCAGCTCTGCAGTAGAACATTTGCCTAGTGTGCTTCAGGCCCCAGGTTCAATCTCCAGAATCACCAAAAATAAAATAAATAACAGCAGAAATGATAATATCTATTACAAATTATTGTTACAAATACAATGCCTTTAATATGGAGAGTTCCCAAAACATGGACATATGCATTTTTATCAATAGTGCAAGAAGTAAAATCAAGAATCAATAAATGGATGGTTTCAAACTAAAAAGCTTTTTTTCCTAGCAAAGGAAACACTCAATAATGTGAGGAGAGAGCCTACAGATAGGGAGAAAATCTTTACCACATGCATCCTGAATAAAGCATTAATCTCTAGGATACACAAAGAATTCAAAAAACTTAACACTGAAAAAAAAAAAACAACCCAGTCAATAAATGGGCTAAGGAAGTGTACAAGCACTTCACAGAAAAAGAAATACATTTGATCAACATATATATGAAAAATCGTTCAACATCTCTAGCAATTAGAGAAATTCAAATTAAAACTGCACTAAAATTCCATCTCACTCCTGTCAGAATGGCAATCTTCAAGAATACAGGCGATGTAAATGTTGGAGAGGATGTGGGGGAAAAGGTACACTCATACATTGCTGCTGGGACTGCAAATTGATGCAACCATCCTCTATGGAAAGCAGAATGGAAATTCCTCAGAAAACTCAGAATAGAATCACCATTTGACTCAGCTATACCTCTCTTTATTTTATGCCCAAAGGACTTAAAATCAGCATAGTACAGTGATGCATCCATGACAAAGTTTAAAGTAACTCAATTAACAATAGCTAAACTATGGAACCAACCTAGGTGTCCTTCAATAGATGAATAGATAAAGAAAATGTTATAGTTTTATATATATATACTTTCAATGGGATATTACTCAGCTTTAAAGAAGAATGAAATTATAATATTTGCCAGTAAATGGGTAGAATTGGAGAATATCACACTAAGCAAAATAAGCCAATCCCCCCAAAACAAAGGCTGAATGTTTTCTCTAAGATGCAGATGCAATAAGAGAAGGGTAAATAGAGAAAAATAGAATTACCTTAGATTAGGTAGAGGGGAGTGAAGGGAGGGAATGGTAGGAGATGTGGGGATAAGAAGAATAGCAGAATGAAACAGATATTATTACCTTATGTATATATGTGACTGCATGACCCATGTGATTCTACAACATTACAATCAGAAAAATGAGAAATTACACCTCATCTATGTATGACATATCAAAATGCATAAATGCATGGTAGTGTACAACTAATTAAAACAAATTAAAAATTTTTAAATTAAAACATAAATAAATAAATTACAATTATGTAGATTCATATTGTTTTTTATTATTACCAATAAAATTCAGTTAAAATTTGGTTAATGAAAGCAACAAAATTTGGAGGAAAAGAAATATATTTCAAGTCAATAAAGAATGAGTTAGCCTGTGATTAATGTGTGCATATTGTTTGATTGGAAACTTGAAACTGTCCATGTCAGGCATAGTCTGCTATTTTGGAAACCCATACACTTTGTTAATTTTTCTTTTTTGATACTAAATCATTTCAAAATAAACTGTCAAGATAGAAAAAAAAAAAAAAAGAATGAGTTAGCATCATGAGCTCTCTACAAGTCAGAAGATGTGTTTGTTTCCATAATTCTCTGCACTCACTAAGGACATCTTGAAAAGGTAACATTATTGTCAACTCACCACAAACTTCCTTTTACTATTTTCTTTTCTATTGTTTCCTTCAGTTTAAAATAATTCTTACCCAACACACACACACACACACACACACACACACACACACACAAATCCACTCTCATGAGCACACACATGCACAGGTTTGCTAGTAAAAGTACTTTAACTAATCATTTGTAGTGAAATTTGAATTAATCATGGAAGGTTTTAGGAAGAGAGTAGAGTGCTAAGAAGTAACCCAGTCTGCAGAGGGAAAGTTAGCTAGAATGTAGACCTGTATGGAAATAAAAGAGGTAATTTTAGCTATAATTATTTACAGATACCATGTACATCTAGGAAGGTATTATATATACAAAAAAAAAAAAAACAGAGAGAACAAAGAGGATTGCCCTTTTATACAATGGATGGTCATGTGTATTAATTCTATAAAAATATTAGTAAATTTAGAACAGTTACCCAATCTGTAAAGTAATACCATTTCTCATGTCTTTTAATAAATTTTTTTAGTTGTCACTGGACTTTTATTTTATTTATTTATATGTGGTGTTGAGAATCAAACCCAGGGCCTCACACTTGCTAGGGAAGTGTTCTATGACTGAGCCATAACCCTAGCTCTCTCATGTCTTTTGCAGAACATTAAAAATATGCTAAGTGAACTCAGCAGTGTTTCTTGATTTCCCTCATTTTTTTAAAACTTAGTGCTCTCTGAAGCCTTCCTTCTGTGTGTCTCTCTTCCACACAAGACCTACAGCTGCTCTCTGATTTTCTGTCTCTGCTCCATTCCAGCTCATTAGTAGACAGCATTGATCTTTTTAAAACTATGACCTTCTCCCTTACTTCTGTCTTTCCATCCAGCTCTCAGGTATCCACGATTCAGTGGTGAGGCTCAGGGAAGGACTGTGCCACAGAAGCAAGGAAATGAGGCCAACAACTAGAGAGTTTGTGTTGGTGGGCAGGAGACAGCTAGAAATCCCAGCATTTGCACTATTGTAAGTTTTACCCATCCAAACTGAGGCATTGGTCTTCATGAAGTTCATATAGTAGAAAGAAAGAAAGAGAGAGAGAGAGAGAAAGAGGGAGGGAGGGAGGGAGGGAGGGAGGGAGGGAGGAAGGAAAGAAGGAAGATCAGCAGAAGGGAGTGCTTCCTTAACAAGGTAGAATAAAAAAGAATCCAAAATCCTAAAAGCCAAGGGAGAAAAGAGCTTGAAAAAAATAATTGTTGTTCAGTACAATAGATGAATTGCCCAGAACAATCAAAATTTAGCATGGTGATGCTGACTTATTCATTCAACAGGAATTTATTATTTAATATGTACAATACAGCAGGGTGCAGTGGCACACACCTGTCATCCTCACAGCTCCAGAGACTGAGGCAGGAGGATCACGATGTCAAAGCCAACCTCAGCAAAAGAAAGGAACTAAGCAACTCATTGAGACCCTGTCTCTAAATAAAACACAAAATAGGACTGGGCACATGGCTCAGAGGTTGAATCCCCCTGAGTTCAATCCCCGATACAGGCCCCACAAAAAAAAAAAAAAAAAAAAATGTACAATGCATTTGATCACAGTGAAAACAAAGATTAGGATTTTAATTTATCCTGAGAAACAGATTATTGGATGCACTATTTGAGGCCAGATTGCTTCTTCATCAATACTCGAATACTCAATTTATAACGTGGGGTCATTCTTCAAATATCTCCATTGGAGGCCCCATGGAGAAAACTAGTCTTAGGAAGATGATTTTCAGTTACCCTATCTTACAAACAAATGTTTCGATTCTATCAGAATTAAAGTTTTCACCCAGATCATTTCAACAAAATGAACTGACTTCAACTTGACATGAAGTTTAATAAACAAAGTTAGAATCAAAAGTATGAGGAATTGGACAAAGATTGAAGAGAAGATGTCAGAATCAGCTGTTAGCAAAGTTTGATGACTAGGGAGCTTTAGGAGACCAGTTTCACTGAAATACTTATTTCTGAGAGTTGAGGATAAAAAAAAAAGAACCAGTTCCCATATATAATCACAGCTGAAAGACCTTACTGCAGGTCCTTGGTCTTATGAAATAAGTTCTTGGCTTGTCCCATGTGCTTTCTGATGGCTTCTTTTATCTCTTTATTCCTCAAGCTGTAGATAATGGGATTGAAGAAGGGAGATAAAACTGCAAAGGACAGAGCAATGGCTGTATCCCAGAAGAGAGAGTAGGTGGCAGAGAAGCGGAGATACATGAGAGCCACGCTGCCAAAGAAGAGCAGAAAGACCGTGAGGTGGGAGACACACGTGGAAAATGCTTTGCGGCGACCTTCAGCTGAGCGAATCCGGAGAATCACAGCCACAATACCAACATAGGACAGGACGATGAGGGTCACCGCTGTGATGATCTCCACTGCGTGGACAACATCCACCACCTGGATCACGACGATGGCTTGTGTGTTGGTGCAGGCCAGGCGCAGCACTGGGAGGAAGTCACAGAAGATATGCTCCAGGTGATTGGAGCCACAAAATGGCAGGGTGGAGATCCAGGCAATCTCAGGGAGTGGTGTGAGAAAGCCGCAAACGCAGCAACCCAAAGTCAACTGGGCACACAGCTTGGGGGTCATGATGGTGGGATAGTGAAGAGGGCTGCAGATGGCCAGGTAGCGGTCAAAGGCCATCGCTGTCAAGAGGCAGACCTCACTGATGCCTGTGGAGTGGAAGAAATACATCTGCAGGAGGCAGCCATTGAGGGAAATACTCCTTCGTTCACTGAGCAGGCTAGAAAGCATCTTTGGGATGGTGGCCGTGGTATACCAAATCTCCAGGAAAGAAAGGGCACTGATAAAGAAGTACATGGGGGTGTTCAGGTGAGAGTTCAGCTGGACCACGGTAATGATAACCAGGTTCCCAACAACAATGAAAGCATAGATGAAGAGCAGGGGAACAAAGCAGAGGACAGAATCTCCCCAGGAATGAGGGAAAGCAGAGAAGATAAACTCCTGAGCACTGGTCCGATTGGGGCTCTCCATCTCCAGGGAAAAAGTGAAGGTTTCAACTCCTAGTGCACGCAAGGCTTCCAGACAGTGTCTACTATTCTGAGAGACAATGCCTCTGGGTAGACCCCTATATCAGGGATGTAGAGAAATACAATTGAAAAATCAGATGGCCTGTACTCCATGCTTGCTTACCACTCTGCAACTGTAGTAAGAAAAAATGTAGTCAGAAAGCACATCCAATGTTTTGAACCAGTGATTCTCAAATATTAGCATGCATCAGAACCACTTGGAGGCTTGTTAAAACTCAGATTGCTGGTTCTCAGCCCAAGAGTTTCTAATTCAATGAAACTGAGTTAGAACCCAATAGTTTATAGGTAATGTTAAATATTTAATGTGTTTTTTAAACTTTTTCAGAAAAATATAGTTGTTGGAAGTCAGCTATGGAAGTAAAATAGATGAAAATTAATATTATTAGCTAAAATATTAGCCTTAGACTTCTATATGAAATCAGTAGGCAGAATGTGCAATTGCAATTGTGTTTCCTAAATTAAACCAAGTCAAGTAGAACCAAGTAATAACCAAGCGCCCTTCTTCCATTGCTGCATCTATGTGGAATCCCTCACTACAGTATCAAGATTGCCAAAATCTGTATCTTGTGTTTTCAGAATTTTAATGCATCAAAAAGTCAGTCCAACCAGAAGTACCTGGTAAGGGAAGGAAAAACAGACAAGAGGAGAAGTAATTTCATTCCAGTGCCTAGAGTTCCCAAGCTATCTCATTTGGGATTGGTTTGGAGTTCCATGGGATTGGGGGTTTTCCCAATTACCAGCCTGAGCTGTTTTCCTAACTGGAGCCATTATGGGGATGTTTTTCTACTTGAGTCATTTGTGTAGAAATCCCAAGAGAGTCTATATGTTTACTCCAGCATTCTATGTATGTTCAGAAAAAGAAATAGAGAGGGAGACAGGGAGAGAGAGAGAGAGAAAGACTATATAGGGAGAGTCAGATATATGCATTACCAATGGATGAAAGAAATTTAGTATAGATGGAGGACTCAGGGAAAAAGAAACCATAACAGAAAATCAAAGAAAGTTTGTCTTAGCACAGTAGCTCTGTATATCCCACATCAGCAATTGAATTGCTCTTTTTTTGTTTCCTTATAACATTTCCTGAAAATTCTATGAATAAAAGCAATCATATAACCACATGGATTTTATAAGATTGATGATTTTTTAAAATGTTCCCATTTATACGTTTACATGTTACTTAGGAATTTTGAAAGTAATCTTGTCAAAAGGCTACAAGATATTCCATTGTCCCCTTGAATTTCTCTTGCCCTCTAATATGGAATGCACTCTTCTTCAAAAAGTTCTAGTTCTTTTCTTGAAAATGGCAAATAGCAGCCCAAATGTCAATTTTAGAAAAAATACATCACATTTTTTTCTTGAGTATCATTGCATATGGTAACTGATAGAAACATATTTTTCTAAAACTCACTTGTTCATGTTGACAACTTCAACTTAATGTTCACCATATATTGGAACAGACAAGGGTTATTAATTGCTTTAAAACTCGTTTTACATTTATGTGAGGTGAGAATGCTCTTAGCTCACTGGACTACTAATTGACAAATGATTCTCTTGGTCTCTTACGAATGGCTCAAAAATGGAACTTCAAATATCACACATTGTTTCCACAGTCAAGGCTGAAAATTCTATGAATAAAGGCAATCATCGGTTATCCCAGGAACCACAGGATATCCCTGTGTTCACCTAGAATTATTTATTTCTTTGCATTCATTAGTGTCACAGGATCAAACACTTTTATGATGCTCTGAAAGGTTCACTCAGCCTTTGACTACATGTTTTCCCTACTATAGGCCCTTGATTGCTCCAAACTGCTTCCACCTCAAATAGTATCTTCATTCATGTCAACTTACAAATAAACAAAAGTGTCTTTTAAACATTTCTTGGAACAGGATTACTAGGAAAGAGGATACTCCTGAGTTCACTTTAGTTTGTACCAGATTTTCCTTGAGAATCGTGGTTTCAGGGGTCTAAGCGCATAGAAGGCCAGTTCTATTTCTCAGGGCTGGAGATGTGGCTGAATATGGAGGAAGAGTATGGCAGAGGGATTAACTGAGTAGTAACTGGCTTTGGGTATGGATTTGTGTGTGGCAAGATGCAGGGAGAAAGACTCCACTTGCCACACACAAATCCATACCCAAAGCCATACCCCAATTACCACTTCCTCCAGCCACACCCTACCACTTCAGTTACTACTCAGTTAATCCCAATCAGAAGATTAAAATACTGATTGGGTTAAGACACTTACAACCCAATCAATTCTCCTCTGAACCTTCCTGCATTTTCTCCTACGTGAGCTTTAAGGGATACCTCACCCCCAAACCATAACATTCCGCCCCTGGCCCCAAAAGCTCACAACCATCTCACAATGCAAAATACAATTTTTTCTATTTCCAAGAGTTCCCATGGTCAAACAGCTCTGAGGTTGCTCAAAGTTCAAGTCCAAAGTCTTCTCTGAGGCTTAAGGTATTCTTGTATTGTGAGCTCCTATAAACCTAAAAGCAATTTACAAACATCCAATATATAATGGTACAGAATAAGCATTTCCATTCACAAAATTAAGAAACATGGGATAGGACTAAATCAAAATTCAAAACCCAGGTGTGCAAACAAGTCCTATAGCTTCAAGACGAGAATCTTGGGCCAGTGAGATCTTAATGTTCTCTCCAAAGGGCATGGGTAGCTCCACCCCTGTGGCCTGGTGGGTTGAACCCCAAGTCATCTTTCTGTTGGTTTGTCTCTGCTCAATTCCTGAAGCCTTCCCAGGATGATGTCCACATTTTGTCTTCTCAGGGGGTGCCTGCAGGGACTCTGACCCTGCTGCACTTTGCCTGGCCTCCCAGGCCTTCCTTGGAAATCTTGGTGGAAGCCCCCAGGACCCCCTAAGTCCAGCAACCTGTACTCCTGCCCAACCAGCACCATGTGGATGATGCCAAGTTCAGCTGCCATCTACAGCAGTAGTCCTCCCTCCAGGACCTTTGCTGTAGCAGCCTCTGAGTGTCTGGGTGGCTGAGCAGGTTGAAAACCTTCCCAGGCCCCTGTGTACAAGAAGGGGGCCCCACTGGTCTCTTCAAAAGATAATTTTCAACTTTACTCCCTTGAGCTTGAGATGGGTGTGGTCCTGGTGGCTCCCGAGATGCCCTCAAGCCATCTTTCTATTGTCTCTGGGCAAAGTCCTGAGCATTTCTTTAGTGGCAGTAAGGTCTTTAATAACTGTAAATGCCTTAGCCCTAGTTTTACTCAGGCCTTTCAAGTCCACTTTTTTAAATTAATTTATTTTTTATTAGCCACACATGACAATACAATGATCTTGGCAATTCATACATTTGAAACAATTGGGGTATGATTTCTCCTTTTTCTGATTGTACAGATTGCAGAATCACACTGGTCATAGAGTCACCTATATACATACAGCAATCATAATGTCTGTTCTATTCTGCTGCCTTTCCTATCCCCCCTTCCCCTCCCATCATTTCTCTCTATCCAATCTAATGTGACACACTTTTTTTTTTCAAATATTCTGTTCTGCGTTCTGCTCCTGATGCCACCAGCAGTGTCCAGAGCCTGAATGCTCTGCGTCCTAGACATATCACTCACTAGATAAAGAAGTCTTTTGCTTTTAAAATCAGCCTTACCAAAAAAAAAAAAAAAAAAAAAAAGTCTCAGAGAAAGTCTCTAGACATAGGCAAAATGAAAACAGCTTCTTTGCCAGAACATAACAAACTAATGGTCTTCACTCAAAATTCCAATAGAGTCATTCTTTGAACCTACTTGAGCCCTGTCTTCATTGTCCCCAGTCCTATTGGCCTTCTGGTCTCCTGAACTCCCACCAGAATTAGCCATGAAGCTTTCCTTGCAACAACCTAAAGCATTTCTAGCTTGCAGTATTAAGCATCTCAAAATTCCTCGCACCAATTCCAAAAAGCTCAAAAAGCTTCTGATCCATATGGTCAGGTTAGTCACAGCAACAACTCCACTGTCAGTACCAATTTCCGTTTTAGTCAGCTTTTTCATTGCTGCTGCTGTGACTTAAAGACCCACCCAGCACAATTATGGAGGAGGAAAAGTTTATTTGAGGGCTCAGGGTTTCAGAGGTCTAAATCCATAGAAGTTCAGCTTCATTTCTCAGGGCTGGAGTTGAGGCTGAACATGGAGGAAGAATGTGGCAAAGAGAAGCAGCTCACAGAATGATGATCAAGAAGTCTAATGACTTTTCACCACTACCTAACTCTTGTTGAAATCTAAATGTATATGCAATAAAAATGATAGTATGATTTACCTGACACAACAATATTACATAGAATAATATGAATGTTGTGCTATGCTGAACTGAACATTTGTTTATGTACATACGGCAAGCATCAGGGATAAGAAAAGTAGAAAATTCTACAGTCCTTCAATATGGTGTGCAAGTATGTTACATACACATTATTTTCAGAGATTTTTTATTTTACCCTTACCTGAAGAATCAGGTAGTAAGAGCTAACTAAAACGTCTAAAATCTTAGGATGCTATAAGGTCAGTGGAGCCCATAGACAGCAGAATGTCATAATTCATCAAGTGTGTTACACATGGACATGGGCATAGAAATGACAATGATTTAGCTTTGTGCTCCTGTAGGTCAGCTCCATTGGAAGGAGTTAAGCTAAACTGCAGGCTCTGCACTCTGGGTTCTGGTCCCCGGGCACCCTCCTTTCAGCAGGTGGAATTCACATCAGCTCCTTGTGTCTTTCACTCTGTGAACCATTGAATGACTCTCTGGGGCACTGACTTCACAGGGTTCAAGACTGAAAGGGAAGCAGCTATCAGGGGACAAACCCAAATACAAAAGGACACACTCAAACTCCCAATGTCCATTGACATCCCAATAGCCTAGTAAGGAGAAAAAGGCAGTCCCATATAGTGAGTCCTGAAAATACACACGACCTACCATGAGTCTTTTCATTGCAAGTTTGTGGATCTATAAATCTGTCACAGGGATATGAAGAACTGAGATCTATAACTCAATTTATCACAATTTCTTGTTATAGTAATGCTACAACTTTAACTTGCCAGTCAAAAGAATTGATGTGCTTCACACCACAACTACAGTTCTTCATTTAATCTCTATGCAAGGTGTCATACTATTGAAATTGTGTTGGAAGTGTTAAACTAATGTATTATTTGTATGACTATTTACAAAAACAATGTTTTTATCAAGAGCTGTAAATATATTTGCACATTTTTCTTTAATAAATCAATTTCCTGAAATTTATCTTGAAACAATTTTAATCCAAAGATCTTTATGTAAGAACATGATTCTTGCAATATTTATAAGAATGATGATAAGCAGAAAACCATATAAAGGTTCAAGGTAGAGAGGTAATTTGTATATCCAATGAAGGAGACATGTCACTATGATTAAACAAGGGGCTATAAATACTGTGTGGCTTGCAAGAGAGTCAGAATATAATTTTGAGTTAATAGAAACATGGATTATAAAATTGCCAGGCATGGTGGCACAGGACAATCATGCTAATTACTGGGAAGGCTAAGGTAGGAGGATTCAAGTTCAAGGCCATCCTGTGAAACTTTGTCTCAAAAACAAAACAGAAGAAGAAGATTCTGTATTTATTATATTAAAACTAATATAATATCATTTAGATCAGCACTGCAATGGAAAGAGAAAATAATTTTAGATTAATGGATTAAATGTTACTAATTTGATTATAGTTGTAAGTATATGCATTTATTATGTCTTAACCATCTTTTGGACTAATTCTACATAGAATAGTAAATTTTCAAAGGTGAAGATGTCACCTACTCAATTGTTTGTACAGTAATTAACCCAACACCAAATATGACCTATGATCTCAGCACCTGAAGTACATGCTTCTCTGTAGTATTAAGAATAAAATAAAGTACCGTGGCACAAGCCTGTAATCCCAGAGGCTCAGGAGGCTGAGGCAGGAGGACCAGGAGAGTTCAATGCTAGCCTCAGCAATTTAATGAGGTTCTAAGCAACTTAGCAAGACCATGTTTCTAAATAAATTATAAAAAGGGTTGGATATGTGCCTCACTGGTTAAATGCCCCTGGGTTCAATCCTCAGTACCAAAAAAAAATCAATAAAGAAACATTAGGGGAACAGAAAATATTTCTATGAGGCATAGAATTATTATTTTTGTGTGCCAGGATTCAGTTCTCGTGACTAAAAGGCTCAGGGGTCACTCCAGTTAAACTAGCTAATTGGGTTGCATGAAATAACCCCACAAGAGACACAAATATCTTTTTATTTGAGGTCACTGTGATAGCTCCTCTGATCTTAAGGGTCCGCAGAAAGAGAGAGAGCTAGAGCATGCGCTGACCCCTTTTATTGAGGAGAAGCTATTCAAATGAGGCAAGGGGTCAGGTTTCAGGGGACTGAGTCTATCTTCATGATGTCCACTGTCAGCAGGTTGACTGACACCTGGGTAGGCCACACCCAAGGGTTCAGTAAGAGAAGGGTACACACACAAGGCACTTCCATGGAAGATTATCCTAAACAGGGCAAGGGGTTGTATTACAAAGGAACAGGTGAGCATAGCTTCACCCATGGGGCTGTAGCAAGACACACCCATGCCCGAGACATCGACCCTCCAACCCAAGAAGGGTGGGGAAAGCTCTGCCACATTTCTGTGACTGAGAGCCTCAGCACCCAGCCAGGGAGTGTGACTCAGTCACGTGTGAGGTTGGTCTCCCACATATGTGATCTATATAAACCCTCATAGTCTATTCATAACCTCACCAGGGAAGAGAGTTGGACTAATGTATAATCTTTTAACTCCTACTCTTTTTTGAGATCAATATTTTGGGAAGGGGTTTCATTAGGGTAAAGTAAAATTTAGAAGGACTATGAGGTCAAAGGTACAGGGCCTGCTGAGTGCTGAGCACACAGTTGGGGGGTCTTGATGGTCAGAGCAGGTTGTAGTTGGCAATTTACCTGTCAAGAGCCATGACAGTTCACAGCTGTGTTCAGTGTTTCCAAGTGCAAGGAAGAAGTATGAATCTGCAAGAGGTGGCCAGTGAAAGAGAGAGAAAAAATTAGAACATCCATACGTGGAACTGTGAAATGTCCATCCAGAGGAACAGCAAAGAAGTTCATCAGGTTTCAATCACAATCAAGGCATAGGTGAAAAATAAAGGAAAAAAAATACTGTCTTCCCTGGGGGACATAGAGAAGACCAACCCAGTCACCAAATTCCCCCCAGAAACACCTGAGAATGGCTTCTTTTAACAGAGAAGCTATCTAGTCCGGGGCTTTTCTTTGTTGGGAGACTGTTCATTACTAATTCTGTAACTGAAAGCTTGGTCCTAGTCTCCACCCAATCCGATAACGAAGACAAGGTTTTGAGAAAAATGAAAAGGAAGTTTTATTACTTTGTTAGCAAAAGAGAAACACTGGGACTCTTGTTCCAGAGTCTGTGATTCTCCCCATCATGAGGAAAAGCAGGGGTTCAAGTGGTGGTTCAGAGGAATCCTGTTCCCTGAGATTAGGGAGGAGTGACTAGGGAGGAGAAGATCAGGGCAGAGAGGGTCAGGGGGAAGAAGGTCAGAGAGGAGAAGGTCAGGGAGAAGAAGGTCAGGGAGGGAGAAGGTCAGGGAGGAAGAAGGTCAGGGAGGAAGAAGGTCAGGGAGGAAGAAGGTCAGGGAGGAGAAGGTCAGGGAGGGAGAAGATCAGGGAGGGAGAAGGTCAGGGAGGGAGAAGGTCAGGGAGGGAGAAGGTCAGGGAGGGAGAAGGTCAGGGAGGAGAAGGTCAGGGAAGAAGAAGGTCAGAGAGGAGAAGGTCAGGGAGGAGAAGGTCAGGGAGGAAGAAGGTCAGGGAGGAGAAGGTCAGGGAGAAGAAGGTCAGGGAGGGAGAAGGTCAAGGAGGAGAAAGGGAAAGGAAGTTCTGGAAAAAGAAAAAATACATCAGTTTTAGAGCAATGAGGGATATAGTCAAAGCATGAAGTGTACCACTGTCACCATCCAATCTCATCACTTGTTGACCTATTCAGGTTTTTTCTGTCCTGGCAGTTTAACTTTGACAGTTTACGTTTGTTCAGAAATTTATCTTTCTTTTCTAGATTTTCGAATTTGTTAGCATAAACTTGTTCATAATAAGCCTTAATACATTTCTTTGGTATAGGTTTTAAAGTCTCCTTTTTCATCTCTACTTTTATTTAAGTCTTTGTTTTTCTTGGTTAATTTAGTCAAAGGTTTGTCTGTCATATTTATCTTTTCAAAAGGCCAGCTCTTTGGTTCATTGATTTGTGGGTTTGTTTTGGTTCTGGTTTATTGGTTTTAGTCTCTATTTCATTCATTTATGCTTTGATTCTAGTTATTTCTTTCTTTCTACTAAATTCAGATTTGGAGTTTTCCTTGATTTTCTAATTTATTAAGATCCATTTTTGCTGAGTGCAGTGATGCACACCTGTAATCCCAGAGGCTCAGGAGGCAGAGGCAGGAGAATTGTGAGTTCAAAGCCAGCCTCAGCAATGACAAGACACTAAGTAACTCAGTGAGGCTCTGTCTCTAAATAAAATACAAAATAGGGCTGGGGACTTAGCTCAGTGGTTGAGTGCCCCTGAGTTCAATACCACGTACCCTCTCCCCAAAATGCATCTTTACGTTATTATTTATTTGAAATATTATAAAACAATCACATATAATATATAGTGCTTATTGCTATAAACCTCCCTTTGAGTTCTGCTTTTGTTACATCACAACAGTTTTGGCAGGTGCTTTATAATGTTCCTCTGGTGGTGGGACATGCCCTGTTTTTGTTGTTTTGAAAGGTCTTTACTTCTTCTTTGTTTCTGAAGGACAACCTTACTGAGTTCAGTGTTCTTGGATGGTAGTTATTTTCTTTCAGAACTTGGAGTATTTCATTCTATTTGCTCCTGGCTTCTAAGATTTCTGCTGAGAAACCTGCTAATAGTCTATTAGGGGTAACATTAAATGTGACTTGATACTTTTCTCTTGTACTTTTTAGTAGTTTCTTCTGTGTCTTACACTTTTGGCCATTTGATATAGTATTCCTTGGTGAGGACCTCTCATTAATGTCAATTTGGGGCCCTATAATCCTTCTCTATATGGATACCCATTATCTTTCTCAAGATGAGCATCATCTTGAGATATCAATCTATTCTATCAAATGATATCATTTTTTAAGATAACATTTGATAGAATAGAATTTTTTATGCCCTTAACATTTTATTCTCCTTCACGTGCTTTAAAAATGTAGATTTTAAAAAATTTATGCTGAAGATCTTGAATACTATCTTCATTTTTTTGCCTGCCTGCCTTTCTTCCTTCTTTCCCTCCTTTCTTGTATGACAGGGACATTTAAAAACCTCTCTTCAAGATCAGATATTCCTCCTTTTGCTTGACTCCTTCTTTCTACACTGTTGTTGAGGCTTTCAACTATATTTTTTATTTGATCTATTGAGCTCTTTATTTCCATGATTCCCATTTGGTTCCTTTAAAAAAAATCTCTATCTCTTGATGAATTTCTCACTGATATTGTATCAACATTTACTCATTTATGCGTAGTACTAAGGATTACAGACTTAGAAGCACTCCACCACTGAGCTACATACTAAGACCTTTTTTAATTTTTAACTTTTTATTTTATTTTATTTTATTTTATTGAGAAAGAGTCTTGCTAAGTTTCAGAGACTGGTCCACCACTTGTGATCAGATCCTCCTGCCTCAGCCTCCCAATTAAGCTGAGACGACAAGAAAAACCACAAACACCAGGTACAGGAAAATGTCAGAAGACATCTGCAAGAATCTTCTACAAGAGAAAAGCTTCTTAAAATTTTACCATAAGACAGTCAGACCCTCCCAGCTCCTGCCACTCTTTAAAAGACTGGGCCATTCATGGTCAGTTTTGACTTCTATTTCAATCAAGTCTGTCCCTTCACCTGGAGGTGAAAACCCAGCCCTTCTCTTTTCATGATAAAGCTTTCCTGGTAAGAAGAAAGAGATAATTTCTAATGGAAATGCACAGAAAGCACTTCAGAGAACACAAAAATGAAAGCAAGTGTCATATACAAACACATGGAAAAGTCATACCTCTATCTCTATTTCTATCTATCATCTCTCTCTGGAATGTGTTTGAGAATGTTTCCAACTAAATAGTTTAGTTCAATTAAATTGCACAAATTCAACCATAAAAATCAAAGCAAAATGAAGATTGATTTCTACTGGGCCTCAGAAAAATAAGCAATGAAAACATTATAAATAATAATCATAGTTAATTAGAGCTAAGCTATGATTTCGTTTTTAATATATCATTGTTTATTATACAAATTTTTACAACATCAAAAGAAATGCTAACAATTAGTGGTAAATAATAGATAATATTCATTTTGTACTTTTACTATAATGCAATATTCTAAGTCCAGCACAAAATAACTTACGTAATATTCATAAAACGTATGTAGTCCCAATTTTAAAATATATTACTTTTATGGCAATAAACAATGGAACTAAAATACTGAGAATTTAATAACTTACTAAAGGTCTCAAAGTGACTGTGTAGTACCACTGAAATATGAATCATAACCTCTTTCATAGATCTTTGTTTTTTTTAATTTTTTTCTTAGTTGTCGATGGACACAATATATTTGTTTTATTTATTTATCATGTGGTGCTGAGGATCAAACCCAGTGCCTTACACTTGCTAGGCAAGTGCTGTACCACTGAGCCACAACCTCAGCCCCTCTTTCATAGATCTTATCCTTTAACTATTATATTTTATAATCTGTGGTCATGATTAATTATTGATGTTTATGTAATCTAAGCCATAAATAATGTTTATATAAAATAATAAAATAAGTGTACATAAAGCCATTTTAATGGTGTAACCATCATTTGTTTGTGCATTTTATCTGGTCAGAGTAGTCAGATAATACCTGCTGTCTTAATGAATCACACATAAACAAAAAAATATGTACATGGGGAGGAGAACCAGAATAAAGAAACAAAAAGTATTAGCATGACACTCTATGTGGTATTTGCTCATGTTATGGGTGTAGGACATTACAGAAACATCTACAGTGATAGACTCCCATGAACTAGAATTCACTTGCAAATGCACTAGACATCTACTAAGGGAAGTAAAGATTCTTTTTTTATTTTTTATTTTTATTTTTTAGGTATAGATGGACACAACACAATGCCTTTATTTTTTATGTGGTGCTGAGAAAATCTTCTTAATGGCTACGTTCATGTCCTTATTTCTCAAACTGTAGATGATAGGGTTGAAAAAAGGAGCAAGAACAGCAAACATGAGTGCAATGGCTGTGTCCAAAATTGGTGGGAAAGTGGCTGAGAATCGCAGGTACATGAGGGACACGCTGCCGTAGAACATCAGGAAGACCCCAAGATGGGCTGCGCAGGTAGAGAAAGCCTTGTGGCGGCCTTCAACAGAGGGGATCCTCAGGATCACAGTGATGATTCTGACATAAGAAATGGCAATAACCAAGGCCGAGAAGATGATGGCCACCGCATGGATCACATCCTCAATCAGGATCAGGGAGGTGTCTGTGCAGGCCAAACGCAGCACAGGCTCAAAGTCACAGAAGATCTGATGGATGTGGCTGGGGCCGCAGAAGGGCAGGGTAGAAATCCAGGCAATCTCTGGGAGCAGTACGAGAAAACCAAAGACGCAGGAAGCTGCAGAGAGCTGAGCACACAGCTGGGGGGTCATGATGGTTGGGTAGCGGAGAGGGTTACAAATGGCAACGTACCTGTCAATAGCCATGGTGGTCAGCAAAATCCCCTCGGAATTGCCCAGCGAATGGAAGAAGTACATCTGTAGGAGGCAGCCAATCATGGAGATGGTCCTCTGCTTACTGATAAGGTTGGAGAGTATTTTGGGAATCGTGGCACTTGTGTACCAAATCTCCAGAAATGAGAAAATGCTGATGAAATTATACATGGGGTTGTGGAGGCGGGAATCCATCCTGACTGCAAAAAACACAGTGAGGTTCCCAGTTATGATGAATATGTAGATGAGGAGCAAAGGAATGAAGAAGAAGATGCCATCTCCAGGTTGGGGAAATCCAGAGAAGAGAAACTCTGTCACCACAGCAATTTGGTTACTTGGCACCATGGTCAGCAATCTTAACTGCTGTGGGGAGAAAGGCTCAACTCCTTCCTAGGTAAAATTTTTAAAAAATCAAATTCATTGGTTAATATACAAGTCAACGAAATAGGTTTTATGTAACATGTATTCCTCTTTACTCATGGATTAATAGTTATTTACTTAGAACCTGTTTTATGCCTGGAGCATCTGTTCATTTGTTGAATTTGCAGTGGAGAAAGCAATCTGATTTTCACAAAGCTTGTATTCTAATGAAGGATACAAAAAAATAACACATCAAAAATGTTATAGTCAGGCACAGGTTGCACATGTTTGTATCCCCGAAACACAGATATGTGGTATGTGGAAGACTAATGCAGGAAGATCACAAGTTCAAGGACAGCGTGGGCAACCTAGCAAGACCCTCTCTCAAAATAAAAAAGATAAAAAGGGCTGGGGATGGAGCTCACTAATAGAGTATTCCTGCTTTGTTCTCTGCTACTAAAACAAAACAAAACAAAACAAAAGACAGTTGCGCAGCCTGGCCTGGCCTCCATCTCAGCCTCCTCAGAAATTTACCACCAAGCCCTGAATTTATTGTTTTCTGACAATAAAGAATAAAACATCAAACATAAAAAAGTACTTTACCGTAATAAAATAAAATTAGTAAAGAGGAGTTGTGAAGGAGGGGCAAATTTGGAGAAAGTGGAGAATTGTGTTTAGAGTGGTTGACTCTGGAGTATGCATGAGACCAACAAAGGAAGTTATTCAATAGGCAGATAAACAGACAAGCCTGAAGTTCAGAGAGATGTTCCCACAGGTGATATGGACTTAGGAGATGCCCATGTGTAAGCGGAGCAAGACAGTACAGTACAGATGAAGGTCTACATGGAGAGTACACAGATAAGGTAAGAGGTGCAGCAGAGAATTGAGCTGGGAAAACACCAGTGTATAACAAAAATGAGGTAAGAGAATCATGAAAAGCAAATTGGGAAAGAAGCACTGGAAAGGTAGAGAGGAAGGAAGAAAGTAGCAGGTGACAGTTTCAAATACTGAGGACCATTCAAGAAATACAGAGGTGGAAATACAAGGATCTTCCAGATAAATCAACTTGGAAATCATCACTAACCTTATCCAGAGAAATTTCTTTTTTTTTTTTTCCCTAGGGAAATTTCAATGAAAAATGGGGAGCACATGGGAATGGGTTGATTCATTTAAATATGTGATTTGTTCATGATACAAAAGTTCATGAAGAAATAAAATTCAGGTAGTATTTAAAGAGAAGTAATTTGAGGGCTGGGGATTCAGCTCAGTTGGCAGAGTGCTTGACTCACATGCACAAGGTCCTGGGTTCAATGGTCAGAACCACAAAAAATAAATAAATAATAAAGGCAGGTAATTTGGATAGAGACTGAATGGTCCAAATCAAAGCTCTAACACTTCTTAATTCTGTAATTTGAGGTCAGTTGAGTGAATTTTCTGTTATCTTAGTTTTCCCATCTGAAAATGGTGGTAAGAACACTTAACTTAGAAAGTTATATTAAGAACTATATCACTTTACGCAGGTAGAATACTTAAAACTTTAAAAAATTTATTATAGTCACATAGATCAATAGAAACAACTGAAGAGTACATTCCCTCATTCATGTCCAGGCAATTCAATAAAAGAAAGGCTTTTAGCAAATAGTTCTGGAACAATTGGACATACACATGCTTAAAGCAAGACCAATAAAGGAAAAATACTATAAAATCGAACTTCATCCAAATTGAAAATTATGCCTTTTAAACTTAAATTTTAAGAGAAATGATGAGAAATCCATATAGAGAAAATATTTGCAAACACACATTTGATAAAAGATGTATCTAGAATACATAAAAATTCAAAACTATATAATAAGAAAGCTATCACAATTTTTTTTAGAAACTAGCAAAGTGTTTGAATAGACATTGTAACAAAGAAAACATAGATACTAAATAAGCGTATAAAAATATGCTCAAGAGACTCATTGGTCATTAGGGCAATGTACATTAAGACAATAAAGAAACACATTATCATTATACATTTTTTTTAGAATGACAACTGATTTTTTTATTAGCAAAGAAAACCCAAACACCTAACCATACTAAGTCCTTTGCAGAATGTGGAGCAACTAGATGTCACATATTTTGTTGGTAGGAATGTAAAATGTCACAGACACTAGGGAAACAAGTGTAACAGTTTCTTTTTAAAGTTAAACACACACTTATTATTTTAAAAAAATATTTTTTTTAGTTATATGTGGACACAATGTCTTTATCCTCCCTACCTCTGAGCCACAACCCAGCCCCATACATTTAATATTGATAAAGCAATTCCACTCTAACATATTTACCTAAGTGAAATAAAAATCTGTTAACTCTAAAATCTGAAATAAAATACTTATAGTGGCTTTATATATAAAACTGGAAACAATCTAAATGGCAGCCAGTTGATAAATAGATAAATTGATACATTCGTATTGTAGAATATGATCCAAAATAAAAATGAATATAACATAAATTAAAATGAAAAAAGAATGAAACAACAGGAACAGGAATAAATGTGAAATAATTAGGTTAAATGCAGGAAATCCAAGTTTACATATTGCTTGAATCTCTTTTTCTGACATTCTAAAAAATGAAAAAACAAAGGATAGAAACAGATAATGGTGGCCAGAGATGGAGTGAGAGGAGGTTTCAGTTTTGAAGGGTGCAATTAGAGAATTTGGGGAGAAGGCTGCAAGCAGTAGTCTCATTATTTACCTTGACTTTTATTCAAAGTTTCATTATATTATGCATTTCATCTTCCATTTTCTGTTCAGTGAGAGGATCCCACTGATCCACCTGATCCTCAAATTTCATTTAATGGGGGAAATATAACTGGGGAGAATCAGTTCTCTAATTTTAGCTTCTTACTCATACTATGGCAGTAAATTATGAATACCTTCACTGTTAATTTCATTGTCGTTGCTCTGATCAACTTCTCCTGACAGCTCAATACTATCTCTTTCTCTCACCTGAGATCCTGGCAAATCAGGGCAGTTAGCAGGGTAAGCAAATAAGCACAATGCCATTCTGCAAGAGCCAAGAGCAGAAAGATCTCACAGGGCACCTGGTGGTGCAAGAGGAGTGTGGGGCATATTCCAGGGGGTGCTACTTCATTGTTTGCAAGACACTGAGGGTCTCTCTCTGACACAGCCTGTGGGCCTTGAGAAGAACAAGCAGATCTAGTGGGACACTCCATTCATGCTGATGGGTCTAAACAAGTTCTAATAGAAGCCAGCGGGCATTCTTAGAGGAGTGTAGTGATTTGTTTATATAAATATTTTGTTCTGAGGGAGAACTTGGATCCTGCTCTTTAGTCTCTGTCTCCCCAACTGAGTTCAGATTAAAGATCAAACAGCTTAGAAATTTGGCTGGACTGTATGCAAGCCCCCAGGAGTCCAGGCCAAATGAATAAATTTTTAAAAATAATAAAAATTTAAAAAAAAATTCCTGAAGACAAATAAGCAAAAAAAAAAAAAAAAAAAAGACAGCTGTCCGTTGGTCTTCTGCCCCTTTGATTTTCTGTCCCAGGAAAAGTGAGCAAATCCTGACCTATGCCTCCCACAACTGTCAAGAGTCCTGTTCCCTCTAATCTTCTTCCTTCTTTGTGGATTTAAGGATGTGTTAGAGGGTCCCACCCAGTGGCTTCTGAGTTTCCAAGAGAAATTAGTTAAGGGATAGGCAGATGTTCTTCTGTTCCTTCTGTCCCTGGGGGATCCCATACTCTAAGCCAAAGTTAAAGTTCAATCGAAAAAAGAACATTGTTCTTCTTAAGCGTTCTAGCTAACCAGGCACAGGTGACTGTGATTCCCACAACCACTGTCACCAAAATGAAGAAAAACTGATGAATTCTGTTCTGTTGCCACCACCCAGATCTTTGCCCATGCCTGACATGGGTGGGTCCCGTTGAACTTCACTAATCTTCACTGTTATGTTTCCTACTATTAAATTTATGATTGGTATTAGTGTGTTTTTATATGTGTACGTCTTTGCCCCAATCCCTGAGAATTGCTGAAATTTGGGCCATTTTAGTGGGACATATGGACAACTGCAAACTTCCCTGATGCACAGAGTTTAGCTGTTAGCTTGGCTACTTGTGGGGTCAATGGAACATCTAGGTCTGACGACCCAAGTCCCCCTGTGAAGATGAGACATTCAGACAGAAAACAGTTCCAAAACCTTCTGTCCCCCTTGTGAATGCTCACCAGAGAGGCTTCTGCTAGCAAGGTGAGGGGACTTGAACAATAAGCGGACTGTACTTGTCAGCTCATCACAGAGATTAACCTGCCCTCAGCCCCAGAGCAAGCGGAAGTGCAGACGGTTACCTCTTTCTGTTATGTCAGGATGGCCCCTGAAAACAGACACCATCCTGACTGGATCCACCTAGGTGGACTGCCAGTGTCATCAGAGTCTCCAACACAGCAGGATAAGCTGCCCTGCCTTCAGATCCTGGCTAAGGCTAATACTGCCCACGGACAGATTCTCCATCTAATAGGCCAGAATATTCTTGGCAGGTAATCAAAGTGTCCCATTCAGAGAGCTTCTCTGGATGCCGACAACAGTTGGCACCTTCTCTGGATTTGGTGGAGCCATCCCAACATGTTCCACTGACTCAGCCGCACTTTCGGCCCTCCATGGTCACCTTGATTTCTGTTCACTTTTTCTAGGCACATTCCATTTGATGTTAGAGTGTTTTAATAGAAAATTCCAGAACAGGCGTAAGGAGCTGGTGGTGGGAGAGGATGAATTCGCCCCAGGCTAGGCTGCATTTCTCAGACAAGCAGTCACAGGGCAGCAATTCCCTGAAGGGGCCCTTCTGATTCATGTACTTTTTGCCACACTATTTTTCCCTTAAATCCATAGATTTCTTTCACAGTTATTGACACCTTGGTCTTTGTGGGGGATCTAGTCAGGGCTTTCCAGAACTTTGAAAACTCTGTTTTAAAGATTCACATAGATGAGAGACTTAAATGGTCCTTAAATGGAGATGGTTGGGAGATTGTAAATCCATTATGAAATTCTTTAAAAAGAAGAAAGTTTATGTTAACTAACTCTTAAACATGATGAGTTTTTCTGGCTAAGTCATAGGAAAACATGTTGGTACCTCTGAAATGGAATCCTTTGGAAAAAATCTAAGTAAAAAAAAAAAAAAAAAAATGACTCACTTTGTTTTTTTTTCTTTTTTGGCCCTGGGCATTGAATCCAGGATACTTAACCACTGAGCCACATCCATAACTCTTTTTTTTTTTTTTTAATTTTATTTTTGAGACACGGTCTCACTAAGTTGCTTAGGGCCTCACTAAATTACTGAGGCTGGACTCAAACTTGCAACCCTCTTGACTTAGGCTCCCAAGTTGCTAGGATTACAGACATGTGCGGCGGCATAGGGCAAAGGGTAACTTTTTTAATACAAAATTTTGATTAGTATTTGAGGCATACTGGTAACAAATAAAAACCTAGGACCTGGAGAAACACTGGGGAGATGGAGGATATCGAAGATCTTTGTTTTTTGGATTTGGTCTTAAAGTTTTCCTCCCTTTCTATAAAAACAAAACAATACTTCCCCATGCTGTGTTTTCAAGCTGCTATGAACTGAAAACTCTGACGTTGCAGTAACTGAGGATACCTCAGTTCCTATGTGTTCCACAAAAAAAACACGTGCAGATATCATCCACATTTGGGAGACGGACAGATTAATAGCGCAGACAAGCAAAACTTTTTATAATTCACTGCTTCAGACAGTCAATCTGGAACTAAGAACTAAACTAAATTATTAGGTGTAGCCTGGAAACCCCAAGACAGGAGGTCCCCGTGATGGGAAGGGAGACCCTATTAACCTACTACCTGGTTAACATCTGTCCCATTTGGGTGCCTTAACGTGGATAACTGTTTATCAGGATGCCACGTGGGGCCTCTGAGATGGTGCTTGTTTTGTGTCACCCTTGGCTCTCATGACACTGCCTCGATGCCAGAGGCCTTCAGATCATCTGACCAGAGTGATTCTGTGCCTGACTTCATGCCTCAGTCAAGTAAAAGGGACTCAAATAGAAAGGGAAGAGGAAAAAAACCTCCTGGTTTCCTAAGGTAGACCCAAGTAGGCCGTAGAGCATCTTTTCCTAGCTTGGTAACCTTAGGGACTTCCATTCAATCCTCCAGGCACATCTGATCATTTTGCTTAGAATGATCTTAATCATGGCCGTGGTCGACTCTTACCCCTGCTAATTACCCAGTTTCTGTCCCAGCCCTTCACATCTGCCTACTCAGGCCCATGATGGGGTCGCTGATGTTTCTCACTCAGATCCTAAAAATTCAAAAGCTGGGATTGCAGGGTCTAGCTCCTGTTTAAAAACCTATGTATGATTTTTCAGACTTGACCCGCAGCGATGGCAAAGGATTACCTGGCAGGCTCGGGGGGAAGTCTCCCCTCCCCACTCCAGACTTGCTGTGTGGCCACTACATTGCTCCCAAGGGAATGGTGGTCAAGGACTTGTGCTGCCTCCCTTGCTGTACATGCTCTTTGCATATTTTTATTCCTGGGCTCAAAGCTTCATCCTAAGTCTTTTCCTCTGAAGCCTTTGACCAAGGCCCTCCTCTTCTGTATCTGTGAGCAATTCTTATGGAAGCCAGAAGAGAAAGTTTGAAGAGAGGTTTCCTCACTTTAACTCAGCGCAGCGCTCTAGCCTTCTATTTCCCATCCCATCAGAATCCCTAAATTTGCTGCAGCTTTAGGTTTAGAGCTCTCTGTGCAGTTAGACAACACTTCCAGCTGCAGTTCGACCTGGCCCATGCACGGCAAAAAGGGAAGAGTAGAGTGGACACTGTCTCTGGTTTTAGCCTCTTGCTCATGTCACAGCAGTTAGACTTCACAATCAACTTTCCTTTTGGCTCCTTGTGGCTTTAATTGGCTGCTCCAAACCCGATCAGCTCAATACCCTTTTTCAATTCTACTGAGTTCCCAGTGGACATATGTAGTGATCTACACCATGGACTGTCTCACTCTCATGGCTACGTTTGCACTGTGAGCTGCCTGTGCAAAGGGACAAGTCCAGACGCCCAGGTTGCTATGGTAACATCTGACATGGGTGACTACATGCCAAGGCACATGGCTCTAACAGACACATGGATTCAGATACCAACTCCCTGGGGTAGGGAATTCTGGGCATGACAAGATGACCTCAATGTCTCAAAAATGCCTTCTTCAGACTGCCTGCTAAAACTTTCTCACAAATACCTTTTTGCTTACAAAATCTATATAATAAGTATGCTGAGCTAGGTCGGGTATCAGTCTTCCCCCGTTAGGGGTTGACTGAACCACCTGGTCCCAGCTTTTTCTTTCTTTCTTTTTTTTTTTTTTTTTACATTACACAATGGAATTTTATTTAGCCATAAAGACAAATGAAATTATATCATTTGCTGGAAAAGGAATGGAACTAGAGATCATCCATGTTAAGCGAAATAAGTCCACTCAGAAGGTCAAGGGTTGTATGTTTTCTCTCATATGTAGAAACTAGAAAGGAAAAAGAAAAAGGAAGGTGAGAATGGATTTCATGAAAATCAAAAGGAAATCAGTAGAGGAAAGGGACCAAGGGATAGGAGGGGAAGTGCTGAGGAGTGATACTGGTTAAATTATATTGTTCTATCATGTACATGTATAAATATGTAACAACAAATCCCATCAACTATAACTTACCAATAAAAAAAGGTGAAAGAAAAGAAAAGAAAAAAAGTGTGTGGTTCCAACCAACTCATCCTAGTGCCTGATAATAAACGACTGAATATTTCTGGCTCTTTTATGTATCATACGGTCATGTAAAATAGCCCCCTTCCTGCCAAAAAAAAAAAAGAAAAAGAAAAAATTATTGTAGTTTCTCTATTTGGGAATCATGGATCTTTGAGAACTCATGATGTACTTCAGGATTCCAGGAATCCCTGAAAATACACAGCATTTTGGAATTATGTTAATACGTGGAGTTGTGTTTCATGATAAGAGCCCATAACTTTCTACAGAGTCTCAAAAGGGTCTGTCTGTGATCCTAGAAACATTTAGGGTTTTAGAAAAACTAGTTATAGACCTTTCCTCCGCCTTCCAAGGACATTATTATTATTAATATTTTTCTGGACATAAATACATGAATTTCCTTCCTTCCTTCTTTTCCTTTCCTTTTGCAATTCTGGAGATTGAATCCAGGGGCATTCTACCACTGAGCTGCATTCCCCAACCCTTTTAAAATTTTGCTTTTGGTAATTAAAATTTTATTTTAATAGTTAGATTTTTATTTAAGTAAGTCTTGCTAAGTTGCCTAGGCTGGCCTCAAACCTGCAATCCTCCTGCCTCAGTCTCCCAAGTTGCTAGGATTACAGGTGTGCACCACCTCGCACCAAAGTACATGATTTTCTAAAACCAGTGAGAAGTAAGTGGAAATTGTCATTATTCTTGTTTTGCTGTACAAGGAATGTAAGTACAGGGAGGCTAAGGCAGTTCAGTGCCAGGAATGCTGAAGAGGCCCTGGAAGAAACCCTTTGCCCAGGTCTGACGACTCTGCTTGTGGATGCTTGGTTCCCTTTGCTGGCCAGGCTTCTGACTCTTGCTAGAAGTCCCTCCCGCTTTTGCACTTTTGCTTTCTTCTCATGTCTGTCATTTGCTCTGCCCAGTTCTCCAATTCCACCCACCCTGCAAGGCCCAGGCAGGCCTGACCATCCTCTGAGCAGTTCTCTTAACTTCCTCAGTGGAAAGCGTTCTCCTTTTACTCCATATCAGGATAGGGCCTAAATCTATGTAAGTCAGCCGGGAGCATAGTTCAGTGGCAGAGCCCATGTTTAGCAAGTTTGAGGTCCTGGGTTCAAGCCCCAGCACTACACCCAGCTTTTTCTATGTGTGTCTATTTCTTTTTTCTCCATCCCCTTTACCCCTCTGGTTCCTAAATTAAGGGCCCAGACAGGAGACCTCTGCAGACATACACAAAATGATCCAAAGTAGAAGCTAAGAAGATTTACACCATGTCCATTTGCAAATCAGTATAGAAACAACTACTAGAAATTCCTGAGAACTGAGACAGTTGGGATCTTTTTAAAGCTGTCAAAGTTATAACCTTAGTGGCTTTTTTATTTATGTCCCCAAGGTAGTTGGATTTAACCTGTTAATGGAATAGAGGTGCCTATGTTTTAGCAAAATCAGTGTTCTACTCTCTAGAGATTAATATGCCAATTAGAAATTTATCTGTTCCACACTGGAAGGAGAGAAATAAATTGACACAATTCCTCAGGGAAGAAGGAAGGTAGGAAAGAAAAATTGATTTATAGTTAGAGATTACATTTTGTTTGAATCAGTATACCTATCAGTAGTAATAGGCTTCACTGATAAGTCTAATCTCTAACTACTGCAGAAGAGATGTTACTGGTTTGTATATATTTGTCTGGAATTTGAAGCCAGTATGTAAAGTGTTGTCTTCTTGTACCACTGAGAGTTTGAGTATAGAGGAACAATATCATCTCATTAAAACATATTAATAACTCCATCTATCATGCCACTCAAACCACAATATTATATCAGATGTCTAATCATGTGTTTCCTCCCCTGATACCATTCAGCCACATGCAATCTCAAGGATGCTCCAAATATTGTCACTTAAAAGAACAGAAGGAGCACTAGCAAAGTGCCCTTCTACCTTTATCTAGTAGGCAATTGACCTTCTCCTTGACACATGGTTTATCTATATCTTGCACCTCTAAGTATTCTTCTCTTACCTCCAGCAGACAATGAACTTCCCTCCTTTTCCTGGGTTTATGCAGTTTAAAGACATTTCAATTCAGCAGCAAAGACTATTATACCTGTTTCTAAAGTTTCCTTGGGAAAACTTCTCTACTGAGGGATTTCCCCAAGATAATCAGGGAATAAAGCAACCTCATTTCTCCAAGGGCTTAATTAATTGTAACCACCTCTGATTTTTTTTCTCATTAATTTTCCTTAGTGTAAAGAATTCCAAGAGTCTTAGTAAAGTGTGCATCTCCATTGAAGTATTTACTCTATCCAACAGGATATATGAATACAGTAGTTATAATTTTCATAGCAATAAATTTGACTATATAAAGGCAATGTTATAATAAATTTGTTCACTTTTATTAACATATTCCTTTATCACAAATTCTAAATATACATCACTTCTCACCGTTTTAACCCACACATACATTAGTTTCAATGGTTCCAATGTATATTTTAACAGAATGGAAGGACACCAATCTCTGTTACCAAAAAAAATGGCTAACACAAACTCTTCCCTCTATCTATGCTCCTTGCAAAGTGAATTGACACCTTTTACCATCTGAGGAC
Source organism: Callospermophilus lateralis (assembly GCF_048772815.1). Lineage (NCBI taxonomy): Eukaryota > Metazoa > Chordata > Mammalia > Rodentia > Sciuridae > Callospermophilus > Callospermophilus lateralis. The sequence continues at coordinate 11,055,365 of NC_135311.1, forward strand.
ACACTCCCTTGTTTCCCTTCCATTTGCCAGTGTAGGTGAAGGGTTCTTATGCTACTTCTGAGCCTAGTCCTCAAGAGGTCTAGCACATTTAAAATCAATACCCTAACCAGTCATCAGGTGATCAACCTTAATTCACCTAGTAGAAGGTAAAAGATCACATGAAGGGAATGTATTGTCTTAGCCCATGTTGTCCCAGCTCAGCCTGCTCCAGCCAAGCAGCTTCTGACTCTTGATCAAAGAGTTTAGTGATCCAGGACTAGAAAATCCATCATTAATTCTGGCCCAAATTGCCAACTCATGAAATATGAGATAATTTCTGTTTTAAGCCACTAAGTTTTAGGATGGTTTGTTCCACAGCAAAAGATAGCTGATAGAGTCTCTTAAATCATCCTTTCTACCTCCACTATTCTTACAATACAATCTACTATTCATATCACATCAAGAATGTTATTCTAAGAATATAATTTCTTACTTAAATTTCAATGTCTTCACTTGTAGATTGACTTAAATCCCAATATCTTGTCAAATGACCTACATGGTTCTTCCCATTCAACCCTTAGTTCTCAGCTTAGGACTCTTGCTCACTAAGCCTCATCTGCACAAGTCTCCTTCCTTCTGGTTTCTCTGATGCACTCAATGTTTCCAACCTCAGGACATTTGCAAACATGATTTAACTTACATGTATTCTTGGCTGGTTTCTTCTTAATCTTCAGTTTTCAACTTATATCATTGAAAAAAGTCTTCTCTGTTTCCTACATCTAAATGTATATCCATATATATAATTCTTTTGATTCAAATTACTAAATTGACTGAGATAGGATTATACCACTTGAATATCATACCACCACTGTGAGAGAGTATGTATCTTCTTCATCACATTTAAATGATCATGTTTTTAAAACCAAAGATTGACTTTTAATAAAATGCAATACTTTATTATAGATAAATTAGAAATCCTGGAAAAACACAAAGTTAAAAATAGAAACCATTTTATTTGAATACAAAAATAATCTGAGTTAAAGACCTAATTCAATATTGTTTACAAATTGAGGGTCACAATCCATTAATGAGCAGTTAAATAAGCTTCAAATGTTTTTAATGAACAAGATGAGGAAAAATAGAAAGGATTTAAAGTAGCACATAAAGTATGTATAAAAGGGGCTGGGGATGTGGCTTAAGTGGTAGTGCGCTCGCCTGGCATGTGTCAGCACCACATACAAACAAAGATGTTGTGTCCGCCGAAAACTAAAAAATAAATATTAAAATTCTCTCTATCTTTAAAAATATTAAAAAAATTAAAGTATGTGTAAATATTGTTTGTAAAAATATTTTTGTTAGACATATGAATGTGAAAACCTATGTCTTCACATTCTAAGTTATGATTAAATTTTATTCTTCATTTTGGATCTTAGCCAACAAAGTATTTTAGTGATCCTGCTTGTTTTATATCATGCCAGTTCTTTGCTCTCATTTGTTATAAAATTCTATGGAATAGTTGTTTATACTTAAAATTTCCAATTTTTCTTTAGCTTTCTACTAAACTACTCTAGCCAGGATTTTGGCTTCACTACTCCATTCAGAGTTCTTTTAATAAGTTTGATACTCAGAAATGAAGGCTTCCATCTCCATGCCAGCCTTCATTTCTGAGTGTCAGACTCATAAAATAGGCCACAAGACATTTTATTAGATGTCTAAGAGTCTAGCTGAACTTAAAATATACAAAACTAAACTTTTGATATCCTTCCTCCCCACAGCTGCTGCTTACAATGTTCTCTAAATTAAATGCAACTCCACCATTTTGGTTGGTCAATCTTGATTTCTCTCTTTTTCACTCTTTCTTTGCAATCTCTCAAGAAATTCTGCTTGCTCTGTTAATCTATATCTAAAAATGGACCACATTTCTCCATCTCCATGGCTGTCCTCCTGATCAGAATCACCATCATCTCTTACCAGGATTATTGCCGTAGCTCCCTAAGGACTTGATTTCACAACTTTGCCTTCCATTATTCTCCTCTCAACACAGAATCAAGTATGATTCTGCTGAACTTACACCAGATAATGTCTCTTCTCTTCCTCAAGCTCTCCAATGGCACCTAAATCCTCAGATTAAGAGAATCTAACCCTTACAATAGCTCTCAAGGCCCAACCTCATCCCCTTCCCTTTTATTCCCTTAAACTCATTTTCTAGTTTTTCATACCCATTTATACTCCATGTCATCCACAGTGGACACCTTGATGTCTTAAACAATCCAAGTGGTGTTCACCATAGGGAATTTTTTCCTCTATTTATATTGTTTCCTAGATTATTTTTCCCTCCCTGTATCCTTATAGCTAGCTTTTCTCTTCAAATCTTTGTCCAAATGTGGCCTTCTCAATGAGGTTCAAACAGATTGATCTATTTAAAAGTATGATTCCCTACCTACTCTAGATACTCATTCTGCTATATTTTCTTTGCTATTCCCTAATTTCCTATTTCTACTCATTTTCTGTTTCCTACAGAACATAAGTTTGTGCAATTGGTAATCTTCTAATATTTTAGCTTATTCCAAATACTTCCCTCCTTTAAACATTAGGTAAACAAAGGCAAGAAATGTTCTCTTAGTAGTATTTCAAGAACCTAAAATAATACCTGGCATATTAGCCTTTTAAATACTTGCTTCATGAATTTTAAAAATGAGTCATGGAATTATTGCCTCAGTGGGTTAGCATTTTTTAAACTCAGCATGATTTTAGAGCTAACTTTAGAAATATTTAGTGATAACATTCAATATTAGTGTTTAAATATTTAAATTTGTTATTTGTATACTGGAATTAAAATAATTTGTCCAGCTCTTCTTTGTAATTTTTTTTTCCCAGTACTACGGATTGAACCCAGGTGTGCTTCATCACTGAGCTACATCCATTCTATTTTTCATTTTGAGACAGGGTCTAATTTGCCTGTCACCTTCCTGCATCAGCTTTCTGAGTCCCTGGGCTTAAACGCATGGACCACCATACTAACTCTCTACTTTGTAATTCTAGTCATATTTGTAATTAGTTTTGAATTTTAAAAACCAATTTCTTGGGGATCAAATTTATCATCAAAAATGTACACATTTAAGGCTACTTTAGAAATCTTACTATTTAATCACAGTATTGAAACATGGAAATGGTTTGGGGTCTGCCATAATATTATATATTATATAATATAATTTTCACCCTATAAGGGTTAAAAGTGTTATAAAATTTAAATTATAAAAAGAAGAAATTTACATAATTTTCTTCATCACAGTGTTTACTTATGAGTACTAAAATGTTCATACTGATGGAGGAGAGAATTTTATTTTACAGGAGTGAAAGAGGAAAAAGGAAAGAGTCCCCAATGCCTGCCATGAAACAGAGTCAGAGGCTAAATGAAATTGGGAGTAAGGTCTTTCTTCCATATTAGCCATTCCTAAGTGAGTCCAAAGATTATCTACCTGACTGACTGCAGCAGATTGAGGCTTTCTTGGGCCAAATACTACTGATATCCATTCTTGACACCTCTTTCTTCTTCCCCCATCTCTAACTGAACCCTACACTTTATGATAGCTCTGGAAATTTCCCTGAGTCTTTGTTCTTCTATCCCCAGGAGCAGGTAATTTACTCCACCCCAAAACTACTAGTGGTGTTTCAGGAGAGGAAGGCAAACACATGTATCACCAACAATTAAAAATGTGTGTGAACTTTTTAATAGATCAGTATAGGTTACAAAGCAGAGAAGGAAGGAACAAACATGTCAAAGCTAAAATATAATGAGAACAAAGACATTGAGGTATGAAACTGGTATGACATTTTAACATAAAACGTAACAGAAAACATTGGTAAGTATACTAATAATAGTATTTTAAAATACCAAAGTATAACTGTATATCTTTATATAATTGTATATTTATTTTCTTTTGGTCTCAAGTGTGTGGTGTGTGTGTGTGTGTTTGATCTTGAAATGTCCAAAAATGTTTGTTCTGGAACCTTTAAAACAATGTGAAAATTAACCCACAAGGTCTTAATAAAAGCAACATGATGCAAACATCACAAAATCAATGACACTATGTGCCACATAATCATTGGTGTTATCTCAGAATACGGAGGAATAAAGATCTCTGGGCTGAATGTTAGGAAGGCAGACTTCTTTCCCAAGCAAAAATTGATGTGCATCTCATTAACATTTTTAAGTGAAACAAAAAGAACCTATACTCATAATAGGGAACAGGATGAAAGAGTGCAAAAGAGAAACATTGAGGAATGCAAATCATTCATATGATTATTGCTTAGGCCAGGAATCTTCATTGACTCCTAAAAGATGACACTACACTATTTGTGGTTGCAAAGCAGAGCAAATATCCATTATAATCTGTGAATGATAAAAGGAGAGGTACATTTGCAGGAGTCTTCCTCTATTAGATCCAACAATAGTTCTTAAGTTGGAAAATTGGAAAGAACACCCAATCAGCAACATAAAAACAAAACATGCACTAAAAATCTACAGTAATTTTAGAAACCAACTTGCTAGCATTTTGAACTTATGTGGATGATTTCTCTGAACAGATCTGGGTGAATTCCCACTAGTTCCCAGAGACACTGAACATCTTTTGAGAGCAGAATACAACAGTTACTAGTATGGCATTATGTAAAAATGTGGATGTGTAACCCATGTGATTCTGCAATCTGTATTTGGGGTAAAAATGGGAGTTCATAACTCACTTGAAGCTAATGCATGCTAATGTATGAAATATGATATGTCAAGAGCTTTGTAAGGTTTTGAACAACCAATAAAAAAAACAGAACATTTTTTCAATAGAATCTTTCATGTCTTTGTTCCTCAAACTACAGATTATTGGGTTGAAAAATGGGGCAAGAACAGCAAACATCAGTGCAATGGCTTTGTCCAGTAGTGGTGGGAATGTGACAGAGAAGTGCAGGTACATGAGTGTCACACTGTCAAAAAACAGCAAGAAAATGGTAAGGTGGGCTGCACAAGTGGAGATTCCCTCTCTCCCGAGGGAATCCTCAGAATCACAGTGATGATTCTTAAATAGGAAAGGGTGATCACAGAAATGGAGGTGAGGATGGAGACAGCGTGGATCACATCTTCAACCAGAATCATGGAAGTGTCTGTACATGCCAAGCTCAGCACAGGCTCAGAGTCATAGAAGAGTTGATGGATTTGGTTGGGACCACAGAAGGGAAGAGTAGAAATCCACACAATCTCAGGCAGCAACATAAGGAAGCCAAAGATGCAGGAGCCAGAGGACAGCTGGATGCAGAGCCTAGGGGTCATAACGACTGCATAGCATAGGGGGTTACAGATGGCCACGTACCTGTCGATGGCCATCACTGTGAGGATGAGACCTTCTGTGACCCGGAGTGAATGGAAAAAATACATCTGCAAGAGGCAGCCAACCAATGTGATGGTCTTCTGTTCACTGATGAGGTTGGAGAGCATTTTGGGAATGGTCACCGTGGTGTACCAAATCTCCAGGAAGGAGAAGATGCTGATGAAATTGTACATGGGATTGTGCAGACGGATGTTAGAGTCTGTAAACAAGTCAGGATGGCGCCTGGCATTTTGCCAGAGAAATGTTAGAGTCTGTAAACAAGTCTGGATGGTGCCTGGCAAAATGCTAGAGGGAGTGGTTTGTGAAGTAACAAAAGCAAGCCATTAAGTGTGGAGATTCCTTATGGGTTGACTGCTGTATTGAGTTTATGTTAATTAGATAAGCTGTGTGGAATGTATAAATACCACTCCTGTCCTACAATAAACGGCTCCCTCTCCTGCTGTATCAATCTACACAAGTTGTTCGTCACCCCCCGGTTATTTTGCTGCAGTCAGACTGCGGCAGACGGACATCTAGCCTGACAGCCAAGAAGATTATGAAATTTCCTATGATAATGAACATGTAAATAAAGAGCAAATGAATGAAGAATAAGAGGCTGCCTTTCTCAAACGGAGGGAAATCAGAGAAGTAAAATTTGGTCACCATTGTCTTATTCTCCTGGTCCATATTTCCAGTAGTTTCCCTTGTGAGCTGAAGGAAAAAACCACAGAATTCTAGGTATATTCAAAGAACAAATAGAAACTCCTTTTAAGCCAGTTGAACAGCTTTGAAATTAGCTATTGAAAAAAACATTTTGTCATCAGTTGTTTTGCAAATTATAATGGAATTCTGTCAAATTTGCCAATGCTTTTTTAGTAATGACATGTTATTAACTATTCTGTTAGGCAACAGTTGGCTATTTAGACATATAAATTGGTATAAATGCTTCTGAGTGGCCAACTGGCAGTTTTAATTACGAGCCTTAAAACTATTTAGAGCCTGCCTTTCACTGTGTGGTCTAAACAAAAATTACATATAATAATGATGTACAATTGTGTTTCTAAATATAAAATTAAAAGGGCTGCATATGTGCATCGGTGGTTGTGCACACCTGGGTTCAATACATTGTACTAAAAGAAGTGATGTATAAAGATATTCAATGGAATATTAGTTAGACTATAACTTACCTTAAAAAGTGAGAGCCTAGACCCATGGGATATGTATGCAACTTAATCTAATCTACAATGTAAGTGGGGTTAGTTAATGCTTGAAATAAACTAATCTAGAAATCACATTCTAAGAGTAGTTTGTGGACCTTTGCAAGATTTTAATCAGCAGTTCATATCCAGAGGCAGGTTTGCAAGAGCTTCAAATATCCTCATCTGCGCACACTACAGAGTTCATTAACTAACATACATCACCTTTTTTCAGGTTTGGCACTGTTAATATTTTAGACCAGATAAGTCTTTACCGGGGGAAGAGAAGAAGTAGTCTTTTGGGCTACAGGACATTGGGCAGCGCCCTCTCTCAACCCCATAAATGTCAGTAGATCAGGGCCCATCCTAGTGAAGACAACTAACATAGCTCTACACGTTGTTAAATATCTCCGCGGGAGAGATGTGTGCAGTGCAGAATCACTAGAATACAAAAAGTAAAAATACAAAAATTAATGAAAAACCTGCTTCTTCAAACTTACCACAACTGTATTTCTTTAATAAAATTTGTATTTCCTTAATATTTGCATTTTTTTAATAAAATTTCCACTTTAAAAATAGATGTTCATAAGAAAAAATAATTTTTGGCATGATTGTTTCTTGTGTTAATTACTCTTACTTGGACTCATTGTTTTCAAACTTGCCTCACTCCAGTTTATTGTCACTCAGGTACTGGAGTAATGTTTCTTAAATGAGAGGTTGTCGATTCAATGTCTGAAAACCTTGTTCAGGTATTGGCTCTCTGAAGGTTTCCAAATCAAATCTGAACTACTAAGCATGATAAATAATATGATCCTATATTTAACCTCAGAGCATTTTCCTATTATGACAGACAATAATACACGTATAGTCATTCTTTTCTCCTTTTTCTGAGGCAGTTGGGAAATAAATAGGAAAACTAGCCTCATACTCTATACCTAGTATACTTGACATTAGAAAATTGAAAAAAAGGAAAACTTGAAAGATTTTTAGGGACTAGAATCTTTATGAAGAAAAAAAAGATGCATAGAGAAAGACAATTTGATATAGATGTTTGGGAACTAAAATATACCTAATAAGACTCATATTTCATGTGGGAATAGATAGCCCAGAATCTCGGCTAGTAAACTCCATTGGTTGTTTGGCATTCCTTTATTCTTAAGGACCTTTCCTGACTCCTCTATACAAAATGGAAGCATCTTGCATTAGAATTTAACCTAGAAATTATTAAAGGCAAAAAGATTCATAGAGTTAATAACCCAGATAAAAAATTAAAAGATAATTTCTCCAGGAATTGATTTTATGATTCTCTCTACTTCTGTCTTACAAACGTACCACCCCAATCCCTGAGCTATGGCACTTCCTCCTGCCTAATGTGTTTTTGAAAATTTGACATAGTTCCTACAAAGTATTCTTTTTTAAGTTCAAAAGTAAATATATGTGTCTATATATACATATGTATATATATCACACACACACACACACACACAATTGTGTGTGTGTGAGTGTGTGTGTGTGTACCCAAAGTGCAGAACCCACCTTTCATCTCATACCTACCTCTTCCAGAAAATTGTTTCCCCAATAGACTGTTCTGCAGCCCAACAAGTAGGAAGGTTATAACCACAACCACAACTCTGGGTCCCTCTGGGAAGAGCCCAGTGGAGAAAAGCTGTCTTCTGAAGCATCTTTTCCAGGGATTAAGGCAAGCAAGGCAGGCCCCGTGGGCTTAATTAGGGAATACTTTTTGCCACACTCCCCGTTCCTTAGGTCCCCACATCTACAAGAAGCTACTTTTATAATAAGTCAGGATAGTAATCAGATGCAAAGAGATACTTGATTTTCCTTTCCACCAAAGGGATGAAAAAATTGCTTTTATTAAAGAGTGCCATATAAACAGACATAGGGGAAAGATAAGAAAGAATCATCAACAACCAAAACATGGTTCTAAGACCAAAGGATTTTCTCCATTTGTCAATAAAACAGCTGCAGAACACAGCACAACCCTAAGGTCTTGTATAGAAGATTCAGCCTGATAGAGCTTAGTAGAACTACAGAAGGATCCAGGGGCCACAGGGCCATCAGCAGTAGTGGCAGGAGGGAAGCGCTCCCATAAGATTTCACAGGCTTCCGTGGTCCCAGAGCAGATATCCCCAAGGCACTGAGGTCAAGAAAGGATTGAGGATGAACTTCCTCCATTATATGAAAAATTTATTGATGAGAAGATATGAACTAGCTCATAGAGACACTTGGGATTGGAAAAGCCCTTCATATGATGGGTGAAGAATACAAAAAAAGAAATATTTTCCTGGTTTTTGTTTGTTTGTTTTTTCCTCTTTTTAAAAATCGTACCTAATATTTAACTTCAACTGGGTAAAGCCAGAAGAAAAACAAAAAACACTTAAATTTATTTCTTTAAAAAAAAAAACAGGAATGAAGTATTACATATCAAATGGAGTAATAGCAGAGGATATGGAAAGAAAGTAGAAATTTGAAAATATGATTGAAATTAAAAAAAACAATAAAATCTTTTAGGATGTGAATATGTACAATAAAAAGACAGGAGTGGGACCAGAGATGACTCTTGATTCTGAATGACTAGATTTTTTTTTTTAAAGTTGATTTAAAGGAGAGACCTTCAATAAACATTTGATGAATGAGTGAACTCAATTTAAGACTCAGGTAGTGATGTAAAGATAGGTCAACTTGTAGCCATACACATCTACCTTCTGCACTCTGGTTTCTCTCAAAGAGAGCTACCATCTCTTTAAGGTCATTCTTCCCTTGTGCCCTGAAGCTTCATGTCTCATCTTACGCAGAGATAAAGCTTCTTCATTTATCTTACTCATCTATGTATCCTTGAGTTTGTTCTCTGTAGCTGGTCGTCTAGTAAGCTTGTGAATATGTTCAGTATGTGCATCTCAAAGCATAAACCCTTCCTCTACTCACTGTGGCCTTGAGGCTGTTCTACTGCCTTTCTTCTCCCTCTCCTTACTTATATCAAAAATTATCTTATTCTTTTATTTTATATTTTCTCTATTTCTTTTATCACTTTTTTTTTGCTCAAACCTGTGACCCCCCACTTAAGAGAGATAACATTATTAGTACTTTAAAGCCCACCATATGTTCCTTTTCAATCTGTTTCCTCCCCTTTTACATATTACCATTAACCTGAATTTTGTGCTTATTATTTTATTAAGCACATTTTCCATAGGAAAAAAAAGTACTTTTTAGCTTTGCCTATTTACATAGTATCATATTTGATGTATTACTCAACATTATGCATTTGAAAATCATTCATGGCCATGTAATTTACTAGAGCTCTAAAAGAAAATCACTGCTGTCTTATATGAATTTGAATTTTTAATCATTCATTATCCATAATTTTTTTTATTGTAGCATATTTGCACCTTAAACTTTAGTTGCCACTCTCAAATTTTTCACAAGGGTTGTCTGCTATCCATTTTGCATATATTTTTTTTTAATTCTTACTATTCTTTTCTAACATCCTGTCTAGTCATATTTTTGCTAATTAGTTATTATAAAACATTTTGGGGATATTTTGGGGATATTTTCCTACTAATCACTGAGGTTGAGCATTTTCCATATATATTTTTTCTTCATTCTTAATGGTTATTATTTTTTCTTATCAATTGGTTGGAACTCTTTATATATTCTGAATAGTAACCATTGCAAGGTATACTTGTTACAAATGTAGACTCCTAGTGTGTATCTTATCTCTTCACTTTAAGGTGACATTTGTGAATAGCAATATTAATGATACCAATATTAGTATCATTGAGTTTATTAGTCTTTTTTATGATGAAAAATAGTATTCTTTTATTAGGCAAAAATATGTATAATACATATTATATGTTATGCATATATACAAACATATACATGACACACAAAATATGTGCTTAATTGTAATAATAATAATTATACCCTTACTTATAAAAGCAGTATTTTTAAATAGTATGATACCTCTCACTATAAGACAAAGAAACAAATTGTTATATATTCATGTGACAATAACTATTAAAATCAATGTTACTTAGAAATTTCAGAGGATAACTACTGATTCACACAACAACATGGAAACTTTTTTAAGTTCTTGAGTTAAAGAATCAAGGCAAAAGACTGTATACATTCTGATTTCATTTTATCTTCAGTAATCTAATGGGATAGGAAACAAAATAGGGGTTATCTCTATAAAATGGGAAGAAAGGACTGGAGATGTATATTCTGGAGGGAAAAAAAGGCAATGTCTATACCTTAGGAAACTCATCAAACGGTGTCCTTAATAAATGGGCATGTTTTAATGTATAAATATATCTCAATTTAGAAAAAACTGAACAAAAAAAATCGACAATATATATTTGTCTTTGCAATTTATCAAATAAACATGATTGGCCCTTAGAACCTAGTCAATTCCAGGCCACTTGCTATTCTTTTTTTTTTTTCCTGAATCAATATGCTCCACTTTTTAAGTTGATGAATAAAAATGTAAAATTTGTACATAGTAAAGAGATGCCATGTGACGTTTCAATATGTATATACAGTATAATATTTAAATCAGGTAAAACATATCCATCTTCTCAAACATCTATCATTTCTTCATACTAACAAATGTTTAATATACCTCCATGTGGCTTTTTGAGTAAAACAGTGAATAATTATTATCTATAGTCACCTCATTATGCAATATTGCACCAGTGCTTTTTACTCCTTTCTGTCAATAAGCACCTATTGGTACCCATTGAAAAGTGTTTTCCCATCCTGCCTTCCCACTTGCTCTTCCAAGCCTCTAGTAACAAACATTCTGCTCTGAACTTCATTGAAATCAACTGTTTGATATTCCACATATGAGTGAGATCATACAGTACTAGTCTTTCTGGTCCTAGATTATTTCACATAACATAAAGATCTCCTATTTCATCCATGTTCTAACAAATGACAGGATTTCATTCCTTTTTATTCAATTGTATATAGGTACTATATTTTCCTCACGAATTCATCAGTTGATGGACATGTAAGTCAACTTGAAATCTTGTCAATTGTGAATAGTGCTGCAGTGAACATAGAAGAGTGATTGTCTCTTTAATATTCTGATTTTATTTCCTTTTGCGAAAAACTCACTGTATTGAGATTATATGGTAGTTTTATTTTTTATTTTTTGAGGAACCTCCCTACTCTTTTTCCTGATGGTAATACTAATTCATATTCCTGCAAACAGTGGGAAAAGGACCTCTCATTCTCCACAATCCTCACCAGCACGTGTTATCTTTAGTCTTTTTGATCACAGCAATTCTTCCCAGAGCAAGATGGTATTTCACTGTGGTTTTGATTTGCATTTCCCTGATGATTAATGATATTGAGCATTTTTCATGTATTTTTTGGTCATTCATGTCTTCCTTTGAGAAATGACTATTTAGGTCTATTATGATTTTTAAATGATTGTTTGATTCCTTTTGCTCTTGCATTTTGTAGTTACTTATGTATTGTGGATATCAACCTTTGCCCAAATTATATCTTGTAAATCCTTTTTTGTTTTTTTAACCATTCTATAGGTTGCCTCTTTGACTGTTATTTGCTTCCTTTTTTAAAGATCTTCTCAGTTTGATGTAATTCTATTTGTCTTTTTTGCTTTTATTTCCTTGATTCTGCAGTTTTGTACCAAAAAAAATAAAAATCTGTGCCTGTTCCAATTTCTTGAATAATTCTCTCTAGTTGTTCTCCTAATAGTTTCATTGTTTCTCATCTTATATGTAAGTCTTCAATGCATTTTGAGTTGATTATTTTTTATCTGATGGAAGATATAAATCTAGTCTCTTATGGTATGTATATATACATTAAATTAATAACTTTTTTTACTTTTTATAAAATCTCTTAAATTTCATTCTAAATACTAAATTTTACTTTTATGTTAAATTTTTAAACTATCTGTAGTCAATTTTGTGGAAATGTAATGAAGTTTGGATACAATTTTATTTTATTTTTGACCTCATATGGTAAGAGAAAAATTCCAGCAGTGTTTATTAAACATTTGTATTAGGCAGGGCTCTCTAGAGGAACAGAATCAACAGTAAGTATAATTATAAAAAGAGAACCTACTAGGTGGCATTACATGACTCTGCATACTGGAGAGCTGGAAAAATTAGTAGCTGTGTAGTCCAGAGGCTGAAGCCTCAGACTAAGAGGGTCCACAGTGCTACCCTAGCCTGAGACCTGAGGCTTCTAGAGAATCACTGGCAGAGTCTGCTTTGGAAAATGAAGAAGCAAGAGATCAATATCCTCAGACAATTGCAGGAGCAATCAAGAACCCATTCAATAAGAAACAAGCTTGCATCTGCTGCCACTTCCTTTTTCTTCCAATTTTTATTCCATCCAAGCCACCATCCTATTGGACAGTGCTGCCCACACTTAGGGAGGGTCTCCATTTCAGTTGGCTATCACACATGCCATTCATTCCTAGACACACCCTCATCAGCACACCCATAACCCTCAGCATCTCTTAATCCAATAAAGTTAACAATTCAAATTGACCATTACAACACTGCTTGCTCTCTTTCCCTGCAGACTATTGTTTCACCTATGACCATTTTTTCTCAGTCATCTGCTCTCTCTTCTACCATAGGTCAAATTTCATGTTTCTTTCTTCATGTACATTGACTTATTTTCTCCAACTGGTATTTTATTATATCACTTTATAATGACCTTTGATATACAACAGGAAAACCCTCACCATTTTAATCTTCCTCAGAATGACCTTTTCTGCTCCTCCCTATCCAAAATGGAAGTGCCGCAGTCTGGCTGGGCACAATTCAGGAGCCACTTGTCAAAAGAAACTAACTTTATTTTTAGAACCACACAAGCCAAAGAAAACAGCTCCTCAGGAAAAAACCCTCAGAGCCCAACTGCCACCACCGGCTTCCCACAAGCCACACACCCCAACCCAGCCTCCTCCTCCCACAATCCTCCTGCTCTTGAGGCCGATTGGCTGGGTCACATGGGCGGAGCCAAAAAAGTCCCCCAATGAGCAGCTCCGTGGTCTGAAAGGGCAGGGAAACAGCCCAATGAGCATCACCGCAGAGGAGCCAATCAGCTAGATGTTGCTGGGGCCGCTGTGAGCCAATCATCAGCTGGCAGTCTGAAAGTTTGCTGGGGCCCCTTCAGCTCATCAGCTGGCAGTCTGAAAGTTTGCTGGGGCCCCTTTGGCTGTGGCTCTCAACATGGAAGGTTGACTGAAAATGCACTGAAGTTAAAGATAGATTTGTACGATTGGCATATTTATGTTACTGAGACACTCTGCTTATTAAAACAGTATCTATCAATTTATTTAGGTTTTAGTTCAATGCTTTGTTTATATTTCAAGTGGTATTATCTTTATTATAATTTCCATTGACTAGAGGCATATGATAGTTGAATTATTAAACATATTGGTTTGTATCAATCTATTTGCTAAATCTCTTAAAATTAATTTTTATATTCTTCTGGAAGATTCTATGTAAAATTTCATACCATCTTTAAATAATGCTATTTCTTTGTTCTAATCTTAATGCTGTGTAGTTATTTGTGTTCTATTATTTCCAAGAAAATCTGTATTATATTTTTAGTTTTTGTGGTAGTACTTTCTTATCTTATTCTTTATTTTAAAGAGAGCAATAAGTATGATTTATAACTTTTAAAATATTTGACTTCTTACTATTAGAAGTGATTTTTGCCTTCTGCTAGTATATAAAGATTTTTTTCCTTTTAAAGCACAAATAGAGGCTGAAGTGCATGAAATATTTTATTTATATTTATTAATACAACTATACAGTTTTGCTTTTAATCAGATAACATGGTGAATAACATTAATTGGTCTTGAATCCTAACCAAATAAACATTTTTTAACAAATTTGATTGAGGATTTGTTCTTTGAAATATTTTTAATGCACCATTTAACTTTTTGGAACTTAGAATTTTTCAGAATATTTTGTTCTTTTACTCTTCACATCTAAACAGAAGCCTTCATTACTAAAATGAGAATAACTCTTTATTGAATACATAACTCATACAAATTTTTTTAATTGTTAAGTATAACAGAAAACATACCATGTTAATGATTTTTAAGGATACAAAAAGATTTTTAAGGGACCAAATGAAATTGGTTTAAAAACTTCTAAAAATATATTTTTATATATTTCATATGTTTGTATGTGTGTGTGTGTGTGTGTGTGTGTATACACTTATCAGTGGGAATGGAAATCATAGTGAAAAACAGAGGGAAGCAATGCATTTACTGGTGTGCATTCCAGAGAAGCAAGACCTGTCTGAAGTCTGTTTTGAACTCCTCAGCTACCCAGGGTGCTGGCATTCAGTTTAATACTCAACTATGAGGCAAGGCTATGTATCCCAGGAAGCGTTAGAAACCTGACCCTGGGGAATACACAATTACTGCTGACACTTTTCTCCTAATGTGTCCCTTGGAGGGAAGCATGAGATGCACCCTTTTCTTTTAGGTATTGCATCATCTAAAGAGAAACTTCCAGGAAAGATTATTTTTCCATTCTAAATAGTCCTTGAAGAGACATCTAATAGTCCTTACAGAGACATCTATTATCCTCATCAACAAACTAGAAGGGACGGGTGGTTGCAGAGCTTTTGCAGAGCATTCTCATGGTTCCAGACAGGGTGAGTGCTGCAGACTGTTCTTTCAGAACAACCTCTAACCAAGACTTCTCACCTGCATCTACCCCTACTGTGCCCGCCCAAGGCTTTCCTGACGTCCTGGCTGCTGCCCTATGGGGTAACCCCTCGTATTTTCAAAACTTTATTACGTGAGTAATTAAAGTTAGAATACTGAAACACGAAATATGTTCAGCTAACAGAAAACGATACTGATATCTAAGTTCTTTAAGCACTGAAATTCTGAGGGAGTTTCAAAAAATTATAAGTGCCTGGGGACTCACAGAGCAAATTACTGCATTTTTTAATGACTAAATTCTAAGTCAAGTCTCTTTTCATTATACAAGAAATATTTGGAGACTGAGCTTCTTGGGGACTGCTAAATACCTGTCATTGTAGAGAATCTTGTAAGTCCTTTATGTGTTTCAGAAGGAAGAATAATGTTTATATACTTTACATAGCCCTTAAACCTATGCTAGTCATAGGCACATAGCAAAGGATCAATCAATATATATGAGTGTTAGGTGGATAAATGTATGAATGATGAATAAAGATGCAACTTTACTAGTGAGAAGGGACCCAAGCTTAGAGAAGCAAACTAGTCACTAATGAGTTATTTAGCACTGGACTTTTTAGCTCTTATCCATAGCTCTGTAGCATTCTGCTCTGTGCATTCATGCTTTCTGTAATAACTACTCAATGTGGCCATTCTCTGGTGTTTGGGGCTCAGAAAATGACAGACAGTACAGAGAAGTGAATATTTCAGTCAGAGGACACTTCCAGTCTCTAACACCATTCCACTCGCAGTTCTGCCCTTCTGCCGAGCACTGTTGCTTATTTATTTTCAAAGTTTGTCTCTCCTACCTTTCCTCCTCAAAACTTGAGGGAATAGGCAAGAGGTATTTTCTATAAATTAATTTCTCTAATTCACAATGCATTCTGTAACTTTGCTCTTGACTTCTTGAAGAAACCATATCATCTCTCTCTTCATACCTAAGACAGTCCTAAATACACAGAAGTACTCAGAGTTAGAAACCAAGAGAATGGTGTACAAATCCTGATCTGTATTCACCACTATGGTATAAAAAATGGCAGTGGACTTCTGAGACAAATGGATCTGTCTTCTAAGTTTTTGCTTTGAATCCTAGTTATGTGAATTTGGACAAATTACTTCTCTCTAGTTTCCAGTTTCTCTATCTGTAACACAATAGTAATACTCTCTGCCATAGATAGAAATGAATTAAATAAAATATTCAAGTAAAATATATAAAGTCCCCAGCATCATGACCATTCCATGGGAACTCTTAGAAAACACCATTTCATTTCTCCTGTATAAAAACTCCCTGAAGGGGTTTTCAGTTTACTTGGATGAAATAGTGATGGCATATGAATATTTGAAATTCAAATAAGGAAATATTAAATGTAATAAAAGAGAAAAAATCAAAGCACTCTTAAGGTTAGCTGAGAGAATTATCACTCCTGGGAGAGGATATGAGAAAGGCTTCGATGATGACAGAAATATTTAGTAAACATTGGCACTTAGGATTCCAACAGGAGATCACAAGAAAATAGGAGAAATTAATGACATCAGCAAAAACTGAAATGCAGGATCTTGGTCCTATTTAGCCAAGTCATTAAGTATGTAGAAGGATATTTGGTTCTGAAATTTGATTGGAACCACATTAGAGATTATCAGGGTAAGAGTTCTGAGTTTTATTATTAAATATTTTGGAAAGAAAATAGGCATTTAAACTCCTGCTTAGGAAAATAGACTTGAAGAATGATTCCTTTGAGGTAAGAATACCAGTGAAAAGATGTTAAAATAGTCAAGGTACAAGGCAGTGCTTAACTGTGGTCACTAATTCAAGTTAGCCTTGCAAAAAGTTTAGTTGTTCTTTCTCCCCAGAAGTAACTAGGGCATTCTTAACCCTAATAATTTTTTGATGCATTTTAACTGTACATAATAGTGGGATTCATTGAGCATATTCATAATGCACACAATTTGTGACACATGAGAGAAAACGTACCAACTTTGACTTTCTGAGACTGGCTTATTTTACTAATTTTATTAGTAAAATTAAATTTATTTACTTATTTTAACATGATACTATAGCACTCCATCTGCTTACCAGCACATCACAGAATTTCATTATGGCTAGATAAAACTGTATTGTGTGAACATACCATATTTTTTATATCCATTCATCTCTTATGGAAACTAGGCTCATTCCATAACTTGCTTATTGTGATTTGTGCTGTTATAATCATGGGTGTACATACATCGCTAACATATGCTGACTTTAATTCTTTGGGGTAAATAACAAGAAGGGAAGAAAGCTGGATCATATGGTGATTCCATTCCTAGCCTTTTGAAGAATCTCTGTACCCATCTCCATGGTGGTTGTCCTAATTTACAATGGGTAATCAATGTTCCAATTCTAAAAGTTTCCTTATTTCTTGTCTTCCCTTTATAGATGACACAATGGATGACCAGTGAAAATCAAACAATGGTTACAGAGTTCCTCTTCTCTATTTTTCCACACCTGCATGAAGGTGGCCTCTTATTCTTTGTTCCCTTACTTATTGTCTATGTATTTATCATAACTGGGAACCTAGTGATAGTCATTGTTGTCCAGTTGGACACTGCCCTGCGTACCCCCATGTATTTCTTCATCAGCGTCCTTTCCTTCCTGGAGATCTGGTATACCACAACCACCATCCCCAAGATGCTCTCCAACCTCGTCAGTGAGCAGAAAACCATCTCTCTGGCTGGCTGCCTCATGCAGATGTACTTCTTCCACTCATTAGGTATCACAGAAGGCTGTGTCCTGACAGCAATGGCCATTGACAGGTACATAGCTATCTGCCATCCTCTCCGGTACCCAACCATCATGACCCCCAGACTCTGTATCCAACTGACAGCGGGATCCTGTCTCTGTGGCTTTCTCCTTGTGCTCCCTGAGATTGCATGGATGGCTACACTCCCTTTCTGCCGTTCCAACCAGATCCATCAGATCTTCTGTGACTTCACACCTGTGCTAAGCTTGGCCTGCACAGATACCTCCCTGGTGGTCATTGTGGATGCCATCCATGCCGTGGAGATCCTGGCCTCCTTCCTGGTCATCGCCCTGTCCTACATCCGGATCATCGTGGTGATTCTGGAAATGCCCTCCGCTGAGGGTCGTTACAAGGCCTTTTCCACCTGTGCCGCCCACCTCGCTGTGTTCTTGCTATTTTTTGGCAGCGTGGCTGTCATGTATTTGCGGTTCTCAGCCACCTACTCAGTGTTCTGGGACACAACAATAGCTGTCACTTTTGTTATCCTCGCCCCCTTCCTCAACCCCATTATTTACAGCCTGAGAAACAAGGACATGAAAGATGCTATCGGGAGGCTTTTACGCAGTCAGAAGAAAGCTGATAGGGCTGGGAGATAGAGCTACAGCCTGGAGACTGTGACAAGTCTCCTGGAAGTTCAGAATTTTGCTCTTCCTTGTCTTGCTCATGGTTATGCTCTTTCTATAATCCACAGGGACTTGTTCTCTTATTATTAATAGAAACCATAAACTGCCACCCCCAGGTCATGGGTGACAGCTCCATAGTCTGTCTACAGCAATGCACACCAGGCTCATGGTAGCTGAAGGACTATCTGTGGGTTCTCGTGTTTTATAGCACAAGTCGGCCTCTTCCTCATGCTCTGTGAGCTGGAGACCTGCCCTTCTTGTCTGTCATTCCTCATGCTGGTAAGATCAGGGTGCAGAATAGAAAAGACACCACAGACAGAGTAGATCTGAAAATTGCTTCTGTTAACTTTCTCCCTTTTGTCTTTCCAGCAATGAATCCCCATCACTCAACATCCCACATAAAGTTTCTTGACACGAGGGAAAAGTTTCTCCACTTTGACCTTATTTAATCCACAAGTTCAATCCAGCAACTATATACTGATTGCTTACATGATGCGCTACACAATTTTAGGTCTGAAGGAGCTTCACAAAAATTAATGACATAAATAGTCTATTTCTCTGTAGTTCACATTACTTATTAAAATATTTCCATCTGTGAGAAAACTCTTAGAATTTAAAATACACTGGATAATCATCATTATTTATATGTGTAAAATAAAACTCAAAAAAGTTTAATTACCTTTGCCTAAGGTTATCCATGAATTTGATGAAAAAAGATGGGGCTTAACCTCATCTCTACTGCATTTACTTACAATAAACATATGGTCTCACTTAATCTACTTGTTCAGAAACTAAATTATATGATTTTTTTTTTTCTCAGAAATAATGTCTACAAAACCGATAAGTTCTCAGTGCGTCCTGGGAGTCAATGTTTTTCTTTTTTTTCACTGTAGAGTTCCCAGATCCCAGATGATTGTGGACCATGGAAACACTTTCAAACCATTGTGTTCAAGGAACACAATTTATACCCTTTCTGCCACTAAATTGTGCCATTTTGGATTATGTACTTAATCTTCTGGCCTTCAGTTTCCTATTCTGTATTTATGTTCTTGGATTAAATCAGTGAGTTCCCAATCTGATTGATCATCAGAATTTATGACAGAAAAGATCTAAAAATTATAAGGAGGCTGACTCATAGTGGGGTAGGGAGGGGGAGCATGGGAGGAATAGATGAACTCTAGATAGGGCAGAGGGGTGGGAGGGGAAGGAGGGGGCAGGGGATTAGCAAGGATGGTGGAAAGTGATCATCATCCAAAGTACATGTATGAAAACCCGAATTGGGTGTCAAAATACCTTATATACAACCAGAGATATGGAAAATTGTGCTGTATACATGTAATAAGAATTGTAATGCATTCTGCTGTCATTTCTTTTTTAAAAAAATCAATAAAATATAAATAAAATTAAAATTAAAGTTGAAGCCCAAACATTCACCTTTCTGAAAATCTCCAAAGAAAATTCTAATGTTGGGTAATGTTTAGGAACAACTGGATCAGATGATCACTTAAGATCATTTCTAGTCCTAATGCTTATTAATATTCATAAGAACTGAAGGTTTTTGACAATATTCAAGTCTATGCTAAAGAATTGCAATGTGTTCTCCCATGTATTATCACAACAATCTCATGAAATAAATATTAACCTCTGTCTTTGTTTTCAAATAAGAAACAGAAAAAAAACCAGAATTTCAATAATTAAATCAAATATGCAGAGCTAACTATTAGGAATTCAGGACAGAAACTGAAAAACCAGCCTCTATCTCAGAGCAAAGCCTGTCCAAGGAAGGGACATCACATTTGTCCTTGGAAAAACCCACAGAGCACTCGGAAGCACATTCCCACCCTGCTAAGTTGTTTATCTACAAATAACAGGAGAGATCTGCTGCGCCAGGTGTCCCTGACTCAATCAGGCTAGGTGGGGATCCATAGCAACCCCCTAGCAGCCACCAATCAGCATGAGACAGGGAAATACCTGGGATGCCAGATGACCCTCCCAGTAGTTTATGGTAGTTGATAACAAGTTGGGAAACCATGTAGTTCAGCACGTACACCCCTCTTGGCTTAAACCAATCAGTTCAAACGAATCCCCCTCTTGTACTAACCAATCACCCCTACCCAACTTGTTCCTGCCAGTGAATGTGCTAATCATGTTTTAGAGTTGTTATTTGATTTTCCCGCTGTGTGTGATGATTTGCTAAGAGATGCTATGATGTATGTGAAGTCCCTGCCTTCTCCAAAGAATGTATAAAACTGCTGCAAACCCTGGGCTTGGGACCTCTCAGTGTCACCAGTTGCTGTGTGCTCGTGGAGGACCGAGCTAGCTCGCAATAAACACCTCTTTGCTGCTTACATGGATCTTGGGTCTCTGGTGGTCTTTGGGGGTCCCGAATTCGAGCTTAACATAACTCAACTATGTCTGGTCCCAGAGCTAGGTAATTACTGACTATGATCTTGTATCTATTCCACAAAACTTGCATCCTGATCACTAAAATCTAAGAAGAGTTCCAAAGGAAATATGGTCTTCAATGAGCAAATGTGATGACTACTAATTATAATAACTAAAATGATAAGAAGAATCTCACTCCTCCAGTCTTCAGCATATATTAATATATTAACTCTACACCAGTCAGCCTCTCAAGTGTAGAAAATTCATTTGAAAGGTATCATATGAGTAGTCTTAGCCTTTGGCGGCATCAGAATCTAATATTCACTATTGCTATTTATGAGAATATCATTGTCCATCAAATTCACTGTCTTCCTGATCATGAGATGTTAGGATCCTTATAGATTGTTTTAATTCTTTTAATTCTAGCCCCTTTCTGTGCTCCCATCTCTCTCAAAAGCTATGGAAGCAAAGGAAACAGAGATAAAGGGATCAATATACAATGTCAGTAAAGATATATGGTTCATAAATATTATCTCCCATTCTATAGTTTTTCTCTGTCCTCTCCCTTCCCCTTTCCTCTTTCTCCCTCTCCTCTCTTCCTCCTTTTTTCCCTCCTCTTCCTCCTCTTCCTCCCCCTTCTTCCCCCTCCCCTGCTCTCTCTCCCACTCCTCCTTCTTTTTTCTTTCTTTCTTTCTCCCCCGCTCCACCTCCCTTCTTTTTGGTATTAGGGGTTGAACCCAGGAATGTTTTACTACTGAGTTACATTCTCGGCACTTTTTCCTGTTTTGAGTTATAAGGAGGCCAACTCATAGTGGGGTCTCACTAAATTACCCAGAGGATCCTCAAACTTGGGATTTTCCTGTCTCCGCCTCTCCAGTGCTTGGGATTACAACTGGCTGAACATTGATTCTTTCCATAAGGATTTCCAAAATGTTAGCGGTTACAACTCAAAAATATTTATTTTGAATACTTTGCCCACTACTTCTCAACCTTGGTCCTAATATGGCAATCTTCAAAATATTTTTGCACTGATGTCAGAACCAATATCAGGCCTTATTTTGATGTGACTTATTTTCTGTATCTTTTTTTTTCCTTGCTGTTATTTTTTTTTTTTCCGGGGTTTGTTTGTTCTACATTTATCACTGAAGTAAGAGTCACAGATAGTAGAATTAAGGTTTCTTTAACCTCCTCAATGTCAACATATTCTGCATAGCATTTTGCAAGGTATCTATTATCTAAGCTGTCTTCTTGGTTAGTGGAAGAGCTGACTGACAGACTGGGCTGCCAGGGAGTGAGTTAATACCCACGAGAGCAAAGGAAACAGAGAGAAAAGGTACAGCCTTTGATGTCAATGTACAATGACAGTAAAGATGCATAGTTTGCAAATGTTCTCTCCCATTCTGTAGGACGTCTCTTTACTGTATCATGGAGATTTTCCCCAATGTTTTCATTCATCTACAGGTTTTATCTTTGCTTCATTTTGGCTGGATTTTTTTAATATAGGGCAATATAAGGAACCAATTTCACTTTTCTGCATGTGGAAATCCAGTTTTCCCAGCCCCATTTACTGAAGAGACTCTCTAAATCGTGTGCTTTTGACCCCTTATCAAAGATCAGTTAACTATGAGTGTGTGGATTTATAGCTTACCCTATCTGTCCCATTGATTGACATGGCTGTTTTTTGACATAATTTTCCATATGATATGTCACTACTATGCTATATGAATTATAATAGGTTTGTAGTATATTTTGAAATTGGGCAGTGTGATGTTTCCAGCTTTGTGTTCAAGATTACTTTGGCTATTCAGCATCTTTCATGGTCTATACAAATTTTAAGAGCGATTTTTCTGTTTTTGTGAACAATGCCACTGGGATTTTGATAGGGTTTACATGGAATTTGTAGATCAAATTGAGTAATATGAACATTTAGCAATATTAATTCTTTCTTGCTGGGTATGGTGGTGCATACCTATAATCCTAGAAATTCTGCAGGATGAGGCAGGAGTATCACAAGTTGGAGACCAGCCTCAGCAATTTCATAAGCAACTGAGACTTTATCTCAAAAAAATAAAAAATTAAAAATAAAAAGAACTGGACCATAGTTTATTATGGCACACATATTCCCATTACCTGGTTCTGCTATATATTTATATATATGTAAATATAAATTAACAAATATGTATGTATAAATAAATATGTATGTATATGAACATAGCATTTTATATTTTTATCTTCTTCAATTCATTTATTAATGAATAAACATATTTTGCTTATCTGATCCTTCCTTGAGGGACAACTGGGTTGCACTACTGTAAATAATGATGTTATAAACATTCATGTATAAGCTTTTGTGTGGACATATATTTTCATTTTTTTAGGCACATACCTAAGGGTAGAATTTCTGGATCATTTGATAACTCTATATTTAATATTCTGAGGAACTTGCAGATGATTTCAAAGTGGCTCTACCACCTTGCATGTACTAGCAGTGTGGGTGAGGGGTCTAATTTTCTATATCCTCTATAGTATCTGTGGTGATTTGGCCTTTTTATTCCAGCGATTCTAGTGGATGTGTAGTGTTATTTCATTATTGTTTTGACTTGCATTTCTCTGATAAATTATGCCCAGCATTTTTTGTGTGCATATTGGCTACTTGCATATATTCTTTTCTTTTTGTGGGGAGGAGGGGCGCTAGGGATTGAACCCCCAGGGGGTTGTGCGTGCAAGGCAAGCGCTCTACCAGCTGAGCTATATCCCCAGCCTTCTTTTCTATTTTTATTTCTAACTGATGTATAAGAATTGCATATATTTATGAGGTAATACATACATATGTACATATACACACATATATATGTCAACCACATTATCTATTCATCCATAGATGAACACCTCTAGTGATAGTGTGTACTACCTCTTTTGAATATTGCTGCAATAAACATGGGAGTGCAGTTTTTTTTTTTCAAATTATAAATATAGGGCAAGATAAGGATTTTCTTTCTTTTGAATATGTTCCCAGTACTAGGATTGCTGGATCATACAGAATTCCTATTTTAAGTATTTAATGGAACCTCCATACTGATTTCCATAATGACTAGACTCATTTACATTCTACAGTGACAGTGTGTAACAGTTTTCATTCCTCTACATTTTCAGCTATTGCTAAGGTTTTTTTTGTTTGTTTGTTTGTTTTTTTGTTTTGTTTTGTTTTTGCTTTTTGATAATAGCCATTCTAACTGGGTTGATATCTTGTTTTCTGTGGTGCATATGTTTTTAAATTTGAAATAAAGTAGTTTAAAATGTCAACAAATCCTTACATATGTCAATATCCTGAAGTGTCTCTTCCCTCTGTTTCTTCTAGTAGTCTCATAGTTTCAGGTCTTGCATTTAAGTCTTTGATTTATTTTGAATGGATGTTTTAATATGATGAATTGATGTTTCAATATGATGAAAGAGAGGGATCTAGTTTCATTCTGCATATACGTATCTAGCTTTCCCATCACCATCTACTGAGTAGACAGTTCTTTCTCCAATGTATGTTCTTGGTATCTTTGTCAAATCAGTTGGCTGCAAATATATATGGCTTTATCTCTGACTTCTTTATTCTGTTCCATGGTCTGTATGTCTATTCTTGTGTGTTTTGGGTCATT
This sequence comes from Callospermophilus lateralis, assembly GCF_048772815.1. Taxonomy (NCBI): domain Eukaryota; kingdom Metazoa; phylum Chordata; class Mammalia; order Rodentia; family Sciuridae; genus Callospermophilus; species Callospermophilus lateralis. Next base: position 11,080,054 of record NC_135311.1, read on the forward strand.
ATAGCTTCAAAGTATGTTGTGAAGTCAGGCATCATAATACCTCGAGCTTTGTTTTGTTTTGCTCTGAAATGTTTTGGCTATTCAGGGTCTATGGTAATAACATATGAATTTTACATTTTTTAAATTTCTGCAAAGAATGTCAATTGTATCTTGGTAGGGAATGCATTAAATATGTAGATTGCTTTGGTTCAGGTGAACATTTTAACATTAATTTGACCAACCCATGAACACAGATCATCTTTCCACTTCGAGGTCCTCTTCAGTTTCTTTCTTCATTGTTTTAGTTCACATTGTAGAGATATTTCAATATCTTGGCTAAGTTATTTTCAAGGTTTTTTGTTTGTTTTTGTTTTGTTTTTGCAACTATTATAAATAGATTTGATTTCTTGGTTTGTTTTACAGCTTCTTTTTGTTGGATAGGACCACTTAATTCTTACACGTTAGTTTTGTATCCTACAACTTTAATGAATTTATCAGTTCTAACAAGTTTTTTGTGGAATCTTTAGATTTTTCTCTATATGAGATCATGCCATCTGCAAACAGGGACAGTCTGACTTCCTCCTTTCTTTCTTTCTCTTGCCTAATGCTCTGCTTAGGACTCCCAGTACTATGTTGAGTTAAGAGGGACTTGGTGGAGGGCATCCTTATCTTGGTACAGATCTTAGAGAAAATACTTTCCACTTTTTGCCCATATTTTCTTGAAAGAAATATCTGTTCAGATTAATTGTCTATATGTAATGGGCTATTTGACATTTTATTACTAAGTCATAAGAAAGCTTTATATATATATATATATATATATATATATATATATATATATATATATATATATTGAGAGAGAGAGAGTCCAGTATGTATATGTATGTATGTATATGTGTGTGTGTGTGTGTGTGTGTGTGTGTATACTGGACTTAATCCCTTATTAGATGTTTGCAAATGTTTCCTCCCATTCTGTGTGCTGTCTTTCACTTTCTTGGAGGTAACACTAACTTTTCTCACCTGCTTTTGCAGCTCCTCAGGAATCCACAACCTGGCTGCCACTACCTGTTTGTTTCCAGAGCCATAATCTATCATCTTTCTTTTACTTCCACCTCTTTCCTTTTTTCCTTTCCTTCTCTATACCTTTTAAAAAGCCTAGGGGGATAAATTCTCTGCTCCCTTCTTGGGAGTCCCTGTCCTTGCCTTGCTCCCTGGTTTTCGCAAGTTGTGCCAAACATCTAAGCCCACGTTTCCAACTTGGTAAAATAGACGTAATAATTGCTACATTTGCTTTCATAAATAACTAATCGACTTATCCAGTTTTCAGAATAAATGTAATATACTCAAGAAGAGAATGCATGCTTATCTTATTATCAATTACCACAACTGTATAGATAATTCAGCAGAACTAATCTTCAATTGTCATCTCAAAGTCTACATCCTCAACTATTTTTAAGATACCCTAAGGGCAGGAGCTATAGAGTATTTCTTTTGCTCATCACATTGTTTAGGGCTTACCACTGTATCTGAAATACAGTAAATCTAAATACACAGGTCAAAAGAAAAGAAGAATGGATGGATGGGTATCTTTAAGGCAGCAGAAATAAAATTATTTGGAGATCTTATTGAAAGATCAATAGAACTGGAAGTCTTCTTATAGCCCAGTTATGATCCTCTGCTCACAAATAATATTCCCATACACAAATAAAGTATACACAAATAAAGTTAAATAAAAATGTGATCCAGTGTAAAGAGCAAACTTAATTTCTGCCACTGTTTCAACTCCTACACTTTCATGCTTTATTGGGTGCATAGATATTAGGACCACTAAGAAGGACACCTTCAATTCACCAGAACAGATTAGGACAGAGTAATACCCCTCTCACAAGTATTCTCTCTGGCTGGTTTAATTCTTCCCTGGGAGAAATAGTACCTGGGAGTATTTTTGTTTATTTATATTTTACTGGATATTTTTCTGAGACTCAGAAAAAGATAAGAGGCCTGGGCAGAATAAAAGAAATAAAAATAAGGAAGATTTTTGTTTGTTTTTTATTAACAGCCATATGCCAGGCACTGTTGTTGACAGATTTTACTATTAATTGCAAAGCAACCTAGAAAGAAAATTACTGTCAAATTATGAAATTAAGCCTCAGGTTGATTTACCTTCTAGATTTCAATTAATTGAAAAGTGACTAAATGAACTAGGATCTAAACTCATCACATATATCTATATGTGATTTCAAAAAAACATGTTTTACTATGTTTTCTGTATGAAATTATTTGAAGTGGTATGTGAGTACTCATTTATTTTTGCCCTAAATTTTATTTAACAAATATTGTTTAGGACATGACCAAATGGATTTATATTAAATCATATCAATTTAAATATATATATATATTGGGGCTGTGTTTGTGCCCCAGGGTAGAGCATTCTCCTCTCATGGGCGGGACCCTGGGTTAGATCCTCAGCCCCACATAAAAATAAATTTGTGAAATAACGATATTATGTCTAACTAAAAAATAAAATTTAAAAAATAAATAAAAAGAAATTGATATATTATAAATTTGAATACACAATATCTAATTATATTAAATCAAGCCAATCTTACCTATTATGTATTTGAATATTATACATAGTTATATAAAATCAAGTAAATTTAATATACATTATATATGTAAATATATTTTATTAAATAATTTGACTATATATTATATATTTGAATATGAATTCAAATTATATACATGCATATATATGGACACAAATTTGACAAAAACATAAATATGGTACACAAACATTTGAGCTTTGAAAATTACTGCACTGCATCATGTTCAGACAGTGTATCATTTTAGACACACTTTTTAGATAAGGTGTGCTGAATGTGGTTCCAGTACATAGCATAATGGTGGTTGTAATGCAGAAAACCAGGCAGATCTTGTTCCAGCTCATTCTCCCATATATAAAAGCAAGAAATGGTAGCCAGGTGCAGTGGCACACTCCTGTAATCCCAGTGGCTCAGGAGGCTGAGGCAGGAGGATTACGAGTTCAAAACCAGCCTCAGCAATTTAGTGAGGTGCTAAGCAACTCTGTGAGACCCTATCTCTAATAAAATACAAAATAGGGTTAGGGATGTGGCTCAGTGGTCAAGTGCCCCTGAGTTCAATCCCCAGTACCCCCAAAAAAGAGAAAAGCAAGGAATGTCCAATTTCACATTTTCATCCGCTGGTAACACCCTACGGTCACCACATTCTCATCTCTAGCTGTGTTAGTTTTTGTAGCTGTGATCAAAATACCTGACAGGAACAACTTGGAGGAGGAAAAGTTTATTAGGGGCTCAGTCCATGGTCACGCACCTCCATACCTCTGTGCCTGAAATGAAGCAACATGTCATGGTGGAACAGAGTGGCAAAGAAAAGCTATTCAGCTCACGGCAATCGGGAAGCAAAGAAAAAAGCCAGGGACAAGATATAGTCCCCCAGAACATGTCCCCAGTGACCTACTTCTTTGAGCTACACCTCACCTGCCTACAGTTGCCACCCAGTAGTCCATTCAGATTATTAATCCATCAAATGAATCAATCCACTGACCAGGTTCCAACTCTCATAATCCAATCTTTTCACCTCTGAACATTGGTGCATTGCTAACAACTTAGTTTTTTCAGGAGACTTTCTTGGATCCAAACCATTAACACCAGCTTTGATCTTCTCCAACTTGTCTATTCACCTCAAGTTCCCTACTCTCCTCATCTGCCTCTTCATGGCCTCCTTGATCTCCTTGTTGCGTAAGCTATAGATGAAGGGGTTGAGGAAAGGGGTGATCACTGAGTAGACCACCGCCAGAGCCCGGTCATAGTCCAACGAGTAGCTCTTCTTCAGCCGCACATACATGAAGAGGATGCTCCCATAGAAGATGAGGACCACCGTGAGGTGTGAGGCACATGTGGAGAAGGCCTTCCTCTTACCAGCGGCTGAGGGAATCCTGAGCACGGTGCAGATGATGTGTACATAGGAGCTGAGGATCAGCAGAAAGGTGGCCAGGATCTTGCAGGAGTTTATCACAAAATCCACCAGGACATTGATAGATGTGTCAGTGCAAGCCAAACTCAGCACAGGAGGAAAATCACAAAAGATATGTTGAATGTGATTGGGGCCACAGAAAGGGAGGCGAGAAACCAGGGAAATCTCAGCCACCGGCCCAGCCAAGCCTCCCAACCAACAGCCAAGAGCAACCTTGGTGCACAGTGTTTGGGTCATGAGGGTAGGATAGTGGAGGGGCTTGCATATGGCTAAGTACCTATCATAAGCCATAGCTGTCAGGAGGTAGCACTCAGTAGCTCCAAGGGAGTGAAAGAAATAGATCTGTAGGAGGCATCCGGAGAATGAAATGGTCTTCTTCTCACTGAGCAAGTTTGCCAGCATCTTGGGGATGGTGGCAGCTGTATAGCCCAGCTCCAGAAAGGAGAGAATGCTGACAAAACGGTACATGGGTGTGTGGAGCCGGGAGTCCAGGTAGACCACCAAAAATATCAGCAGGTTTCCCAGTATAGTAATGAGGTAAATGACAAGCAACAAGGAAAAGAGGTAAGTCTGTACACCCTGGAGATTAGGGAAGCCCAGGATGATGAATTCTGTGACCTGGCTCCAGTTTCCAGTGCCCATTGTTCACTATTCATGTCCCTATAATGTGAAGTATGTAAGGATGAAGAAGAAACTTAAGCCATAGAAGTCTTAGCAAGGTCACCCAGAAAGTACTCTTTCCCCACCCCCAGAGCAAAGCCCCCCACATAAATACCTAGAGAATCCAGCATTTCCATTCCATGGCTCCCTACTCATCCAGCCACCAACCTCCTTCCAGAGTATCCATCCTTATAATTAGACTTAAAATGCCTTTTGTGAATGACACAGCCCAATGCTGTCCCCAAAGTTCATCCTATGACTAAACTGTTTTGTTTAATGAAATCAGCATAGGTTTTAGAAATTTCAGTAGTCCTTATCTGAAGTACACATTACCATTTATATTACTTCTCTATTCACATTACTTGTCTATTCACCTTGTCTATTCCTTGTCTAAGGTATAAATCATCACTCATAATGATAAAATATTGCTAACATATTTAGACCAAGGATACATAATATAAATTACATGCTCTGATTTCTGATTCCAACTTACTTTCTTCTTGAACTTTCTGACTACTGAAGAGTCAATATTTGTATCCCCTTCTATCTCTCACTTTGTCATGGAAACTCAGATCTCACATCATCTTTTAGGAACATGTAGGTCAGAGTTTTAGACCTCTTTTGGACACTGGTGAAAATCCCAGTTGAGACTAAGGGAGTTTGAGTAAATACAAGAGGTCCAGAAAAGAGGTGAATCTCTTTGCATTGATACTCTAAAGTAACCACTTCCTGCAAGGGGGGGGTGAGGTGGTACAAGTGTATAGAGGCTAACAGAGAGGATCACGAGTTCAAGGTTAGTCTGAGCAACTTAGCAAGACCCTATCTGAAAAAAATAAAAAGCACTGGAGATGTAGCTCAGTGGTGAAGGACCTCTGGGTTCAACCCACAGTACAAAATAATAAATAACTAAATAAGTAATTAAAAAACAATCTGGTTTCTTTCTCAATTCTTCTTATTGCTTTTCACCTCCACCAATCTCAAATAACCTTTGATTTGAAAATGAAAAATATTTATAACCTACTGTATTGATGTCAATGGAACAACAAAAAAACCCTATTGAACATTTAATGACATTAAACTTAGAATACAGATTAAACGAATAAAATATGGCATCTGATGCTAAGAAACCACTATTCCTGTTTTTTAAAAATTTTTATTATTTTTAATTGACACACAAAATTGTGCCTATATATTATGCACAACATTGCATCATGATCACTACACATTATTTATCATAATTTTGGACTGTTTATATAATGAAGAATGACTACAGATACTTAATTAACATATGCACTACCATACCTTTTTTTGGTGAGAACATTTAACACTGATTCTCTTAGCATTTTGCAAAACTACAATGTGTTGTTATTTACTAGAGTTGTAATGTTGTACAAAGAAAACTAATATAGAGGAAAACGGAGAAACAACCAATTGCTAGGGAGAACTTTACTGGACATCCCATCAGTATACAAATATGCTATTACTCACACTTATTAAACAACAACAACAAAACAAACAAGTCCCCACCTTCTTCCTGTTAACTTTTGTCACAGCCAGTGCTGCAGTTCTTCCTCTATCCCAGAACAAAACCCCTCCAAAGTTGCCTGTACTCATCGCCTCTAATCTCTCTCTTGCAGTTTCTTCTGAAACACATTCTAATTAGACTTTTACCACTCCATCAAAATGCCCCTTTTCATAGACACCAGTTACCTAAAATCTGCTAAATTCATTGTTCACTCTTCATTCCTGAGCGCAATGGGCCATGAATAGTCTTGGACAAAGTTGATCTATCCTTGGGCCTCTTGATACCCTGTCTTCACGTAGTTCTTGGGGACTGCACTTTTGGTTTCTTCCCACATTACAAATCACCCCTTCTCCTTTTTTGTTAGTTCTTCCTATTCATCCTATTTTTTATAGCTTTTCTTGGTGCATGACATATAATAGGATTCATTACGACTGATTCATACATGTTCATAACATCATTTGATCACTAACTCCATTTCCTGTTCCTTCTTCTTCCCTCCTTATTGACTTTATTGGTCTCCCTTCTAATGCTCTATCTTTTCAACCTTACAGTTACCAAAGGTCAGTGCATGTTCTTTTTTCTCCTTAAACTCCTTTGTCAATATCATCCAATGGCATGGCTTTAGGTACCATATAAGGGCTGCAGAATTCTGAATTCATTTCTCAGTCAAATTCTCTCCCCTACTTCAAAATCATGTATTTGGGGGCTTAGTCACATCTCCACGGGTGCCTAGTGCCATCTTGACACTTCACCTATGTGTGCTTCACCTAGAGCTTCTCCATCCCAGATGATGGCAATTGCAATCTTTCAGTTAACAGGCCCAAATTCTCCTAGTCATCATTTTTATTTCTTTCATATTTCCAGGATCTGATGGTTTCATACCACCTTAGTTTGAGTCACTGTCATTTCTAACATCTGTTCCAACAATTGACTCAAATCTCAGCATCTCACTGGCCTTACCTGGCCACCCAATGTAAGACTGTACTTTTCCTTCATTCCAACATCCATATCTTAGACTGCCATCACCTGTCCCTACTCATCTTTTAATTTTTTTATTGGACTTATGAACTTCTAATATGTAAAATATACATATTTTTACCCCTATTATTGTTTTTATCCTCTGAGAAAAATTCTGAGAGCAAAAGATTTTTTATATATATATATTTTGTTCATGGGTGTATCTTAAGCACTAAGAGCCATATCTGAAACATCAATAATAGTTCAATAAATATTTGTTAAATGAATTTTAAAATTCAGTAAGATAAATGCTAATTTTAACATGCAGTAGGTGTTGGAAGCATAGTAAACAAAACACAGGCTGGATGTGGAGAGCAGGAAGACCTCCCAGACATAAATTTTGATGTAAAACAAAACATCAGAATTTTCCAGATGGAAAAATTAAAGTATTTGCAGTACAGAGGAGTACTTGCATCAAGGAAAATAATTACCAAAGACAGGACACTCAGAATTCTCTTTCTGCATTTCAAGTTTATTATTTCTTTTTTCTCCAGGATCCTTTAATTTTATCTAAACTAACTTCACTTACTATTTTCTCTACCATAAACTTTCTCCTAAACTCAGACCATATTCTCCTCCCCTTATATCAAAAGCTATTCCTCCAATTAATTAAATAGTTTATTTATTTATTTTGTAGTACTAGGGATTAAACCCAGGAAACAGAGGCATTCTATTACTGACCTATATCCCCCGTCCTCTTTATTAATTTTTAAAAATATTTTGTTTCAGTTATAGATGGACACAATGCCTTTATTTTATTTTTATGTGGTGCTGAGGATCGAACTCAGCTCCCCTCACGTGCTAGGTGAGTGCTCTATCACTGAGCCACAACTCCAGCCCCTAATTTTTATGTTGAGTCATGGTTTTGCTAGATTGTCCAGTCTGGGCTTGAACTTGAGCTCCTCTTGCCTCAAGCTCCCAAGTCACTGGGACCATACTCACGGGCCACCTCATCCATCACAACTTAAGCTTTTCTCAACCCGAGACTTAACACGGATATTTTTCCTAAGATGGCAAAGAAATTTTTCTGGGAAGAACACATGTGTGGATGATCTTGCTTTAGTAGAACCATTTCAGTATTCAAGTTCTCCCTCTTCTTGGTTTTCCTCACTTCAAATTCAGCCTGTCAGCTGCCTAATTCTGCCTTCTACTCATTCAAATCTATGGTGCATACCTGCTTTCTGTAACTGAATGATCTCTAAGTTTTTATCCAACTGAAAACTTTTGTTCTCCTACATGTATTACATTCCTTTTCTTCCCAATATAAACATTAAGCACATTCTGAGGCTTCTCCATCCCTGGCCTCCATCCCTCACTCACAGATCAGCTGTCCAGAACCTTTAACTGAATTCTCAGATCTATATGGGGTAGGGGGGTAGGGGATGGACTGGCCACAAGGTTGAATATTGGAAGCCAGTATCTTGGCCTTGCCTTTCTCAGAAGGTAGTTTCCACATGATCCTAGGACTTATTCACAGTCTATGCATTGTATTATTCCACACCAAGGACTCACTATTGTTCACTCCCTGGATATTCTGCCTGGGAAATCATGAGGAGCTATCAGATAAGCTCAAACATGATTTCCCAGTGGAAACTAGCACCCCACACCCCCTCAACTCCCCAGCTCACAGTCTCAGAGATTTTGACCATTCCCTTTTCCCCCTTCACATCCCATTCAAAAGAGCAAAATATATTTGTAATTTTTCCCTTACTTTATTTTTTCTAAATTTAAGATTCTTTCATGATTTCACATCACTATGATAATTTCCAGCGCCAATAAATATTGAGTCAGTGTTGGAAGAAGTTTTAGGAACTATCACCTGCCAGTAGCCCCATAAATTGTGAATTTTATTGGAATGTTAGAGAATTTTAAATATATTCCTGGCTATAGTGATACACACGTGTAATAGCAGCTACTTAGGAGACCGAGGCAGGAGGATCACAAGTTCAAGGACAGCCTGGGCAATTCAGCAAGACCGTGCCTCAAAATTTAAAATAAATAATTTATTTAAAAATAGATTAAATAAACCATAAAGGGTTGGGGATATAGCTGTATACTAGAGACTGGATTCAGTCTCTAGTGAAGAAAGAGGAGGAGGAGGAGATAGGGAAAAGGGGGAGGAGGAAGGGGGGAGGAGGAGAAGGAGGAAAAGGAAGAAAGCTGAAATGAGATAAATCATCTGTACCAAACATCATATTCTCCTCATCTTTCTCGTTTTGACTCTGATAAGGAAAATCTTACAACTCCTTACCCATGAAGTAGTCTATACCCTGGGTGCTCCCCACAAACAGGCATCAAACCTCTGCCGGAAGCAATAATGCCAGAAGTTCCTGCGCACCCCCCCCCCCCGCCAAAAACAGTCCTCCCCATTATTGAAATGCTTCAAAAATGATAAAACTCTTCCTCCTGTTGGCGTGAAATCTGATTCTACTGACTCTTTTTAGTTTTACTCTGTGGAACAGCCCTACCGCTTTGTTCCAAAGCCATGCTTTTAAACATTATTTTTTGTCTTTATCATATAAACTTCACTGTTTGCCAAATGGGTCCCTATATTGAGTTTCGACTCCTTTTAGCTCATCGGAAACATACTTTACATACTTTACCTTAAATGAGACTGAAAACACTTCCATCACTTTCTAGCTCAAGTCCACCATTTTCTTTCCCAGCTGAACGCTGATCAGCTATATCCCTAGCCCTTTATATTTTTTATTTTGAAGCAAAGTCCTGTTAAATTGCTGAGATTGGTCCTAACTTTAGGCCCCTTCTGTCTCTGCTTCAGGAGCAGCTGGGATTGCAGGCACGCTCCCCTGTGCCCAGTCAAATTCTGCCCTTTCTTGTCTCTAAATTCTCATTAGTACTTCCTTACTGTCCCTCTGTATCTAGTCATGTATTGCAACTATTTTTATTCATATACACTATCATCCCAAAGCAATTCTGTTAGCCTCTTGAAGTTAATAAATAAATCTCTTACTTTACCTTACCTCCCAGTGTGCTTTCCAGAATCTCTGATGTGTTACAGCTGTGGTGGCTGATGAAAAAGATGACAATGATTAAGATGACGTGCATAGCTTTGTCCTGCATCACTTATTCATGGTCTCCAACTGGTCTCCTGATACTAGAGTTGGTGCTCTTACAAATCCTAACATGTGTACAAAGTAGCATTTACCTTCTCCTTTTTAAAATATGTTTTTAGTACTGGGAATTGAACCCGGGGCACTCTATCACTACATCTCAGCCTTTTTTTATATTTATTTTGAGACAGGTTCTTGCTAAGTTGCCCAGGCTGGTCTTGAACTTGTGATCCTCCTGCCTCAGCCTCCAGAGTCACTGGAATTACAGGCATGTACCACAACATCCAGCCAAGTTAGATTTTCTCTTACTTAGGCCTTTTGTAATCATGTTTCATTCTGCTCACTACAGGAAGCTCTTAGGAGTAATCCCTTGCATTCTGTTCTCTGATTTTACCACAGTTACATTACCCACAGCCTGTATTTATCTGAGCATACGAGCTGTAGCTTAGGAAGGAGATGCAATCTGAGAGATCATCTCACTCATATCTTCATTTTGCAAAATGGAAACTGGGTTTTAGAAAAGGGAGAACCCTTGCTCAGTGTCACACAATGGCTTAAAAATATAGCCAGTTTGCTAATTCTGGGAGCAGATTCTTCATTGCAGCAATTCGAAAGCAGAATATCTGTTTATTAAAAAAGTATAGTTTTTGTGCTCTGAATGGTATGCACAGGGCCCCTAAATATTCAAGACCTTTTTCTCTGTTTAGATGCTCCAGATCTCTTCTTAGTTCTTAGTCTAGAGAAAAGAAAAAATGATAAAAATGCCTGCCTGGCAAAGTCCTTACCCACCAATTTAAAAGTGCTGAAGACTGTGGCAAGGCTTGAATCTGGGAGCCCAGCCAGGGCTCAGAGTTCGCAGTAGGAAAAGAGGTCTCTTCTCACTTCCTGCTTCTTGTTGTAACAGGACATCCAGCCACTTTGGGGGCCTAGAAGAGGTGAAGTTCAGCCCTTTGATGGAACCTGTGGGAGAAGTTAAACCATAAAACATTCCTCTCCTATGATTGGGCAGAAACCCCTGGGCCTTCCAATAAGACCTCCTGGGGTTGCTAAAGTGCTCTCTGAGGAGGGGAACTGACATGCAGGAAGTTCATTAACCAGTAGTCCCCAACAACTATTAGTTCACTACAGCAACAGCTGCCCATCCAAGTTCAGATAGTTTTGCTAACAACCAAGTTGGGGAACTGGATTGGGCCAGCTACTCTTTCACATAAAAAACAAACAAACAGACAACAAAACAAACAAACAAACAAAAAAACAGCAAATGACATAAAAGTGAAAAAAATAATTAATTCAAGCAAAATGGGAAGAATTCAGCTAGATCTTTTCTCCCAAGGTCCTTCAAAAGTGATTACAATTTACAGAATTGTAAAAAAAAAAAAAAAAAAAAAAAAAAGCCAGGTGATCAGGTGATACACATATGTAGATTTAGCTAGGCTATGCTTAGCTGGAGAACATGATGGCAGATGTCAGGATTACTTCTCTTGGTGCCCATCCTCGCTGAGGAAATTTGTATTCTCAACATGAAAAAGCTCAGGAACTCTGTTTCTATTTTATATCTCTCATGGCAATGGTTTTCTTCAGTAAGAAAAAATAACTGGCATGAGAACTTCTAGGTTCAAATGGGTTCCCATACTATGTTCCTCCATTGCAGAAGTTGTCCTTCTGAAAAATGATAACAGGTGATTTTTATAAAGTTTTATAAGAAAAATACAAAACAAAGTTAACGAGAGCCAAAGTATTTGGTTTGTATAATTCTGAACCAAGAAACATATTTCTATAGAATAACAATGAATGGACCTTTGATATCTGTTTTGCCGTTATAAAAAATCCATAAATAATTTGTCAATTTCACATGCAAAATCTTTTACAAGTTCTCTTTCTTCCTAGAACCTTTTCTCAACTTTTCAGATCTTTAGATGGGCTTAATTTTAGTCCTTCAGGGGGGCCCATCTAACATGGGGCAGAGCAAGAGGCAGAGCCTTTTCCCAGGCGGGACTGACCTTTGGACCAATCTTAACTAAAGTTTTTACATTTGAAGTTAATTCTTGCACCCTTCATAAATAGGAGTGTAAGAAAACAAAGTTCCCATATATTTTTTTTCTGGGTCTATTTGAAGTTAACATAATGATATCGCATCTAAAACATGAATCAAACAGAAAGGCTAAGAGAGCTCTTAATTTTCTTTCCTTGTGGAAAAAGTGGCAAGAGATTTTTGAGTTTTACATTGTCAACCTTTAAATCAATCAGACTCTCCTTATTATCTTTCCAAAAATACACTTAAATGTCCATACCAGTATAAAGAATATCATCATTCTTCATATATAACTTATCAATGACAGATTAATTTTATCCAATTACAAAATAGTAAATTACACAAATAATTCCCCATCTAAATGTGCCATTTTTATATAAGCCTGAAAACAAAGGCTATTATTATCTTAGTGCTCTCCTAAGCTTTACATGTTAGAAGGCTTGTATCGCTGGGGAGCATAAATACATGTAACATGCAACGAAACCAGTAATAATTACTATGAAAGTTACTCAGAAGTCACATATGTAGAGATGGATAGGAGATAGCAATATAGATATATAATTGTAGACATCTTAACTTACTTTTAACTTTTGAAGCACAATTGGATTCCATGCCCCCACAGGATAATTATAATTGCAGGTCTACATAGGTTAACAGCATTAACAAAAATCAATGACAGTTTTAGACGTCCTTTAAATTTAAGAAATAGTGCTAATAAGCACAAATACATTTATTGTCTGATGTACAAGTGCTGAGAGCCATGGCCGAGTCTGTATGGCCCCTGGCATTTTGCCAACAGTATTGATTGACAGGCAGGCATTACTATCTGCCTCTCCTGCTACTTTTGAGTTCTCGCACTACTTTGGAGTTCTCCTGGGGATTTCCGGGGATTCCCCGAGAGTTCCCATTGGTTGGGGAAGTGTAGGAGGAGGGGTTTCCGGGAGAGATATTTCCGGCTGGGGGTTCCTGGACGAGCCACCTGGGGTTCGGGAGAATTCCCAGGGAGCATGGGTGAAGTGTTTTCCTTTAGTTCAAAAATAAAGTTTGTTCCTCCTTCAGTGGCTCGTGATTTGTGCCGAGCCAGACTGCGGCATACAAGTGCATTTCCCATATACAAAAACAAAATGTTTATTTAGTTAAAGCAAGTAAATATAAACTGAAGACAAATAACAGCAATGCCCAAACTTTCATTGACCATTTATACATTTAAGGTCCAGATTCAATACATATTGTATAGAGGAGATCACTTATTGTTTAACTTACTTGTATTAAATCTCAATATTTTTAATTCTTTGTAGGATAATCCTTTAATCCTTTCCCATAACAATTAGACAAAGCTCAGAAAAACATATTTACATTATGATATATCTCTAGTAACAGATTAAATATCTATGATGACAAATATACTAAAATAATAGTTTTTGATTTAGCCAGAACTGTAAGGTGATCATTTAAAACACTAAAAACAGATACTTAATCCTTAATTCTTTTAAGATTTAGTTTCCCAAAATAATGAAAACCTGACAGAAAAAGAAACCATAAGAAATTATCTTAATAAAATACATCATCTTTGTTCTTTAAGCCAGTTCTTTTAAATGTTACTAAGAGAAAATTAAGGTTTTAAGAAAAATATTGTTGCTTTAAAAATAAGGAATTCAATTCTGATTTTATACCAGTATATTACATTTTTATTACCATTACATTACAATTTTCTATTCTTTTAAATAGAACTTTAAATTATAGCCATCTCAATAACACATTTTTTTTTCTAACACTGGGAGAATGAACAATAGGTTACTGAATGATCAATGGGTTATAGAAGACATCAAGGAGGAAATTAAAAAATTCTTAGAGATAAATGAAAACACAGACACAACATATTGGAATCTATGGGACACAATGAAAGCAGTGCTAAGAGGAAAATTCATTGCCTGGAGTTCATTCCTTAAAAAAAGGAAAAACCAACAAATAAATAATCTCACACTTCATCTCAAAATCCTAGAAAAAAAGGAGCAAAACAACAGCAAAAGAAGTAGAAGGCAAGAAATAATTAAAATCAGAGCTGAAATTAATGAAATAGAAACAAAAGAAACAATTGAAAAAATTGACAAAACTAAAAGTTGGTTCTTTGAAAAAATAAATAAGATCGACAGACCCTTAGTCATGCTAACAAAGACAAGAAGAGAGAGAACTCAAATTACTAGCATATGGGATGAAAAAGGCAATACCACAACAGACACTTCAGAAATACAGAAGATAATTAGAAATTATTTTGAATCCTTATACTCCAATAAAATAGAAGATAGTGAAGGCATCAATAAATTTCTTAAGTCATATGATCTACCCAGATTGAGTCAGAAGGATATAGACAACCTAAACAGACCAATATCAATTGAGGAAATAGAAGAAACCATCAAAAGACTACCAACTAAGAAAAGCCCAGGACCGGATGGGTATATAGCAGAGTTTTACAAAACCTTTAAAGAAGAACTAATACCAATACTTTTCAAGCTATTCCAGGAAATAGAAAAAGAGGGAGAACTTCCAAATTCATTCTACGAGGCCAACATCACCCTGATTCCTAAACCAGACGTAGACAATTCAAAGAAAGAAAACTACAAACCAATATCTCTAATGAACCTAAATGCAAAAATCCTCAATAAAATTCTGACAAATCGGATACAAAAACACATCAAAAAAATTGTGCACCATGATCAAGTAGGATTCATCCCTGAGATGCAAGGCTGGTTCAATATACGGAAATCAATAAATGTTATTCACCACATCAATAGACTTAAAGATAAGAACCATATGATCATCTTGATAGATGCAGAAAAAGCATTCAACAAAGTACAGCATCCCTTTATGTTCAAAATTCTAGAAAAACTAGGGATAACAGGAACATACCTCAATATTGTAAAAGCTATCTATGCTAAGCCTCAGGCTAGCATCATTCTGAACAGAGAAAAATTGAAGGCATTCCCTCTAAAATCTGGAACAAGACAGGGATGCCCTCTCTCACCACTTCTGTTTAACATAGTTCTCGAAACACTGGCTAGAGCAATTAGACAGACGAAAGAAATTAAAGTCATAAAAATAGGAAAAGAAGACCTTAAATTATCACTATTTGCAGATGACATGATTCTATACCTAGCAGACCCAAAAGGGTCTACAAAGAAACTATTAGAGCTAATAAACGAATTCAGCAAAGTGGCAGGATATAAAATCAACATGCATAAATCAAAGGCATTTCTGTATATCAGTAACAAATCCTCTGAAATGGAAATGAGGACAACTACTCCATTCACAATATCCTCCAAGAAAATAAAATACTTGGGAATCAACCTAACAAAAGAGGTGAAAGACTTATACAATGAAAACTACAGAACCCTAAAGAGAGAAATAGAACAAGATCTTAGAAGATGGAAAAATATATCCTGTTCATGGATAGGCAGAACTAACATCATCAAAATGGCGATATTACCAAAAATTCTCTATAGGTTTAATGCAATGCCAATCAAAATCCCAACAGTATTTCTTGTAGAAATAGATAAAGCAATCATGAAATTCATATGGAAAAATAAAAGACCCAGAATAGCAAAAACAACTCTAAGTAGGAAGTGTGAATCAGGCGGTATAGCGATACCAGACTTCAAACTATACTACAGAGCAATAGTAACAAAAACAGCGTGGTACTTGTACCAAAACAGGCAGGTGGACCAATGGTACAGAATAGAGGACACAGAAACCAATCCACAATATTACAACTATCTTATATTTGATAAAGGGGCTAAAAGCATGCAATGGAGGAAGGATATCATCTTCAACAAATGGTGCTGGGAAAACTGGAAATCCATATGCAACAAAATGAAACTGAATCCCTTTCTCTCGCCATGCACAAAAGTTAACTCAAAATGGATCGAGGAGCTTGATATCAAATCAGAGACATGGCGTCTGATAGAAGAAAAAGTTGGCTACGATCTACATACTGTGGGGTCGGGCTCCAAATTCCTCAATAGGACACCCATAGCACAACAGTTAATAACTAGAATCAACAAATGGGACTTACTCAAACTAAAAATTTTTTCTCAGCAAAAGAAACAATAAGAGAGGTAAATAGGGAGCCTACATCATGGGAACAAATCTTTACTCCTCACACTTCAGATAGAGCCCTAATATCCAGAGTATACAAAGAACTCAAAAAATTAAATAAGATAACAAATAACCCAATCAACAAATGGGCCAAGGACCTGAACAGACACTTCTCAGAGGAGGACATACAATCAATCAACAAGTACATGAAAAAATGCTCGCCATCTCTAGCAGTCAGAGAAATGCAAATCAAAACCACCCTAAGATACCATCTCACTCCAGTAAGATTGGCAGCCATTATGAAGTCAAACAACAACAAGTGCTGGCGAGGATGTGGGGAAAAGGGTACGCTTGTACATTACTGGTGGGACTGCAAGTTGGTGCGGCCAATTTGGAAAGCAGTATGGAGATTTCTTGGAAAGCTGGGAATGGAACCACCATTTGACCCAGCTATTCCCCTTCTCGGTCTATTCCCTAAAGACCTAAAAAGAGCATACTACAGGGACACTGTTACATTGATGTTTATAGCAGCACAATTCACAATGGCAAGACTGTGGAACCAACCTAGATGCCCTTCAATAGATGAATGGATAAAAAAAAATGTGGCATTTATACACAATGGAGTATTACTCTGCATTAAAAATTGACAAAATCATAGAATTTGCAGGGAAATGGATGGCATTGGAGCAGATTATGCTAAGTGAAGCTAGCCAATCCCTAAAAACAAATGCCAAATGTCTTCTTTGATATAAGGAGAGTAACTAAGAACAGAGTAGGGACGAAGAGCATGAGAAGAAGATTAACATTAAACAGGGATGAGAGGTGGGAGGGAAAGGGAGAGAGAAGGGAAATTGCATGGAAATGGAAGGAGACCCTCAGGGTTTTACAAAATTACATACAAGAGGAAGTGAGGGGAAAGGGGAAAAAAAAGGGGAGAAATGAATTACAGAAGATGGGGTAGAGAGAAAAGAGGGGAGGGGAGCGGAGGGGAGGAGGGATAGTAGAGGATAGGAAAGGCAGCAGAATACAACAGACCCTAGTATGGAAATAGGTAAATCAATGGATGTGTAACCCATGTGATGCTGCAATCTGTATACGGGGTAAAAATGGGAGTTCATAACCCACTTGAATCAAAGTGTGAAATATGATATATCAAGAACTATGTAATGTTTTGAACAACCTACAATGAAAGTTAAAAAAAAAAAAAAGGAGAGACACGCGGTCCCTCTACTCTCTAGAGGATCCACTTTCTCCCTTGAGATTATTCCCATTCCCCTTTCCTCTCCCCTCAATAAACCCATTCCTGTTACTCTGAGCCACAGGCTGAAACCTTTGTGACGTGGTCACAAGAATCAGGATTTGAAGGGGGATCTTCTCATTGCCTCAGTTTCTTGGGAGGCCCCAGCTCTGTAACAATAATGTCTCATTAAGTAGCTTAGGGTTATCACTGAGTTGCCCAGGCTGGCCTAAAACCTGTGACCCTCCTACCTCAGCCTCCTAAATCACACAAACTAAAAGGCATTTAGGTTTCTATTGTTTTACCTTATGAGTGCTTATTTATAAGTCAAAATGGTATCCTGTAGACAACATCCAACACACACATGCACACAAACACACATAAAATAAACTGAAAACAAAGACCTTATATCTTCCATTTAGAATCAGCATCTGCCAGTTTTTAAAGTCAAACTGTTGATATGATTCCACAGCCCTTAGCAATCCTTAAGCTTACATCTGTACTTCCCCAAGTGTTGCTCAGTGGAGACAG
This sequence comes from Callospermophilus lateralis, assembly GCF_048772815.1. NCBI lineage: Eukaryota > Metazoa > Chordata > Mammalia > Rodentia > Sciuridae > Callospermophilus > Callospermophilus lateralis. The sequence goes on from NC_135311.1 coordinate 11,098,212, forward strand.
GGTAGAAAATTTCTTTCTTTCTTTTTTTTTTCTTAAAGAGAGAGTGAGAGAGAGAGAGAGAATTTTTTAATATTTATTTTTTAGTTTTCGGCAGATACAACATCTTTGTTTGTATGGGGTGCTGAGGATCGAACCCGGTCACGGGCATGCCAGGCGAGCACGCTACCGCTTGAGCCACATCCCCAGCCCAGGGTAGAAAATTTACATCTCAAAGAACTTAGTCAAAACATCCTTGAGCTGCGAGAAGGCAAAGACAACAGTTTTAAAGCTGAGGTTTGTCATTTGGATTTGTTTATATTTTTTTTCTGTTGTTAACAGCTAACCCATAGAGGGAAACACCCTTACAAATGGAAATTTCTTTAGTAAAGGGTTAGGAAAATTATACTTTTGAGCCCAATTAATAAAACCTTCTGACCTACTTGTTTTTTAATCAGATGTAAGACAAAGAGCACTTTCCATGCTGACCCAACCTGGAAAAGACTTCTTTAATCTTCCCAAAACATTTTCTACTTGCTTTATCACAGGTTTCAGTCATTTTAGAAAGTGCTTGCTTTAAATTTTAAAACATTTCTCATTGTATCAGAATTTAAAATGGCCAATAAAAAATGTCTACGTATTTTGACCTTTTGTTTTATTAACCAAAGACCGTAGATCAGCACTGAAGAAAACCAATTTAGGAATATTCAATGCCCCCATTTGTTAAGGACTTGCAAGTTGAGGCACCATAAACACCAAGCACAAAACCAGCTGGGGTGCCAACGGGGGGGTTTTCCCCACATACTTTCTCCTTCCTTGAATTTTTTTCCTCCCATTTTAGTGGAGGTGCCCCTTCTTCCCATATTCCAACCTCCTGAGCTAACTGGTGAACTTGTGTTTTGGACCAAAGCCTGCAAGCTTTCAATACTCAGGAGAAAAAGAAAAAAGAAAAAATTTACATAATAGAGTGATAGGAAAAAAATACCAAATGCTAATGAATAATGTCATGATGTGACAAGGTATATCTAAATTATCCAACTCAGAATAAACTGAGAACCATCAACCAAACAAAATTAATTTCCAATAGGAATTGTCACTGTCGGCCATCAGACTTTTTTTGTCTTTATCAAGTCAGACATGCTGCACAGACTAACACGATGACATTAGAACAGAGTGCACATTCAGAATCATAGGCCATGTTATACTGTAGTAATAAATCATCATTTTATTAGTCATAGGTTTAGAGCTATAAATAGGCCAGACAGCCAAATTCTCCCTGGGGCACAGCAACATAGAATTGGTATATTTCTTTCTTATAAAAATCACAACAGATCTCAAACTTACCTGGTCTCTGTGAACAACTTATACATACCTATGGAGGCCACCACTAAATAACTTTAAGTGCCATTAAAAGAAAATGGAGATAAAATGGAATTACAGCAATCCTAAATTAAAGATCAGAAAAAGGTGATGAATTAAAATAAAAATGGAACGGGACTGGGGATGTGGCTCAAGCTGTAACGGGCTCGCCTGGTATGCACGGGGCACTGGGTTTGATCCTCAGCACCACATAAAAATAAAAAAACAATAAAGATGTTGTGTCCACTGAAAACTGAAAAATAAATATTAAAAATTCTCTCTCTCTCTCCCTTCTCTCTATCTTTAAAATAAATAAATAAATAAAATAAAAATGGAACAAAGAGAAGGCAAACAAGTAGTTAGCAAATTTTAGTCTAATTATATTAGTGAATCAAAAATCAAAGACAATCAGTGTAGACAGGTAATTAGGTCAGAATGAGAAAATTCAGGCCAGTTTGGGTCCAGAAGTGGAGACTGGAATATTAAGGCCTCCAGAGCCCTTTGACTATTAAGATTACCTGCTAGAACAGACCAGAGCTGCTACTGAATGGCCATGTGCTGCTGCTCTCATCCTGCCTGAATCACTCCACCTTGGCCCTGCCAGCCACCTGCTTCTCACCTTTTGGTCATCCCACTCACATCTCCTGGGCCTAGTCATGTACACAGGAAGAAGAGGGCAGGAGAACAAAGAAAACCTAAAATGTAGGTAAGAGGCAGGAGGCTCTCACTTCTTGGGATACCAGGACACCAGCCATGGCCCCGCCTTTTCCCGCTGGGAGGAGTCTGAGTTACTATTTTTTAAATAAAATTTGTTTTCCATGCTTGCCTGGGCTCGCTTCTCTCACGTTCAGACTTCAACATTTGAGGAAGAAGAACTGATCACTGATTTCTGGCGGTATCCTTAGTACTTATGAAACTGGATTTAGAGTGAAAAGTGGACTCTCCATCTCCACTGCAATAATCACTGGGGGGCAGAGTTGCAGACAGCAGGTGGTAAATTCTCCAGCATTAGTGACTGGCCTCAGGATGCAGGGGCAGACTCTTCCTTGGTGGATAGTAGGATCTACCTGGGCTGCAGCCCTCTGAAGCAGGAAACGCCTGCTTCGTGTTGCAGCAGACCCCAGACACCTGGTAATGAGGACTTTCTGGGTTCTCTGTGAGAATTCAAGTGACTAGTGAGTGTAAAAGAATTGGATTTACTTAAATGAGAAGAAACAGCTCTCTGGGGGCAAGAAGGGGAACTGATAGAGGTTACAACCTAAGTGTACTAGTTTAGAGGTTAATACAGCTACTGGGTAAGGGCATGGGTCAATCAGGTACTGAGAAAATGCCAAGGCTATTGGTTTGGCCCAGAAACTTCTGATTGGTTGTGTCCTTTTAGCCTTTGAGTTTGTAGCCTTCACTCAGGTCTGCCCTGCTTCCTTTTTCCTGCTGCTCTAAGACAAAAGAGTTGGCTAAACTGTTTTGAACGTTTTTACAGACTAATTTCATAGAGGGGCCTTTCCATTTCAAGAAGCCTTCTCGGGGCTTGTAGCCCTCACCTGCTTGCCTCTATTTTATGATCTGTCTTTTCTGTTCAAATATATTCAATGTAAACAGTTAAAACAAAAACAAATTGAAAAGAGATTTTCTTTTTATTTTATTTTTTCCTTTTTCCCCCTCCGTACTGGGGATTCAATCCGGGAGTGTTCTACCACTAAGCTGCATCCCCAGCCCTTTTTAATTTGTATTTTGACCCCCCACCTCCGAGCGCGCCGCGGAACTCTGCGTCCGTGGTTCCGGGCCGGAGTTCGACGCAGGACTCGGCCCTATGTAAATTTGAGCGGCCGCTCGGCGTATGGCGGCTCTAGGACGTCCTGCTCGGAGGGTGCCAGCAGCCCTGGAACCTGGCACCGCTCGCGCGTCCAGCTCCCAGGTCCTTCCGCCGTCTGTCTCCCCTGGGCGCAACCCACGTGCGTTGACGCCGCCTCCGGGGCGCACCCCGTCCACGATGAAGGTGTGACTGTCTCCAAGAAGCAAAAGAAGAAGAAAACCCAGAACAGGGCCTCTGTGGCGAATGGAGGCGAGAAGACCTCCGAGAAGCCTGCTGCAGAGGAATCTCCCCTAAGCTCCGAGGCCCAGAAGAGCAGGCCATTGGCGCAATCCGAACTCTACGGAGTCAAAGAACTCCCCTGCCTCGGAAGAGGCAGCTGATGCACTCCTTGTTTGGGGACTACAGGGCCCAGATGGAGGCCGAGTGGCAAGAGTCCTTGCGGGCTCTCAGGGCTGCTGCCCATTCAGCCCAAGTGCAGCCTGTAGGTGAGGCCTTCAGAAAGAAGAGCCAAAGGTTTTGCAGACCTCGTCCAACAGGGAGAGCCAAGGCCACTCTGGACACTCCTGATGAAGAGTTTAGGTTCAATTTCTTTTAGCTTCTCCCCTATCTTGGCACAGTCCTCTCTTCCTCAAGGTGCTGTCAAGGTTTGTCGTGACTTAGAGCCTTTCTAGGAATTCTCTGTCAGCAGGTGTGGGATTGGTTAGTTCTTGCCTGGTCCATGCATCCGAGTTTGTTGGGCAGGTGTGAGACTGTCAGATGAGCATAAGACTCCATTTGTAGATTTTCTAAATATCTCTTCTGCCAGAAGAGAGAGAGGTGCATTTAGGAGATCTTCTATGATAAACTGAAGTGAATGTTCAATGTATTATTATTGAACTTGCTGGGTGTGGTGGCATATGCCTGTAATCCCAGCTACTTGGGAGGCAGAGGCAATAGGCCAGCTTCAGCAACTTAAAAAGATCCTGCCTCGGGGCTGGGATTGTGGCTCAGTGGTAGAGCCCTCGCCCAGCATGGGCAGGACCTGGGTTCTATCCTCAGTACCACATAAAAATAAAGGCATTGTGTTGTGCCCATCTACACCTAAAAAATAAATACTAAAGAAAAAAAAAGATTCTACCTCAAAAAAAGAAAAGGAGTCGGGGCTGGGGTATAGCTCAGTGGAAGACTGCCCCCGATTTAATCCCCAGTACCAAAAAAGAAAAAAGAATATTGAGTTGATTTGATTCCATAGCCATTGGTGATAAGGATTTGTGGGGAAGCTACGTCATTGTACATTTGGCTCATTTTTGAAAAGATGTCCTACCAGTGGCCTCATCTAGTTTGTGCCACAGACCTGTGCTTTATGTATTATGTCACATCACCCTAATAAATCTCCTTTTTTGATAAAATTGGAGAAAAAAAAATAATTTGTATTTTGAGACAGAGTCTCACTAAGTTGCTGTGGTGGTCCTTAATCTTATGATCCTTCTTTCTTAGCCTTCTAAGTCACTGAGATTACATGCACCATGGTGCCTTGCGGAGATTTTCAAATTGAATGAAAACTTAGAATATATTCTATGTTGACTTTTAAATCTACTTTAAATAGAAAGACATAGCTAGATTAAAAGTATAAGGATGAAAAGGTATACCATATAAACACTAATAAAAAAGTTAGAGTCACTACATTAATATAAGAAAAAGTAGGCTTCAGAAAAAAAGACACAGTCCCAGAAATTATTTTTGAAATTACATTACACAATAATGAAGTGGTCATTTCACCAATGCAACTAATAAGGTCCTAGAAATACATAAAGTAAAAAAAAAAATAGAATAGAAAAGAAACTAGACAAACCCTCAATTACATTTGGAGAAATTTATACTCTTTATTCAATAATCAAGAGAAGTAATTAGAGCTAATGAATAGAGATAATGAAGATGTAAAGAGTTCTATCAACCATCTGACCTATTAAAATTTACATATTAATGAACTCAACCACATCAGAATATACACATTTCAACTGTCTCAGCTTAAAACAAATAATAACAGGTTTAAAACAATTGAAATCAAATACAGCATGTTCTTAGAATGTAACAGAATTAAACCAGAATTTAAGAAATTGACATTGAGAGTGTCCACAAATTTGAAAAAAAAAAAAAAAAAAAGGAGAAAAAAAACCCTCCACATCTCTAAAGAACATATAGGTCAAAAAAGAAATCATATTTAAAAATTACAATATGTTTTGAAGTAAAATGAAAATACAACTTTTTAAAATTTGAAATAAAGTTAAAGCAGTATTTAGAAAGATCAAATGGAGTTAAATGATATAAATGAAAAGAGTTTACAAATCCATGAAATAAGTCTTCATTTCATAAACTATAAAAGAGGAATATGTTGCCAGTAATGATGGCACACACCTATAATCCCAGTTCTTTGGGAGGCTGAGGCAGAAAAATCACAAGTTCAAGGCCAGCCTCAGCAACCCAGGGAGATGCTGTCTCAAAATAAAAAATATAAAGAATTGGAGATGCAGTTCAGTGATAAAGCTCTTCTAGATTCAATCCTTAGTACCAAGAATTTAAAAAAGAATATACTAAATTCAAAGCAATCAAAAGTAGACAATTTTAATGATATGAGCAGAAATAAGTAATGTTGAGAACACTATACAATAAAGAAAACAGTGCAATCAAAGCTAGTTCTTTAGAAAGAAAATAGCAGTACTCTAATGATACTGACCAAGGTAGAAGTGGGACCAGACAACTAAATAACAAATATCAGCAGAGAGACAAAACATAGTTGGAAATGCTATGGATAAGATGATATTACACATTATTCAATAAAAGTGAGTAAATAAGACAACCTTGGAATAAATTCAGCAGCATAAATGAAATGGGAAAAAAAATTCTGGTGTTGGGTATGAACCTTAGCTTGAGACATGGTCTAGCTAAAATGCCTGAGTTGGTCTTGATCTTGCAATCTTCCTGCCTCAGTTCCCAGTTGCTGGTATTACAGGTGTTTGCCTCTGCACCTAGACAGGTAATTTCTTAAATGACAAAAGTAACAAATCTCACAGAATAAGAAATATTTAACAGGAATACTCATACCTATGAGTAGCTTAATATTTAAAACTTCCTACAACTAAAAAGCCATGACTAGGTTGCTTTACTGGAAACTTGTGGAATTGGAGGAAGAAATAATAATTACATAAAGTTTTACAGAGTGCGGAAGAAAAGGGAACACTTCTTAACTTATTAAGTAAAACTAGTATTAACCAGCTCCTAAAATCAAAGAACATTACAACAGGAAAATATAAACCTACAATCCATTGTCCTTCAAAAGCAAAATTCAAAAACCCTCAACAAAATATGAGAAAACAATAAAAATGATGATATATCATGACAAAGTAGGACGTATCCTGAGAATGCAAAACTGATAATATATATTATCAAAGGTGAAGATTAAAGAAAAATGCAAAATCCTTTCAACACATACAGAAAATTCTGAAAAAATTAAACATTTGTTAATAATTTTTTTAAACCCAAGATTGGCAATATAAATGAACACCTTCTTTCTGAGGAAGGGTTTCTACAAGAAGCCCACACTAACATCATACTTAATAATGAAAGACTGAATGTTATGCCCTGAAGTTTGGGGGAGTGGGGGGAAAATGAGCTGCTTTCATCACTCCTGTTGAACATTATACCATAGGACCTCACTGGTGCAATGAACAGAGAGAACAAAATCGAAAGTAGATTGGTTGGAAAGGAAAAAATAAAATAAAGCTATCTTTTTTTCATAAATGGCAAGGCCGACTATGTGTGAAATCCCAAGGAATCTTTCTTTTAAAAGAAAAATGGTGTGAATATGTGTAATAAGAATGGTAATGCATCCCACCGTCAGATATAAATAATAAATAAATAAATATATAAATAAGCAAGCGGCTAGAAGACTGGGGTGTGGCTCAGTGGTAGAGCACTTGCCTAGCCTGTGTGAGGCCCTGGGTTTGATTCTCAGCACTGCATATAAATAAATAAAATAAAGGTCCACTGACAACTAAAAAAATATTAAAAGAAAAAAAAATTTTAAAAAGAATCTGCTAAAACTGCCAGGTGCAGTGGCACACACCTGTAATACCAGAGATTTGGATGATACCTGTCTCAAAATAAAAAAAAACAAAAAATTTAAAAGTCTAGAGATGTAGCTCAGTGCTAGAGCATCCCGGAGTTTAATCCTCAAATTAAATTTGTAGATTATATGGCCAACATACAAAAATTATACTTCTAAATGCCTGTATAAAACAACTGGAAATGGTTTCCACATAAATATTTATTTAAATGACTTACGCTGGAATTGATCAAAATACTCACTAACAATGGATGGATAAGCAGATTAACCCACTCACACGATGAAATACCTCACCAGAAAGGAACGGACTCTAAGTCCACACGATAACATGGATGGATCTAAAATCTTGAGGGACAAAAGGCAAAAATTCATACAGTATGATCCCATTTACATAGAATTTAAGAGCACAGGCAAAACTAACGCATATTATTATGGATACATATAAGGATTGTAAAAATAGAAAGGAAAACAAAGAAGCACTAGCCACCAAATTCATAGACTGCTGACCCCTCAGAAGAGAGGGTAAGCTGTGACTGGAAAGAGACTCAGGGTCTGGGATGAGCCAGTGCTTGTATGCATGGCTCTGAAGGGTATATGTACAGTCAGAGGTTTTTTTCTTTTTTAATTCTTAAAATCTGATCATATGGTTTCAATACAGTAATACAAATCAGCTCTCTTTTGTTTATTAATATTTACCTTTTTTAAATGTAGTTTTCCCCATTCCAGTCCTCAATACCTACTCTTTCCCTCCTCTCCTCCCTCCCCCATCCTCTTTCCTCTCTACTTACCTTTCATAATTGTTTTATTAATGATTTGTAGATAGACATAAAGATGAAATGCAGTGGGGTATATGTATGTACAGTACATAGTAGAACTTGGTCAATTTTGTTCCATTCCTTCCATTTCCCGTTCCTCCTCCTTCCTCCCGCCTCTATCACCTTCCTCTACTCCGCTGATCTCTCATCTATTTGAAAACTACATTTTTAAAATTATTATTTACAACAGCATGACAATTCTATGTCCTACAAACTCTGTACACCAACTGCATGGAAAAACCTACAAAACACTGATGGGAACAAAGACAACTTCAATAAGTGAAGATATAGCCCATATTTATAAATTTAGACTCTACTATTAAGGGTATCTGTTCTCTCAAACTGATCTGTAGCGACGAATCCATTCTTGATTTTTTTTTTAAAAGAATTACAAGGCAGAACAACAAAGGGATGTGAACAGTCAGAAAATTTTGAAAAAGCAAAGTTGGAGGACATGAACTTGAGCCCGGACTTGGGATGGACTTAGACTTGTACATAGATTTATAGTAATGAGGACAGCACCATTGAATACATGAGAATCCAGAAATAGACCCTGACATATATCACCCATTGATTTTCAACACCCAGGCAAAGGAAATTCAATGAAGAAGTAGTCTTCTCGATAAATGATGAGAAGAGAACAGCTCCCTATATATAAGTAGAAAGGAATCTTGGTTTCTCTTATGTTAATAGGATCATACCAATATAGATTTCCTGGTTTTAAAAATGAATTCTGATTTTGCAAAAAGTTATCACTGGACACATCGGTGAAACTTACATGGAAACACTGTATTATATTTGAAATGTCTGCAATCTGAAAAATCTTCAAAATAAAAGTTTGTGATATATTAACCTTGAGATATCCTTCACAGTATATAAAAAAGTCAACTGAAATGGATCATAAACTTACTTATAAAAACTAGAACTATAAAATACATGCAAGAAAAGAGTCAGTCTTTATGATCATAAGTTATAGTTTTTTAGCTATAATACCAAAAGCATAAATCATAAAAATGAAATAGATAAAAAATAAAACATAGTACTTGATACTTCACTGCTGCAGTCTGGCTGCAGCAAAATAACCAGGGGGTGACGAGCAACTTGTATACATTGATACAGCAGGAGTGGGAGCCCTTTATTGTAGGACAGGAGGGGTATATATACATTCCACACAGCTTATTTTAATTAGCATAAACTAGATACAGCAGTCAACCAATAAGGAATCTCCACACTTAATGGCTCGCTGGCGTTACTTCACAAACCACTCCCTCTGGCAAAATGCCAGACGCCATCCCGACTTGTTTACAGACCCTAACACTTCACCCAAATATTTTCTTCCCTCTATACATTTATTAATGTCATATTACTTTTTAATTTTTGTTATAAAACTTCTACTTTGACTCAACTGACTTCTTATCTGTTCCTTGAAAATTTTCTCATTTCTCAAACTAGTAATGATTTCTCATGGCCCTCCCCCATCTGCATTCCGATACTTTGATCCTTGGTAATAAGAGTGTAAACTGGCACAATCACTTTTAAAGTGTGCCCCAGTGTCAATAAAGATGAATGTACACATGACCAATGACTCCACAGATCTACTCTTAGAAACATATCCAAATAGAAAATGAACAAATGCACATTGAATATTATGTGCAATTTTGTTCATAGTAGTGCTATTTATAATATCCCCAAATTTGGAAATCACTAAAGTGCTTGTCAAGATATACAAACAAATGCTGATATACAAATAAATAAATATGCAAATAAATAAACCCACATAACATATTTCTATAATCGATGAGAAGGAAGGAGCTACAACTATATGAGACAGAAAGGATGAGTCTCATAAGCAGTGTCATATGAAAGAATGCACACCTGTGATTCAGAGACTCAGGAGGCTTTAGGCAGGAGGTTCACAAGTTAGAGGCCAGTCTGGATGACTTATTGAGACCCTATCACAACATAAAAGTATTTTAAAAACTGGAGACGTGGCTCAGTGGCAAAACATCCCTGGGTTCAATCCTCAATACCAAAATATGAAAATAAAAATAAAAATCAGACACTAACGAGTATATATTGTATGAATCAGCTTAACTAAAATATCAAGGCAGGACAAGCCATATCATTAAATGTCAGGCTCCGGGTTATACCTGAGGGGAAGAGGAGTATACTGAATAAAAGATGTAAGAAAGAAAGAAGGAGAGAGAGATCATGTGGGATACTCGGAATGTTCTGTTCTGAATGCTCATTACACAACAGAAATTACATTTTATTCTGTGAAAATTTATTGAGTTGAACATTTATGTTAGTTATAGTACTTCATATGTATTATATTTAATAATTTTAAAAACTGATGACTTATCTAGATTACATATTTTGCCTTCCTTTGGCAAATTATATGTTCCACAATTAAAAAAAAAAAAAAAAGTTTCAGTGCCTGGAGCAGCAATTGACACATAGTACTGAATTACCAGTGGTATGATGATTCAAACAAACAAACATAAAAGATTGAATTTAAAGAAACTATAAATATAAAGCAGGCTAAAATAATCTTTTTCTCCTATGATTTTGGGATCCTTTTGCTTTTAGTTTTCCATGGAAATTTAGGTTCTGCTGCATTAAAACACATGGCAGAATGAAGCTGACGCAGAGGAATAACATACTCTTCCTAAGCCTCAGGAAATAGGAAAGGATAATGTGGAGGCTTTTGCTCTCCACTTAACTCTAGGAATCATAAGGAGAATTCATAATAATTATTATACATAATAATATACATATATAGAGAAATGGATACAGGAAAATGAAGAAAAATTGAAATACAGATTTTAAAATATTGGAATATTTTCATCCACAAATGAGTATCATGAGTTTTACCCTTTTGTTCCATGGATGTATGTGTGTATGTGTGAGTGTTTGTCTAGCTATACAAATTTTACAACTTCAATTATATATATATATACACACACACCATACACAAGAAAAATATTTTCACATATTTTACTAACCTGTCTGCATGACTAAGAAAATTCTTGCATTTAAAATATTACTTGAAAATCTAGAAAATCTGATATACATCCCAAGAATGTGCAAAAATTCTGGGAAATATGTGACTCAGGAAAAAAAAACTCAAACTTTTATGACAAGTTGTTAGTCTTGGAATTCAAGGGTTACAAAGAACAAACCAGAAAATAAAGGGTTAAATGTACTCTTAGAACCATATAAAGTTAGCAATGAACACCACCTAGATAGAGATGGCTTACCTACTCACTGAAGTTTTATGAATAAAGAAATACTGATCCAGGAAAGATTACTGAGTGTAATATACAATGGCTAGGACAGGTTATCAGTATTATCCAAAGAGATTCAAAGGCAGATGTGGGACGTGTTGAAGCAGGTTTGGGAGAGGACAGAGGCAAGTGTAGACCAAAGCACTAAAATGAAGAGTAGGTTCTTTACAGATTAGAATCAGGATGGAATCACTAAGGATCAAACATGATATTAATGAGGGTGGAGTGGATTCATTATATTTTTCATTCATTGCACTTTTATTGAATGCTTAACGTGTTTAGACACTCTACTAGATTCTGAACAGATAGTAAGTAGCAAAATTGAAATGATTTCCAACCAAATGTAGTTTGTAGACTTATAGGAAAGAGTGATGAACTCTATGTACAGCTACATATATACAAATGCACATATATACACACTTTGAAGGAAAACAAAATATAACTTACAGGAAAAAATGAGTGATATAAATAGGCTGGGTATTCAAGGTTCTCTCATAGTGTCATTTGAAAGGGATATTTTTGAACAGAAACTTATACAGTTAGGAGAAATGATCCAAATGAACTTTCAGGGGGATCTAAAACAGTGGGAAGTTCCTTGTTATGGTTTTGGATATGAAGTGTCCCCACAAAAGCTCCTGTGTTTGAAACATGATATACAATAAGAATTCATACCCAATTTGAATCAAATATATGATATGTCAAGATCATTGTATTGTCTTGAACAACTAAATAAATAAATAAATAAATAAAACAATATAGCAATCTTCCCAGGAGAATGATTAGACTGTGAGAGCAGTAACCTCCTAGGTGGATTCATCCATTTGATGGATTAATAATTTGAATGGACAACCGGGTGGTAACTCTAAGCAGGTGGAATGTGACTGCAGTAAATAGGTCAGTGGGAACCTAACCTGGGCCTATATCTGTTCCTGGTCCCTCTCTCTTTCTGCATTTTGGCATTTTGACTACAGAAATAAAAAGTTAAAACAATCCTAATGTATATTGAAGAACCAAAAATGATAAAGTGGCTGGAGAAAATGAGCTAAGAAAGATGTGGGAGTCAATGTTGGAGAAGAAGGCAGGAAAAAATTTTGTTTAGCCTTATAAAATATGTGGAGGCTTATGATTTTATCTTAAGTGCAACTAGGTATCTTTCCTGGTTTTAGGAATGACTTATCCAATTTAGGTTTAAAATATATGACTTTGAATTGTGTGGGGGAATAAAAATACAACAACGGAGTAAGAGTAGGAAGAGCAGGTAATGGGTAGAATATTATTGTATTAATTCAGTCAAGAAAGGTTGGTGATTCACACTAGAGTAGCAACACTTTAGAAAATAACAACTAAACAGATTTAAGACTATACTTTGAGGAAAACTGACATATATTAGTAATGAATTGGAAGTAGAAACTGAAGAAGAGGAAGCATAATAGAATAACAATAATTTCTTGGCAAAAACAGAGGGAAATAAGAACACCAAATTTTCAGGAAATTTTGAAGATTTCATATTTGATGTTTTTTAAGCTCTTGGGAGACATCCAAATAGGGTTGTTAGGTTGTCTCTTTGATACAGTTTAGTCTACAGCTCAAAAAAGAGTGCTGGCTTTGAAAAAAAAAAAAAAAACTTATGAGCCCTTGGCATTGATAGTGATGGTATTTGAAGTCATAAGTCTGAATCGAGAGAGAGTTCTACAAAGTAAAGAATACTGAGAAGAACTTCTTAGGTGGACAAAATGGGAAAAATAGTGTCATGGAAAATCAGGATACAAAAATCATTAAGAATCGAGGACTGGTCGTGTGCCCAAAGATTTCAAGTAAGGGAAGGACAAGAAAGGTCTAATGGATTTGGCATCATCTAGAGATCATCAATAACTTTGGCAAAATGTTGGTTGAAAGGTCTCAGACAAAACCAGACTGAAACGGGTCAAAACGTGAATAGAAAGTGAACAGGAGGAGGAGATCCACTGAGACGTTTGAGTAGAGAAGGGAGCAGAGATATTGACCTCTAGCTGGATGAAGATATGTGGCAAAGAAATTGTATGTCTTTAGGGGAAAAAATGGAAATTCTAAGGTGTTCTTAAATGCTGGAATTATTGATCAAGTGAAAACTAGAAAGGTAAAGAAGTAGGAAATAGAAAAAAGTCTATAAGAAGGTGAGAGGAGATGGATCCAGAGTATGTGTAACAATGGGACGATTATTCAAGGTCAGGCAGAAGGCACATAAGGTCATCATTGAGGTAAGGGAAGGACCTTGGTAGACAGTCCATGGTGAGTAGGACTAGCTTGCCCCTCCTTCCTGAAGATGGTTCTCTTGATGGCCTTAACCAGTTCCTTGTTACGAAGGCTGTAGATAATTGGATTGGCTAGTGGTGTCAATACAGAGTAGACCACAGCAAGTGTTCGGTCAAGAGTCAGCGAATAGCTCTTCTTTAGCCGCACATACATGAAGATGATGCTCCCAAAGAAGATGAGGACCACGATGAGATGGGAGGCGCATGTAGAGAAGGCCTTCTTCCTGCCCGCTGCTGTTTTTATCTTCAGCACTGCTCCAATAATTCTCCCGTAAGAAATCATGATAAAGAGAAAGGTGATGAGGATAATAAACGCGTTGACAGCAAAGTCCACCAGAACGTTAGTGGATGTGTCCTGGCAAGCCAGGCTCAGAAGAGGTGGAAAATCACAGAAGATGTGCTGGATTTCATTGCAGTCACAGAAGGGGAGCTGCGAGACCAGGATGACCTCAGAAATGGGACACAGGAAGCCACAAGTCCAACAGCCAGCAGCCATCTTGGCACAGAGTGCTGTGGTCATGATGGCAGGGTAGTGGAGGGGCCTGCAGATGGCCAGGTAGCGGTCATAGGCCATGGCGGTGAGAAGGTAACATTCAGAGGCCCCCAGGGAGTGGAAGAAGTAGGTCTGAAGGAGGCATCCTGCAAAGGAAATGGTCTTCTTCTCACTGAGAAGATTAGATAGCATCTTGGGGATGGTGGTGGCTGTGTACCACAACTCCAAGAAGGAGAGAACACTGACAAAGTGATACATGGGCTTGTGGAGGGCTCTGTCCAGTCGTATGACTAAGAAGATGAGTGCATTGCCACCAATGGTGAACAGGTAAGCCAACAATAGCATCCCAAAAAGCCAGCCCCTGACATGCCCCACACTGGGGAAGCCCAGGAGTACAAATTCATTCAGGCTTGAGTGGTTACGTTGCTCCATGAGAGACTGAGGTGAACAAGGAAGGGAGAAAAAACTGGATTAAGGGGACGGCCAAATCTAAGTCAAAACTCAATTTCTCTCTTTCTGTCTCTGTCTCTTAAAATCTAAAGTTAGCGCTTTAATTGCTATTATTATTAATACCACCCTAAAAACAATAAAAGCATTTATTCTAAATACATTCATGAGATAGATACCATTGTTAGGCTTATTTTATAGACGGAAAACTCAGGAATATAGAGGGTGGCAGGATGATGACACTTTTCCATTTTACATAGATACTATTTCTCAGAAACATAATTTGAATTTATGCACTTTAACTCCCTGCTATTTAATGTCTCTTTATAAATGTGAGTTTCCCAAACATCCCTTCCCCGCAGGTCACAGTTTTTCTCTAGTCAAGGCTAAAAGGATGAGTTTTGTCTATAAGATTAATATCATAGCAAGTTTTTCTCACTGTTCAGTACACTTTTATAATAATCGATTGAACAAATATGTGTCAGGTATAAGAAATTCAAAATTCAAGAAGGTATAATCTCTACCACCAGAAATCTTACAACCTATGCAGTCACATCTGTCAGTATTCTCAATATTACCTGTGAAGTACAAAACACTGCAGGGTACCCAGGGGCACATTTCTCAGACCAGGGTAAATGAAAAGGGTTCTCAAGTAAGCCCTGAGAGCCAGGCACCGTGGTGCACAACTGTAACTCCAGCCACCCAAGCTGAGGCTGGAGGATCATAAGTTTGAGGCCAGTCTGGGCAACTTAGTAAGATCCTGTCTGAAAATAAGAATAAAAGTTGGGAATGTAGCTGAGTAGTAAAGCACTCCTAAGTTTAATCCCCATTACCACAAAAGAAAAAAAAAGGATAAAATTATAGGTTTGATATTTTTAAATGTTAAATTCACTCAGAGCAATGAGCATTTTAGGAAATTTCTGCTAAACTACTTCTGCTCCACAGAGACTATACATTCATTTTTTTCCAATTATGGCAAACAGATATGTTAAAGTAACAATCCGTGCTTCTTTATCACTCCTGACTATTTGTTTCTGGTTTATCTTTCTTCCTTTTACCCATCTGGAAACCACATCTCATCCTTCAAAAATCAGATCAGATGTCAGATGTTAATGATTCTTTCCTCTCTCAAAAAAAAAAAAAAAAAGTTTCTTATTCCACTTTCTGTAGCCTCATAACCTTTACACTGTCTACTGTTTACACTGTTGTTATCTTTATATCAAATCTGTCTTTGTAAATTGGCAAAGTAATTGAGAGTAAATATAGCACTTTGTTAATTATTGCATATTCCCCTGCTTATAACTACAACAATAAACAGAACTGTAAACTCAATTCAGTTTTCTTAAATATACTTGAATTATTTTTCTGATGGCAATTTAAGTTACATTTTCCAACTGCACTTGAACACATCCTTCTTGTCCTCCCACATCTCAAGCTCAATACACCCAAATGAATCTAGCATCTCAAATCTGGTCTATTCTCACTTCCCCAGTCCTGTTTAAGGACTCATTATTGACTTCCACCCACCCACAGGAATTAAAGCAATATTCTTGATCATCTTTTGTGCACAAGGAACGTTATTGATGATGCTTCCTCTTTCTAAAATTGAGCTTGTCTGAAGTTGATTGTATGTGTAAGTCAAGGAAGGTTTAACAAGTACGGAATAATTTCAGGAGCACTCGGAAGACCTCTCAACCATAAATTCTTGTACCACCAAGAGTCTTTAAGCCCTCAAATGCAGAACCTGGGTAAGGCCTTCTCTAATGGAAGTCTTTCCAAATGCATCTGCTCCTGACAGTATCCTTTCCCTTCCCTTCCTTTTCATTGCTGATTTCTTTAGGTCTTAGCCACAGCTCCTATGTCATGCACGATTTTTTTTTTTTCCAGAAACTTCTACTCTAAACTATCTGTGCTAGAACCTAACCATTCTGTAGCAGCACTCAGGGCAACTTTCTGTCTCCTAACATTTTCAAACTAGGTATTAGTCAATCCCTTGATTATAGATTGAAATTAAGTATCAAATGGAAAGGAAGATGAACTTTAAAGTCTCTCCTGGATCTGATGCTCTAAGATCTAAAAACTGGGTATTCCAAGACCCAGTTATTTGTCAGCTTCCCACTAAACCAATTCCCTGATTTAAGAAGAATGCCTGTTTTCAAATCCCCGAGAGCCATCCCACCTCTCGGATTCCTGATCAACAGCTCGCGTGGGCCCCAGCTCACCTACTGCTGAGCATCATCTGCTTGGTCTTATCTGGCTTAGTATATATGTGGGAGATCCAGACTGGATCCAGTAGCCTTTTCTCCTCCTCAGTGATCCTTATCCTGCAGGTAGGGTTGCTAGAGTCAACACTGACAGTCTTAGGCCATTAGGGACACAAGGAAGGGAGAGACCTGAGTCCCAGAGGCAGGTGACAATTGGGCTCAGGGACAGGCTCCTGGGAGGGCCCTTGGAGGCAGGCCAAGTTTTACCCCCACCTGGGGAGCTGGGATCAGGGAGTACATGTTATGCTATCCCATTACCCTTCCTGCAAACCTCACCTCCACATCTCTAGTGACTTCTTAGGGTAGAAGCCTAATGTTTCCTTTAAAAACAAAAAGCCTCTTTAATAAGAGCTACTTCTTCTAAAATAAAGAAATAAATATGGGTTGCGGAGCCTCTATTTCGATTTTTGGTTCCAATACAACATCCATTTACTGAGCTTTTGGTAGGCAACCCATGGTATCCTAAGCACAATGCACATATTAACTGACAATATTCAGTATTACTCTATGAATAATTGAGTGATTATTGGGTTGGGAAGATTGTCAGTCCCATTTTACACCTGAGGAATGGAAGCACAGAGCATTTAACAATTTGCCCACAGTCACACAAATGGTGCTTCTGTCAGTATCTTAAACCAAAGCATTCTGATCCAGGCCTGTGGTCACCACTTCTAAGTACCATCACCTCCAGAAGCATTGATGGTGGTCAAAGAATCATAACCACGTCCACAGGGGCACAAAGTGGCACTTTCCTCCTGGCCTGTGCTCTTGACCACTACAGATTACCTGTGTGCAGTGAGGAAGTCACTTGTTTATTCAAATGTGTATTTTATCATGTTTAAGTGTGTGTTGTAAAAGTTAAGTGTGATAAAACTTATATCAACTGTAAAATGTGTTATTCTACCTTTTCTTGCTTCACTTATTAAGTGCAGGTATTTGACATGCTCCTTCAAATAACTTAGTGTAAGTAACTTAGCATCTCATGGCCTTATTTTCTCCACCTTGGAAGAGATCACATTTGAGTTACTTTGAGAATCAAACAGCATGCCAACGGCTTAAAGTCAAAAAGAAGGAACACACCTGTAGTTTGACAAAATTAGGTTCATTGACTTTTTCAATGAAGAGGAATTGTGAAGCATTTCAGTAAGAGGGTATTGGTAAAGGATTGTCAGAGGATGTGGACATGTTTCAGGTCACTTGGGGAGGATTCAAGGAAGCAGCGTTTGCTGAGGATTGGGTTCTGTCAGTTACTGGGGCCTGAAACATCTAGAAGGCAGACTGAAGCTAGCATTGACCAAGACAGGGAAGCTATTCATATTAGCTAGGAGAGGAAAAAATATTCTGGTTTGTATAGTGATCTTGTTTTTGTTTGTATTTAAACAGAGTAAATGGTTTTCCCCACACCCTCACGATATCACGTAGTCACAGAGTGACCCTGTCTGATGCTGGTATTCCATTGAGAACGTCTCTGCCTTTCTCTTTCTCAGATAAAATCCATAAGTGCTGAAATTTAAAGTCTGGCTTATAGTTGGTGATCTATAAACTTTAAGTTTCTCCCCATGACCATTATACTATTTTAGTTTTTAATGTTTCCAACCTTAACTGAAACTCCCCTTCTTGAGTTCACCATATTACAAAATAACTAAAATAAATGTGTGATTTTGAATTGCTTAAAATTCAATTTTCATTAATTAAATCTATCTACTTGTCACTTCCTCTAATTGGTCTTCTAACAGAGAATTAATGTCTGGAATATATGAAGAACTCAAAAAGAAAACCACATAAAAATAAAACCCTAAATAAACAAAACACATATTTCTCAGAAGAAGTACTAATGGCTGCTAAGTATATAAAGAAATGTTCAACATCTTTAGCCATTTGAAAATGCAAATTAAAAACTACATTGAGCTGGACGTGGTAGTTCACACCTGTCATCCCAGCAACTCAGGAGTCTGAGACAGAAGGATCACAAGTTTGAAGCCAGCCTAGACAACTTAGGACATCCTATCTCATAAAAATATATATACATTAAAAATGGCTGCAGGCTGGGCACAGTGATGCATGCCTATAACCCCAGTGGCTCAGGAGGCTGAGTCAGGAGGATCACAAGTTCAAAGCCAGCCTCAGCAACTTAGCGAGACCCTAAGCATGAGACCCTGTCTCTAAATAAAATATAAAAAAAAAAAGATCTGGAGATGTAGTTCAGTGGTTAAGTGCCACTGGGTTCAATCCTCATACCAAAAAAAAAAAAAAAAAAAAAAAAATGGGGCTGTAGCTCAATGGTAGAGCATCCCTGGGCTCAATTTCCAGTGCTAAGGGGGCGGGGAAGGGGTGCTACCTTGCGACTCTAACCCAGCTCAATCAGAATGGTAATCATCAAAAACACAAATAACAATAAATGCTTGCAGGATGTGAAGAAAAAGCAACCCTTATACATTGTTGGTCATCATATAAACTAAGGCAGATCTGCAAACACGGGAACACAGTTTTCTGTCTGGTCTTAGTCTCTTCTTCTACAGAACAGCCTTTAACCAACCTACATGTATATTGGAGTCCCCTTGACTTATGGGGGTCACTTTCTCAAATTGGCTTTGGTTTGTCACTGTCTCGCTCTCTGAAAGGAGCAGAAAGGCTACAGACATTTCACATAAAAAGAGAAATCAGCTAAGTTGCCCAAGTTTTAGGGGCTCACGGTTTCTGAGTTCTCGGTCCATAGAAGACCAGCTCCACTCCTGGGGGGGCTCGAGGTGAGGCTGAACATCATGGCGGAAGAGTGTGGCAGAGGAAAGCAGCTCACGTGGTGCTCTGAAAGCAGGAAGAGAGACTTCACTTTCCAGGTACAAACTATATACCCCCATAGTCACGCCCCCCAATGAACCACTTCCTCCAGCCATGCCCCACCTGCCTCCAATTACCACTCAATTTATCTCATCAGGGATTAATTCACTGATTAGATTTTTCCTCCAAACTTCCTTGCATTGTCTCACATGTGACGTTTTTGAGGACACTTCACATTCAAACCACAACAGATCCATTTTACCAAGGTGAATTCTCCTTGTCCTTCTGTTATTCACTTCTAACCTCACCTCTTCAAGGAAGTCTGACTTAACCACTGTGTAAATATTTTTTCCCCAATCCTTATTTTGCATCCCAGTTATTCTTTTTATAGCCTCAACCATAATTTAAATTACATAGTTATATGTTTCTCTCACCAAAAAATCAAAAAGTTCGTGAGGTCAGGGACCAATTTTTCTTCGACACCATCATTCAGTACCTGGTATTGTTCCTGGCACATCCAATAACTACTTGTTGGACTAATCAAGGAAAGGCTTGTCTGACTTTCCCCAGTCCACTCTCCGCACACACACACATACACAACATTTACACCCAGGTTAGGCCAAATGCTCTGGGCTTAGGTATCCAGAGCACTCTCTATTTCTGAATTCATCCCATTTCTAACAATTCATTCAGTGTCGTTATTTCTGAATCGTAAGTGCAGAAACCATTTTTATTTGTTCCATATTTGTTCAACACCATATCTGTACACAATGTCTGGCAGAGAGAAGGCATTAAATATACTTAATAAATGGCTGTAGTCAACATAGCTTCTCCTATCGGTACTCACTGAAAAGGGTTTTGTTATGGTCATTGTACTTGCTCTTTTTGTTTTGACACCAAACACAAGACCAATTTCTGCCTCCATTGGAATTCATCTTGTGGAATTTAACGTATTTTCCCAGTGCTCGGAGTTATTTTTAGATTTTGATTCTGCCAGTGCCCTTTTTATGCCTTCTATTCACTTTAGGTTAACTACAATTTGACAAGTGTGCTATTTAGCTTCTGGTCTGTTATTAGTTATCACTGTTGATTCAGGAGAGTTCACTGTGGCAGACCCGTGGGTCCTTCTCTTTAAAGTCATGAAATTAACATGCATTAGGGCAAGTTATTCATCCAGCTGGTAAACTCTCATAACCACACTCTCATCCAACCAACATTTTCCTTCTCTCCTTCTACTGTATCTGCAACGTGTCCATAGGACTGGGATCATGAAGGCAGAATGAGAGGAAAGGTAAGGAGCGTTGGTATTAATTAAACAGAGCTAGGAAGGGCATGATATAAAATATCTAAGGAAGCCATCTCAGAATTCAGAATCCCAGTGGAGAGATGCCAAATCGGAAAGCAACATGTAGTTGGTATGTGACCACTTATTAATTTGTCCTGAGACTATCGTCTGTTCTAAGATTTAAAAGTCTCTAAGGCTGGAAAGCAAACTTTAAAGTAAAAACAGTATTGTCTTAGTACAACTAGATTAAAAGTATACATGGCTAAGATAAAAATTCAATCAATATAAAGTTTACCAGCCTATACTTACAGAATGTCAGGTACATACTTTAGGGCAATTGTGGGCAAATGTTTCCTTAAAGCGGCAGAAAATAAATATTTTAGACCTTGCAAGTCCTACAGTCTCTGTCACTATTTAACTCTGCTGTTGTAGCACACACGTAGTCACCGGCAATATGGAAAGGAATGGATGTCTCTGTCCTCTCATAGAACTTTATTTACAAAAACAGACAGCAGATTTTATTCAGTCCACAGGCCAGAGTTAGATCCAGGGTCATAATATGGTAACCCATTACATGCATAACACACCACACACACACACACACAAAAAAAAAAAAAAAAAAAAAACCATTTTATTTTGAATAACATTTCTCTAATTTTAGAACTTTCAAAATGCTCCCATTTGATACAATCCCTGAAAAGATATCTCACCCTCCTCCAGAAAGTATTCATCAAAAAGTTCCAAATGCATAAAGAGAAAATGCACATTCTCATACAAGTTTTCTCTTTGGGCTTCAGTGTGTTTTTACAACGTGCACATTTGCAGCTCAATACCTGTTCATCCTGGCACTTAGAACACATAGGCAGCGTCCTTTAGGTGAGTGGGCTATGGTAGAGTCAACTCCAGCCAACCTGGAGATGCACTGGTAACAGAAGGGATGACCTTTGAAGAAGGAAAATTAAAAATAAGAATATCCATCTATGAGGAAAGAAATAAGCTATAAATGAAAGAAAATCTTTTAAAAAGCATATTATTTGAATATCAGTTTATTCAGAAACTTTCATAAATCTCTTGATCATTGTTGATAGGAGAGGCATAAAATAAAATTATATAAAATCCTGTAAACTAGACAATTGTGCACACTGATCAAATTGAAGTAAAGTTAGTGAGATTGGCATTACCTCCCTCAGCTTGCTAATCTGTCCTAACCACAAAACTCATGTTTTGTTTCTATGCATTCTAGAAAGAAGAATATCGATGTTAAGTTTTGTTATGCATATAAAATATAAACCGACACGTTTGTCATGAGCTGTAAAACACTATTTAGTAGATTCTAAGATGTCATAAAGCATTCCAGTATGAAGGATTTAGAGTGGTTCATAGCATATTTATGATTAATCATTTCAGATGTATCTGAATTTGATGCTTCCCCTTCAGAGAAAAACAACTTAGCTATTGCTTTACAAGAGAAAAATTATAAACATTCAGAAGAGATTTTAATTTTGAAAGCCATGGTTACATTTTATTGTCTTACTTAACTCGACTTTATAGCAACCTTGAAAAAAATTAAAAATGCTCTGACAATTTTTAAGCTGAACCCAATGTGGAGCTTTTTATTAACTCTAACAGGCACCCTATGACCTTCTGCTCAAATTTTCAAATTCTGAATACTTTTAAGCTTCTTGTATAGATTCAATACCCTTCCACATGGCCCATTATAGTTCTCTTTCTGAAAAGCTATCAGAGGAAAACTTCAGATTCAAGAAAGCATTGTATCATGTAAACCAAAGCTTAATCTATAATGTCTTCTTATACTATCACCCTCATATGCCACTGAGACTAACAAACATACTCTTATAAGTCTCAATCACTTGAGGGTTGGTGGAAATACCTATCACTACCATATACCACCTTTTCTCCTTTTCTATTTTCTTAAATGTCATGAATAGGCTTGACTTTGGAAAAAGTTTATCAAATTTTCACAAATACATTTTCAGGATTTCATATCAAATTTTATTTCATCAATAGGTTAGAGAAAATAACTTTTTTCTGATATAAATTTCCCCATCCATGAATATGCTCTATCACACTTATTTATAAAAGTGGAAATAACTTTAAATATAAATGTATTATTTTCCAAAAAAAGTCTTGAACTTCTCTTAGGATACACACACACACACACACACACACACACACACACACACACATATGTGGTCTCTATTATAAATGCTGTCTCTTTATTTGCATTTTCTGATTGTTACTGTTTTTCAATAATACAATTAGCTTCATTTTTTACTATTGCATTGTATCACTGTTGCCCACCATTCTGAGCTCTGCTTTATTCGTGATTATGTATGTTTCCATAGAAATAAGAATATCTATAATTAATTTTTTTTCTTCCTTTTTCTTTTTTTATTTGTTACACTAGTTAGTATATCCTGCACAATATTAAATAGAAGTTATATTAGCCATTAATCTTGTTCTGTTTTTGATCTTCAAGGAAAATTTTTTCACACTTTTCTCTTTGGTCTGTTACTTTATTTAAAAGATGCTCTTTATCAGAATAAAGAAGTTTCTATTTGTAGTTTTGTGGGAAGCTATCAGTCGGAAATGCGTGAGAACCTTTTTTTTTAGCATCATAGCCAGTGAGAAGGTAGATCTGGCACTAGGAACTCCCTCTGTCGCTCCCACTGAGATGGATGGCCCAGAGCAAGTGAACCGCCCCTCCACTCTGCCAGAAAGGTGCCTTGCAGCAATGGAGATGTGTGTAACTGAGCAGCCTACCTGCCCCCATCTCTATCCTGATTTGGTGAAGAACTTTCTGTCAAAAGCTTTTGATGTTTTCCGATATTTAAAAAAAAAAAAAAAAAAGCCATTGGGCTCCTTTCCTTGTTAGAAGCTGGACCTGTTGGTCATCTTTGCTGGTCTCTGCCCCCTCTTTGAAACCACCTCTCTATGTTCTGTGGTCATTTCGCCATTCTACTTTTCTTAGCTTTAATTTCTTAGCTAGCCCCTCCTGCTGAAGGAAACCCATTCCCTTGCAGAGGAAGGGGTGCGGCTGTGGCTCAGCGGTGAAGCGCTTGCCCAGCATGTGTAAGGCACTGGTTCAATTCTCAGTGCTACCTATAAATAAATAAAGTAAAGGTCCATTAACAACTCAAAAATATTTTTTTTAAAAAAAGCAGAGAAAGAAAGAGAAGCTATAGACAAAATATAACCCCCCCCTAAAAAAAAAAGAAAAAATACAAAATAAAATCCCCTACTTCCTCCAGCTGGGCCTGACCTGCCTACATTACCACCCAGTAATCTGTTCGCATCATTAGTCCATCAAGTGGGATGGGACTGCAGCTCTCATAACCTAATCCTTTTGCCTCTGAACACTGCCACATTGCCTAACATGAACTTTTTGAGGCTCACGTGATATCCAAGCCATAACAAAAGAAAGTGGGTGGAAAACCTGGTTGCTACTCCAGTCCCAGTCTGTTTTCAAATTGCTGAGGAACTGTTGTTACTTCCTACCTCTTACCTTAGTTTTCCATTATGTGGTTATGGAGCCGTTTGAGTCAGATGGTTAAATGAGTCAACATCTTAAATGCTGTCCAAATAAAAAAATCAATGATTCAGTGACTTCCTGGTGGCATTCAGTAACTAGGAAGTTTGCTCAAAGGGAAATTTCAAAAGTAACGTGTTGGTTTAACCTGAGACTTGAACGGAGCCTCTTCTCACCACAAAAGAAAAAAACTGCTTTCACGTGGGAAAGGAAAGAATCCCAGTTTTCCCATCTACTGTTACTGCTTATCTCTCCACAAGATGGATTTTTATTATTTCATAATGTTTCACATTATATAGGACCCACATAGTCCATATTTGGGCTAGATGACTGAAAAAAAAAAAACTCAAATTGAGAACTTATTCAAAAATAGGAAACACAAACCTATTCACCATCACTAAAAAGGGTGGCAAAGAAGAAAAAGTACTGTATAGTTTTTACCTGAAATGAGGGTTTTATTTGTTTGTTTGGTTTTTTTTTTGTGTGTGTGTTGTATTTTCAGTAGGGTTATAGTCATGTTATCCAGGGACAATCATAGGAAGATCTTTCAAATCTACCTCTGGTCTGAAGAGACCCTTCAGACAAGTATCACCTGGATGCTCAGGGTTTGAGGATTCCAAAATTGGGGGAAAATGTCTGAGTAAAACTGTGAGACTCATTTTTTCCCCCTCATTCCCTTCCTGTCAGTACCTGTTATTGCATATAAGCATAGAGTAAAATTTAAGTTTATTTCCTGGTGTTAGGCAACATGTTGCTTACTGGTGTGTGTGTGTGTGTGTGTGTGAGTGTGTGTGTGTGTAGGGAAGAAAGTGGGAGATAGGAGAGAGAAAAAGTGAGTCAGTTGCTTCCTTAAAACACAATGATGATCAGCTCCTTGAAAACAGAAAGTGTTCCTGTTTTGGTTTTTCTTTTTTTTTTTTTTTTTACATATTCTCTTGGTTCCTGGAGCAATTTTTGCACACAGGGGACTCCATTGATGATGTTTCCTGGTTGACTTACTTATTTCAAATTCAAAGTACAAGATGGATATCTATAGCTCAGTTCAGACCATCAATGTACTGAGCATCGTTGTGTTCAGTGTCCTGTTAGACAAATTCTCTTCTCCACCTTAAAACATGTTTTCCTATGAGATCACTCAAGAACACTCGACTTCATATTCTTGTGGGCACTCTTTTCATGTTCAGTTCATTTCTGAACATTTATCCCAGGTGTCCTTATATGTTTCTTTTAGTTAATCTCACTTACCACCTTCTTGATCCTAAGTATCCAGTCTTGATTACAACCACAGTGTCAATGTCGGTTCTTCAAATTTTCTCAGCACAAACCCAAACTCTGTCTACCTAGAAATTTGTGTTTCTTTCTAATTATTGGTTTTGCTATTTCTTCACTTATGTGGTCTTTCTCCCCTATTAGTAGATCCAGGTGTTAGGTGCAGGACAGGCTGAGTAAGTTGTCCACAGGGCATGCCAAATAAAGTTAGCTGCAGGATGACCTGGTCACTCAAACCCTCTGTCTGGCTCTTTATCACCTGTTTGCTTCAAGCCCAAATGCCCAAGCCCCTGCTCCAGGCTGAGCGCTTCGCCCCCCCTGCTCAAGGCCGAACACTTAACCCCCCTTGTGCCAACAAGGCAGCTTGCAGACCCAGAGACCTCATTAGATTTGGGCTATAAAAACTCCCTCCTGCCGGCCCCCTCTCTCTCTTGCTTTCTCTATCTCTCTTGCTATTTCTCTTGCTTTCTCTGTCTCTCTCTCTTGCTCTCTCTTGCTTTCTCTCTCTTTCTCTCTCTCTTCTCTTTCTCTCTCTTCTCCTCTGTTGCACTGCTGCAATAAAGATCTCTTGGTTGCTCTGAGTGTTGTGGTCACTTTCCTTTCACCAGGGACTATGTTTCTCCTCCCTCTATATTTCTCAATTTGCCCTAATCCAAGAATCAGTCCATTTTAATTGTACATTTCACAGAGTATTTGAATAATAAATTGGTTTCCTTGGCTAATCAATTAAATCCTACAATTACCAAATGGATGAACCATCACCTTAAAGGACCTCAGGGTGTCTTCAATACAGTCCTCATCCTCTGGATGACCCTCCTAACAGCCTCTTTCACCTCCTTGTTACGAAGAGTATAAATGATAGGGTTAAGAAAAGGGGTAAGAAAAGTGTACACCAAGGCGATGAGTTTGCCTCTGCCCTCAGCTCGGATCTCAGGTGGCCCAACATATACAATGAAGGCAGATCCAAAGAAGAGCGTCACCACAATTATATGGGAGGAGCAGGTGGAGAAGGCCTTGGCACGACTGGCAGCGGAGGGCAGCCTCAGCACAGCCCTCAGGATGCCCCCATAGAGTCCCAAAATGATAACAAGATTGCATGTATTGATCATGCCAATCACTGTAATATAGACCCGAGCGTGCCAGCTGGTGTCCACACACGCCAACCGCATTAGCGGTGCCAGGTCACAAAAGTAATGGGCTACCTCCCTCAGGCAGTAGGGCAGAGTGGCAGTGAGGCTGGCTGGCACAAGTGCAGCTGAGAAGCCAGCCACCCAGGTGGCCCCTGCTAGCCACAGCCGTACCTGTCTGCTCATGAGTGCATGGTAGCGCAGTGGGCGGCAGATGGCCAGGTAGCGGTCCAGCGCCATGACTCCCAACAGGTAACACTCAGTCATGCCCAAGGAATGGAAGACATACAGCTGGAGGAAGCAGGCGACCGACGGGATGGGTGAGCGCCCGTGGAGCAAGGTGTGCAGCAGTGTGGGCACCGTGGTGCTGACATACCAGAGTTCCAGGAAAGAGAGGACACTGATGAAGAAGTACATGGGTGTGGACAGTCCAGAATCTGCGTGAACCACAACAATGATGAACAAGTTCCCTGCCAGAGTGAGGAGATAAATGCATAGGGTCCCCAAGAAAGCAAGAGGTCCTAGTGTCTCAGAGGTAGTAAAACCGGCAAGGATGAAAGTCTGGGTCCAAGTCAGGTTGAGATGATCCATGATTCTCGGAATGAGGGGTAAAGGGTAGAAGATGTAGGACTTTAGGATTCTTCCTTTTGGAAATTTCTTCAGAACCTCAAAAATAGAATATATGTACAGAAAAATAATTTACATATTATCAAAACAATTTCCAACTTTGTAAAAGAGAAACTGAATGCTAGAAATAGAGAAGACTCACTCAATATCCCTTGCTAACAGTAGGAGTGGAGTTTGGGTCCCTTGATGCACAGTTCAGCACTTGTCCTGTTGAAGAGCTAGGGCACCAGAGTCTTTGCCCCAGGATTTTCTCCCACATTCTCTACCAAGAAAAGAGAGAGGGAAAGGGAGAAGGAGAGGGAGGGAGGGAGGGAGGGAGAGAGAGAGAGAGAGAGAGAGATATGAAAATTCTCTTGCTTATCATCCTATAGTCCTTAATGAAAATTACCAAGATTCTTTAAAATATCCACCCATTGTATATGCTGTAGCCAACATCTGGCCATTCTGAACTGGGGGAAGGGGACATATACTTTTTAAGATGTCATTGCTAAGGCTTTTTGGTGGGGAATCTTTCTAGAACTCAACAATGTTCTCATTAAGGCTGAAGGAAGCTGGGTGTGGTGGTGCACCCCTGTAATCCCAGCAGCTGGAGAGGCTGAGGCAGGAGTTCAAAGCAAAAGCACAATGCTAAGCAATCCAGTGAGACCCTGTGCCTAAATGAAATGCAAAATAGGGCTGGGGACGTGGCTCAGTGGTCAGGTGCCCCTGAGTTCAATCCCCGGTACCCACCCACCCCCACCAAATAAGAAAAGGCTGAAGGAGGAGGAGATTGGAAAGAAAGAAATAGGAGTCTGTGGGATCATTTCAAATTCAGAACTGCAGAACAGGATAAGAATCAATGGGCAGACAGGCTATATTTTAAGGAAGGATCTCAAAGGACACATGCATCAGGAATTCTAAAGGGGTTAGGGAGAGCAGAGAATTGATGAGGTAAGACCCATAGGGTGTAGGCCAAGAAGGGCTGAAACAAAGCAAGCATTCTTTTGGGAACTGGCTTTTAAAACTTGTTCTGCCACTAACTCAGAATGAATATTGGGCCTGACCATTTCTCCCCTCTTTATTCAACTTTCTTTAAAATGAAGAAGTTTAAATAGGTATTTTATAAAGCCCTTTATAACCCATTAGGTCTGTAATTCTCTGGAGTCATTGAAAAATGCTTATGAGGTTAGCGTGGAGGTGTGTGCTCTGCATCAATATCCCTGGAGTTTTACTCCCACACTTTAACAGACCATATTTGGAAAAGGTTAAAACCACCCGCTAGTTCTCTTCTTCAGTTATGCTCATATCATCTGCACCTCCATTGCGCATTACCTGACTGTTTTAATGACAATATAACTTGTTGCATGCTCCTTAGCAACCTCTCTGCCCCAATGCTTCCCTCATTATATTTCATGTTTCTGGAAATGTGCATCTCCCTAGAGTCGCTAAGGCTACCTCTCAATATTGGTCCCTCTGGAGCAGGAAGTTGGGCACAGAGATATGACAGAGATGAACTCTATTTCTCCAATGACTGGTTTCAGCTTCGCAGTTCTCATTTTTGGATTCTGGAACTCAATCCCAGGGATATGGCCTCTTCTGGGCCACTAGAAGCTTTGCAGTTATCATAGAGCGTTGCGTTAAAGAGGAAAATCCAGTTTGATATCCCTGTGCATGTATGGTGAATAACACCTCGGACACCCCAGAAACGATTTCATCTTCTTAAAATTTTTCTTTGCAAGGAGATTTCTCAGCCAACACTACTAATATCCCTGCACGATTAACTCCCTTAGGTGCCACCATTACTTTTGTGCTGATCGACTCTACCTTCCTCTTCTTATCAGCACCCACCTCCACTGGGTTCACATCGTTTATTCATTGTTCTGATCATTGCTTATTGAATAGTTAAAACACTGTTCTAATTGCAGTGTTCAAAGTCTCCATTGGCAAGATTGCTACGATTAGTTTTTCCACCACCATCATTATTTTTATCCTGGAAGGCCTCGTTAGAATAAGCTACTGTTTCACGATCATTTATACCTATATTCTCAATATCCACAATTCTCAATATTCTCATCAAAAATCTTGATATTAACATGTGAGCTTTGATCTCAGCTGGGTACCATCTCTCAATGCGTACTTGAATGAATAGAAAGTCCAGATAAATAATAGAATAATGGCATTTATCTATTAGGATTAGGTATTTGAATCATTTACAGATCCAATTTTTTTTTTTTAATTTTTAGACACAGATGGGTATAAGGCAGTCACTGAATACATTTGAGGCAAGAAGGTAATTATAAAAGATTAATAAGCAGATCCCATTAAATGGAATGAAAATATTGCATGTCTTGCGATTAATCTGGAAAAGCTTCTTGCAAGAGGTGGAAGTTTTTGAGCCAAAAGAAAGGAAGATATTTGCTTGTGAAAGTGCAGAAGTAACTTCAGAATGGGAAGAGCCTTTCTTAAGTAGTTGGCAATCTGGTTCTCATTCAGCCTTAATCAGCATTGAGCCTGTACCCCACTTCCTCTGAAATACCTGACCATTCTCTGGGATAGAGACTTGCAAGCACCAATCACTGCATGACTGTCTCTCTAGTGGCCCCAAACATCAAGACACCCCTTGATTTTATCATTATTTCCTGAATCTGTATAAGATAGTCATCTCTCTAGACTCTACAAATAAATGGTTAGGCTGTGCTCAGAGTGGCCACATTAATATTGCTTTTATTCCTCTATAAACTTTTATACTTCTACTTTTCTCTTGTGTGAAAGTCTGAGACAGACTTTTCATATCACTTGTATATCTGGATGTAATTCTTCCATTTGTACGTCTGAATGGCTTGGTATTAACTGATTGGACTCCAATTCCCATGCACTATGTCCCTCAGCAGAATATTAATCTAATATAAATTCCTGGCATAGAATCATAGACATTTTCCAGGATCAGTTATATTGAAATACGTATTTAAGGATCGAGGCTTCCACATGTGTTCCTGGTGTAGTTGAGAAAGTTCTTGGTCTCTCTCATGTCTTGCCTCTAAGAGTACTTAACTCAGCATTTACTCTGTATCAGGAATGAAGCAAGCAGAAAGAAGGAGTCCTAGCCAGGCATGGTGGTGCACACCTGTAATCCTAACTACTTGGGAGGGTGAGGCAGGAGGAGCTTAAGTTCAAGGCCATTATCAGACGTCTTAGCAAGACAATCTCTCAAAATAAGAGATACTGTTCAATCTTCAGTACTAAAAGAAAAAAAAAAAATCCT
Source organism: Callospermophilus lateralis (assembly GCF_048772815.1). NCBI lineage: Eukaryota > Metazoa > Chordata > Mammalia > Rodentia > Sciuridae > Callospermophilus > Callospermophilus lateralis. The sequence goes on from NC_135311.1 coordinate 11,128,936, forward strand.
GATATCTCTCTCAGGTAATTCATTCATTATTTGGGAGAAAGATGACATCTTCTATTACGTATATTAAAAATTTTAGGGAAGAAAAGCAGGATTTGACATGCTGAAATATGAAAAAATAATATATGTTTATTAGAAATTAGAAAACAATAGATGTGAAATTTTTCAAGTATTAAGATTATAAAGGATTTTAGAAATGCATTCATGTAAACATTTTAATGTGCTATATTTATATGTAATACATTATTTTATAACACAACTTAAAGATTAAAAATGATATGAAGCACAAATAAAATAATGTGAGAAACAGGGAAAATCACAATCATTCATTTATTTAATATGATTTTTTAAATTTTTTTTTTTTTTTTTTGCTCCAGGCCTTATTCTAGGACCTGGGTAAGATGCACAAAACACCGTACTTTTCCTAAGATATTTACTGTATTGCCATGCAGAGTAGGTGAGGCTGACTCTCAAATTAAGTCAATTATACAAAAAATAAGGTTTTTTTCCGCATAAGACAAAATTTCCACCTCACACATAGGATAGATTTGAAATTTAAAACTACAATGAGATATAATGTATCATTTTTTTATCCATTTTTGATGGAAGAACTAAATTATATAATTGCTTTTGAAGAATATTTACCCAAATTATATATGCACTATGATCCAGGAATTCCTCTTTTAGAAATTTTTGTGTACATATGTATGAAATGATACACATACAAGGTTATTCTTAACAATGTCGTTTTTAATAGCCAAAGACCAGAAGCAACACAAGACTTCTTATATAAAGTACTAGTTAAATTAAACACAATGGAGTGCTATGAGCTATTTTTTCATGTGAGAGGGGGTAATCTCTAAAGAAGAAGAAGAAGAAGAGGAGGAGGAGGAGGAGGAGGAGTAATGATTAGAATTATTTCTAATATTTCCTATTAAGAAAAGGAAAAATAAGGAGAGAACAAAGTATATATTAAAGAGCCTATACATAATAATGGAAGATAAATATTCATCTCTTCTGAATTTTACAAAAGAAAAACAGTAATCATACAGGGAAAGTGGCCTCTCTCTCAGGGTTAAGTAAGGATACAAAGAGATGAAGCAAGACTTGTGTTTTGTAAATACTGTTGGATTGCTTTGATTTGGGGACCCTTTAGGCATTAGTTATTTGAATAAATAATTGTGTTTTTAAATAACTCTGTAAGAAGTAATGTATTGTGTCCATATGTCATTGTGTGAGACAGCTCTGGGACCTGTCTTCCAGGGCACTCGTTAATAGCACCTCCTTTTGCTCTTTACATCCTGGGATTTAGACTACAGACTATTTAAATGCACTCCATGACAATGTCAGCCTTAAAATCAGTGCAGAGGTAATGGTGTGATGGTGCCACCAACTGTTTAGTCCTGGCTTCTTATAGTTTTCTGTCCTACCAGAGTCACAATTTGGATGTCACCATGGGAGAAGTGGCAACTCTGCATGCATGTTATTTATGTATGCTGAGAATCTCTGTGCTAAGGATGACCTAAACTTTCTATTCCAAAGGGAAAAACCTAGAAAACCCTTAAGAAATAAAAAGATTGTAGAATGAAAGGCAAGGGGACTTTGAAGTTATGAATGGGTTTCTAAAAGAGATCTTGTCCTGGTATTTAAGTTATGGGAGAACTTCATATCTGCCATAGTAATTCCACTCTTAAGAGGTTATCCATCCATTCATTCATTGTTTACATATGAATGAATGGTAAGCATTGTGCTAGAAACCAACGGTGTGGTATCTGCTGCCCTGAGTTGCTGCATGAAACTATGTCCCCACAGTAGAAGTCTAAGTGCCCCAGGCTTGCCACAAGGTACAGACTCCACAGAGATAGGGCTCATAGAGCTATCAATTACTGTGCCCCAAGCCATTGCAAGGGCAGGCAGTTTCCAGCCATTCTTTAGTGCTGCTACCACAGGAAACCACAGAAGTCCTGTTGTGCTCACAGCCACTCGTGGAAAACAAAAAAAGTCGTTGGAGGAACTTATGGTGCAAGACAGCCAGAACTGAAGCCCCAGAGCACGAGATTTAGAAGGCAACAGAGTGGAAAATTGCACCTAGCGTTTAGCAAAGTGGCAGAGACTTCACGAAAGCAGAAGGAGACTGAGGGTTACGCAAAAATGATGCTGGATGCTTAAGTCAAAATGAGAAGCATCATTTGGACTAGTGCCAGGTCTGTCAGCCTCACACATAGCACAAAAGTGAGATATGTGTAAAACTAAGCATTCTTAAGGAAATAGATCCCACTACAGAAACCTATGTGGAAAACATTTGAATAATGATTGATATTTACATGGCAATTAAAATTCTATTGTTCTGCCTATTTTGCAGATAAGGAAACCCAGACACAGGGAAGTTTAATGTGGTGCTTAAGATCACACAGTTAGTGGTAGAATTACTGCCTGAGCCCAGGCAGAAAGACTTCAAGGTCTCTTCTCTAACCACCACACCACTCTGAGAAAAAAATAAGGCTAATTGTTTACTAAACACTTAATATTGCTATTTCAAATCATTTTAGAAGATTTTCTCATAGATGTTTCTAAAGAAAACAAAACTAAGGTCAAAGGAAAGTTATATTGTTTGCTTGTCCAGCATCGAATAGGTAAAATAAATGGCAATACTGGGGTTTGAAACAACAAATCCTCTCTTGTTCTCAGTTTACTCAGATCTTCTCCATTTTTTCTCACCCTGCTTCCTTTAAGAAGTGTTGCAATCAGAGAGCAGAAACTCTCTAAGCTGGAAGGAATGTGAGCAGTCATCCCCAGCCAGCCACTCACAGTTGCAGACAGAGGCCAAGTGAGGCTTGCCAAGGTCACTCAGCCATCTGGAGTAGATTTAAAGTGGAACCTGCGTCTCTTTACAGCAATTCCAGTAATATTTCTATTTTCATTATGTAAATGTTGGACTGAATCTTCTTTCTTCAGAGGAATATTATGAAGATTAAATTAAAATGTGTTTGAAGCAACCGTTACTGTTTCTGACTTAGGGCAGGCATTTAAAAAAAAAAAAAAAAAAAAAGAATCGATTTTTTTTTTAAGCAGTGAGACAAATAAGAAGGAGAAAAATGAACACCAGTGTGCAAGGTCCCCACGGCACCCAGTCTCTGCCAAGGTTCTGTTCTGCCTTTCTCATTGATTATCTGAGCATCCTTTGGCAGGCATTTGGTGATTTGAATTCACATATTATGAAAGTATGAAGGTTGAATTTCATCGGTGATTCCCAGACTCTGCTCAGTGGAGGAAAGCTGGAGAAACTGGGACAATACAGAAGTAGTTTGTGATCTGAGCATGGGGTCCTCATCTCTGCTTTGTGTTTAAGTCTCTTTCTACTTTTTAATCACAGGTAAGACTGGCAAAGCTTTTTGTTGGTTCACTGCTGATCTTCAAATATGGCTCCAAGTCCTGTTTTAATGTGAACTCCCCGACGGTGGAAGAGAGCCCTGACAGCATTCTTCAGTTCCCTACCTGGTGGCATATATTTTCCCTCCCTGTGGCATTTCTTCCGCCATTCAATTGGGAAGGAATCAGAGACCTTATCTCCTCTCTACCTACCTGTGCCACCTTAGATCAGTCTGGAGTTTGCAGCATTTTTTTGACCTAATAATCAGATTGATCGTGTTGTCGTTGTTTACTGACTCAGACCAGATGATCGACTGACCAAACAGCTGATTCGCCCAGTTACCCGGAATCTGGATTATGCCAGGTGAGATCATCAGGGTCCCCTCAAAATAGTCTTGACCCTGTCAGTGACCCTCCTCACAGCCTCCTTCACCTCTTTGTTGCGGAGTGTGTAGATGATGGGGTTGAGGAAAGGAGTAAGGAGGGCGTAAACTAAAGCAATGAGCTTGTCAGTTCCCTCAAGACGGCTCCCCGGGGAGCCCACATACACTGTGAAGGCCGAGGCATAGAACAGTGCCACTGCAGTCACGTGGGAGGAGCAGGTGGAGGAGGCCTTGGCACGTCTGGCAGCGGAGGGCAGCCTCAGCACAGCCCTCAGGATGCCACCATAGAGGCCTATAATGAGCACGAAGTTGCATCCAGTGGCCACACCAATCACTGCCCCATGGACCCGAGCGTGCCAGCTGGTGTCCACACACGCCAACCGCATTAGCGGTGCCAGGTCACAAAAGTAATGGGCTACCTCCCTCAGGCAGTAGGGCAGAGTGGCAGTGAGGCTGGCTGGCACAAGCGCAGCTGAGAAGCCAGCCACCCAGGTGGCCCCTGCTAGCCACAGCCGTACCTCTCTGCTCATGAGAGCGTGGTAGCGCAGTGGGCGGCAGATGGCCAGGTAGCGGTCCAGCGCCATGACTCCCAACAGGTAACACTCAGTCATGCCCAAGGAATGGAAGACATACAGCTGGAGGAAGCAGGCGACCGACGGGATGGGGGAGCGCCCGTGGAGCAAGGTGTGCAGCAGTGTGGGCACCGTGGTGCTGACATACCAGAGTTCCAGGAAAGAGAGGACACTGATGAAGAAGTACATGGGTGTGGACAGTCCAGAATCTGCCTTCACCAAGACAATGATGAACAAGTTCCCTGCCAGAGTGAGGAGGTAAATGCATAGGGTCCCCAAGAAAGCAAGAGGCCGTAGTGTCCCAGTGGTAGTAAAACCGGCAAGGATGAAAGTCTGGGTCCAGTTGTGATTGACATGATCCATGATGCCCAGAAATGAAGGGTCAAGACAGAAAAATGAGTAACGTCTAGCTTCTTCCTTTCTTCAGAAAATATTCCTAGTGCCAGGGACAACTGTGAGCACTTGAAAGCACTTGGAAAATATCCAGTAAAGTCATTACTTTGCGGTAGAGGAACTGCAGCCCAGAGGTACATGCTTGTCCAGTTTCATAGTGTTCGTATGTGCCAGGGCTGGAAATAGACACAAAGCCTCCTGATCCCTGTTTCTCCTTTCTGTGTTGTAATATTTGGCTCCAGAGATTTAAGCAACTGTATTTCTCCCCTCCATCACTATGAAATAAAAAGAGAGAAAGAGAGGAAACTTCTACTGGTATCCCTCCCATAGTTCCAACAATAAATGAACCTGCAAAATCGGGCTGGGTGAAGGGAGAAAAGTCAGCTAAAAGCAACTGTGGAGACCTCTTTCAGGAAGCCTGTCTTGAGTGTATACACTATTTTGGTGAGGACTAGGAGAAGATCAAGGAAATGAAAGATTTCCAGAAGTTCTGAAGTACAATCCCTGACCTCTCATCTCCCTGGTGACTCATGATCATTCACCCAGCAGTCACATTACACCTTCTAAAAGGTGACTCTCAAAGAACCAGAAATTCTCAAAGAGAAAACCATGAGTTAGAAGCCCCAAACAAGAAAGATCCTTCTCTGAAATTGGAGATTGGCTGCATGAACTTTCTGACACTGGCAATAAGCATTGAGTTGAAGAACTTCTCCCTTAACCTCAGCTTCCTCTCCTCCAAAACAAAACCAAAAAAAAATTTAATCAGTTCCTTTTAAAACTCTTACAACATAGATGATTATTTCTTCTTCTCCTCTTCTTCCTCCTCCTCTTCCTCCTTTGGCAGTACATTGTGCTGCACATCTCCAGCCCCCTAAATTTCCCAGGCTGGTCATGAACTTAAAATCTTCCTGCCTCAGCTTCCTAAGGACCTTCCACCACACCAGGCACAATGCAGATGAATTAATGATCTTTAGGGAACTGAAGAGTGAGTATTGGCTTTAGGGTAACATCAACAGCAATGTCTTTTGAATTCCCCTCCCACACTCTAACAAGGCTCACCCAGGACAGTTCAAAGCGCCCGCCTAGTCGTCTTCAGCTCCACTCATCTCTTCTGCACCCTCCTTGCCCATTGCCTGAATTTTGGATGGCATCAGGACCTGTGGCATTCTCCTTGCCATCCCTTTTATCCCTGGCTATTGACATTTCAGCTCCTGGAAATGTTCACTTCCCAACGGTTCCTCGTCTTATGTTCCCTAGAGTTACCCTGTGTGACTTGCTCTCCATAAGGGTCCCTCTGGGGCAGGATATGGGGCTCATGGAAGTGAAGCAAACCAGCTGTATTTCTCACATGACTTTTCTACTTTTCTCCATTCTGCAACAAGGCCTGCCGCCTACCATAAGAGACTTGTGGTTTTCTGAAGACAGTTCTGATCAATGCCTATGGTCCCAGTATAACTGTGAACGGTCCTTTTTCAGCCTTAGATGTACTAGATGCAAGAATATAACTTTGATGCTTCTGCCAAGTTTATGATGTAAATGTGTGTCTGTCTGTATATAGAATTATAGATAGATATGCATATGCAATCTTTCTTTTTCAGGAGTGATAAATCTGATATCAACACGGAAGAAGGAAAGAGTCACAGAGTTAGACCAGGAGCATCTATCCTGTCTGAGTCTATTCAGGCTTCTATGACAGACTACCCAAGACTGGATCCCTTATAAACAGCATAAATTTATTCCTGGAGGCTGTTAAATCTACATCAAGGTGCCACCAGAGTCCGTGTCTGGCAGGGACCCTTTTCTCATTCACAGATGGCCATCTTCTTGCTGTGACCCCATGCAGTGGAGCTCCCTGGAGTCTCCTGGTAGAAGCGCCAACTCTGTTCATGATGGCTCAGCCTCACAGCCTTCTCACCTCCCAAGGACCCACCTCCAATCATCATCCCCCGAGAGGTTAGGTTTCAACAGATGGATTTGGGGGAGACATAAACATTCAGTCCGTGGCACACAGTGGCACACTGATACATTGCTTCCCACTTCTTTTCATCATAACAAATTTTAAAAAAAGGAATGACATTTGTGTGGCACACCCAGGTGAGCAGAAAGGCTGCTCCCTTACAAATGGAATCTGCCTCAGAGCTTTTCATTCCCTCCTCAGGCTCTGGACAGTCAAGGGGGAGGGGCAGGGAGATCAGTAGTTCAGCCCCTAACATCTGCATTTGTTGAGAAGCTCTGTCCTGAGGAAGATTTGGAAAAAAAGGAGGGGGGGGGGCTCAGAAGTTTGCAGAGAATAAAAGAGCACAAAGGAAAAAAAAGGAGATGTGTTAGGCAAACTGAAGGGCAAGACAGGGAATGACCTCTGGTGGGGTTAGAGGAAGGGTGCTTAATCTCTGTTTGTCTAGACTCTGTCTCTGTTTATCTCTGTAATCCTGGACTCTGTTCATTCATAAATGGATAAATACGCTGGACATTGTACTGGGAATCAATGTTGTCAGGATATTGTGTTGTTAGCTTTTCACTGCTGTGACACACATCTGAGAAAAGCTGAATGCAGTCGAACATGCTTGTAAGCCCAGCTGTATGGGAGGCCCAGGCAGGAGGATCACAAGTTTTGAGGTGAGCCTCAGAAGCTAAATGAGGCCATAAGCTAACTCAGTGAGACCCTGTCTTAAAATAAATACCTAAAAAAGACTGGAAATTTAGCTCAGTCGTTAAGTGCCCCTAGGTTTAATTCCCAGTATCAAAAACCCCAAAACAAAACAAAGCAAAAATGCCTGATAAAAATAACTTACAGGTGGAAAATTCACTTTGGCTCATGGTTTCAGAAGTTTCTGTTGATGGTTGACAGGTTCCATTGTTGGGGCCTGGGAGAGGCAGAACATCATGGTGGAAGGGAGGGGAGGAAGAAAGCTGATCAGATCATAGAAACCAAAAAGCAGAGAGTGAAAAAGAAAGAGGAAGAGATTGGGGGAAAGAAATACCTTTCCAGATTACACCACCAGAGACCTACTTCCCCCAACCGTGGCCCACTACCCATAGTTCGCGCGTCAGCTACAAGTAGTTCCTTCAACTATCAACAGATAGCCCACTGACGGGTCAGAGCCCCTGTGATCCCATCACCTCGCCCCAAGCTCCATCTCTGAACAGTGCTGCTTTAGGACCAGTATCTTCACACACGAGACGCCTCAGATCTAAACCGTAATATACATGTTACCTTGAGCTGTCCGGACTCCCCCTGTCTCTGCAGAAGGACTGTGATATTCTGCAAGCTCAGCACGTACTCCACAGTCCACGGTACTGATTCATGTGGCTCAAACTCTTGCCAGTGCTTTCTTTGGATTGTCGTCAGAGCAATCCTACTTGTGTTGTCAAGTAGTATTATGTTGTCCCCACAACCACACACACCTAAAGACAGGTCGAGCAAACTGCAGCGTAGGAAGACAGAAAGAGGCGAATAGGGGGTCCAAAATCTATGCATTAAGGGATAACAACAAGTTCACAAAGGCAAAAAAAAAAAAAAAAAAAAACAAACCACACAGGATCTCGCAGGGTGACTTTGGACAACTGACTACAAAGGGGATTTTTTAATTGGGATTATTATCAATTCTCCTGACCTGCAGATGACAAAAATTCACAAGGCATGAATTTCTATTATAGAAATTTAAATGTAAAAATTTCAAGTAATGTGTATCTTATGTGGAATACTTACTGCTTTTTATGCTTTACATGTATATACTAATTTAACCCTCATGAGATTTCTCTGAAAATGATTTTATTGCCTTTATGTCACACATGAAGAAACTGAAAAGCAGAAAGCTAAGTGAATAATTCAAGGCCTTAATAGCAAGAAAGTGATAGAGATAATGATTGAGCCAAGGAGACAGACTTCAAAGTCTCTTTTCTAACCATTAGGCTGTCCTGCCCCAGGAGTAAGAAAGCTTACTACTATTTAGGAGCTGTGGGAGGTGTTAGGAACAGAATCAGGAATGTTGCGTGTCTTGTGTCCTTTCATTTTTATAGGACCATGGAGTTCCTGATAACTTTTTTAAATATAAGAAAGAGAATTTAAGATTTTGCTCAGAATCATATAACCAAAAAGTGGCACAACTTGGATTTGGGTCCAACAGTATAGGATCAGATGATTTCCAGGGTAGTTTTGATCTTTCTGAAAGAAAGTTGGATCTGCTTCTTGCTAGGTTATGCGGTAAAGCTGAACCAGTGTGAAGGAAGAAAGGAGTTCTATTTGGATTCAGATCATACCTATATGAGCCTAGTTCAAGTCCTGCTCTTTAAGAAGTGTTGCAATCATAGACCAAGAGTCCCTGAGATGGAGGAGTGTGGGCAGTCATCCATGGCCGGCTACTCATGTTGTGGGCATGGAATGAGACTTAAAAAGTCTTGCAAAGGTCATCAAGCCATCTGGAAGGGATTTGTGGTTCAATCCATGTCTCTACAGCAAGACCAGAAATAGCCTTTGTGTGCAATTTTAGATGATCGTCTCTATAAAAAAAGGATCAAGGTCAAAATGATATAAAGGTGGCATAAAAATAGAAAGATACATAGGCATAAAGATTGTAAAGGCATAAAGAATTATAAGGACATTAAAGGAGCTGAATATCATTAGCACAAGCCAGAAATAGAAAAAAGCAAATGTCGGGAGCTGAGCGCCCCCTAGTTTTGCGCAATGGAAATGTGGAGACTGGCTTTCCTGACCTCAAAGCAGTTGGATCCCCATCTCTGCTCCACAGAGGAGCACAGCTTTGGGAGTGGGCAGTACCCAATGGGAGTGGGCGGTACCCAATGGGAGTGGGCGGTACCCAATGGGAGTGGGCTGCCCCTTATAGCATTACCCCTCTGCCTTATATGGATGCAATGTTCTTTCACACAACCTCCCCCAATAAAACCAGGGTTCAGGGTGTGCTCTTTCTCTTTCCAATGGACCCCTAAGGTTGAGAACTGTCACCAGACCCTAAGAAAAGATATCTCCTTCCTGTCTGTGTAATTATTTCATTTACCCAAATTCACCTGGGGTGACCCTGAATGACCTTGTCGCGTGTCATGGCAGCAAAAATGGATTGTTGAGCCAATAAATGAAAATTTTAAAAGACACTTTTATCAGTACTAATCAAGATTCACACGGTGATCTGTCTCTGCCATGTTCTGTGGTTTGTCTTGGCCACTAACGAGCTGTTCATCTTTTGGCAGATCATGGTACCCCCAGATCCTCAGTTTATTCCTCAGAAAAGGGAGAGAGTTGTATTAAATCATCTCAGTAGAGAACTGATGGGGGGAGCCGGGAAAGCACAGAGGACACAGAAATTGATAAGGCTTTAAGTCCCCATTTAAACTTTCTATTTGTATTTTTTTTTTTTTTTTTTTTTTTTTTTTTAGTTTTTTCAGCGGACACAACATCTTTGTTTGTATGTGGTGCTGAGGATCGAACCCGGGCCACATGCATGCCAGGCGAGCTCGCTACCACTTGAGCCACATCTCCAGCCCTCTCTCTATATTTTCTGCCTTGTATTATTCTGTTAAGGCTGCTGTTTGTTTCCCAGAAAATATAGGATCAGATGATTTCCACAGTAGTTTTGATCTTTCTGAAAGAAAGCTGGGTCTGCTTCTTGCTGGGTTATGTGGTAAAGCTGAACCAGTGTGAAGGAAGAAAGCAAGCAGGAGGTCGGCCTACTGTGGTAGTCACAGATATATGGCTTCTTCGTTCTGACAGGACAATGCAATCGGGTGCCCCATGGAAAGACTCAACACAACGAGGGCCTGAGGAAGACGGGCTCAGTTCCAGGAACTGAGGATGGGTTCAGAAATCAAAATTTCGAAATTCTTTCTAGTGGCAAGGGGCAGAGAATGGAGACATTGGGACATGTCCTGAGACCCCTGCTAGATTGGGTGTTGTTTTTGCTGCATTTGATTTAGAAACTCAGTACTTCAGCAAACTGACAATGGAGATTCCTTTAGCAGATCTGGATACATCAGGGAAGGTAACACCAAGGTGAGGATGGAATTCTGACATTTTCTGAGCATAGTATCTCTGAGCCTCCCGTTTATTGTGCTTTATGTACCTTCTTCACTCTGAGCTATCATGGTTATGCACCCATTTTCTATCTTTTCTATATTCCTTGTGTAGAGTCGTCTTCCCACTCCCGTCATCTAGGCTTGAGCAGTAGGGCCATCGTTTTCTCTGTGATACCAGACACGTCGCATTGCCTGGTCTCAGCTTCCTCATTCATATTCCAACTTTAGTGAGCGCTCAGTAAGTGGTATTACTGCTGGAATGTAAAGTTGTTCATGGAGACTAGATAGATGTTGCCCTTCCATTACTAGTGATTGGTTTCAATAGTGTGAAAGACTGGAAAAATTTGAAAGTCATTCCGCATGATCTCAATTGAGAAGTGCTGAAAAGTACCCTATCAGGGCGGTCAGTCTCTGTGCTAGGTCATTCTAAAGCCTCAGGCTTCTATTTGAACGAGGAGGAACAATAACATGTGCCTTTTCCTTTCTTGCCTCAGGGGAGAGATATCACTAAAATATGAGAGTTGTTGGTGAGCACTAAACGTCTGTAATGGTACATAGAGTGTGTAGAAATTCTATTCCTGGGGAGGAGAGACTCGAAGGCAAGGTCACCTCTGCTCAAAGGACCAAGAGCTTGCAATGAGCCTGCAAATCTGTGAGCACTGTGTCCAAAACACAGTTTTTTTCCTTCCCAGTTAAACTCAGGCAGTTGCCATATCCCTAGCCAGCCCAGACGCCCATTTCTATTTCCTTTGAGTCAAGAAGCGAAGCATCGGCCCCATTACTGAACTGTCACTGTCACAAACAGCCTGTTTAGAAGATCTGATGCCTCCTGTCCCATGAGGAAGCAGGAGAGCCAGACCTACCCAGCTGAGGAAATCCCCCTCCCACAAAACTTTGCCTCTGAGCAACTCAGGGGAACCGAGTGAAGTGCTAACAAGTTTGCTAATGAGAAGGCAAACAAGTAGCGTTAAGTGCCTGGGGAAGCCAGGGAGAGAGGCGAGGGAAGGATTCCCAGGAGGAACCTGGTGCCTGCTAATGACTCACAGCCTCAACTTCAGTAATTATCAGCATTTTCTCTTTGGAGACCACCAATACGTGAGGAGTGGGAGCCTTGGAGAGGCTCCTACAATTACTGCTAATTGGGAACATGGGGATGCAGACCAAGATGGTAAAGAAGCTGCTATAGATATCATTGTTACAGAATCCCTTCCCCAGGCCTGGTCAGGACAGTTTGCCTGAACCGAATGTTCATTTCCCACATTCACAGGAGGCCTAAGTTTCCCTAAGGCCTAAGTTAGGCTCTGCCACTAACCGGCTCTGGCAGAATGGGTCATATACCTGCTCTGACCTCAACTTTTTTTTTTTTAATTATGTTTTTATTAATGCATTAAAACCATACATAAGGGTGGGCTCTTTGTGACACATTCATAGACGACATAACACGATTTGCTCCTTTTCATTCCCAGGACTCCGCCCCTCCTCCCTTCTCCTCCCTCCTCTGATCCCTTTCCTCTAGTTTTACTTTTCCCTCCCATTTTCTTTTCTTTTCATATTAGTGCATTATAATTGCACACACAAATGAGACTCACTGGGATATATTTATACAAGCACATAACAAAATTTGGTCACTTTCTTTTTAATATGTAAAATAAAGAGATTGGACTTTATGAATTCTCTGGTGACATTGAACTGCACATTTTTGAACTGTGACAAATGATGTGGAATAGAATACAATTTTGACAAAAATAAGTACATTTTGATATCAGGGTAACAGTATCAAGACAGCCTGACTCCTACTTAAAAAAAAAAAAAAGAAAGAAAAACACATAAAAACAAGGATGTAAATCATATGAATTCAACTTGTTTGTTCTTTAAAACATTTTATAAACTAAGTTTTTAGGAAAGCAAAACTCGAGTTTCCTTTTAAAAAAAATAGTTCTGATCTTCTGCTTATTTATCTCTGCTTGCTTATACACATATATAATATCTTTTCTCGTGGCTCTCAAAGGATACCAAAAAAAAAATCACAAATGCAATTTTTAGTGTTGGTATAATATTACAATTGAACACAGCTAAAAACCTTAGGTTTTAATTCCCATTCTTCAAATTATCAATTGTAAAGTTTAGTGCATTTAAAAAATTCTATTCATGGGCTGGGGATGTGGCTCAAGCAGTAGCACACTCGCCTGGCATGCGCAGGGCACTGGGTTCGATCCTCAACACCACATAAAAATAAAATAAAGATATGTGTCCTCCTAAAATTAAAAAATAAATATTTAAAAAAATTCTATTCATTCATTTATTTATTTTAGTTATACTTGACAGTAGAATCCATTTGGATACAAGCATGGAGTATATCTTATTCTACTTTGGACTTCAGTCTTACTGATATACATGATGGTGAAATACACTGTGGTGTATTCACATATTTACATAGAAGTTATATCAGATTCATTCCACTATATTTCCTTTTCCTATCCCCCTTCCCTTCCCTTCATTCTCCTTTGTCTAATCCACTGAACTTCTATTCTTCCCCTCCACCACATACAACATTCATACAATGTATGAATGTACATTTCTCCCCACATCCTCACCAACATTTACTGTTACTTGTATTATTAATAATTGCCATTCTAGCTGGAGTAAGATGGAATCTCGGTGTTGTTTTAATTTGCACAGTAAAGGCAATTTAACTCTTTTTTTTTTTTTAGAGTAGTTTTCAGTTCATAGCAAAATTAAACACAAATGACAGTTTCTATGTGTTCTCTGTTCCCATAGATACCACCTCCCCCATCATAAACATCTCCCACCAGAGAGATACATTTGTTACAATCAATGAACATTTGACCAATATTGATTCATTTTTATCACCCCAAATCAATAATTTTTGTTGGTATTGCACAGTCTGTGAACTTGGTCAAATGTATTGTGACATGAATGCACCATTCTAGTATCTGAATATACTGAGTAGTGTCCCTTCTCTAGAAATCATCTGCTTTCCACCTATTGCTCTCCTTCTAAGTAAATGGCAACCACTGATTGGTTCACTGTCTCTGTACTTGTACCTTTGAAGAATAACAGATACTTGGAATCACACAGTACAGAACCTTTTCAGGTTAGTTTCTTTCACTTAATGATGCACATTGAAGGTGCATGTCTCTCCATGTCTTTTCATGGTTTGATGGCTCTTTCCTTTTAGGACTGAATAATATTCCATTGTCTAGATGTACTACAGTTTACTTACCCTTTGACCAACTGAAAGATGTTTTGATTGCTTCCAAATTCTGAATAAAGCTTCAATAAGCATTTGTTTACCTTTTTTTTTTTTTTTTTAATGTGGGCATAAGCTTTCAATTTCTTTGGGTGAAACTAAGGAGCACAATTGCTGGAATATGGTTATAATATGTTTAATTCTATAAGAAACTGCCATACTATCTTCCAAAGAGGATGCACCAGTTTTGCACCTTCACCAGCATTAGAGGAGAGTTCCTATTGCTCCATGCTCTCATGAGCATTTGATGATGTTAGTGTTTCAGATTTGGAGCATTCCATTTGGTACATAGTGGTATTTCACTGTTTCAACTTGAAATTACCTAGTGACATAAGGTGTTGCATTTTTACACATTTATTTGTCACCCATACATCTTTTTTTCTCTTCTTTTTTTTTCTATATTTTTATTTTCCATTTTTTAAATTTCTTAAATTTTCTTGGTAGTGGGAATTGAACCCAGTGGGGGCTCTACCACTGAATTACATACCCAGCCCTTTTCATTTTCTATTTTGAGACAGGATCTTGCTAAATTCTTAGAGTCTTGCTAAATCCTCATATTTGAGATCCTCCTGCCTCAGCCTCCCAAGTTGCAGGGATTGCAATGTTCACCCCCACACCTGGCTGTATATCTTTGCCTATTTTTTTTTTATTTTTCATTGCATGCTCTCCTTTTATTCTTATTTTTAATATTTTACTTTAATACATGTCATAATACCTATAACATTTTGTTATCTTATCTTTAGCAGTAACCCTTCATGTTATAGTTAAGGAGTAATCATACCCAAGGATATAAATATTTTTTCCTATTGTCATTTAGAACACTAGAAGGTCTTTTGCCCAAAATTTTTAAAAGTAACTCTATGACATGATGGATGTTACTTGTTGATCACATAATCACTTAACTCTGAATAAATCAAAATATTGCTGTACTCCTTAAATTTACTGAATAAAAAAATATGAAAAGTATTAACATTCACAAAATAACTTGCTGGTATTTGATTGGGATGGCATCGGATCTACATATCAGGTTAGAAAGCAAGGACACTTGGCAACTCGATTCTGTCAATGAACATGGAACACCTTTCTATTTATTCTGTTTATTTACTTCTTTTATGATTTCTCCCATCATATTTTTTGGTTCTCTTCATGTAGGTATTATACATATTTTGTTAGATTTAGCCCAAAAGTTCGAAATCAAGATGTCAGCAGGGCCATGTCCTCACTGGAATCCAAGGGCAAAGTCCATTCCTCATCTTCTTCACATTCTTGTGGTTGCCAGCATTCTTTGTGACCACATCATTCCAGTCTTCTATCCCCAGGGTCATATTTCTTCTCATTTTGTTTTTTTGTGACCGTCGCTGACACTGAGGATAGTAATATGGTTTTGATGAGAAAATAACATGTGGAAGCTATTAGAGAAAGGTCGTAGGAGAGGGTTGATACTATGGAAGACCTTCCTTCTCAAATTTAGGAATGGGGTCTGTGGTAGGTGAAGAACGGTTCCCGGAGGCATGTGCACGTACTAATCCCTAGAACCTGTGGATGTTGTCTTATAAAGGATCTTTGTAGATGTAATGAAGCCTAGAGAAATAAAAAATATTTTTAAGTGGCCCCTACGTGCCATCACAGATGCCCATTTAAGAGGAAGTCAGGGAGAGAGTGAAGCACAACTGGAGGAGAAGGTGAAATAAAGACACAGTGGAGGAAAATCGGACATGCTGGCTTCCGAGACTGGAGGGATGTGCCTATAAATCATGGGCTGCCAACCACTATAAGAAGTCAAAAGAGGCAAGGAACTGGTTTCTGCCCTAAAACCTTCCAAATGAGCCTGCCCCTAATACAAGATTTAGTGTGATTTAAGATCCGTATACTAATAGAAATTCGAGGCAAAGTAAGGCCCACGGATCAGGAAACAAATGCCACTAGGAAGACAGTTTGTTGGTTACAGTTCACAAGAGGAGAGGGTGGGTCACACCACACAGGGCCACGCGGGAAAGTGCTGAGGTAGGTCACAAGGTCAAGGGAGAAGGAAGAAACTGGAGGCAAATACCTCTGTTGTGGTTCTGGCAGAAAAGAACAGGCGAGGCGAGTTAAGGGACAGGCTGTGGGCTGGCTGGTTTGAATAACTCCAGGGAGGCTCTGAGGCGTGAGCTGACCCTTATGGTCTGACAGCTGATTCCAGGGAGATTGCAGCAGGAGTACAGTGGACCAGTGTGAATGCTCCAAAAAGGAAGTGGTTAGATGTCTGAACTCTGCATTCATTCGTTGGTTTGTATTTGAAAAATGCAACCCTTGGCGGGAGGACTTCTACAGAGAGGACAAGGGAGGCAGAAAGCCAAGAAAAGTGACTCAGTCAGTGATCTCATCAGGGTGTCCGGAACAAAGTGCCTCTAGCACACCCATGGAGGTAGGTGTTGAAGCAGCGAGCTCACAGAAGCCCGAAATGGGAATATCTATATTAATGCACAGTAATACCGATTTGGGACTTGGGGGCTGTACAATTGTGAGAGGACAAACGTCTCTTGTGGAAGCTGAGACACGTTTGTGGTAATTGGTTAACAGCAGCAACAGGAAACTAACAGGAGGATTTTAATCTTGAGAAATAATTTTTGAAAGAATTTGCAGAACTGAAACTTGATTTAAAAAGAGAATTAAAAATAGATTTGAGAGACAGTATAAGATTTAGCTTAGAATGAATTTCACAATAAAGAACTGGTAAATGTTTGAGGAACTAGACATATTTAACCTGATTTCAACAATATACAATATATATATATATATATATATATATATATATATATATATATATATATATATATTTCTAAATAAGACACAGTACCCTGCAAGATGATATCAGGGCAGCTGGAGAAATTTGAATATGGACTATAAATTATGTAATCATTTTATATCAAATTTAAATTTCCTGATTTTAATCAATGTACATTTGGATCATTATGTGAATATATTCTTTGATATGAGAGACTGAGGTATTTAGGGATAATGTATCAAAATATCCACAGTTGATTTTGAAATGTGTAAGAAAAAAATAATAATACATAGAGATAGATTGTTAAAGCAACTATGGCAAAATATTAATTTGCAAATCTAAGTCAAGGGTAATTTGAATTTCTTTTTTCTTTTTTTTTTTTGGATGGAGTGAGTACTGGGAATTGAACTCTGGCACTCAGCCACTGAGCCACATCCCCAGACACATCCCATGTCAGGGTCTCACTGAGTTGCTTAGCACATCACTTTTGCTGAGGCTGGCTTCGAACCCACAATCCTCCTGTCTCAGCCTCCCAAGCCTCTGAGATTATAAGAGTGCGCCATGGCACTTGGCTAGCTTTAATTTCTTAATATTGTTTTTATTACTTTTCTGTACATTTTGAAATCATTTAAAAATAAAAAGATAAGCACTTCTTAATGAAAAAAAAAGATACAGTATCCCACAAATATGTTTAACATTTGCATGTTTACATATAGGTTTAATATTTAATTGGAAAAAAAGAAAATAATTTAAAAAGAAGAAAAACACAACTTGAACGAAGCATGGTCTTGCTCATACTTCCAGATAAAAACTACGGATGATCAGAAAAGAAAGAAAAATCAAATGGATTTTCTTGTGAAGGAAAACTAAAGAGACATATTTATCGGTCCTATGACTAACAGGACAATCTACTCTTGATCTTATTGATAGGGAAACAAAGAAAGATCTTTCATTTGAGTATTTAAAAAAAAAAAACACCCTTTTATTACATTTTCTTTTCTAAGACTGTGGAATTTATTCCTATGTGAACTTTCATTCCTGAGCCTCACATGAACTTTAAAGGACGTGAGTACTCATTCTTAGTGTGACCGCTCTGGGAGGACAGGGTGTGAAGAGTACTGGAGATAAAATCAGGGATGTCCTAGCACTGAGACACATCTCCAGGCCTTTTCATTCCTGATTTTGAGACAGGGTCTTGCTAAATTGCCCAGGCTGACCTCAAACTGCCTCAGCCTCCTGCGTCACTGAGATTGCAGGTTTGCCACCACACTCAGCACTCCTTATCTTCTTAAGAGACTTTTGGTATCTTTAGACTGGTTTGTTCCTAAATCAACCTGGTGGGACTCTTCCCCCAAGATTTTAAATGATCTTGAAACCCAGAACTTGGGGCACTAGGAGGTGTTGCAAGTTTATCTGAACCTCTTGTGGGGTGTGGGAAGCTTTCCTGTGTTCTATTTGAGTTTTCTGGGACTAACCCAGATCACCAATTATTCAGTCTCTGCCGATATATCAGTAAAAATTAATAATCTTGAACATTACTTTAGTCCATTTGTTAAAATTTCAACAACACATTCAGTGAAAGCATTGCTGTGAATGATCTTTATTTGGGCAAGAAAGTTCATACATCATCTACTGGGAAATCACCAAAGCATCTCACCACATTAAGATGGCTTCTGAAATATAACAGGGAAAACCATTTTCTGAGTCAGAGTCACTTCTGCCATAGGCACCTTTAGTCCCTAGACACTGAATTGGGACCCTCTATGAACTTTGCTTATGTCATTCTTTTCCTTTTCCTCTATAACCAGCTCAACCCATCCAACCACACAAACAGGAAACAAAAATGTGTAAAAACAAAACAAAAATACCATGGAATACATGAATACATGTAGGTGTTTGTCCCAGTCACTCCGAATAAATCCTTGTTGCTTCTTTTCTGATGTACACCTGCTTTGGTGAAGTTATTCAGAGAAATAGGTATAAATTCAATTTCCAAATCCAAATTTTTGACTCTCTCCTCTGTGCTGCTGGTTTAGAGGAAGACAACCAACTTCTTCCTTGTAGATGGCCTTGGATCTTTCATCTATATTAGCTATCTTTGGAACCTCTTTTCCTGTAATGACCTCATTATGCTTGCAGATTAGCTGGTAGGTTACCACAACACCCTCCACTGCCGGGTGCCTTTTATTTGTCACTTAAGGGTTACAGAACTACAGAGAGCGTCACTGTACCTCACAGAGAAAACCTTGTAATGCAAATAATTTATTAGGCCCCCCTACCCTCTAGAAGTTCTCTGCTCTTTATAATTTCCAAACTCCCATGGTAATATGAGCTTACTATCCACATGAGATTATTTATAAATAATGCAGAGAACATGAGTCATTATAAAGACAAGTAGTGCCAAACTTGATTGGTTTGAGTAAGGATTTACATATTCATAATGACCTTCTAGGTATGTCAGGCCTCAGTGTGTCAATAGGATAACATTTAGTATTTAAACCAAAAGCAGTTTCATAGCAGACTTCCCCCATCCTGGAGTCCTGACATCTTGAAATGCTGTCTATAATGTTTAAGTACGGGTAGAAATAGAAGCCTCTCTTCAGGCCACTGACACTCTGTAAACAAGAAAGAGAAAGAAATGGCCGGTGACTTGCCTTTCCATTTGGATATTTTCTCTTCAATGAAGGGACACTTAAGTCTCCTGGATTGATAAAGTCCTAATATCAGACCTTCACTCATTTATGGACATGCTATAACGAAAAAGATAACAATCCTGCTATCACTGTTTCAATTGTGCTAAATTACTTACAGGAAAGTCAAAGTTCAGTATCTCCGACAAAAGGCTAAGAACATTGACGGGAGGAGCCTCAGAATTGTTTCCTAGAGACCAGGTTCACAGTATGAAGAAGCCAACCTCAGTCAAGTTTCTAAGGGATCCAAATCAATACCGTTTTTCATGATTCTCTTTCAAAATACTTCATTATTAGCCTTACATGAGATTCTAACGTCCTACAATTCAGACTTTAGTTTGACTGATTTAGATTTCTATCAGATATTCCTTTTATTTCTTTAAAAAAAAAAAGATGTCTCAAAGACTAGACTGCTGTGAAAGAGCTTTCAGTGAAGGGAGATTTCTGTAGAGGAAGATGTGGGTACACCGTTTGTAACCGCAAGATCACAAGGGAACTTTCTTTTAATTAGTGTCCTTTCTCTTGTTTTCTATTTTTTTTCCCATTCCATTTTTATTGAAAACACCAAATAGGGCTCAAACCTTAAAATAACATAATGTCTGTTATACCTAAGCATAACTCCAAAAATTATTAGTTCAGATGAATATATTGGTCATGCACTACAATGAACCTCTTACGTCCACAAAGATACAGACATCCCTCCGTAATGTTCATCAATTTAACATTATTTCTGACCACTAAAATGTTCTACCTCATGTTGTTCTGGAGGAAGAGGAAATCATGAAGCATATATAAGAATAAACAGTGTTCGCATTCTTTGTTGCTGTGTCTCTTTTCTATTTATTCCCACTTGTTTATTTACCTGTTAAAATTTCTTCAAACACATCATGTTCCCTTTTTCTTGGAGGTTTTCCTCATACATACCCTAACTGGGTGCCTCCTAACTTGGTCAGCACTCCATCCTCTGTGTCCCAGAGTCCATATGTCCTCCTAGGAACCTTGCTGTACGTCTCCTCGCAGGCTAGCAGACGTACTTCTGAGGAACTGCGTGCATTTGTTTTCTGCCACTTACAATACTATGGCTAATGGATGGTATATTTATCCTTTTTTCTTCCCAGCTGTAAGTTTGGAGAAGAGGAGAACCCTGCCTACACTTTCTACCACTTCTGTCCAGCAGCCGTTCAGTACATACTTCCAATGCTGAGACGCTTCCAGAAGAAATGTCCTCTCAAAGAGCCTAATGATAGAGACAGTTCTTCAAACAAGAGAATAACTTAAAAGCAAATGCAACTTAAAAACATAGACAGTTTTTGCTGAGGACTGTATTTGTGGCATTTTCCCCATTAATATTCTGAATATATCATCCCCTGTTTCCTAGACTGCAAAGTCTCAGCTGAGAAGTTTGGTACCAGGTATATTGAACAACTTTTATATGTTTGTGTCTGTTTTCTTGGAGGTTTATTGGTACTGGGGATTGAATTCAGGGGCACTAAACCACTGAGCAACATCCCCAGCCCTTTTTTCATATTTTATTTAGAGACAGGGTCTCACTGAGTTGCTTAGGGCCTCACTAAATTGCTGATGCTGGCTTTGAACTCACAGACCTCCTGTCTTAGCCTCCCAAACTGACAGTCTCCAATGCCAAAAGGAAATGCCAGTCTCCCCAAGTTAGTGAGACCCTATCTCAAAAAATTTTTAAATGGGCTCGGAATGGGGTTGGGGTTATAGTTCAGTTATAGAGCTCTTTGCTTCACACATGAAAGGCACTGGGTTCGATCCTCAGTACCACATAAAAATGAATAAAGATATCGTGTCCATCTATAATAAATAAATAAATAAGTAAAGGGTTGGGGTGTGGCTCAGTAGTATAATGCTACTCCAGTAGAATTCAATTCCCAGTATCAACAAAAAAAAAGAAGAAGAAAGACCGTCACAGAAAAATGTCACTGGATCAAATTAGCACTCTTTCTCTTAAACTTGGAGTACATACATCAACATACACAGAGCTCCACTTTGCAGATACCTGGACAGAAAGGAACTAGGCCGGGGTGGCCCACTCCCGGCACGCTGGGTCCTCAGTTGTTCGTATATGTGAAGGAAATAACACGAGGCCCACCAGGGAGTAGCTGCTGGGTGGCTGAGAAGACAACACAGGAACCAGAGAGCAAATGCGCGCGCCCGCACACACACACACACACACACACACACACACACACACACACACCGCCCCTGTTGTCCAGCGGCATGCCAGAGTAGAAGTAAGGGCCAAGCAGCTAAGTAGAGACTATTATGAAAGCAAAGCCTAAAACCTGCCTCAACCATGAGTCAGAGCTGGAGTCCTGCAAACAAGTGAGTTTAAGAAAACTTTGGATTTATTCAAATCCTCCTTAACAAGGCCTCATATCAAGTCCTGACATGAGTCAGATAACATTTAGATTTAGACCGATGCCAAAAGGAAATGCCTCAGTGAATTTGTTGCCAAGTCCTAACAATTCATAAAGGCACCTAATGACGGGACTTCCCGATTACAAAGCAAAACCAAATAACATCAAATGGAGTAGAACACAAATCAATGATCACAGTTAAGATATTTAAAACCTGTAATTCAATATTGATAGGTCGAGTAAGAAGAAAGAAGACTGAAAAATCTTTACACTGTCTTCAAAATAGATGACCTGCTTATCATTTGAAAAACACTATAAAAATAGGTGGGATACTGGGTGCAGTACTTCACGCCTGTCATTCCAGCAATTTGGGAGGCCTAGGCTGAGGCGGAGGGATCAAGATTTCAAAGCCAGCCTCAGCAATTTAGTGAGGTTGTAAGCAACCCAGCCAGATCCTGTCTCTAAATAAAATCTAAAAAAGGTCTGCGGGGTGGCCCAGTGGTTAAGCACCCCTGGGATCAATACATGGCATCAAAAATAAATTAATTAATTAATTAATTAGCTAGCTGCACATCAAAGTGAAATGTGTGCAGGGAACTACAGTGAGTTTCATTAAAGTCCATATTTGTGATTTTAGCATTGATTGCATAATTATAAGACTGACTAAGAAGTTAAGACAAATATTTAGAAAATTCTCATATATCTTGAAATCAGCTGTAAGTTAAAAATAATACATGCCAAAGAATATTAAGGGCAATAAATACACATCCCACAAAACTTAGAGAGCATAGGAAAATGCAGTGCCGATAAGAAAAATCGCTAAGTGTCTATACTAAAAAAAGAGAATAGTAATATAAGTGATGTAAATCTACATCTTATAAGGTTAAAAAAGAGAGAGCTAAGTAAACAACAATAGCATTTTTGAATAAAGCTAGGAAAAATTCTACACATAGAATATCTGACAAAAATACGAAGAAAATAAATATGTCTCAAAGTTGATTTTTATGAAAGATAACAGTGAATGCGTACATCACCTTGGGAAGTTCAGGCTCACACACTAGCAGATTTTGTTCTGGGCTTTAGAAAGAGCAGGCGGAAGAGTCTGGTTCAACTACACCCCCCAAGATTTCCCCTCCCATTTTGTTTTTTCTGTGACATTACAATTGTTCTGCTTGTGCAATTGTTGTCTTAGATCTAGGTCCTCTCTTAGAAGAATCTTGGCATCTTCTGGATTATGGTTTCAAACTGGTGGGAGCTCTTCTCCGGGGACTTTGAGTGACCTTCTGGAAAAGTACTTTGGAGGATGGGGATCGTGCAGGTTCTTTCTGACATTTTGTCTAATATCAGGAGTTCTTTTGTTTCTCAGCCTGAATAAATGGCTCAGCTCATTTTAACAATGAAGCCTTGCAAATTTTGGAACAGCACTGACCACCTAGGAGTGATTAAGGACCTGATAAACATATTGTAACTCAAGGATGATAAAAATCACTAATTGTCTGGTGACTGCCTAGCAGGGTAAGTGACATCCCATCCCTTCTTCCCTTCCCTTGCGTTCTTTTTTGGCACATCTATAAAACATCACAAGAGCAAGAGACACCTCTCTCAAGATCTCTTGCTGCTACTGTCAGTCAGGGAGCAGGAGGAGAGAGGGAAGTGACTGGGTCGTTCATGTCCCCTATGGTATTTGAGCTTCATTTAAGTGAACTTTGTGCCTCCTGTCCCATGTGTTAGTCTGCTAGACCAGAAAGTTCAAATGTCTCTGTTCTTTCAACTATAAATATTCGTTTTCCTTCCTTCTTTTTTTTTTTTTTTTAAATAAACATAGCTGAGCTCTGGCTCTCTGTGGTTACTAAGCTGTTACAGGAAGGACACAGTTCAGTTTCTCTGACTGAGGAAATCGAAAGCTATGAGCATTGATAGGAGGAGCCTTGTTGTGCTTCATCTCTTCTGTCCCGGGCTGTGAGTGCAGTGTGAGACACCCAGTGTTGCTCAAGTTATTAAGTGACTCTCCAGTGCTTTTTTTTTTCCTGGTGACTTTTGAAAACACCTTATTAACATTTCAAGAAATCTTATTTCTCAAGCAAAAAAACAGCCACTTGCTGAAGCTCTCAAGAGGTAGACTGTTGCTGAAGACACTTCCAAGGAGGTGAGTCCTGTCGGTGCTTTCTATAGAGACCATCTGGACACCTCCCCCAAATCACAAGATCACCAGAGGAAATCAGTTTGGGTTCTTCCGGGTGGGGTGGGGTGGGGTGGGGTGGGGTGAGGGGAGTAGGGGTGGGATCAGTTGTGCTGAGAACAGGGACAACTGCAGTAGCTGGATTGATTCTCATACTTCACTTAGAAAGATAACAGGCCTCTTTATTCTCCAACACTGAGGCCTGAATAAAGAGAAATGCATTTTCATTATAACAGATTGTAAAATAATTTTTCTACATATTTGGTGGCATAAGTTGATAATTAGAGAGGGCTTTCATTGTCCTGTCAGGCCTGAATAAAAGACAAAATAGTGACATGAAAACTTATCATGAAATGATTTTAAGGGAAAAACACATCTCAACATAAAGTTGGATTATATGGTATCATCCCACTTTGACAAAACATAAGAACAAACAGTAGAAAATGCCTCCATTTCATAACCAGTTATTCCAGTGCATACTACCTTACATTAATAAACATATTTAACTTTTACTTTACCTCTACTCTATCCTGGTATTAAATATAGTATTTCAGTCATATTTGGACTTCTGCCTGCTTTCTCCAAAGTCAGAGGTGAACTTCAGCTGTGAGAGCTTGTATGAAAGAGGTGGTTGAAAGCAATTAAATCTTTTATGTACCAAAAGACAGTTGCTAAATAAAAAATGTATATGTAACTTTTGGAAAGCAAGATCTTTTTTTAGATCCTGGTATATAAACGATTTTGGAAATTCATGTGAAATTTTTAATGTTGGTTTCAGAATTATGTAAACGTCTGTTAAAACTTTAATTTTTAACTGTATTAATTATTTTTTTTTCTAATTCTTTTCTGACTTTTTTACTCTTTTCAGTAATAGAGATAAACTAAAATATCAAACTTCAATTATGATTTATAAATTTTTTACAGTTGTCTTTTTTTTTTGGTACTGTTGATTGAACCCAAATACACTCTACCCTCTGAGCTACAGCACCAGCCTTTTCTTATTTTGCATTTTGAGATGGGGTCTTACTATGTTGCCTAGGCTGGCTTTGAATCTGTGATCCTCCAAACCCAGTCTTCTGGGTCACTGGGACTATAGACACAGGTCATCATGCTCAGCTTAAATTTCTATTGTTCACTTTGCATATGTAAATACATAGTGGGAAAAAAAAGAGAGAGAAATATGCTACATATTACTGTTTATAGTCATAAAAAGAAACATACAGTGACAACAAATAATGTGAATTTATTACTATTAGGTAAAATACACGATTAGAATTGTTTTGTTTTTCTTGGGCTTAAATCTTGTAGCGTTAATGAAACTTCCCTTCTTACAATCAAGGTCCATTTATAACTACACAAAGAGATATATTGCTTGCTGTAAAAATACTGTTTGCATCATGAAACTTTGTTCAACATTTTAAGAATTTTTAAATGAACTTTTGTCTACAATCTATAGATAGATTTTGTTTTTTAAATTCAAGTTTTGAAAACTCATCTCTTCACAGGTTTAACATTTAATGTGTATGAATTTAAATGATGTATTGTGGCTAGTCAGCCACCATTATTTCAAATTATAAGACTCTTTCTATGCTTCCTTCTCCTTTTGTCCATATTTTAAAATTTATATCTGCATTTTCCTTACATTAGTGAGCATTCAAGTCCTTCATTTCACACTGATTTTAATCCACCATTTTGATGTATTTCGTCTTTCCTTTCTCTTTGTTCACAGTCTTATTTTTCACATTGAAAGACCTGATCAAGTTAGTTTTGGACTCTCTGACTTTTTAGACTGCATCATTTACTTTTAAAGTTTTCATTTCTGCATTATATTTATACATGATACCGAGGTCCATTTCAACATAATCATACAGACGTGGAATATGATTTGGTCCACTTCACTCCCCAGTACTTCCTTGCCGTCTACTCCTCCCTCCCTGTCCTCCGCCCCGACTCTACTGGTCTTTCCTCTATTTACTTATAGATTTTTGAATTGGTACTTTATAGAAAATACATGAAGGTGAAATTCACTGTGGTGTGTTCATATATGTACGTAGAACGATTGGGTCAATTGCATTTTGTAGTTAGTTCCTCCTTTCTCCTGTTCCTTCTCCCTCCCTCTCAAAGCTCTTCCTCTGCTCCACTGAGCTCCCTTCTATTTTCATGAAATCCCCTTTATTCCCCTATTTTTCTCTAGCATCTGCATATTTGACTACTTTTTTTTCCCTCATATAGTTACTTTCTTAGATATTTATTACAAAAGCATGCTTGGTAGGTGTTTTTGTGTTGCCAATCTTCTGATTGTTAACATTGTCAGTCAATGTCACTCAAAATTCCATTTTGGCTACCTATAAAGTTACAGTTTCAAAATTATTTTGCCTTCAGGTTAGATTGGCAGCACTTCTCTGAAACCTTTAGGCTCACTATGAAATTCCAAAATTGGAATACTTAAGAAAATGTATTTAATACACACATTATATATAGGGTTTTATGCCAAAGGACTAGTAGTATATGAAAGACACAACTCCCAAATCATATGAACTAATATTTTGCAGCTAGACATGTGGCTATTATACTAAAGTGGAATTTTACAATATTACACATGGACTGTTGCCACTTTACATTGGATGTTTTTGAAGTGTTTTTGTTGTTGTTGTTGTTGTTATTGTTGTTGTTTTGTTTTTAAGTAAGCTCACATATTCACAACTTTAGGTTTTACATTTTTTTTTTTTTGGTGTTTCAGACAAGTTTCCAAATATGTAATTTGGGGAAAAACATAATTAAAAATTATTTCATGCATTTCTTTTTCTTTTTTTTGGGGGGGAGAGGTTTGGTTTTGTCTGATTTTTGTCTCTTTGTCCTCCTTATTTTGTTTTTTGTTTTTTTGTTTTTCACTGGTTATAGTAATTTCTTCTGTTTGAGTTAGTCAGCTTCACCAAGACAAAAATATGGAACACACTTCACAAATTTGCGTGTCATCCTTGCGCAGGGGCCATGCTGATCTTCTCTGTATCGTTCCAATTTTAGTATATGTGCTGCCGAAGGGAGCATGTTCTCCTTATTTTAAAGAACTTTAAACTTACATAAAAAAATGAAGGTGTTGAACAACAACAACAAATTCCAGAAACACGTTTTAGCTTATCAGTTGCTAACATCATTTATTTTTTAAAAAAAATTGGTGCATTATAATTATACGTTAAAGTAGAACTTAGGACTGAGGTTGTGGCTCAGTGGTAGAGCGCTTGCCTCACATGTGCAAGGCCCTGGGTTCGATCCTCGGCAACACA
Source organism: Callospermophilus lateralis (assembly GCF_048772815.1). Classification (NCBI taxonomy): domain Eukaryota; kingdom Metazoa; phylum Chordata; class Mammalia; order Rodentia; family Sciuridae; genus Callospermophilus; species Callospermophilus lateralis. The sequence continues at coordinate 11,156,252 of NC_135311.1, forward strand.
TAAAAATAAATAAATAAATAAGTAAAGGTATTGTGTCCCATCTACAACACACACACACACACACACATATATAAAACAGGACTCATTATATGTTCACACATGCACACAGCATGATTTGCTCAGTTTCATCCCATAGTACCTCCCCTGTCTCCCCTGTCTCCCCTGTCTTCCCTCCCCTTTGAGCCCCTTACTCTACTATACTGTTCTTCCCTCTATTTTCATGAGATATATTTTTAAATTGACCCCTTTTGCTCTCTAATTTATGCATATGAAAGAAAACAATGGACTCCTGACTGTCTGAGTCTGGCCTATTTCACTTAGCATGATGTTCTCCAATTCCATTCATTTATAAGCAAATGACATAATCTCATTCTTTATGGCCTAAGACTCCAGTGTGTGTGTGTGTGTGTGTGTGTGTGTGTGTGTATCACATTTGTTTTCTCCATTCATCTGTTGACACCTAGCCTGGTTCCATAGCTGAGCCTGAGCCTAACACTACACAGCCCATATTCTAAGCATTACAACAGTTGACATTTCAAAATATCCCTTCACCACAACTACTCTTGACACAACTAAACTATCCCCATTGATAGGAAAGAACTTTTTTTAGATTTCCCTAGTGTAGCAAGTCTCAACCAATATCCCAAATGATATATCTGGTGGTGATCCTTGTTATGAACGCACCTGTGGCCATTCACTCACATGAGCATATCCCATTTTTGAAATTTCTTTTTGTATGTGTAACACTGTTATGCTGATTTTCTCTCGTAGGCTCACCCATAACTTGAGAAATGGTGAACGAATACAAGAAAATTGTTCTCCTGAAAGGACTAGAGGTCATCAGTGATTATCACTTTAGCATGGTTAAGTCCTTACTGGCCAAAGAATTAAAACTGACCAGGAAAATGCAAGATGAGTACAACAGAATTAAGATTGCTGACTTGTTGGAAGACAAGTTTCAAAATGATGCTGGGCTGAACAAGCTGATATCAGTGCTCAAAGACATACCGATGCTGGAAGAACTTGCCGGAGAACTCAAAAAAGAGAAGATGAAAGGTAATTGGAAACCCAGCACTTTCTCCCTTGACCCTGCCCTACTTGTGCTCACCTTGCCTGACCTTGAATGAAACCCCACTTTGGTGTAAGTCGGTACACCCCTTTCCCAGTCTCAGAAGCCATAGCGACGCTGGTGCTTCAGATGCCAGCCAGTGGACCACTCAGGGCATTCTCTGTGGAGTGAATTTAGAAGAGAGTGTATATTTGGGTTACGAATAAAAAACAAAAGCTAAAAGAAGTTAATGAAAGAGGTTTCGGGCATACTATCTGAGAAAGTTTAGAAAATAACAAAAGTATAAAAATCATGGTTTAAATTTTACATATAACCATTAACCAATCATTGCAACCAGTCTATTAATACTATACCATCATTATTATTCTCTCCCGTAACAGAGATAAGGCAACACTCTTAATGAAGACGGACGGCAAAGCCATGTGAACTTCTTGTCTTGTAAAATTACTTAACTAAATAAAAACGAAAAAGTCAAAGTTCACAATCACCATATCTCACTTCAAAAATCTATACTATCTTTCCTTTCACTTGTTTCTATAATTTTAATGTATTGTATGAGAAACAGAATCAACCAGTCAGCATCATGAACACGGTGACTTTTTCAAAAGAGATAGGAGGAGGACAGGATTAGGAAGTGGATTAGCACATTGTGCAGGGGATGAGTCAAAAAAGCTTTGAGGAGCAGAAGGGGATGCCTGGATTATGATGGCTGGTCTCCTTGAGCCAGGTTGAGCTAATGCAGTAGAGATAGACACAAGCCACCTAGCCTCACAACAGGAACTGAGAGCCAATAGTATGGAAACTGCTTCAGCCATTCTACCCCATCTGCCCTGGGTTTACATGGGTTCCTTTTTAATGCATTTGTTGTGATGAGAATTAATTCTATCCCAGTAAAACCAAAAACCCCAGTGAAAAAGAAGCAAGAGGTAGATCCTGTCGCATGTACATCGATCACCAGGGACACAATGAAGACTCCTGAATCTCAGGTAAGTGTGCTCAAAGTCCCCCAGAAGAACTGCGATGGCTTTTCCATTCAGTCTATCAGACAGTTATTCATTAGTTTCCCATCAAGTTTTTAAAGTTACCGAACTGCATAATAATTGGCCACATGACATAAATATATCTCCATTCCCATTAGAGAGGTGTTAACTTGAAAATCGGGTAGAAAAATGCTTTTCCCATGTTTACCAAAAAAAAAAAAAAAAAAGTTTCTAATTCCAAGTCAGTCCCATTCTACCACAGAGGTAACTAGAGGAATGGTGTTTATAACTCTTTCTTCTCCCTTTGATGAAAATGTTTATGCCCCTGTGTTACAACTGGCCAGGGGATGGACTGCACTCTACAGATTCTACAAAAACATTTTTATTTATAATCAACCTACTACCTAATAATGAAAATGCATTCTACTTCATTTGCTGCTGAGAATCATTAACAGGAAAGAAAATTAAACTATTTACAGAAAAGAAAAAAAGCAAACTTAGAAAAGACTGAAACCAAAAAGACTAAGATTTCTGGAAGCAAAACAATTAAGATGCCTGAGGACCAGACTCGTCCTTCCTGTTCTGCACTAGCCAGCGTGACTGCAAGCATGGACCATTTTCTACCTGCCCAGGTGCCAGCATTAACTCCATTCAGAGCTCCCCCAACAGAGGTACACGCTTCTTGTTCCACTTTTCCCCAACCTAAATATAGATGTCAGACCTCAAAATTCAGATGAAAACCTCAACTTGGTAATAATACCAGTACTTAAATAGATCCACAACTTGGAGATAAATAAATATATATTATACTTCCATATATATCCAATTTCTATATTTCCATATAAATGACTGCATCTTGACCCTTTGCTTGACAAACTTGAAATTATTGCTGAAGCAAGTTTTCTCTCCTGTACTGATCTCAGGGTGGGGGAGGTGTAAAACCCCGCAGATTTAGGTGTGTGCTTGAGCATGTTCACTTTCCCCTCTTCCAGTCTCTTTCACATCTCTTCTCTTAGTTGAATAATCTGTTAAATTTTCTTCAACACAAACCCTGTTCCCATCTTGTTCAGAATTTCTGCGCACCAGGTATTTCCTCCACCTGGAAAAACCTTAGGTGCCCAAACCTAATCACCCTCTGAATCCCAATATTGATACCTTGTCCTTGAGAACTCCTGCCTGAGATTCTATCCAGACCAGGGGCGGGAAGGATGGGGCTCACTTGGATAGGTTCTCAATTGTTTCCCTCTCCAGTTATGACCATTATAACAAATGAATGCTCTGATTAAGTTGTACCACTTTCAAATCAGACTTGTCCATTTTTACAAGGTTTGGTATCAGTGTCAGTTTAAAAGCACATAAAAAAAATCTACTTTTATTGTAAAGAGAGGTAGTATTTTTTTTTCCAGAATATGCATTGAAGATTCTGGATAAGAAAGATTATGGATAACAGAAGGAAAATCACAACACCATCAACATTCTTTCTGTCTTCTTTTTTTTTTTTTTTTTTCTATACAAGTAACACATGATTACATACAGCCAATCAGTCAAGCAAAAAAAAAAAACCCTGATTTTTAATTAGCTATCATCCTACCAAATTTTTTCTTTGTATTTTTTCAGATATTTTTCTTGGAGCTGGGGATATAGCTCAGTTGGTAGAGTGCTTGCCTCACATGTACAAGGGCCTGGGTTCAATTCCCAGAACCAAAAAAAAAAAAAAAAAAATCAGATATTTTTCTTCATTTTCCCAGTAGAGTATCCTACAATGATTAGTTACTTTCCTTATTCATTTAGCATATTAGGAATACTTTTATGAGTCCTTAAGTAAAAAAAAAAATAAATGATTATTTAATGACTATATAATGTTGACATGCATAAATGTAATTTGTCTTAAAAATAATTTTCCTATAGATTGATATTCCACTATCCCAACCCCAGTGCCCTTCTCATGGACATGCTTGTACTGTGTCCACTGGAAGTCCTTTATGTCCCGTAGAGCGGTTGGATCATTTCTTTTATGCGTACACTACAATTTTCTTGTCAATCTGAATCTTGTTGTCAGTAATGCTTTTCTTATGTCTGAGTCAATACTACTAACAATGTAGCTCTTGAAAAATCGTTCCTTGTGCTAGAGTAATTGGTTACACTATTAAAAAGTCAAATCCAAGTCCAATCACCCTCAGGTGAATACTGTGCATAGTGTACTACCAAGGCAGAGCATTTGTAGTGCTTTGGTAAGTGAGGACAATTAACATCTCCATATACTTGCACCTTGCCTATTATTTCCTCACACACTTTCTCTTACAGATCAGGCAACTTCCTCTCCGTTAAAACACTCTGCTGAAATTCAGTGAGCCCAGACCACTGTGGAGAAAAGAGATTGGAGTCTGTCCCTGGTTTTAAGGAAAGCAATCTACCTGGTTTAAGGATATGGCTCTGAACAGAATACCTCTACCTAAGCCTGTTTAAAATAGGAGATTTTAAGCTAGCCAATGCCTTTCTCATCACTTGTAATAGACCATTATTTCCTGGGAAGAGCTATTACAATTTGAACTCTCAAAATGGCCCTGAATATTCTAGTGGTAACCAAAAACTTTTGAGATTGTTAATGTGATAATCATCCTTCTCCATTTTCAACACTACTCAATTTCTTTTTTCCTTTTTTTTTTCTTCTTTTGTATTGGGGGTGATAAGTAAATAAAAGAATAGACTTGAATTTAAGTAAATAAAGAATAGACTGGAATTTGTTACTTATTATATTGCAATCTATAAGTTCAGTGCTTCATAAAAATGTCTTCATCATCTCCCATCTGTACTGTTCATGCTGAGGGCCATGCTTTGCTTTGGAAAGATTATTCCGTTTCAGTGGGAGTATTTTAAGTTCCACGCCTGCTGTCAGCTGCTTCATACTTCCTCTAGATAAACTATACCGATTCATTAACCTTTCCTTTCTTTCTAATATATCTCTAGCTTTAATTATTTATGAAAGTTGCTGGACCCAATGTTGGGATTGAGATTTTTCTCATTGAAAGGTGATTTTTATATTTCCTCCTGAACTTGTAGATTTACTTCCCTGTGTCTGTTCAACCTAGAATCAGAAAAAGGCCCAATGTCATTTGGCTTCCAGAAGAAGTGTCCTCCACAAAGGCCCAATGATCGTGATGGTGCTGAAAGCAACGGACCCATTTGAATACGAGTCTGCCGAAGAGGGGAAAAGTTCAATGTTCCACGCCACGGTGGCTACTGAGAATCAGTTTTTCCAAGTGAAGGTTTTCAACACCAACCTGAAAGAGAAATTTACAAAAAATAAGATCATTACTATCTCTAATTACGTTGAGTGCAAAGGAATCCTGGAGGTAAATGAAGTATCAGTTGTGTCTGAAGCTGGTCTTGACCAAAAGATCGAGGTCCCCAGCAGTGTTATCAAGAGAGCAAATGAAACTCCCAAGATCGATCATCTTCATAAACAAGCACCAGGAACATTAGTGTATGGGTTGTTTATGCTACATAAGGTAAGTTTTGTTTTTTTTTTTTTTAGAATTGCTTTTTTAGTTTTCTCCACCAACATCTGAAATTAAATGTCTGCTTACTGGCTAAATGTTGGATCCTAGAATTCTACCCTGACTACAGACACAGAAGGGGAAATACGACTAAGTGACCTTTTAACCTACTATTTCCCAAAATTCCTCCCAGAAAATTCTTTGCAAAAGTTTCACTAAGAAGTCTCATTTCCCTAGTTATCATTACCTATCCACAGTCACAGTGAGCAAGAACAATGCATGGCACAGAACGATATTCTTGGAGTCTTATTCCTTTGAACTCTATTACAACTATTATAATTCCTCACTTATTTCCTTCCTTCCTTCTTTTTCCCCTTTCCTTTTGTTTGACGAATGGATTGCCCAAAAGAGGATGAATTCTGCCTGTAACATGCATTCAGAGGAATAAATGGATCGATTATATTCTCCTGAGTGCAAAAACATTTAATAGGCAATGATCTAATCATTCAGTCATATCTGTCGTATTTCACTTATTTCATCGATAATTCATGAAGAGTTTATTGAACAATTTAGAATTGTTGTATGGCATGATATTTGAAAGGCAAGTTAATCTAATCTCCTCATCTAAAAAAAAAAAAATACAGACATTTCACTGATAGATCAATGCTCAAATCCAGAGCATCAGTATTCTGCATTCAATCAATAAAAAAATTAACAAGCTTTTGTGAAACTCAACTAACATCTGATAAACTTAACTGCTTTATAACTGTATATACCTGTCTTTTAATATTGCCTCTTCATTTTATATTGATTATTTATTACACCCTTTTTAAGAGACGATCCTTATTTATGCAATTATAAAGTTGATGAATAACAGCTTAATGTGTGAGACTCTATGCAGTAGGAAGTGAGGAACATAGGTTAACTGGAATAATGTTATTGGGAAAAAATAAGTCAATGGAGAAGGTTTCAAAAAACATTAGGAAGTCACTAGAACTTACTTGTTATATAGATCCCCTGTTGAACAGTAGTAACAAATGTCCATTTATATCTGCATAAACAGAGGAGCCATAGAAGTTCACCAGACCTATGATCACATTAATTCCAGGTTTTTGTAAAAGGAATCAAATCTATTCCTGAGGAGGAAGCATTAGAGACCAGGAAGAAAATTCATTGTTCTAGAATTGTTAGAAAATGCCTAGAAGAAGAAAAGCAAAAATTAGGAAAACAGGCAAAGAAAAGCAACTTTATTTGAGAAGATCTTGCCAAGCTACATGTAGATCTATGCCTTTAATCGACTTCTTACATTTTGTATTGACTTTGTCTCAAAAGTTTTCTTAAACATATGACGTGTTTTCTGAAACTGAATGTTCATTTCATTTTCGCAGAAAAAAGTGAATAAGAAGAACACAATCTATGAAATACAAGACAATACAGGGAAGATAGACGTGATGGGGAGTGGGAAATGGCACAATATCCAGTGTGATGAAGGGAATAAACTTCGACTCTTCTGCTTTCAACTGAAAACAATCAACAAGAAGCTGACACTGGTGTGTGGCGATCACAGTTTCATTAAGGTAGGAACTAGACAGAGCATAAGTTTGCCAAAAGGGAAATCAGGTTTTTTTAGCATTTGAGAAACCATCTTCCTAGTGTGCTATGTGAACAGTTCAGTGGGTAAGAGGATTCAAATAATGCCCTTGCCCTCGTTTCTGAGTAGAAGGTTTTTCTTGTTTCACAAGATATTAAGGAAATGGAACCAGGTGCAGTGACTCATGCCTATAATCATAGCAACTGGGGAGGCTAAGGCAGGAGGATCACAAGTTTGAGGCCAGCCTTGGCAACTTGGTGAGACCCTGTGTCAAATAAAAAATAAAAAGGTCTGGGGTCGTGGTTCAGTGGTAGAGTGCCCCTGGGTTCTATCCCCAGACCAAAAAATGAAAGAAAAAAAAAAAAGATACTAAGGAAATGACATTCGTATGGGTTTCAAAAGAATATTATAATTGTGATGAATAATAAACTATCTCATATCTCATGAAATTAAGGAGTCATTTTCAATAATGATCAAGAACAAGGGTTTTAAATAAGACACATCTGATTTGAATCCTGCCTTCAACACTCACTAGTTGACTGATTTGAGGGAAATAGTGTAATTGGTCTGCTAAAATAATGGAGCACTCCATTTTCTTGGGTTGTTTTGAACATTAAGGGAGAAAATTAATGTATATTATTTATCTCACTGCTAGGACATGATGAGAAATTAATCTAGATAGGTATTATTTTTCTAATCCAGGGGAAAATGACTAAGGCAAATTCTCTAAAGTGTAAACTAGCTCTATAAATTCTGTAGAGCTCAAACTCAGTAGATGTGGAACACCATAGGAAGACGAGGCCAAATAATTAAAAAAAAAAAAAATGCTAGGTAAATGGTTTTTTTTTTTTTTTTTTGTCAGAAATATAAAATGGGAAATTAATTGTGAAAATCACTGAAAGGTGTGTAACCCTCTATCCCCAATACCAATAAATGCTGTTTTAATTGTGTGTGACTCTCCCTCAGGAGGGACAGGGGGGTTTAAAGGAACTCTTCAAGGTTACATTCCAGATGTGCTCTGATAGGGGGTCCCAGGGCGCCCCAATAGCATGTTAGAATTCACTTGTTAATTTGGGAGTCATTCGCCTCCCAGCTCCCCAGCAGGCACCTCCTTCCTGTAGCAGGTGTGTTCAAGGTCAATTAACTAGGGGAAGAAAGGGTAACACTGTCTCCCTAATCTTGTTAGGGGAGAGGGAGAGGTTAGAAGAGAGGAGAAAAACAAAACAAAACATGTTCTTTTAAAAAATAAACCTTAGAGCCACAGGGCTATATTCAGAAGGTGAAGGGACCACTGTTACATTTGTAAGATTTTAAGAATGCCCGATTCTTCCTATCTCCTCTCACATGGAGATATATAGATCTGATGGGAAGCTCTGAAACCAAACAGCCTGAGGACTTTGACATTTTTGCAAAAAGAAAGATTCTGGTAACCATGTTAGAAAGACCTTCGAAAGAAACTAGGTTTGGAGACAGGTATTGTAACCAAAAGCTTGGTCCTTGTTCCCGATGCCAATTCAATAATGTGAGGACACGATTTTGAGAAAAAGGAAAAAAAATAGTTTTATTGCTTTGCTAGTAAAGGAGAAACACAGGGAACTCCTGTCCCAGAGGCTGTGATGCTGCCCATCAGAAGGAACAGGGGGATTTCAAAGGAGCTATTCAAAGGCTACATTCCAGGTGTACCCTGACAGGGGGTCCCAGGGCACCCAGATGGTACGTGAGGATTCACTTGTTACTTTGGGAGATATTCACTTGGTAGATCCTCTGGGCCAACCTCTCCTTCCTGTGGAGCACCCAGCACTCAAGGCAATCTTGTTCCCCACCCCCAGGTTAGGGAGGGGGAGAAGGAGGAGAGGAAAAAGGAAAACCGTCTCCTCAGAGCAAGGCGGGCTAGATTCAAAAAGTGAAGTGGACCATTGTTACAGAATCAGAAGCAGTGACATCTAGTATCTGCTCATATACTATGTTTGTTAAATAACCAGAATTTTTTTAAAGTGTTTATTAAAACTTTGGCATTTTGTAACTAGCAATGTCAGATGTACTCACGCCACCAAAATCTGCAAAAGCTATATATATATATCAGGGCTTTGAAAAAGCAGGCAGCTAGTTTACCAAAACACCACAGGAGGATATTTCAGAATTCTATTTAAGAAGGGGGGGTCTGCTGTATAGCTAAGATATGTACATTTTTGCTAAGTGAAGAGCACCTCAATAAACATGGGTTGTACAAGTTAAAAAAAGGGGGGTGTCCTTGTCCCAGTGGATGGATGGTTAGCAGGCGGTGAGCCAGATTGAGAAAAATCAGTAGAAATTATAAAAATAAGACAAAGACTCATTTAAAAGTGAAAAGCAGGGGTGGAGGGGGACTGGGGGGCCGTAGTGGGTGACCAGTTCTGGTAGAAACTGGATCTAACAAAGGAAGGAAAGCCTGTGTGTTTATTTTATAGTTAGGAACAACAAAGAGTTTCAGTGTGAAGAACTTCTTAGGATAAACAGGATGAAAGAGGGGGGGAACCACATGTTTGGGGCTTAATAGATTATATCCATCTCTGGGCTGGGATTTAAAATCATGACTTTTTGATTTAGTGAATTCAATGACAAGTACAGAATTTCCCCTGTCAACGGAAGTCATCTTGCAAATCTGGGCATTCCCCTGGTAACCACGTGGATCCCAGAAACAGCACTTTGTCATCCAGGGTTTCACATAGCTCAAGGCAATGATTTATAAACTGCTCAGGACAAAGGGAAAGTCAAATAAGTTTGGAACTCATGGAGGGAAAAAGTGTCTTTTGCAGGAAGATTATGAGTTTGTGACTAAGTGCTGATGGTGAGAAAGAAAAGATTAAAGGAACATTCAAGCATGATTCCAAGATAATGTTAAATGGTTCTGCAATTCACTAACATGGAGAATGCAGGGGAAAAACATGTGCTGGGAAATGAAAGCATGTTGATTTGAGCTGTCTATATGATAGCCAAGAAATATCCATTGATCAATATGAAGATCTGTAGATCTGGATGTACATCTGTAGAACCAAACAGTAATTTTGTGCTAGAGATGTACATATTTTTTAAGTTTAGAGATACATGCTAAAATCATTCCTTTGGATAATAATATCAAAAATAAATAATAGTATAATAACATTGCATTTATATTAATAGAAAATACCTGCTGAATACTCATTATGTGCTGAGATTTGAAACCATGATAGAGCTATAGTAATTGTACCCATTTCATAGATGTAGATACTGACGCTCAGAAACTGTAACATGCTCTGACATAGCCTATAAATGGAGGAACTGAGATCCAGCCAAGGCTGTCTGGTTCCAGAAGCAGATTCTTAGGCAAGATGAATGAGACTATCAAACGGTGAAGAAAGAGTCATAAGAAAGACAGGAGTGGCTGGAGATAAAGGATACTACCAATGAGAGTGAACAAATGCAAACAGGGAGGCCAAAGGTGAAATGAAAAATAGAAAAATAGGCAGTAAAAACAAGTTGAAAGAGGAAGAAGGTCAACATAGCTTATGCCAGACACAGATGACCAAGGGATCCCCAGGGATTTGGAATAACTTCATCTTAAAGCAAAAGGTGCCATCTTTTAGGGAAATGCGTGTTCCAGCCCACAGCAAAATACATGGTTGATTCCACATGTTATCATGCTCTCTGTCTCAGACCCAAACAAACACATTCCCACATACCAACCCACACAAGGGTCCACCAGGAGATTCTTGATAAAACTAAGGAGAGCTAAACTCACATATAAACAGTCCAAGTAGAAATATCGATGGATTGTGACACAGAGACATGCCTTAATGCAAGAACCCATGTATTCTACCTCTACCTGCTAATCAGAGGAGAGCACTGAGGAAACAATTCTTCCCCTTTTCTGATCCAATCAGTGCTGCACACTGATTAAAGTAGCTCTTCCTCTTTACTTATAGTTCCCCTTCACCACTTTTGAGGAACTCCTGTCCTGTTCAAATACACCCACGATGGTCATGAGGCTCCAGATGACGGGAAAGTACTCACTTAATATTGAATAATACCATAAAGAAGATAAGTGAGCAAAAATTAACAGCCTTTGAGAAAGGGGAAGGGACTGGTGTGGCCCATGAGATGAACAGACATTGACGGGCCACAGAAATGCAGGGCTTTTCCTCAATGGCTGGGATCTCACTGCGTCTTCTTTACCTCTCTTCAAGGTCATCAAGAGCGCAAAGAACAAGAAGAGAGAAAGCAATGCGAATTTAAGCCTGGAACTTGAAGTACAGAACTTCCCTATAAATCAATTCAGTGTCTTCAACAGTGATACGATTAAAGTTGAGACTTTCATGTAAACAATAGCATCAGGGGCAATACCCAACCATATTAAGAGTTTTACGTTTGAATTGTTATTTTTCTTTTATAAAACTTTCTTATTATTTTCCTTTCTCTGAAACTACTTTTTGCTTTTATAATATTCATAATGTAAAAATTCAAATAAAAAATCTTTAAAAGGATATTATAGTTTCAATCTAAGAGTACCCCCCGCCCCCAAATAAAAACCTCATGTTTTGTAAGTATGATCCTCAATACAACAAGGTTCAGAGGAAGGATTTTAGGTCATGATTAGGGTTTTTACATAATCAGTGGATTAATCCATTTGCTGAATTAATCCATTGATAGCTGAATGGATTACTGGTTTGTAATTGTAGGTGTGGCTGGAAGAAGTAGGTCACTGGGAATATGACCTTGGACTATATTTGTCCCTGGCTTCTTCCTCTCTCTGTCTTCGCTTCCTGGATGCCATAAACTGAATAGCCTTCCTTTACCAAGCTCTTCTGCCATGATGTTCTGTTCGTCTCCGGCCCAGAGCAATGGAGTTGTCCAGCCATGGACTGAGACAGGTGAAACTATGAGCCCCAAATAAACTTTTCTCCTCTAAAAAAAAAAAAAAAAAAAAAAGAAAGAAAAAAAAAGGATATCTTTCCCACAAACTGCCAGATATGTTCTCTTTAATGCAATAGTGCACTGCTTTGGTGTGGTTGATTTGTGTGCCATGAGGCATGCAGGGTGGAGCACAGGTTATCAGCCTTGGGGACGGCATTCTGATTGTGATTTTCAAAGTTATTCCTAAATCCATCTAAGCTTGGCAAGCTTGTATCCTGAGAAAGGGTTCTGTTGGTCAAGAGAAAAGAATTTAGGTTTTACAATAAAACCTACTCTACATGACAGTAAGTATTGCCTATAGAAATAAAATGTATAAAGTCAATATTTAAAATGTAGCTACTGTCTTTTTTTTCTGGTGATAGAAGAGTAGCATATTCACTGTTTGAGTCAGCTTTTTCGCTGCTGTGACTAAAAGGTCTGACCAGAACAATTTTAAAGAGGAAAACTTTACTTGGGGGCTCACAGTTTCAGAGGTCTCAGTCCATAAACAGCCAGCTCCATTCCTTGGAGTTTGAGGTGAGGTAGAACATGGTGGCAGAAGAATGTGGTAGAAAGAAGTGCTCACAGGATGATCAGGAAGTAGAGCAAGACTCAACTCAGCTCACCAAATGTCTACTCCATTGGCATGCACCCAGGGGCCCACCTCCTCCAGCCACATCCAGCCTACAGTTACCACTCAGTTAATCCCTATCAGACATCAACACGCTGATTGTGTTAAGGCTTTCATTAACACAGGCACTTCACCTCTAAGCCATTTTCACCTCTTTTTTTTTTTTTTTAATATTTATTTTTTAGTTTTCAGCGGACACAACATCTTTGTTTGTATGTGGTGCTGAGGATCGAACCCGGGCCGCACGCATGCCAGGCGAGCGCGCTACCGCTTGAGCCACATCCCCTGCCCCCATTTTCACCTCTAAGCATCGTCTCACACATGAGCTTTGGGGAGACACCTCACTTCCAAACCATAGCACCATAGCAATAATATAATTCAATAAAATAACAGGAATTGACAGTTTTCATGCTTTGAACAATATACAACTTAAAGATAAGAGATCAAATTCACAAAGCAAGCTCTACAACTCTCCCAGATGCCTGGGAAGATTTTCTGATTGCAGGCTAATAGGTATTTGGGAAATCATGGCAGTCACGCTGGGCATAGGAGGAAAATACCACTTCTCATGACACCTAAAAGCTGGCATCTTGAGAAAAGGAAGAAATACAGAGATGGATCCCACTTATTAGCTGAGTCCTGCGGTTGCACATCTAAGGGATGAGAAAATGTGACATCTACAGAGAGCATCTGCTTTGGGGTTGAGAACAGAAAAGAAAGGTAAATGTGAAAATAGTGCAGAAAATACAGGATATTGCTGGAATAGTGACCCATCTGGTAAAAACTGGGTGTCAAACTAACCAAACAGGAAAGTTACATCTTAGGATTGACATAACCACATCAATGGTTATAACAGCTCAGTTCACAGTAGAACCCCATAAGAATAGGGTCTTAATTAGAATAAGATCTATTCCATATTCTGTGCTTGTGTAATTGTATCAAAAAGGATTTCTACTGCCATCTATAACTAAGAAGAACTAATAAAATTTTTTAAAAAATAAAAATATTTTTTTAAATTTATTTTTTAGTTGTAGTTGGACACAATACCTTTATTTCACTTATTTATTTTTATGTGGTGCTGAGGATCGGACCCAAGGTCTTGCACATGTGAGGCCAGCGCTCTACCGCTGAGCCACAACCACAGCGCCCCAAATAAATGTTAACTGTAAACATTTTTAAGGAAAAATAAAAGAAGAGCAAAGGTTATATAGCAGACTAACAACTGTCTCTGTCCATCCTAACAAAGCCTGAAAATTGAGCCTCAACTGATTCAAATAGTCTGAGTTCTACTGAAGTAACATTGAGCAAAGAAATTTTTTTAGATGGGAGGGGAGGGGAGGGGGGATAGTAGAGGATAGGAAAGGTAGCAGAATACAACAGTTACTATTATGGTATTATGTAAAAATGTGGATGTGTAACCCATGTGATTCTGCAATCTGTACTTGGGGTAAAAAAGGGAGTTCATAACTCACTTGAAGCTAATGTATGCTAATGTATGAAATATGATATGTCAAGAGCTTTGTAGGGTTTTGAACAACCAATAAAAAATTAAAAAAAAAGAATTTTTTTTAGGATTCATATCAATTAACTGTAATAAGAAATAACAATAAATTTAGAATTGTGAATGCTCAGACAATAATTAAAACAACTATGAAAAAAATAGCCAGAACCAGTACCTGAAAAATGGCAGATTTCAAAAATGATCTAAAGTTTTCCTGAGACATTATTAAAAAATTAAACACTAAATCTAAAATCACTAGACCCATCTTTTAGCCAATATAAAATGATACTGGGATGGCCTAGGTATTATGTTTGTCAAAGATTTCCAGCAGATACTATAAATATGTGCAAAAATGAAAAGTAAGACAGGCTAAAATAATTAGAGTTAAATATGTTGTAACACTAAGTGAACATCTAAACAAGAGAAGTGAAAATTATAAGAGGTGAATAGAAATTTCGGAACAGAACATTTTAGTAACTAAAATTTAAAACTTAACTGAATTAGCTTAAGAGCAAATTGAAGACTGCAGAAGACAGAGTAAGTAAAAATTGTTATACTGTCTATTCAGAGGTACAGAGAGAAAAATTTGAAGGTAAATGAACTAATCTAAGAGAACTTTGCAAAAATAATAGAACCCTCTTATGTCAGTAAGGAAAAGAAAGGAAGGAAGGAAGGAAGGAAGGAAGGAAGGAAGGAAGGAAGGAAGGAAGGAAGGAAGGAAGAGCTGGAGTTGTGGCTCAGTGGTAGAGCACTTGCCCAGCACATGTGAGGCACTGGGTTCAATTCTCAGCACCACATATAAGTAATAAAACAATAGAGGTCTGTCAATAACTAATAAAAATTTTTTAAAAAAGAAAGAGGAATCTCCATATATACTTAAAAAATTAAAAAAAAAATAAAACTCACTGAAGCATTTTTAAACTCAAGAAAATGAAAGAAGAAAAGATTTCTAAAAAGATAATGCTAAAAATCACATACATGTAGAGCCATTGACTTACTGAAAAACAGGAATCAATCAACTCTAAGCAATCAAGATACAAAAAAAAAAAAAAAAAAAAAAAAAAAAATCAAACCATTAGCATCACAGCCAAACTGCTGAAAACCAAAACATAGAGAAAATATTTACAGAAACCCGAGAAGGACAGAGAAAGATACTGGTGAAATAGAAGACTCGGTACACTTTACAAGGCTGAAATGTTATTCAGTATGCTTTATGAACAAACAGAAATACATTAATAAAAATACTTAGAAAATCCTTAAATATTAAGCACCCTGGTTTAGAACAGAAATGCGAAGAAATTCAATAAAGAGAGGAGGAAGGGCTGTTTTACATTTCCTTGCATTTTCCAGCCCGCCCTGTTCTCAGGCAGTCTAGTACTGAGAGAGATCCACTCCACTAAGGGGGAGGAGAACATGAGCACTGGACTGTGTTTCAGACCTCAATACTAGGCCTGTCCAATCAAACCACACTGGCCAGGTGACCACAGCTCCAGACTTCAGGCCAGTAGCCATGAACCAAAGCACTAGGCTCTGGACAGCCCCTGGCACTACCTGGATCCCCAAGCCCGAAGCTTCAACCAATCCCAGCACCAGGCAGACCCATGAGCCATAGTCATCAGCTAGTACCCACACACACAGCCTCCAGGCCGACCTCTGTAGATGGAGACCCTAGGCATGGTCAATGCCTGCCACAGTCCGGCTGCAGCAGAATAAGCGGGGGTGGGGGGGGTGGGGGGGGGTGGGGTGGGTGGGTGACGAATAACTTGTGTACCTTGATGCAGCAGGAATGGAAGCCGTTTATTGTAGGATAACAGAGGTATTTATACATTTTACACAGCTTATCTAATTAGCATAAAATAGATACAGCAGTCAACCAATAAGGAATCTCCACACTTAATGGCTTGATTTTGTTACTTCACAAACCACTCCCTCTGGCATTTGGCCAGGCGCCATCCAGACTTGTTTACAGACTTTAACATTTCTCTGGCAAAATAACAGGTGCCAATCTGACTTGTTTACAGACCTTAACAAATGCCAAGCCACAAAGAGCAGCAACCGCCTTTAAGCCCACACGAGGTTTCAGACCAGTCGGGAGCCAGGTTGGCCCCATGTACAGCTTCAGACCCAAGGCAGCATCAGATTGGTACCCACAGCTTTAGGCACCAGGTGGGCAACCAGGCACATAGGTCAGGCCAGTCCCTGGAGCCCCACTCTCCAGGCTGGTCACTGTAGTCCTATGGTCCTGCAAACTCAGGACACAGACCAGCTCAAAAGACCCAAGGTCTAGGTCCATTCCAGTAGACCCAGCCCTGGATTGGCTCCCATAGGCCCAAGCTCCAGGACCACCTCTGTGGACCCAGGTTCCAGGTCGGCCCCATGGTCCTGAGACCCAAGTAAGGCCTCATATAACAACTGGCACCAGATTTTCATCGACAGTTGTGGGTTCCAGACAGGACACAATGGCACATGTTCTATGCCCACCTCCACACCAGGCCATCACCAGGGTCCAGGCCACCCCAGTAGACCCAGGTGCTAAGCTGGCCAATGCACACTGATCCTTTCGTACCATTTGCAGAGGATGGATTTGGGAGAATTTTTCTGACTTATTTTTTTATTTGGGTCATTAAGTTGTATATTATCTGGTGGAAGAAACATCAGAGAGCACACACCGCATGCTTTATTTGCTTATAAAGTAAAGGAGATTTAGGAGCCATGATCACGTTTCTCCTTTGTGGATTCTGAACTACAATCCTCTCTGATCTTCCTCTTCTTCCTCTCTACTCTTAACCTTAATAAGATCAGCTCAATGCATCACAGAAGCAATAGACTAGTCTTTTATTTTTCAATATTTATTTTTTAGTTGTAGTTGGTTGGAAACAATACCTTTATTTTATTTATTTTTATGTGGTTCTGAGGATCGAACCCAGGGCCTTGCACATGCTAGGTGAGCACTCTGCCCCTAAGCCACAACCCCAGCCCCAGTAGACTAGTCTTTAATAAACTGTCATGAAAACCCAGAGTACCTATGGGAGTCACATAACATTCTCCCTGGTTTGCCTCGTATTTTGTTTTTGTTAGTTGGCCCATTTATTGCAATTTCAAATGCAATTTTCCAAAGTATATTTAATGTATTTGATATTAAACAAAAAAAGTCCCCGCAAAAGTATATATCAGGTATTTGAGCCTTTGGAGCCTCCATGTTCTTCCAGAATTTAGAGGCTTCACTCCTGTAGTGCTGAGTCCATGACTCACTTGTGGTTCCTGTCTTTAAGTCAGAAAGGCGAGGAAATCAATTATTGAAATCATGGATCTGAGTCACAGGTCAGAGCAACTAGGGCAAAATTCATGTACAGGTATTCCAAGAAGGGTTCACAAAATGATATTGAGTTCATACCCTATTATGTCAGCTAGCAATAACTTTAAAGTGTCACGTACTATGGAAATTACCTGCAAAGCTAATCTCTTTCTATTCAGGAGGTGCAGTAAAGAGTTGGTAATAATTGGTAATAATAGATGCTTCAACCAATATCCCATCTCTCCACTGGCACTCTGGGAAGAGCAAAGGGGGAAGTCATTGAGCGACTCACCTTTCCCATTTGACACTCTCTTAGGGGGCTTTGGTGTCTAGGGACCCATCTGCTGGACAAGAAGCTGTTAATGATGGAACTTCTATCAGTCTTCAACACAATAAAGAGAACAAGAGGATAACTCCCCCACCGTGCTTCATTATCAGTAACATATTTATGGGAAGAAATAATATAGTTTCCCTGCCTAATGGAATAGAAAACTTTGAAAATCAGTGGGAGGAGTCTCAAAATTGCCACATAACTACTCTTTCCCTGGGAGGGGAGCAGATGAGGGAGAGAGCTGTTCTAAGGACAGCATGAAACAGCTGGCACTGATCAAAGATTCAAGTGACCCAAACTTGTGCTGTTTTTATTATTATTTTTTTCAAACGATTTCATTTTCTTAGCCTTACACAGCATCCTGCAGTTCAGTGTCTGGAGAGGATGACGAATGTGCCTTCCTGCGCTTGTAAGATAGTGATTCCTGAAGTTCTCAAGCAGGTCTCAAAATCTACACTTCTGTGGATGCAGTTCCAATGAGGAAATATCTATCAGGTTGTCTGTAGAGAGAGTTCTGGGGACCTAGCTAGGAATCCCAAGGTCTTGGGGCATTTTCTCTTAACATTTTTCTCCTGTTCCTCTTTTGCTCCATTTTCTATAACTTAAAGTCAAGAGCCCATTTCCTCTCACACTTCCAGCTGTAAAACTCTTTCTATAAAACTATTCTATTCTGAACTATTCTAGAAGACTATTTCCATGAAGCTGTCATATCAACTGACCTCTTACATGACCAACTGCATGATCCCATTATATCTGCCTCCTCATATAGTCCTGTAATTGTACCCTTGCTAACAGTCTGTATGTTCTGATAAAGATATCATGTTTATAAGTGCTTGAATTCATTATAAATAGCCTCACTACTCTCTAAATTAAGACCAGCTAAACATATCCATATAAGTGGCACTAAATACTGTAATATAGGATCATGAAAACCCACAGGTGTATGTGGCCTTCACACCAGTTCCTCCTTGATTTACCCTGATTTACTCTTGCTTTAGTGATAGGATACAGATGGTTTCCAAATTTCAGACATCAAGATCCTTCTTGACCCAAGACTTTCAGAACTTATCCACAGGACCTCCAGTGGATGATACATACTTTATAAAGTATCTCTCATACCTCTATGAACTAGGGTTTCCCTTAACAGGCTCAACATACTACATATAGATCAGAGCAGACATTCAAAACTCTGCGTAGAATGTGGAATGACAATGACAATGATTATATTTCAATAACTCTATTTATACTTTGAGCAGTTACAAGATGCTGATTCTAAAATCTGTGTTCTTTATGTAGGTTATCGCATTCACTCTTCATAACAGAGTCATGAGGTTGTTATCCTCTCTCCCCCTTCACACAAAAGAAAATTGAGGTACGCAGAGGTTAAAAATCTTTTCAAAATCTCAGAAATAATGAATATTAGAGACAAGATTCATATCCAGCCTTATGAAATCTAAACCTTGATGAATTAATGATCATATATAGCTTTAGAATAGAGGTTATGCCATGCAAATGTGAATACTATATTATAAAAATTTTGGAAGTGACAATGTCATGTTTGGGATTTGTTTGCACAGTCCAGGCTCTGCCAGCATTCTTATGAAGAAAGGGGTACCCTGGGGGTGGCCAGAGGAAATTCTAATAAGGAACTCACTCTCCAGAAGCAGGTATTTCAATCCTCTCACTCTCCTCTTCATCAAGAAGAGCATTTTATGAGTTAGATAATAATGTCAGAATTACTCAAAAAAAAAAAAAACAGCCTGTGAAAATCAACTCAATATTATGAATATTGCTAATGGTGAAAATAAATGTCACAAATTATATGATTTTAGATAAGTTCCCTTGCCTTTGGTAAAAGGTATAAGAACCTACTAAATGGGTAGCTTGGTTGGTTTCTTGACTATTTCTTGAATATTTCTGAATATGGTTGAGAATCCTGAAGAATTTTGGCTACAAAACCAGTGAACTTCTGCACCTGTACCTGTGTGTTTGATACAATCAATCCTTCCAGCATTATGATCATCTAAGTATCTAAAGGCTGGGATTCCTAGAGCCTGAGTAGCAGATGACAGGACCCTATATTTGCTTGATAACAAAAGCTTATTATAATTAACACCCATCAATCTTTTTGTGTATGAAACCCAACTTTTTGTGTATGAAACTGTTTTTATAACCTATGAGGGTTAGCTACCAAAGCATGACCATAAGAAATGTGCTTAACTAGGTTAGCTCAAGCCCATTTTAATCACAGGTAGATCCAGAATTTGCCAAATCCAGCATTCTGGAGATTTATACCTTTTTTCCTAAGAGTTTACACTTAGGATTTTGATCCATTTGGGATTAATTTTGTATGTGTGTGTGTGAAAATGGACCAATTTCATTAACTCATATTCAGGTTACTCACTAGTTATCTCACTACCATTTGTCATGAATAGTATTTTCCCATTGAATGTGAAATTATATCCCCCAAATATATGTTGAAGTCTTAAGCTGCACGACCTATGAATGCAAACTCACTTGGAAATAGAGCCTTTGAAGCTCAACAAGATAATCTGAAGTTATTAGGGTAGCCATAATCCAATATGACTGTGCCTTTTAAAAAACTCATGCACATGTAAAATACTGTGTAATCACAAAGGCAGAGATTGGAGTGATGCATCTGTAAGTCAAAGAACATCAAACAGTTTTCGCACACCACCAGAACCAATGAGGAAAGCACAGGGTGTTTCTGGACAACCACTTGTGAATGACATTAGTATCCATAGTCATTCACTATCTCAGGGAACACTGCCAGGATGCACAGAAGTACTAGAGCGTGGAGTCAGAGCATCATTCCCAAGCCTACAAACTCTAGAGAAATTTTCCCAGCTAATTTTTTGATCATGTGGGACCCATACTTTTTTCTTCTAATTTCTCCCCTTTTTAATGGAAATACCTATCTTTATGCCTGTCAGGCTATAAAATTTTGGAAGTGGGTAATAGGATTATAACTGATCTTTTAAAAATTTTCAGAGATGGAGAAGGTTTTTGCTGTGGAATTAACCGTATCTTGAGTCTTATTCCTACCTATGCTGATGATGTTTGGTTTAGAGTTTGGACTAGGTTAATTCTGTTGAATGAGTGGAGACTGGAGGCTGTTGAGATGAGATGAATGTGTTTTGTATGTGGGAATAGGCATTTGTAGGATGAACAGTAGACTATCAAGGGTTGAACAGTAGCACTCCAGATATTATATGTCAATTCTTCACCCTTAATACCTAAAAATGTGACCTTATTTAGAAATAGGGTCGTGGCACATGCAATTAATTAAAATGAAATCATTAAGATGACCACTGGGGTCCTTATAAAAAAATAAAATGTGTAGGTGGACAGATATATACAGCAAAACATCAAGTGCAGATGAAAGTACAAAATCACAAGCCAAAATATTCCTGGCAACCACCATAAGTTACTTAAAAGATATGGAACAGATATTTATTCAGGAGTGATCGAACTCACTGACTTCTTGATCTTTGACGAATTCTGCTAGAAAAGTGGAATGATGAACGACTGCTGTTTAAGACCTCCAATGGTGGATCTTTGTTATAGTGATTTATGGAAAGTAATACACTCTGGGGGGAGGGGCTATTGTCCTTTCGGTCCAGAGCACTTAGTTATCAACTCACTAACTTGTTCTTAAGAAAATATTTCACCAGTTTGGGTATAAACTGTATAAAATTTCAATTCGCTAATTTATCTGCAGAATCTTAAAAAAGTCGATTTTAACTAGAATAGATAAATGTAAGGACGAGTGAATCACATGCAGGCTGCTCCTAGTGACACCTTTATGCAACTATGAAGTTTGGCTTAGAACCAGACATAGTGAAACACACCCGTAATCCCAGCCATTGGTGACACCGAGGCGGGAGGATCACAAATTTGAAACCAGCTTTGGCACCTTAATGAGATCTTATCTCAAAATTTTAAAAAAGCATAAAACGGGGCCTGGGGTTGTGGCTCAGTGGTAGAGCATTTGCCTAGCACATGTGGGGCCCTGGGTTCGATCCTCAGCACCACATGACAAAAATAAATAAAAACAAAGATGTTATGTCCGTCTACAGCTAAAAATAAATAAATAAATAAAAGAATAAAAAAGGCTGAGGATGAGGACGACGTAGTTCAGTGATAAGGAGCCCCTGGGTTCAATTCCAAGCGCAAATAATAATAATAATAATAATAATAATAATAATAATCATCATCATCATCTCAAAAATTTGATTTAGGTTCCCCAGCTCCATGGGCAAAGTATATTTCATCATGAAAATTCAACTTCCAGTCATTATTTGAAAACTATCATATGTCAAGATGGTCATTTTTAATTATTTAAGGACACAGTAGAAAAATACATAAGTAAAATTTAGATATTATTTCTGATAGAAACATTTCTAAAGAATAAAGTGATTGGTTTGGATTTAATAGAAAAAAAATAATTGAATCATTACATTAATTTGCTTCTTAGGACAATCTCAGAGGAGTACAGTGAAATGTCTT
Organism: Callospermophilus lateralis; assembly: GCF_048772815.1. Lineage (NCBI taxonomy): Eukaryota > Metazoa > Chordata > Mammalia > Rodentia > Sciuridae > Callospermophilus > Callospermophilus lateralis. Next base: position 11,178,585 of record NC_135311.1, read on the forward strand.
ACCAGTTAATAGGTTTCCTATCACTACCTTTTAAACCACAGAAAGTGGTTGAAATTACAGAAAAAATATCTGCTTCAGGAAGATTCTCAATTAACCTTGCTATGGTAAGTTTGTTCCATGAAACTGGTTTCAGAGAGCTATGCAGATGAAAGTCCCCCTTCTATGTTGGCAGTATAGGATAGAAAACATTCAAGGGGGGGTCAAGGCAATCAACATGTCCTCCTGCCCCATTGCATCAGCAATCTTTCATCCCATACATAGTGGGATCAAGGACATGTTTGTGGATGAATGGGTGAGAAGAAACCCAAAGCTGCAGAGGAGACTCCTGGGATTAACAGGTAACAAGAAGGTGGAACATAAACCCAGGTAAACCCTTGGCGGCAGACAGGGTCAGCCTAAGAGAGGCCATGTGGGCTGCAATCAGCAAGGCCATGGGGTGGACAGCACATGCCCTTCAAAGAACATATCTTGGCATCATGTGCCCTAGATGCCAAACATGGAACTAGAAAACTTATTTGTGCAGTTGAATTTCAGTCTTGCTTTGGTCCTAATCCCTTCTATCTATACTGGTATCTCTCTCCATTGGAATGGAAATGTTTGCTCTATGCCATTACATATTGCATATAAGTACTTACCTTTTATGTTTATAGGCACTCACAAACAAGAGTTTAATCTCAGAGGAGACTTTGAACTTGAACTTTTGAGCAATGCTGGAACAGTTGAGACTATGGGGACTCTTGATGATGAACTAAATGCATTTTTCATTGTGAGATGAATATGTGCTTTGGGGGACCCCAGTGCAATATCATGGTTTGTATATGAAGTGTTTGTCAAAACTCATGGGTGAAATAGTGAAGTATTATTCGAGGGTAAATTCATTGAATTTTAATTGTTTAAATTAAATGAGAGCTGTAACCTAACCACAGTGAATTAGTCCATTTGGTGAATTAATACTTGGAAAGGATTATCGTTCTGGATGATAGCTATGGGAGGTAGGGTATAGCTTAAGGCAGTAGGTCACTGGAGTTATGCCTTTAGAGTTAATATTTTGTCCCTGTCTCCTTGTACTCACTCGCTGCTTCCTGACTTGCCATGATGTGAATTTTTTCCCCACATCACATCTTTCTTGCATGATGTTCTTCCTCATCTCAGACCCAGAGCAATGGAGTTGGCTGACCATGGACTGACACTTTGGAAACCCAGAGCCCAAAATAAACTACTCCTCCTCTAAGTTGTTCTTGTCAGGTTTTTAAGTCACACCAACAAGAGACTGACTTTCTTCTAGTCCTAAAGACTTGGCCACATGCATGGAATTCAACTTCTGGAAGATACAAATGGTCTTCAGATTGCAGACTCCACACCGGCATTTTGAATCAGCAAGTTGGCCAACTGTTCTGCTGTGACCTGTCGTTTGCCTTTGGTGATCTCACATTCATGTGGAAGAAAAACTAAAACCGATCCAGTTCCTCCTCAGTGAGGTTTTCCAGGCCAGCTAGTAAAAGCATTTTTTTATATCTAATCTCTATCCCTCAACATTGGAGTCACCCTATAAGAAATCCAAAGACATAAGATTACACCAGTAAAGGAGATTTTACCTTCAAAATAAGGAGAGATGTAAATGTCATTTTCAATGAAAAATGAAATGACTCTAGTACAGTAAAGGATATTTGGACAAAAGATAAGCAAAAGCTGCCAATTGAGATGTTCATTATTACTGAAATAGTAAATCTTCAGAGTTCATGTGCTGTCTCTGAAACTCTTAGAGAACGGCATCCATTCTTGTTATTTTTAAAACAGGTTTATTGAGGCTTACTGTCATACAACACAGTGCATGTATTTCATACATATCATTTGAAAACATAAAAATCAGTTGTTTATATATGTGTGTCAGTTTCTGGATTCTTTATTCCATTCCATTAGTTTCCTTCTCTATTTTTATGCTAACAAGATATTGAAAATTGCTTATACACTAAAAAATGACAAAATCATGGCATTTGCAGGGAAATGGATGGCATTAGAGCAGAGTATGCTAAGTGAAGCTAGCCAATCCCTAAAAAACAAATGCCAAATGTCTTCTTCGATATAAGGAGAGCAACTAAGAACAGAGCAGGGAGGAAGAGCATGAGAAGAAGATTAACATTAAACAGGGATGAGAGGTGGGAGGGAAAGGGAGAGAGAAGGGAAATTGCATGGAAATGGAAGGAGACCCTCAGGGGTATACAAAATTACATACAAGAGGAAGTGAGGGGAAAGGGGGAAAAATATAAGGGGGAGAAATGAATTACAGTAGAGGGGGTAGAGAGAGAAGAGGGGAGGGGAGGGGGGAGGGGGATAGTAGAGGATAGGAAAGGCAGCAGAATACAACAGACACTAGTATGGAAGTATGTAAAAACGTGGATGTGTAACCAATATGATTCTGCAATCTGTATACGGGAAAAAACGGGAGTTCATAACCCACTTGAATCAAATGTATGAAATATGATATGTCAAAAGCTTTGTAATGTTTTGAACAACTAATAATAATAATAATAATAAAGAAAATTGCTTATATATAATATCCAAATAATATACAAAATATCAGAAATGTTTCATCAATCATTCTAGGCATAAGATCAACATAAACATCTGCATTTCTTTATTTTGCAGATATACCAATAGAAGACAAATTGATAAAAAGTACAAAAGCATGATGTACTTAGGGATATCTAGCCAAAAATATGTAAAACCATTATAGACAAAACTATGAAACTTTACTGATGATTGCAAAGAAGACAAATAAATAGGAATATATATGATTTTTTTAATTTGAAAACTCAATAACATGAATAGGACAATTCTTTTCACATTAATCTATAAACTCCACACAAAACCTCAAAGATCCTTGCAAACACACCCTTTTGGTAAAGGTGTCAATAGTGGGAGAAGTTTTGAATGTGTGTGAAGGAAGTATATGAGAACACCCTGTACTTTCTGCTCAAACTGCTCTAAAATTATAGATTTTTTTTCAATTTTTCTCTGTCCGTATATAAATATATCACACTGAATTTCACCCTTATGCCCATCCATAATGCACTAATTTAAAAAACTATAAATAAATATAAGAAATATCTGTAGAGCAGGAGAAAGGAAAGAGGAGGAGGGGGAATGGGTGGGAAAGGGAAAATCCTAGGGATTGAATTGGAGAAAATCATATTCCACACTCATACAATTGTATCAAAATGAACTTCAGTATTAGGTATGTTTGCCATGAATTAATTTAAAAAAAGTATGAAAGTACAGATCATTCAGTTTAAAAAAAAATCTCAAAGACATTTCTGAATAATTTGTTGTGATAAGCCTAAAACCTATATAAAAGGGTAAGGACAAATCAAACTGATGATTTCGGAAGCCCCAGCTCTACAAGAAACCAATATCTATTAAAGCCATAATAATTAAGGCAACATGGAATGTGACTTAATAGATAGCATGAAGATAGAAGCACATACATGTGAAAACATGGTATTGTAACACAGCCGACAGAAAGGCCAAATATAAAGTGTTGGGCCAATGAGAAATCTCCAGAGATGAGAGGCAGACATTGGGTTTGTATCTCACAAAATCACACAAAAATTACATAGCATGAGAGACTGAAGTTCTAATGTGATGAGTGATATCATTTACAGAGAACAGGAAAATCTCATTACATTGAGGGAGGGAAAATATCTTAAACCACAAAAAGTACAAGCCAGAAAGTAAAACTTTATTAAATTCAATTGCATGCAAATTCTAAGTTTTTTTTTTTTTTTTTTTTTTAACAAATAAGACAGGGTATTAGAGTACAAATACAAACCAAACACTGGGAGAACATATCTGCATATCTGCGATATGTAATATGATTAATAGAGAATTTGCATGCAGAAGATAAACAGAACCACACATCCTACTATAAACATCCCACTTGTTAAATTGCCAGAAAATATGAATGCATTTTAATTGTATTAACAACATTAATCCAATCTCCAATACACATATGGGTAGATGTTTCATCATTGCTAGTGAGCAGTGCCTTCCGAGCTGAAAATAACTAATGGTGATTTTCTTGTCAGCTTGGGCAGACAAGGGTAGTAGAAAAATCTACCCTGTCCATACAGTGAGGGTCGGAGAACAATATCTTGGATGAACTGGAAACTTCATTCATTCTTGTATCCAAACACTCCCCGTCGTTCATGCCATGAAGATGAGATTAATGGTGCTCCTTTCCCTTTTCTTCTCATTGTGGGGAAGACTAGGAGGGGTGCATTGCAAGTGACTGGAAGGTGCACCTTTCCTCTTTGATTTTTTAGCATCATGCAAAGGAAGAGAGGTTCCTAAATGATATGGAGTTCCTAAAATGCTGTATTGTGTAGCATATGGTTTTCTTGCTTGGAGAAAGTATAAAAAACCTGGTGACTGTAGTGAGGGCCCTCAAGAAAAGACAAGAATGAGACATGAAAAAAATTATATGATATTAGGTAAAAAAACACGTCTGGACATGAAGCTGTATTGCGAAGCATTCTGCCAATTTTCCAGTTCTAGACTTCCTTATCTATTGAGATTTGTAAGAAAAACATGTAACTACTGCTCTAACTTGTCAGGGTTACTGAGATGTTACAGGAATAGCACTTAGCTTCTCTGGCTGAGGAAATCGAAACCTAGAGGCATCTTGCTCTGTTTACTATGCTTCCTCTCCCCCCTGGGCTGAGAGCCCAGCGTGTGAGACACCCAGCATTGTCAGTAAGTGACTCACCAGGGCACTTTTCCTGTTTTCTTCAGGAAATGCTTCATCTTTTCAGCATTTCAGAACCCAAGATCCTGCCGTTTTCCTTCAGTCTCTGAGAGATCTCACTTACTTTTCAAATGCAAACAAAAAAGCCCTGCTTCCTGCACTACTGAAGATCTGAAGAGCTGGACCACTGTTGAAGAAATCCCCAGGGAGGTGAGCCCTGTCAGTGCTTTCGGTGGAGAAGATTTTGTGGACACCTCCCACAAATCACAAGGTCAGCAGGGGAAATCAGTGTTGGGTCTTCTGGGTGGTGGGGTGAGGGGAGTCGGCCGGCATCAGCTGCTTTGGAATTGGTGACGACTTCAGTAGCTAGACTGATTCACTTAGAAAGATAACAGACCTCTTTATTCCTCCAACACGGGGGCCTGAAAAAGGGGAAGCGCATTTTGGCTATTTCAGATTGTAAACTCTGAGGAGGAACTGGCAGGAGTTCATATTGCAGAAGAGGACTTTGGTTTTCTTGGTTGGAGAGAGTATAAAAAACTTGGTGACTGTAGTGAGGGGCCTCAGGAAAAGACAAGAATGAGACATGAAAAGAAGCATAAAATAATGTTAATTTTTAAAAAACAAAACACACACCTGGAATGACGCTGTGTTGTGTAGCATTATCCCAATTTTCCAAAACGTGAGAATAAACAGAAAGGCATTGCAGAAAATTTTAGATTCACAAACTCAGATATTCAAAAATATGAACTTAATATTTTCAGAAGTATTTTTAACTTTCCTTTAATTCCATTTGAAAACAGGACTAGTGGCAGATTTCAATCACTTTTGGATAGCTTTGCCAGTCTGAAAATTCAATATCATACGTATACATAGGTTTTAGTGTTAAGAGGTAGAAAAGAAAAAGGAAATTCAAGTATGGGAGAAGAAGGGAAGTCAAGTAGAAAGAAGTCTTGTTTATTAGAAGGTTTAAAAGACTTTCTGTAGAGCCAATTTCAATATTTCATGTGCACTTGAATAGAATATGAAATTTTAATTGTTGATATCAGATTTTTTATATATAGAAAAATATTGTTAAGTACATCAGGTATGTTGCTCAGATAATCTAAGTATTTTCATATCTTTTAGCTTTGTTCATTCAGTAATTGAGAAAATTAATAGATTAAAAAATACTTAAGGCTAAAAGATAAGGAGATCTGCCATACCAACTAAAAAATTGTCACTTTTTCTTGTGGTTCCTAGAAATCCATATATGTGTAGATACACACAGATAGCTACATATATGTAATGATGTATACATCTGTGTATCTGTGTGTGTATATAAGGAGAAAAATATATTTATGGTACCACGAGGACCAATTAAAAATATATTTATGGTACCATGAGGACCAAAAAGTTATTATAACTGTTATTAGAAACATCCATAATTAAAACTGCTGGGTTATTAAGAGTTGAATGTTTTATTAATGGTATCTGATAATGATGTCTATTTTTTCCACCTTTCAGTGATGTTTTTTTAATGACACTTAGATAAATGTCTTCAATTAATTTTGACAAAAACATAAAATCACCTAACTGATCAGGCCCTTTATGTATATGCTGGTGTAAAGTATTTTGACTTGTTTTTGCTATCTTTACTTCAATCTATGACACTTCTTTATTCTCTTTGTTTTTAACTTATTGTTCTATCTTATGCTTTATGAAAAATACATCAAGAAATTGTTATTTTCTGTTTCTCTCCTACTTTCGCCATGATGATGGGCTTCCTCTATTTTTTCTCTTCAATCATATCTTTATTTTTAAGACATAGTCATACTTAATCAAGTTTGTTTTCATTCTCCTGATCTTTTGGCCTGAAGTATTTCTTAATCTATCATTTTCTCATTGACTACTTCTTTCAATAGATATTTCCATGTGGGTTGTTGTCTTTCAAAACTACCTAGGCCTTGAGAAAAACAGAGTACTTGTTGAGGCTTTCCTGCTTAAATATCATTTTTTTTGTAGGTTAAAATTACACTTCCAAAATTATTTTTTCACTCAAGCCAGGTTAGAGCACCTTCTTCTGTACTGAGGGGCTAGATATATTTTGAAATTCAGTTTTTGAAGTTCACAGAAAGCTATTTGAAACATCTGTTCTATACATTGTACTACTACAAGCTCCACTGATAATCTGTATCTTTACTCCAATGCCAAAAGCAATAATATTTCAACAACAACACAAACAAGAGTGTTCAGATTTCAGCAGAAAGAATAAGGATTACACATAGCTACCTATCATCTCACATATGGTTATATTTTACAAACAGATTGTGTTGACACACTCTCAAAACTTTGTGTTTTAAAGATATTTGGGTTATGCAATAGATATTTGGGTTATGCGATATCAATCTGAGGATGTTCCTGTTCCCTCAAGGAAGAAGCAATTAACAGCCACAGAAATTTGAACATACAAAAGGTGTACAAAGAAATGATTCCTAAAAACACTTGTAAAGTAAGCAGAAAACTGGAATCCATACCATGTACCAGTGTCACTAGGGTAGAGCACAAAAAGCCACCTAGGTTCAGAAGTGTGACTCTTGTCCATGTGGGAATTCTAGGGATTCCAGAATACAAAACCTCAGTTCACACTTAAAGGTTGTAGTGGGAGGTAATCAGAAAAAGAAATACAGAAATGGCTTTTCAGGCCATGAAAGGGAAGTAGCAAAGTCATAAAGCATGAGAAGACAGAGTGTGTTGTGTATATCAGAAGGAATATGAAGAACAAAACAGAAATGAAAAACAGGAGGTCACTCAGGGCCTTCCAGGATCCTTTAAGGAGTCAGGAATATTTCTTACACTATTAAAAAATTTCAGCATTATTGTGCTGTGGATCCTAGAGAGAAAATTGACTCCATGAAAAATCCAATTAAGGAAATTAAGGCTGAAAGAAGAAAAATCAAGCAACTGTTGAAATTTTTCTACCAATAAACACTGTGACCCTACACCAGAAAGCAGATAGATGTTCAGCAAAGTGACAGAAATGGGGGCAGAGGACACAGAATGCATGCTCCAACACCAGAACAGACACAGTACTAATGAGAGCTGGGTAGGGAAGAGCCAAGCCAAGACAGGGTCAGTGCCTGAGCCTGGAAGTGGGGTGCAGCAGCAGACAGTCACTCCTGGGGGCAGGGGGAGGCCGCGGCCATTGGCCCAGCAGCCACTTCATTCATAACAGGTGAGCAGAGAGTCAGGAGCAAGATACACCCAGGGATGGGCCCCAGGTCCAAGAAAGAATGGCAAGGGGAGCCAGGGGCTCTGACACTGCACCGCCCCCAGCCTGTTTCCAGACCCCTTCACCACCCTCCATTGAATCCACTCAGCTCTCATCACTCATAGGGAAGAATTTCTTAGAAACGTGTACTGCAGCATTTCTCCCCCCATCTCCACAGCAGCACCTCTGGTAACCAAGCCCTCTTCATCGCACACACACCTCTGGACGGCACTTGGACGGGGGCATTCACTCACATACACATAAGCCATTTTTGAAAGTGTCCATATGCGCGTGTCAGACTATACGCTGTTTCTGTCTTGTAGGCTCATCCATAACTTGAGAGATGGTGAACGAATACAAGAAAATTGTCCTGCTGGTGGGGCTAGAGGCCATTAAGGATTATGAATTTAGATTGATTAAGTCCTTATTGGCCAAAGACTTAAAACTGACTAAAAATATGCAAGAAGATTATGACAGAATTAGGATTGCTGACTTGATGGAAGAGAAGTTCCCAAGTGATGCTGGGCTGGGAAAACTGATAACACTCTGCAAAGACATTCCGGCACTTGCAGAACTCGCGGAAACTCTTAAAACTCGGAGGTTGAAAGGTAACCAGGAGGCACCCCTGGCTCCCATCCTTTCTGCACCCACCTTCCCCAACATTGACTAGAGCCCTGACTTGCTCACAGTTAATACATCCCTTTCCCAAGTCAAAACCTCAGTTACCATAGCAATCATGGTTCTTGAGATGCCAACCATTTGACCACTTAGAGAACTCCTTTCCAGTCAAGGGTTCTGATGGGTTTTTTTTTGGCAAAGGGGTTATGTCTTTTGAGGGTGGAAATGAAGAAAATAGTCAAAAGGACTCATTGAGAGACTCGTGTTTCTGATACATTACATTGGAAAATAACAAAGTAAAATTGGGGGGGGGAGTGTGCATTTTAAAAATATTTAAATCAGTTATTATTATTGCTTTATTAGGATACTAGTTCATCATTAATATCTTCTCTGGCAACAAAAAATGAAGCACTCTTTAATTAAAAACCTGCCTTTCGGCGATGTGAAGACATTCCCTCTTATGAAATACTGGGTTTAAAAACCACGTGTAAGAACTCAAACTCCAATACCACCACTTTTTCGTGCTGCAAAAGAGAAGATATTTCCTTCTCTATTTTCTCCAATTTGGAGGAATCTTCTACAAAGATGACTTCTCCTTAACATCATGTACAGTGTAGAAGCTTATGAGGCAAATGTACAATAAGAGGGTTAGGAAAGGGATTGACAGAGGTCCCTGAGAGTCCCCAGGATAGGAGGGCTGTGCTCACTGCACACAGGAAGGGTAAGGAAACCGCCGAGGGACAGGCTGGGCCTGGGTGGCTACTGCCAGGCTGGGCTGATGGGCTGGAGGTGGACGCCCACAGTCAGACACAAAAGCAGGAGCAGAGAGGAAACAGACTGAGACTGCGTCCACTGTCTTCACCCAGGAACCCTGGTTTATTGTGCTTTCTTTTACTTCATCAGTTAAAAGGAAATCCAAAGGGGAAAAAAAACCCACAGGGAAAAAAAAATCTACAGGGAAAAAAGTGGAGCAGGATGAATCTCCTACTGCCCAGTCCAGGTCCACAACAAATACAGATTCGGAACCAGAGTCAGAGGAGGAGGTACCTTCGTTGAAGGTAGGATGGCTGAGCCCCCACTGAAAAACATCCATTCCTGATCTTCCACTTCTTGCCTTTTAATCTACCCTCCAGTCCCTGTATAGATCAAGAACGTAGTGAAAGTGAGCTTCTGAGCCAGCAAAGGCATACCTATTGGTCTCCCGTTTTCTTTCAGTACTGCTGTGCACTTGAACTTAGGTAATATGACCCCCTAGGGCAGAAACAGAAAATCATCACACTTTTGTAAGATATGCACTAAAACAGCAATCAGTTTGGGGCAATGGCTTGCTAAAGCCTATTGAGAGACACTGAGTCCAAATTTAGCTTTTCCAAATCCAAGTCTCCTGCTCTTCCATCACCAGAGGTGAGTACAGGGCGACATGCATACATTACTTTTCCTCTTTCTTTGAAGCAGTCATGTATGGCCAGTGCTTACCTTCTGGCCATCTTTTTAGAGGATGGACTGACTCCCTGGAGTTCCCAAGGGTATTAGTATAATTAGAATCTGCTTATAAATACAGACTTTCTTGTCTAAAGATGCTCTGCTTCAACTGACATTAAACCCCATTACCAAAGGCTGGGAGTGTGGCTTAGCGGTCGAGCACCTAATCAGCATGATTAAGGCCCTGGTTCAATTCGCAGCACCAAAAAAGAAAACCTACCACTGTCAAGAAAAAAGAAAGACTAAAATTCTCTCAAGAAAACAAAATGAAAAAATCTGAAGACCCTAAGAGAACACAGCTTCCCCCAGAACAGAGTCGGTTTATGGAACCTTCAGCCACCAGCGAAGAACAAACTGAGGTCTGTCCCCAGACTCCTCATGGGGCTCCACCAGAACCATCCAGCAGTCCTCCAATCAAGGTACCTCTTCCTGCTCCTAATACTTGTCCCTCCCCACACCATATTTCAGGGGTCATTGAAACCTTGAAAGAGCTTCTCCTAATCCCTTACTGTACCCCATTTCCTCCTACAATTAAATCCCATATTGATTTGCCAAATGCATCTATCAAAATCTCAGTGCTATTTACAAGGCATACATTGATGAAACAATTTCTGATCTCCACAGTGTTGTGTTCATGTGTTGGTCCAGGAGAGATGGGTATGGATAGGGGGTTGGCCAGACAGATAAGGATGCATGAATACAAGTATGTTCACTCTAGATTCCAATTTCTTTTCAACCCTTTATCTTTGCTGACTGACCAAACTTCTGAATTAATTTTCAGACACCTGTGCTACTGCTTGCCACATCTTTTGACCCATGCTCTGTCCCTGCTTTGGAATTCCTTATTACCCATCCGGTGCCAGCAATAATGCATTCCTCAAATAATTCCTCATGGAAAGACCCCCTATGCAAAAGAGCAGACATTGGACCTAAGCTTTTCTGTGCTTTTATCCTACTGTAAAAAAAAAAAATAAATAGATGTCTTTCTTCTCTACTAGATGATAAACTCATATTGCAGTCAGCTCTGCCAGAGGGGAGAAAGGCAGAGGTGGAAAAGTGATTCACATCTGTATTATCAACTCCATCAAACTCTGCTTTTTGTTTTGCCTTTTCTTTTCCCTGCCTTGATGTGATTCCTGTGGTTATCAGCGACCCAAGATCAAGAAGTCTGTACCGTTGGTGAATAAGCAAGAAAAAATTTCTTCAAGTTTTCAGGAGGGGCAGGTAAGAGCACAAGTTAAGTCACTCTTCTGCACTCTGGTTTCTAACTCCAGACTCACGCTGCACTTCGACTTAGGGTGCAGCCTCACCACCAAGACATATGCCGATGTTGAAGACAGACCTCCTATACAGGGAGACTATTGATTTTTGGTTTGATTTTCTGTTGTATTTATTTATTTGTTTATTTATGGGCAGGAGGGATTGAACTTAACCAGTGAGCCAAATTCCCAGTTCTCTTTATTTTTGATCTTGAGAGAGGGTCTTGATAAGTTGCTTAGGGCCTCATTAAGTAGCTGAGGCTTGCTTTGAACTTGTGATCCTCCTGCCTCAGCCTCCTCCTTATAGGAGTGCACCACCATGCCCAGCCTCTGTTGTTAGTATTATTGTTAGTTCCCAGAACCTACATTTCCCACAATAATCTTTCCTGAAAGGTCAAATAAATCTGCTTTTTTGTTTGTTTGTTTTTCTTTTTAGGAGCCTGGAGAACAGGTGTCAGGACAAAAAATGTGCATTTCCTTAATGGAAAGTTTTAGTTAATAAACAAAGTGCAATCCAAAGGCTGCTGACTTTGTTCTGAAATTTCCTCCCTTAGAGAAAAAAAAAAAAAAAAAAAAACAGAGGTTTTTTTGTTTTTTGTTTTTTTTTTTTTCTTTTTTACCCAAACATAACCCTAAAAACTGTGCTTGATCAAATGAGTTGGCAGCAAATGTAGAACCCAGGTTCATGTACATCATCTCATTTCTTCTTTATAATACCATATGAAGATGGTCTTGTTAGTCTCATTGCACACATGAGAAAACAGAGACGGGTGAAATCAGACAGGTCACACAGGCAGTAGGCATTCACGCCAGGATTTAGATCCAGCCATCTTTCAGCTGTAAAACTCGAATGTTTAATGAACATAGATGGACTGCAGGGTAGGTGTGAAGATGTTAAACCCTTTCATGTTAAGTGCTAGGCTTGGGGTTTGTCACTGTGGCACAAGTGCCTGTGGTGCTTAGAAGCCGTTCTAAGGGGCTCTACTCCAGGTGAGGGCCCTCTAAGCAGTTCTCTCACACCTATCCACAACTGGCACTTTAAAAGTCAGATTACTGAATGCTGTCAATCCTGTCAAAACTGGTCAGGGGACTGGGGCTGTAGCTCAGTGGCAGAGCACTTGCCTTGCACGTGTGAGGCACTTGATACCACACAAAATAAACAAGATAAAGGCATGCTGTCCATCTACAACTACAAAACAGTTAAAAAAAAAAAAAAAAACTGTTCAGTAGTATGTTGTGCTGACCCAATTATGATGATGTTTAATGATCTTCCATTAGTGTGATTGAAGATTGTCATGGCATATGATTTTATAGAGATTTCCCATTACTATTTGAAATTGTCTAACCATGTAGTTAAAGATAATGCTTTAGGTAGTATGTTGAATTGCTGTGAATGCACCTAGGAACGCAGAAAGATTCTGGCTTCCTGATCCATAGTATTGAGGTAGCAGGATCCTTCCTGAGGAACTGTGAATTTGAGGGACCTGTTCTGTTGGAGTTATGATAGGACACCTGGAAGGATGGAGACCTGTATATCTTATTTGTCAAAAAGCACAGGACAGGGACTGGTGCATATATTTGCTTGATTGGAAAGGCTTACTTAAGAAATGCCCATAAATGTGAATCTGCTGTTTTGCCCTCCCCCCAAAATAATCCTAAGAGTTTTATCTAATCAAATGATTTAGATCAGTTTTATAGGATCTGTAGAACCAGTATCACCTCCCAGACAAAGGAAATTGCAGTCCTTTCTGATTTTAACATTTAAAAGGAGGTTCGTGGTAGGAGGAGGCAATATGTTGGAAGTATCTGAATGCATGCTATGATTCCTACTGTGACCCAGAATAAAATTTGCAGGGTCAAAGTCCTATTTAAAGAGGAAAAAAAAAATGAAAATAAAAGATGAATTTCATTTGATTTTAAAACCATTAAACAACAATAACTACAACAAAGTAAAGAAACCTGTTTTCCTTCAGGAAATGGAAGCCACGAATAGCAAAACAAATAACGGAAAGGTCCAGGAATCTCAGGGACAGCGTCAACTTCCACAACTGTCAGAAATTGGCATAAAACCACCTCAGTGTATTATCCACACTCCTCAGAAGCCTCCAACAGCACCACCCAGCAGTGTCCACACTCCTCAGAAGCCTCCAACAGCACCATCCAGCAGTGTCCACACTCCTCAGAATCCCCCAACAGCACCACCCAGCAGTGTCCACACTCCTCAGAAGCCTCCAACAGCACCACCCAGCAGTGTCCACACTCCTCAGAATCCCCCAACAGCACCATCAAGCCATGTCCACACTCCTCATAAGCCTCCAACAGCACCATCCAGCAGTGTCCACACTCATCAGAAGCCTCCAACAGCACCATCCAGCCATGTCCACACTCCTCAGAAGCCTCCAACAGCACCATCCAGCAGTGTCCACATTCCTCAGAAGCCTCCAACAGCACCATCCAGCAGTGTCCACACTCCTCAGAAGCCTCCAACAGCACCACCCAGCAGTGTCCACACTCCTCAGAATCCCCCAACAGCACCACCCAGCAGTGTCCACACTCCTCAGATGCCTCCGACAGCCACATCTGGCAAAACCAACACCTTTCACTTACTTCTAACATTACCCAGCGGAGTCCAGACCTCTCATCTGTCTCCCCCAAATTCATCAGGCAGAATCCAGACTCCTCATTTTTCTTCAACATCATCCAGAGGAATCCAGGGTCCTCACACATCTCCAACGTCATGCAGCAAAATCCAGACTCCTCAGATGCCTCTGGCAGCACCAGATGGCAGAACCCCCACTCCACACTTACCTCGAACCTCACCCAGTGAGTGCCAGACCACTCACGTATCTCTAACATCATCCAGCAGAGTCCAGACCCCTCACATGTGTCCTGGAGATCCATCAGGCAGAATCCAGACTCCTCATTTTTCTCCAACGTCATCCAGAGGAATCCAGACTCCTCAGACACATCCCACAGAACCATCCACCATAATCCAGAATCCACAAGTGTGGCCAGCAACACCATCTGCCAGTCTGCAGACTCTTCAGAAGACTGTGACATCTTTCAGCAGTGGCTTACCCACGGTAAGAGTTCTCTGTTCCCACACTATAATGACAGAGATTCACAAACTTGGAAGAGCTTCTCCCACATTTGTTCAGTTCAACTGCTCATTTTATTGAGTACATTTTGAGATCCCATCCTACATTTGAATTCCCATTCAGATAATACTCCACTTCATTGAAGTAATATATATAATTGTTAGTGAACTTACCCTTCCGTCTTCCATAATGAGTTAAATTGGACACTAGTTTACGAATCTGTAAGGATAGTGCCAGTGAAATGACTACCTAAATCTTCTTATTTATTTATTCCACCACCTAAATTATACTATTTTTGATAGTGTTGTCTAGATTTCCCCCCAGTTCTGCCCAAGTACTGTTTTCTTGAGGATCGACCTTGAGAATCTTGTTGACGTTCTTTGAGAATCAGCACTGAGTCAGCTCTCACTAGATAGTGACCCAAGACACCCTATCTTAACGGTGCCTGTCTTTGCTGTGTATTTCCTAAGTAGAATCCAAGATTGAAAACTGTACCTAAAGAAGCCTCTGAAGAACATGGTCACCAGAAGGGCCCCAAAGAAGTAGTGGTGTTGAAAGTAACAGAACCATTTACTTATGAGTTCAAAGAAGGCGGGAAGAAGATGTTTCATGCTACAGTGGCCACTGAGAGCGAGTTCTTCAGAGTGAAAGTTTTCGACATCCACTTGAAGGACAAATTCATCCCAAAGACAGTTATCGCCATATCCGATTATATTGGCCGCAACGGGTTCCTGGAGGTATACAGTGCTTCAACTGTGTCTCACGTGAGCACAGACAGAAAGATGGAGATCTCAAAGACACTGATTAAAAATGCTAATGCAACTCCTAAAATTGAGTATCTTTGCTCAAGAAGCACAACAAAATACGTGAATGGGGTGTACATGGTGTATAAGGTAAGCCACAGCACTATTTCATAAAGTTTCTTCTGTAAGCCCAGATTTTAAGAGTCTTACCTTGTTGATGGGAGTCGAGTCAATTTACTGAACAGAGGAAATCAAGGCCTGACTGATCAGGGATTGGGAAGTGGAGACTCCATCATCAGAGTATGGCACAGTGAGTCTCAGAACAGTTGTCTTTACAGGATCTCATCAGGAGAGTTCTTCAGAAAGAGATTCACCAAGAATCTTTGGCATTTTAACAGCTATTCTGATACTTTCATAGCCACTCTGGTCTATAACACCCTGTAGTTCATCTCAGCCCATGTATCCTTAGGATTTTGCTTGTGGTTTCCCCATCGGTATCAATGACAACTTAATTGTAAATGAAGAGTTGGCCTCCCAAATCTGGATCTGGTTGTGGTGAACATAATAAGAAACCAAATAGATGGCTCTGCCCCGGGATGTGGTGACATCTAACAGTGACCTCAGATTCTGATCAGCCAGACTCTGGTCCCTTTAAAAGGCTCTCCCCTCTTCCCATTCATTACTTTTCATCCAGAGATGGTTGAGCAGCTGACCTCTGCATTAAATCATAAGAGAAACATAGAAGCTGAAAGGTCAGAAACCTATAGTCTCAATCAGAGACCCCTCAATTGGCAAAGAAGCTTGGTGAATTCTTAGAATTAGGGTCATTCAGTCCCGATACACCATGCAACTTAGTACCCTTAGCTGAGATAACTGTTTGTTGGAAGTGTGTCAATCTGCTCTGTACGTCTTTGAGGATGGTCTATTTTTGTTGTTGTTCTCTTTGGTAGTGAAGATTTAAACTAGGGGTAATCAATCACAGAGCTACATTCCTAGACCTGTCTGCCTGTCTGTCTGTCTATCTGTCAATCATCTATCTACTTAGACAGGGCCTCACCAAGTTGACTAGGCTGGCCTTGAACTTGTAACCCTCTGAGCTCAACCTTTTTCTTTTACCTGGGATGTTTTCTATGCACTCTGTTTAAACAATAGTGCAAATATATGTGGCTGTAGAACTAATAAATATAGTGATATATGACCAAAAACATTGGGACTAGATGATCTGGATTTAATATTTGGAGAAGAGCAAGTCAATGAAGAAGACAAAAAATAAATTGTATATTGAGATAACAATATACTTAATGAGGAAATGTAATAGTTTTCCTCAGCCTCACCCAGTGAGCCTTTCTTCTCTTTTCTTGTGGAGGTATCAAAGAAACCTATACAGGTAATCAGATTTTTATAGTGACTATGCCTATGTGGAAACAGATTAGGAAGATAAGGTTTTCTAGAAAAACCTTACAGACATTAAATTAGGAAAGCCTGAGAGATGTTCGGTGGAAAATACCTTAAGTTTTTGTTACCTGTGATTCAGAAACTTCAGATCTATTTACCTTGTCAGAGATAAACATTTTCATTTATAGCCTATATTTGTCAAATATGTAAGAATTCCTGATACATTTCTCAGAAGATGAGTGTTCATAATCTTTTGCAGAAAAATGTGAGGGAAGATTGCACTTATTATGAGATACAAGATGATACAGGGAAGATGGAAGTGGTGGTGTATGGACGGCTAACCTACATCAACTGTGAAGAAGGAGATAAACTTAATCTCTTCTGTTTTGAATTGACCTTGAATGCAGATAAGTGGCAGCTGAGATCTGTTTTCCACAGTTACATCAAGGTGGGTGTGCTATGGGAATATCATTCTTCCAAAATAAGTTTTTTGTTTTTCTTTTTTATGTTGTACTTTCAGGAAAATAAACTCTCTATGCTGTTAGAGCGTTCAACATGTGGGAAGAAAAACTAAGCTCTGCCGATTAGGACATATGAGCATCATTTTTTAAAAGCTAATTCTATTTTTAAATGTAATAAATAAAGTAAATTCAGAGACACTATAAAAATTCATTCTTCCCTAAGCTAAATAATGAAGATATGTTGTTGAATTAACCAAAGTAAGAAAATAATTTAATGAAAGATTTGGGTTAGATTAAGGAAGATTTGTTTCAACTTCTGGCTCTGTGATTTTCTAATTGACTAAGGATTTAAAACACGAGGCACTTCTCTGTCACCTTCTATAAAGTGGGGAAATATTTTCTAACACAACAGGTCATCAACAAAACCTCTAAGAGATCTAGGTTACCAATGCTGCCCTGAGCAAATCAGAACACAAGTACTTCCCTTTAGAGAAATGGTAGATGACAGTGTCTGTGCTCTTTGTCACACCGATGCACAGACATTCATGTGCAAGTCATGGAACACTGCAAAAGGCTGATGCTGGACAGCAAAGACATAAAATAAAAAGGCTGACCTGTTCAAGCACACAGAAATGTACACATGACCTGTTCAAACACACCTGCTGAGATCTCTCTGATCCTCAGGACCATCAGTCAAATATTCCTCCCACCAGTTGCACTAGGAAAGCCTTTTGTAACTTCCTCCCTCCCTTCTGCCCAATGAAAACCTCCACTCAGCTTTGCATGGGGTCCACCAGCTCTTGTCTCTTGTGCTGCTTCCTGATACCACCTGTGTTCATGCTGGATAAAGTGACTAGCTGACTTTCTAGTCCTAAGCAAGTGGGAAAAGGTGACTCCAACCACAGGAATGGTTATAGGAGATAAGTAGGAGTGAGAAAAGACATGAGGTTCATGGGGAGGAGACCCTGTGGGTGAAGAGAGAAATGTGGGCCAGCTGCATCTCAACTTCTGACCTTCTTCTTCAAGGTAATCAAGGCCAACAAATCCAAGATATGTCCACTCAATCGTGATTCAAATATGGACACTTCACAAGAATCCTTCTTAAAGCCAGAATACTACTGATAACAGTGCTCATGGAGATGAGATCCAAGTACAGAAAAAAAATACATGTATATATATTTGAAATATATTACAAACAAAAACCAGCTTTAGTCTGTGGCTGTCACTCAGTGGTGCTGTGCTCCCCTAGCAAGCATAAAGCCCTGGGCTCAATACCCTGCAACACAAAAATAAATGAATAATAAATAAATTTAAAAACAAATATGATATTCATTGATTCTAGAAAATGAGATTTAGAAGAGCCTTCTACTTTCTACTTGTCTGTATTTCTAAATTCCATATTTTACATCGATAATTTTAATATTTTTTTTAAAAAAATAATAATTTTTCTAGAGCAATGCTAGGCTCTAGTCACAGTTGAATAGGCTATGACCTGCTCAAAAAAAAAAAGTTTGGTAATGAAATGCGGCCTGCGGTATAATTGCAAATCTCTTTGTCCTGGAAGGGTAGATATCTGAGAATCTGTCCCCTAAAGGGGCCACAATCAGGTACGTTGTCCATGTGGAGGTGTTTGTTGTCTGGTGATTTGCATGAACACACTAGTATGATAAAAGAATTTCTGCCCCTCCCTGATGTACTCCCTGTATCTGAGATATGTTCCATTTATCTACCCAAGTACCAACAGGTCTCCATAGCTATCCCCCCACAATTCCTCCTCCTTACATTCCCTGTGTGTGAATCCATCAGGAAGCTGTCCCAGGCACTTCTGCTGTAGGCAATCACTGAAGAGAACTGATTTTTCTTTAGAGTAGAATAGCAGGAAGCAGATGTCTGCAAAGAAATTTTACTCTTGTATTTTTATCGATCACATATTGGTACCAGGTATTTTCTGATTGTTTTGTGTCCTTTAACCTTCCTATAAGCCCTAAAAGGTGGATGGATAGTTTTCTCCATTTTACTCTGTGTAGTGTGTGACAGACAAGCAACAGACAGGTGCACTCACTCTCCTAAGGACACTTGGATGGGAAAGTAGAGAGCTACATTAAGAATCCAGGGAGCAGTTCCAGTGTGGGGGAGGTGTGATGGGGAAGAATCTGGAGCTGAGCTGGAAATTTGGAGAGCATGGGTACGTTTACCACAATACGGGTCCAAGACTACGGATGCCCCATTTGTGGCTCAATGCCCAAGGAGTATTATTGTATTGTATTGTTTTGCCATAGACTGTCTCCTTTCTTTTTGTTTCTTTTCTTATAGTTGACTCAGATGCTAATTAAACATTTTCATATATATATATATATATATATATATATATATATATATATATCACATACACACATATTGTTATACATTTATAAATAAATGTATAACAGTTATATCACTGCAGATGTGCTTACATGGTAATGTATTACATGGTATGGGTATGTATTTCTCATCTACTGTTAGAAAACTAAAGTTCAAAGATATTTAATGAAGTGTCAAAATCAGTTACTCTGCTAATTAGGAACAGAGATCATCCTGGGGTGTCACCTGCTAAAACTTCCTCTAAATTCAAACTTGACTTTTGGACACTAAGGAAAAAGATTGCTTCATACCCAACTGATGTTTGTATTCTGAGTTGTCCTGATACTCTGATACTCTATGTAAACTTCCTACAATTTGCTATTCTTGAGTCTGTAGATGGTGACAATTAAGGGTAAAGCATGACTTACAGGTGACTTGCCCAGTGTCCCTGCCCTGTTTTCAGTCATGTTGATTCCCCTTGAACTTGTAAGAACTGAGTCTCCAACAGAGATAATCAAAAAAATCCCATTCTACACAAGAGTTTGCTTCTTTGTTTTGTTTTCACTTAAAAAGCTTCATCTAATTCCACCATCCCACTCTAGCTTACATCCTTGTGCCATACCACATTCCTCCTTGGAATTAAAATAAACTAAGAAAAAGCCAAAATCCAGAGCTGCTGCTAGATTGGAAGCATGTGGGCCAAAGAGGTCAGGTTAGCTCACAGAGATGCTAATCTGCAACCATAGACATCTGACAGATTGGGTGGTACCAAGTGGTTTTAAGCTGTCCAAGACAGAGAAGTGTCATTGTGCAGGTTTCTGGGGTATCCAAATATGAGAGTGATGAAAAGAGTCCTGGTGAGCCCCAGTAGACCCTCCACTACTATAACTCAGAAACTAGCATTAGCTGGGGGAGGACTACTGCACCACAGATCACCTGTGGAAAAACCAAAACCAGAACTCTAGCACTCACAGACAGCCATCGGGAGCTTCACTGGTCTGAATATGATCCAACTGAAGGGAACAAGTACACAGTGACCCACAAGTAATTCGGGGACACTCCAAAGCCTGCATACAGAACTACTGCAATCAATAGAAGCACCCAACTCACAACACTGAACCCTCTGATCAGTCAGATGCAGGCCCCTGAGCTGACAATTCAGAAATTCCTGGTAGTTTGGCCCCTGTGCCCCTGCAACTCAGGAAAGATCCACAGGCAAGATTCTTTAGTCTGAGGCCAGTGCAGGAGATATGAACAGTTCGGCCAAGTGGGAAAATCCTAAGGGAGTTTAAATTAAAGACAGAGACGCCAATTACTTTTAAACCAGCTCCAGATGGCTCCTCGCACCCCAGCCTCAAGCTACCCAGGGAAGTAGGGAGGTTTACTGAAGAGGCTAGCGAGAGAACGAGGGCACGCCAGGGAGGGGGCTTTTATTGGGGAACAAAAAATTCTGGGAAAATCCCATCCAATGAAGGTCAGGGGGGGGCAGTGTGAGATGACTGGATCTTGGAGGGCAGTGGTAAGGCATGCCTCCACACAGACAAGCCCTCGGGCCCAAGAAGGGTGGGGAAAGCTCTAACACCTAGTGTCTGAGCGCCTCACACCCAGCACGGGAGGTAACTCAATCACTTGCAAGGATGGCCTCCCACAAGATTCAATGAGATTTTCTCCATCTGGACATGGTGTACTATGAACAACTCTAATGTCAAATCTGATTGCCGCAGCCCGGCTGGCTGGGCAAAATAACCGGGGGGTGACGAATAACTTGTGTACGTTGATGCAGCAGGAATGGAAGCCGTTTATTGTAGGATAACAGAGGTATTTATACATTTTGCACAGCTTATCTTAATTAGCATAAACTAGATACAGCAGTTAACCAATCAAGAATCTCCACACTTAATGGCTCGCTTTTGTTACTTTACAAACCACTCCCTCTGGCATTTTGCCAGGCGCCATCCAGACTTGTTTACAGACCTTAATATTTGATCATATAAATAACTGCTTCACTTGAATGATAATTCTTAATGCAATAGCCAACATTGTACCTTCAACGCATTTCTATTTCAAGGAACAAAATTGAAGAAGCCATCAAGTCTACTAAAAAAAAAGAAAAAAAAAAAGCCGAAGAACAGATTTTTTTTTTAGCCAAATTTGAACAGACACTTAAGAAAGAACTAATACAAATCCTCCTCAAATTATTCCTTGAACTAGAAAAGGAGGGAACTATTCCAAAATCATTCTATGAAGCGAGGGTAGTCCTGATACCAAAACCAGACAAAGACACATCAAGGAAAAAAACCTTCAGAAATACCCTTGATGAACATACAGGCAATAATTCTTAATAAAATAACTGGCAAACCACATAAAATAACACATTAAAAAGGTAATGCTTCATGATCAAAGAGTGTTCATCCCAGGAATGCATGATCCATTCAACACATGAAAATCAATAAAGAACATAAAGAGTCTTAAAGACAAGAATCTCATGATTTTCTCAATAAATGCAGAAAAGGCATTTGAAAAAATACAGCACCAATGCATGTTTAAAAGACTAGAAAAACTAGGGATAGTTGGAACATACCTCAACATTGTAAAGGCTGTGTACAACAAACCCAAGCCCAACATCATTCTGAAAGGAGAAAAAGTAAATCATTTCATCTAAAAACATGCAGAAACCAGACAGGGGATGCCCACTGTCATTACTCCTATTTAACATAGTCCTGAAAATCTAGCCTGAGCAATTAAGCAAGAGAAGGAAATTAAAGGGATATGAATAGAAAGATGAGCTAGAACTATCTCTATTTACTGATAACATGATCCCATAATATTTAGAAGACCCAAAAACCTCCACCAGAAAACATCTAGAACTCATAAATGAATTCATCAAAGTAGCAGGATACAAAAATCAATACCCATAAATCAATCACATTCCTCTACTCCAAGAATGAATCTGCTGAAAAATCAGGAAAACTATTTCATTCACAATACTCCAATAAAAAATAAAATAAAATAAAATATTTGGGAATCAATCTAACAAAAGAGGTGAAGGACCACTACAATGAAAACTACAGAACACTGAAGAGAGACAGGGAAGACCTTAGAAGATGGAAAGACCTCCCATGTTCTTGGGTAGGCAGAATTAATATTGTCAACATGGCCCTTACTACCCAAAGTGCCGTGTAGATTCAATGTGATTCTCATCAAAAATCCAATGACATTCTTCATAGAAATAGAAAATAATGTCATGAAATTCATTTGAAAAAATATGAGGTCCAGGAAGATTCAAGAATCCTTAGTAAAAAAAAAAAAGTGAAGCAGAAAGCATCACAACATCAGACTTCAAATTAAACTACAAAGCTATGGTAACAAAAACAGCATGGTACTAGCTCCAAAATAGGCGTGAAAATAGACGGAATAAAATACAAGACACAGAGACAATTCCATATAAATACAGTTATCTCATACTAGACCAAGGTGCCAAAATCCTATATTGGAAAAAAAAAAGTCTCTGTAATAAATAGTGCTGGGAAAACTGAAAATCCATATGGAGTAGAATGAAAGTGAACCCATATCTATCACCCTGCACAAAACTCACCTTGAAGTGGATTCAAGACTTAGGAATTGGAACAGAAACCCCGCACCTGTGAGAAGAAATAGTAGGCTAACACTCCAACATGTTGGCTCAGGAACTGACTTCCTTAAGACTCCCAAAGAGCAAGAAACAAAATAAAACATCCACAAATGGGATGAAAACAAATTAAAAAGCTTCTTCTCAGCAAAGTAAACAACTAACAGCACAAAGAATAAGCTTACAGAATGGGAGAAAATCTTTGACAACTGTTCCTCGAATACAACATTAATTTCCAGGATATAAAAAGATCTCAAAAAATGTAACACCAAGAAAACCCCCAAATAATCCAATCAATAAATGAGCAAAGGAACAGACACTTCTCAAAAGAAGAAGTATGAATGTCAACAAATATAAGAAAAAAATGTTCAACACCTCTAACAATTAGGGAAATGCAAATTAAAACTACACTGACATTCCATCTCACTCCGGCCAGAATGGCAATTATCAAGAATAAATGTTGGTTAAGTTGTGGGGAAAAGGGTACATTCACATTGTTGGTGGGACTGCAAACTGGAGCAGCCACTCTGGAAAGCAGTATAAAATTGCCTCAAAAAAAAAAAAAATTAGGAATGGAACTATCATTTGACCCAGCTATTCTACCCTTTGGTCTATACCCAAAGGATCTAAAATCAGCATACTACAGTGACACAGCCACATCAAAGTTGATAGCAACACAATTCACAATAGCTAAGCTATGGAGCCAAACTAGGTGTCCTTCAACAGATAAATGGATGAAGATATTGTGTTATATAGACACAGTGGAGTATTTCTCATCCATAAAAATGAAGGGCTTTATGACATTTGCCAGTAAATGGATGGATCTGAGGACTATTGTGCTAAGTGAAATTAGCCAGTCCCAAAAACAGAAGTTGAATGTTTTCTGTGATACGGGGAAGCTAATCTACAATAAGAGGGTGGAAGGTGGTATAAAAAATAGAAGTCCGGTGGATTAGATGATAGGGAAAGAGGGGGATGGAAAAAGAGACAGGGGAATGAATCTGACATAATTTTCCATGTACAAATATCAATATATCACAGTAAATATCACCATTGTATGCATCCATAAGAAATGTAAGAGAAAGAGAGAGAGAGAGAAAGAGAGAGAGAGAATAACTATGGGTAAGATCAGAAAGATCAGTAGGGGGAAGGGAGCAGGCAATGGGGGAAGGGGTGTGGAAGTAAGAGGTGCTGGAGAATGAATTAGAGCAAGATATATTCCATTTTTGTATTATATATACACAATGAATTCTAATTGTGTATATATTCTAAATGGATTCTGCTGTCATGTATAACCAAAAAGAACCAATAAAAATAAATAAATAAACACATAAATAGCAATTCAAGAACTGAACATTTTAATAACTGAAATTTACAACTTCACTTGACTTGATAGCAAATTGAAGATCACAGAAGAAAAATTTAAATTGTAATACTGTATACTCCAAAGCACAGAGAGAAAAACAGCTAAAAGTAAATGAACCAATATAAAGGACCAATTAAACAATAATAGCAAGAACTCTTGTATAAGTAATATGAATCCCAGCCAGAGAAAAGAAAATGGTAGAGAATAAAACATCTAAAAAGATACTGCAAAAAATTATTCATGTTTGAAAACATTGACTTACAGAAGAAAGGGAATCAAGCATCTCTAAAATGTCAAAATACAAAAAAATAAAAATAAATAAAGTATAATGAACTACTGGGATCCCAGTCAAATTGCTGCAAACAAAGACATAGAGAAAGTATTTAGAGTGGCCAGAATGGGATGCTGTTGGAACATAAGACTCAGTAAACTTCACAAGGCTGAAATCTCACTCAGTATGCTGTATGCTTTATGATCAACCAAAACTAAATTAATAACCAATAACAATGCCTAGGAAATCCCCCAAATCCAAAAATTTATATTGTGTATTATAAAATAACTCATAGGCCAAATAAGAAATTTATAGGGAAATTATAAAATATATTGAACAGAAAAGAACAGAACATTGTCTAAGGGTGTGGGATACCAGGAAAAGCAGTGTGTGAAGGAAAATAATGTTCATGCAAATCCTATTAGAAAGGAAAAGAGAGGACATCCCAAAAGGCTGGCATCAAGACTCCTTAACAAATTTCCATCTTTAAATGTTAAGTTAAAAAGGAAAGCAAAGTAAACACTAAGTGAAAAAAAAAGGATTAAATAAAGAGATGTGAGCAAATTACCACAAATCAGACAAAATTAGAACAAATTAACAAAGACAGTTTCCACAAAAATTAATAATAAACCTTGACAAAGATTAATGGATATAATTTCAATTGTGAAATACAAAATGTCACTATGGTAACTACAAATATTAAAACAACAAATAATATTTTGAAATAATACTTTGAGAAACTACACCAGTAAATTTGAAAACTAAGATGAAATAAGAAAATTTCTTCTAAAATACAAGTTACAAAACACAATTACAAAAATGATCCCATGAACAATTTAAATATCTAAATAATCCTGTGCCTGTTGAATAAAATTCATCCAATAAAGGAAAATATTTCCACAAAGGTAATTGTTTATCTAGGTGGTTTCATTAGTGACTCTATCAAAAAAATCTTAATGCCCTGTTTAAGGCATAAAAGATAAAATAATATATAGCATTACTTTCATATCAAATTTAAATAAAATATTAGAAGAAAAGGAATGCCTAGCATTCCTTATGAAGACTAATGCAAAATACCTAACAATACATTAACAAATTAAACCCAGTCCTATATAAGAAATGATCACACTGCTATATGAAGAAAATTAAATTGATGCTAAGACACAAGCTCAATATTCAAAACTCAGTGTAGTGCCGCAGTCCGGCTGCAGCAAAATAACCCAGGAGTGACGAACAACTTGTGTACTTTGATACAGCAGGAGTGGAAGCCGTTTATTGTAGGACCTGAGGGGTATATATACATTCCACATAGCTTATATAATTAACATAAAATAGATACAGCAGTCAACCAATAAGGAATCTCCACACTTAATGGCTCGCTGGCGTTACTTCACAAACCACTCCCTCTGGCATTTTGCCAGGCGCCATCCAGACTTGTTTACAGACTCTAACAGTGTAGGAAATCTGAATGACAGCAAGACAGCAGAATAGGTTTTTTTTGAAACATCAATTTGAATAATTGTCTACACACAAAATATGTTCCAAGTGGTAAGGTGAGAGATTACAGCCTTCAGGGATAGCACAGAAGTAAGATTCACTGAAACGAGTAGGAAGGGCTGTTTGGCTGTTTACGTTTCCCTGCATCATTCATCCCTGTTCTCAGGCACCATAGTATGGAGAGAGAGAGAGCCTCCACTTAGGGGAAGGAGAAGAACAGGAGCACTGGACTATATTTTATATAATGGGGTGACCAGCCCCCCACCAGGCTAGGTTCCTGCTCAGGTAGTGTGAGCAGCCTGGGAAATAAAAAGTCTGAAATAATTAGTAAGAAAGAGCCAGAGCCAGAAATTAGATATAAAGCTAGTGACTGATGGGTCTTCTAGTCCTGGTGGGAGCTGGAATGAACAACTGAACAAAGGGCCCCGATTCTTCATTTAAGGGGGAGTTCATCAAAGGCAGGGATGAGGTTTCAGTGGGAGGCATCTTGCTTCTAGATGAGGTACAGGTCTTGCAGTGAACAGGTTGATTGGCGTTCTGGCAAGCCACATCCATCTCCAAGAGGCTGTGTGGCTCCAGAGGGTCACCCCATCTTCATCTCCAGTGCTGTGCTGAACTTGAGATGGAGCTAGGCAGGACACCACATGGACCAGATATTCTCAAACCATCAGGGTTACTGCTGGGAATTCTTGATACCAGGCTTTCCTGCCTAAAGCCCTAATTGCTTTAGTTCACGCACAGTTCATGAATGGCTCCCCAAAATTTCAGACCTCAGTGCCAGGCCTGTCCAATCAAACCTTACTGGCGACGAGCCCATAGCCACAGACTTCAGACCAGTACCCAGGGTTAAAACACTAGGCCCTGGACAGTCGCTGGTACTACCCGGGTCCCCACAGGGCCAAGCTTCTGACCCAACCCAAAATGAAGCTGTACCCTGAGCCATAGCCATCAAGACTGGCACAAATAGGGCCTCTGTTTGTGTAGACTCTGGGCATTTTCAGTGCCAAGCCACAGAGAGCAGCCCCAGCCTTTAAGCCCTCACCAGGTTTCAGACCAGTCCAGAGCCAGGTTGGTCCCCTGGACACAGGCTTCAGACTCAAGCCAGCATCAGATTGGTACCCATAGCTTCAGGCACCATGCCTGCAGCCAGGCATAGAGGCTGGTCACTGTAGCCCATGGTCCAGCACACTCAGGACTCAGGCCCACTCCAGAAGACACAGGGTCTGGACCCATTCCAGTAGACCCAGCACAGGACTGGTTCCCATAGGCCCAAGGAGGACCACATCTATGGACTGAATTCCAGGCCGGCCCCACGGTCCCAAAACCCAGGTAAGGCCTCCTAACTACTGGCACCAGAGTTGCATCCAAACCTGGATTTCAGACAGCACAGATTGACACATGCTTCATGTCCACCCTGCACTATGCCCACCCTGCACCATGACATCTGCAGGGTCCAGACCCGCCCCAGTGGACTCAGGCACTAAGCTGGCCCTTGCATGCTGATCCTCTAGTGCCACTTCTACACAGCCACACACAGGGTTATTCCCTGTGGACCCAGGACCCACATTTGCCCCTGTGGACTCAAGCTTCACGCCCAGCTTGGCGTTAGGCCAGCCTCCAAGAACTCAGGTTCCAGGCTGATCCAAGTAGACTCAGGCACAGAACCAATCGTGAGCTTTTCTGCCTAAGGCTTAGGAAAAATACATATTGGTTTATCTAGTAAACTCCTAACTGTAGAGTATGAATTTGAAAGCATTTTTCTGACTTTTTTTTTATTAGGTTATTAAGATGTGTGTTACCTGGTGGAATAAACATCAGAGGGCACACACCACAAACTTTGTTTTCATATAAAAAGTAAAGAAGATTTAGGAGTCATGATCATGTTTGTCTTTTGTGGATCCTGGACTACAATGCTCTCTGACCTCTCTCTTCTGCCTCTCTACCTTAGTAAGATCAGCTCAATGCACCACAGAAGCAGCAAAAGCAAATCTGTAATAAACTACCATGAAATTCAGAGTACCTGTGGAAGTCAGACAACGGCAATGTTCTCCCTGATTTGCCCTATATTTTCTATTTGTGGAATGACTCACTTTGGGGACATTTCAAGGCTAGGTTTCCAGAGTAAGAGTCAATATCTTTGACAGTTTAAAAAAAAATGCCCCACCCCCCGCTTTCCAAATTATATATTAGGTATTCGAGCCTTTGGAGCCTCAGTGCTCTTCCAGAATTTAAAGCCTCACTCCTGTAGTGCTGAGTCCATGACTCACTTGTGGTTCTTGTCTTTAATTCAGAAAGGCAAGGAAATTAATTATTGAAATCACGGATCCGAGTCACAGGTCAGAGCAACTAGGGCAAAATTCATGTACAGGTATTCTAAGAAAGATTCACAAAATGATATTGAGTTCATACCCTATTATGTCAGCTAGCAAAGCTGATCTCCTTCTATTCAGGAGGTGCAGTAAAGAATTGGTAATAATAAATGCTCCAACAATATCCCATCTCTCCACTGACACTCTGGGAAGAGCAAAGGGGGAAGTCATTGAGCAACTCACCTTTCCCATTTGACCCTCTCATAGGGGGCTTTGGTGTCTAGGGACCCATCTACTGGACAAGAAACTGCTAATGCTGAAACTTCTATCAGTCTTCAACACAATGAAGAGAACAAGAGGATAACTCCACCACCGTTCTTCATTATCTGTAAGATATTTATGAGAAGAAATTCTAGTTTCCCTGCCTAATGAAATAGAAAGCTTTGAAACTCAATTGGAGGTGTCTCGAAATTGCCATAGAACTTCTTGTTCCCTGGGAGGAGGGCAGAAGAGGGACAGAGCTGTCTAAGGACATCATGAAACAGCTGGCACTAATCAAAGATTCAAATGACCTAAACTTGTGCTGTTTTCTTTTTCTTTTTCAAACGATTTCATTTTCTTAGCCTTGCACAACATCCTGCAGTTCAGTCTCTGGAGAGGATTACTAATATGTCTTCCTGCGCTTCAAAGACAAACAGTGATTTCTGCAGTTCCCACGCAGATCTAAAATCTACAGTTCTGTGGATGAAGTTCCAGTACATAAATATCTGTAAGGTTGTCTGTAGAGAAAGTTCTGGGGACCTAGTTAGTACTCACAAGCTCTCGCGCATTTTCTCTTAATATTCTTTCCTCCGGTTCCTCTTTTGCTCCATTTTCTACAATTTAAAGCCTAGAGTCCATCTTTTCCTTTCACAACTCTTGCTAGACATTAGCAGCTTTCTCTCATACCATGTTCTGCTGCAACTTATATGATCCTGGGACACAGGAGAGAAAAGAAAATGTAATTCAGTAAGCCTGATCTACAGTTTTAAATGCTGTCTACTCATGTTGAAGTTCAAAATTAAGGAACTTGACGAGGTTGACTAGCACATGTTTTTCTCACTTCTTGTAACCGTACTGCTTCTTGGGAACTGGCATAATAAGTTGGGCTCCCAAAATAACCCATTATACAACAGTTGTAACTGAAAATATTGTGTGTTTGTGGCTTGGGGTGGTCACCAGTGTCCATCTTCATGCTATTCAAGATTTTTCTTGCTATTTGTATTCTCATTGGTCCTTTAACTTCTTGGAAGTATATTTTCTTTTATGACTTATTATCTAAACAGCAAATAGTATTTAAAGGTTGACATTCTTCACAATACAAGTTACATAAGGTAAATGCTCACATTTTTGTTCAACTTTCTCTCCTAACCCCCGAATTTGTTCTTTCTACTTGTTTCTTTATATTTAGTGCTTTATACGTGTACATAAAGAGGGCATGAAGAAAGAGCCTACAGAAAAGAAGAAAATCCCCACCAGCCATTCCTCTGACAAGGAATCAATACGTAGAACATACAAAGAACACAAAAAGTTCAACACCAAAAAAACAAAACAAAAAACCCCCAAATAACCCAATTAATAAATGGGCAAAAGGACCACACACTTCTTAATAGTTTTTTGGGTTTTTTTTGGGGTTTTTTTTGTACCCAGGATTAAACTCAAGGATACTCAACCACTGAACCAAATTCCCAGCCCCCCCCCACACTTTTAAAAAAAATTTTACTTAGAGACAGGGTCTCACTGATTTGCTTAGCACCTCACTAAATTGTTGAGGCTGGCTTTGAATTGTTGAGCAGTGCTCTTGGCTCAGCCTCCCAAGCCGCTGAGGTTACAGATGTGTGCCACCACTCCTGGCGGCTAGTTGTTGGTTTGGGGTTTTTGTTGTTGTCAGGAACACTGGACCCCTGAGCCACATCCCCAGCCCTATTTTGTATTTTATTTAGAGACAGAGTCCTACTGAGTTGCTTAGCACCTCTGTGTTGCTGAGGTTGACCCTGAACCTGTGATCCTCCTACCTCCACCTCCCTAGCTGCTGAGATTACAGGCATGCACCACCACTCCCAGACTTAATAGTGTTTTAAATGGAGGAAAAATTATAAACAAAACAGCTAAATAACTACTTTTCTAATACTACAGTCATGTGCACTTAGCAATGGGGATATATATCCTGAGAAATTAGTTATTTGGTGATTTCATCATTATGAAAACATCATAGGATATATTTACACACGCTAAAATGGCCATAAGGTTACTAGGCAACATAGTCTCACGGGACTACCATCATATATGTGGTCCATCATTGAACCTTTGTTATGCAAGCACATGACTATACTTTGTAATAGTTTTTAATTGCAATATAAAATATCACAAATATAGCAGCTTAAAACAACAGAAGTGCATTATTTCAGTTTCCTTAAATCAGAAATCTGGATACGGGTCCACTTAGTAACTCACCAGACTGATATCAAGGTATCCACTTGGATTACACTGATCTGAAGTTTGGATTTCTCTTCCAAGTTCATTCAGGTTGTTGGCAGAAGTCCATTCCTCGCTGACTGTAAACCAGGGGTCTCTCTCAGCTCATATGGACCAACCTCATGTCCCAGCATGGGGCTCTCTGACAACATGACAGCTTATATCTTCAGAGCCAGTGGCTATGGTAGAGGTGCTGGTAGCCCAACCTAATCATGGTAGTGATATCTCATCATTTGCTTTGGTCCTTCCCATACTCAAGACAGGATCATAAAGGGCACATGTACTAGGAACGGGAGCCTCAGGGGCCATCAGAGAAGTGGGCCAACTATCTGACTGTTTCTTTTCAACAAATGGAATTAACATATGCCTTTTATACATAAAATATATCTGCATGAGCATACGAGGAGCTAAAACCAGTTTTGCCTCTAGAGAACGGAATTAGAGGACTAGGAAGAAAACAGGAATATTTCTATATCTTTGGACCTGTTTATATGATTTTAGCTTATTTATGCATTGCCTATTCGAATGAAGTCATTAATGAGAATGAGACCAGCTCTTCAATGCTTCCCCATTAAAGGAAACACAAATGCACAACAGTCTTTTCTGGATGTATTACTGCAGGCTCAATGCATGGCCGTGAGCCTGGCCTTTCCAGGTGAATGTGCGTTTGTGCCTACTAAGCACCAACCCTAGGCAAGCCAGTTAGTCTAACACCCACATTTTAAATCTTGACTTGCCTTCTTATGCATCATCTGGTGAACAAATACCAGAAACCAGGAATACCTGGACTAGTGCTTCCTGGGGGAAATCTTTCCATAGGGCAGGAAATAGGACTAAGTGTTCTATTTCCATGCATCCTGCCAAGATGTCTCCTTGGTAGTTCATTAGGAAATGATTCATTTTGTGAGCGTGGCATTTGATTTTATTTGTTAAATATCAGGGTTTTGCCATAATGATCATTCACATGAGAAGAAAATTATCTTTAATATTTATTCAAATATTTGAGATATCATCTGTTTAAGACCCACCACAACTTTTTCAATAATAACAAGCAACGTTTCCAAACACTGTGGCTTCTAGCTATAAAATGTTGTCAGGGTAAGAACTAGATGACCTACTATTTCTTTGGATGTCAGGGCATGAACCCATAATCATAAGATTTAAATACTCAATGCTGCCTACTCTGATAACAGTTACAGGGAGTATTTCAATTCTATAAAACTATTTCCATACTGCCATCATGTCAACTGACATCTTATATGACCAACTGCATTAGATTTGCCTCCTCATATAGTACTGTTATTTTACCCTTGCTAATGTTCTATATGTTCTCATATTGAGATCATGTTTTATTTTAGATAGAACAAAGTAATAGGATTTACATTATTTTTTTAATTTTTTTTGTTTTAATTACTTATACATGACAGTAGAATGCATTCACTTTGATATATCATACATAGATGAGATATAATTTCTCATTTTTCTGAGTGTACATGTTGCAGAATCATAATGATCATGTAGTCACATGTATACATACAGTAATAATGTCTGTTTTATTCTACTATCTTTCCTATCCCTGCATACCCTCCCCACCCCTCCCATCACTTCCCTGTACCTAATCTAAGGTAATGCTATTCTTCCCTAGTGCCCCCACCTTATTGTGAAATAGCATCTGTATATTAGAGAAAACATTCAGCTTTTGGTTTTGTGGGATTGGCTTATTTCACTTATCATGATATTCTCCAACTCCAACCATTTACTGGCAAATGCCATAATTTCACTCTTCTTTAAAGCTGAGTAATATTCCATTGAGTATATATACCACATTTTTTTATCCGTTCATCAGTAAATGGGATGGATTCATATTAAAAAGCTTCTTCTCAGCAAAGGAAACAATTAATAACATGAGGAGAGAGCCTACAGATTGGGAGAAAATGTATACCACATGCCACCTGCAATAAAGCATTAATCTCTAGGATATATAAAGAACTCAAAAAACTTAACACCCCCCCCCCCAAAAAAAATAGCCCAATCAATAATGGGCTAAGGAACTGAATAGCTGCTTCACAGAATAAGAAATACAATTGATCAACAAATATATGAAAAAGTGTTCAACATCTCTAGCAATTAGAGAAATACAAATCAAAACTACTCTAAGATTTCATCTCACTCCAGTCAGAATGGCAATCATCAAGAATACAGGCAATAATAAAAACTGGTGAGGATGTGGTGAGAAAGGCACACTCATACATTGCTGGTGGGACTGTAAATTGGTGCAACCACTATGGAAAGCAGTATGGAGATTCCTCAGAAAACTGGGAATAGAACCACCATTTGATGCAGCTATCCCACTCCTTGATTTATACGCAAACGACTTAAAATCAGCGTACTATAGTGTCACAGCCACATCAATGTTTATAGCAGCTCAATTCACAATAGCTAGACTATGGAAACAACCTAGGTGTTCCTCAATAGATGAGAGCATGTTTTTAAACACAATGCTAGAATTAATTATAAATAGCCTCACTACCCTTTAATACGAGCTACATATATATCTAGGCATCACTAAATTCTGCAATATATAATCAGGAAAACCCACAGGTGTATGTGGCCTTCACACCAGTTCCTCCTTGATCGCCCCTGACTTACTCTTGCTTTAATAGAATACAGATGACTTTCAAAATTTAGACATCAACATCCATGTTGACCCAAGATTTCCAGAACTGATGACTTCTCCCATTCTTTCCTTTCATGGAACCTCCAGTGGGTGATACTAAACTGCTACATGGCACAGACATGATTAGAAAGCATATTTTTATGAAGAATCTCTCATACCTCCTTGATCTGAGCTTTCTCTTAACAGGGTTGGCATACTACATGATACATCTATAGACCAGAGCAAACACTCAAAACCCAACATGGAAGGTTAAATATCAATGACAATTTTATTTCAATAATTATATTTATACTTTTTGAGCAGATACTGTTTCCTGGTTCTAAAATCTGTGTTATTTATGTAGTTTATCTCGTTCACTTTTCATAACACAGTCATGATGCTGTTATTCCCTGCTCCACTTCACACAAAAGAAAATCAATGTATACAAGAGGTTAAAAATCTCCATGTTCTCAGAAATAATGACTGGTAGAGAAAAGATTCATATCCAGCCTTATGACATCTAAACCTTGATTAATTAATGAGCATATATGGCTTTAGAATAGACACTATGACATGCAAAGGTTAATATTATATTATGAAAATTTCAGAAGCGACAGCATCATGTTTGGGGTTTATTTGCACAGTCCAGGTTCTGTAAAGCATTCTTTTGGTTTTCTTCAAGCCTTCAGTAAAGTGTGAAAATATTTCAAACTGTGTAGATGGTGCCTTGAGCATTCAGGTTGACATCTGTCCCGTGAGCGTGGTCATGGCAAGTGGACTAGGGGTAAAGATGGGCAAAGGGAAGATAAGGAGATGAGGAGTGTCAGCTCAGAGGTGGCAAAATTGTGCTGGGATGGTTCTGAAGAATCTCTAAAAAAAAAAAAAAATTTAAGTCAATTATTAGGTATTTTCAGTAAAACGGATCAAAACAGCAGCTCAATTACTAAACAAATCCTAACAATACACTCGGGAGCACCTACGCCTCTGACTCCATGAAGGGTTGCATTGTGGTTGGGATACAAGGTGCCTCTCAAAATTTCTGTGAGAGACCACAGTGATATTCAGAGACGAATCCATCCGACTGAGAACTGTAATCTAATCAGTTAAGTCACTTGACGGATTAATAATTTTAAAGTAACACTGCTGCACTGAGTGATAGGTACACACAAATAGAGTGTGGCTGGAGGAAGTAGGTCACCAGGGGCAAGTCTCTGGGGTCTCTAACTTGTCCCTGGCACCTTGCTCACTCTGCTTCCTGCTGCCCTGCGATGAACAGCTTTTCTACACCATGCCTTGATGTTCTGTGCGGAGAGTATGACAGAGGATGGGAAAGCAGTGTCTGGCTTGGGTCTCGGATGTCCTCGTGGCTGTGGCAAGCCTGGTGCCTGGGGATGTTCCTGTATAAGGGTCCAGGATGCCTGGCTGCTGTGGTAAAGCCCTGAATGAGGAGGCTCCGTGGAAGAGACTTACCAGCTTCAATCTTGATCTCCGGGCACGCAGCTCCAGGGACTAGAGGAACTCTCTTGCTAGGAATCACAATGTGTCACCAGCTCCCCCTACTGCTGAACCTTCCCATTCATCAGTAACTTTAAACAATGGACCTTCTTGAGAGCTACACAGAGCTCCTAGCATCGCACATTGCAACCGTAGTTGGCAACTGCAGAAAAGCTGCCTAAGTGTTTCTAGCCCTGTAACTTTCTGAGTACAAAGAATAATGCTTGCATAGCCTTTAACTTGATAATGAGACTTGTATGAAGAAAGATTGCTGGTGGGTTGAAATAACTTTTGGTTCACAGCGAGCAGCTACGAGCAGCTCAGAGTGCTAGGAAAACCTAAGCTTGTACAGTCCTGACAGGAACACCTGCAGGACGGGGTGCTCTGCTCTAGTGAGCCATCTGTGAAACCACATCCTCAGCACTTGTGGTTAGCTTTGCCAAGCTACCAGACTACCAGATCAGGAAACCGAGGGTCATATGCTTCAGGGCATGAAACCCCCCAACTCATAAAGTCCCCCTCCCTTAGGGACAAAGACCCTTCCAGACTGCCTTCCATCACAACAGCAATATTTAGTGCTTACTCAAAGTGCGGTTTCATTAAGCATAAGATGATTGGCTTATAGATGTTAAGGTGCTTATGTGTGATTGGCGGGCACGCACTACCTGAACCCTACAACAGCTGAATGCATTTCAAAAATAAACGAGCTTGCCTGGAGGTCGACTGAGGCTGTCACCTGCCAGCTCTCACCAGTGCCTGGTGTCTATGTGTTGATTTGATAACGCATCTCTACCCCCTGCGATGGAGGTAGGCGAGTGACCATCGACCACACCAGTGACCAGGAACGAATACACTGGTGTAACTCTTTAGACTTGCTTCTCCATCAGAGAGCAGCCTTCCCCGCAACTGTAGCTTCATCTTCAAAATCATATGTGTATGTGAGTCTTTCTCTTTCTTACAAGTTTGGCCGTGCTGATTGCGGCAATATGCAATATAACTAATAGGGAGTTGGTATGCAGAAGATATGGAGAACCACATATTCTACCATTTAAACAGCCCACTTGAAAAAAAAATGGGAAATAGATATGAATCACCACTTCATTCCAATGTCCAATACGCATATGAGTCGATGTTCATTATTGCTAGTGATTAGTGCCTTCCAGAGCAGCAACCTAAGTGATAGGGGACCTAAGCCAAGAACAAGAGAAGAGGTTTATGTGCTGAAAATAATTGGTGGTGACTTTTAGGAAAGCTTGACTACCCCAGTGAGTATAATCCATGTAAACAAATTCTGAATTATTACATTTAATAAAAACTTGCTATGATTTTTTTCTGTAGACATGTGAGGATTAGAAAAACTTTATTTATGTGAACATTGAAACCACTATCAGGAACATTTTCAAAATAAGAAACACACTTGAAATACTTGAAAGTATTAAGTCACCTGAATTTCCCAGGCTTGACAGTGAAAGAAAAGCATATACCATATGGTGAACAGGCAACCCAGCATGTTCCTACTTGACCATGAAATTGTAATCTTTCTAAAATTTCATCATGTACTAACAGTCACAAAATATCATATTTTATGCATGAGAAATTTAAGACTTAGTTGTTTCTCTGAATTATTTCTTTAAAATGTTTTAAACACCCAAAGGAAATACATTCCTGATCTATTGGATGACTTTGTGGCCTCAAGAGCATACACACTAGTTTGAGAAGCCTTTATACTATACCATGCATAAAAGCTGATCACTGGGTAGAGTATTAAAAGTTACAAAGTACCCTGACATGAATCCTGGAAGACAAGTATGGGGAGCATGCAGGGAACCCCTACATATCTCTAAAGAGGATGACAATCCTAGGTTTCAAGTAGTCAGCATTGGTTTGCCTGACACATGACAGTGGCCCTTTATTATAATCTCCCAATTTTTCACATTGTACCTTAACTGCAATGAGTCATGTGATGCCACACAGCTATTAAAAGGCAAATGAGAAGGGCCAACCCAAGGCTTCTGGCTCCAAAGCTCTGCTCTTTCTTTTGCCAACCACCTTCTTACAGCGTGGAATGAGACCGTTTTAAAACAAAAGCAAGACAAAAGGTTGTTATTGGCTGTGATTTAGAAGACATCAACCCCCAAATATCTACCCTTGTCATAATTCCAGTATTAGCGATTATGTCTTTTGTCAAATAACTTCTGAATATCTGAGCAGCTCATTCCCTCAATCTAGGTTTCTGTTCATTGTCCCTTCCTAAGGTCAGAGTTCCCTGGGTATATACTACAAAAGAGCAGTAACACCACTATTTTCCATTACCTCACACCATTATCATCTCTCCATGGAACTCACTTACTTGACACTGCACGGTATTTGTGCTGTTGCTATTGGCTTGGTTTTTTAGTTTGCCAGTCTCTGCTGTGATAGAAGTGACTTGAGTCTAAGGACTTTGCTGTTCATTGCTGAATGTTGCCTCCCAAAATAGTATTTGGCACACAGAAGATATTCAACAAGCATTTGTTTAGACAATGTTTGTTGAGTCAACTGTCTAGGCTTCCCTGTATCAAAATTCAGTCCTGGGCATTGCCACCTACTAGGTTCTGTTGATGTATTTAGTTTGATTCGTCAAGGGCTAGTTACTTGAGCATTCATAGCGTAAATGTGATCACTGAACATTTTCTAAAGGGGTTTTCCAAGCCCAAAATAGCATAGATAAACAAACAGACAAAAAACAAAGCAAAACAAAACAGAAGAGAACAAATAAACTGTAGTTAAATCACTGTCATACTTGTAGGATGATTTCAAAAGAAAAAAAAAAAGGTTGAGAATGCTTTTCAAAATCCAAAATAGCATGCCAAATATGTAACATCAAATATAATCAAGATAGGGAACTTAGAAACTTCTGTCACCAGAGGGAATAGTCTAGTCTCCTACAGTTTCACTGAACCAGCTAAAGATTCTAAGAAGGTAAAACAGTACATTGTAGGGAAGTGGGGGGCGGGGGATTAAGTCAGTTTGTGTAGACTTCTAGAGCAAACTGATAGGTGTAGTTTATTTTTATGCTTCTGCTATTAAATTTTCAACACCATTTAACTGGTTAATAAAATATTTATTTAGGATATGGGTATATTTTTAATCTAGATGTGTCATAATACTCTGCAATTACAAAAATCACACAATACTTAACTTCATGCCAGAAGAGTTAAGAAGCAATAATTTGCCATACTAGAAAGACCTGGAAGAATAGATCTATGCTAAGTATTTTTGTCTCTGCTTTGCTGATTGGTTATCCCAAAACCAGAATACCTGAGTAAAAAGACCTCTACGTTAGTGTAGGGAACAGTTAGCCATTTGTCATTTGCTAGGAAACAAGAAAGGACAAAGTAGTAAGGGTTTGCTTCAGTAACTTCTTACCACTTAATACTTCCATATTCCAGTTTTCCCCTTTTAACACCCATGAGCTGGTATTTTAAACAACTGAGAAGATGGTAACCTTTATTTCAGTACATGAGAGTTTCTTCCCTTGGACCCAATTCTAAAGCCCCACATCTAAAACCAAAAAGAAAAGAAAATTCGAACATTGCTTCTTCATTGGTGTAAATTATTTTTCTCTACTCAATATTTCCAATACCCCCAAATTGAGAAAAATAATATTGTGAAATCTAAGTTCCAGTTCCTTTTCCTTCCTTTGTTAAATAAACCTGAATAACTGATAGGTTGTTCTCATTTGAAGTTAGAATTCCCAAACCAAAATGTTTCAGGTAGGAAGTTCACTATTTGCAAAAGTAAGAAATCTCATCGTCAATTCAAGGGAGAAATAATGTTAGTGAAAATCTGGAGAGGAAAAAAAAAAGTCGTACTGGAAT
The DNA here is from genome assembly GCF_048772815.1 of Callospermophilus lateralis. NCBI lineage: Eukaryota > Metazoa > Chordata > Mammalia > Rodentia > Sciuridae > Callospermophilus > Callospermophilus lateralis. Next base: position 11,217,570 of record NC_135311.1, read on the forward strand.
AAAGAAGAATAAAGGCTTTATAAAAATAATAAAGATTCTCAATGAACACATAGAGGATTAACATAGAGATAAAAGCAGTGATGGGGAAAATTCTACAGTTAAGTGTCCTTGTCCTCCCCAAAATTCCTGTTAAACCTGAACCCCCCCCTCAATGCAATCTTGCTGGAAGGTGGTGTCTCATTGTAATGTTTAGGTCATGAGGGCTCTACCCTCATAAATGAATTAATCACTGTCACCATCAAAAGGGGTTGTGAGAATAAATTTGCTCTTTTTGTCCTTCTGTCATATGAGCATGCAGCAAAATGTTCATCCCAATTGCCACAGCCTTGATCCTTGACTCCCCAGCCTCTAGAACTATGAGCAATAAACTTCTGTTGTTTACAAATTCCCCAGTGTGGGGTATAGCAATGTAAAGCAGATGGATAGTAGGGAAATCTGCCTTGTCCAGAATAGTGAGGGTCAGAGAGCAGTATCTGGGCTGGACTGGAAACTTAATTCTTTCATCTATTCACACACTCCCTACTGTGTAATGCGGTGAAGATGAGATTAATGGTGCCCCTTTCCCTTTTCTTCTCATTGTGTGAAAGACTAGGGAAGTGTGCCTGGTGAGTGGCTAGAAGGCGCACATTTTCCCTTTGAAATTTGACTTCATTCAAAGGAATAGAGGTTCCTAAATGTTGGATATGGAAGTTCTTGGAAAGTTTCATCTATTGAGAAAAACATGTCAGTACTGCTGAGTTCTAACTTGTCATGGTCATCACTGTGTTTACAGGAAGCTCTTCCGTTTTTTCTGACTCAAGAAACCGAAAGCTAGAAGCATTGATAGGTGGAGTCCTCTCTGTTTCCTCTCCTCTGTGGGCTCTGAGCAGTATGAGACACCCAACATTGCTCAAGTTAGTAACTTTCACTAGTGTGCTATTCCTCTGTTATCTTTGGAAATGCTGGAAATAATTTTATTTATTTATTTTTAGCATTTCAGAACACCATATCCTGCTGTTCATTCTCTGAGAGCTTTGCTGATTTATTTTCCTAATGCAAACAAAAAAAAAAAAAGCCCTGCTTCCTGCATTACTGAAGCTCTGAAGACCTGGACCACTGTTGAAGAAGTTTCCAGGAAGGTGAGTCCTGCCAGTGCTTTCTGTAGAGAAGATCTGAACACTTAGCCCCAATCACAAGATCCCCAGGGGAAATCAGTCTGGGCTCTTCAGGGTGGTGGGGTGAGGGGAGTAGGGCTGGCATCAGTTATGCTGAGAACAGGGACAACTGCAGTGATTGATTCTCATGGTTCACTTTGAAAGATAACAGACCTCTTTATTCTCCAACACTGCGGCCTGAATAAAGGGAAGTGCATATTGACTATTGCAGATTGTAAAGTAAATGCTGAGGAGGAACTGGCAGGAGTTCATATTGCAGAAGAGGACTTTGGTTTTCTTGGCTGGAGAGAGTATAAAAAACTTGGTGACTATAGTGAGGGGCCTCAGGAAAAGACAAGAATGAGACATGAAAAAAAGTAATTTTAATTAAAAAACACATCTGGAGTGAAGCTGTCTTGTGTAACACTATCCCAATTTTAGAAAACATGAGAACAATTGCAAAGGCATTGTAAAAATATTCAGATTCACAAACACAGTTATTCAAATACATAATCTTAATATCTTCAAAAGTAGGTTTTAGTTTTCTTTAACTCCACTCTAAAACAGGTAAATAGATGTCTTCAATTATTTTTAACAAAAATTCTCCCTTAACTAATTAAACCCTGTATGTCCATGATGGTTTTAAGTATTTTGTTTTTGCTATCTTCACTCTAATCTATGACCCTTCTTTACTCTTCTTTTTTTAAAATTTATTGCTCTTTCTTAGGCTTTGAAAGACAAATGCATCAGAAACTGTTGCCTTCAGTTTCCCCCTTTCATTCACCATATGGATGCACTTCCTATTTCTCTTCTCTCCTACCATGTTTTTATTTTTAAGACATAGTCTACTTAATCAAGTTTGATTTCATTCTCCAAATATATTGGCCTGAAGTATTTAGTGTGTTTGTTTGTTTGTTTTGGTTTTGGTTTTGGTTTTGGTACCAGGGATTGAACTCAGGGACACTCAACCACTGAGCTACCTGTCCAGCCCTTTTATGTATTTGATTTAGAGACCGGGTCTCACTGAGTTGCTTAGCACCTGCCTTTGGCTGAGCTGGCTTTGACTCAAGATCCTGCTGCCTCCCTAGCTGCTGGGATTACATGAGTGCACCCCACCCAGCTCCTGAACTATTTCTTAATAAAACTTTTTGAGTTGTGCGATAGATATGGGGATTTTGAACTAGTATTATAGAAACATTATTCCATTATCTTACTGTAGGCAGTTGTGCTGTTAAAAATCAGTTTCGATCTGATGCTCGACTCTTTGTAAATTATATTCTTTGTTTCTAGAGACTCGCAGAGTACTCATTTTTTTTTTGTTTTAATATTCTTCATTTCACTATAATGTTCATTGTGTGAATCTTCTCTTTATTCTATGTGGCTTTTCAATCTTGACGATATTCCTGTTCCCTCAGGAGGAAGCAATTATCGCTCCAGATATTTGAACATTCCAGTCAATTAGAGGTATATAAAAAAAAATCCTAAACTAAAAAGACTTGTAAGGTAAGCAGAAAATTGGAATCTATACCATGTACCCAGGGTCACTAGGGAAGAGAATAAGAGGCTACCAAAGTTCAGGGGTGTGACTCTTATCCATGTGGGAACTCTGGGGCTTCCGGAAGACAAAACCTCAGTTCACTCTTCAAGGTTTTAAAAGAAAATTAAGAAACTATTAATAAATTTAAGCTGTAATATACTGTGAGTTTTAGGGAGAAAAGAGACATTATGATAAAAACTAATGGAGAAAAATCAGACCTGAAAGTATATAAATCAAGCAACTGTTGAAATAATTCTACCAATAAATACTATGACCCAATAAATAATTCTACCAATAAATATTGTGACAAAGGACACAGAATGCATGCTCCCACACGAGGACAGATGCAGTACTAATGAGAGCTGGGTAGGGAAGGGCCAAGTGGACAGGGTCAGTGCCTGAGCCTGGAAGTGGGGTGCAGCAGCAGACAGTCACTCCTGGGGGCAGGGGGAGGCCACGGCCATTGGTCCAGCAGCCACTTCATTCCTAACAGGTGAGCAGAGAGTCAGGAGCAAGATACACCCAGGGATGGGCCCCAGGTCCAAGAAAGAACGGCAAGGGGAGCCAGGGGCTCTGACACTGCACCGCCCCCAGCCTGTTTCCAGACCCCTTCACCACCCTCCATTGAATCCACTCAGCTCTCATCACTCATAGGGAAGAATTTCTTAGAAACGTGTACTGCAGCATTTCTCCCCCCATCTCCACAGCAGCACCTCTGGTAACCAAGCCCTCTTCATCGCACACACACCTCTGGACGGCACTTGGACGGGGGCATTCACTCACATACACATAAGCCATTTTTGAAAGTGTCCGTATGCGCGTGTCAGACTCTATGCTGTTTCTGTTTTGTAGGCTCATCCACAACTTGAGAGATGGTGAACGAATACAAGAAAATTGTCCTGCTGGTGGGGCTAGAGGCCATTAAGGATTATGAATTTAGATTGATTAAGTCCTTATTGGCCAAAGACTTAAAACTGACTAGAAATATGCAAGATGATTATGACAGAATTAGGATTGCTGACTTGATGGAAGAGAAGTTCCCAAGTGATGCTGGGCTGGGAAAACTGATAAAACTCTGCAAAGACATTCCGGCACTTGCAGAACTCGCGGAAACTCTTAAAACTCGGAGGTTGAAAGGTAACCAGGAGGCACCCCTGGCTCCCATCCTTTCTGCCCCCACCTTCCCCAACATTGACTAGAGCCCTGACTTGCTCACAGTTGATACATCCCAAGTCAAAACCTCAGTTACCATAGCAATCATGGTTCTTGAGATGCCAACCATTTGACAACTTAGAGAACTCCTTTACAACCAAGTGTATTTTGGTTAGTGGAGTATGTCTTTTGAGGGTAGAAATGAAAAAAAAAATCAGGAAAAGCCATTGAGAAACTATGGCTTCAAATACTTTAGATAAGAAAATGAACAGTAAAATTAGAAAAAAAAATGTGCATTTCAAAAATATTTAAATCACAGCTGGGGATATAACTTAGTTGGTAGAGTGCTTGTCTTGCATGCACAAAGCGCTGGGTTCAATCCCCAGCACCATACACACCAACACAAAAATATTTAAATCGATTATTATTACTGCTCTATTAGAATACTTGCTTCATCATTAATGTCTTCTCTGGCAAAAAATAAATAAAAGAGGGTTTAATAAAAATGTGCCTCTCTGTGATGTGAAGAACTTCCCTCTTATAAAAGGTTTAAAAACCACTTTCAAGAACTCAAAGTCCAATATCACTTCTTTATCGTGTGACAAAGTAGATGATAATTTCTTCCTCTATTTTCTCCAATTTGGAGAAATCTTCTACAAAGATGACCTCTCCTTAACATCATGTACAGTGTAGAAGCTTATGAGGCAAATGTACAATAAGAGGGTTAGGAAAGGGAATGACAGAGGTCCCTGAGAGTCCCCAGGATAGGAAGGCTGTGCTCACTGCACACAGGAAGGGTAAGGAAACCGTCGAGGGACAGGCTGGGCCTGGGTGGCTACTGCCAGGCTGAGCTGATGGGCTAGAGGTGGACGCCCACAGTCAGACACAAAAGCAGGAACAGAGAGGAAACAGACTGAGACTGCGTCCACTGTCTTCACCCAGGAGCCCTGGTTTTTTGTGCAGTCATTTTTATTGATTTTATTATTTTTAAAAAATACACGACAACAGTGGAATGCATCACAATCCTTATTATACATATAGAGCACAATTTTTTCTCTCTCTATATATAAAGTATGTTCACACCAATTTATGCCATTATACATGTGTTTTTTTGCATTACAATTCTTAATACACATATATATCGCAACTTTTCATATCTCTGTATGTAAGGTATTTTCAAGTCTTCATACATGCACTTTGTATAATGATGACCATCACATTCCACCCTCCTTGCTAATCCCCTTCTCCCTCCCTTTCCCCCCCCACCCCTCTTCCCTATCTAGAATTTATCTAATCCTTTCATGCTCTCCCTCGCTACCCCACTATGAGTCACCCCCCCCCGCCCCTTATACCAGAGAAAACATTCAGCATTTATTGTGCTTTCTTTTACTTCATCAGTTAAAAGGAAATCCAAAGGGGGAAGAAAACCCACAGGGAAAAAAAAATCTACAGGGAAAAAAGTGGAGCAGGATGAATCTCCTACTGCCCAGTCCAGGTCCACAACAAACACAGATTCGGAACCAGAGTCAGAGAAGGAGATACCTTCATTGAAGGTAGGACGGCTGAGCCCCCACTGAAAAAGCATCCACTCCTGATCTTCCACTTCTTGCCTTTTAATCTACCCTCCAGTCTCTGTATGGTTCAAGAACGTAGTGAAAGTGAGCTTCTGAGCCTGCAAACTCATACCTATTGGTTTCCCGTTTTCTTTCAGTACTGCGGTGCACTTGAACTTAGGTAATATGACCCCTTAGGGCAGAAACAGAAAATCATCACACTTTTGTAAGATATGCACCAAAACAGCAATCAGTTTGGGGCAATGGCTTGCTAAAGCCTATTGAGAGACACTGAGTCCAAATTTAGCTTTTCCAAACCCAAGTCTCCTGCTCTTCCATCACCAGAGGTGAGTACGGGGTGATATGCAGAAATTTTTTTCTTCTCTTTCTCTGAAGCAGTCATATATGCCCAGTGCTTGCCTTCTGGCCATCTTTTCAGAGAATAGACTGTAACTCCCTGGAGTTCCCAAGAATATAAGTATAATCAGGATCTTTTTATACAAAAGGACTTCCTTCTCTGAAAATGTTGTGCTTCGACTAACATTAAATTGCATTACCAGTGGCTGGGACTTTGGCTCAGTGGTAGAGCATCTAATTAACATGTTTAAGGTCCTGGTTGAATTCACAGCACCAAAAAAGAAAAATTATCTTTACCAAGACTAAAAGGGAAAAAAAAATCTTTTAGGAAAACGACATCAAGAACTCTGAAGACCCTGAGAGAACACAGCTTCCCCCAGAACAGGGTCGGTTTATGGAACCTTCAGCAACCAGCGAAGAACAAACTGCCGCCTGTCCCCAGACTCCTCATGGGGCTCCACCGGAACCATCCAGCAGTCCTCCAATCAAGGTACCTCTTCCTGTTCCTAATACTTGTCTCTCCCCACACCATATTTCTGGGGTCATTATAATCATGAAAGAGCTTCTCCTAATCCCTTACTGTACCCCATTTCTTCCTACAATTAAATCACAAATTAATTTATCAAATGCATATATTAAGATCCCCATGCTATTTACAAGGCATATATTAATGAAACGATTCCTGATCTCCACAGCTCATGTGTTGGTTCAGGAGAGATGGGTATGGGGAGTTTATCATAGATGATAAACTCACATTATAGTTAGCTGGGCCAGAGGGGAGAAATGACAAACACCTATCTCATCCACTCCATCATAATCTGCTTTTTGTTTTGTCCTTTGTTCCTGCCTTGATGGGATTCCTGTGGTTACCAGCCACCCGACATTGAGAAGTCTGTATCTTTGGTGAATGAGCAAGAAAAAATTGCTTCAAATCTTCAGGGCGGGCACGTAAGAGCACAAGTTGAGTCACGCTTTCCTACTATAGTTTCTAACTCAAGACCAAGCTGCATTTTGTCTTAGGTCACAGCCTTACCAACAAGCCACACTCTGACATTGAAGACAGAGTCCCTCTAGAAAGAGACTTTCAATTTTGACCTAGTTTTCTGCTGTATTTTTTTCATTGTATTCATTCATTCATTCATTGTTATGAGGAATTGAACTCAGGGTCACTTAACCACATCCCCAGATCTCTTTATTTTCCATTTGAGACAGGGTCTTGCTAAGTTGCTTCAGGCCTCGTTAGGTTGCTGAGGCTATCTTTGAACTTGTGATCCTCCTTTCTCAGCCTCCCAAGTTGCTGGTATTACAGGCGTGCACCACCATGCCCAACCTCTGTTGCTATTATTGCTATTAGTTCCAAGAACCCATGTTTCCCCAAATCTCTCCTGAAAAGTCATAGAAATAAAAAAAAAAAAAAAAAACAGGGGGGTGGCTGTTTGTTTTGTTTTCAGGAGTCTGCAAAACTGGTGTCAGGAACAAATTTGTGCATTCCCTTGATGGAAAGTTTTAGTTAATAAACCAAATTCACAACCACAGCTGACATTGCTCACAGCTGAAATTGCTCACACAGCTGAAATTTCCTGCTTTATAGTCCAGGAGGGTTGTTTACCCAAACATACCCTAAAACAGTGCTTGGTCAAGTGGTTTTAAGTCATTTGGCAACAGATGTAGAACCCAGGTTTATGTACATTATCTCATTTATTCTTTATAATACCATATGAAAATGGTCTTGTTAGTCTCATTGCACACATGAGAAAATGGAGATGCATAAAATCACACAGGTCACACAGGAGTCCATATTAGTGCCAGGATTTAAACGCGGCCATCTTTGAACTTTAAAACTGGAATGCTGAATGATCATAGATGGAATGCAGGGTAGGTATGCAGATGTTAAAATGTCTCCAATTTATTTTTGAACACTTTTGAGTAGACCTTGTTGTCTTTGGGTTTGTTACTGTTGCACAAGTGTCTGGGTGCTCAGAAGCTGTTCCAAGGAGGGGTACTCCAGTTGAGGGCCCTCTAACCAGTTCTCTCACACCCATCAACAAGTGGTGGGGCTGTCTCAGTGGAAAAGCGTAGCATGAGTGAGGCACGGGGTTAGATCCTCAGCACCACATAAAAATTAACACATAACATAAAGGCACCCTGTCTATCTACAATTACAATTTTTTTTTAAAGTCAGATTACTGAATGGTGTCAAAACTGGTCAGTACTGTGTTGTGCTGACCCAATTATGATGATGTTTAATGGACTTCCATTAGTGTAATGGAAGGTTGCAATACCATAAGATTTTAGAGAGATTTCCCATTGTTACTTGAAATTGTCTAACCATGTAGCTAAAGAAAATGCTTTGGGTAGTATGTTGAATTGCTGTGAATGCAACTAGGAACCCAGAAAGATTCTGGCTTCCTGATCCACAGTATAGAGGCAGCAGGATCCTTCCTGAGGAACTGTGAATTTGAGGGACCTGTTCTGTTGGAGTTATGATAGGACACCTGGAAGGATGGAGACCTGTATATCTTATTTGTCAAAAAGCACAGGACAGGGACTGGTGCATGTAATTGAAAGGCTTAGTTAACAAAGGCCCATTAGCCTGTTTTGCACCCCTTCAACAACAACAACAAAAAAAACCCAAAAACTCTAAGAGTTGTATCTAACTGAATGATTTAGACCAGTTATATAGGATCTGTAGAACCAGTATTACATCCTAGACCAGTGAAATGCCAATCCTTTGAGATTTTTACATTTAAAAGGAGGATTGTGGTAGGAGGAGGCACGGTGTTGGAGGTGCCTGAATGTGTGCTATTATTCCTCCTGTGACCCAGGAGAAAATATGTATTGTATAGGTTCTACGTAAAATAGAAAAAGAAATGAGAATAAAAGATGCCTTTCATCTGATTAAAAAAAAAACATTAAACAAAAAAAAGAGTAAAGAAATTTATTTTCCTTCAGGAAATGGACAACACAAACACCCAAACACATGATAACGTGAAGGTACAGGAATCTCAGGGACAGCGTCAACTTCCAGAACTGTCATCATTTGCCACACAAACAACTGTGAGTATGTTCCACACTTTTAAGATGGCTCCCAGAACACCTTCCTGCAGTTTCCAGACTCTTCAGGTGACTCCAACAGAACCATCCACCAGAATCCAGACTCTGCAGGTGGGTGCAACCATACTGTCTACCAGTCTCCAGACTCCTCTGATGCGACTCAAACCCCATTCAGCAGTTGCTTCCTCACAGTAAAATTTCCTGTTCCCGCAAATATAATGACAGGGATTAGCAGAAACTTGGAAGAGCTTCTAACACACTTATTTAGTTCAGTTGTTATTTTTATTAGGTATATTTTTGAGATCCTATCCTAACTTTGAATTATAATTCATATAATGCTCCACTCCATCAGGATAATCTATGACTATTAGTGAATACCTAAATCTTCCCTGTTCCATAAGCAGTAAAACAAGACATTAGTTTACATCATTTTATTTTTGTGTTTTGGTTTGCATTTTTCATTTTTCCTCACTGCACCATGTAAATGGTATCTTTGGGTAAAATAGTGTGTAGAAATACAGAGCCAACAGGAATCTATTGATATTGCTTTTCTTTCATTATTTTTTGTTAACACCAATGACATCATCTTAGAAAATTTATGAAAAAAAATAGATGTATGGACAAATATATTTAAGATTTAACTATCTGGAATTTTTTCTCTATCACATGCCAAGCTTAAGTGTATCATCTTCTCTATCTTTTGTTATATATATATAAGAAATATCATTTTCTCCCAAGTTGGGCCACATTGCATGTATTCTTATATAACCCAGACTTTAAAAATTCTTTTAGCATATCTTGAAGTGCTTGGCTTCAATCAGCCAATACAGACTTGAATAACTTTATTGTATATAAAAAATTACATGATTATTCTATGCATTATAAAAATAATTTCACATTATCTGGCTTTATGTTACTTTTGGTATTCCCTCTACCTGCAATAAATGGAAGAACATGTGTTTCTCAGTCCTTCTTTTATCACCTGCAGAGAATGATATAATTTATTTCTCAAGCTCTGTACACTTTCATGTCAGATGTTTTTGTCACCATCATGAGGTGCTGGGAATGAATTTCCTGATGTAGGAAAGTACCATATTGATGAGAAGGCAGAGTGAAACCCCATCCCTTGCTGGTCATATTCTGTATAACTTTCTAGGTCAGATCTCAGAGAGCACAGTTGATCTATGGAGAATATCCATCTGCTGATTCCTAGAACTCCCACGGTCTCCTCCATACTTCTTCTTCCAGATCAGTAGACTCCCTTTAATTCAAAGTGCTCTGCTGAAATTCAGAAAGAGTGCAGGGCACTGTGGAGAAATGTGATCAGGGTTGAGTTCCTTCATGACTAATTTCCAATGCCATGATTCCCCTCAATGCCTGGTAGCATTCAGCCTGGACCTGTTCAGACTAGGAAAGTCCTGGGGGTTCTTTAAAGTGTCTGCCTTATGAACCCTTTTGCAATACATCACTGATTTCTTTAAAAAGCCTTTGTGATTCGAGTCTTTAAAAAGTCCTGTTGAGATTAGTATCAGTTGAAATTACTACCTCAATCTTTTCATTTTTTTTCACTACCTAAATTACACTGTGTCGGCCATTATTCTCTAAATTTTCCCCAACTCTGCCCAATTAATGTTTCCTTGAGGATAACACTGGGAATCTTCTTTACATTCCTTGAGAATCCACCCTGAACCTGAGAGGGGTCTCACTAGACGGTGACTCTGGATTCCCTGTCATAACCGTGCTTGGGTTTCTGCTGTGTACTTTCTACGTAGAATCCAGGACCGACAACTATACCTACGGAAGCTTCCGAAGAACATGGTCACCAGAAGGGCCCCAAAGAAGTAGTGGTGTTGAAAGTAACAGAACCATTTATTTATGAGTTCAAAGAAGGCGGGAAGAAGATGTTTCATGCTACCGTGGCCACTGAGAGCGAATTCTTCCGAGTGAAAGTCTTCGACTTCCACTTGAAGGACAAATTCATCCCCAAGACAGTTATTGCCATATCCGATTATATTGGCCGCGACGGGTTCCTGGAGATATACAGTGCTTCAAGTGTGTCTCACGTGAGCGCAGACAGAAAGATGGAGCTCTCAAGCAGACTGATTAAAAATGCCAATGCAACTCCTAAAATTGAGCATCTTTGCTCACAGTGTACAGTAAAATACGTGAATGGGGTGTACACAGTGTATAAGGTAAGCCATAGTATTATTTCATAAAATGTCTTCAGCAAACCTAGATTTTTTAAAAGCCTTAACTTGCTAACTGGAGATGGCTCAATTGACTGAGTACAGGAAATCCAGGCCTGACTGGCTCACTTCCCACTGTAGAGTACGGCATAGTCCATCTCAGACCTTTTATCTTTTCAGGATCTCACCAGGAAAGTTCTTCAGAAAGAGATTCACCAAGAATCTTTGGCATTTTAACAGCTATTCTGATACTTTCGTAGCCACCCTGGTCTACAGCAGTATACAGTTCCTCTCAGCCCATGTATTCTTAGGATTCTGCTTGAGTTTTCCCCATCTGTATCAATGACAGCTTAATTGTAAATGAAGAGTTGGCCTCCCAAATCTGGATCTGGTTGTGGTGACCAATATAAGGAACCTAAATAGATGGCTCTGCCCCAGGATGTGGTGACATACTCTTTCCCATTCATTACTCTTCATTACTCTTTATTAAGAAATTGTGACACATTTCGTCTGCATTAAATCATAAGAGAAACAGAAGCTGCAGACAAGAAACATGCAACTTAATCTCTCCATTTACAAGGGACAATGAAATGCGAAGAAGCTTGGTGAATTTTTAGACTCCCCAGTCTTCCTAGACAGTCCCAACACACCACGTAAATAGTACCCTTAACTGAGTTAACTGCTAACGTTGGAAGGGCGTCAATCTGCTATGTATGTCTTTGAGGATGGTCTTTTTTATTTTTTATTTTTGATGGTGGGGAGTGAAACCAGGGTTACTCCACCACTGAGATACCTTCATAGTCCTATCCATCTATCTATCTATCTATCCATCCATCCATCCATCCATCCATCCATCCATCCATTCATCCATCTATCCATCCATCCATCTATCCAGGGTCTCACCAAGTTGACAAGGCTGGCCTTGAACTTCTGATCCTCTGACCTCAGCCTCCAGAGCATCATAAGCCTGCAACACACCCAGATGAGTGTGGCTTTTTCTTTTTCCTGTGCTGTTTTTCTGTACACTCTCTTTAAACAATTGTACATGTAAAAGTGGCTGTAGAATTCATTAATATAGTAAAATACAAGCCAAAGACAGTGGGATTAGATCCTCTGGATTTAAAATTCGGCACAGAGCAAATCAACGGAGAAGACAGAAAAAGAAATTGTATATTGAAATAACCTAATATACTTAATGAGGACTTCTCATAGTCTCTCAGGCTCCTGGTGAGCCCTAAATGGCTTTTTTTCTTCTCTTTTCTTGTGGAAGTAACAAAGAAACCTACCAAGGTATTCAGATTTCGCTCTTTTGAGCTCCTTAGGAAATCCCAACTGTGCCAATTAACTGCTGCTAACTCTTCAATTAATGCAGATATGTAAAAATTAGGAAGGTAATAAAGTCTCCTAGAAAAATCTAACACATGAAGACACTAAATAAGGAAAGCTTAGAGAAGTTTGCTGAAAATATCTGGACCTGTGGTTCAGATCTGTTTACTTTGTCACAGATGAATATTTTCATTTATACCCTTTATTTTTCATAAATCTAAGAGTTCCTGATACATTTCTCAGAAAATTGAGTGTTAATTATCTTTTTCAGAAAGATATGAGGGAAGATTGCACTTATTATGGAATACGAGATGATACAGGGAACATGGAAGTGGTGGTGTATGGATGGATGACCTATGTCAACTGTGAGGAAGGAGATAAAATTAATCTCTTCTGTTTTGAATTGGCTTTCAATGAAGATAAGTGGCAACTTATATCTGTAAGGCACAGCTATATCAAGGTGGGTGTTCTATGGGAATGAAATTCTTCCAAATGGAAACTATTTAAAATTTTATTTTATTTTATTTTTTTAAATTATGTGAATGTATTTTGACATATCATATGCACATGGAGTATAACTTCTCATTTTCTACATGATAAGAGTTACACTGGTCGTGTGTTCATATATGAATATAGGAAAGCTATGTCTGTTTCATTCTACTGACTTTCCCATTTCTACTTGGAGTGGAACCACTGTTTGACCTAGTTATCCCAATCCTCAGCATATACCCAAAGGGATGTAAACTCAGCATACTACAGTGACCCAGTCACATCAATATTTATGGCAACTAGTTTCTTTATTCTATACTCTAGGAAAACAAAATAGCTGAAGTTAACACAGATTTCAACAGATGGAAAGAAAAGTAAGCTCTGCCCATTAGTGCATATAAACTTTTTTTCCCACCATTTTTTAAAAAAGAAGGATATTTCCAATCAGAATGAAGAAAGTAAATTCAGAGAGACTTTAAAAATTTATTACATCCTAAGCTAAATAATGAAGATATATTGAATTGATCAAAGCAAGAAATAATTTAATAAGAAATGTGGGTTCAATTAAGACAGATATGTTTTAAATTCTGGCTCTGTGATTTTCTAATTGACTAAAGATTTAAAACACGAGGCACTTCTCTGTCACCTTCTATAAAGTGAGGAAATATTTTATAACATAACAGGTCATCAACAGAGCCCCTAAGAGATCTGGGTTACCAATGCTGCCCTGAGCAAATTGGAACACAGATTCTTCCCTTTAGAGAAATGATTGATGACAGGGTCTGTGCTCTTTGTCACACTGATGCACACATCCATGTGCAAGTCATGGAACACTGCAAAAGGCTGATGCTGGACAGCAAAGACATAAAATAAAAAGGCTGACCTGTTCAAGCCACTGCAATGTACACATGACCTGTTCAAGCACACCTGCTGAGATCTCTCTGATCCTCAGGACCATCAGTCAAATATTCCTCCCACCAGTTGCACTAGGAAAGCCTTTTGTAACTTCCTCCCTCCCTTCTGCCCAATGAAAACCTCCACTCAGCTTTGCATGGGGTCCACCAGCTCTTGTCTCTTGTGCTGCTTCCTGATACCACCTGTGTTCATGCTGGATAAAGTGACTAGCTGACTTTCTAGTCCTAAGCAAGTGGGAAAAAGTGACTCCAACCACAGGAATGGTTATAGGAGATAAGTAGGAGTGAGAAAAGAGATGAGGTTCATGGGGAGGAGACCCTGTGGGTGAAGAGAGAAATGTGGGCCAGCTGCACCTCAACTTCTGACTTTCTTCTTCAAGGTAATCAAGGCCAGGAGATTCAGCAGAGGACAACTCAATTGTAATTCAAATATGGACACTTCACAAGAATCCTCCTAAAAGCCAGAATGCCATTGATAACAGTGCTCATGGAGATAAGAACCAAGTACAGAAAAAAAGATACATATTATAATATCATACATGTGAAACCCAGCTTTTGTGCTGAGGAAATAGTTTAGTGGTACAGTGGTTTCCTAGCAAACATGAGGCCCTGGGTTCAATCCCCAGCACCACAAAAATAAATGAGTAATAAATGAATAAAAACAAAAATAGCACTTAATTTTAGGAAATAGGAATTTAAGAAATTAATTAAAAGTCTTTCTACTTTCTACTTTTTTGTGTGTTCTAAATTCTATATTTTGCCATCTATAACTTCTATAATTGTAACTATAATTATAACTTCTATAATAATTTTTTTTTCTCAATCAATGCTAGGTCTTAGTCACCATTGAATAGGCTATGACCTCCTCAAAAAGAAAAAAAGAATGTTTGGCAATGAAATTCACCCTGGGCTATAACTGAAAACCCCTTTATACTGGGAGGGTTTGCTTTAGTACAGAAGAGGGGATATCTTTGAAAATCTGTTTCCTAGAGAGGCCACAACTGGGGACTATGCGGAGGTGTCGTCTGTTGATTAGCATGAACATACTAGAATGTTGAAAGAATTTCTGCCCCTCCCTGATGTACTCCCTATATCTGAAATATGTATTTCCATTAGTCTACCCAAGTACCAACAGGCCTCCATGGCTATCCCCCGACAATTCCTCCTCCTTACATTCCCTGTGTGTGAATCCATCAGGAAGCTGTCCCAGGCACTTCTGCTGTAGGCAATCACTGAAGAGAACTGATTTTCTTTAGAGTAGAATAGCAGGAAGCAGAAGTCTGCAAAGAAATTTTACTCTTGTATTTTTATGGATCACATATTGGTACCGGGTATTTTCTGATTGTTTTGTGTCCTTTAACCTTCCTATAAGCCCTAAAAGGTGGATGGATAGTTTTCCCCATTTTACTCTGTGTAGTGTGTGGCAGACAAGCAACAGACAGGTGCACTCACTCTCCTAAGGGCACTTGGATGGGAAAGTAGAGAGCTACATTAAGAATCCAGGGAGCAGTTTCAGTGTGGGGGAGGTGTGATGGGGAAGAATCCGGAGCTGAGTTGGAAATTTGGAGAGCATGGGGACGTTTACCACAATACGGGTCCAAGACTACAGATGCCCTATTTGTCTAAGGAAAAGAGGCTTTAAAGTTCTACCATGAGGTTCTGGGGCCCAAGGCCCAAGGAATAATTTTGTATTGTTTTGCCATAGACTGCCTTTGTTTTGATTATTTCTTTTCTTATAGTTGACAACAGATGCTAATTAGATATTTTCTTGCCTATAACCACTCTAATAACATACACACACACACACACACACACACACACACACACATATACACATAATGTTATATACTTATATACAGTTCATCACTGCAGATGTGCTTACATGGTAATGTATTACATTATATGGGTACGTATTCCTTATCGACAGTTAGAAAACTAAAGTTCAAAGATATTTAATGAAGTTTCAAAATCAGTTACTCGGCTAATTAGGAACAGAGATTATCCTGGGATGTCACCTGCTAAAACTTTCTCTAAATTCAAACTTGACTTATGGACACTAAGGAAAAAGATTGCTTCACACCCAACTGATGTTTGTATTCTGAGTTGTCCTGATACTCTGATACTCTATGTAAACTTCCTACAATTTGCTATTCTTGAGTCTGTAGATGGTGGCAATTAAGAGTAAAGACTGAGTTACAGTACCCAGTGTCCCTGCCCTGCTTTCCGTCATGCTGATTCCCCTTTGAACTTGTAAGAACTGGGTTTCCAACAGAGATAATTAAAAAAATCACATTCTACACAAGAGTTTGCTTCTTTGTTTTGTTTTCACTTAAATAGCTTCATCCTCTAATTCCACAATCCCACTCTAGCTTACATCCTTGTGCCATACCACATATCAGAGCTCCTCCTTGGAATTAAAATAAACTAAGAAAAAGCCAAAATCCAGAGCTGCTGCTAGATTTGAAGCATGTGGGCCAAAGAGGTCAGGTCAGCTCACAGAGATGCTAATCTGCAACCATAGACATCTGACAGATTGGATGGTTTTAAGGTATCCAAGAAACAGAGAAATGTCATTGTGAAGATCTCTGGAGTATCCCAGTAAGACAATGATTGAAAGAGACACACCCAACTACCTGCCTCCGTTTTCTCCATTGTTACAATAGGGCTAATAACAGAATTAACATCATAGTTATGGCTGGCCTGGATATTAAGTGAAGACATTCTAGATAAAGTACTTAGCAATTAGCTACCATCTATTAAACAATTAAGAAAGCCATTGTAATTGGTTTGTAACTTGCATTTATTTAGTAATTGTCTTAGAAATCTTTTTGTATCAAAACATGTCAATCTAAATCATACTTCTAAACTATTTTTAATAACAAATTTATCATAATTTATTGAACTGTTATTGATCCCTTCAGGTATTTTTACAATTTCAGGGGCTGGAGGCTTAGTGGTACGGTGCCTTCCTACCGCAGGTCAGTCCCTGGATTCCATCCAAAACACACTCACACACACACACACACACACACTCACACACACATACACACACATACACACATAACATACATACACACACACATACACACACACACAGTTATTTAATGCCCATTAACCAACAGATTAGATCTACAAGTAGAATTTCTAAATCAAATAATAGTAGAATAAGTGCAAATGTATAAAATGTATCAATTAATACTTCTGAAGACATTGTTTTTAGTAATTACAAATCATTGACACATTCACAAACCTGGGAATTATTAACCTTATGAATAAGGATTAGTCATTGTTTTAAAAATCCTGATCTAGTCTTTGTGAGTCTTTTAGTTTCATCTTATTTACTATTAAGCAATGGGAACTTATTTCAGAGAAATGTTTAGAAAAACAACCAAATGAATATTTAAAAGTCCACCATTCTATCTTCCAACTTGATGCGTATTTCCTGTTAATTATTATATAAAATGTACACAGTAACACTAATTTTAATTAATGGAAATTCCTGTGAGATTTTCTAAATGCATGTAGTCATAAACCACCAACATACAGAATAGTCCATTCCCACAAAAGCTAAGATCTACTTTAACTTTTCCTCCAAGTTCAAACTCCAGGCAACTTCTGACTTAGAGTTTACTTACACTTATAACTTTTCCTGAATATCTTACAATGGAATCCAAAAGAACATAAAATTTTGAATCTGGATTCTTTCACTTACTAAAATACATTTAATATTTACCCCACGGAGTTGTGTTTGACATTAATTTATTCCTTTTTATTGCTGAATACAGTTAAATAGTGTGAATTGATACAAGTTCATTTATCCATTTCTCAGGTGAGGGTCAATGGTCTCTAATTTTTTGCATAATTATAAATAAAACTTCCATAAATATTTCCATGCATATTTTTTTCTGAACATACATTATCATTTCATGTATCAAAAAAACTTAGAGTGAAATTGCTGGGTCCTATTTTAAGTGCATGTTTAAGTTTGTAAGGAATTGTCAAACTATTCTCTAAAGTGACTATAACATTTTCTATTTCCTCCAACAATATGTGAGAGTTTCAGATCCACTTCATCTCCCCTCAGAGCTTAGCATTGTAGATGTCCATTAGCCTCTTAAAAACTCTTTTGTAAAGTGATTGTTCCACTTGTCAACCCCACCAGATTTTAGGACAATTCCAGTTCTTCCATATCCTTGTCAGCAGTTGCTGTGAGCAATTTAAATTTTAATCATTCTAATAAGTGTACAGTGGCATCTCACTTTAATCTCTTACTTTTAATTTGTATCACTCTAAAGATGAATTAGATTGAGCATCTTTTTATGTGTCTGCCATTCACGTATCATATCTTGCCCGTTAAAAAATGTAGCTGGTTTTCGTCATATTGAATTTTGAGAGGTCTTTATAAATTCTACATGCAAAGTTTTGAGGAACTACATGACTAACAAATATTCAACCCTAATCTATGGTTTGCCTTCCAATGTGTTTAATGATATTTTTTGAAGATTAATTCTTCATTTTGATAAAGTTCACATTGTTAAAAATAGTCCTTGTGTATTGTGCTTTTGGTGTCAAATATTAAAAAGTTTGTTTAAATCAATGTCAGAGTTTTGCTTGTGTTCTGAAAATTTTAGTTTTAGGTTTCTACCTTTTAAGCTAATGATCTATTTTTAGTTAATTTTATATTGAAAGTGAGGTATTGATAAGATTCATTATTTTTTAACAGGGATATCAAATTGTTCCAGTACTATTTTGGGAAAAAATATCCTCTCTCCATGGCTATGTTTTTGTACTTTTGTAGGAAATTCAACGGATTGTATGAGTGAAGGTCTACTTCATCTTCCATTGCTCTATATGCCTGTCATTCCTCCAACATCATAGTCATTTTATTATTTAAATATCTCTTTCAATACTTTTAGACATTGTCTTAAGATTCACAATATACATCTTTAATTATAAATCCAATCTCAAATAATATTATGTTGTTCACATTGTATAGGGGCCTTGTAATAGTATGCTGCTAATTCTCCCCGATCACATTTTGTGCTATTCTTGCCATTTATTGTACTTTTAGATATTCTGTAAATATACCATATTGCTAGTATTTTTGTTTGAGACCAGGAATTAGCAAACTATGACTCCTTGTCCAGGTTTGGCTCATTGCCTGTTTTTGAACAGCCTACAAGCTAATTTATTTTTTAATTTTAAATGTTTGTAAAAGATCAAAAGGATAATACTGCGTGACATAGAAAATTATATAAATTTCAAACATCGGAGTCTATAAATAAAGTTTTATTGGAAAACAGATAAGCTCATTTATTTAAATATTACCTATGGCTTTGTAGCCTGTGCAGACCTAAGCAGCTGGAGGCCATGTGTCCTGCACAGCCTAATAGACATAAAACGTCAAGCCCTGCTTTTTGAACATCAATCTTCTTTTAGGGCACCTAGAAACAACAATAAATGAATTCTTAAATTCATTACAGTTATGCCAGTGTATTTTGTCAGTGAATTTCCATTATGTAGATCCAATTTTCTATATTACACTCATTTTCCTAAAACTCCTCACATTTTTTTTAATTTTCACTATAAATAAGTGATATCTTTGTCTGAAAAATCTCTTCTATTTGCATGTTTTAATACTTTACGGGGAATTATAATTCTTGTTTGACAGAACAATTTTTTGGCTTACCTATTTGCAGATAATAAGTCTACTATAATTTCTACATTTGTTTGTGTTTATATGTGACATTTTTACTGACTCCCTTTAAGGTTTTTGCTTTAGCTGGATGCTGTGGCACATGCCTGTAATCCCAGAGGCTCAGGAGGATGAGGCATGAGGATTCCAAGTTTGAGGCCAGTCTCAGCAACTTATGGAGGCCCTAAGCAACTTAGAAAGACCCTGTCTCAAAAAATAAAAGAACAGATTTTTACTGTATCTGCCTTTTATGAGTTCAAATATGATATATGCATGATCTCTATAACTATATAATGGTTTACTGCTATTGTATGCCATTATTATTATTACTTATTCTGCTTGATGTTCTCTAATATTCTTGGGTCTGTGCCAATTTTGGTGTCTATTATATAGTTTTGAATGATATTCAACTTTCATCTCATTTCAAATATTGCTTGTGCCTCATTTTCTTTCTGTTCTCTTTCTGGGACTCCAAATTCAGGTATCTTAACCTGTGTGATGTTATCCTATGTCACTTGGTTGTCATAATTTATTTTTTAATTTTCACTTTTTTATTTTTGTATTCTAATTTGAGTAATTTTTATTGATCTATATTTGGTTCATCAGTTTATTCCTTGGCCACATAAAGTCCACTGATGATCCTGCTGAGGGCATTCTGCATCTCTGTAGCTGTTTTTTTTTTTTTTTTTTTTTTTTTTTTGATCTTGACATATCATACATTTGAATCATATGGGGTATAATTTCTCATTTTCCCAAGTGTACAGGTTGCAGAATCACATTGGTTATACAGACCCGTAAATACATACAGCAATACTAGTGTCTGTTTTATTCTGCTGCCCTTCCTATTCCCCCTACTCCTCTCCTCCCCTCCCATCACCTCTCTCTACCCAATCTAATGTGATACATTTCTTTTTTTTCCCCTCACATCATCATACATGTATTTTGTATAATGATGAGGGCCTCCTTCCATCTTCCGTGCAATTCCCCTTCTCCCTCCCATTCCCTCCCACCTCTCTTCCCTATTTAGTAGTAGTCTTCTTCTCATGCTCATCTTCACTACCCCATTCTTTCTCACGGTTTTCATTTTGCTTCTGATATCGTCCTTTGGATGATGTTTTCTGCCCATTGATTTTTAAATACTTTGATAGTTTCAGTACATCTCTATTGTATCTGGAATTTCTTTTGCTATGACTTTACCATGGACGTTTAGTAATTCTAATTGAGGGAGAAGCCATGTTTGCAATTGTTGTTGGTTACACCCCACATGAGGAAAATTCTTCTAGAGCTATGCCATGTCAGTGTCTCAATCCCTCCATCAGTATCAGCTTCATGTCTTCCTTTACAACCAAACCTAAGGAAATTTCTCTTTACATGCCCTTAGTCACTCCCCTAGCAGTTTGCTCTAATTACCTGTGATCTGATGATTTTACCTGGTGATAAATTGCACACATATTCACTATGATGGTGAGCAATCTATTGCCTGTTCAGCCTGTCTTTGGCAGGCACTGTGTCTTTGAATCTTAGGGATAGGATTTTTTTTTCTCTAATTCTAAATGTTCTCCAGATGTTGGACCTTGAATATTCTGGACCTAGAATGTATTTCTTCCTTTCCTCCAAAAGAACAACTTCTTCCATTTCAAAAAGACTTCTGTGCTCTAAAGATGGCAGAGTTTGCTTTTCTTCCCCAAGAGGTATTTTGTTCTGTATGGAGGGAGCTAGTCAAGGCTTCCTGTCTTTCCCTCAATGGCTTATCTTTGCCTCCTCCAGGGCTGTCTAATCTTTCTCATGACCATCCTGTGAGATACATGAAGTTCCTGCAAGTGAGTACAAATTCTCAAGATTGCAGTTCCCAGGAGTTCCATACTCTAATGCCAGTCCAACATCAACCTTGATCAACCTCAATTTATTACAAATTTTAGCCAAATTCTTCTATTTGATAGGGTATCTTGAGTCCACTCTCTGCCTGAGGTTGCAAGAATGCTTCTATCTGCTCTCTCCTTGGCAGTATCTTTCTTTAGATTTTTTTTTTAATTAGATGCTTGCTCTGCAACCCCAACTCTCTTTTGGATTCAGAAAACCTTGTGATGTTTCAGAATATCTGGATTTATTTTTGTTGTTGTAAAAGTGGGAAAAATACCTTTTCCAAATGTCTACATATTCAGTGGAAGCAGAGTCCTTTTTAGTAATTATGAAATTGTACTTCTCAAATTATTAGTAAAGTTGACAATCTTCATGTTTATGAGCCTTTCATATTTGTTCTTTTGAATTTGATAATTTACGTATTTAGTTTATATATACTTAATTCATATTGACTTATACAATTACATATAGTGAAAAATTCTTATTAATAACTTTATTCATTCAGCAGATATTTATTGAACAACAGCAATATCCTTGAGTATACATATATATACATAGCAGAATCCCATCCCTTCCCCAGACCAAACCAGGACTCTAATTAATGAGAAAATAACTTTTATGATGATGATATGTTGATATCTTGGAGTTGTTTATCCAGCGATCATCACATCTTCACTAATTTGATGTGGGAAGGAGCCTGTGAACTGGTGCCCCCAGGTAGCTCATAATCTGGTCGAAGAGTATATATCAGGGATTCTTCAATTAAATGTCGCTTAGACAAACTGAGTTCAATTGATCCTTTTTGTTTATTTATTTCTTTATTTTTTGGCCTTAACAACCTGGATGGAAAAAAATTAAATAGATTGATATGCAGCTGATCAGTGACCCCCTTCTGTTCCCAGTGACTATGTCCTCCTGACATGGACCTTTCTTGTATGATCTCCCTCCCTCCCTCCTAATACATTATTCGTTCCTGGACTGCTCTCCTGACGTGCATCTGCTCTGAGACACGCACTTCTGCTTAACAAGGGCATGTGTGCAGTTTTTTCAAGGCTCCAGCCCAATTCTTACAAAGACCGACAGCAATTAGCCGAGCCACGGAGAAGGGAGCAAAGTGGAGGCGGTAGCACTCCTCTGGTAGATGCAGGGATGGTTGGACTGACTCAGAAATCTGTCTTCAAGGTGTTTATGGTCTGTGACTCCTTCTATCTGCATTTGCCAGGATGATCTGTACAACTCTGGGCAAGCTGTCTGCATTGGACTCATGGTGTTATCAAGGAACTCTGGGTGGACCTCTGGGAGAACCAGGGTGTCTCTTCCTTGAGAAGCCCATGACTTTTTAATTGTGTCTAAAATGTGCATTTTCTGGGAGGGAGGTTCCTCCGTTCTGTGAGGTGCAGACATGCTACGTATCATGATCTTCCTGTTCAATACCACCCACTCAGCGGACTTTCCTTAAAGTAGTTCCTACCGTAATGAAGCTGTGAACTCCAGATTTCAGCTGTAACTTTTCTCCACTTTTTGACAGTTCGAAGAAGGTAAGTCTAAGCTTATCTCCTTCCTCACAGTTTACTTGGTTCTGTTTTTTGAACACCAAGACTTCCATGTTCCCTGTGTTGTCACTGACGTCAAATAGTACATGATCCCTTTTTTCTGTTTTCTGTAAAAAGAAAACCAGCACCCAGTATGATAAGCTGATTAAGGGATGCCATATTAATCAGATACCAGACATGCCAAAAGCATCTGGCAGGAAGAAATGTAAGGGAAAATTTCAGCTTCACCATCAGTTGGTTTACATCTAACCGATGTAAACCTTGGCTTCTCCAAGGCCAGTAGCCAGGACAGTAAGGGGAAAGGAAGATCCTGATATTGCAGGAGACTCATTTATGATAACAAACCTAGGAAAGGCACGAGCCAATGAGGCAGGACTTAGAAAAAGAGTCTAATTAAGAGTAAGAAACCAAGGGCCAGAAATCATCCACAATCAAGTCTAGATCAAAAGGAAATAGGATGTTGATCAGTCACCCAAGAGACTGATAGTATTTGAGGTATAATTTTATGGGCTAAATGAGTATGTAGGGGTGGATGGCTGGCCAGATTAAAAGCCCAAAATTGAGAGAAAGAAAGTGCTTTCCTATCGGAGGTCATTTTGGGCTTGAATTTTCCAGGACAGATTCCTCCTGTCAGCTCGTCTGCAGCTCACCCAGGACAGCCGAGGTTATGCTATGGTCCCTGGGTGAGGGGCTATCGCTTCCCTCCTGTGTTTCTTCAGATCCTTCCAGAAAAAGTGGCCACACAAGGCGAGTTCCCAGAGACTCAGCACACAATCCTTTATGATTTCTCACTTCTAATGTCTCTGCACACTCTTCTTTCTATTTTCTTCATTTAGTCAGAATTCCTTAATCCTGCCCTAACTTATCCATCTTCCAGGTCAGTGAATCCAGTTTATTGCTCAGTGACTTATTTTACATTAATATAACTATCACTTAATATACCAATGGTACATATAAAGCATGAAAATATCCCAAAGGGTAAAAATTATTGTAGCCCTTCTCCAGAGGCAATAAGGATAAAAGAAGTTGAAACAGGCTTATGACAACCTCTTGAGAATGAAAATATTTGGGGGCGGGGGTTGCCTATGAGTTTTGGCACATTAACTCTGCAACTCTCTAGAACTTTGGGTTGATTTATTTAGATTTTTACTAATAGAGAAAAAATGGAATTGAATAATTTCTAAAGTCCATATAAAGGTCAGATTAAAGAACACCTTATTCTTACTAATTAATATGTAAAACTATACACAGGAACTTACCTTCTGTATTACAAACAGCCCGTTCACTATTGTCCCAAGGGGCTGAGTCTGAAGCTTATTTATCTTTGGTGTTTCACCAGCTTTCCTGATAATATTCGGTGGTACATTAATCTCTTGATCAGATTTAGCATCAACTATCAGTGAGGCACTATTCACCTCCAGAAAACCACTGTGCCAACAATATTTTGATATGATAATTGTTCTCTTTGGGGCAAATTTATCTTTTAACTGCATATTAAAAACTTTTACAAGAAAGAATTCCTTCTCCGTGGCCACAGTAGCATGAAACATCTCTTGCTTTCTTCCATCTTGGGTCTCAAACTCGAAGGGCTTCGTTGCTTTGAGCACCATGACTATTATGCGGTCTTTCTGCAACACTTCTTCTCGGACAGATTCCTGCTGGGCCGTCACCTGCTTCTGCTTAGGCTGAAGACCATGGAAGAAAGATGTGAGCCATGAGTAAAGGGGCACTTCGTGTTAAACCTTAGGAAGCCAGCCCAAGAGAGGAGCAACCAAAGGAAGAGATAGAAAGAGGGTTGGGAAGAGATTTGAACTCAGAATTATCTGGATAGGAAAGAGAATGCAAAAGAACGATGTCAAGTCCTGTGTTCAAATGGGCCAGCGGAACAAGCTTTGGAGATAGATTCCCTGAATCTGAATCCTCAGCTTTCTCATCTAAAGGGTGTGTCGAGTGCATCAGATTTATGCAGCATTGCCAAGGCAAAGGGGTAAATCTGTTCTTGTCTTCTTCTGTTGATTGCATTAGGGCATAAGGTGCCTTTGTGCTCTATCCAATATTGTCCTGAATATTCATTTTACTCTGGTATGAAGGTGAGGGAGCTCAGTGATCTGACAAGTCTCCCCAAATTCCTAGGGATAGTAATAATAAAAGTACACATTAAATTAAGTGTGAATAAAGAGAGAGACCTAGGACAGAGATCTTACAAATAAATTGAAGGCTAATTAAAAAGGAGAATCAAGTCTACCTTTATGAATTAACCCCTAGAAATACTGAATGGTACACTATGGTTTACCTTAAAAAATTTATTGTTGTTTTTAATTACAAAAATTTGAAATCATTTAAATGCAAAAAAAAAGAAAAGAAAAAAGAGAGAAGAATGATTGGCACACACCATCTATTTTTGTGTAAGTACACTTCATGATGTTCACACAACAGTAAAGTCAACTAATGACAGATATGTCTCTCAGAGCACATCCCTGTTATTAAACGGCAAGGACTGAACAGTGTTGTTTATTTTTACTACAGTAAAATCTTAAGCATCTCAGAAAAGTCGTAATACTGAAAAGAATGTGATCTTTGGATAGTAGGATCTTACTGTTTATAAATTATCACATTGCATTTTTAAAAAAAATAAAAATAAATACCAAAAAAGGAATTTGATTAAATAAGTATGTATAGTCACATCATAGATTACTATGCAAATATTAAAAATTCTTTAGAAGAATATTATGGTAAATGGTTATAATCGATTTAACAAAGGATGAAGTCCAAAACAGAATGTACAATGTTTTTCTTATTGGCTAAATCAACAATTAAACAGTACTCACACTCCACAGAGATATTCATCAATATCAAAAATGTTGTTTTCTAGGTGAAATGATCTTAAGTAATTTTATTGTCATCTCTATGGTTTTTGTTTTTTGAAATTAATAGAGATATGAGAGTCTTTGTGTCTGTTTTAGAAGCAAATGTTACTTTTAAAAAGCAATATGGTCTCAAAAGCCAAAGGAAAATGTGGGTGGGGGCAGGGGGAAACAGCCATGTGAGACCAAGTGCAGATGTGTCTAATTGGATCTCTGGTGGGGCCTGGCACATGGGTCCATAAGGAGACCTGAAGGACAGTACCCACAGACTCCATTTGGACCAGTGCAGGAAAACATCTGCTTCCCTGAGGCCAAATACGAAATTTCTTCTCTTTGGTCCGGGTACCTTTAGTTAGGTCTTCCAGACTAAGTAATTTTAATGACCAATTTCTGAAATGTACTACTTATATCTTCATATCATTTCCCTGACAACTTCAGAAGTTTCTAGGCCAAACCCAGAAGAAGTGGCTGCTCTGGGCAAAGAGAATGGAAAACATTCCATCAATTTCTATAGCTCACACATCTGTAAAACCAAGATTCCTACTTCACAGGAGACAAAACTGCAAGTTTGGTAGATTTTTGGGTTTTGTTTTTGTTTTCCTTTGAGCACTTTCTTTGTCTTGAATATGCAAGAAATTGAATTTATTTATTTCTTAAATTTTATCTGGCGTTCACCGGTGTATAGTAACTGTTCCTAACTGTCTGTGGGCGTCCTCGGCTCCTAAGTGCTCTGTGGGATGGACTGAGACATTTGTCATGAAGGTACTGAACTTGACATTGTCCCTACTCTATTTCTTTTACTTCCTCGTAGGCATGAATACTGAAAACACTCTAAAATATACTTCCTGGAAATGACTATCATCTCTCTGAGTTTTCTTCTGATGGGATCCAGTCTAACAAGGGGTTAAAATGTCCAGAGCATGCTAGAGATTAGAAACTCCATAAGTATTTTTGAGTCCAGTTTTCTTTTTGTAACCTAGGAACAATTCTCAAATGATAGACTGTCTTTCCTTAATTGCAAGCAGTGAGATAAAGAACAGAGCTCTTCGTGTAGGGAAGGACAGGGACAGTGACTAGAGAGTACTCTCATAAGGATGAAGGCCACTCTGCTCACGCCATCCTACCTTCCCTTGAGGAGAGACTGCTGGTGCCACCCGGTGCTGGCCACCATCATTGCCGCTGACTGCAGAGGCCCCAGAACCCACTTCAGTTAGACTTTTCCTTCTTGTAACACTTGCTTCTTTGGTCTTTTTATTTCCCATATACTTATCATCCACTATTAAAAAAAAAAAAAAGAATTTTAAAAAAAGGACATATTAACCAGAAGAGGGACAAAGTCGGCTGAGAAATTTAAATAGCATTATTTCTCACTGTTCCCATGACACCCCTCTCCGCAGCAGCCCAGCACCACTCAGAATTCCCCTGGACCCACGGGTGCTACAATGAGAAAAGAGGCGTGGTGAGCATTTGGTCCCCAGCATCCTGGGAAGCTCTGCAGGAGGCTCACTTAGGTCTTGAGGAACACTGGAGGCACCAGCAGGGATAGACCACCCGGGGCCCAGTTAGAAAGAAAGAAGCGGGTGGGTATCACAGGGATCAGCACACGGATCTTGGTGGCCCTATGTTCTGGCCAATGGAGGCTCCAAACCAGAGAGAGGTCCCAACAGCATTGTTCTGCAGGAAACCTGATCAATAGGTCTGTTGGGTATTTGTTTTGTTTTTTGTCTCTTGTTTGGGGTACTGAGCACCCAGGGGTGCTCTCTCTCTCTCTCTCTGAACTACATCCCCAGTCCTTTTTATTTATTTATTTTTTTTAACTTTGAGATGGGGGTCTCAAAAAGTTGCCCAGGGTGGCCTGGAACTTGCAATGGTCCTTCCTCCCTTCCTGAGTGGCGGGACTTGTCAGTGTGTGCCACGGTGCCCAGTTGCCCTGATGGTTTTCAGTTCTCTAACCAACTTTCCCGCCCAGCCCTGGTCCTCCCCACAATACAGGTAAGTGCACCTGTATGCACACCTGTGGAGGGACGCTGCCTAACCTCAGACCTCAGCATAATGCCTCCCCAGGCGAAGACGCAAGCCGAATTCCACAGACGCCTCTGCAGTTGAGCAATTGACCCCACCCACCACCCCGCCTGTGTCCCTGCACATCTGCAGAGGAGAACATCTGGCCTCTCTAGTCCTAGTGGTTAAGAAGCGGTGCCACCCAGCTTTGGAGCACAATCTGAACTTGGGCTGGACCCAGGCAAGGAAGCAAGTCTGAGATCTCATATATCTCTGGAGCGTGGCTTACGGCCTTCCCAGTCAGAGTGACCCCAAAACAACCCTAACAACTTTCCCACTTTCTCAGCCTCAGAACTCAGCCCCTGGCTCTGCCCAAATACAGATTCCAAGCAGCAAAACAGCAGAACCGACCACCTAGGAACCAGAAACCAAAAACACGAAAAAAATTTTAGGATATGCAGAAATACTGTGGAAATTCTACAACATGCTCCTGAATAAACAACAGCACAACCGAACTTCTCATTTACTTGCTATCTCTCTGCTTTATCACCAGATCTAGAAGGGTTCTTGGTGCCTACCAGGAATTCAATCAATATTAGAGAAAGGGTGAATGGATAGACAGGTGGACGGCATGCCAGCTCCGCACAGTGTCACAGTCACGCAGCCTTAGGGTCTGGCTTGGGTACCCCAGGCCTAGGGTCAGATTCTATTTTACTCAGGCAACTTTGGGCTCTGGTTTTAAAATGACCATATATATATATATATATATCAAGAGGGTTCTGTTCCATTATTTAAGGCACCCTCAGGAAGAAGAGAAATTACTGGATGTCGTTCCTGACACAACTTGAGCAGTTCTCGGCTGAAGCCAAAAGGTCACTTTGATTTGATGAGAAAGAAGAATAGTTATCGGGGCTCACAGCAGGATGAGCTGTCTTCTGCTGCAGCAAGTTCTCTGTCACCACATTTCAAACAGCGGGAAGGACTGGACCCTCTGACAGGGAGATTACGGGGGGACCTCTGCCCCCGAAGTTGAACTGACCTTCCCACGGCAAGTGAGTTCCATGAAACTGGTCTCAGGGAGGTGTGTAGATGAAAGTCCCCCTTTCAAAGCGGACCATATAGGAGAGAAAAGGGTCAGGAAGGTCGAGGGACTCAACATGTCCTGCTGCCCCCTCACACCAGCCATCTTTTATCTCATGCATAGGGGACCAAGGAAATGCTTGTCAAAGAACACATCTGCCCACTACACATCTCTTCCATTCCTTAATCATCAGGTTCACATTTTCATCTATTTGATTTACCATTTCAACCTCTATTTTAACCTGACCTGACTTTTACGGACTCTGATCATGTTCTCTCTCAGCTTCCTTTTATCATGCTTAAGTATCCTTCTTAGTCTTCATCTTTCTTCCCCCCAGAGCCTCTCTATCTACTAACTATTGACTCTGAGTCCTTAAAGATTCCTTCAGCAAGCCAGGTGCCGTGGTGCACACCTGTCATCCCAGATACTCAGGAGGCTGAGGCAGGAGGATCACAAGTTTGAGGTCAGCCCCAGCAACTTAGTGAGATCTTATTTCAAAATTAAAAAGGATGGGTAGAGTGTTGGCAGAGTATTCCTGGGTTCAATGCTCAATATCCCCCCCCCACAATAACAACAAAAATAATAATACTAATAATCTTTCAAATATCTCCTACCTTCCAAGAAGTAGAAGCATGCAGAAGCATGCAGACCCTTGGTGTAACATTCAACAAAACAAAAAAACACAGAGGATGACAGAGGATGAAATTTACAAAGAAAAACACAAAACTGTTCCCCAAACATAGGAGAGGTAACATGGGGTAAATCTGGCACATTTAAAGTAGGCCTAGAGACAACTATGGATAGAATTTTGACTTATAAAGGAACTTTCCTGATTGATTTCTCACACAGCTGCCAGTCATTCCTAGATTTCTAGCCTGGGACCACTGTGGATCATTTGTAGCTAATTGAGGTAATTAAATCTCAGGATCATTAGAAAAGCAAACTGGAGTAAAGACTGTGGTTAGAGAAATTTGGGGTTCCCTGATCCAAAGGGAAGAATGAGGGTTCAGAGGAGGGGAGGGTTCTGTCCTTTTATTCTTATTTTGACAGAGTCAAAGTTGCTGAGGGTCTCACTGAGTTGCCCAGGATGACCTCAAAATTGCAATCCTCCTCCTTCAGCCTCCCAAGTAGATGGATTACTGGTGTGTGCTACCATGCCAGGCAAGAGGAATGAATTTTTCATTGGGGTGAGATGGAGGAGATGAAAACATACTAACAGTCTATGCTTGTCCACATTCAAAGAAGCAGGGCAATGGGTTTCATGGAGCAACTGTGTGCCATTACTGCCACCTAGTGGCCATATCTAAGAAGTACACCTCCAAATTTCAGCAATCCAAGGAAAATAGAAGGCATGGCTGCACAACCAATCCTTTCTGTAAAGTACCTTAGATAAAAATTCATAACTGTACATTTATATCATCACTTAAATGGGCCTCATTTAGCCTTCATAGAAATCACATATGAGAAACTATGTTATTCATATTGTACACACAAACAAACACTATATTAGAATCTTAAAACTACTACTTTTGGTGTCTTGCATTTTGGAGAGTCTTTGGATGAGATCGTCTTTGGTTGACCTTTTTTTTTTTTCTTAAGTCATTTTGTCAAGAAAGCCAGGATGTATCAGTTGTTCTTAAGTAACAATCAGGAGCTTAAACGACAAGGAGATATTTCTCAGAGGCTGATCAATAGTTCACTGAATAATATAAATCATTTGGGAAATGTATCTTGTCGTTGGAGATGAAGAGGAGACAGAATCCCTGGACTAGAAGGACAGGGCCTTTCTTGAAGAAAGACAGGCAGACTGGGACCCTCTCAGGCTGCCCCAGGGGTCTCCGAGACGCAGCACCTGTGAGGAGAGGCAGAGGTGCCTGATACCCCAGTTTATGGCTTTCCAGGGCTACAGTGTGCTTCAGTGAAGTGTGAGACCACGTGATTGATAGAGTCTAAAGCACTACTGCCACCCATCCTGTGTGCTTGGTCACTGCAAGTGGACCGGAGCAAAGATGGGCAAAGTCATGCTGGGCTGCATTGGTGGAATTTCTAAAAGCCGCTTCTAGCAATTATCAGTAAAAGGGGTCAAATGGACATCTGAGCTAGCAAACAAATCCCAATGTGCCCCGGGGTCTTCTCCTTCTGATGCCAGAAAAGGTGAAGAACTCCATGTACCTTTTGCCTTCTCGTCCTGAAGACTTTTTGCCACATGCATATAATTCAGCTTCTGGAAGATACGAATGGTCTTAGTCACCGCAGGCACCACACCGGCATTTTGAATCAGCAGGTTGGCTAACTCTGTCCTGTTTGTAGTCTGCAGTTTGCTCTTGGCAATCTTGAATTCATCTGGAATAAAGAACTTGAACCTATCCAGTTCCTCATCAGTGATGTTATCCAGGCCCCTCAGTAACAGCATTTCTCTGTATTTGCTCTCCATCTCCCAACTTTGGGGTCAGCCTATAAGAAACCCAAAACACATAAAGTTACACCACCCAAAGTTGTTGTTTTACATTCAAAATAAGCAAGGTGAGTGGTTAATATCTCCTCCCCACCCCCACTCTTTCTTTTTCTATCTATGATTGATTGATGATTGATTGATGGTATTGGGAATTGGACTCCACTGAGTTGCATCCCCAGCCCTTTTCATGTGTTGAGACAGGGTCTCACTAACTTGCTGAGATTGGCCTCAAACTTGCAATCCCTCTACTTCATCCTGCCCAATCACTGGGATCACAGGTGTGCTCGACCTTCCTCAGAGTTAACATCTTTTGAAAGGGAGAGTAAAATGTCTACAGTACAGTAAAGGAGATTTGGATGATACAAAAATCTTAGCTTATTAAGCAAGATACCCACTGCTACTGAGAAAGGACATCTTCAGAGGTGGTATAACGAATCTGTAATTCTTAGAGAACAGGATTCACTCTGCAAACGGAACTGTTGAACATACTGACATAACAACACAGTGGATTCATTTCAAGCATACAACGTGAAACTCTTGATGTGTGCACACAGACCCAGTTTATTAACTTGCTCTTTCATGGGTCCTGCGTTTAGTGTCACATCCAGGAAGTCTTTTCCAAACAAGATCAGAAGACTTTGTCCTATATTTTCCTCTAGAAATTTTATAGTTTGGCCTTTTGGCACTTATATCTACAACCTCTTTTGAGTCATTTTGTATATGGTACAAGGTCTGATTCAAAGTTCATGTTTTTAACATGGATATTAGTTTTTCCATAATTATATCCTTTCTCCACTCATTGACCTTTGTGCCTTTGTCAAAAATCCTTTGTTCAAATATGATTTGATCCATTTTTTAATTCTTTGCTCCGTTCCATTGACTTATTGGGTTTTATGCCAATACAATATTGTAGTAATATGATTGTCTATGTATGGTATCAAAAATAATACAAAAACTAATAGAAATAACAATTAGCAATGATTCTAAATATAAGATTAACATATACAAAAGCCTCATTTCTTTATTTCAGTAATAAACCAAAGGGAAAAACATTGAATAAAATAGTATAATTTCTAATAATAACAAACCTACAAAGTACTTAGAATATGTAATAAAAATATATAATGCTTTAAAGAGCATTATAACTTTAGTGATAGACTTAAAGTACATAATTAATTATGGATATGTATGACATTTTGAATGGAAGAAATCAATAAAATGAAGATGGTGGTTTTGCCAAATTAATCTATAAACTCCAAGCAAAATCTCAAAGGGCTTTCCATAGAACTTAACAAGATGATCCTAAAATCTACATAAAAGGATAAAGACAAAATTATACAAAATAAGTTTAAAATGTTTATTAGAAAGCACTATTCTTCCTAGTTTACCAATCCTTCACATAAATATATGAGTTTATTATATATGTAATATATTATTATATAATGATATGATAGTGTCACAGAGAAAAATTAACTAATAATAGAGTATGGAAACAGAAATAAAAGCATGGTATCTGATCAAAGTGACATTATACATCACAAGGAAAGGATGTCTGAACACAAAAAGTGTTCAGACATTTATATATGAGGAATTACAATATTGAATCTTTATCTCACATCGAACTCACAATATATATTTTGTGATGCTGTTGAAGAAGACACAAGACTTCTCATCACATTGAAGTAAAGGCATTTCTTAAATAAGGCTCAAAAAGAGCCAGATAAGAAAAGCCTAAAGTCAAATTTGAGTGTGTGCACATTTTAAACCTCTTTGTAGGAAAAACACACACACAGAGTAAATAAAGTGAAAATAAACTGGGAAGATACAGTCTTCAATGTGTGTAACTAACAGAAGATTTGGTTTCTAAATATATGGAGAATCACAAACCAATAAAAAAAATATAAATGGAATATCTGAAAAGTGGGCAAAATATATGAATAAGCAATTTGCTCAAATGTCTAATAAACTTTCAGAAAATATGTTTGACATTACTAGCAATTAGTGAACTTCCAGAGAAGCAACATATGAGGTCCAAGAAATAAGCCAGAGAATGAAAAATGACATGTTTATTAGTAGAAAATAATGGATCATGAATTTCAGAAGCCTGGGGACTCCATCCATAGAGACAATGTCAATAAAGCTATTATGGTTCAAATGGCCTTATTACTTTTCCAGTAGGTAAGGACTGGAGAAAACTATTCTTGCACATGTAGAGTTAATAATCAAAACATGTAGAGTTAAAAACCAAAACTATTATCAGCACCATTTTCAAAATAAAGAATGCCCCTGAAATACCTGGGAAATCAATCTTCTCAAATGTCCCAGTCCTTCCTTACTCACAAAAGCAGTAAGGAAGATAACTTTGGTTAAATATCCGTAATGTGATAGTCAACTCAGCATGCTTCTTCTTGTCTACATGACATTCATCTTGCTAGAACCCTCTTGTAAAATAACATAATCACATTTTAATGAGAAAATTAAGACAGCTATTTCTCTGAAGTTTTATTTTTATCTAATGAATGTAAAATTAGCATTTTACTTCATAATATCTGTCCACTTTTTAAAAAAAATGTTTTGAAGTACTTGTTGGAATACGGATATGGCTCCCAGGTGGAGTGCTTGCCTAGCGTGCACACGGCCCTGGGTTTGACCTCTAGCACCACAAAACATAAAAAAAAAAAAAAATAAGATATTTGTTATTATGTAGAATTTATACAGAAATCAAATGCATTCAGGTCAATTTGGTGACTTTGTGGCCCCCAAAGTCCACACA
The DNA here is from genome assembly GCF_048772815.1 of Callospermophilus lateralis. Lineage (NCBI taxonomy): Eukaryota > Metazoa > Chordata > Mammalia > Rodentia > Sciuridae > Callospermophilus > Callospermophilus lateralis. Next base: position 11,251,553 of record NC_135311.1, read on the forward strand.
CTGTGATTTAAGAAGCATGATACTGCATCATGCATAATAACTGATCACTGGATAGTGTTCTGCAATTTACCAAGTGCTTCCACGTAGAATGTGGATGGTACAAAGGAAAGAAAATATTTAGGGAGTGCCCATTTATCTCTAAAATGGGATAATTTCTACCCCTAGTATAAGTACTCAGCATGATATGTCTGAGAAATACATTTTCATTTATTATAATCTCTCAATTATCACAGGCTAAATTAGCTTTTCAAGATGGAATGGATTACCTGAGGCCCCACAGCTAGTGAATGGCAATAAGATGATGTGAACTCAAATTTTTGAATCCAGACCCTTTGTTCCTTCTTTTGCCAACTGCTTTTTTATCGTTCAGAGAATGTGCAATAACGCTTAAAAAAAAAAAAAAAAGCTGATGTTATTGGCTGTGATTTGGAGAGCATCATAAATATCTAACCCTCTTATAATTCCAATAACAATATCATAATAACTGGCAATCATTTTCTTAGCCTAAACCACTTATCCCTTTTCACAAGATGGTGGATATGACCCTCCAGTGGTCCTCTCCCCACAGAAACACCAATCTGAACAGCTGTTCACACACCAAACTGACTTCTCATTAGCTAAAGGAGCCAGGTGAGACACCCGAGTGCCTGGTTTTAGTACAACAGGAAGAAAAGGCACATTGAAGGGCACAGGAAGAAAAGAGTCCCCCACGTCACTTCTTCCCCAGCTCCAAGTAATATGGAGGGAACGTCTCTGCCTTGTAAGGAAGAGAAGGGATTAAGACCAGGACTTCAACTTGAACCCCAGTGGCAGGTCTGCCACGGTGAGCCCCATGCTCCAGAGCCCCAGAATTCCTGCCTCCCGTCTGGACTCTTAAAACCTGTGTAGTCAGGCCACTGAGAACCTCCACCAGCCTCCCCCGACTTAGGGCCAAGAAACCAGGAGCAATGCTCTACCCACTGGGCATCAGGGCATGAAATTTAGCCTAAGACTTTGCCTTTGAGCTCAGAGCCCAGCCTGTTGGGCTGATATCTGGCCTTAGGCAGAAACCAAAAGTGTGTCCACCTATCCTCGAGCTCACAGACAAAGCCTCTAGACCTGCCAGACATCAGACAGCAACTTACACACTTTTTAAAAAAAAACACAAGTTTGGCCTACATGATTACCAGCCTCAGTGTGGGCCTAGGTACACCCTTGTCCTCCTGAGACTGCATAAGTCCCTGTGGCTGTGAGGTACAGATGTGACCCAGTCTAATACCACCCTTCATGGTCAAGGGGCTGTTTCCACCACCTGTCCCCCAAACTTGGGTAACACGGGTCAGTTCTCATACATGGAGCCTCTAGACCTGCTCTGGTACTAGGCAGAGACTTATGTCCCAGGGGGCTGGACTGGTGCTTTGGCCTGTGTCCCTGACAGCTGTGTGGTAAGGCTTAAGACTGAGCAGGTCCTTGTGGCTGTGAGATTCAGGTGTGGCCCGGGTTGGGGTCAGCCTTGGTGGCCAAATTGCTGCACCTTCGCCAGCCTAATTCCTCCTTAGAACAACATGGAGTAATGTCAGGAGCTGTGAATACCTTACAGGGTTCTTTAAACCACCCCAAGGCAGAGGCGATGCTCTTCTGAGAACTCTCAGAGGAAATTCACCAATGGCGAATGCTCAGTGGCTGGTGACACGCTGTTCAAAGGGGGTTCGGTGCCTCACAGAATTTATTGGTTCTAACAGTCCTGGGATCAAACACCAGCTGCCGGGAAGTAGTAGAGATCTAAGTGCAAGCTGATAAGCTTTTTTTTTTTTTTTTTTTTTTTTTTTTTTTACTTTTACTAGGTCTTCCAAATTTCCAGGATTTTTAAAAATTAGGTATATATGACAGCAGAATGCATTTTGATTCTGATAAGCTCTTAACTGAGCTGTTCCTGCTCCTGACTTTGTTTATCTTGAAGACGCTTTCTCACAGTAAATCCATTGCTGTGTGTATCTACGTGACTGCGTGACCAATGTGATTCTGCAACCTGTACACTCAGAAAAATGAGAAATTATATCCCATCTGATTCAAATGTATGATATGTCAAGGTCATTGTACTGTCATGTGTAACTAATTAAAACAAATAAAAAATTAAAAAAACAAAAACCGGTATAATAAACATGCTGAGCCTGCAATGATGTCAGTCAAGCCTCATCAGGGCTTGGCTTTCCCACCGGGTCCCACTTTCCTGTATTTGTGGGTTTGTCTGTTTTTATTTCTAATCCTCTCACCTGTCCTCCTTTGGGAAACTGAGGAAACGTTGCTCAGGGGGTGACAGACCACGACACCATTCAGTGAGGGTAGGACCAGGTAACAAGTTCTGAGTTTGCCTTGGAACTCAGTGACGGGCTTGAGAAACCGGCAGGTTCTAATGGCTGCCAAACCCAGATCAGCACCTGCAAATGGCACCTCTGGAACAGCCCTGCTAGAGGGCAGAAATAGCGTCTCTCACAACTACATTCCACTTAGCATCCCCTGTGGCTGGCTGTGGCAGTCTTGGGCCCCAAGAACACAAGGAAACCTATATCAGTATGGGTCTTCTTCCTTCCCGGTGCTGCATGGTCTCTGTGGGCAGTGATCTCAGGGTAGGACACAGTTCAGGGGCACTGGTGGCCAGAGGCATGGCATAGCAGCCTAGGGCTGGCCCTTCCAGGGTGCTTTTGCCCAGGGCTGTGAAGTACCTGACCACAGGCTGGTGACTGTGAATGAGATGTCTGGGCCTATCCCAGCCCCAGAGAGACTCATGGGGACGGCCTGCCCTTTTTAGCTACCGCTCTACTTCATGCTGGTCAATACAGTAACTGTTGATTTGGAATAAACATGGAATTAGATCACTGTCTAGTACTGAAACAGTTATAGCACATTAATAGCTGATTCCTGGCAAGCCTTGATGCAATAAAGTGTTAAAATAGTGGAAGGGACTATAGGCTCAAAGAAAACAAGCAATTAGAATTTCTATAAAGACAGGTTGGGAAGACCAGAACACCTATTCCTCCAATGTTTAGACAACATCACATACCAACAAGCATCAAAAACATTTTCAGTAAACTATTACCTCACTCAATATTCAAAATAAACTGGATTACACTGACCAGAATGTCAGCAGTATGGGCAAACTTTAGCATGGGAAATTTAAAACAGCTATTTTAGGGAAACTCAATCAGCTTCAAGAGAGCTCAGAGAAATGATTTGATAATACTAGATAGAAACTTAACAGAAAGATGGAAGTAATTTTAAAAATCAAACAAATCCTTGAGCTGAAAAATACTCTAAACAAAATAGAAAAACACAACAGAAGGCATCAGTAACTGAATAGACCAAACCCAAGAAAGAAACAGTAAGCTCAAAATATAGAGTTGGAAGAGAAGAAAGGAAAAAAGAATGAGGAGAAATGAAGAAAGCTTACAGAGACTTTAAGAAAGTTAATATTTGGGTTATTGGACTTCAAAAGGAACTTAGAATGCCACTGAAGTAGAAAAGATTCAAAGAATTCATAGCAGGCAAGAGAAGAAAACAAATACCTAGGAACCAGAAGATGACCTGTCAAATGCAACTCAACCAAGTCCACAGCAACACATACAGTAATCAAGCTAACAAAGTCTAAAGGTAAAGGAGTCAAGGCAGCAAGAGAAAAGAAACAAATAAAAATAAAAGTCTTCATAATTTACCTGTAAAAAGAGACCTTATAGACCAGAAGAGTGGCAAGAGACTTTCACAGTACAGAAGGACAAATTATCAACGGATAATACTGCACCCAGCCAAGACATCCTTTAGAAATTAAGAAGAAACAAAGGTACTCCCTAACAAAAACTGAGAAAATGTATTTTCATCAGACTTCTCCTATAAGAAATGATAAAGGCAGCTCTCCAATTAAACAGAGAGATGGAGAGAGAGAGAGAGAGAGAGAGAGAGAGAGAGAGAGAGAGAGACTGACTCATGAGTAAGAAAAAAACAGAGCAACTTGTCCTGAGATGTCCATGGGTTGCATGTGGGTAACCATGCATGTAAGCCTAGTGGTGTCTTCCATGATTGAAACATCTGGTGTCTGGGAATGACCAGTGGACATTTGCCCAGGGACAGTGTGAATTTCTATCCCACTTTGCCATGGCCCACAAAGCACCTGAGATGGGTGTGACCTGTCAAGATGTCAATCAACCTGCTGACTGCAAGACATCATGAAGCAAGACTCTGCTCTTGAAACCTTATCCCTGACTTTGATGTACCGCCTTAAATAAGCCACTGATGTAGCGCCTTAAATAAACCACTGAAGCCATCTTTTCTCTGTCTAGTTCTAGCACCCGCATGGACTAGATCTATCAGGGGTTTTGTTTTTGTAAATATATTTTTGAATAATTGTGTTTCGTTATTTACTAATTATTTGAGACTTTAGGTTTTAGGGTGGCTTACATTCTCTTGGGCAAGAAGAAATCCCCTCCCTCAAAGAGATGCTGGCCATCACTCCCCCTTAGCAAGGTATAAAACTCACTGGTAAGAGAATTATACAATGTTCTAATATTACGAACATGGTGTATAAGTCATTCATATGTAGTCTGAAGAACAAAAAGAAAATTAAAAATAACAACTGCATTAATTTTAAGAGATAAGGAAAATAGAAGGATAAAAAACAAAATATCAAAAAATCAAAACATGCAGAGAAACGGAATGTCTTTACTGACTTTTTAATTAGTATATTTTCTCTCTTAATTTTTTCTTATCTTTATGATGTTATACCGCTATCATTTTAAAAATTTCATCCTAATCAAAAGATGTTTTTGTAACTCTTATAAAAACCACTCAGCAAAAATCTATAATAAACACAAAATAATACACAAATAATCAAAATACACTAGTAGAGTAAACCACAAAAGCACACGATAAGAGAATGAGAAAGAAATAAAAGGGGCTAAAAGAAAAAAAAATCTCCAGAAAACAAGGTACAAAATGCATACAAAATGCAAACTTATCTGTTAATAATTTCCTTGAACGAATTAAATTCTTCAATTAGAAGATATGAAATGACTGAAAGGATAAAAAATGAAGACCTAACCATACTTACTCACAAGAAACCTCGGAGGACAGGCCTGACCCACACCAGTGCTGCCCACCGCCCAAGAGGAACTCCACACCACCTGCTGCCCGAGAGGAACAGACGCTGTGGCTCCCTACTCACCAGTGTGTGGCTCCATCTAAGCCCCCTCCATTTTAGGACATCACAGCCCCTGCCATGGCCCTCCCCACATGGTAATCTCCACTGTGGGACATCAGACAGGGCCAGGAGGCAGCTGCCCCTTGCAGCACCACACACCACACTGCAGCATCGCTGAACAGGCCACCCAATGCCATCGTACAGCCCATTCTTCCAGCCCCATCTCTGAAAGTGATTGCCTCCATCTTGGAACACCTCCACTGCCATCTGAGGATACCCAGCTGCTATCTCCGCCATCTTTAGCTGGGGCAGTTTCCACCTTGGGACACTGAGTCGGGCCTGGCAACCCAACATCAAGGAATCTACAGGCTTGATGCTGCTGCTGCTGCCACCAACAAGGGACATGACTACTTCCATCTAGAGACAACAATCAGAGCCTGGAAAAGCCATCACCAAGGTCCCTGTGGGCCCGGTTGCACCAGAGCTATGTTCACCAGTTGTTCTAACAGACACCATCCTGTCGTAGAGGCAACAGGGAGACTTGCATGGGTTGCCTCTCTCTCTTTTTTCTTCTGCTAACAGCCAAATTCTTTTGATTCTCTTTCACTGGTCCTATAATCTGATACCTCTATGTTCTCACATCCTACCTCATAAACACCACAGCCTACCCTGGCCCCCTGCCCACCATTAAAAACTGTAAACCCTTATGCAGACCTACTGGCTATATGGTAGAAGATAACTGAACTCATCATTTCTGTTTATAGCGATAAAACTGTAAATGTCAAAATAGAAGCTAATTGATTTATGGCTACTTATTGGTTGCATTAGGTGCTGTAAACATTGATATCCCCCTTGAAGGCGAGGTATTGGTAACCTGAAGGGACACTACAAGATTATAGGGTAGAAGCTGCAATACTTCAGATCTGCACTGCAAGAGGGGAAGACACATACACAACATGAAAAAACAAGGGAGGAAAGTGCCCACAAACAGACTGAGACACTACAACAATAGAATCCATTGGAGGGCAGTAGGTGAAATGTCAGAGGAGTTCAGAATATATATAAATAAAATGACCTGCAAATTAAAGAATGACCCAAGTGAGCAAATACAGGCAAAAATTGATCTCTCCAACAAAGAGATAAGGGAGCAAATTCAGGCAACCATTAATCACACCAACAAAGAGATAAGAAAGCAAATACAGGTAGCAAAAGATCACTTCAAGAAAGAGATAGGGATTCTGAAAAGAAAAAAAAAAAACAGAAATCCTTGAAATGAAGGAAACAATAAACCAAATAAAAAACTCAATAGAAAGCATCACCAATAGGCTAGATCACTTGGAGGACAGAACCATACACAATGAAGATACACAATCTTGAAAATAAAGTTGACCACACAGTAAAGTTGGTAAGAAACCATGAACTGAACATCCAAGAATTATGGGTTAACATCAAAAGACCAAATATAAGATTTATTGGGATGGAGGAAGGCACAGAGATTCAAACCAAAGGAATGCACAATCTCTTCAATGAGATAATATCAGAAAATTTCCCAAATATGAAGAATGAATTGGAAAATTAAATACAAGAGGCTTATAGGACACCAAATGTACAAAATTACAACAGATCTACGCCAAGGCACACCATAATGAAAATGACTGGTATACAGAATAAGGATAGAATTTTAAAGGCTTCAAGAGAGAGGAATCAGATAACATATAGGGGAGACCAATTTGGATCTCAGCAGAGTTTTCAACCCAGACACTCGAAGCCAGGAGACCCTGTAACAACATATACCAAGCTCTGAAAGAAAATGGATGCCAACCAACAATCTTATATCCAGCAAAATTAAGTTTCAGAGTTGATGATGAAATAAAAACCTTCCATGATAAACAAAAATTAACAGAATTCAACTAGAAAGCCTGCACTGCAGAACATTCTTGGCAAAATATTCCACGAGGAGGAATGAAAAACAACAATGAAAATCTGAATAGGGAAGAATTACACTAAAGGAATGGCCAATCAAAGTCAAGTTAAAAACCAAAAATAAACAAAAATGAGCAGGAATACAAACCACGTCTCAATAATAACTTTGAATGTCAATGGCCTAAACTCATCAATCAAAAGACATAGACTGGCAGATTGGATTAAAAAAGAGACCCATCAATATGCTGCCTTCAAGAGCCTCATCTCACAGGAAAAGGCATCCACAGAGCGAAGGTGAAAAGATGGGGAAAAAAATGTCTCACTCACATGGACCACACAAACAAGCAGGGGTTTCCATCCTCTATCAGATAAAGTGGACTTTAAGCCAAAGTTAGTGAAAAGGGATGAATAAGGTCATTGCATTCTATTTAAGGGAAAAATATATCAACAAGACATAACAATCATAAATACCAATGCCCCAAACAATGGAGCCTCTATGTATATCAAACAAACCCTTCTCAACTACAAGAATCAAACAGACCATCCCACAATAATACTGGGTGACTTTAACATACGTCTCTCACCACTAGATGGATCTCCCAAACAAAAACTAAACAGAGAAATTATAGAACTCAATAAACAATCAATAATTTAGACTTAACAGACATATATAGAATATTCCATCCATCAACAAATGAATACACTTTTTTCTCAGCAGCACATGAAAACCTCAAAAACACCGACAAATTTCTAGAGGCATATGAACTACCCAAACTGAACCAGGAGGATATCCACACCTTAAACAGATCAATTTCAAGCAAGGAAACAGAAAGCACCTTCAAAAGCCTGCCAACCAAGAAAAGTCCAGGACCAGATGGATACTCAATGGAGTTCTACAAGACCTATAAAGAATTAATACTAATATTCCTCAAATTATTCCATGATGTAGAAAAGGAGGAAACATTTCCAAATTCATTTTATGAGGCTAGTATCAACCTGATACCAAAACCAGAAGGAGACACATCAAAGAAAAAAACTTTCAGACCAATATACCTGATGAACATAGATGTGAAAATTCTCAATAAAATTTTGGCAAATTGCATACCAAAAGATATTTTAAAAAAAGTACACCATGTTCAGGTGGGTTTATTCTAGATGCAAGTTTGGTTCAATTTACATAAATCAATAAATGTAATCCATCACATCAATAGACTTAAAGAATCATATGTATAATGATTATAATCAATTGATGCAGAGAAAGCATTTAACAAAATACAGCACTCTTTTCATGTTCAAAACACTAGAAAAACTAGGGATAGTAGGAACATACCTTGACATTATAAAAACTATCTATGCTAAACCTAAGGCCAACATCATTCTAAATGGAGAAAAATTGGGAGCATTCCCTCTAAAAATAGGAACAAGACAGGGATGCCCTCTCTCACCACTTCACTTCTATTCACATAGTCCTTGAAATGCTAGCCAGAGCAATTAGACAGATGAAAGAAATTAAAGGGATAGAAATAGAAAAAGAAGAACTAAAACTATCATTATTTACCAACTACATGATTCTATATTAGAGGATTCAAAAAATCCCACAGGAAAACTTCTAGAACTAATAAATGAATTCAGCAAAGTAGCAGGATATAAAACCAATACACATAAGTTGAATGCATTTCTATATATCAGTGATGAATCCTACGAAAGAGAAATTAGGAAAATTATCCCATTCACAAGTCTCAAAAATAAATAAATAAATAAATAAAATACTTGGGATCAATCTAACAAGAAAGGTGAAAGACCTCTACCATGAAAACTACAGAACACTAAAGAAATAAATTACAGAAGAGCTTAGAAGATGGAAAGATCTCCCATGCTCTTGGATAGGCATAATTAATATTGTCAAAATGACCTTACCACCCAAAGCGCTATACAGATTCAATGTGATTTCAATTAAAACCCAACATCATTCCTTCCAGAAATAGAAAAAGAAATCATGAAATTTATTTGGAAATATAAGAGACCCAGAGTAGCCAAGGCAATCCTTAACAAGAAGAGTGAAGCAGGAGGCATCACTATTCCAGACCTTAAGATAAACTACAAAGCTATAGTAACAAAAACAGCATGGTATTGGCACCAAAACAGACATGTAGACCAATGGTACAGAAGAGAAGACACAGAGACAAACCCACATAAATACACTTATCTCACACTAGACACAGGTGCCAAAAATATTCATTGGAGAAAAGATAGCCTCTGCAACAAATGGTGCTAGAAAAACTGGAAATTCATATGCAGCAAAATGAAATTAAACCCCTATCTCTCACCATGCACAAAACTCTACTCAAAGTGGATCAAGGACCTAGGAATTAGACCAGAGGCTCTGTGCCTAATAGAAGAAAAAGTAGGCCCTAATCTTCATCACTTCAGATTAGGCCCCAACTTTCTTAACAAGACTCCTAAAGCACAAGAAATAAAATCAAGAATCAATAAATGAGATGGATTCAAACAAAAAAAGCTTCTTCTCAGCAAAAGAAAGAAACAATGAGGTGAGGAGACAGCCTACATTTTGGGAGCAAATTTTTGCCACATGCACATCAGAGCACTCATCTCCACGATATATAAAGAACTCAAAAAACTTAACACCAATAAAACTAACAACCCAATCAATAAATGGGCCAAGAAGCTGAACAGACGCTTCTCAGAGGATGATATACAATCAATCAACAATGAAAAAATGTTCAACATCTCTAGTAACTAGAGAAATGCAAATCAAAATCACTCTAAGATTTCATCTCACCCCAGTCAGAATGGCAGCTATCAAGAATACAAACAACAATAAGTGTTGTCGAGGATGTGGGGGAAAAGGCACACTCACATTGCTATGGGACTGCAAATTGGTGCAACCAATCTGGAAAGCAGAATGGAGATGCCTTAGAAAACTTGGGATGGAAACACCATTTGACCCCGCTGTCTCACTCCTCAGTCTATACCCTAAAGATTTAAAAACAACACACTACAATAACACAACCACTTCAGTGTTTATAGCAGCACAATTCACAATTGCTAGACTGTAGAAGCAACCTAGATTCCCTTCAATAGATGAATGGATAAAGAAACTGTGGTTTATATACACAATGGAATACTACTCAGCATTTAAAAGAGAATAAAAGCATGGCATTTGCAGATAAATGGATGGAGTTGGAGAATATTGTGCTAAGTAAAGTAAGCTAATTCAAAAAAAAACAAAGGCTAAATAATTTCTCTGATGTGTGGATGCTGATCTATATTGGCGGGGGAGTGGGGCATGTGATAAGTGGAGAAACTTTGAATGTGGCAAAGGGGAGGAGAGGAGAGGGCAAAGGGGTAGGAAAGACGGTGGAATGAGACAGACATCATTACATGTATGACTGCATGAATGGTGTGACTCTAGTTCATGCACAACCAGAGAAGTGAAAAATTCTGCTTCAACTGTGTACAATCAATCAAAGAGCTTTCCACTGTCGTGTATAACTGATTAGAATTAATAAATGAATAAATTTTTTAAAAAAGAAAGAAAGAAACTTCTGAGGACATGCATAGACTGAAAGTAAAGGAATGGAATAAATGTTGAATGGAAATAAAACCCAGAAGAAAATAGGAGTAGTCACAGTTATATCAGATAAAATAAGACTTTAAATCCAAGAGACAAGATGGACCATTATCTAGTGATAAAAGGGTAAATTCAGTAAAAGGAAAGAGCAATTCTAAATATATAAGCACTCAATATCTGAACATTCAGACATATAAGCAAATATTAATAGACAGACTCCAATACAAACATAGTAAAGGACTTTAACCACCAACTTTCAGCAATGGACAGATCATCCAGACAGAAAAATCAACAAAGAAACCAAAGGGTTTAATTGTATTCTAGACCATAGGGACCTAACGAAGCATTCCATCCAACAACTGTAGGACACACATTCTTCTTCGGAACACATGAAACATTCTCTAAGACAGGCCACATAATAGGCCAAAAAACAAGTCTCAAAATATGAGAAACTTAAAATTATATATTATTTTTCTGACCACAGTGTAATAAAACCAGAAATCAGTAACAAGAAAACCTTTGGAAACCATAAACATACATGTAAATTAAACGACTTACTCTTGTACAACCAATGGATTGAGGAAGAAATGGAAAAAAACTGTTAAAAGATTTCTTTAAACAGATAAAAATGGAAACACAGTATGTCGAACCTGTGAGAGACAGCAAAAGAAGTACTAAGAGGGAAGGTCACCGCAATCAACACTCACTTCAAAAAAGCAGTGAGATGTCCAGTGAACATACTGTACCTGCAAGGAATTATCTTTAAAAAAATTAAATTGGTAGAATCAAAGAAGTAATAAAGCTGAGAGCTGAAATTAATGAAATAGAGATTTTACAAAGCAAAGAAATAAAGAGCCGTTTCTTCAGAGGGATAAACAAAACAGACGGACTCTTAGCTAGACTAGGCAAAAGAGAGATAGAACTCAAATGATAAAATCAGCTGAAAAAAGGAGGCATTATAACTGATACCACATAAATATAAAACATCATTAGCGATAACTGCAAAAAACTATATGACTACGAATTTGATGACCTATAAGAAATAGATAAATTCCTGGAAAAATAAACCTTATCAAGACTGAATCATGCAGAAGCAGAAAACCTGCACAGACAAATAGCAAATGAGACTGTATCGGGAATAAAAAGTTTTTTATCGACAAAAGTCCAGGAAACTGAAGTCTTCATTTATACTAATTCTTCTTAAATTCTTCTAAAAAATTGAAGAGGGGAGAATTCTTCCAAACTCATTCTCGATGCCAGCATTATCCTTATACCCAAAGCAGACAAGGACACAATGAGAGAGAGAGAGGAGAGAGAGAGAGAGAGAGAGAAAATTATGAGGACAGACAGACAGAGAAATAAATAAATTTATGATCCAATATCCATGATAAACAAAAATCTTCAACAAAATACTATCAAACTGTATCCAACATAACATTAAAAAGATTATTCACCATGATCAGGTGGAATTCATCCCAAAGATGCAAGAATGGTTCAATATATAAAAGTCAAAAATATAATACAACATTTCAGACCCCATATATGACAAAACAATGATCTCAATAAATGTAGAAAAGGCATTTGATGAAATTCAATTAACACGTCATGATAAAATTTCTGGACAAATTAAATATAGAAGGAATGTAATCAATATAAAAAAAACCTTTTGCAATAAACAGCTCAATGAGGAACATTATCTTTCTAAGATATAGAACAAGACAAGGATGCCCAAATTCACCACTTCTATTCAACCTAGTTCTAGAAGTCTAGTCAGAACAATCAGGCAAGAAAAATAAATAAATAAATCGCGTCCAAATTGGGAAAGAGAAAGTCACACTATCACTGTTGGAAGAGGACATGATCTTATTTATAAAAATCCTGAAGACTCAACCAAAAGACTTTTGGAACTAATAAATGAGTTCAGTAAAGCTGCAGGATACAAAATCAAAATGCAAACATCACTAGCATTATCATATGCAATGGCCTGTCATCTGGAATAGACATTGAGGAAACAATTCTATTTACAATAGTTAGGAAAAAAGAATAAATTTAACCAAAGAAATGGAAGCTCTTTACAATGAAAATCAGAAAAAAAAAGATAAAAGAAATTGAAGAGGACACACACATACACACACACACACACACACACACACACACACACACACACAGTAAAAAGACACTCCATAATTAAGGATTGGAAGAATTGATGTTGTAAAAATATCCATACTACCCAAAGTGATCTACTGATTTGGTGCAATTCCTTACTAAGACATTCTTCATGGAATTAGGGGAAAAAAATCCTAAAATTTGTGTGGAAACACACACAAAAAAACTCTGAATAGACAAAGCAGCATTAAGCAAACAGAACAAAGCAGGGCACCAAATGATTTGAATTTCAATGCATAGTACAAAGTTGTAATAATCAAAATAGCCAAGTATTGGCATAAAAACTGACATAAAAGCAGTGGAGCAAAACACAGAGCTTAGAAGTGAACCCATGCGTGTATACCAATTGATTTTCTACAATGGTATTAAGAACGTGCCATGGACAAAGGGCAGTCTTCAATATAGTATGCTGGGAAAACTGGATATCGACCTGCAGAAAAATAAACTAGACCTGTATTTCTCACTATATGTAAAAAAAAAAAAATCACCTGCAAATAGACTATAGACTTAAATGTAGGACTTAAAACTATGAAACTAGTAGAAGAAAAACATAGGGGATACACTTTAGGACATTAGAATGGCCCAACGGACAGGAAAGAGGTGAGAATTATAAATGGGATTATACAAAACTGATATAGCTTCTGCTCATCTAAGGAGACAACAGAGTAAAGAGACAACCTGCAGAATGGGAGGAAATATTTGCAACTACACATCTGAAAAGGAGTTAATATCCAGAATATGTAAAAAGAAATCAATAGCAAAAATAAATCATGATGTGCCAACAGATGAAAGACCAAAATAGACATTTAAAAAAACAAATAGCCAACGGGTATATGGAAAAAATGTTCAACATTACCAATCATCAGGGAAATGCAAATCAAAGCCACAGTAAAATATCCCCTCACTCCAATAATAATAACTATTTTTAAAAACACTGAAGGTAAAAAAGTGCTAGCATAGACATGCAAAGAAGGGAACTCTTGCACACTGTTGGTGGGACCATAAATTAGTATTGCCATTATGGAAAACAGTATGGAGGTTCCTCAAAAGTTAAAGTGATTCAGTGATCCCAGTGTTGGGTATGTATGTTCAGAGGAAATGAGGTCTGCATGTAAACATATGCATTATTATGTTAACTGCAGCTCTATTCACAATATCCAATAAATGGGAACAACCTAAGTATAACAACTGATAAACAGATAAAGAAAATATTATAGAATAATATCCCATATACACAATGGGATGTTATTCTACTATAAAATAAATGAGAACCTGCCACTTGTAACACATGGATTGAACTGGAGATAATTATATAAATAAAATAATTCAAGCATGAATGGGTTTCAAAGTAATACCCAACACTATCTGCCAACAGGAAACACCTCACCTGCAAAAACACATAGACTGAAAGTGCAATGATGAATAATTATATTCCATCCAAATGGAATCCAAATGCAAGCAGGATTAGTTATGCATATATTCAAAATTAGACTTTAGGACAAATTAATTATAATAGACAAAGATGATCACTATTTATTATGAGTGACTAATGCTTCAAGAAATTATAATGATTACAAATACAAAAGCACTGAACATTGGAACACCCAATTTTATAAAACAAACACCACTGGACATAAAAGGAGAGACAGACTCCAATATAATAAGAGTGTGACTTCAACACCCTGCTCTCATTAGATTATCCACACGAAAAAAAAAAAAAAATCAACAAAGAAAAATCAGAGTAAGTTTACACTATATATTAAAAGAGGTAACAGATGTCTATAGATTGTTTTATTCAGTGACTCTAGAATACCTATTATTTTCCCCAGCACAGGGAACTTTTTCAAAAATATATCAGAGAGGAAATCACAAAATAATTTATTGTATATTATCTCACCACATTAGAATGAAATTGGAAATTAATAGCAAAAGAAACTGCAGGAATTATGTAAATTATACAAGCACAAGGAGATCAAATCATACACTTTTTGAATAAACAGTGGGTCATTGAAAAATTCAGGAGTGAGGGATTTTAAAATTCCTAAAAACAAAGAAAAATGGGAAAAAAAATACTAGATCCTGTGAGCTACAGCAAAAGCAGTACTGAGGTAAATTTATAACAATGAGTGTTTACATCAGAGAGAGAGAGAAATCTCAAATAAATAACAAATGATCCACCTCACAGTCTGAAGAAAACAAGAACCAGCCAAACCCCAAATTAGTTGAAGGAAATATATCATAAAAATGAGAACAGAAATAAATGCAATGGAGACTTAAAAAATGCTGCTGAGGATTGAAGAAACAGAGATTGTTTTTTTCTTTGAAAAGATTAAACAAAATTGACAAATGCTTAGCTAAACTAGCCAAACTAAAGAAAGAGATGACCAAATAAATAAAATTAGATGTGCAAAAGAATACATTACAATAGATACCCTGGAAATTCAAAGAATCAACAGGGAATATTTTTTAAAAACTGCATGCCAATAAATTGGAAAATGAAAAAGATATTGATAAATTTCTAGGCTCATATTATCTACCAAAATTAAACCAATAGAATATCAAAACATAAATAAAGCAACAGCATGTAATAAGACTGAAACAGTAATAAAAAGCCTCCCAACAAAGAAAAGCCAAGACTGGTGGATTCTCTGCTGAATTTCAGGAGACTTTTAAGAGAGAGCTAACACCAATGTTTCTCAAACTATTCCACAAAATGGAAAGGGAAGAAACTCTTCCAAACTCAGTCTATGAATCTTGTATTACCCTGCTATCAAAACCTGAGAAGAACACAATAACAGAAAAAAAAATGTAGACAATATTCCAATATGTGCAAATAGTCTCCATAAAATACTTGCAAATATAATTCAACAGTATATGAAGATAATTATTCACCATATCAAGGTGGTTTCATTCTAAGGATGTGAGGCTTGCTCAACATGTGCAAATCATAAATAAAATATATCACGTAAACCCAATGAAGGATAAAAACCACATGACCATCTTGAAAGATACAGAAAGTCTTTGATAAAATCCACTATCCCTTCATGATAAAAACCCTGAATAAATTAGGTGTAGAAGGTTCATTTCTCAACATAACAAAGGCTATCTACGACAAAGCCATAATCAACATCATAGTGAAAGCATCAGATCAGGAACAAGAAAAGAGTATCCGCTCTTACCACTCTAATTCGTTAGAAATTTTAGCCACAGTAATTAGGTAATAGAAAGAAAGAAAAATGATACAAATAGGAAAGGGAAAGTGAAAGTCATTATGCCTGTTGACTGATGAGAGGATTCCATGCTTAGAAGACTCTGAACACTTCACCCAAATACTCTGAAAATAAACAAATTTGGTAAGAAAAAAGCATACAAAAATCAATGTCCAAAAATCAGACGCAATACACTAATTTAAACAAATCTATAAGTAAACAACAGAAAGATCGGTAGAGAGGGAAGGGAAGAGGGGAAGTACTGGGCACCGAATTAGAACAAGTTATATCCCATGCTTTTATAATTTTGTCAAAATGAATCTTAATATTATGGGTAACCAAAAGAACCAATAAAAGGAAAAAATACATAACCAGAATAACAAAACTTAGCTGCTGTTCTATACACCAGTAACGTACTCACTGCAAAAGAAATCAAGAAAGCAGTCTCATTCACAATAGCATCAAAAAATATACCTAGAAATAAACTTAACTCAGGAGGTGAAAGACCTCTACAATGAAAATTATAAAATATTGAAAAAAAGAAATTGAAGACACTAAAAAATTGAAAGAGTTTCCATGTCCATTGATTGGAATAATTAACATTGTTAATGACCACACCACTCAAAGCAATCTACAGATTCAAGGCAATATCCACCAAACTAGTAATGACATTTTGGGTGGGGAGGTGGTGAGGATGGTACCTGGGATTGAACTCAGGGGAACTCAGGGCCACTCTACCACTGAGCTACATCCCCAGCCCTATTTTGTTTTTTATTTAGAGACAGGGTCTCACTGAGTTGCTTAGCCCCTTGCTTTTGCTGAGACTGGCTCTGAACTCAAGATCCTTCTGCCTCAGCCTCCTGAGCTGTGAGGATACAGGTGAGCATCACAGTGCTCAGCCAATGACATTCTTCACAGAACCAGAAATTTATATGGGAGCAAAAAAAAGGCCTCAATTAGCCAAAGGAATCATGAACAAAAAGAGAATGCTGGAAATATCACAGTGATTTTCAAAACATACCACAGAGCCACAGTAACAAAGCCAGCATAGTAATCGTATTAAAAAAAAAAAAAAACACAGACCAATTGAATAAAAGATATAGAAATAAACCCACATAGTCATAGCCATGTGATTCTTCACAAGTTGCCAAAAACGTATGTTAGCAAATGGTACTGGAAAAACTAGATATCCATATGTATAAGATTGAAATTAGGTCCCCATCTCTCACTCTGTGCAAAACTCAACTGAAAATGGATCAAAGGCCTAAATGTAAGACCTGAAACTTTGAAACCGATAGAAGAGGACTTCAGGAAGCATTTCAAGATACAGACACAGGCAAAAACTTCCCAAATAGGACTGCAAAGATAAGATTCAGGTTATAATAGCAAGGATCAACAAATTTAATTGCATCAAATGAGAAAAGTTTTGCACACCAAAAAACCAAAAGAGTGAAGAGAGAGCCTATGGAATAGAAGGAAATATTTGCCCACTATTCTTCTGCCAGCACTCATATTGAGAATATATAAAGTACTCAAAACATTCAAGCAAATAACTTAACCAATAAATGGGTAAATGTGCTGATCAAATACTTCAAAAAGAAACACAAATGACCAGTAAATTTATGAAAAAATTCGACATCTTTACCATTAGGGAAAAGCAAATTAAACTGCATTGAGATTCCATCTCGTCCTAGTCAGTAAGACTGTCATTAAGAATACAAAAAAAAAAAATCAATAAATACTGGAGAAGATGAGGGAGAAAGGAACTCTCATACACTGTTGGCAGAGATATGAATTAGGACAACCATGGTGGAAATTAGTGCAGAGGATCCTCAAAAAACTAAGAATGGAACTACCATATGATTCCGCTACCCATTCCTCTATATACACCCAAAGGAATCAGTCAGCATACCGAGTCAGCGTATCTGCATACCCTTGCTTATGACAGCACAACTCACCAGAGACATGTTATGGAATCAGCCTAGGCTCTACGAACAAAGAACATGAGTATATATACCCAGTGGAGCATTATTCAGTCAAAAAGAGTGATATTGCGTCATCTGCAGGAAAATGGAAGGAACTGGAGATCGTCATGTTAAACACAATCAGGCAAACTCAGAAAGACAAGTTATCACATGTTTTTCTCTTATGTACAAGCTATGGAGGGAAAAAAAAAAGCAACGTGAAAGTAAAAAAAAAAGCCTATTAGAAAAGAGGAAGAGAATCAGGAGAGGGAGGATAGAGGAGGGCAATGGAGTGTGTTATATGTATGTTCAGAAATGCCACAACGAAGCCTATTACTCTGTATAATTCATGTGCATTAATGAAAATACAAATTGAAAAGAAATAAAAACCAGAGTGATCAGAGAGGCTAGAGACCAGAAAATGAAAAGATAAAAGTTTAAACAGAGGTTTGGGAGGAGGTGGGTAAGCACCTATTGGAACCAAGAGGTTTCCAGGAAGAGAAGACTTAAAGTGCAAGGGTCCTAAAACATGGGGGAGCCCCCACATTCAAGGAAGTTAGAGGAATCAACGTGGCTGGAGAGGATGGTCAGAAAGGGAGAGGAGATGGAGACGAAGTCGGAGAGGAAGGACAGACCTTGTGTCCATAAACCGTCTGGAACGCAATCTGCTCTAACTTGATTGAAACAAGAGGATTCTGAGCTGAGAAGTGCAAGATATGCTTCATTTTTTAGACATCGTCCTTTGTGCCTAAATGGCAACATGGTAGAGGTGAGAGGGCCAGTTAGGAGGCACCTGTAAGGAGAGTAAGAATACACCTGTAATAATATATATAATTGTATATGTATTTGAGATATGTTATAGCCAATGGGATTAACTGATAGAGCAGATGTGGAGTCCTGAAAATAAAAAAGCGTTAAGAAAAACACTTAGATTCTTGGACTGAGTAATACCAAGTTGCTGCTACTGAGACTGAGAAGCGGAAGGATGTCTAAAGGAGGATTTGGGATATGTTAGAAGAAACAAAAGAAATTTGAATTTGGACACGTTAAGTTGGAGACACCACGTAGGGTTTCCAGGGGACTTCAGGCACTCAGATAGAGTTCAGGAGAGAGTGCTAGTCCAGAGGTGGAAATTTGAGAGTCATTTACATAAAAGTAGTAGTAGTTAGAGGCTTAAGGATCAGTGACTTCCACCAAAGTAGGAAATGCAGAGAGGAACAAGAAGCCCAAGCTGACCTTCTGGGCATTCCCATATCTATCCCATGGGGAAGAAGGTCGGCCAGCCGTGGAGAGCGGTTAGTGAAAAACACAGAAAACAGGGAAAAGGAGTGTTAAGGAAGAGAAAGAGATCAAATATATCGAATGTTTCTGAGATGCTAGGTAAGATAAAGACTGCAGAAAGGACATAGAATTAGCAATGTGGGGGTCACCGATGACAGTGACATTACTAGTTTTTTTTTGTTTGTTTGTTATTTTATTTGTTCCATTTTGTTTTGTTTTTATTGGTACCAGGGACTGAACCCAGGGGTGCTTAACCACTGAGCCATATCCCTAGCCTTCTTTCTCTCTCTCTCTCTCTCTCTCTCTTTCTTTCGAGACAGGATCCTATTAAGTTGCTTAAGGCCTCGCTAAGTTGCCGAGGCTGACTTTGAATTTGCCATTCTCCTTCCTTAGCTTCCAAGAGTGTGCCATGGTGACCAGCAACAATGCTAGATTTGATGGCAAACGATAAGGGGGAAAAAAACGTTTAATTCAAGTAGATGGAGAGAAAAGGAAAAAAGAAAGTAAAACCCTACTCTTTTGCTGTAAAAAGAGCTAGAGAAATGTAATGGAGGGTGGAGGGAGGCATAGGATTGAGAAGTTTGTTGGATTTTATTTATTTGTTTTTTTTTTTTTTTTTGGTCTGTTTCCTTGTTTTTCTAACATGGGAGGAATCACAGACTGCTTCACGTTGATGAGAATGGTCTAGGAGAGGAGGGAAGATGGGGGTGTCAAACAAAAGGGAAATTGCTCATGCAAATGAAACTTTAAAAATGATCGCTCTTGAGACGTACCTTCTGAAACAAAGGAAGCCCACCCCGCATTTCCTGCGCTTGACATCTGCTTGGAAGGAACAACGCCTACCTTCCCCATGTCAGTGATTCTGAATGCCTCTAGGATTCCCCACTGTGTTGACTTGCTGCTACAGCTGACAGCTGTAGAGCCAGAAAGAGATCCTGGCGCCCTCATTGGGTAACTGTGTGATCGCCAGCAAATCACAACCTTCTAAGGTTCCCATATCCTCAAGTGTAAAATGAGCCCATTAAAGGGCGACTGTCAGAATAGAGTGCTCCCATACAAGTAAGTCAAGAACTTAACAACACCTGTACAAAGAACGATGGTTCAAAATCACTGAAGTGATAGAAATACAGTGATATGTGATCACAACAGTTTTACCCAAGTTGGGAGGTGACGACTTGTATTGGAGACTGAGAAAAGAAGGTGGGTGGGTATCTTTTTAAGACTGTTTTTAAAAGGACAGATGAGGAAGAGCATGGGAGAGGTGGAGGAGCCCCGGCTGGAATGAGAGGCTTTTGCGGCTTGGAGGAAAGCGCCGGAGTGACAGCTGTCTGAGAAAGGGTCCTGTGTGAGTCAGCTCTGCCGGAACACTGGGGCCTGACTGCTGAATGAGGATCTCATCTCTTATTCATTGAATCAACAGTGACATTCGGAACACTTCCTATGATGTATTAGGTTCTGGGATATAAAAGGAAGACAGGGTTCCAGCTGCTGAGTGGCTGTGTCAAGTCAGGGGAACAGACACATAATTTAATAATGACAATGACGCATTATGAAAGCAGTTCTACTAAAGCATGCTCTTGAGAGCTCAGGAAGAGCATCTAACCACACCAGGGATCCGTCGAGAGCTGCAGAGCCTCCTTCATCTCTTGCTGCAAGCCTCGACAACACGCTTCTGCCAGAAGATGCACCTTATCACTGAGGCCACTATGACCAGCATGTTCTCTGCCCGCTCCCTACATGACTTTCCCCGACATGTGGCTTTGACCATTATCGGACACACTGTCCATTTGACTTATCTATGCTCTGACTCCTGCTCCTGAAATGTAAGCCCCCTGAGGGCAGGGATTTCTCCCTGGACCCACTTCACCTGACACAATGCCAGGCACACAGAAGGTCCCTAAACAATATGTGATGAATGAATGAGTGAATCTCATAAAACTACAACGTACCAACAAGGACAGCAGCGAGGAGAGCGATCCATGCATTTCTAGAAGATGGAAAATGGATGGGTGCAGCGTGACCAACTTAGTGAACAAGAAAAGCCCCCCGCCCCGCATTGGGAGAGCCCAACAAAAATTGTGCTCATACCA
This sequence comes from Callospermophilus lateralis, assembly GCF_048772815.1. NCBI lineage: Eukaryota > Metazoa > Chordata > Mammalia > Rodentia > Sciuridae > Callospermophilus > Callospermophilus lateralis. The sequence continues at coordinate 11,272,945 of NC_135311.1, forward strand.
CACAACCCCAAAGAGACACAGTAGTTTAAGGGTTTGGCTTCCATAAAAGTGGGCTAAATAAGTGTAGGAAAGCACAGTTATGAAAGGTCTTTGTGAGGAGCAGGTGCACTGTGGCACCCTGGGCAGCAAGATAAGTCTTTGTCCTCCAGTTTTGTAATCAGAGATACCCAGTGGGGGACACAGTGCACAGAAGTGTGGAGCACCGGCAACATGCTCAAGTAAAAGTCTATACAGAAAAAAATGGGATCCCCGAGCCCTCTTCTCACTGACTCCCAGAATGCTAACAGGCAGGTGAGAGCAAGCAGCAGAAGCCTCACACATCCCACCCTGTTACCCACCATGACTGGCCCAAGAGAGAGAAACGCCGTGGTTACTGACATTACAAGACAACACTGTCCTGCTAATCCTATAATAAAACTAATTAATAAATAAACCTGATTCACACACCAAGAACTCCAATTTGTGTGTGTGTGTGTGTGTGTGTGTGTGTGTGTGTGTGTGAAATATGAGCAGACAATCACATTCAGAAAAACCTCTTATTTAAAAGGTGGCTGAGGGAGCAAGAACTTGAAAGAAATAGGCACAAAGTGCAGGGTCAAATAAGACAGAGTCATCCCAGAAATAAGAAAAGGCATTGCATCAATGAACCAAAAAAGTAGTGCTGATAAATGTGAAATGAAACAGTAATAAAAGAGATTTTTAGAGATTTACTTTATGAATGTGATAGCAGAAAAAAATCATAGTTAATAGAGTGGTAGTAGATAAAGTTGAAGATCTCCGTAAAAGTGTAACTGGAAGACAATTGGAATGGGAAAAAAAAAAGAAAAGAAAAGGAAGACAATAAAGGCTTATGCTAGAATGAATGATAACTAGCTAACAAGTGCTCGGGGAAGAGCAAACCGAGAGAATGCAGAAAAGAAAGTTATCTAGGAAATAATATCTCATTTAATAAACAATGACATAACACAAGGAAAAGCAAAAATCCTTATCCCTTTTAAGTTTTTAACAGAATTTATTTATCTATTTATTTATTTATTTATTGTGGTGCTTGGGATTGAACCCAGGGCCTTGTGCGTGTGAGGCAAGCACTCTAACCAATTGAGCTATAGCCCCAGCCCCAGACCTTTATTTTTAAAAGCAACTCTAGGTTCACAGAAAAAACTGAGCCCAAAGTCCAGGTTTCCCATGGTCCCTCTTCCCCACACATGCAGAGCCTCCTGGAACTTCAACATTCCTGTCACGTTGGCCACAACTGATGAACCTACACTGTTTTCACCACTGATAACCTACATGAGAACATTAGTACTGCCCAAAGTCCACAGTTCACCTTAGGGTTCATTTGGTGTTGTGCATTCTATAGGTTCGGAAAAAAAAAATGGATCATACTAAGCTTCCACCTTGGCAAAACATAAACAGTGCTCTGCCTACTCATGCTTTCCCCCACCACCCACCGACCTCTGGCAGCCACTGATCTTCTCACTATCCCCATCGTTTCGCCTTTTCCGGAATGTACTGTAGTTGGCATCACACATCAAGCAGGCTTTTATGGCTGGATTTTTTCACTTAGTAATATGCATTTGAGTTTTCTCCATGTCTGCTTATGCTTTGAAATCTCATTCATTTTTAGTGCTGAATAATATTCTATCATTTGGATGCACGACAGTTTATCCATTCTCTTACTGAAGGATATTTTGGATGCTTCTAAGCTTGACTATTATGAATAAGGCTGCCCATAAATAGCCTTGTGCTGATTTTTATATAAACCTAAGTTTTCAGTTCCTTTGTGTAAATACCAAGGAGTGTTATTCCAATATCATAAAGTAAAAGTATGTTCAATTCCATAAGAAACCACAGGATGGTCTTCCAAAGTGTCTACCATATTGCATTTCCACTAGCAGCCAAATAGGGTTCCTGTTGTTCCATATCCTTGCAATTCCTTTGGTGTTGTCAGTGTTCCAAACTTGGCCAGATGGATATGCACTGCATCTCACTGTGGCTTTAATTTGCAGGTCCTGATAATGTTGATGTGAACCATTTTTCCCCCACATATACATTTGTCATTTGTCTATCTTCTTTGGTGAAGAGTCTGTTAAAGTGTTTGGCCTCTTCCTTAATAGTGTTCTTACTTTTCTTTTTGTTGCATTTTAAGAGTTCTCTGCATATTCAGGGTACTTATCATACGTGGTTCTTGCAGATATTTTCTTTCAGTCTGTAGCTTTTCATTTCCTTGATAGTTATTTGCAGAGCAGAAATTTTTAATTTTCATGAAGTCCAGCTTATCAGTTTTCCCTTTCATGGTTCAAGCCCATGCAGTATATCTAAAGAGTCATTGCCACTAAAAATGCCAGCCCCCATAGAGGCTGAGGCAGGAGGATCACAGTTGGAGGCCAATATGGACAACTTAGCACGAACTACCTCAAAAATGAAAAATAAAAAGGGCTGGGAATATAGTTCAGTAGTGAAAAGTGCCCCTGGGTTTAATCCCAGTACTGGAAAATAGAGAGATGAGCGATAGATAGATAGATAAATAGATAGATAGATAGATAGACAGATAGATAGATAGAGCAAGCCATACTGAACGTCATCTCATTTTTCTGTAATCTATTCTGCGTTATTTTTAGTGGAGGATAGAAAGTCTATTTAAATTATTATAATTAATTGTATGTGGATACCCCGTGTCCAGTATCACTTGCTGAAAAGAGTAGACTGTATCCATTGTATTGCTTTTGTTCCTTTGTCAAAGATCCATTAATTTGGTTTGATGTGGGTCTAATTGATTTCTTCATCTATTCTTTGGCCGCCATCACACTATCTTGACTCCTGTAGCTTTAAGTTGGGGAGCATCAGCTCCTACAACCTGGTCATTTTTCTTCAGCAGGGTTGGTCCTTGTAGCTCTCTTGCTTCTCCGTATAAAATTTAAAGTCCATTTGTGAATGTTCACAAAGTAACTCTCCAGAATCTTGATTGCATTGCATGTATATATGAAGGCAGAAGATGCAACATCTTGAACATATTGAATCTTTCTCACCATTAACATGGAATATATCTCCCTCTAGTTAGTTCTTCTTCAATTTATTTTCATTTTTTCAGAGTTCTGCTGTTTTACTCATCTATATACATATATATGTGACATATGGCTAGATTTATACCTAAGTACTTCATTTTTGATGGTGCTAATTTATTTATTTATTTTTTATTGGTTGTTCAAAACATTACAAAGCTCATGACATATCATCTTTCATACGTTTGACTCAAGTGGGTTATGAACTCCCATTTTTACCAAATACAAATTGCAGAATCACATCGGTTACACATCCACATTTTTACATAATGCCATACTAGTGTCTGTTGTATTTTGCTACCTTTCCTATCCCCTACTATCCCCCCTCCCCTCCCCTCCCATCTTCACTCTCTACCTCATCTGCTGTTGTTCAATTCTCTCCCTTATTTCCTGCCCCCTTTCCCCTCACAACCACTTATATGTATTTTTGTATAACATTGAGGGTCTCCTTCCATTTCCATATGATTTCCCTTCTCTCTCCCTTTCCCTCCCCCAACTCGTCTCTGTATAATGTTAATCTTTTCCTCATGCTCTTCCTCCCTCTTCTGTTCTTAGTTGCTCTCCTTATATCAAAGAAGACATTTGGCATTTGTTTATTAAGGATTGGCTAGCTTCACTTAGCATAATCTGCTCTAATGCCATCCATTTCCCTGCAAATTCCAGGATTTTGTCTTTTTTTAGTGCTGCGTAATACTCCATTGTGTATAAATGCCACTTTTTTTTTTTAATCTATTCATCTATTGAAGGGGATCTAGGTTGGTTCCACAGTATAGCTATTGTGAATTCTGCTGCTATGATCATTGATGTGGCAGTATCCCTATAGTACGCTCTTTTAAGATCCTCAGGGAATAGTCCGAGAAGGGCGAGAGCTGGGTCAAATGGTGGATCTATTCACAGCTTTCCCAGGAATCTCCATACTGCTTTCCAAATTGGCCGCACCAATTTGCAGTCCCACCAGCAATGTACAAGTGTACCCTTTTCCCCACATCCTCGCCAGCACTTGTTGTTGTTTGACTTCAGAATGGCTGCCAATCTTACTGGAGTGAGATGGTATCTTAGGGTAGTTTTGATTTGCATTTCTCTGACTGCTAGAGATGGTGAGCATTTTTTCATGTACTTGTTGATTGATTGTGTGTCCTCCTCTGAGAAGTGTCTGTTCAGGTCCTTGGCCCATTTGTTGATTGGGTTATTTGTTATCTTATTGTTTAATTTTTTGAGTTCTTTGTATATTCTGGATATTAGGGCTCTATCTGAAGTGTGAGGGGTAAAAATTTGTTCCCAGGATGTAGGCTCCCTATATACCTCTCTTACTGTTTCTCTTGCTGAGAAAAAACTTTTTAGTTTAAGTAAGTCCCATTTGTTTATTCTTGTTATTAACTCTTGGGCTATGGGCGTCCTATTAAGGAATTTGGAGCCCGACCCCACAATATGTAGATCAGAGCCAACTTTTTCGTCTATCAGGCGCAGAGTCTCTGATTTGATATCAAGCTCTTTGATCCACTTTGAGTTAACTTTTGTGCATGGTGAGAGAAAGGGGTTCAGCTTCATTTTGTTGCATATGGATTTCCAGTTTTCCCAGCACCATTTGTTAAAGATGCTATCCTTCCTCCATTGCATGCTTTTAGCCCCTTTATCAAATATAAGATAGTTGTAATTTTGTGGATTGGTCTCTGTGTCCTCTATTCTGTACCATTGGTCCACCTGCCTGTTTTGGTACCAGTACCATGCTGTTTTTGTTACTATTGCTCTATAGTACAGTTTGAAATCTGGTATTGCTATACCTCCAGATTCACACTTACTGCTCAGAATTGCTTTTGCTATTCTAGGTCTTTTGTTTTTCCATATGAATTTCATGATTGCTTTATCAATTTCTAAAAGAAATGCCATTGGGATTTTGATTGTGATTGGCATCACATTAAACCTGTAGAGAACTTTGGGTAATATCGCCATTTTGATGATGTTAGTTCTGCCTGTCCATGAACAGGGTACATTTTTCCATCTTCTAACATCTTCTTCTATCTCTCTCTTTAGGGTTCTGTAGTTTTCATTGTATAAATCTTTCACCTCTTTTTTTAGGTTGATTCCCAAGCATCTTATTTTCTTGGAGGATATTGTGAATGGAGTAATTGTCCTCATTTCCATTTCAGAGGATTTGTTGCTGATATACAGGAATGCCTTTGAATCATGCATGTTGATTTTATATCCTGCCACTTTGCTGAATTCATTTATTAACTCTAGCAGTTTCTTTGTAGCCCCTTTTGGGTCTGTTAGATATATTATCATATCATCCGCAAATAGAGATAATTTAAGTTCTTCTTTTCCTATTTTTATGCCTTTAATTTCTTTTGTCTCTCTAATTGCTCTGGCTAGTATTTCAAGAACTAAATTGAATAGAAGTGGTGATAGAGGGCATCCCTGTCTTGTTCCAGATTTTAGAGGGAATGCCTTCAGTTTTTCTCCATTTAGGATGATGCTAGCCTGAGGCTTAGCATAGATAGCTTTTACAATGTTGAGGTAAGTTCCTGTTATCCCTAGTTTTTCTAGTGTTTTGAACATAAAAGGATGCTGTACTTTGTCGAATGCTTTTTCTGAATCTATCGAGATGATCATATGGTTCTTATCTTTAAGTCTATTGATATGGTGAATAACATTTATTGATTTCCATATATTGAACCAGCCTTGCATCCCAGGGATGAATCCTACTTGATCATGGTGCACAATTTTTTTGATATGCTTTTGTATTCGATTCACCAGGATTTTATTGAGGACTTTTGCATCTAGGTTCATTAGAGATATTGGTCTGTAGTTTTCTTTCTTTGAGGTGTCTTTGTCTGGTTTCGGGATCAGGGTGATTTGGCCTCATAGAATGAATTTGGAAGAGCTCCTTCTTTTTCTATTTCTTGAAATAGTTTGAAAAGTATTGGTATTAATTCTTCTTTGAAGGTTTTGTAAAACTCCGCTGAATACCCATCTGGTCCAGGGCTTTTCTTGGTTGGTAGTCTTTTGATGGCTTCTTCTATTTCTTCCTTTGTTATTTGTCTGTTTAAATTGTGTGTGTCTTCCTGACTCAATCTGGGCAGATCGTATGACTTAAGAAATTTATCAATATCTTCACTATCTTCTATTTTATTGAAATACAGGGTTTCAAAATACTTTCTAATTATCTTCTGTATTTCTGTAGTGTCTGTTGTGATATTGCCTTTTTCATCTTGTATGTTAGTAATTTGAGTTCTCTCTCTTCTTCTCTTCATTAGCATGGCTAAGGGTCTGTCGACCTTATTTATTTTTTCAAAGAACCAACTTTTAGTTTTATCAATTTTTTCAATGGTTTTTTTTGTTTCAATTTCATTGATTTCCACTCTGATTTTAATTATTTCTTGTCTTCTACTACATTTGCCGTTGTTTTGCTCTTCCTTTTCTAGGGTTTTGAGGTGTAGTGTAAGTTTATTTATTTATTGGTTTTTTCTTTTTTTGAGGAATGAACTCCAGGAAATGAATTTCCCTCTTAAAACTGCTTTCATTGTGTCCCATAGATTCCGGTATGTTGTGTCTGTATTATCATTTATCTCTAAGAATTTTTTTATTTCCTCCTTTATGTCTTCTGTAACCCATTGATCATTCAGTAACATATTGCTCATTTTCCAGGTGATGCAGGATTTTTCCTTCCTTCTTTTATCATTGATTTCCAGTTTCATTCCATTATGGTCAGATATGGTGCATGGTATTATCTCCACACCTTTATATTTACTAAGAGTTCCCCTATGACATAATATATGGTCTATCTTTGAGTAGAATCCATGTGCAGCTGAGAAGAATGTGTATCCACTTGATGATGGTTGACATATTCTATATATGTCGGTTAAGTCTAGGTTATTGATTGTGTTATTGAGTTCTATAGTTTCTTTATTCAGCTTTTGTCTAGAGGATCTGTCTAATGGCGAGACGGTGTGTTGAAGTCATCCATAATTATTGTGTTGTGGTCTATTTGACTCTTGAACTTGAGGAGAGTTTGTTTTATGAATGTTGCAGCACTATTGTTTGGTGCATACAAATTGATAATTGTTATGTCTTGTTGGTGGATGGTTCCTTTTAACAGTATATAGTGTCCTTCTTTATCCCTTTTGATTAACTTAGGTTTTAAGTTGATTTTATTCGATATGAGTATGACCACTCCTGCTTGCTTCCGAGGCCCATGTGAGTGGTATGATTTTTCCCAACCTTTCACCTTCAGCCTGTGTATGTCTTTTCCTATCATATGAGTCTCCTGAAGGCAGCATATTGTTGGATTTGTTTTTTAAATTCAGGTTACTAGCCTATGTCTCTTGATTGGTGAATTTAGGCCATTAACATTTAAGGTTACAATTGAATATGGTTTGTATTTCCAATCTTGTTTATTTATTTATTTATTTTAGTTTGGCTAGTTTTTCCTCTTTGGTTATTTTCCTCCCCCTTTACTGAGATACCTCCCACTGTTAGTTTTGGGCGCTATTTTTCAATTCCTCTTCTTGTAGTATTTTGCTCAAAATACTTTGCAGTGCTGGTTTTCTGGCTGTGAATTCTTTTAGCTTTTGTTTATCATGAAATATTTTAATTTCATTGTCAAATCTGAAGCTTAATTTTGCTGGATACAGTATTCTTGGTTGAAATCCATTATTTTTCAGCGTTTGAAATATGTTGTTGCAGGATTTTCTCACTTTCAAAGTCTGTGATGAAAAATCAGTCATTAACCTAATTGGTTTACCCCTGAATGTAATCTGCCTCCTTTCTCTCGTAGCTTTTAATATTCTCTCCTTGTTCTGTATGTTGGCTATCTTCATAAGTATATGTCTTGGAGTTGGTCTATTACGGTTTTGAATGTTTGGGGTCCTGTAGGCTTCCAGGATTTAGCAATCCATTCCATCTTTCATCTCTGGGAAGTTTTCTAGGATTATTTCATTTAATACGTTGCCCATTCCTTTGTTTTGAACCTCTATACCTTCTTCTATCCCAATAACTCTTAAGTTTTTTTTATGACATCCCATATCTCTTGAATAGATTGCTCGTGAGATTTAAGCATCTTTTCTGTGTTGACTATGTTCTTTTCAAGTTGATAAATTTTGTCTTCATTATCTGATGTTCTGACTTCTACTTGATCTAGTCTATTTGTAATATTCGTGTTTGAGTTTTTAATTTAGTTTATGGTTTCCTGCATTTCTAGGATTACTGTTTGATTTTTTTTTAAATCTCTATCTCCTGGTAAAGCTCGTTCTTTGCCGTTTGAATTTGTTTGTTTAATTAGCTTTCAAAATATACTTTCATTGCTTGGACTTGCTGTCTCATGTCTTCTCTAATATTCCATTCCATCTGAGTTAGGTATGCCTTTAGTTCTTTCCCTGTCCATGTTTCTGATGCTTCTAGGTCCTCCTGTAGATTTCAGTTGTCCTGCATTGTTTGTAATCCTCTTTTCTCTTGTTTTTTCATGTTGTTCACGTTACTTTCCAGCTCTGTTTGACTGCTGTGTTTCTGCTCTCTCCTATAAATTTGTTTTGGTTTTGTATATCTCTGTTGTCTCTCCTATGTGGTGGTAGACTATGCCTAGAAATGTTGGGCTTTATTGTACTTTAAAGCTGATTCATTCAATTCATAAAAGGCTTCTGGGTTCTGTATGCATGTAGTGATTTGTTGTTTGTTCTTAGGACTTTATGTTTAGGTTAGGTGCTATGATGGTATGAGGGTTAGTATGTCTTGGCTACTTTAGAAGATTGCTCTACTGAAGGGGGATACTAACTGTCGATTGGATCAGGGTGTTGGTAGTAGCTAGGTATTTAGGAGCCCTATAGACAGCCTCGAAACATTCACCTATTTGCATTTAGACAATTACACGTAATGGAAGACGTAATGCTTGGGATGAAAGTTGGGGGGTAGGGGAAGGAAGGTGCTCTTAAAAAGAAAGAAGGAGAGAGAGATAGAGTAGAGGAGAATGGAAAGAAAATAAAACTTGAAACAGGAAAGAAAGAAAGAAGGAAAAAAAGGAGAAAAGAACAAATAGAGAAAAAAAAAATAAAAAAAAAATTGAAGTCTTAGAGATCCATTTTCTTCTCTTCCAGTAGGCAGAGTTGTGCCCTCCGCGCCGAGCTTCTGCCCTCTAGGTGCTGATAGCAATCCCTGTAAGGCAGCTCCTGAGAATCTCTCAGTCCTTTAGTCCAGAGCCTTTCACTTCTCCGGCCCCTCCCCACCTTCCTCCTTCCAGCCAGCCAGCCAGGTCCTGTTCACCGGAGGTGGTTCCCCAAAGATCCAGTTACACTTGCAGCCCCACTGCGTGTCCTATTTCCCGAACGACTGAGCGCTCTCTCCGTCATTCATCTAAGCCCCAGTGCTGTGGTGTGGTGATCTGGGGACCAACAGTTTCAATTTTTCTTGACCCCTTTGGTGGGCGTGCCCCCCAAACTGGTGGCTAAGACCTTTGGTGTCACCGCTGGTGGTAAGGGGAGTTGGGGATTGGGAATCCCCTCTGCTTCCCTACAGACACGCCCCCAGGGAGATTCCCGCGGTTTCCTGGCTGCTTGTATCTAGAGGGGGTTGGAGTCACACACCTGATAAAGTGGATTCCACTGGGAAGGAATTCCGTTGGCCAAACTCTGGTGACGTCACCTCTCTGCTTTGGCGGGCCCCAGGCTCCTTGCCGGAGTGTCCGAAGGGAGGGGTGGGACTGGTCTGTCTCTGGTTGGTTTCAGCTCCCGGTTCGCTAGTTCATGAAGGCCTGGCTAGAGACCTCTTCCTAGAGTCCCTGCGCCACACCTGCTGGGCCGCACCTTGGAGTCTAGCCGCGCAGTCGCCGGTGGGCAGGCGGTCTCTAGCCACCCAGTTGAGCGTGCAGCAGGTGGGTGGTCGCCGGCAGGCGGGCGGGCGGTCTCTGATGGTGCTAATTTAAATGATACTGTCTTTTTTTTTTTCAATTTTAGATTTCATTTATTGCTTATGTATAGAAAAGCAATTGATTTTTGTATAAGAATCCTATATCTTTTGTATATTAATCTTGTGTCCTTACTGTTATAATCACTTACTGGTTCCAGCTCTTTAGTTGTTTCAGATTTTTCTTCCTAGATGACCATATCATGCGCAAAGGCAGTTTATTTTTCCTACCTAATCTATGATCTTTTATTCCATTTTCTTGCATTATTTCCTTCCTTTCCTTAGCTAGGACTTCCAGTATATGTTCAAAAGAAGTAGTAAGAGAGGTCTTGCCTTGTTCTTGATCTTAGCAGGAAAGCTTTGAGTTTTTCACCATTATGTTGTTAGCTATAGGATTTTTGTAGACAATTTTGATCAAGTTGAGGAAGACTCCCCTATCCCTAATTTGCCACATTCTCATGAATGGGTATTGGCCTTTGTCAAATGTTTTTTCTGCATTTATTAACATGATCACGTGATCTTTCTTCTTTTTTATAATTGATTTTATTTTTTTAAATATGACAGCAGAATGCATTACAATTCTTATTACACATATAGAGCACAATTTTTCATATCTCTGTATATAAAGTATGTCCACACCAATCCATGTCTTTAATACATGTACTTTGTTTTTTTGGTTTTTTGTTTTTGCATTACTGTTCTTATTACACTACAATAAGAATATATACTACAATTTTTCATATCTCTGTTTGTACATAAAGTATGTTGACACCCAATTCGTGACTTCATACATGTACTTTGGATAATGATATTCGTCACATTCCACCATCCTTGCCAATCCCCTGCCCCCTCCCTTTCACTGATGAATTCTAGATCTTTCTTCTTTAACCTGTTGATGTAAGAGATTACATTAACTGATTTTCTAATATTGAACAGCCTTGCATTTTGCATATAAGGGCAATTCCCATTTGGTCATGGTTTATCATTTTTTTTTTTAACAGCCAGAGAGAGAGGGAGAGAGAATTTTAATATTCATTTTTTAGTTTTCAGCGGACACAACATCTTTATTTCTTTGTGGTGCTGAGGATTGAACCCGGGCCACATGCATGCCAGGCGAGAACGCTACCACTTGAGCCACATCCCCAGCCCTATCATTGTTTTTATATGTTATTAAATTCAACTGGCTAATATTTTGCTGAGGAATTTTGCATGTATATTCATGAGAGACAGTGGCCTGTGATTTTCTTTCCATATAATGTCTTTGTTTGGTAGGGATATCAGATAATTCTACCTTCATTAGATAACTTAGTATTCTCTTTGCTTCTAACTTCTGAAAGAGACTGTAGAAACTTTGTATAATTTCTTGCATCAGTGTTTGGCAGAGCTACTAGTGAACCCGTGTGAACTTGGTGCTTTATGTTATAAAAGGTTTTATTAATTACTGATTCAAATTCTTTAACAAATAAAGATCTAGTAGGATTCTTTATTTCTTCTTTTGTGAGTTTTGACAGGCTGTGATTTGGAAGGAATTGGTCCATTTCATCTAGGTTATCAAATTTGAAGACATGAATTTGTGATCATATTCACTAATTAGCCTTTCAGTGTCTATGGGATCTGTAGTGATATGTCTTCTTTAATGTCTCATATTGATTATCTGTTTTCTGTCTTTTTTTTTTTTTTTTAGCTAGTCTGGGTTGGTTTATCAATTTTGTTGATCTTTTCAAAGAATTAGCTTTTGGTTTCAATTGACTTACTCTACTGATACTCTACTGATTCTCTGTTTTCAATGTCATTGATCTCAGGTATGGTTTGCACTATTTCTTTCTTTCTACTTACTACAAATTTAATTTGTTCTTCTTTTAGAATCACAGATAGAATCATTCTAGGGATGATTGGTTTTAGATATTTTTTCTGTTCCATCAAATCCTTTAAATTACAAAATACCAAAGAGACTGAAGATCCTAAAATATTCCTTAGAAAGACGATATCCCATTTAAAGATTAGGATTACAGATGGCATTAGCCTTCTTGACACCAGCACTGGAAGAAGTGAAAGTGGAACAATTATTTTAGCATTTGAAGGAAAACAAAATTCAGGCTGGTGTTGGATACTTAGCTGGCAATTAATTACCTGTAAATGTAAGGAAGCCACAAAATTTTTTAGAAATCTCCATGTCTCAGTCCATTTGAGCCTCCATAACAAAACTACTAGGGGTCTTCAAACACAGACATTTATGTCTCACAGTTCTAGAGGCGGAGAAGTCTAAAACCAAGGTGTGAGTAGATTCAGTATCTGGTGCAAACTTGAATCCTGGTTCATAGATGGTCAAGTTCCGGCTGCATTGTCACATGACAGAATGTAAAAGTGGGTGTTCTGGAGTCCTATTTATTAGGCTGTAATCTACCTAGGTCCCAAAGGCCTCCCTTCCTGATACCATCACACAGGTGTTCAGAATTGCAACATGAGCTTTAGGAAAACACAAACGTTTGTCCATAATACCTCACAATGACAGTGCTGAGAAGCCTCTGAACTTTGACTTGTACAGGAATAGTGAGCAATCTGGCCACATTTAAATAGGAGGACAGAAATCTCAAGAAAGAATATTTCCAAAGTGGGAAAAAATGTGTGGTGTATGTGTGTGAGAAAATGTAATCATCCTACGGGGCGTAACTGTGAGTTATCTTTGTGTGGTTATAGAAGTGTAAAACACCAGATATTATTTAACTAGAAATTGTGAAATGAATATATTGGAGAAACAGGAAGGGAGAATCACACATACTTAGGAGATGCAAATGTCTTGCAACATAAGAAATTATAGGTGTAAGAAAATACAAGTTCAGGGGCTGGGGCTGTGGCTCAGTGGTAGAGCGCTCACCTAACATGTGTGAGGCACTGGGGTCGATCCTCAGCACCACATAAAAAAGTAAATAAACAAAATAAAGGTATTGTGCCCATCTACAACCAAAAAATTTTTTAAAAAAAGAAAATACAAGTTCATCTTCTATTGAGAAAAATCAATAGTTAATAACTAAAATTGAAAAGCAAAGGACTAGATCATAATATTAGAAAAGACTTTTAAAAGTAGGTACTTCCAGTGAGTGAGATTTGGGAGTGGGAAGGTATGGGGCAGAGAGCTACTCTTTATTGTCATCCTTAATACTGTCTGAATTTTAATCTATAGTAATGTATCAACTTGCCAAAAATAAAGATTAGACTTAAAACTTCAGAGGCTCTGCTTGATGCTCACTTAAGGACCTTTCTACTCTTTCAGCCTAAGGATCTATGTACTGTGCCATCAATTCCAAATGTGACATACAAAATAATATTTCAGAGGTGGAATTAAATACTTCCAGCAAAATGAAATTGAGAAGGATCCATTAGGGAACAAAAAGTACTTGGACTGGTCCTTTCAGAATTAGATTTTTATTAAGTGAGAATATAAAATGTGGATTATTAGGCCAATGTAATGGAGAAGTCATATCTCACAGATCACACCCATGTAGTCAACACTTGAACCGTTTTCTATAGTCCCCAATTGCCTGTAGCACAAAGAGTTTATTACTCAGCCACTAAGGGCTAGGTCCCTTCCACGGGTTATTTCATGTAACCTCACAGCTACTCTATGCAGTAAATATATTAATCGTGCCTCATAAATGAGGGTTCTTGCCAGACGTGGTGGCACATGCCTGTGTTCCCAGCAATTTGGGAGGCTGAAGCAGAAGGATCACAAATTTGAGACCAACCTAAGCAACTTAGCAAGACCCTGTCATAAAATAAAACATTAAAAGGGATGGGGATGTAGTTCAATGATACAGCAGCACCCCAGTACTGCATAAATAAGTAAACAAATAAATAATGTATGTGCTGGGACGTAGAAATCTCAAGGCACTTTTTCATGATTTGTGATCTAATTCGAATTTTAACCCTACTGTTTTCGGTTAAGATATACATTTATTTTTCCATTGCTCTGCCCTGCCTTCTTAGAACATTTATAGGTTCACTATTCAAAAACTGTTTTTTTAGGAGTACAAATACATCAAATAATCAAAGTCTAGAAGTACAGTCCCTGAACTCCTCCAGCCCCTCCCATTTCTAGCTCTTGCTCACCATTTCCTTCCCTGCACTGGAACACAGCTCAAAACACAGACAGACTTTCTACCAGAAATCAAATATCTGGAATCGGTGAAGATTCTTACTGCAAATAACAAAATATACTCCTCCTAATTTAAGGAGAAAGAGACTTTATTAAAAATAAGAACTCAGAGATCACTGGAAAGGCTAAATAAAAAAAGACTAGTCCAAACTCATAGAAGTCTATCACTATGATCCCTACACCTCCTTGCCCACCACATACAAAACCATGTGCCCCACACCTCCTCCCCTACCACACACACCATGTTCCCCACACCTCCTCCCCTACCACACACACCATGTTCCCCACATCTCCTCCCCTACCACACACACCACATGTCCCCACATCTCCTCCCCTACTACACACACCACATGTTCCCCACATCTCCTCCCCTACCACACACACCATGTGCCCCACACCTCCTCCCATACCACACACCACATGTTCCCCACACCTCCTTCCTCACCCACATAAACCATGTGCCCCATGCTTCCTCCCTCACCCACATATACCATGTTCTTCACTCCTCCTCTCTCACACACTTACACCACTATGCTCCCCACACCTCTTCCCTCACCACATACACCACCATGTTCCCATTTCCTCCAGATCACATAAACCACCATGTGCCCCATACCTGCTTGCTCACTACATAACACCACAATGTGCCCCACACCTCCTCCCACACCACATACACCACCATGTGCCCTCCACGACCTCCCACACCACATACACCACCATGTTCCCCACACCCCCTCCCATACCACATACACCATGTGCCCTACACCTCCCTCCTTACTCACATATACCATGTTCCCCACGCCTCCTCCCTCACCACATACACCATGTGCTCCACACCTCCTCCCACACACATTTATAAACACCATGTTCCCCACACCTCCTCCCCTACCCACTAACACATACCACGCACCACACAGCAAAACTGTTCTGAATGATTTAAGTTCACTGCTTGGGCCACCAAACACAGGATGTCAAGACATGATTGCAATGCAGTCACTGTCTCTGCAGCACGAATTCCAACTGTGTCAGGAATTTTACTTTTCCATTGCCACTATTGCCAAGAGCACAAACTCTTCTAAAGCCAGCTCCATCCGCAAGATGGAAGCTCCACGGACGTCCTGGATATTATGCTAAGGACTTCCAATTGAAGCCTCACTTGGAGCATCAGACAGGGTAAAACCCAGGTCACCTGCATCCATCCATCCTGCAAGAGAAACTGAGATTGCACTTCTAGATTGGGAGGTAAAGATCATTGCATGCAAATTATTTAAAAGATGCTGGAAAGCCCCAAATCTGACATATGTGCAAAAACTAAAAACCCAATCAAAACAGATGAGGATTCAACTACTCTTAGATTTCTGGGCCAGGAAAGTAGGGGACTGATGGTATCATTACAGAGACTGGGGACACTGGAGGAGGAGAAGGAGGAGGAGGTCAGAGTAGGTGAGAAGATTGTGAGTGAGTGTGGGAAGTGCTGAGTTTGAGGTACTCATGAGATATGTAAATGGAGATGTTTAATTGAATATATGAGCCTGGAGCTTAGATGAAAGTCAGAGCTCCAGACAATAACGTGTTCGGCGTCAGAATACCGATGGCAACTGATGCTGTGAATAGGATGAGACAGTCGGAGGGGCAGATGGAGTGGTAAGAAGGCGGCCGAGGAGCCATGCAGAGTTCAGACCGTCAGGAGTCGGGGAGAGGAGAAAGAGGAAAAGGGAGACTTAGAGAGCAAGGTCAGAGCACTAGAGGAAAGAGGCAAGAGCTGGTGGCGTGTTGGAAGGCAAGGCAGACAGTACTTCAAAGGGGATGGGGATCAATAATGTAGTGTAGACTCCAAAACTGCTCGGAGAATAGATCCCCAGTGTTCTCACCATGCACACAGCAAAAGGAAAACCGTGTGAGCCATATAAGTAAATTAGCCTGATTCCAGCCATCGTTTATAAGAGGTACTACATGAAAGCATCATGTACCCTGTAAATATATACACTTTTTCTTCCTCCGTTATTTCTCAGTAAAGCAGGGGGGAGGAGACAAAGTTCAGAGGTTTTGTAAGCTCTGTCTCAGATCCAGGAATCATGCTGCAGATCATTCATTATTCACGGCCTCCAGATTTTACCCCTTATTCCGAGACTTTTCGTCTGGTTTGCTCTGCTCATATGGGGCCATGATGTTCTGAAACAAGAAGTCAGTCGATGTAAAGGCACCAAGGCGGGGGCCAAAGTGCAGGCCTGGGGGCGCATCCTCACGGCTCCCTGGCTTCTGAGTCATGTCATTGCCCTACATCGTCAGAGCCTCCTCTTCCCACCTCAGGAACGTGGGTGACCACCAGCCTGGGCTGTGTACAGTTGGTCTCTGGTCTCCTGCTGTGATCTCATCTGCCCTCTGTGCTCAGGCCTTTCCCACACTCCAAGCTACAGCTGCCCCCCAAAGATCTTGCCGTTCATTTCGTCTTCCCCCTTCCTTTGGTTCATTACTATTCACATCCAGGTCTCCCTTTACACTTCACTTTCTTCAAAGTCATTTTAAACCCTCTCTGCATGATCCGGGGTTTAGTGTTCCTACTGTTTATTCCCAGGATACAAAGAGCTGCCTGTCACGGCAACATAAAGCAAGGAAGCGCACAGATCTGACTCCATACCATGTAAGCTGAAATACCTGCTCCATCGATTTGTGTGGCTTTATGCAAGTCCCTTAATCTGCTGAAATATCTATTCCTTGAGAGTTCCTAATAGACCCTGATAGCACCTAATCCATGGGGGTATTATGAAAATGAAAAGATTTTTTGCACTTAAAACACTAAACCAAGTAATTGAAAGATGAAAAGCACTCAGCACGCATGGTCCATTACTATTGCCATCACCATCATCATGTCGCTTCACGACATGGTTTAGTGTCATCTCTGCCCCTTTTTTTTAAACGCAAACATCACAGGGGCAGAAACTGTATCATGTTTATGAATGAAAGAAAATAATCATCAGAAACTGAAATATATAAGACCTAAATGCATGTTTGTTAAATATGTGTTCCAAACTCAAATCACCAAGACTCAATCTCAACCCAAACCCTAAAACTCAAGATGTGCATTCCAAACTACGTGCTCTGCATTTCTATCCAGATGTATAATGAAGAGTTCAGTCAACACATCCTAAATCACCGATTGTCAGAGGATTCGAAGCACCTTCTCAACTAGACTTCCCTTGTACTGTTAATAGAACCACAGCTCTAAAAATGACCTGGCTTCATAGCCTGCAATTCTTCCCTCTTGCTGGACCATGTCTGCTCAATGTCACTCATATTGATAATACAAGTGACAAGCCTGATTCAGGGGTGATGGCAGCGATGATGGCAGGCAGGTGAGTTTATAGTAAAATAAAAATGATCCATCACACCCAAGACTCAGTTAACCTTCAAATATCAATGAGAAGCCTGGCTGAAGGAACCCTCCTTATGTTGACCTGCAAAGGGTAGCTGATGACAAGAACAGGTTTTCTTTTTTAATTTATATCTCAACATTTATATTAATCATTTACTAATGAACTTTTAATGATAATAATCTATCATGCTATTTGCATGTTAATAAAAGGCAACTCTAGGCTTTTTCTCCATTCTGGCAAGTCTAATTTTTAATTTAATGGTGAGAAGTAGCACAGTGGGGTAGGTTTTTGCAGGGAGTCTCAAAGAGGTCTTTTAACCCCAAATTATTTTCTGTATAATTAGAAAATTTCTAGTTTACTCTTACCTCTCTTTTTATTTCTCATTTACCAAAGTAGATAAGAGGAAATTACAAAATGTTGAAAAGAATTAATGCAACTGGTGATAAGTCAGGATAGCCATCCCAACTTGGAAATCAGATGAGCAGAAAGAGGGAGAAGAAGAAGAAATAGGCGCAGGATTATTCTGATGTTCTCAGGTTAAGTGAGGTCCAGGGGTGACAAGCTGGCTCTGATGAATGGAAGGATGTGTGCATACGTGAAACATAAAAGCTGTGTCTCTGACACCTGGATCCATCATCTTCCTGAATACTAACCCTGATGCTTTATCAATAAGCATGCCTCAGAGCCATAGGACGAAGGAGTTCCAGATACTAGAAGCCTCATCAGTCAATTGGGCTTGACATTTGTTGGTTCACGACATCAAGGTCATGACCTACAGCTTCAGCCTAGTTTTCCCAATTAAATATCAAATATGCACTCCCACAATGGTGAAAGATGTTCCTGTTCCAGGGTTCAATATCAATGAAACTGTGGTTTCCAACTATAAATGGCAGCTTGTTTTCCTAAATATTAAGGGCTTAAAACAACTTTTATACATTCGGTACATACATCTCTAGTCTCACATTTCATCTTAGTCCATCATGCACCTGACTACATGCATCTTCCTTTCTTTGAGCCACTGACTTAGGGGTTAAAGAAGCATTATTTCAATTTAATATTCCTAGAAAACTTCCAGAGTAAGCACAGTTACTATCTCCATTATATAGACAATCAAATAGAGGCTTACCTATGTTATGCGAAAAGCCCAAGATCATACAACTAACCAAAGGGAGAAATAGTGTTTGAACCTTAGCCTTCTGAAGTCAGAGCACACTCTTAAACATTGCCCCCTAGTGGCCAGATGAAGAAGTTCAACTCTGTAACCAAAAGGATGAAAATCCAGTGGATCAGCAGGTAGAGGCACAGGAGGTAGATATAAAATACAGGCCTTGCACAAAGAGGACCCTCTGTTGAACTGTTTGTACAACCCCACCACATCCAATCTTCCCTGATTGGCCTCACTATTGGATTCTTCCTTCCCAAATTCTTTTCCAAATTTCATAAATTTATTCTCAGGCTAGCAGAATGAAAATAAAACACAAGATCACTCTGCTTAGTTCTCTAAATTATGTAACAGTCCAAACAAAAATGGCCACTCAGGGACATGATCCCAGAGCCCCAGAAGCATGAAAATCACAAAAATATACCTATGATTTCCTACGATGAATTTATCCTTCTAGGTTTTCCATAAGTCACTGGTCTTTCATCTGTGCCCTACCAACTCCATTGGCTTTTACTTTAGTTACTAAACTATTTACTTACAGTAGCTGGACTGTCACCATCTAGATCCCCTGAGCTCACAACCAAAGCATGGCTTCCTCCAGTGTGCAGGAGTACAGGCAGCCAAGAGAGCTGAGTTTGTCTCCAAGAGATGCCCTATGCTGAAGGCGCTCCTGGCACATTGTTACACCCCTCCCTGTAGGCAGCCTGAATTCAAGGATTGCCCTATAGTGACATTCAAGGTCCCAGTCTTCTTGCCTTAATGAGGGAGAATTGGAGACATCCAAGCTCTCTAGTACCTGGGGGATTGGCTATATCCCCCATTATAGGTGCAATGTAGTTTAACTTCTCCTTCTACCCAGCCCAGTTTCCCTCTCTCTATTGGACGGTTCCTGAGTGCACCCTCCAACAAACCTGCAGGCAAATCTCAGGTCTGTTTCTTAGGAACTCCACCTAAGATAATATTCAGCCATATTCATAAATACTGTCATTTAACTAAAGTGCAAGAATGCAGTGTAAAGATATACACCAGAAGGAGATCCAAGATGGAGGGCCACAGGGAGGCTGCATTCTGTGTCACTCTGTGCCCGGGACTCAAGTAGTGAGAATACTGCTTCTCTGCAAGCGGCTTTCCTGCTCCCACGCAGGAATCGCGCACCAGGCTCCAGCGTCAAGAGTAGGTCTCCCAACTACTTGCCCACACAGGACTACCAGGTACTACCAGGTACCCCTATGCAGAACTTTCGGCCACCCACCCTAGCAGAAATCACAGACACCGCCCCAACGCAGGACACCCGGTAGCTTCCCACATGTAAAAACTCTGGCTGCCACTCACACGTGGATCCCAATCCACCAACATGGGGCTACCTCGGTCGCTGCTACCTTGGGACTCTGCAGGAGGGGAGACAGTTCCCTATACGCAGTGGCCTGCCTGCACCCGGGAACTTCACACAGGCTCTGAAGTCAGCTGAAAGCCATACACTGCATGCCACAGAGCTCGACTCTGAATTCATCATCCAACACCATCCCCTGGCTCCCCCTCCACCCAACCCAACACCCCATCACTGAAAGCAGGCACCCATCTTGGGCCACCTTCATCACCAACTTCAGTGGGGACAACTCCCAGTTTGGGACTCTGGCTGGCCAGGTACCCAGTTTCTAACTCCCCCCTCTCCCCAGTAGACACTAACCCAGCACAGAGACCCCCTGGTTACCTTCGCCATCCTGAGGGTGGAGATACCACCTAACAACAGACAACCCCACCTAGTGGATGAGAAGGGAAGCAGGAAAGATACTGATCTTCAACTGCAACTATCCCTGTTTCTTCCTTCAAGGTTTTATTTTTTTTTTCTCCCTTTCTATCCTTTAGCCCTCACATCCCCAAGGTACATGAAATAAGTACGTTGCATGAATTAGGATTTTGAGGACTGGGACGTCTGAGTAGTACATTACAGTTGTGTTGTATATTCTTTTTGTTGTTTATTTGTTTTCCTTTTCTCTTTTTTTCCACCAGTTTCTACTATTCTAACCTTTTTTATTTATCTTAATATACATGTGTGTTTGTTGTATGTACTCTACTGTCTTCCCATTTACTTGGCTACCCAAAATTACTTCCTTTCTCTTTTCCTGCTACTAATTTTCCTCTTTAGATTTCTCTTTCACATTTCCTAAGATATACTAACACCATATCCTCACCTCCTACCTCATCACCATATCATCCTACTCCTGACACCTGGTTCCTTGTCCACCATCAGAAACTGTAAACTCTTTTACAAACCTACTGAGTATATTGTAGATAATAATTGAATTCACCATTTCCGTACATTGTGACCAACCTGTAAAAGTCTTAATAACAAACATTGGTTTTTAGGGTGTATATTGTTTATACTGGGATCTGCTAACATTCTCCTTCACCTCAAAGGTATTAGAACCCTACAGAGGCACTGTAAGCCTATAGGCTAAAAAATAAATAAATAAATAAAGGTAATGCCTTGGATCCACAGAGCTAGAAGAGAAGACACACAAGCAACATGAAAAGACAAGGGAAGAAAGTGCCCCAAACAAATCAAGATGCCACATTATTAGAATCCATGGCCAGCACAGCAGAAGAAATGACAGAGAAGGAGTTCAGCATGTCCATAATAAAAATGTTCTGTGAATTAAAGGAGGAAATACAGGCAGCAAAAGACCATTTTGACAAAGAGCCACATAAACAAATACAGGAAGCAAAAGATTACTTCAATAGGGAGATGGAGATTCTTAAAAAAAAAAAAAAAAAAAAAAAAAACAGAAATCCTTGAAATGAAAGAAACAATAAACCAAATTTAAGGTTCAATTGAAAGCATCACCAACAGATTAGACCACTTGGAAGACAGGACCTCAGACAATGAAGACAAAATATATAATCTTGAAAAAGATGTAGACCGCATAGTAGAAATGGTAAGAAACCATGAGTTGAACATTCAAGAAATATGGTATAGCATAAAAGACCAAATTTAGGGGTTATTTTGGGACAGAGGGAGGCATAAAGTTCCAAACCAAAGGAATGAGCAGTCTATTCAACGAAATAATGTCAGAAAATTTTCCAAACATTAAGAATGAATTGGAAAACCAAATTCAAAATACTTGCAGGATGCCAAATGTAAAAAATCACAACAGATCCACACCAAGGCACAATATAATGAAAATGCCCATCATACAGAATAAGGAGAGAATATTAATAGCCATGAGAGAAAGAAATCAGATCACATAAAGGAGAAAAACAATTAGATTATGTGCAAATTTTTCAATCCAGACCCTTAAAACTAGAAGATCCTGGAACAATATGTACCAAGCTCTGAAAGAAAATGGATGCCAACCAAGAACACTATATCCAGCAAAATTAAGCTTTAGATTTGATGATGAAATAAGAACCTTCCATGATGAAAAAAAGTTAAAAGAATTTACAACTTGAAAGCCTGCACTATAGAACATCCTTAGCAAAATATTCCATGAAGAGGAATTGAAAAACAACAATAAAAATCAGCAAAGGGAGGTATTTCACTAAGGGAAAAACTAATCAAAGAGAAATCAAGTCAAGTTAAATACCAAAAATAAACAAAAATGGCTGGGAATACAAAGTATGTCTCACTAATAACCCTGAATGTTAATAGCCTAAACTCACCAATCAAATGACATAGGCTGGCAGATTGAATTAAAAAAAGAAGAAGAAGAAAAAGACCCAACAATGTACTGCCTCCAAGAGACTCATAGGAAAAGACATCCACAGACTGAAGGCGAAAGGTTGGGAAAAATCATAGCACTCACATGGACTGTGGAAGCAAGCAGAGGTTTTTATCCTCATATCAAGTAAACTAGACTTCAAGCCAAAGTTAATCAAAAGGGATAAAGAAGGATATTTCATACTGCTTAAGGCAACCATTCATCAACAAGACATAACAATAATAAATTTATATGCCCCTAACAATAGACTGTCTACATTCATCAAACAAACTTTTCTCAAGTTCAAGAGTCAAATAGACCATAACACAATAATTCTGGGTGACTTTAATACACCTCTTTCACCACTGGAGAGATCTTCCAAACAAAAGCTGAACAAAGAAACTATAGAACTCAATTATACAATCAAGAACTCAATAATACAATCAATAACTTAGACTTAACTGACATATATAGAATAATTTATCCTTCAATGAACAAATACACTTTCTTCTCAGCAGCACATGGATCCTTCTCTAAAATAGACAATATACTATGCCACAAAGCAACTCTCAGCAAATATAAAAAAATAGAGACATTACCTTGCATTCATAATGGAATGAAATTAGAAATCAAAGATAAAATAAAAGATACTTCAACACCTGGAGACTAAATAATATCCTACTGAATGAACAATGGGTTGCCAAAGACTTCAAGGAAGAGATTAAAAAATTCTTAGAGATGAATGAGAACAGATACAACGTACCAAAATCTCTGCAACATGATGAAGGCAGTACTAAGAAGAAAGTTCATTGCATGGAGTTCATTCCTTAAAAGAAGACAAAGTCAACAAATAAATGACTTAACATTATATCACAAAGCCCTAGTAAAAGAAGAACAAATCAACACCCAAAGGCAGTAGAAGACAGGAAATAATTAAAACCAGAGATGAAATTGAAACAAAAGGAACAGTGAAAAAATTGACAAAACAAAAATTTGGCTCTTTGAAAAAATAAATGAAATTGACAGTCGGGGTTCATCCCAGGGATGCAAGGTTGGTTCAACGTACAGAAATCAATAAATGCAATTCATCACATCAATAGACTTAAAGATAAGAACCATATGATCATCTCAATAGATGCAGAAAAAGCATTCAACAAAATACAGCATCCCTTTATGCTCAAAACACTAGAAAAACTAGGGACAACAGGAACATGCCTCAACATTGTAAAAGCTATCTGTACTAAGCTCCAGGCCAACATCATTCTAAATGAAGAAAAATGGAAAGCATTCCCTCTAAAAACTGGAACAAGACAGGGAT
The DNA here is from genome assembly GCF_048772815.1 of Callospermophilus lateralis. Lineage (NCBI taxonomy): Eukaryota > Metazoa > Chordata > Mammalia > Rodentia > Sciuridae > Callospermophilus > Callospermophilus lateralis. The sequence goes on from NC_135311.1 coordinate 11,296,603, forward strand.
GCCCTCTTTCACTACTTCTGTATAACATAGTTCTTGAAACACTGGCCAAAGCAATTAGACAAATGAAAGAAATTAAAGGAATATGGATAGGATAAGAAGAACTCAAATTAGCATTATTTGCCAACGATGTGATTCTAAACCTAGAAGACCTAAAAAATTCCACCAGAAAACTTCTAGAACTAGTAAATGAATTCAGCAAAGTAGCAGGATACAAATCAACACCCATAAATAAAAGGCATTTCTGTATATCAGTGAAAATCCTCTGAAAGGGAAACAAAGAAAATGACTCCATTTACAAATAAACAAAATAAAATACATGAGAATCAACCTAACAAAAGTAGTGAAAGACCTCTACAATGAAAACTACAGAATGCTAAAGAAAGAAATTAAAGATGACCTTAGAAGATGAAAAGATATCCCTGTTCTTGGATAGGCAGAATAAATATTGCCAAAGTGACCATACTACCAAAAGCATTATACAAATTTAATGCAATTTCAATAAAAATACCAATGACATTCGTCATAGAAAAAGCAGTCATGAAATTCATCTGGAAAAATAAGAGACCCAGAACAGCTAAAGCAATCCTTAGCAAGAAGAGTGAAGCAGGTGGCATCACTATTCCAGACCTTAAACTATACTACAGAGCAATAGTAACAAAAACAGCATGGTAATGGCAACAAAATAGACTGGTAGACCAATGGAACAGAATGGAGGACACAGAGACTAACCCACATAATTACAATTATATTAGTCAAAGGTGCCAAAAACATACTTTGGAGAAGAGATAGCCTCTTCAACAAATGGTGCTGGGAAAACTGGAAATCCATATGCAAGAAAATGAAATTAAATCCCTATCTCTCAACCTGCACAAAACTCTACTCAAAGTGGATCAAGGACCTAAGAATTAAACCAGAGACCCTACTATTGTCTTCTATTAGACAATAGAAGAAAGAGTAGGACCAAATCTCCATCATATCGGATTAGGTCCCTACTTCCTTAATAAGATTCCTATAGCACAAGAATTAAAATCAAGAATCAATAAATGGGATGGATTCAAACTAAAAAGCTTCTTCTCAGCAAAAGAAATAATCAGTGAGGTGAACAGAGAGCCTAGACCCTGGGAGCAAATTCTTACCCCTCACACATCAGATAGAGCACTAATCTCTAGGGTATATAAAGGACTCCAAAAGCCAAACACCAAAAGAACAAATTACCTAATCAATAAGTGGGCCAAGGAACTGAACAGACACTTCTCAGAAGGTGATATACAATTAATCAATAAATATATGAAAAAAATATTCAATATCTCTAGCAATTAGAGAAACGCAAATCAAAACTACTCTAAGATTACATCTCACTCCAGTCAGAATGGCAGCTATCATGCATACAAACAACAGTAAGTGCTGGCGAGGATGTGGGGGAAAGGTATACTCTTACACTGCTAGTGGGATTGCAAAATGGTGCAGCCAGCGCTGGGATTGTGGCTCAGTGGCAGAGAGCTTGCCTAGTATAGGTGGGATCCAGGTTCGATTCTCAGCACCACATAAAAATAAAGGCATTGTGTTGTGTTCATCTACAAAAAAAAAAAAAAAAAAAAGATTCTCTCTCTCTCTCTCTTAAAAAAAAAAAAAGGTGCAGTCAATATGGTAAGCAGTATGGAAACTTGGAACAGAACAACCGTTTGACCCAGCTATCCCACTCCTTGGTTTATACCCAAAGGACTTAAAAACAGCATCCTACAGGGACACAGCCACATAACTGTTTATAGCAGCATAATTCACAATAGCTAAACTGTGGAGCCAATCTAGATGCCCTTCAATAGATGAATGAATAAAGAAACTGTGGTATATACACACAATGGAATATTACTTAATATTAGAAGAGACTAAAATCATGGCATTTGCAGGTAAATGGATGGAGTTGGAGAATATGATGCTAAGTGAAGTTAGCCAATCCCCAAAAAAAAAAAAAATGCTGAATGTTTTCTCTGATATTAAGAGGCTGATTCATAGCAGTGTTGGGAGAAGGTGGAGCATGGGAAGACTAGAGGAATTCTAGATAGGGCAAAGGAGAGGATGGGGAAAGGGGGTTAAAAAAGATGGTGGAATGAGATAGACATCATTACCTTAAGTACATGTATGAAGACACAAATGGTATGAATACACTTTGTATATAACCAGAGATATGAAAAAAATGTGCTTTATATGTGTATGTGAATTCTGATGCATTCTGCTGCCATATACAACAAATTTTTTAGAATTTTTTTAGAATTAAAAAAAAAGATATACACCAGAAGGTACATGAATATAAAGTTCAGACACATACCAGAAGGTAAAAATATATGATTAAGAAATCTATGAATCAGTCCTTCTCATATGCCACCAGGAGTTTATATTCTCTTCACAATTTCATAATTTTGTCATTGCTGATTGTCATCATGTTACTTAAATGCCTTGCCCTTCAGTTTCAAGTTTGTTTTTAATCTCTGAGTATAGAGGTTTGATCAGTTCCTCTCTATGATCACTTCAGACAGAGTCCAAAACTTTACCTTGAATCTTCCTAGTGAAAACTTTTGCTATCTTTGCTACATTGTCACATTTGAAGGTTACTTTTGTGTTTTGTTTTATCTTGAACTGCTCACCTAGTTATGGTGACTGGAGACAGATCTGTCTGTGAGAGCCAGCATCAAATGTTATGAAAGTCATGATTCAACTCTGGGAAACCATTAGGACATAACTTTTTGGTTTCTCTTTGCGGTGGAGCCTCTCTTAAAGTGATGCTCAAAACTTTCACTGAGAAAACTCACTCTGTTTCACCACATAAGCATGAAGCACCTCAGTCTAGGAGACTGTCTAAAACCACTTCCTTGCATTCAGCACCAATACTTCCTTCTGGGATCCCTTTTCCCAAGTAAATACCTATTTACCTTCCTTCCCTTTCAGTCTCTTCTTGGAATGAAAACATTGGAATAAAGGTACAGGCTATAAGTCAGAATCCTTAAACGAGAAAGCTCAGTCTCCACATTAGATTCACAAAACTTGGTTTGGGGCTGGGGATGTGGCTCAAGCGGTAGCGCGCTGGCCTGGCATGCGTGCGGCCCGGGTTCGATCCTCAGCACCACATACAAACAAAGATGTTGTGTCCGCCGAAAACTAAAAAATAAATATTAAAATTCTCTCTCTCTCCTCCTCTCTCACTCTCTTTTTTTAAAAAAAAAACTTGGTTTGTATGGATGTAAGCATAATAAAAGTAACTTTAAAAATTAATTAAAGGGAGGTACTGGGTAGTGAGATTGATCAAATTATGTTATGTGCAGGTATAAATATGCCACAGTGAAACCCATTATTCTACATGATTAATATACACCAGTAGAGTTTTAAAAGAAAAAAAAATTACTTAACAAGGTTAATTAAATAAACAGAAAACAGACTGGTGAGATAAAGGTCAGATTCCCTGTATTCAGCTGTTCTTGATCTCACAGGGACAGAGGACAAAAGGCTTTCCTTCAGTCTGTTAATACCTTCATAGTATGTGTGGCTTTAGGACCACTGAAAACTGAGTGGTCAGTGCACAACGGCCCTTTGTCACGACATGCTGTGGTGGGCTCTGCCTTTCTGTTTGCTTCTGTTTGTTTGTATTGATGGGCTCTTCTAAGTAATACATGATAAAATTACACAATATGATAAAATTACACAAGCATGAAATATATCTCATTCTAATTAGGACCCCATTTTTGTGGATGGTTACCGTGGGGATTCACTTACGAAAATTATGTTAGATTTATTCTACTGTCTTTCCTATTCCTATCCCCTCTCCCTTCCTTTTGTTCCCCTTTTTTTAATCTAATGAACTTCTCTTCTTCCTCTAACACTCTCTTTTATTGTAGTTTAGATTCCATTTATCAGCCAAGATATTCTAACTTTTGTTTTTTAGCATTGGTTTATTTCATGTTTCCAAATCCGTTCATTTACTAGCCAATGTTATATAGTCATTCTTCTTTGGGGCTGAGTAATATTATATTGTGTATATATATATATATATATATAATTTCTTTATCCATTCATCTGTTGATGGGCACCTGGGTTGGTTCCATAGCTTACCTATTGTTCATTTTGCTGCTGTAAACATTGATGTGCTGTGTTAAATGTATAACTCTATACTACAGAGTTACAGTAACAAAACAGTGAGGCACTGTAGCATGGTGCTTTTAAATTGGGGGGTATATATCAAGAACTGAGATGGCCGGGTCAAATGGTGGTTCCATTCCAAGTTTTCTGAGGAATCTCCATACTGCTTTCCAGAGGGGTTGCACCAATTTGTAGTCCTGCCAACAATGTATGAACATTCCCTATTCCTCACATCCTCACCAAGATTTTTTGTTAGTTATATTCTTAATAATTTCCATTCTGACTCAAGTAAGATGGAATCTCGGTGCAGTTTTAATTTGCATTTTCCTAATTGCTAGAGATGTTGCACATTTTTTCATATATTTGTTGACCATTCCTATTTCTTAGGAATCAATTTAACAACAGAGGCAAACGATCTCTACAATGAAAACTACGGAACACTAAGGAAAGAAATTGAAAAAGACCCTAGAATATGGAAAGACCTCCATTGTTCTTAGATAGGCAGAAGTAATATTTTCAAAATTGACATACTACCAAAAACAATGTTCAGATTCAACGCAGTTCCCATCAAACTTCCCATGATGTACTTCACAGAAATAGAAAAAACAGTCGTGGAATTAATTTGGAAAAATAAGAGGCCCCAAATACCTAAAACAGTCCTTAGCAAGAAACAGGAAACAGAAGGCATCGCAATAGCAGATGTTAAGTTATACTACAGAGTTATAGTAACAAAACAGTGTGGTATTGCCGCCAAAATAGGCCAGAAGACTAATGGAACAGAATAGAAGACACAGAGACAAACTCATATGAACACAGTTATCTCACACTAGACAAAGGCACTGAAAACATACACTGGAGAAAAGATAGCCTCTTCAACAAATGGTGCTGGGAAAATCAGAAGTCCATATGTAGTTGAATGAAAGTGGAAGTCTCTCTCACCCTGCACAAAAATCAACTCTAAGTGGATTAAAGACTTAGGAAACCGACCAGAAAAGGTAGGTACAGCACTTCAACATAATAACAAAGAAATGACTTCCTGAATAAGACTACTAACGCACAAGAAATAAAACAAAAAAAATCAATAAATGTGATGGCATCAAACTAAAAAGCTTCTTCACAGAAAAAGAAACAATCAAGAGTACGAAGAGAGAGCCTACAGAAGGGGAGAAAATCTTTACCATCCGCACCTCAAGAGAAGGTGTTAATTTCCAGGATATACAAAGAACTCAAAAAGCTTTACACCAAAGAACCAAAGAACCCAATCAAGGAGTGGGCAAAAGACCTGAACAGACCCTGTCCTATAATTCTTGAGGACCGAAAGCATGTAACTAATGCTGATGAATAAAATTATATGCTTCTATACTACAATCATTACAAAGGCACCCATCTTCTCTGTATTGAGAGACACCTCAACTACAATGGATCAAGGCAATCAGCTCAGGGTCTGCCTCTCTGGCTGCCCTCTTATTGGGAGAGGAACTCAGGAGGGTGAAGTGTAAAGGAAGTGCTAAAATGGTGAGAGGAATGGAGAAAGAAGAGGCAGCACGTGTGTACCTGCACATGGGTACCTACACATGTGTTCATCAAAATGACGGTAATTGTCAAAGCAAAGGAGGCACCTTTGTGCCCTCTCCATTGAAAAGGCTCACTTTAGGACATGGACATTGAAACTGATATCATGTAGAAAAATGTTCTGGCATGAAGCAAGCTTCAAGGGCCTACAGAATAGAGGATGAATGTCACCCCTGGGCTTATGTGATGTACCAGGGCCACAGGAAGCCAATACACAATGCTGATACAAGGACACACATCCCCTTGGACAGCCGTATTTCTAGTATTCTAATTAAGAAAGGAAATGGTTAGAATAAATGCTTAGATTAGTCAGTGTTTTTGGTGTGTGGTACTGGGAATTGAACCTGGGGGTGCTCTACCACTGAGCTCCATCCCATCTTCCTGTATTTTAAAAAATGTTTGAGACCAGGTATGGCTCAATTGTCCAGCTTAACTCAAACTTGCAATACTCCTGCCTCAGCCACCCAAGTAGGTGGAATTACCAGTGTGCACCACCATGCCCTGCTAGATCAATAATCTTACAATGAATTAAAAATTATTGGAAAAAGAAAATGAATTGTTATAACCTAGCAATTCTACTTTTTTGTATTTACCATAAAATAGAGATATGATATACACCATGGGATATTACTCAACCATAAAGAAAAATGAAATTATGGAATTTGCTGGTAATTGGATGGAACTAGAGATTAACATGCTAAGTGAAATAAGCCAATCCCTAAAATCCAAAGGCCAAATGCTCTCTCTGATATGCAGATGATAACACACAAAAAGGGGAGATGGAATGTAGAAGTTCATTGGTTTAGACAATGAAGGAAATTAAGGGAAGGGAGAGGGAATGGGAATAAGAAAGACAATAGAATGAATCAGACACAATATTTACAAAACACAGCCAGTGTAACTCCACATCATGTACAACCACAAGAATGTGAAGTTATACTCCATGTATGTATAATATGTCAAAATACACTCTATAGTCATGTACATCTAAAAAGAACATATAAAAAGGGGGAAGAAACAGAGATATGACTATTTAAACATCAGATTAAAACATAAGATTAGATTTACTAACACAATTTTAATGGTAAAATATACAGATATCATTTGAATATGCAAAACTATGAGACCAACCATCAAAAATGACACAGAAAATTATTGCATTATCTGAAAACAGTTAAGTGACCACATACTATGTACAAGATGACCTAAACTTCATGACTATAGAGCATCAAGAGTTTCCAGTAGCAGATAGTAATTGAGGCACTCAACCCCCAAAACTCAGCCACAATTACATAGAATAGAGACCGCCTCTCAAACTCTGCCCAGCCTTACATCATCAGACTGAAGCAGGCTGGAGTGAATATCTTTGGAAAGGGGAGAACATAGTGAGTGAAGAGGTTAGAGACACACAGGCAGCCCTGTGTCGGGAACCTGCGGGTGAGAAGACAAATCCCCAAATCCCCAGTGTTCTCCAGACCCAACAGAAACCCTATAAAAATTGTGTACCCATGTTCAGACAGAGAAACCCAGGTGCAAAGGGAATAGGTTACTAAGATACGAAAACAGGAGTGGGGAATTGAACTCTGATAATTTGACTCAAGAGCCTGAAATCTTAACCACATGCCAATTAGCTTCTGCATGAATAAATAGTAAAGGGAGATTAACACACGGAGATGCACACAAAATTTCATGATACCCACTAGAGGAAGAAAATATTAGTAATGGTATATACAACTTTACTAGGTCTAGCATGCTCCCTTAATTCCTCCTCCCCCTTTATATCATGTTAAAAGGCACCTGAATTTCCTAAGGGTCAAATGGAGTGATGTAGAACACACTGAATTCTGTGGGAAATAGGATTACTATTTACTACAAGTTCCACTAAATCTTACTCACTGCTAGTAGTACAGAGAGATGCAACTGGTTTGAAATAAAATGTGGCATTCTCTGTTGATTTTGAAGATACATAGCACTTTCATTCCTGGGGAAAATTTTTCTTTCTTTTTTTTTTTTTTTTTAAGCAAGCAGGAAGTAGGTTTATTGTAAAAGAGACAGAGATACAAATAGACTTCTATGAAAAGAAGGGACCCCAGATCTGGGAATCCCCTGGGGAAATTTTTAACAGCGTTGATTGTTAAAGCCAAGAGAGACAAACTGTAAAATGGGCAAATAATTAATGGTTTGTTCATGTAGCGGTATGTAATACAACTGCGAAAAATGAACTAGACATAAAAATGCCCATGAATCTCAGCCACTTACAGAAGAACATACAGGATCTGATTCAATGCTCTAAAGTATAAAATGTGTAAGAAATTAAATAACATGTGGTTTATTGACACAAAACTTAATAGCAGAGTGATAACCCAGAAAATTCAGTAGGCCCTTTAGCGGGGTGGAAAGAAAATGAGGTGGGCGGGCTCTCCAAGCTTCTAAAGTACTGACACGATTCTATTTCATAAAATAGGTGGGCAGTACATATCTACTTGACAGGCTGTCACAGCTCCACATCTTACAAATGTACTCATCGGTGGTATTATTTTGTGTAGCCGTATAGTTTTCAACAAATTTAGGAAGTCAAATGTTCTCTGGGAAGGAGGATTTTTTTTTAAATATTGGTAATTTGGCACACCGTTCAGCACTTTTGCCACTGTCTTGAAGGTTTCCATTTTTAAAATCGATTTTCCAAAACTGAGGAATATTTTTACATTATTCTCTGCATCTCTTAATATATTTGAAGCTAGTTATTCTTTTAAAAAAATTTTTTTGTAGTAGTATATGGACAGTATGCTTTTATTTTATTTATTTTTAATCCAGTGCTAAGGATCCAACCCAGTGCCTCAGGTGTGCTAGGCAAATACTCTGCCACTGAGTTATAGCCCCAGCCCTACAGCGAGTTATTCTTGTTCTGGGTTACTTATGCTAGCCTAAAAAGTTAAAAAATGAAGTCTCAAAAATTATTCTGGTATTTCTTTTATTAATGTCATTTATTTTGGTCATTTGTTATAAAAGCAATGGAAATCATTAGTGAAAAAAATCAGAAAATGTAGTCAAAGTAAATAAAAAAAAGACAACAACACTAAACATCCCACCATCCAAAGTGTAAAAATCTTTTCAGATGATTTTTACTGCTGTTTGAGTTAATATAATTGTGGAGAAGTGCCAGGGAATGAAAGCTATCAAATTATGCTATGTCCATGTACAAATATACTACAATGATTTCTGTTTATATAAATCATTATAGTGCACTAATTTAAATAATAACAAAAATGATGATGATGATAATAGAAAGGAAATTAATAAAGCAAGTGGATCAGGGAAGGGGGAGGGAAGGGAAAGTTTCTCAGGAATGAGACTGATCAAATTATGTTATGTGAATGTACAAATACATCATAATAAATACAACCATTATGTAAATTATATTGCACCAATAAAAAATAAATATATATGGGCTGGGGTTGTGTCTCAGCTGTCGAGCACTCACCTGGCACGTACAAGGCCCTGGGTTCAATCCTCAGCACCATATAAAAATAAATAAAAATAAAGGTATTGTGTCCAACTACAACTAAAAAATAAATATTTAAATAAATATATAATAAAGCACTACATATATAAAAAAAACATATATACATATAATTATGGGAAGAGTGGTTATTTTTGTAATGCATGTTCTACCAGCTGCCATAATTTATTTAGTCAACCTAAATAAAAAGGAAGAAAACTTTTAAATCCACCCCCTCTTTTTTTCTCTGTATCCTAACAGATTTATAAAATAATTCAGTTGGTTCCCCAAGTCAGGAAAAAAAATAGAGCCTGGCTAGAGAATAGTTTTGTTAAAAGTGTCAACTCCAATCAATTACTGATTTGGTTGCATGAGCTCTGTTTGGAGGCACTCTATGAAAAGGTACCTGAGCTGTGACTTCTCGGTGGTATGGAGGTCTCAGGAGACAGAAACTGTGTGGGAACACTCAAGAATTTCCCCCGGTGTCTACCATCCCAGTCCCCAGGGCCTCTGCTTAGGTGTGACATTCCTCTGATACCTCTTGCTCTCCGGCTGGTGCTCTAGGATGCTCACTACCATAGTCTGCACTACTTTTTTGCCTCTGTCCTTCGTAGCCTATTTTGAAAGGTACCTCTATTCCTCTGATCAATGGAGAAAGCTTGTATAACTTGAGATCTTTAAGGCACCAAGCTTGCCTGGAAGTGGAAAAACTTACCCTTAAAATACCATAATGGATGCCAGGAAATCTGCAATGGACAGTAGCATTTGAAATTTTAATGACTTAATTGGCATACTGTGCATTGCATCCTATCAAGAATTCCCTAGGAAGAACGTGGAAAAAGAAAGCAGCTGGGCCCCCATTCAGTGCTCATGCAGGTGACTATAGATGTTCATTTTTATGTCAGTTCTATGATGGCGAGAAGAGGAAAGCAAACTGAAAAGAAATTACAGAGTATGGAATTGGATCAGCATCTTGCATACTAAATCACAATAAAATAGGAGGCATCGCATCAGACATGTGCATTTTTATAAACTCTCCCAGTTACTACAAGCCCAAATGTAAATTATAAAGTGTTTCAATAGAATAGATTTGGGCTCTAGGAAGGCTCCATTACCAAAAGAAAGGTTCCTGAAACAATTTAAACTTTGTTTGAAATTATTTACCTAACTCTGATCCATCCACCTTGTTACCACAGGCTCCAAAGATTCTCCTTAATTAATTGCCCAAGCCTTCTCATGTGTGCTTCAAGAGGGCAACTTGGTACAGTAGCAAGAGCAGGAACTTTAAAATTTCTATACATCTTTAATTCTTGGTTGTTACATGCACTAGCTACTTGGCCTTGGGCACGTGACTTGGCCACTCTGATTCTTGTCTGTAAAATAAAGACATAATAATGCCTACCTTGCAGGAATGCTGTGAGGAGAAACAGGATGATAACATGTGAATACCACCTTGCAAACTGGCAAGCTGGTGGCCTGAGTTTAAGGAATGCCAGCCATGCCACTTTTGCCAGGGAAATAATAATCTAAGATTTCATACGTGAATGGCTAGTTATTTCCACTTCAAAAGTTTCTCTGGAATTTTGAGGCTATTTTCCCACAGTCTCCTTTTCCAGCTTTAGGACACATTTTAAATTCATTCCTTTACAAGACTGCCTCTACATATTTCGTAATCCTCTGGCCCGTTAGGTCTTCCACACGGTATGATCACAATAGGAGCAGTGAGCACTGATCTGGGACACACCACGGCTTGTCCACACAGAGTCAGAACTGAAGCCAACCGAGGAGCTGGGACTATGCAAAGTGTTAGTGGTCATTAAAGCAGAAGTAGTTGAGGCTTGGAGGAAATGTTCATTTCTAGGGCATTGGGACAGGTGAGCTAGGCAGAGACTGAAATGGCCCTTCAGGGACCAAAAAAAAGGAAAAAAAAAAGAAAACATTTTTCAACCTTAAATCTATCACCTGCTTCTGATCTGGGTAACCCTCAGACTGAAACAACTCAGAGGCACAGAAAATCTTGGAGCGTCAGAAAGAAGATCGAGATAGGAGAAGTAGGAAGTCTTTAGGCTTCTCTTTTCATCCTACAAGAGGAATCCCTAAAACTTCAGGAGACAGAAAAGTCAGAAATTCTTCCTCAATCTCAGACAAACCACTGTACTATCAATGGGAAGCCTCTAAGGTGTGACAGTCTTTAATGGCCACTGTTCCAATATATTACAGTGTAAGGCAGACACCCACCCTCACTTAGAATGAAGCCCTTTATATTTTATGAAGTCCTTTTGCATACATACTTTATGTCATTTTAATAACCAAATTAGGCAAGTGATATCTCCTCAAATTTAATAAGTCAGAAAGTAAAGGCTTCTAATTCCACAGAGAATTCTTTTCCACTGGGCCATAGCTACTTCATTCCACTCCTTATTCATTCCAATCACCTGACCTCTTGGACTGCATCTCAAAACCATCATCTTCAGAAAACACCCACCACAAATAGATATACAACTGGACACAGCAAACCATTTTAGAGTTTTGATGGGCATATAGAAATAGTTCACACAAGAGACAATACAAATAAACATGAACTTGGAACCAGAATGCTTGGGTTCAAATCCTCATTTCTCCACTTAGCTAAGTAACTGTGGCAAGGCACCTTCCTTCTATATTTAAGTTACTTTATCTTTCAGATGGAGATATTAGTATCCAAATCACAAAGTTGTTGAGAAGAACCACATAAGTTAATGTGTATAGAATACTTAGATAATGCTTGTTGTTTGGCATAAACTACGAGTGTAAGTTAGCTTATATTACTAAATTGGCAAACCAACTTTCTTTTTTTTTATTCTTATGTTTTTTATTAGTGCATTATAATTAAAGATAATGGTCGGGTTTGTAGAGATATGCTCATAAGAGCCCATAAGTGCTCCATTCATTCCTGAGTTTCGACACTTTTTTTACCCTTCTCCCTCTCCCTAACCTCTTTCCTCTACTGGTTTCCCTTCTACTTATTTTTTAATTGATGCATTATAAACTAACATAAAAATGGGATTCATTGTGACATAGTCAAACATGCACAAAGCATGGTTTTGGCAAATCAGCTTTCTCACTCAAGGATTGCAGGCGCTGCAACAAAGGAGAAATAGAAATACCCACTCCATTCTGAAGTAGTGTTTTATTCACAGCAGGGATCACTGTCATTTTTCTCATTTTGTAGATTTTCAGACAATTTATGAAAATACATTTTTTAAAAAAAATCTCTATGGTATAGCTCATACTTGAAGCAGAATAAGCAATTTCAGCTTCCTTAAGCCGATCATCTATTGCTAGCTCATAGTTAAGACCTTTCACACACCCCCAAATAATAATTTAAATCTCTTAAACTCCTCAGCACAGGTGTCCAAGTCCTTCTGAAGCAGAATTCTCTCACATTGAACCTTCATCTTAACACAGAAAAGATCAACCTCTAAGAGGCATACAATCTACCAATTATATGCCCACCTTTCTTCATATCGAATGTCTATCAAATGCCAGGCACAGTCCTGGCCTTGAGGAATAACATGTTAAACTGTACAGACACAGTCCCTTCTATCATAGAACTCAAAAATTGTGAGAATCGTGTGCTTTTCAATACAGTAACTACTGACCGCATGTGACTATTTGAATGTCAAACTCATTAAAATTAAATGAAAATGAAAAATTTTCCTCATTCCTACAATCCACATTTCCAGTGATTGACTGCTATAAGTTCCTAGTTACTCCTGTACTGGACAGTACAGAGAAGGGAATAGCTCTAACCGTGTAGAAATTTCTCTCGGTTGTTGCTGATCTAGAGGAAGCCAAAAGTAAATAAACAGGCGACGAGAGCATGGCATGCGCATTAGCTTTCTATTACTGTAACAAAATGTCTCAGATGATCACATTATACGACGGAAAGTTTTATTTTGGCTTACGGTTTTGGAGGTTTCAGTCCACTGATTTGGGCCTGTGGCAGCAAATTATATCATAGCAGGAACATGTGGCAGCGTGAGCCTGTTGGCTTCACGGCGGCTAGGAGGAAAAGAGGGAGGAAGAAGCAGTGGTACCAATATCACTTACAAGGGCACACCCCTAGTGACCCAACTTCCTTCCACTTCCACACCCCCAGCCCTTAAAGGTTCTACCACTTCGCAACAGGGCCACAGGCTGGTGACCAAGCCCTTCATACATGGATTTCTGGGATAACGCTCATCCCAGCCACAGCAGTGTGAATACGATTTGATGCAGAAACACAGGAGGCTAAGAGAAAAAACCTCTAATGCAGACTCAAGAGGCAGAGGGGGATAGGGGAAAATTTCTTAGTGATATTGAAACCAAGACATAAAACGGCAACTTCCCTGTTGCCAAAGTTGCGCAAGCCGTTTTTCAGAATGCAGGCATAGAACTCTAGGCCCTGATCTAAAATGACCTTGAGTGCCTGGTGGAACCAAAAGTTCCTGAGGTGGAGAACCTGGGGAATGAGAACAGGACCTCGAGGAATAAGAGTGGAGGTGAGGGTTGCTGTCAGGAGTTGCAAGACAAACCAGAATCACTCACAAGTTCTGCCTGCACAGGCACACCGGGTGTGGACTGTTGTACCCAGACTCCCGGTTACATTCAATGAGCCTTCTATTTCCTCTTACTCTGGGAGCTTAAATTCCTTTGCCATTAGTCAAGTGGGAAGACAGATTGGAGCATGCCTCCTATCTCCTTGTGAGTAGACCTTTTCATAATTGCTGCATAATAATTATACAAAAGAGTGTGATTCATTGTGATACATTCATATAAGCGCATAACACAGTTTAGTTTATTTCATTCCCTAGTACTTTCCCTTTCTCCTCCTCCCTCCCCTCATTCTCTTCTTCTCCTCTATTTTATTTTTATGAAATATCATATTTTTCCCTTTTTATCTCTAGCTTCTACATCTGAGAGAAAACATACAATCCTTGATTTTCTGAATCTGGCTTATTTCATTTAACATGATGTTCTCCCATTCCACCCATTCAACAGCAAATGGCATGATTTTATTCTTTTCCATGGCTGAATGAAACTCCATTGTATATAAATACCACAATTTCTTAATCCATTCACCTGTGCTGGGCACCTGGGTCGGTTCCATAACTTGGTTACTGGAATTGTGCTGCTATAAACATTGCTATGCATGTATCACTATGGTATGATGACTTTAGTTCTTTTAGATAAACACTGAGGAACGGTATTGTTGTAGGGCAGGTCGCTCAGAAAATACATCAACTCCCAGTTACATCCAAATTGAAGTCTTTATTTATGTGGCTGGTTGGAGACTGCCCCCAACAGGACGCTTAACTGACTCTGCAAGGAACAGCCTCAGCCTGAGCATTTTAGGATATTTAAAGGCAAAAACCATATCTGGCCTGACATTGCTGCAAGCAAGCAGGCACAGAAGCTAAATTGGGCAGTTAACGGGACAATGCAGTGGGTACCTTGGTATTTCCCACGGGACTTTCCAGGTTGGCACAGCAGCAAGCAAGCAGAACGGAAGTGGGTCAAAATGACCTTAGTTCAGTACAGGTTAGAGAATGGTTACTAACGTCTACACAATCAATCTCTGACATGGTACATTGCCCAAGAAAAATGGAAACCAAAGAGAACAATTTCACATTATGTACGAATTGCTATTTTGTGTTGCCAAGTTTGTATGTTGTGCTAGGTAACTATTAATGGGCACAGAGGTGGGGCTTTCCCACAGGAGAAGCATTTCTTACATGATATGGAGTCTCAGGGTAAAATGGAGTCTGTTTGGTCATTGCCTGTATAGCCGGCCCATAACAGTATAATTGGGTCATATATTGGTTCCATTCCTAGTCTTTAGAACTTCCACACTGATCTCCGCAGTGGTTATACTAATTTACAATTCCTCAAACACTGCTTAAATGTTCTTTTTCCCCAACATCCTCACCAACATTTATTATTTGTATTCTTGATGTTTGCCATTCTAACTAGAGGTAAACCTTTAATACAGCTCTTTATTTTGGCAACAACCCAGTGCCATAGTATTGGCTTTCATGTGAGTCAGGCAGTGAGCCCTGACTCAGTATTGGTAGCCTAACCTGAGACTTGAGACTTGTCTAATAAACATCTTCTGAGCACTTACAAGGTACCACCTGCCATGTACCACGTCCAGGAAACACAGAAGAGTGATATAAGCAAGAGTCTCCTACAGGCTCTTCTTCATAGAGCCTCAACAGAGGAGGACAATAAGCATGCTCTCTCAAGATGATTTGTGGTTAAGGTCAGTGCTACGGAGGGAAAGAATAGGTGACAGAGAGAGAGACTGCTTCGGCTAGCTTACCGAAGTAAGTCAGAACTCAGTTGAATTCGGGAATCATAAATAAAAAACGACAGGAGCTTCGTGGATTTGTGATTTTCCCCATCAGTGCTCAGTAACCCTGGAGAAGGTTCAAAACAGGCAGAGAGTCAAAGTCCTGCAACAGAAGCATGGTTGAACCATGGAATTCAAGACGCAGGGAAGGGTCGTTGAAGTTCTGGACCATGAAATCCAAGTGCAACAGTAAAGCAGTGAAGGCAGGTTGGGCTAAAGTACACCAAGAAAATGGAAAAGTCAAACTGCACATCTCAATGAGGCAGGAGAAAAAGGGCAGAGACCACTGGGGAACAGAACTGGAGGGAGAGATGGAGAAGCAGGTAGGATATGGTCAGAGCAAAATGTTCAAATCTTATTGTTCACATTAAAAAAAAAAAAATTCCTGAAAGTAGCTATAGCACCAGGTGGACAAAATGTTCTAGTAGGAAAAGACCAGGTAGATGAAAACCCCAGGAGCCAGGCTCTGACTCATGCCATGATGCACAATTTGGAACACTTCCCACAGGTTGTCACAGACCTGCTTGACTGTTGTTTTTCCTCATAGAGAATACCAGACCCATCATGCCACTCCGTGCCCGATTCTAGAGGTAGCTTCTCTCTCTTTTTTTTTTTTTTTAGGTCACCTGCTTGAACTGAGTGTAGGACCACAACCACACCTGTCTGTTGTCTGCTTGGATTAGCAGCAAGTCCCAGATTCCCTGGCTGGAACGTGCTCCTTGACCCTCTGGGCAGAGAGCTTTCTACAGCTCTGGCAGCTCTTCTGCAAGAGAAGAACAACTCTTTCCAGAACCTTCCCCTCTTCAGCTATCTCACAGATCTCGCCTCTCTTCTCATTTGCTCTTCAATAGCCTCTCTACAGAAGAGATTTGAAGCATTAAAAGAAATTGTAGGTGTAGTTTTCTCCTTTCAATTTCTTACAAATCATTCTCTCTCCCAAATTTGCCCACACCAACAAAAGGAGGATGTGAGAGGATTTCAAAAATAATTGCAGAAGCTATTTTGGAACCTCATTAAGCAATGAGGGCTGGCATAAAATCTGTTCTGGCTACTATTCCCCCCCAGGATTGGTAACATATAGCTCTTTTCTCATCTTGAATTTTTTTTTTTTTTTTTTTTTTTTTTTTTTTTTTAAGCAGAGCTAAGGGGAAACCCTACCTGTTTTGTTTTGCAAAGATTTTCACCTTTCTCCAAGTCTCCAAGTAGGGGTTAGTATCCCTGTGGGTTCCGGTATTTAAATGTTAATGCTGCCTTGGGAGGATGAAGTGCCAATATTATTGTCTGCCTGTCAGGTGATCTGAAAAACTCATGCAGAGAGGATAGAAAGAGACTATTCCAGCATAGGGCAACCAAGGCAGAGCCACAGTGACAAGAACAACTGGAGCAATACAGCACCTTACAGGCATGGACTCCACCGGGACACTACGGCCACACTGCCCACGACTGTGGCCATCGCCCGACATGGCTCCCGTGTAGAACTGAATGTGCAACTGAAGGGTTGACTATGACATTGTATTTAGTTCAAAATTAAAAGACATAGTTCATTCACTGGAAAATAAATATGATTGAAATGATGAATATATAAACCTACTTCTTTAGCTGTAAATTTTGTGAAATGTAAACACAGATTAAATGTTTCTGATTAAATTTCATCATCAGAACCGAGACTAAAATATACAACATGTTTTGAAGATTCAGCCCCCCCAAAAATGTAAAATGCATTATTAATAATTTTGGAGTGATTGCATGTTGAAGTGATAACATTCTAGGTACAGAGTGTAATCATTCATTCAACAAATATATATGTGCTCACAATATGTTTCTGTTGAATCGTACTTTTCCAGAGCATGAACTACATGGGTTCACAATCTCGACCAATTTCTAGCTATGGAATAAGCTGAAATATATATTCTTGGCCTGTTATTTTTAAAAAAAAATGCCTAATAGTATCTACTCTATAGAATTAATGTGAGGCTATAAGTGAGTTACGACTAATGCATATAATTAAAGAATAATCCACTGAACCTAGTGCACTCCTTATATGCTACTATTACATAAACATTCTGTTTATCGTTGTCATGGTGAGGGGACAGCAAGATGCTAGAAGAGAAAATGATACGTCAGAAAGAAAGAACTTCTCAGTCTGGGTGTGGTGGCTTATGCCTGTAATCCCAGTGGTTATGGAGGCCGAGGCAGGAGAGTCGTGAGTTCAAAGCCAGCCTCAGCAACTTAGTGAGACCTGTCTCTAAATAAAATATAGGGCCGAGGGGCAGGGCTGGGGATGTAGCTCAGTGGTTAAGCACCTCTGGGCTCAAAGCCCAGTACCAAAAACAAAACACAAACAAAAACCCTTCTCTTTTTTATGGAAGGTTCGTACCAAACACCCACTTGGGTCTGAATGAAAAATACCTAAACCTTGCTCCCAGGGTGGCCCTCGTATATGAGGACTCCAATGACATCTTCTCACATTCTGTGGGTCAAAAAGCTCTCTGTCATGTCCATACTTCTTACAAGAGTCCAAAGGCACAGCTAATGAAGAAGTACCCCAATTTAATTTAGAAAGGAGCATTAATAAAGATGCAGCACTGAGCCAGAAGTGTGAAGTCGTTCTGCCACTGAAGGTCATCAGTATCCTGGGGCTCTGTTTCCCCAACAATTAAACAGGAATCTCAGAAGGTGCTATCAGGAGGATTAAATAAGGTAGTGGGACAGAGAGAGCTCTGCAAACTGCACAGCACCCTGCCAATGGCAATGCCTTCTACTTTTAGAAGCATTGTAGGAATTGCTTTCCTCCCAGACAAAACATGCTGTTGTTTCTGTGGGATTTTATAGTTTAAGTCAAATTATTCCATCTTTATATCAGTCCAAATTTCCTCCAAATTGTTCTGCTATTGTTTGGATATGAGATATCCCCCAAAAGCTCTTGTGATAATACAGGAGGTGCAATGATTAGATTTTGAGAGCTGGAACTTCATTGGTAAACGGATCCATTTAATGGATAATTAATTTGAATAAACAAATTGGGTGGTAACTAGGGCAGGTAAGGAATGAATGGCTGGAGGAAGTCACTGGGGGTGTAATCTTGAGGTTTATATTCTACCCTGGCTCCTTGGGAACTCGCTCTCTGTTCCCGGCTGCCGTGAGCTGTGTGGCTTTTCCCCACCATTCCCTTTCACTGTGATGTTCTGCCTCATGTTAGACTCGGAGCAATGGCATCACTAATCATGGACTGAACCTCTGAAACCATGAGCCGCAATAAACATTTCCTTCTCTATGCTGTTCTTTTCGGGTATTTTGACTACAGCATTGAAAATCTAATACATGGTCTTATAATAAAATATTGAAATCCTATGCTATAACATTTCTGGTACTCCTTTAGAAAATAAAAATGCAAAAGATATCCACTCACTTGAAGGATAAACTAGTAAAATTACTATAGGCTATTAACATTTCAGCTCTTTATACCTAGCCAGGCACTTGGAAAGTCTTTGTGGAAGTGGGTCAAATATTATGTAAATTTTCACTTGTTCTTATACTCATTCATTCAACAAATATATATGGCCAAGGAGATTACTAAAATAAGGGAGATTAGGATGTAAGGGGAAGTGGATGACTTGACTTAAATTAGGTAGTCAGACTGTGCTTCATTGAGAAGGTCACGTTTAAGCAAAGATGTGAAGGATCTGATTAGGTAGGTATCTGGAAAGAGCATTACAGAAATACAAAACAACTTACATGAAAAATCCAAGCAGCAGCACACCCAAGAGATCAAGGAACCATAGAGAACCTGCTGTGGTTGCAGAAGAGTAAGAGTAAGACCTTGTCTGGCTTCCGGCTTTAACTCTGAAGCAAACGAGAAGTCACACCTAGTCAATCTGCATTCAGAAACTGTCAAGTGGCCAGACAGAAAAATCCTTAAGAAAGGGTTTTATGCAAGAAAGCAGTGTGCTGTATGGGTGAAAGTGAGTAGACTTTAAATTTTATTTTAAGTTATTAAATACTTGATAGTTCCTCCAATCTGGATTCCAAAAGCCTCTACTTTTCCTTCCAAACAGATGGCAGGTTTACTCAACATATGGGTGGAACCGACCACATATGACACATTTGGTCAACTTGCTGGCTCGTGAAATCAAGGAGGGATGAACCAGTAGCAACATCCAAGAAGAGAATACCCTTCAGTTCTTCAGAAGAGGAACAGGGGGAGTGACCATGGATCTTTAATTGAGGCAAAATATATACCACATAAAATTTATATATCACATAATATTATTTTAGCCATTGGCAGCACTAAGCATGACAAATTCATAATTCTGTGTGTTCACCATTACTGTTTATTCCCAAAATGTCTCATCACTACCAACTCCCTTGCATTTTAAAGTTCATTCTGACCCTTACCTTACCTCTCCCTTACACTTACCCAGTATGGTCCATGAGGACCACATGGCTGACAAACTTCAGATCTGGATTCCGTGGCACCTCAGTGTCACCAAATACAACTCCACTTTCTTTTTTTAAAACCTCCCATATGATCTCAATGTGCCCAGTTTACAAGCAAACACAAAGAGAGAAAGATAAAACAAAGCAGTTCCTATATTCCCCATGCTTTCTGATAAATAGTAATACCACGTAACACAGTACTAACCAAGCAAGTTGGCAGGGTGGGTCTTACAGGAAACTTTGTGAAAGATGGGGTGGAGGCACCAAAGTCATCCTTCATCTACATTTTTGCATATCTACTTCTACTGCCTTGAAGAGAAGGTGAGAATAGCATTGAGAAAGCCATTTATGGTCCTGGGCTGTAAAGCACACACCAAGCATTACTGAGTAGATAGAAGTATCTATTCCAGGTCTGAAAAATTTTGCAAAGCTATTGTACTAAGCCTGGGTGTTTTACATGTAAGAAAAATGAAACATTAGATCAAATGACTGTTTAAGCCAATGCTTTTGCTGTTGCTTCCTGTTCACTCAAGTCTGTTACTGTCTGCCGCGGGCCACCTTCAGCCTTGGTTCTCCCCAACCCGCCTCTTCTCCCTGTCACACTCGCCCACACCAGCAGGAAGAACAGCTTTGCCTTTGAACTCTAGTTGTCAGTCAGGTTCCTCCCACCTCTAGGAAGCTCCTTAGCCCTTTTCTTTCTGGAAAGTGTTACATCCTCTGGAATCGGTTAGGAAGCTGCAGAAAGTTATGCTTTTTGTGGTGAAAGGAAATACCAACAAAAATTCTTCCTACTGAGGATTGAGCCATCTCCTCCCTTAGACTTCAGAAGAAAGATGAGATACATGAAAGACAATGCAGAAAAGCAACAAAGTGTCATGCATAAGTAAGTACCCACTTTGTTTGATGGTTGTCCCTTTAACCAGATGCCCACAAAGTACTTTTCTTTAGCAGCCAAATATCTTTTAGGCATAAAAATCCCAAATACCGGGCTGGGGATGTGGCTTAAGCAGTGACACACTCGCCTGGCATGCGCGGGGCACTGGGTTTGATCCTCAGCACCACATAGAAAATAGAATGAAGATGTTGTGTCCACCGAAAACTGAAGGATAAATATTTTTTTAAAAATTCCCTCTCTCTCTCTCTCTCTCTCTCTCTCTCTCTCTCTCTCTCTCTCTCTCTCTTCTCTCTCTCCATCTCTCTTTAAAAAAAAAATCCATAATACCTAATGCTTCTAAAAGTAAGCAAGTGCAGAGAAATCAAAGCAACACTGCTCCTCCTCCATGACAGAATAAGAGTACATTAGATGAAGCACAGATAATGCCATCAGGAAACATTACCAAAGACATTGAAATTAATTAAATTATGATAGTCATTGTTTTAGCAAAGTTAAAAACACCAAAGAGATTGCTGGGGATTCTGATAACTTGCAGGACATCCTGGAAATCAATTCATATGGCATATCAAGTCGTAATGAGTAGTTATAATTTTGACATGATAATTGCACTCAAGGGATGTAGCTTGTGAAATAGAGAAGATGTTCACATTACAGTTAACTATAAAGAAAACATAAAACGTCAATTTTTTCTTTTTAATATTATATCAAATATATTTAATATTATATTATTTTTTCTATTTAATATTTATATTTGATCTATCCTAATTTTTTCTTTTTTTTATTTATGATAGAAAAATTAAAAGAGTCCAAATTCAATAAATAGTAAAGACAACTTGCTAGATTCCTTACGAAGCACTGAGATCCAGTTCAGAAAGGGCAAATAAACTCCATGCTTGAATGGGACTTAGAGTCTAGTGGAAAAAACAAATAAAAATAAAGGTTAAATGGTGATAACATCAATGAGAAAAGAAAGACAGGGAAAGTAACTAAGATATAAATGATGGAGTCTGGAATCGAATTTAGGTCATTTGAACTGATTATTTTCTTAATGTTTTTCCAACTTGCCTCAAACTGACCTCCAAAGACTTAAGAAATGCACCAAGATCTACTACTCCAAATTGTCCGTGGGGTGGGGAAAATTGCTATGTAGGAGTTATGAAGAGGAGAGTGCTTCAAATACTTGTCCAAGAGGGCAGGTAACTTTGCTAAGCCATGGGACCTACCTGTCACTGACCAGCTTCTAGGACAAAGGTCAACATAGAGCCTGGGACCCTCCCTTCAGCCTCTTCTCTGATCTCTGAGCAGGTGGCTCAGACTAAGACCATGAACCTACTTTTACACAAACCCTATCTCTATCTCAGGAGCTATTCTATGGCTTCTTACTGTGAGATCAAGAATCTGAGCTGCCACCAAACTTGGGTGTATAGCCATATGTTTATGTTTATATTAGAAGCACCATTTGTGCACAAAAGGCTCAAATTCTTTGTTCGCTTAGTCCTTCTCACTGTGCCCTTACTATATACCAACTCTGTTATTCTCAAAGTGCCATTTTTTTAAACTATGCATATTCCCATAGTTTTTAATGTAGCCCAGCTACTAACTTCAGATGCAGCTGTTTCCAACTTTGAAGTGAATTATCTAGGATGGCAAAGATAAATTTAAAGAGTATCTTAGAGCAATAGTCAACCTACTGCCAGACCGTGAGAAGCTGCTTGATTAAGAGTGATCTGTTACCTTGATCGACTTTGCTGCCCCAAACCTGTTCACCTAAAATCAAAAAGTTAAAAGGACACCGTGTCTCTCCCCCAATTCCTGCCCCTCCAGATTAGAGAAATGGATCCTGTACCAAGCAGAATACTCTGGTAAAGCCCTTCACCAAATAAATATTGCTTTTTCCATGGAGAAAGCATCATCTGTTCACATTGGTCCTTCTTTTTACACAGGTTCAGAAATTGTAGCACCTAGAACGCATTGAGAAGAGTTGGGGGTTGGGAGGGTGACGGACCCTTGGGGTCACACTCCGTTCCCACCTAGGGAACCAGAGGTCCTCACCATAAAGTGTTCCGGCAGTGAGAGAGGCAGGTAGAATTTTGACAGCAACTCTCACTGGGGATGGTTCTCTTGTAATCTGGTAGTTAGCATCTACAATAAACAGCAGGACAAGGCTCAGCCCAGTTAGCAACAAAGTCACGCTCCTTAAACATGAGCTCACAACAGTCACCGCAGTGAGATCAGGTACAACTGGGCACGTTACTCTGCTCCTCGATGTCAGGTTGGACTGATGATCATTCTAATAGAAAAGTAGGCAGAAAATGAGGCCAAGGACAGCCCAGATCTCTCTGGAAGATGCTGGCTAGGTAGAGAATTCTCCTTTTTTGAAGAGGCCAAAACAACCTGGCATGGGGCCTAATAAGATGCATTTCAGAATAAAGCAAAAGAGACCTTGCTGTGTTTGGGAGCTAGATACAGGTGTTCCTTGTACAACACTGTGAAGGTACTAACCACCACAGAATTGTTCAGTCTGAAGTGGTTAGTTTTGTTATATGTAAAGAATATCTTAGAGTACTAGTTAACCTATTGCCAGACTGTGAAAAGCTACTTGATTAAGAGTAATCTGTTACCTTGATCAACTTTGCTCAGGCTAAGACCATGATCCTACTTCTACATAAACCCTATCTCTATCTCTGAAATAGAAAAAAAAAAAAAATGTAATGTGTGTGTACCTCAGTTGGAAATGGAAAACTTGCTCCTAAACATTGACTTAAAAAGTGCTACACCTGGAAGCAATTCTCTGGCTTTAAAAAAATAACATGTCCCCACAAAATTCATGACATAAGATATATCTCTATATGTGTGTGTGAGTATTTACATATATATAAATTATATATGTATAGTATGTTAATGCAAGTATGAATATGTCACAATGAATCCTACTATTATAATTATAATGCACCAATAAAGATCATTTAAAAAGATTACTACTAATATATTTTCAAAACAGGAAATCAAACATAGAAAAAGAAATATAATATAAAAATAAACAAGATATTAACACAAAATCCAAATGTAACAATTAACCCAGTACATGTAAACTAAACTCACAAGTTAAAACAGACTGTCAGACTCCATTAAAACGCATTGCAGTTTTTGTGCTATTTATGAAAGATAGACCTAAAGCATAAAAATACTGAAGAGCTAAAAAGGAAAAAATGTGAAGATATATTATATCAGTCAGATGATAACTGCAAACAGCTAGCACAGCTATATTAATATTAGTCAGAGAAGACTTTAAGACAAATAGCATCATTAAGGACAGAGTTGCTATACAATGATTAAATGTTAAAGTCACCAAAGCAAAATAACAATTCTAAACATGTATGCACCTCATTAAATAGACTCAACAGATATAAATAAAAATAGATGGACCTCCATGAACAATTTGACAAATCTGCTATGATAGTGAAGAAACTATAGAACACTTATTTCAATAACTTATGATTCAAGCAGCTAAAAAAAATGTAGCAAAAACATAGTGAAGTTGAACAACACAATTATCGACTCTGACCAAACGGAATACTTAAAAAATATTTTTAATATATTCAATAGGTATAGAAAAGATACCTCAACAAACTTCATGGAACATTCAGCTAAGAATCTAATTTGTTCTCTTAACCTTAGGAAATTTAGCTATGGCTACAGGAATCGTGGGGTCCAATGTTGAATGAACTGAAATATATTTTCTGACATAATCAATTGAAGGAAATATAAATTAAAATATGTAATAGAAAAAATGCAAAAGCCATAGCTAAGTTTTGAAATGAAATTTTACCTACTACGTTTTTTTTAAACTACAAGAATATTGTACAATAGAGCTTTGTACTGTGATGTTTTTAACTTAATGTTATATCATAGGTATTTTGTCATGCCATTATTCTTATCTTTCATCTAGAAACAGCTCTCCAGCTCCTAAGTTTCTCTCTCCTTCAGCCAGAAATCAAAAGCCCTCTTCTAAATATAAAGTCCTATCAATAAGACACCTGCAGACCAACACACCCAGAACATCAGAATTCCTTTTAGACTCGGTCTGGGTCAACCCCCTGAACAATGTATTTTCATTCCTACCGCAGCCAAATGCATTTTCTTTTGTTAAGATCTCAGTTGCAGTAAAATAAAAGATGACTTCTGTTCCTTCAATCAACTGAAGTTTAGAATCAGACTGGCTACAGCTTTCTCTCTTCTGGGATATAGTCAACAGTCTTTCCACCACAGAAATCCATAACTACTACTTCCTCCCAATTTGCTGATTAGCAACTAGAGCTACCCAGAGCTTTTTCTAGAAAAACTTCCCTTGGGCCTTACCTCTCTGCAATCTCCTCGCACAGCAGCTCGGTCCTTAAGTCAGAGTTTCAGAGATGAGTAGGCATCTTACCCAGTAGAACCATACCTCGGATAGAGCTCATCACTCACTCATTAATGGCGGGACCTGAGGAGAGGTTTTGATAAATTACAAGGAAGAAGTGCCATTGGCTACTTTTGCTTGGAAGCTTGACAGCACTTATTCAACTGAGCGCCAAACACTGGGAAAGGGCCCAGTTGTTACGGGATTTAAAGACTCCACCCCAACAAAGTTCATTGCTTTCTGTTTCCTTTTCCACATAAGCCTGAACAATTTTTCTAATAACTCGAGATCTTGGCCAAAGAGGGTATAGGGAAGTGAAAGCCAAAAGCTCTTTTTTTTTTTTTTTTTTGTATCTGTTATGTTTTAGATATGAGGTGTCCCCAAAAAATACTCATGTGTGAGACAATGCAAAATGTTCAGAGGTGATGTTATTAGATTATGAGAGTTTCAACCTAATCCGTGCTTTAATCCAATGATGTGGATCAACTGGGCATGTAGAGTGTGGCTGGAGGAGGTGGGTCCCTGGGGGCTCACCTTTGGGGTTTATATGTTGTGCCTTGTGAGTGAAGCTCCCTCTGCTGATTACTATGTCCTGAGCTGCTTTCCTCCTCCATGACCTTCCACCATGACGCTGTGCCTCACCTTGGGTCCAGAGCTATGGAGCCATCTGACTATGAACTGAACCTCTGAAACCATGAGCTAAATAAACTTTTGCTCCTCTATTTGGTTCTTGTCAGGTCTTTGGCTCCAGTAATTAAAAAAAAAAAAAGAACTGACTAAAACAATAATTCCATGTTTCAAAGGAGTTTCAGAGTAGTGGAAAAAAAGAGAATGCAGTGGTCCCCTTATTGGAAGCCTTGCTCTCCTGGATTCAGGCACCTTCAGTCAACCATTAACTTGTATCTACCCCCAGAAGATGGGCAAGTACAGTACAAGTAGAAATCCTGAGAAAGAGAACATATTCCCATAACCCTGATGACAATATATTGTTATGACTACTTTATTTTATGACTAGCTATTGTCCTCGTTAGCTTTGCAGCACTGTGACCAAAATGCCTGATAAGAACAACTAAAGGAGAAAAAATTGGCTTAGGGCTCACCGTTTCAGAGGTCTGAGTTCATAGGTGGCTGAGTTCATTGCTCTGGGCCCCAGGTGAGGCAGAAGAACTTCATGGAAGAAGGGGATGGCAGAGGAAAGTGCTCATCTCATGGCAGCCAGGAGGCAGAGAGAAAGAGAAGTGAAAAGCAACCAGAGGAAAGATGCACCCTTCCAGGGCACATCCCCAGTGACTCACCTTCTCCAGGAACACTCCACCTGCCCACAGTTACCACCCAGTTCATTCAAAGTCAGATGGACTGATGAGGTCATAGCTTTCCCAGTCCAGTCATTTCACCTCTGAATATTAATGCATCAACATAGGAGCTTTTGGGGGACACCTCATATCCAAAGCAGAACAGTTATTATGGTTAATCTATTACCATGCCTAATTCATAAGTTAAACTTTATCATAGCTGTGCAAATATAGGAGGGAAATGTAGTTTATTGAGTGTTCAGGCATACAATCAGGGGTCTTGGAAAATATCATTATGGGTAAGGAGGAATAACAATTGCATAATGGGAATTCAAGTTAAAGCTAAGAAAACATCCCAAACAGATGGTCAGTATGAGAGACTATGCTAAGTCCAAGTATCAGCCACTAGAATGCAAAAATACATGAGCATAAAGGGTTTAAAATGGAGGAGAGAAATTGAGCCTGGGAGAAGGTAGAAGCCTGGGTTAACAGAACCACAATGGCCTTGGGTTTGGTAGGAAAGGGTTCAATAAAACCAATAAAGTGACCAGTTCTGCTTAGAGAAGGCCTAAAAACCTCAAGTCTTCCAGACTGAAAGGTATTAGCCAAGTGCAGAGGCAAACACCTGTAATCCCAGTGGCCGGGGAAGCTGAGGCAATAGGACCTCGGGTCTCGAGTTCAAAGCCAGCCTCAGCAACTCAGCAAGGCCCTAAGCAACTCAATGAGACTCTGTCTCAACATAAAATGTAAAAAAGGGTTGGGGACACGGCTCAGTGGTTGAGATCCCTGGGTTCAATTTCAGTAGCAAAACACACACACACACACACAAAAAAAAAATAATAATAATAACAACAACAACAAAAACAAAAAAAAAAACAGACTCAAAGGTATTAAGTACACCTTATGAAACTGTAAAAAGTTCCCTGGATGCTGCAGGGAGAAAATTTAAAAAGGAAGAAGTATGGAAAGTTCTTTTAAAATTGCAGAAAGAGAAAGAGATAGATGAATTAAAAAAAAAAAAAAAAAGAAATTGGATTTGAATTTAAAGTTACTTTTTGGGGGACTTTCGTGACAGTCATTTCAGAAATAAATTAGAATAATGAGCAAGTGGCCAGAAAAATGGCAATAATTTGCATAGACTGTAGTTAAGAGAAATTTAGCTGTCAAGGGAAGAACACAGGTAAGCCAACACATCTTGGAAGGTTGAGTGGGTGTCAGAAAAAGAAGTTACTTTTTAAATGAAGGTGACATAAATGCATGTTTATGTGTGCTTAGACACATCAGAGAGAGTGTGTGTATCAGGTTGAAGAGTCACCAGAAATTACAGAAAGGGTAAAGGTAAGAGAAGATCAGATAAAGATCTGGGAGGCATCCAGAAAAGATGAGCTCTAAGAAAAGTCACCTTCAGTCATCCCTTCTTAGCAAAGAGAAGAAACACCCACTAAGGCAGAAGAGGTAGAAATACAGGAAATAGAACAGGTCAAGTTCAAAAACACACTTTGCATATAGATAACATCTGTTTCTAAAACTGAGAACCATTAAACTATCTGGTCAGATGCAGATTTTGCAGGTGGACCCTGTAAAATAAAGTGTGATTAATGATCTCTTTCCCTAAATCAACGGATTGTTCTTTGTATAAGGGAAAAATTATGAAGGATGCAGATGGTCAAGAGCAACAATTTAGACTCAGACCCCTGAAATAAAACAGCTCAGAAGAAGGAAAACAAATTGAGGTCATGTTCATCCTTGCTAGAATGACATTTTCAGCACAGGTTGGAATATTATATGTGTACCATCCCCCCACCTCATTCAATGTCTTCCTTCATTTTTGTTTCAAACTTTCTTATTATAAAAAATTTCAGACTTAAATTTCAAGAAATCATGAACACATATATCCTTCCCTTAGATTAAAAAGGTGAACATTTTTGCTTTAATTGCAAATATGATGTGTATGTGTTTGTATCTCTGTATAAATTTATTTCTGAACCATTTGAAACTGGGTTACATATCATATATAACACAAAATATGTCAGCAAGCATTTCCTAGACTAGGAACAATCATTTTAGCTTTGATATCTTTATCAAACCCAGAAATATCAAATATACATTGATATGATCCAATGTCCAGGCTACACATCCCAAATCCAGCAACAAATCCTTTCCTGATTGACTCTTTCAAACTAGAATCCAATCAAGGATCACGCACTGCGTGTAATTGTTTGCATCTATTGTTAATTTTTAATACAACGGAACAAACCAAATATTGCTCTTGGATCACAGTTACTTGGGCATAATATAGAGTCTTGAATAGCAGCCTTATGAAAAACAACCATATTCCTGACTTACTGTTTCTCATGGTATTATTTAACATGTACCTGTGTCTACTGTAATTGGGAATCTGAATTAAGATCTTTTGTGTGTATGTGGTATGGGGAATTGAATCCAGATGTGCCCTACCACTAAGATGCATCCCCAGACTTTTTTGTTTTTCATTTTGAGACAGAGTCTCACTGAGTTGCCCAGGCTGGCCTTGAACTTGGGATCCTCCCGCCTCAGCCTCCTAAGTGAATGAGATTACAGGCATACACCACCACACCCAGCAGAACTAAGGTCTTGATTAAACAAAGATGCAACATTTTAGGTAAGGTAGACCCAAGGCAGTGCTGTTGCTTTATATGGCATTAGATCAGCAAGCAGACAAATCAAGCCATCCACTGTCACTTTGGCATGGCTTGATGACAGTTGTCTATATCAAAGGACAATTCACTCTTGCAAAAGAGCCAATAATCTGTAGGGTGTTAGGCCTCCTCCAAACATTATAATTCATAACAGCCTTTCATCTAATGATTCCAAAACTCATTGATAATTCTGCCTGTAATCAATTATTCAGGATGACAAAATGACAGTTTCTACTGGTATTATCCCTTCCACATTTATTTAGTTGGCAATCTTTTGCAATACAACAGTTCTTTCTTTAAATGACATTGTGCAGCCAGGCATGATGGTGCACTCTTATAATTCCAGTGACTCGGGAGACTGAGGCAGGAGGATGGCAAGTTCGAGGCCAGCCTGGGCCACTTTTTGAGACCCTATCTCAAAATTTAAAAAAATTAAAGAGTCTGGGGATATAGCTCAGTAGTAAAGTGCCTCTGGGTTCAATCCCCAGCACCACACACACACACAAAAAAATACGCTATAGAAATGATAAATGTTTGAGGAGATGGAAATGCTAATTAACCTGGTATGATCATTACACACTACATATACATGTATCAAATTATTATACTATATTCCATAGATAGATATAGACATTATGTGTTGATTAAAATTTTGAAACAGGAAAATAAAGCAAGGTGGCAGTCATTTGGACTATTCACCCATATCCTGTTCTGACTTGTTTTATTTCTTTCTAAGTATATGATGAGTGAATTAGTCACCTTTTGCTTCGGGGACAAACAATCCAAAATCTTAGTGTCTCATAACAACAAACATTTCTTGCTCACAGGTCTGTGACTTTGATGGTTCAGCTGTGGCTCTGCATCAGACATTGCACGTCTCTCAAACCACAACTCTGAAAAAAGAAGCAATGGCTCCCAGGGGTCTGCTCTTTTCTTACTGGAGAGCAGAGAGTGCAAAGAGAGACTGAAGGCATTGGGATGTCAGTTGAAACCTCTTCTGGGGACCAGCATGCTGACACTTCCACCCACACTGCATTGGACAAAGCGAATCACAAAATCAGTAAAAGGGAGAAAGTGTACTTTACCCTTGGGCAAGAGCAAGGGGAAAGCTATTTCCTAAATTTGGCAAAGGTGACGTAACTTGCTTGGGCCTGTGAAACTTGAGCAGACTTGTGGTGTGTTTTCTAGCACCTTCCTTTCCCTTGCCACAGTGACCAACAGCATCCGACATTATTCTCTTGTCACGTTGCATCCCTAAGCAAGGAAGATGTGGGTCAGAAAATCCGCCAAGCTGGGTGCCATGGTGCACGTCTATAATTCCAGTGACTCAGGAGACTGAGGCAGGAGGATCCCAAATTCAAGGCCAGCCTGGGCAACTTAGTGAGACCCTATTTCAAATTTTAAAAAGGGGGATGGGGGATGCTGTGGATGTGGCTCAGTGATAGAGCACCCCTGGGTTTAAAAAAAAAGAAAGAAAGAAAAGATGATATGCCACTAAAAGGTGGTGCCACATTTAAATGTCAGAGGACATTTCCATTTAAGCAAAAGCTCAAACAAAAAGAAATGCATGTACCCCATAAAAGAAAAACCAGCAAGGACAGGTGACATTTCCTGTAATCCCTCTGGCTAGTCCTGAAATCCCTCTGGAAATTTTATGTGGTAGATCCTCTGCCTGTTTTCACTTTACAAATGGGGAAACTGAGGCAGAAAAGTTTTTTGTTTTTTGTTGTTTTTTTTTTTTTTACACTTACCCAAAGTCTTTAGAGATAGTAAGTTGCAAAGTCAGGACTCAAATCCAAGATTCTCAATTAGAATCCATTACATCATGGAGCCAGGACTCTGTCTGTGGAAAGATAAAGATTATGCAAGCCAATTGAGGTTCTATATTGCCTCTAGAAACTACTGAGGGAGTCTTCAAGCCAGTTGCGTCACTTAACCTAAATGAGTGTGGAGCAATTTTGTCGTTAAGAAGCCACAGTCTTTCTCAATACCACTTCTCCAATAACACACGGTGGCCACTGTACAAGCTCAATGGATCATCTTGTCAGTGTACCTGTGCACACAATCTCTAGAAATGGGAAAATTATGAGATCTCAGATATCCATTCAGTATACTTTTGTAAGCACCTACTACTTTTATTGCTGTTTTCTAGGTTTTTGCTTGCTTACTTATTTTGGAAGTTTAACTTACTTTACCTCATTCAACTCTAGGGCTCTATTTTCCCTCCTATCCAAGCATCTCAATCTGGGTTCCAGCCCCACAGCTTGGACTGAGGTAGAAACAACTCTCTCAGCTCCCTCTGCCAATTTTCTTCAACCAGGTAATGACTGCAGGGTGCTCTGTTAACAAAGTCCACATTTCAAGGGCATTCTGCCAACTGGAGAGCAAGAAATGAAAACGAAACTAATTTCATGGAAGTGAAGTATTGAGAAAGCTCTCCTCTTGGCTCTCAATTTAAAACTCATGCCATTAAAACTTACAGTCTTTAGTGTTTAAACCTTTTTTATATCCAGCACACAAGTTTCCGCCAAGGACCTTCAAACATCTGTCCTGGACTGTCGCCAGGTTCTTGAGCTACTACCATGCAGTCAAATGAAGAAGGAAAAAAAAAATGATAATAAAATTGTCATTATCCCTCTATTTTCTTTGCTTTTTGTTGATTTTTATTATTCCTTTGAAGATGCGATCTGAAAGAGAATAAAAAGAACATGGGGAAAGAGGATAAAGGATGAGGGTGACACCTCAGGAAAAAAGGCTAAGCAGACCCGAGTTAGTAGGGAACAGAAAACAGCCAGAAGAGAATCTGCAAACATCAGTCACTGTATTAACCCAAGTGACACTCACTGCTGTTCCAGAAAACTCAAAATTTCCCAGCGGCGAAACACTAAAACAAAAAACAAAATTTTGTTCACATACCAGTCAGATGTAACCATTCCTGGTCTGGTGGCTTCCCTCCAAGCAGGTGACTCAAATGCAATTTCCTTCCACTCAGATGGCCGTTCTGTCTTCAGGATTTGATTGCCAGCATTGGCCTTGGCATCAGTATCCAGACAGTCAACAAAAGAACAACAAAGTGGAGAAAGCACATTGTACATTTTGCTTTGTAACCACTGGGGCCGTTAAGAGACCCCGTCACATCCACCATGCCAGGTGTCCGGTCCCAGCTACAAACTGGGGAGGCCGGAACAAGTGGCTGTTGCTTCCTCAAAGGGAAACACGACTTGTTGTATAAAGTTAGCTGTCGGTGCACCAGAGCTCTAAGAGAATTAGTCAGGATACTATCCTGAGAGCCACTTGCTTTGTGGTGGTGGTGCGGGGGATGGCATTGGGAAGGAATTCAAAGGTCAAGAGGCACAGGCTGCCATCTCTTGGATCTGTGCAGAACAGACCAGCCTAAGTCGAAACGGTGAAGTCATTCACAGAATGACTCTTTCTTATGGCTTGCTCCCCTCACATGTTCTCAGGGTCACCCCAGGCTCCTCAAGCCCTGTATTTGGTGGCAATTCTGCTCCATTTGCTCAGGTCATTCCTAGGAATCCAGCTGGTAAAGAGTTAGGATGTCCACGGCTGAGTTGAGCCGTGTCTTCAATAACATCTGCATGTTTGTGTTCCTTATTTAACTACCTGAGGACCCTAAAAACTCTGGACCCCACACGAATGGGTTAGTCATTGAATCACAGCCCAATTTAGAAGAAATCTGTCAGGCAGCTGATCCCTCGGGCACTCCTCAGATCACAGCAAAGAGCTAGCTACCTTCCACGAACAGGTGAGGTAAACCCACCAAGGAAATGCTAACACAAATAAAGTCTCTGTCATTATCACAGTAATTTATAGTTTACAAAGCCCCTTAATATTCACTTACAGATAAAAACACCATTACAAAACAGGGATAGTGCACCATCTATTTTCCTCATGAGGAAACTGAGACTTGAGGAGCTTAATTACTTTCCCGAAAGCCCAAGGCTAGTAAAGAAGAGGCTAGCGAACACAGCCAAGATACACTGACTCCTAATCCAGTGCTCTCTCCTAATTCTGAGGGGAATGGGGCCCTTCTTGTGATATCTAGTATTTTTTAACCCATATGTTACATTGCCCCGTTTATGGAACACCTAAAAAACTTAAATTGAGCATGGTACTGCACACCTATAATCCCAGGGCTCAGGAGGTTGAGGCAGGAGGATCACAAGTTCAAAACCAGCCTCAGCAAAAGCGAGGTGCTAAGTAACTCAGTGAGCCACTGTCTCTAAATGAAAAAAAAAAAATAGGGCTGGAGGTGTGGCTCAGTGCTCCAATGCCCTTGAGTTCAATCCCCAGTACCAAAAAAAAAAAAAAAAAGAAAGAAAGAAAGAAACTTAAATTGAGCCACAAACATACCACTTATGATAATTTTAAAATAAATATTTACAATTTTAGAGTTCTTCTCCTTTGAGAAAATAGATGAAACATTAGTGAAACCATGTATGATAATATTAATGATAATAATTATAGAATTGTGTTAGCAATCATATTTATGATAATATTAATGATTATGAATTTTACAGTGAATTCGAGATTCTAATTTCCAATCTATTTTAATGCACCTGTGATAATTTCATTGAAACAGTCACAGAATTGAGAACTTGGGACTTACAGGGTGAAGAAATTTAGAAGTCTCTGTTTTTCAAATATCTTCCAGCTAAAAAAAGCAGCCTATTTATCTGTTGTCTAACCTGGTTTCATGTTTGAGATTCTTTTCCTTCTTTTCCCTTTGAGGTGTAGTACCTCCCTGTCCATGTTCAGGTTTTCTCCTTGCCTGTTTTGTGAAGGTCGGTTATCTGTGGGAGAGAAGATGGCATGTTAATTGAAGTTGCACAGCTAACCTTATTGCACATGCTTCCCAGCTCACAGGAAGTGTCCCACAGCTGTGGCTGCTGTCCTTGCCACCCACAATTGCCAACCTGCAACCAGGTAGCTTTGGCCCTTGCCCTCCCTTTTATTTTCAATCTTGGAAACAGATGGAACAAGCCCTAAGCCACAGCACTGAAAGGTGAAACAAAGCAAGGGAAGGTCTACCACCTGCCATGTGGGCTTAAAGGGGACTGTCCAAAGACGGGAATAAATTCCCTCTCAAATCCCATATGACTCTGCTCTGCTCCACGGCAGGGCTGGGGAGGACTTATCACTAGCTCTGCTTAGGAGGAAAGCTAACTTGTTTGCTTCATTTTCCCAGATCTCTCTTTGTTCAAGACACAGTGCAGCTCTCGGCCCATATCATATCTGGCTCTTTTTCCTGTCCTCAGTTTCTCCCAACAACTATCTCATAGTCTCTGTCCTTCCTCTCCTTTTCTTAGCTCATTTTGTCCTCCAGAAATTCTTTCCTAATTATTCATGCTTGCTCATTGCTTCCTCTCCAAACTTACCATATTAAGGTTTGTTTTTTTTTTTCTCCTATGATATTTTGTTGCTGTAAAATCAAGGATGAGATTATGGAACTGGAAACTATAAGCCAAATCTAGCCTGTGGCCTAGTTCTGCAAGGATCTGAGCTGAGAATTTTTTTTTTTTTTTTTTTTTTTTTTTTACATTTTTAAAGGATTGCAAATGAAACAAAGAATAATAGTCTGCAGAGACGGAGGGCCCAGCAAGCTTATAGGACCTTTATGGAAAAAGTTTGCCAGCCCCTCTTCTAGGCTGTGACCCCTACCTCTGGTCTCTTATGGCCATCCTCAGTAATCTTTATTGTTCTTGAAAATTTCTGCCTAGTTTACTAACAGGAGTGCAATCAATTTTTTAAAAATGGAGTTTTTTCATATGGCATGACACCTCCAAAAAGTTAGGCATTTCCTTTTGCTCTAGTTGCTATTTGAGAGTAAAGTACTGGGGGTCCACAAAGAAGAATTCCTCAGACCATGGCCTTTCTATTCTCTGGGTATCAGTGCTCTACTGAGAGCCAGCCCACTCCTCAGTGCAGGGGAAAATGGAATCAGGTAAGGTACCCATGGCATGTGAAATAAGAAGAAGGCATGCAGGAGAAAGGTCTGAAAAACTGATCTTCCGGATGCATCTTTGGTGGTGGCGATGGATCCTCCCAAGCCACACCAAGTTAGACACTGGTTTCACTGTTTTTCCACATCGGAACAACACCTTCCCTCTGCTTCTGAATCCCCTGTTAGCAGAGGGAAGTGTGACTGGAGAGGTAAACAGCCTGGGAGGCAGCGATAGCAGCCTCCCCGGGGGGAACAGGGTATTGGCATGCTGGTTGTGCCGCCAAGCCTGACTGCATCTCAGGGACAAATATCAGAGCCATAGTATGCGGTAACAGCGTGCACGGCAAAAAGCTCCACTAAAAATTCTGACCGTTATGAGAGGAAATATGCCGTCTGCCAGCCAAACAGGTGAAAGTAAATTGACAGATAAACAATATACTGGAGCAAGTTTTATGGCCAAGACCCACCTAATTGCAGACACATACTGGGCACAGAACAATAACAGTCAGACTTAACCAGGGGCTAAGAGAGTAGATGGAGGAGACAAACAGCAAAACAATAAGAGCATCAAGGGGAAAGACCTCTGTAGGCTCACAGCATTGTTCCTACTGGGACTTAAGAAATCCATACAGTTATTTTTATTGTTTAATAAATATTTACTAAAACTATGTGAACTGGAAGGTAATGGGGAATGAGATGGATCAAACTGTTATGTACATGTATTAATATGGCATAATGAATTCCATGATGATGTGTCACTATAATGCACCAGTAAAGAAGAATAAAAAGGAAAAGTGGGGGGAAAAATATAGAAATTGTTATCTTCCAAAAGCTCAGACAGAATAAAACCCTTGTTCAAGATCACAGGGTTATATACCACAATACAAAGAACGGAGGGGTCAGGGAGCGATCCACAGGGGAGGCAAAGATGGAATCAGTCCGACATGGCTTTGGTCTCAAACCTGTAACCCAGAAGCTGTGTTGCTCACCTCTCTGAACCTCAGTTGGTTTGTTTCTAATGTTGGAACACGATCTACTTTTCCAGGGGTCTTATGAGAGCATTAGAGACTCCTTCTCTGATGGGAATGGACCATGGCTGGCCCTCTAGGGGGAAAGAGGAGAGACAGAAAGGAGTGGAGGTACCAGATCTCTTGTTTTGGCAAACAGAAAGGCAAGACCAACCTGAGTGTCAAGACACCAGATTTTCAGGCAGGATTACATCCCTTCTTTCCGCATCCTTTTGAACAAAAGAGGAGAAAACATGCAGTTCTCACAGTCAGTCCTACTGTGACTATGGGAATCCTTGATGGGTATTCCAGAACCTCAAAATTTGAAAAAATGAATGGGTGCCAGAGAATAAACCCTTCTTTTCTGCCTCTAACTTTGAATTTTCTGGTTTTTTGTTTTTTTTGTTTTGTTTTTTTTTTTTACATTATCAGTTTCCTTGAAGCTTTCTGAACACATTCATGTGACAAGAAATATTTCCTATCTGAAAATGAGAGTCAGGGAAGAAGGAAAACCAAAACAAAAACACAAAAAGGAAAATGCACTTCTAAAATTTCACTGCCTCTCTCTGCAGGAGCTGCTGGGGAACAGCTCCCGTCTGTGAAGTCTCTGGCATTATCAGTAATGAAAATAAAACCCAAAATTGGCAGAATCCCTTTGGAAAGCAATAAAACATACCTGGTGAAGCAGAACAGAAATATAATCTATGACTCAGCAATCCTATTCCCAGGTATATAACCTGAAATTATTTGCTCTAGGAGATACGAATGTATTCCAGCAGCATTGTTCATAATAGAAAAAAAAAATTCCTGAAAACAAACCACTGGTTGATCAAAGGCAGAATTCATTAATAAATTGTGGTAATCTCCTACCTTGGATCACTATACATCAATTAACATAAACCGCAGTGCACCTAAGAACACGCGTAAGTCTTAAAAGTGTAATGGTGAAGGGAGCAGAAACAACTCATGCAAGATATATCTTCTTTTATTTATAGTTAAAAAAAAAAAAAACAAGCAAAATTAGCTGGGCACGGTGGTGCATGCCTGTAATCCCAGCTATTTGGGAAGTTGAGGCAGGAGGATCACAAGTTCATAGGCCAGCCTGGACAACTTCGTGAGACCCTATCTCAAAATAAACCAAAAAAGGGGATGGGGGTGTATTTCAGTGGTAGAGCACCCCTGAGTTCTAGCCCCAGTACCACAAAAGATAAAATAAAAAGCAAAAATGAAGTGGCATATTATTTGGGGATATATATATATATACGTGTGTGTGTGTGTGTGTGTGTGTGTGTGTGTGTGTGTGTGTAAGATAAAACTCATGAAGAAAGCTAAGAAAGCTACTGGTTAACCCTGGAGACTGAGAGGCATGTGCCATTGAGGAGCTTCACTCAAGAGTCTTCAAAGGAATGGAAAATGTTCTCATTTTAAGCTGGTTGTAGGACCCAGAGTACTCATTTTTGTGGTTATAATTATATCTTTTAAACTGTTCGTATGCATTGTATACACCCCTGGGTCTTTATAATTTATTTCACAATTGAAAAAAAAATGTAAAGCCAATGTGTATGGGGCCCCTTGGTTAGTATCTGCTCTGACTCCCCCTGAGTCAAGTAACATCACCAGGGTTGGCCTCAACTAATGCTGTGGTCTGAATATTGATGCCCTCCTGAATTCAAATGTGGAAACCCTAACCCCCAAAGTGGTGGTGTTTGGAGACTGGAGCTTTGCGGGAGGCAAACTCTCTGGTATTTGCAGTAATAAAAATATACAGAATCATTTTGGAAAACAACAAAGTGTACCCTCATAAAGCTGAGCAGAACTGTAACTCATGACTCATTCCCAACTGGGATCCCTAATGGGACCAGGGATCCTATAAAAGAGAGAGTTAAGAGTTGTTCCCACTTCTGCTACCTGAAGATAGAGCAAGAACGTACCATCTATGAGCCAGGAAGTGAGACCACACTAGACACTGAATCTGCCTTGACCTTGGACGTCCTAACCTCTAGGACCAGGAGGAACAAATTTCTGTTCTTCATAAGCCACTCAGCCTATAGTATTTTGTTTATGGCAGCCCAAATAGACCAAGACAACTAGTAACATAATTTTTATTTAAGGTTTTGGGAACATGGAAATGAGTGTTTTATATCGAAAGCCATGACAGAACTTAAACTTTCCCTTTAGTCATCTACATACTGCTTTTAAAAAATGCTCTGCTTCTCCTCTATCCATCTCCTCAACAGCCTTCTGAAGGCCCCTCTATAAACTAGAACCATCAATCTTTCCCACCTTACAGCCTCAACTCTTCTGACCAGCTCTTGTCCTAAAAGCATGATTTGAGATATTTACTGCCACAAAAACGATGAAGCATTTTGAACCTCATCAAAAAACTATTAACTACCACAACAAACTACTTTCCTTTCCTTTTCAGAAAGGAAAAAGCACAGAATAGAAATCCACGCATGTCAAATAGGATTAAAAAAAAAATCAAGGAGCACTGATGAAAACGTAGGTATTGACGACCTTGGTAATAAGAAAAACTGGTTTCCTTCTCATCAGAAGAAGAGTGGATCCCACAGCTTGTTCACCCTCCTAAGCTAATGATTCCTCCTTGGGTTTCAGTGAGAATATAGAAGGCCTTGATATAAAGCCCCACAGCTTCTGACCTGCAAACTAACCTACTTGTACTCACTCAACTTTTGCTTTCTCCTTCTGTGACAAAAAGGAAAGGGAAACTTTCCCACCCAAAGCTCATCCTCCGCCTCTTATTCTGGACTTTCCCTTTCCTTAAGTTCTAGAGGATGGAAGCTCTTACATCATCCCTTTCCTGAATTATCTTCACGCGCCACAGCATAATCTGCTATTGCCATGAAGCATATAACAACAGCAACAATCCTCCTCTGACTCACAGATCTGCAAAACCACAGGTCCATTTCTGCATCCTCACTCATCAGCACACTTCTTGGAAGGGTCTTTCACACACTCTGTGTCTACTTCCGGTTCTCTCACCTTTATCATCCCGTAATCTGACTGCAGACCCTACCATTCCCTGAACCTGCTTGCCAAAGCACCTACTGTCTTCTCTATCTTCATCTTTCTAAGCCTTTCTTATAACTTTCTCTTATTTGAAACCTTTTTTCTTCCCAAAGCTCCTTCCTACTGGAAGATTCTCTTCAGTTTTCATTAATTGCTTCTCTCCCTTTACCTAGATACCAAATATCAGAGACCCAGAGAGGTGGCTCTGAGCCCTCCTCTCTACATTCTTTTCCTAAATGATCCATCGATCCCAGAGATTTATGCATAATCTTTGGAGATCTCTTTTGTTTATATCTGAAGCCTCTGAGCTAAATCTGAAATGCATATCCAAATGTCCATCTGGAAACTTCTCTTGAATCTCTTACACACATCCCAAATACAAATGGAACTCTGAACTTTTTCTCAAGCCTGATTTTTTCCTCCCTCTTCCAAACTTCTCCAAATCAGTTACTGGGAATTCATTGATTTCAGTGAAACATTCGTGTTTCTTTTTCTCTCTTCATTACCCATATCCAAATCATCAGTGAATCTGATCAATTTGTATCTTTAAAATTTATCTCTAATGCACATTCTTCTTTCCTTACTGCTATTAGATTTCCCAAGACAGTAGTATTTCCCTCACTCATGGTATTCATGCAAGGCCTCCGTACTGTCTTCCCAGGTCTTCTCTTCCAAGGTCCTAACTGTCGGGCAGTTGTCTTTGCCTATCTCACTCCTGCCTCTCCGTCTCCTCTGTTCCAATCATCCCCAGCTCACCTACTCCACCCACTTTAACTCAGGCTCTTGGTGCTGCTGTTGCCTCTGCTATAGTATTCACCTCCTTGTTTCCCTCCCATATCAACAGCCAAAAACAACTTCCTGTCTATCCCAACAAAGCTGTCTCCATTGCAAATGCCTCTGTTCCCCCCGTAACAAACCACTTGCTACCACTTCATTTATTTGATTATTTATTCTGTTGCTTTCCTTCTCATCCCGTCTCTCCCACCAGAATACATGCCTCAAGAGAGCCCAGACTTTGCATCATGATGTCTTCATTTCTTGGGATACTGCCTGAAATAAAACAACTGCTAGATATGGTGATAAGAGCAAGATGATAACAAATGTATCATGAACTCACAATAAAATAATGATTTTCTTATAAATGAATTTGTTGCTTCTTCTGTGCCAACCACAATGTTGATGAGACAGAAATAACAGTCAAGTAAACACAGCATGGAGCGAGCGTGACATGGTAGAGGATCTGAGGGGTGGATTGGTGGATTCCTGATCTAGATGGGGTGGGTGGAGTAAGTCAAGAAAGGCCACCCAGAGGATGTTTGAAGTCACTAATGAGGAAAGAGAAAAAGAGCAGTCCAAGCAGAGTGAAAACATAGTGTGCAAATCCAGGAAGTTGTAATGTGCAAATCTGAAAAGACCTTCATCCCGTTCAACTCCCTCTACTGACTCTTCCAACCAGAAGTGTTTAAACCAAGGCTCCACTCACTGCTCTACTCACACTCTTCATTCTTAACCCAAAGCTAGAGAGACACGCCAAACGTCACCTCATCCCCACCCTCTACCTCCAACAAGTACTGCCTATTTATCTGAAGCACACCTACTTTACAAAACATATGCAACCCACCTTTACAACATGTCTATTTCAAGCAAAAGTAGCATTCTTCCCATCTGCTGTTGAAAGTTGCTCTACTGGTGCTGGACATGGTGTCTATAATCCCAGCAACTCAGAAGGTTAAGGCAGGAGGATCACAAGTTCAAGGCCATCCTCGGCAACTTAGTGACACCCCAAGCAACCTAGTGAGATCCTGTCTCAAAATAAAAAATAAAAATGGCTGGGGATGTGGCTCATTGGTTGAGCACCCCTGGGTTCAGTCCTAGGTATTACAAGCAATAAGTAAATCAATAGTGAAAATCAGGAAGACTTTCAGAAATAATATGGCTCACCCCTTCATTTTACAGAGATGATATTAATATGTCAGGACCATATGTCTAATGGAAATGCATGTGATGGTTAACTTTTGGTTTCAACTTGTCTCAAAAACAAGGTGCCCAGATATTAGGCTATACATCACTTCGGGGTGTGTCCATGAGGATACTTCTGGAAGAGAAAAAACATTTCAATCAGTAGATTCAGTAAAGCCCATTGCCCTCCTCAGTGTGTTGGAT
Source organism: Callospermophilus lateralis (assembly GCF_048772815.1). NCBI lineage: Eukaryota > Metazoa > Chordata > Mammalia > Rodentia > Sciuridae > Callospermophilus > Callospermophilus lateralis. The sequence goes on from NC_135311.1 coordinate 11,338,041, forward strand.
ACCTGAATGGGAAAAGAGCTAAATAAGAAAGAATTCTTTCTCTCTGCCTGACCGCCTTTCAAGCTGGGACAGTGGTCTGCTCTCAGCTTCAGATTCATATTTGGGCTAGAACTTACACTGTCAGCTCTTCTAGTTCTCAAGGCCTCAGGCTCAGACCAGAACTATACCACTGGCTTTCTTGGGTCTGGATTTCTTAGATTCCATTATCACATGAGCCAATTCCTTATAATAAATCATAAGTCAGCCTCCCTCTCTCTCTCTCTCTTCATACATACGCCTGCATGAGTGCACATCATTAGCAGCTTTCTCCAGCTCGACTCCCCACCATTTTTCTGTATGACTCTGCATCTACATGGGTGGCCTGTCCATAATCCTGCTTTCTCTTTTCTTCAACTTTTTCAACTCCATTAAGCTTACCTTTGCCTCTACTGCAACCATGAATCCAGATTGTTTGAAATAATATAATCAAATATTCCGTAACTTAGAGCTCACTAAATTACTCCTCCTGTTTTGACTTTATTTGACTATGCATTAGTCCTCCTGACTTGACTTTCACTTAGCTTCACTTCTATGGCCTTCCATAGGAAAATCAGTTGCCAATGTCCTACAACTCCTGGGCCCCAAGACCTTCAACCTTCAGCTTTCTCTCTGTTTGTACCCAAGCTGCTAATCGCTGTACGGAAAATCACACAACTATAAACTCATGATTACAGTCTTCATCTAGGTTCTCCACATTAATCCACAAACTATGTTTCCTAGTCAGCTGACGCTCCAAATTTCAACAGTGATTACTTCAAGATTTCTTCATTTTCTTCATACATTTGATCCCTCTACATCTGGGCTCACTCTCAGAAAATCACTCAAATTCTTCTTTCAAAAAAATATATAGACTCCACTAGACAGAAACTTCCTCTGTCTCCTAACTACAGTGTGTTGAATAGTGGGCCCCAACAAAGTTCTAATCCTTGAGAGCTGGAAAAAGTATCTTTTCAAATGTAATTTTTTCAAGGATCTAAAGATGGGCCTATGGATTTAAGGTGGGCCTGAAATTGAATGTCAGGTGTCCTTATACAAGAAAGGGAGAAGGAGATTTGAGAAACAGAGAACAGACATGTACACAAAGACTGAAGGTTTACAGCCCCAAACCAAAGAACCTATTCAGGGAGAGTGAGACCCTGCTTACACCTTGATTTTGATTTTGGATTTCTGGACTCAAATTCTCTGAGAAAATACATTTCTGTTATCTTTGAGCCACAATGTATTATGGCATTCCTAGGGAGTTAATAAAATTAATCAAGCCATCACTTACCTGTATCCATACCTGTCCTGTCTACCTTCTAACAGTTACAGTATCAAAAGGGAATACCTCTGACTCCAGTCTCCAGCTAGGCTGTGGGTCCCACAATAAGTTACCATGGATAATAATGCGAGGCTCATGCTAGACAGTTGGGGTGCAAATCCTAGTTCCCCACTCTTGTCTAGTGTTGGTTCTTCTTAGTACCCAGCTGTCACTATTTCTACATTTAAAAAAAAAAATAGGATAACAGTAATAGCTCCCCTCTCAGAGAGGCTGTGTAAAAATGATATGAGATAATGCTCTTCAAATGGTACCAGCACAAAGAAGGACATAATAATTCATTAATATCATCATCGTCGTCGTCGTCATCATCATCATCATCATCATCATCATCACCATCTCTAGCTGCCTTTTTAGGGACTGAATTGCAGACTATCCCTTCTCTCGATCCTTCAGCCTTTTATTTTTTTCCTTTATAGGAAAATTTCCATGAGCATGTATGCATTCCAAGCCACTCCCTATGCAAAAAAAAATGAATAAATGCATATAAACATCACTTGACCATACTTTTCCCTCCATTCCCTACCTTACCCCCAAAATTCCATTTAACAGCAAACATTTTAATTTTATGTACTCCCTACTCCCAACTTCCTCACCTCCCACGCTCTTGTGAACTCACTCTCTTGTGACTTCTGTCACTCTACTGGGATACACCTTGACAAGCCACATACTACTAAATTCAAAAGAAACCACAGTCCTTTATCAGCTATATTTGACTCTATTGCACTTGCAATAGAAAGGAGAGGCGTTTCTCATTGGCTGCAGCACCAGCCCTCTGGTTTTCTTACTGAATCCCTGGCCAGGCTCAATTCCTGGCTTCTGCCTTCTCTAACAATTTCTTAAATGATGGGTTCCACGGGGCTCCTTCTTAGCCATTCTTCTCTTCTCACCCCACATTCTATGAGATATCGACCACTCCCAAGATATCGATTTACTCTCACCAGACTTATCATTCCTACCTCGTACCTCTGGACTAGATGTCTCTTCAGAATTCCAGGCTCATCTATTTAGCTGCCTATGAGGTATATCTACTAGCACATCTTAGACGCCTCTGATTCAATGTGTCCAAAGTGAAAATATTTACCCTTCCTGCCCATTTGGAGAATCTGTTTCTTTTGCGGCATTCCTTGTCTCATCAAATGGCCCTTCCTGTTTGCTCAAGCCAGAGAGCTAGGAATCATCTTATACTATGTCCTTCTCTTTACCTCTCTGGCACTTTCCACAGAGTCTTATCCAATCATCATCTCATTCCCCGTCTCCCTCTCCACTCACCTAATACACCCAATGCCAGACTGCACAAGTCCCCACGCTGGCTCTCCTCCAGCCCTTCTCCAAATTCCAGCTGGAACAATCTTTCTGAGCTATAAATCTCATTTGGACACCCCCATCACTCCTCCTAGACACACACTTAAAATCTTTGATCGACTGATATTTGTTCTTAGGGTAAAACCCAAGCTCCATAAAAAGGTTGATTAGCCTTTGCCCCCACCCACCCCACCCCATCTAGCTCTTCGCATTAGGCTTCAGTCTCAGAGCCAGCCTGGCATCTCATTGTTCTCTCCTCCCTCCATGGTTTAATGTCACTTCTCCAGGATGACCCCCAGGACTTCCTCTAACAGTGATATCAGGATGACTTCATCAACACCCGTCTCCCACACTGTACAGAAGCCCAGTGAGGACCAGGGTCATGCTCATCTTGTTCCCTCTGGGAACCCAGAGCTTCCCAAAGCTCCTGACCCACAGCAGGCACTTTGTAAAGACTGGTTGGGTGAATGAACTAATGCTGTTTTTCTTGTACAATGATTTGGTAGACTTTGGACTGGTATGCCTCTAAGTCCAGTGTGAATCGTGACTGCATTTATATATGTCAGATGATCATAATTACAAGTCACTGACTGAATTACCGTCGAGGAAGCAGTTAGAATGCTCTCTCCCTATTCTTATAGCCTGAGGAAATTGGAAAGAAAGAAATGACTTTGTGAACATCCAGAAATCGAGAGAGCTACTAGTGTGGCCTAAAGACCTGAGGGAAAAGTTCTAACGGCACTGCATTCAGGTTAACATAGACAATTAAAAACTCATTTATAGCAGACTAGTTTACTGAGGGTCAGCTTGGAAACTGGTAAAAATATATACACATTGTAATTAAGGAACCTACAGGAGAAAAATTAGGGGTAGGAATCAAGTGGATAACCCAAATTCAAATTTGAGAGACTGCCTAATAAAACATTGCTTATTCTGTGCAAGGTTGTTCTCTGTACCATTTGTACTTCATATATCCTTACCTGATGCTATAATAATATTGGCCCTTTATTTCTCTTCTTTCACATATTAAGCCTGTGCACAAACTTTATAGACAACAAATGATTTTAAGCAAGATAAGCATGGTATTTGACTGAATAACCAAAATAAAATCAGAAAAGAACACATTTTAATATCATTTCTTTGACCTACAAATATAAAAAGCAAAGGATGAAACTCACAACTCACAGGGGAAGAATGCAGTAAGTGAAAAACACTGACTTTCAAGAATACAGAATTTAGACGTTGCAAAGGGAAAGTGTGGGCTGGTACATATGAGCAAGCATTCCAGCAGGTGGCGCCCTGGACCTATTAATGACAAACAAGTGCCCATGGACTCAACACACCTACCTTGTAAGGATTAAAACCACTTCCCTTATGTGACATAAATATTCTGACCACACACTCAGAAGATTGTGTAAATCACACCCTGTGTAAAACATGCACTTTTAAATGCACACGGAAATATTCCTCAATTCGGGAACAGAGTAACAACGGCACTGTTATCAAGGCTAATAATACTGACAAGCTGGACATACAGGAGTCCATGTCCATGCATGTGAGATGAATCTGCTTCTCAGAGCCAAGCTGACCCCTCCAGATGAGTCCTTAACACTGCCTAGTAAATACTCTGCATCTCTCAGCTATAGTAGTCTCTTCTCATTCTCCACAAGAAATAGTCCACATGTCTGTGCTCTCAAATATCCAACACCCTCTCTTTGTCCCGGTCTCTACCTTGACAGCTAATTACTGTGAGAGGAGCTGTCAGACCACCCCCACTGGATCAAATTCCACCCTCACGTCCCTCCTTTCTGGGACTTTCTGCTCCACTTCCAGGGCCTCTGGCAGCTCTACTTCCATCCTATTCTACCTCAAGCCAACAAGAAGAGTGGAATTTTCCAAGTTCCAATCTCTAATTTCTCTTTGGCCTGATGAGAAAGGTAGGTGAGGAAGGCAGGTGCCCCTGCCAACACCACCGGATAAAATGTTCTTGCATTGAACATGCAAGTCTACATCTGCCCATCTACCTTCTTACACCCTAATAGCAACAGAGAAGCTGGTCCTCTGGTTACCTACAGTGAATCCCTTCACCAACAGTCTGAATCCTATGCCCCACCCCTTCTTAGAAACCTGGGCCGTCGATGGGTTTCCACCTGATTTTTGAACATTCAGGACTCTGCTTCCCAATGACTTCACGGATAAATTCATGTCTGTCCCACGAAGAAATAAAAATAGGTGGAGCTGTAGGTAGGTGTTTGGCCCTAAGTGTGTCAGTGGTGGGTACACCTGGGTCTATAATACTATTCTGTGTACTTTTATTTATTTTTGAAATTGAAATCAGTTAAAGCAAGAAAAACAGACAAAAAAAAAAGAGTCTGGTTAGACTCTTCATCCTTTCCAGCTCATCACTTTCCTCTCATCCTTTCTCAGCCAAACTTCCAAGAGTTGCCAGTACATATTGCCGGAGTTTCCCTACCTCCCACTCCCTCCAATATTGGGAATATTGGTTTCCTGATCAATATTCCATAGAAACCAAGACAACTCTCATCCATGTCACTTACTCTGAGGGACATATTTTAGTTATCATCTTTCTTGACTTCTCAGTGGTATGTGATGCACAATCAAATCCCTCTTGGACACTCCCTTCCTTTCCCTGGCTTCAAAAATTATAATATTCTGGTATAATTCCTCTCTCCACTGCTATTAAATATTGGAGTTCCTCTTAACTCATTCTTAGGCCCTTCTTCTTCCCCCTCCAAATACTTTGTCCTAGGTGCTCTCAGATTTTGGCTTCAAATTCCTCCAACATGCAGATGGATTTCCAAAATTAAATTAGTTCAGACCCTGGCCCAGCTCTCCACTGCATATAAATGTGACATCCCCTCTTGCATATCTCAAAAGCACCTCACATTTAGAAGCTCAAGACCAAATTCAACCCTTTTCTTTCTCAAATCTGGCCGTCTTCCATTGCATACCATGGCTGAGCACAATCCTAGAACCACCCTTGTTAACTTCTCCCTCTATCTACCATTTCCAATCCGTCGGCAAATCTTGCACAGTTTAGCTCACAAATGTCTCTAAAATCGTCTCCTTCTCTATTTGCCATTACCACCGCCGCCGCCATTCTTACCTTACCGCAACCTAACATCAGTTCTCACAACGACTCTTGGTATAAACTTCTGGTTCAGCTCCAGCCTCTGTCCTGGCAGTCTTCCACCCTTCTGAGTAGCAGCTGGAGTCACTTTTCCAAAATGCAAATCTGATCATGTTATCCTTTGGCTTAAATCCCTGCAGTGACCTCCCATTGTTTGGGGGATAAGGACAAAACCCTTTACAGGGACTACAAGGCCCTGTGGGGCCGTCCTCCTGATCCTCCATCCCACTTGACTTCAGGCCACCCTTCGCCCTCTTTGTACTCCAATAAAACTTGCTTTTCAGTTCTTCATACCTGGCATTTCCCTTCCCACAACACCTCGGTGTATGCTCTAGCTCTGCCTACAAAGCTCTTTTCTGCATTCTTTGCCTAGTTTTTTCCTACTTACCATTTAGTTGCAAGTCACGAGACACATCCTGGAGGAAGGTTGGTTTGACCTCCTTAAAACAGCCCATTCCTCTAGCCACAGACCTTTCCTGCTCCGTAGAGCTCTCTTCCATTCAAACTTAAGATTTTGCAGATATTTGTGTGATAATCTTTCTCTTTTTTGCTCATCATTGTACCTAGTTCAACGTTTAGCACACGGTAGGTATTCAATTAATCTTTGTAAAAAGAGTAAATGGGTTAATGTTTATTCATTCTTAAATGAATTAATGTTTATTCATTTGACCTTATGGGTTTCCATCTACTTAACCTGCCTTCTCATCTCAGAACAGATCCTCAGGTGTTACAAACTCACTTTTAATATTAATAAAATTCTGTGCCTTAATAACTAGGGTATTCCAGGAGTCTATATCTTAGTCCTCTAAGATTTGAGGCCAGCTAATAATTTTTGTACCTCAAAAGTGCAGATACAATGAATGAGAACCCAAAATGTGTACTAGAATGTAACATCAAGTGTAAGAGTTCAGAGAAATGTGCTTGACACAGACCACTTTGGACCATGTCCTGAAACCTGAGAGCAAACAATCACTCTCTTCTGCCATCAGGAACACATTGAAAGAAAGAAAGGAGAGGAAAGCACTGTCAGAAGGTTGGCCATAATTAGAAAAGGAAAATGTTCCGTGTTCTCTCAAAATAAATACAACTGGTTCTAAATGGTCTGCTATTTCGGATGGTACATTTCCCTTCCTGAAAAGTGGTCTATTGATACAGCAAAAGAAAAAAAAAAAAGACAAGATTATTAGGGGGGAGGGGGTTGTTAGTGATTCCCAGAAGATAGTCTCCTAGGGAGTCATGAGCTAAATCCATGGAAAGGACCTGGCCAGGATTGCAGCAGCCGAGTCCTGATCTCCAATCTCCTCCAAGCTCCCCAGGGTTTTGTTTTGAGCCTGTCTACCTGCCTTCTCCAGATAGGCATGCATGTCAGCATACCTAGCTATAAACCCCTGTGTTGCTGCACACAGAGAAGGTGTCCTGTGACCCTCTCCACAGAGCCTAGGAAACCTTGCTTCCAGAGCTAGACTAAGGATTGCTTCAGGGTTTCTCTACTCAGGGCCCCAGAGAGAAATCCAGAGCTCCCAACGTGATCACAGTAGAAGTGCTTTTTGAGTTAACCATTATCTAAAGTACATTATGCATTTGTTTACATCCACCAGGCCTCCATTCAGCCCAACCATTTTCAAGGGATGGAAACATGCCGTTCAAGGCTAAGTCTCTCAAAGCTCACACAAAGAAACTAGCTCGATACATGCAATTTGCAGAAGATGGATTGAAAGAACCATCCATAAACTAAGGAGGCCAGCATTTGCATTAGCTCTTACTGGGTATCTAACTGTCTAATCCAGACACTGTTATATCTTCCCTTGTTTAATTCTAGGTAAGATGTGGATCATTCTCTAGGTGAGGAAATCAAGGCTCAAAGAGACCTAATGTGTGTCCCAAGTCACACAGTTAAACAGCAAGAGCCCAGATTTGGACCCAGGTCTGTGTCATTCCCATGAAATTGCTTCTTCTACTGTGCTGACGGTTTTCAGCTTCCCTTATCATAATATTCCATGTCTCACTATTTATTCTCTCAAAAGAAACACTGCAGAACAGTATTTCTATCATGGAGGGGAAAAAAAGATCCATCCAAACTCTGCAGAGGACATAGGGAGGTTTAAAGACACTCTGTTCCATGATAATTTATGGGAGCTACTACGGACATAAACACTGCAATACTGTTTTAGGGAGTATGCTCTATTTGCTATGGATTTTAAATACAAGCAAAATGAACATGTTCACTGGTAGGTGACAAGTATGGTAATGACAATAAGTAAAAATAACCAGTTCCCAGACAAAATGTAAGTGATGTGTGCCAGGTCTGCTCTCCAGAGTTAATAAATCACTTTTGTAGGTGGACACTATTATAAAACTCCCCATCTCTGGTGACAGCAGAACCAGCCCTTGGAAACCACAGTGCCACCCCCTGCTGCTTCTGCAAGGCTCTGGGCCTAGCAGAAGTGCAAACCTGCCTGCAGCTCCAACCCAGTCTGTTCTCTGCCAACAGCCTTTTAACCTGTCAGCCTTCCTCTAAACCCACCAGCTGCCCTCACCAACATGCAGGAAAGCCTGAGCTGCAAGCCCCACATCCATGGTTGCTGATGGGGCAGCAATAGCCCCTCTGGAGTGGTCTGAAAATTTGGTAGTTTTTGCTGTCCAAATAACTAGAGACCCCCATTAAAACTGTAGAGAGGAAGGGTATCTGGGATTTTTGTATCCTGTGACATGCAGGAGCATGTCATGCAAAGAATTGCCTGTGTTGTGCACTTTGTTGGAATCATCCACCAAAAACCTATTTGCTGGTATCTGAGTCTTGAGTCTAACTCATTTTTACATATGTAAAGACAAGAGAGTTTTTTTTGCATGGTTTTAGAACTTCCTTAATCTTCCAGAAATGCAAAGTACTGTGTACTGTGTATTTTGCAAGAAGACTGACTTTGCTTTGATAAAAAAAAAAAAAAAAAAAAAAAAAAAAATTAATGAAAAGTCTTCACCAGATTTAGAAATGACACTGCTGATGGATGATGTCCCTTTTATTTTTAAAATATATGGCATTTGTTTGTTGTTTGTTTGTTTATCACAGTACTGGGAATTGAACCCAGGGTTTCACACATCAGGCAAGCGCTGTACCACTGAGCTACATCCCCAGCCCTCTTTCATGATATTTAAGTCAGCAGTGCAGCAATGCCTGCCTTGGTTTGCCTAGGAAGCTCCTGTATTCAAGACCATTCTTTATAATGAAAGAAAAATGCGAACGTAGCATTTATATACTAAAATGCATACTGTTTATTATCAGTTTATTTCCTTTTATTTCTCTCATATGTTACAATTACTCTATCATATTGATTTGCTTTAATAAATTTGAGTGGGAAGGTTATGTTAGCTCTGGATTTAATTATAGGCCAATAGAGGAGACTTGAGAAAATACTGGACTTCATCAGAGTTGGATGTGACAGGATTAACACTGCTCTCTCCATGGCATGCCCAGTCTTAAACTCTGACCCTAAAATTCTCTCCATCTCCTCTCTACTCACTACACTGATCTTTGGGCTTCCTTTCAAATTGGTCCAAACCTCAGGGTGTCCACTCTTGCTGATTCTTTGCATGAAATACCAGTCTTTGAAGTTCATCCGAGTCCTCATCTTTCAGGTCTTCATTCCCTGCAAGAGGGCCTCCGGAAGGACCACTCAAGTCACGCTCTATCCCCATCGTTCATAAAATTCCCCCACTGTACTTAAGTCCACCTAAAATTCTATTTTGATATTTTACCCATCTAACCAGGCATGGTAGGGCACACCTGTAAATCCCAGCAACTCAGATCAAAAGTTCAAGGTCAGCCTGGGAAATTTAACGAGATTCTGCCTCAAAATGTAAAAAATAAAAAATAAAATAAAAAGGACTGGGGATGTAGATCATTTGTAAAGTGCCCCTGAGTTCAATCCTAAGTAAAACACACACACACACACACACACACACACACACACACACACACACGTTTTAACCTTTCATGTCTGGGACATAAGAACATGTACTCCTGGGGGTGATGGGGGTTGCTATTTTGGATGCCAGTGTCTGGAACAACGGAAAGTGACACAAAGTGAAGATTTGATGAATCTTTCTTGAGTGAATGAATTAATGCATGAAGCTATTGCCTGTGTTCCTGCTGCCTAGGAGCTAAGAGAAATTTCTTTCTTTTTTCCTATCTACATAATTTATAGCCAATCTAAGTCAGCGTTAATTCTTTCAAATATATCCATCAAATGCCTACCATATTTCAGACACTAAGAATACAATAATAAATAAGACATATCTGCCCACATACTTTGCAATTAATGATCAGCTCCAGCACCTCTGAAGCATTTGAGTCTTACAGTAAAGTGACTTTAAAAAAAAAAAAAAAAAAACTATTTCTATTTTGTATTCTGAGTATTTTAAAAAATACAATAATTATGATATTCATAAATTACGAGTTATCCCTCCTATGTTAAGAAGAAAATTGCTATCACTTACAGAAGAATTTTACCCATGAGGAAAAGCTTCCCTGCAGTCCTGACGATATTCTCTTCAAGTCCCCAAAGCATCACCCCTCAGAGACGGATGCCGACAACCAGATCTGGCTGATGTCTAAGACTATGGAGGCTCCTCATTCCACTCAGTGGGTTGGCCTGCAGACTCTTCCACCTGCCCAGCGGAGATGAGTTCCCTGAGGTGCAAAGGGACCAGTCATCCTCTGGAGGACCACAGTGACTAGAAATACCCACTCCACCTTCTCTCTCGACCTGTTCTGTGCCAGCACCCGCCCTAGCTAATGGGACAAAGTCACCCCGGATGCTCCAGGTAGGAGTTAACCATTCAGACCCTCTCACCTCCCCTGCTGTGTGGCCAGACACCTTTCCTCCAGGCTGAAGAGCAAGATGAAAGCAACCAGAAAATAGAGTCCACATTTATGTACAGAACTGTGCAATGGGCTTTCTCATCCACTTTTCCATGTGTAGGAAAGAGAATAAAACCTCATTTCTACAAATAAGTAAGTTAAAGTTCAGAGATTGAGCAAACTGGCAAAGATGCAACTTATACCAAAGTCCACTGACTCCGAGTTGTTAGGAAACAGAAATGACAGGCTAAAATCAGGCTTGGGGGACTCCCTTTGAGTTTTAATTGTCACTGGCATAGAACTTCACATAAGGAGCTGGCTATATCAGGTGATGATCAAACGTGAACAAATCCCAACTCCGTGTCTACCTGGGCACATACCCTCTTCCTGTTCCCCCTCCTGCCCCTGACCCCACAATTCCATGAAGTCTGATCATTGTTCCCAAAAAGTTTCCAGGGTTGAGCAAACACTAGAGTGAGCCATAATGAACTTGCACCCCTGCCCTGACTTTTAACCATGCACGTGACAACCACCTCCTTTCTCTCCGACATCTTACTGTTGAGCAGGCCCAACAGTAGCACGAGACCAGGCATCTCAAAAAACATATATGAAGCCAGGAGGAGGGGCACCCGCTTGTAATCCCAGCTATTCTGGAAGCTGAGGAAGGAAGATTGCAAGTTCAAGACCAGCCTGTGCAACTTAGCAAGACCTCTTCTCAAAATGTAATTAAAAAGGTCAGGGGATGTAGTTCAGTGTCAGAGCACCCCTGGGTCCATTCTTCAGTACTGGGTGCAGGGGAGAAAAACATACAATGCTTGGATTATTGATGAAAATATACCATCCCTTTCCTTAACAAAATATATCAAGAATAAAATAAGTTAACAATAATCGAAAGGATCCAAAGGGCATATCTAGAGGGATGTTGGGTGATAATTCATAGCTGAGTTGGCACTCCTCTAAGGTAATGCAGAAAGGTAGAGTTATGTTGGCTCTGAGGACAAGAATTTTAAGTCCCCTTAAAAGACTACCACTTCCAAAGAATTTGGGGAGTTTCAACTTGCTGCAAATACACACATGTCAAAGGAAAAAGCACCAACCCCCTCCAGAGTTCTCATCTTTCTCCCCACTCTCAGCATGGTTTGGTTAAACTGGTTATTGGGATCCTCTGCCTCTTCCAACCTCAACTTCCGCAGAGTAAATCCATGGCTGTGTTCTCTGGCCCTCCACCCAGAGTCCCACGTGGGAGGGATGCTGACTCGCGGTCCTGTCAGGGTTTCCTGGGTTCACCGAGGTGGAGGTCAGTCATTGGCACGGGCCGTCCCTTCCAGCTAATAGGCTAGAGGCAGCAATGTGCAAGGGAGAGAGCCAGGCCAGCCCAAAATAGAAACATGAGCTACATCCTGATGTGACCAGGCTCCCAATCTGGCTGAATGTGGCCCATTGGATGAGACGGGGAACAGAAGTGAATGCAGGATGAGAGATGAGGTGATCATCAGCTTGTTAGGGGGAAAAAAAAGAAAAAGAAATTCACAACACAACCCTCAAAGCTTGTCCTGCCAACAGAAAGGGTACAGCAAACTTCACAGTGAACGCATCTGAGCATAAGAACTTTACCTTTCTGGGGACAAGCTCATCCAACTTATACCACTGGTAATTAGTGTGTTGCTGTGAGGTTTATTCCACTGAGGCAGACAGTGATGATTACATTTCACCTCTGAAATGTAAGAGGAAGTGAGTTACCAGCGTTAGCCCCCAAAGCCTTAGGAATACAAAGGGTAGCTAACAAAGTGCAAGGAATTATTCTCTGCATGACCCCAGCCATCTCCTGGCCCCCAAAAGAAGAGCTTGGTCAAGGTGGGTATTACCTCAGAGGACAGCTGGACATTTCTTCCTTTGCATAAGAGTCAGTCTGCCTTTTTGTGTTCCCAGAGGGAAAACGGATGAGAACCATCGCTATTCCAGAACCCGTGAGCTGGCGTCTTGGTCGCAATGTATCAATTATCTCATTATGAAGCAAAGGATTCAAAAAAGGCTGTGTGGGTCGGACTGGGCAGAGATGCAGCGGACATCTGAGCTTCCACTGGACAAGGAAAATCAGTCAGGGAGAAACAGAAAGAATGAAGAGGGAGGGAATGGAAAAGGGATGGAGATCCGGGATTCCCAAGGAAAAGGCTTTCCTTTCTCTCCCCCAAAGCCTCCAGGGAGGAATAAATATAATTATCAACCTAGCAGGACAGCATTCGAAACAAAAGAGGCACCTGCCAGGTGACCATCTCTGCCGGGACTCGAACCCGGAACCTCTGGATTAGAAGTCCAGCGCGCTCGTCCATTGCGCCACAGAGACCTCACCACACACACAGCATCAGCACCAGAACTGAAAAAGCACATACCTTCTGCATCACCGAGCCATCTCAGCATCCTGCTCTCGGAGCGGTGGGGGGGACAGGGACAGCTGGAAAATCTGGAGTGGAGATCCACCAGCCGGCTCCACGAAAGCTTTCCTCAATATTGTGGGTCCTAGGATTCTCGGAGGATGGGAGGAATGTGACAGTGGTCATTTTGCCAGTCTCAGCATCTTTATCGATAGGGGAGGACAGAGCTAGAGTCTCTGCTCTCCTTTCCTCCCCATCCCTCGGGAAGGATGCGGGGAAAGTCTTCCTATTCTCATGCTAATGAAGTCGAGTGCACCCAGCCTGGCAGAGAAGGCAGAAGCCATCTCTACCTCCACCCCCATTCCTTCACTGTGGTTTCATCCCCGTCGCTGGGTCCAGCTATTCTGAGGCTGGGGCTGGGCAAAGCTGGGGGATTCGGGGAAAACCCTAGATCTCAGAAACAAAGGAGCTGCTTCTGTGAAGAAACACTGAATGGCGGCAGAGAGAGAATGGCAGGAAAGAAAGCTGGGCTGCAGGAAACTGGCCCGCTCCTCGGCTGTCAGAATTGTATCTGTCAAGCCCACAGAAGAGGTACCAGGAGTCTGATTTGATGTGCCTTCAGCATCCTCACTAGAATTAAGGTCGGGAGTGGAGACGGAGCAGTATAGTGTGAGTGTGTATGTGTGTGTGTGTGAGAGAGAGAGAGACAGAAATTAAGAGTTTGCGTGTGTACACTTGGGGAGGGAGGGTAAGAGTGGCATTTCTTTAATGAAATACAAGTGGGTCTCACAGTTAAGGGACTCGGTCTTTGAAAACCTGTGTCCCTTCCCCTGTACTGACCCTATCCCCTAAGTCCCTACAATTCTTTCCATTCAGGGAAAAATTTTTCCTAATTTAAGAAAGGAGGATTTCTCAGCTGTCCAAGTTAGCTAGAGGCATCCAAGTACAATTAAACTGACTATCCCTCCATAACCATACATATAGGACTCCCATACCTAGCTCAGATCCAAAAAAATATTTTCCCATTTTCAAAAGCCTCCCAAAGAAGACAATTCTACAATCACTGTTGTTTATAATTTCCACTGTGGCAGTTCTTTGGAATGTCTAATCCAAGTCCTTCTTATCCTACTCTCAGCTCATTTTCTCCTATCTTGTCCCAGACACACTGGGATAATTGACCTCTATGCTTCCAATGCTAATGCATTGATTTAAAGATTTGATTCAGTGTTTACCACCCCACTCCCTCTCAAAAGGTTACAGTAAAAGCAGAGAGCAGACTCCTCTCCTCCTCCCTCATGGTGTCTCCACAACCCACAGCTCTGAACACTGAAAGTAGACTCCAGTCATAACCCAAGACAGTCCAGACCTGTCAGACCAGGCGTTGGGCAAGTAAGGGACCAATATAAATACCCAGACAGGAAGAGCTTCAAGGACTCTCCACATTCCAAGACAGCACTTGAACTTGCACTCTACCCATCCTTGTGGCCCCAAGAATGAGACCCGGTAGGAAGTTCCACCAAGGTGATTCAGGGCCGGAGTGAAAGAAGAAGACTCTACCACCAGAGGGGAAAATCTACACCTACTTCAACCGAGATGGCCTTCCACATAGGACCTCCAGCCAGGCGCTGAGAAAAGTGAAACCAATGTATATCATAAACTTATAAGAAGGAGGCAACGAATAGGTCTTTCTTAATACATTTACCCTAGACTCGTTCAAGAACCTGTGACACAAAACTGAATGCCAGACAGACCCTGTAGTGCTCCAAGTGGCCACTAACAAGGGGCTGGTCAGGGAGCAGTTCAAAGAAGCCCAGGTGTCTACAAAGGGAAGCTCAATCTCACAGGCCAGCAAAGAGCTGCTCACATGCAAAGGAAAGGCAAGGTCAGCTTGGGAGGACACTTCCTGCCAGGCCCACGATCTTTTACACACACACACACACACACACACACACACACACACAGCCTTTGGTTTTAGCAAACACTCTGCCCTAAACCCAAGAAATCTGTCGGTCCCTAGTTAAGCCCAAAGCTGCACTGCCTCTTAGATCATGTGTTCTCCACACCCTCAAGGTAGAGGCCCCCCAACTTCCACTCCCTTGGGAGCTTCATTCATTTGCAATGCTCTCCCTGGTTGCTGGGGATGTGACCGAGAAGGTAAATCCCACCCTCAAAGATCCTGCAGGTAAATTCCAATATGGATATGACCCTGAATGACGTATGGCAGAAAACAAGGAATCATTCTATGGCCTAGCAAATAAGGAGTCAAGTTTCCAAGTCCACACAGAGACCCTGTTGCCTGGGTCTCTTCCTTCCCTTGAAAGCCCCCTCCTTCAACTTCCTCTCGCTTTCCCACAGAAATCTCTCTATTCCAAGAAAAAAAAAAAAAAACAACTTTTTCAGGGACACTCTGTACTTATAATCTGTATCAACAAAAATACTGAACTTTGTCTCTCTGACATCTTTTGTTTTATCATCCGTAAGATAGACAAGCCTCTCAACAGTATGAACAATGTCTCCTAACTATGTTTTCAATTTAAAAATAAGATAGGAAACAATCAAATAAAGCTAGGACGTTAAAGGGGCAGGAAAGATGAGGTTAAGCCACTCAAAATTGGCTGGGGACAGTACATTTTTTTCTTCTTTTAAAGCAGGTATATGCTCTTTGTGATTATGTAAACCCTTAAGAAGAAGATAAGTATATTTCCTTTCCAAAAAAAAAAAAATACTGATTTAATTCTCCAAAGATCTGTGACTCAAACATTACTCATGCCTCTAATTGAATACCACTCAGTGACCCTACAGACACACTGGGATGCTCATGCATTATTTCATTCATAAAGTGTTGCTGGGATACTTATGACAAATATAAAAAGAAAAATTTTTTTCTCTTTGGTCCAGAGGGGGGAAAAAAATCACAATCAGATCCCACATCCTACATGGTCTTAGAGCTTTCCTAAAGGAACCTATATCAACTAGTCCATATTTTAAAAACGAAAGAAGGATATTACCAGAGCAAGACAAAGAGCACCTCCTCAGACATTTGACTTTCATCTTCCAGTCCCGACAACATTCCCAACCCTATTTGTTCAATCCAGTGTAAATGCTTTCCATATACCATCTTCTCACAGCTCCACCTGTGGGCAGTCAGCTCCCTCTTACTAGCTCACCCCTGGGAATCCACCCACCTCATTGCTCCTGTGAGCACCTCCCAGGAAGGCTGAAAAAGGTGGTTGGCGATATTGGGCCTCTGTTGCCAGGCCTACTCTGCTGAATTCACAGATGGTCAGCTCTTAACTCCCTATCCCTTAAAGAAGGATAAAGTGGACATACCTATAACCCAAGGTCCTTCCATTCTTCCATCCTTCTGGAATTCTGTTCTGTGTTCATGGGCCTATTCCTGTCATGCGCGTTCCTCACCCATCACAAGGAAGCACCCACGTTCCCAAAGCCTCCTGTGTCCCTCCTTCCCGCAGATTGTTTGCTTCCTCCTCACCCTGCTTTGCTCTTCCCTGAGAAGGAAGACGGGAGATAATCCAGGTAACAATTAAACCTGAGAGTCAAACTCAAGGAAGACAAATGCAGAGCCAATTTTCCTCACTCATCTCCAACTTTCAGAGACCATTCCCCGTTAGCTCCGTCCAGCCAAGTGACACAGTCCTCTCAAGCATTCCAGAAAAGTAGACCCAGGCCACTCTAACCGGTCAGTGTGCTGTATCCTGGAGGCAGTCAAGGTCACAATGACTTCCCCGCAGAGGTCCACCCCCTAAGGAATCAGACAACAGTGAAGCATCTGGAGATAGAATCTTTCTCCGCTTCCTGTCTTTCTCCTGCCTCTGCAGGCTTCTCCAGGAGCAAACAGTCTAGACAGTATGTCTCCAAGGAGAGCAAGTCTCCCTCTGGTCAAGAAGGATGGGGGCGCCAGCAGTTTTGATGGGTGGAAGGGTAATGGCTACCAGATTCCACCCGATCTTTTTGGGAATTTAAAAAAAAAAAACAAAAAAAACTTTCTGGTTCACCCAGACCCTCCAAAAAATGTGTCAATTTCTGGTGCCAACTCCCCATGCCAACCCCACTCTTCCTCTTTGGAAGATAGGCTCTCTATGCCTCTGTTTCCAACCCCCAACCCATCACTTTCGTGGGTCCCCACTTCCGCCATCTTCCAGTTCCTCTTCACCATCCCCACCAACGTCTCCTTCTTCCTCGGGATGCATAACCCTCAGTCAGTTCCTGCTTTAAAATGTTCCTTTCCCCTGCGTCCACACCTCTCATGACTCATGTCCATCGCACTTCTTCCCACCTTCTGCAGCTGGCCTTGCCTGATCCTCTTCCCACCCTGTCACTCTCTGCAAAGTTCAGTTTCTTGGCCGAGCCCCACCAGTTCTCAGCTACTCCAAACGCTTTTGCCCAGACTCCCTGCGCCTGGTCTCTCCCAGCCTCAGCCCACTACGCTTTGCAACCTCTGTGCCTTTTTGCCATCAGCCTTAAGCCTCCCTAAGTCTCCCCAGCCTCCAGACTCCTCTCTCATGACTGCTGGGTTGCTACCCAGAGTCCGAGTCACCATCAGCCCTTCAGCCTCAGGCCCTTTGTTCCTCCCTCCGGATTTCATCCTTCAGAGTTCTTTTCTCACCCATCATCCGTTTAGTCCTGGTCTCCCCAAAGACAGACTTCTTCTTAAGGCACAACCTATAGGGTCTGTTCTTCTGAGTCCCCTTCTACTCAGCCCACCTGGTGCCAGCTTCCTGAGGCTGGTCCAGATGATTTGTTAGTTCTCCCCCCGTCTCCCCGCCGTTCACCTTCAGATACCTGGGGCTCTAGGACCCACGTGTGCCTCTTTAACGCTTTGCCTAGGACTTCTGTGTATCACAGGATTTACAACTGAAATGTCCAGACCAGGGCTCTGCTAACACCCACGGCACTGAGTTTCCATGGATATGAGCTGGAAACCAGTCTCCTTCGTCTTTATGGTTACTGTGGGACCCTGGTCCCGAAAGGTCAGGTACGCTAGGCCAGAGATCAAAGAACAGAAGACAGACCCTTAAAGAGTCAATAATTATAGAGAGATTCAAAAGCATTGGTTTTCATATTACAGGTGAACTGGGCTTTCTCTGTCATTTGCTTGCTCTAGATGACATTTCATATTCATCCTGGAAGGCACCTTGAGGTGAACCTAGTCAAGTAGTAGGTGTTCCTCTTTCACATTGTGTCAGTTTAATTAAACAAAAAAACATGATAGTGGTGGTGCATGCTGGAATCCCAGAGACTCAGAGAGCTGAGGCAGGAGGATTGCAAGTCTGAGACTAGCCTCAGCAATTTAGCAAGACCCTTTCTTAAAATAAAAAATAAAGGATGGGGGACGTAGCTCGATGGTAGAGCATATTTAGGTTCAATTCTCCTACTGCCAAAACACATTACTATGAAAGTTTCAGGATCTAAACAGTCTCAGAGACTAAACTTGTCTTTTTACACAAGAATATTAGGTCTGACAAATCACAACAGGTCGTACGTGTTTCGTCCTTCTATGACAGTCAATCACTACCTAGGTAGGCGCAACCCTCAAAAGTCTGTCCCTAAAGAACATTCCATTTCTGTACTTAAGACAGGGATATGGGTAAGTGTTCTATCCAGAGTAAATCAGCTCATCTCCTTCAGGCTCAAGTTCTTCTTTAGAAGGCGGGAGTTCAACCAGGTGTGGTGGTGCATAGCTGTAATATCACCGATTTAGGAGACTGAGGCAAGGAGGATCGCAGGTTCAAGGCCAGCCTGGGCAACTTAGTGAAACCCTGTCTCAAAATTTAAAAAAATAAAATAAAAAGGGCTGGGGATAGTGCCGCAGTATGCAGCAAAATAACCAGGGGGTGACGAATGACTTGTGTATCTTGATGCAGCAGGAATAGGAGCCGTTTATTGTAGGATAACAGAGGTATTTATACATTTTGTACAGCTTATCTTAATTAGCATAAACTAGATACAGCAGTCAACCAATCAGAAATCTCCACACTTAATGGCTTGCTTTTGTTACTTTACAAACCACTCCCTCTGACATTTTGCCAGGCGCCATCCAGACTTGTTTACAGACTCTAACAGATAGAATGACCTTGGATTCAATCTTCAGTGCGAAAAAGAGTTTTTAAATAATGTGGGAGTTGAATTTCTAATGGTCCTTTTTCATATTATCTTTCTACGATCATGAGACAATACTAATAATGATGATAGTGGCTGGGGCTGGGGGCTGAGCACTTGCCAAAAGTGTGCACAAGGCCCAGGGTTTAATCTCCAGTACTGGGCAAAGAAGAGGAAGCAAAAGCAAATAATGATGACAAAAGTGTTCTGAATTCTTTATCTCATTTTATCATCAGAACTATCCCAGACTGTGGGAAGAACATTATTATCATTGTCTTCCTTTTACAAAGGAACCACCTTGATCAAAGACATTAGGAAGTTTTCCCAAAATCATGCTGCAACAGTGCAGCATCCTGACCTCTGTCCACTCCAGGCAGCCTTCAGAGAAGCATGGTGTTCTCAGATTGGTGTCCTAAGACAGGACAGGAGGGCCAGGCAGGCCTGGGAATGGCCATGGGGTGGGGTAAAATGTTGCCATACTTGGAACACAGAACAAGCAGCCTCAGGTGACTGAGCTCTGGGAGGTCTGCTGTTCAACAGCCCATTTCCTTCCCAATTACCTTAAGTCAAAACATAAGAAACTCACGTCCATTTGAGTGAATAAGCGATTGGCTCCAAATCAATCAGCTGGTCACTTACACAGCATTCTTCAGTTCCAGGTTTTCTGACTCCTCATTCAGTGCTCTTTTTATTTCACTATAGTGCCACTGATCCCCCAAATAGTCTCTGTTGTGGGGAAAGAGAGGGTAGGAAGAGCAAAAATACTCTATATTCCGTCTTAACTGGTAAACCAGGAAATTAAAAGGATAGAATAACCTCTGCCTAGAATCACAGAATCCTCAAAAATAGAGGAGGGTTTTTAAATAATTAAGCTTCCTTTGACCTTATGCATCAGTTGAAATGTTGGCTTATGCTCTTATTACTTCTGTAATTTTTTTTTTAAAAAAAAAAAGCAGTTTGAAGATGAAATTGAAAATGCTAAGTCAGTGAATGTTTGTTTGCTCCTTACTTTCCATATTTCTGGAGTCTGTAATTTTTAGCCACCCTTTCCATCTGTAGTTACATAGATTATTAAACTCAGGCCCATAGAAATTAGATTACTTATCCAATATTACAAAAATACACTAAGCATTATGGTCCAGTTGGAAAACTACAGACTTTAAAGTTGGGGTGAGCAGGGTTTAAATCACACGCCGCAGCTTACTGTGTGATGATAGAAACCTTGGGCACCTGGATGACCTTGTCTGAGACGCAGATTACACATGTGCCTTTAAAAATCCACACAAGTGGCAATGCCTTCTTTGTAAGGTCATAATGAGAAACAAATGAGATAAAAGGTGAGAAAATCCTGAGCAGACTTGTGCCCCACCGTCTCTGTTTTTAAAAGAGCGTAGGCTCAGATTCTTTTTCCTTCCCCTCAATGACTCCTCAATTGATTTCAATCCAGCTACTGCTAAAGTGTCCTCGCTAAAGTTACTAATAGCTTCCTAATTGTCAAATTCAATAGTCTCGCTTCACCTTCCTGTAGCATTTCACACTTGTGACCACAGCTTCATTCTTAAAAAAGACTCAGTCCAGTGGCTTCGGTGGCACACGCTATTCTCTTCTTACTGTTTTTTGTTTGTTTGTTTTTGTTTTTATTTCTCAATTCCTTCTTTCCAGATTCCTTCACCAGCCCCTTCTCTTTCTTAAGTTTTAGCTTTCTGAAGAGCAGTGTTCATCAGACAGCAAAATAGAAGGCTGGATGCATTTTTATAAAAGAGGAGAGAAATGGTAGGTAGGATAGGATAGGACCGGAAAGGACAAGACAGAATGAAAAAAGAAAATACCAGAGGTCATTACCCTCTAATAAAACCATGTATTGTTTCATAATCTTATGTATATTTTGGTTACACACACATGAATATGTATGAGCCCACATGTTAGTCAGCTTTCTATCACTGCAACAAAATCCCTGAGCTAATTAGCTTATAAAGAGAAAAGGTTCATTCAGCTCACAGGTCTAGAGGTTCCAGAGCAAGATCAGGTGGGCCTCTTGCTTTGGATGTGCTAGATGTGATGGCACATCAAAATTGCTTCTAGCATGAGCAATAGAGAGAAAGGGAAAAGAAAGAGAGGACAAGGTCCCATATCCCCTTCAAGGGCACACCCCCAATGACCTAAAGATTTGCCCCTAGGCTCCGCCTCCCAATACCAGGGGACCAAGTCTTACACACATACCTCTGGGAGGCATTCTACATCCAAGAAGCCTGTGTGTTCTAGAGAATAGCAAAATGTAAATAAAGTTTTCTGTGGTTTGTGGTCAAACATACTGCACTAAGTATGCCTTGGTTTTCTTCTTTTATATTTTCTCCCTGGGTGAGTTTGAATGGCATATATAGCACACACTATCCGTTAAGAGCTGAAGAACCTCCATATCCATATCTTAAAAACAGACATCTCATAAGAAATCCAGATTGGTAGACTCAACTGCCCAAAGATTATCATCTCTCTGACTCTGAGCCATCTCAACTGCAGAAAACACACATCCGTGCTCGTATCGCCCCATAAATACGATCTTTGCAATCCACTAACTTAGCTAGTGGTAGTAGCACTGTCCACCCACTAATTTATTACTTTGTTCATTCCACAAACCTATGAGCCCGGATTGTATGCCAAGAAATGTGTTATGCATTGAAGATAAAGAGATAATGACAACATCATGTCTGCCCTTAATAAAGTCACAAACATAAAGGGAGTCATAAACAATGTTCCCCAACTGTAGAGATACATCCAGCATGCCGCAAAAATAAAAATGGGCAAACCAGTCCAGTCTGAGGAGTTTTCTAAAGCTACAGACCTAAACCGAGGTTTAAAAGAAGAACAGCTAGCTGCTAACCAGTTCACAAAGGAAAAAAAAAAAAAAAAAACCAGTGGAGTTGGGAAATAGATTGTGTGTTTGTGTGTGTTGCGTGTGTGTGAGGGAAACTGAGGAAGAAAGGCACTCTACAGAGAGGACAGCATGCGTAAAAATAAAGCCAAAAAAAAAATCTGGGTGAAAAATTACAAGAAATGAGATGTTGCTAAACTTCAAGGGCAGGAAGTGAGAGAGTGGATGGCGGCAGAGATCAGGCTGTGAAGCTCCTACGATGTCATGTTAAAGGCTTTTGATTTTAATCCTGCAGGAGATGCAAAGGCAGTGGAGGGTTTTAAGGAAGGGAGAACTAGGATTTGATTTGCATTTTAGCTAGAGTAGTCTGGCGGCTGTGCGGTGGATGATTTCAGAAGGGCACGGAGGAGGCTTTTGTAAGTAGCCAAGGTAAATTATAATGGAGATTGCAACCAGGATAATAGAAAACTGGCTACACACACAACAGTAAAAGGAAGGGAGAAAATTGACTTGGTCAAAGCAGAACTGGGAAGACCAAACTGGCCATCCAGTCATTTAAGCCCAAATCCTGGAGTCTGAGAAGACTTCTCTCCCCATCTTGATCCTCCAAATTTAATCAGCTATTAAGGTCTATCTGTTTTGCCTTCTGCACGGCTCTCAAACCTGTCCCTCACTTTGCCATTGCCTCTGACTTAGTTCAAACAGTTCATCCTCTGTGACAAGCACTATTTTAATATTTTAATAACTCCTCACTGTCTATGAGCAACTGTCTTGCTCCTCCTCCTCTTCCACCCATCTGCCACATCACCAGCAGAGCGACGGAGATTTTTCTTGAAGGCCAAACTCAATATTTCTTACTTCTCTAGACGCCTAGAGATAAGCTAAAGACCATCTAGGATCAGAGTCTTGCCCATCTTTTCAACTTCGTTTATATGATCTCCATCTTTACCCCTCGCCTTGGTTGGGCATTACCAACACACTTGCAGTTCCTTAAATGGGAAAAAAATAAATAAAGGTCCTAGTTCCTCGTTAATATGCCTTGGTAGGCGGAGAGGTTGCCTCTTTCTGGAACGCCCTTCTTTTCCCTCCCACCCTCACATCTGCTTGGAAGACTGCTCTTCCTCCTTGAAGACTCAGCTCAGCCACATCCTCCCTGACATCCACTACAACTCGGAGCAGATTGGATCCCACCCATCTTCACACCATTACTGCAACCAGTGCATATGGCTACTGGAGCACCCAGCCCAGTGTATTATATAATTAATTTGTGCCTGTCTGTCTCACACCAGACAGTAAGCAACTCAAGTTCTTTCTGCTCTTGACAGTCTGAACAGTGCCTGGCACACGCTGGTTGTTCAATGTATGTTTACTGAAAAAATAAAGAAATAAAAAAATCAAATGAACAACCAAAATCACTGGAAGAAGTCTCTGTCCTCTCCCAGAGATCATTTCATAATATCACCATTCTTAATTTTTATTAATTTTTATAATGGAAATAATAATAGAGAAGTCATGAAATGAGACCTGAGAACATCATGACCTTTTTATTCTCCCACCTCAACATAGTAGAACATTCCCTTTTTTCCGGATCTCCAGTTTTCATATCCAGTCTTCTGAGTATTTCCTATTAGATGGGTTCCCATCAGCTTAAACTCAGCATGACTTAAACAAAGCCAACAACTATGAATTGAAAGCTCCTGTCTCTCCCAAGTTCAAAGGTTGAAACCTTAATCCCCAACGTGATGGTATTTTGAAGTGGCCCTCTGAGACATAATTAGGTAATAAGAGTGGAACCCTCATCAGTGAGATTTGTCTCCTTCCCAGAAGAAACACAAGAGAGAGGATCTTTTTCTTAACTCTTCAAGGACACATTGAGAAGGTGGTCTGCAAACAGGAAGACAGTACATCCCAGACCCTGAGTGAGACAATCCCTTTATCTTGGACTTCCAGCCTCCAAAACCATGAGAAGTGAATGCCTGATGTTGAAGCACCCAGCCTACTGCTGTATTCTGTCACAGCAACTGAACTCAGACACAAATCTTTCCTTCATCCCAAAATACTGCACCCCACAAAAATCTTCTCCTGACTCCACTATATCTTTCCACGGCTCAGCATTTTCAAGCCACTCACATTCCAAAGCTGGGAGCTGTCTGCTTTCTCCCTCTTGCTTTCCATAACCAACCCCAAACATGAGCCCCTCCTTTCCCTTCCCAGCTCTGAAGGCTATTTTACCTGGACTTGGGATTTCTGTAATCACCTTTTAGCTAATCTTTTTAGAATAAGCCTTTAGATTTTTGATTGTTCAGTAGGTAAGCACATAATCATTGCAAAAATATTAAACATACTATATTAAAAAATTATAGCCCCTTGATGACTTAAAACTCCCACTCTGTAAATAATAACTGTCAGAATTTAAGATGCATGTGAATAATAGGAACACTGACCAAGTGCCTACTGTGTGTCACTATTCAAATAATATTAAATAGGTTCTGTAATCCTCACATATCATACAACCCTAAGGGCATCTGTATAATTTCTGTATCTGTTATCCATATAAAGAAAAGAAAATAGATTTCTTAAAAAACTGGGAATGGAACCACCATTTGACCCAGCAATCCCTCTCCTTGGTCTATACCCAAACGACTTAAAAACAGCCTACTGCAAGGACACATCAATGTTTACAGCAGCACAATTCACAATAGCTAAACTGTGGAGCCAACCTAGATGCCCTTCAATAGATGAATGGATAAAAAAAAAAAATGTGGCATATATACACAATGGAATATTACTCAGCAATAAAAGAGAATAAGGTAAATGGATGAAGTTAGAGAAGATAATGCTAAGTGAAGCCAACCAATCCCAAAAAACCAAATGTCGAATGTTTTTTTTTGATATAAGGAAACTGATTCAGAGTGGGATAGGGAGGGGGATGGGAAGAATAGATGACTCTAGATAGGGTAGAGGGGTGGGAGGGGAAGGGAGGGGGCATGGGGTAATTAATGATGGTTGAATATGATGATCATTATTATCCAAAGTACACATAGTAAGACATGAATTGGTGTGAGTATACTATGTATACAACCAGAGATATGAAAAATTGAGCTCTATATATGTAATAAGAGTTGTAATGCATTCCGCTGTTCTATATAAATTTTAAAAAATTTAGAAGGCAAAAAAAAAAAAAGAAAAGAAAATATGCAGGGGCCTAAGTATCTTGCCTGAGGTCACATAGCCAATAAGCAATCATTCATTTCCTTTAATACATATTTGCATGTATATAAAATATAACATACACACCTCTATTGTTTTAAGCTTTTTCCTGTTTTATACCAAACGAGTAATATTATGTGTATGCCTTTGTATTTTCACTTAACAATAATACATCTTGGGTATTTTTCCACCTTGGTACATATAAATTCACCTCATTCTTTTTAACTGTAACCTGTTATTACAAAGTATGATATAGCATTATTTATTTCACCAATTCACTATTGATGGATATCTGGGTTGTTTTCAATTTCTTACCACTGGAAAAAAATGATGTGATGCACACCTCTGTACATAAATCATGGCATTCATGTGTGAATAGATCTATAGCACAATTTGTAGAAATAGCACCTCTGGTATTTCCATTTTTAATTTTGATACATTCTGCCAAAGCATCTCCCAAAAAGCTTTGCCGATTTACGTTCTCGCTCATAATATATGAAGGTGCCTATTCCCCAAACAATTGCCAACACTGAATGCTATTTTAATTTTTAACAATCTAATGGGTCTCTTTGTTGCTTTGTAACAACCTATTGGGCCTATTTCGTGCTTTAACTTGCATTTCTCAAGATCCAAATGCGGTTGATCATCTTTTTAGATGTTTATAGGACAATTATATTTTCTTCTGATAATTCCTACTCCTATCCTTTGCCCAATTTTCTACTGAATGTTTGCTCCTTCATGTCTAATTACTGGATACTTTGTTTATTATAAACTTTAATATTTTGGTATATGTGTTGTAAATAAAATTTTCCCAGCCTGTAACTTATTTTTAAATTTTTTGTCTATGGTGTTTACAACAATGTCAATGAAAAACTCATGTAGTAACTCTTGCCAATTCTTTCCTTTATGGATTCTGGTGTTTGTGCCTTGCTTAAGAAGGCCTGCCCCACTCCAAGATTAAATATTTTTTTCTGTAGTTTAAAAATTTTGTATTTTTAGCATAAGTTCTTCTGAAATATATTGTTGCAGATGGGATTAGGAAAGGCTAGAGTTATATGTTTGTCACCAACAGACAAACATATGACCAATGATTTCAATGCCATCAATTGGTCATTGATCAGAAGTGTATTACACGATGTACTACACAGGTATTATACGATGAAGACAGCACTCTTCTTCATACACTAGATTTATCAGTTAGTTTGTAGATATGCTCTCTCTCATCAATAATTGATATAATTGTAAAATACCTTAAGATAGGTCAAAACCCCTGTTTCCCCCTTATCCCCATGTGTTTAAAAAAAAAATCTTGCCTATTCTTGGTTCTCTCTTCCAAGGGAATGTTAGAATTGTCTGGTCAATTTCATAAAACATCTTACTGAAATTTAACATAGTGCCATACCGAATTTACAAATTAAAAATTAATACAGCTTAACTATACTGAAAATGAGGATTCATATTTAAATACTAATCAACTCACATAATAACCTGCTACAATTCTTTTTTCAACTGATGTTGGATTAAAGATTAAGCTTTTCAACGGCGGGGGGATATAGCTCAGTGGTAAAGCATTTGCATTGCACAAGGTGGGCACTGGGTTCAATCCCCAGCACAGCATTAGAAAAAGAAGGAAAAAAAAAATATTTTCAGGGCCAAATTGTCAAATATCACCCTCCCATGTCTGGTTTAAAGCCATCTCACCAAATTTATTTTTCTTTGTTGTCCACAAAATTTTCTTCAACCAAACTCTATGCTAAATAATCCTTCATTCCCTATGTTAGAAACAATTTGCAATTAGAAGAGGGGGGAGCAGACACATCCTTCGTCCATTCTCATTCTGAAGCACTGACATTCTGGGTCCACCCTTCCACACCATAAGACACGAGGCAAGAGTAGGTGTGTCTTCCTCATTAACTTAAAGAAGGAAAATAAGGGCTTTCTACAGCTACGTAACTAAAGAAATTCATGTTCTTTTCAGTATTTGTGGGACACAGATATGGGTGCCAAGCAAGGCAATGGATGCTGGGAAACCCAAAGAGACTTCACTGGGTCCAAACTTGCAAGATGCAGGATGTGTTGCACGCCGCATCTCTGACAGCGAGGTTCGCAGTAGAAAGATATGAGGAGAGGTTAAAAGAACTGAGATAACACTACCTGAGAAGAGACAAATGAAACTGAAAAATGTTTCAGGTATGCATTCAAAACTCAGAGGAGCTGAGCTGCATCTGCCAAGGGGCTGGGAAGGCGCTGCATTACAGCAAAGTCACCGCAATGAGGGGGCAGAGGATCAGAAATGACAAAGGGTCAGGGTGGCCACACGAGGGTAGCAGAGAGCAGGCTCAACAGAAGAGACCTGGGTTAAAGGGAAGGAGCTACTGAAACTGAAAATCTGGATCCAAGGAGTTCTTTACCTGCACACAATGAGCACAGGACAAGAGTCTACGGCACATTTCCAAGAAGGAGTAGGTAACTGACAAAGGTAACTCGCACGGAGTGAGTTCTGGATGCTGGGAGTTTTACATAAATATCCTCACTTAGTTATCTTCATAACAAGTCTCTGAGATAGGCAATAATTAAAACCTAATACTTAACCAATGAAAAGTCTGATCTCAAAATGGCACGGCGGGTGTTTAACTCTCAGGCGAGTCCAACATCAAAATCCTCGCTTCTCTAATTGAGTCAGAGGTGTCTCCTTCAAACGGGCCCAAAACCCGGTTAACTTTTTTAGGGTTGGACACACAGTCATTTTTAGGCCCTCAGGGTCCACAGAAAGCTACTCAGGCAGCAAGAACACCTTCAATGTATTCCCTTTTATTTCTGGTGCAATCGTAGGAATAACCATCATCCTTGTGTGCGCAGAGGCACTAGCACCCACGGAAGCCCTGGGACTGGAGGCTCTGGTGGAAAACTTCAACAGGCATCATCTGATGAGGAATTAACTCTTCTAGAAGTAGCAAGCTCTGGAATTTGGGGTCCTAAAGAGATCTTAGGACTCAAATGGACCACGACATACCATAAGTGAGCCAGAGAGGACAGTTTAAAAATACAGAATAGTAAGAAACATACAAGAGGGACTGGGATACCATCTTGTGTTCAACGTATAACCATCAGCCTCACTTATCTACTGGGACCTGTCCTGAACCCAGCTATCTAAAAGAAAAGGATCAGACAAGAAGTCCTGAAATGACAAAGGAACCGGCCGAAGGTTAAGGGTTGGGACGTTTCACCTAATGTATAAGAGGTTGAGGTATGATTCAATAACAGTCTGAAGGGCCCTAGAGGGACATTATACAGTGGCTAGTAAACAGAATGGGATGTCTTCTTTCACGAACCAGAGGGGAAAGTCTTAAATGGCACTTGGAGGTTTACTCTGGACCTTAGACATGCCTTCTCAATTATAAAACCAAGCTGTAAAAATCAAAGAATCTGAACACTCTTTCTCCAAAGATGGTGATGAGTAGCGGATTCTTTCATGCATCCATTCAACCAGGATTTAATAAGAACCTGTTCTGTGGCAGGCTTTTTTTTTTTTTTTTTTTTTTTTTTAATGTGTAATATCCTTTAAGTTTCTGGCAATACACCTTTGATCAAAGCGGACAGAGTTTCCTTTCCCGTGGAGCTTAAATTTATTAGAAAAAGGAATATATTTTTAAAATAAGTTACTATGGAATGGGCAGGGCTCTCTGAGAAAGGGAAGTTGAAGCTGATATGCAAAAGCAAGAACAGCTCAGCCTAGGGCAGAGGAGAAGGGTTCCAACTCCGATCAGCCAGTGCACATGTTTGGGGTAGACAGGTGCATGGCAGGCTGGAGATATTTAAAAAAAAACAAAAACAAAAAAACAGGAAAGCAGATTAAGCAGGCTTTTACAATGTTAGGGATCATCAGAGATGAATAGTAAAGAAAACTCGTTGAATGACTCAGTGGTGGTTTTTTAATTTGGAACTCTTTTTATTTTTATTTTTTTTTTTTAGTTGTAATTGGATACAATACCTTTATTTTATCTATTTATTTTTATGTGGTGCTGAGGATGGAACCCAGGGTCTCACATGTGAGAGGCGAGCACTCTACCGCTGAGCCACAACCCCAGCCCTAATTTGGAACCTTAACACAACTGTGTTCTTTTTTTTTTTTTTTTTTTTAAAGGAGAGAGAGAGAAATTTTTTTAATATTTATTTCTTAGTTTTTCGGCGGACACAACATCTTTGTTTGTATGTGGTGCTGAGGATCGAACCCGGGCCGCACGCATGCCAGGCGAGCACACTACCGCTTGAGCCACACCCCCAGCCCCACAACTGTGTTCTTAAGAGTATTTACACACAGGGTTCCATCCATGAGCTCTTGGTCAGAAGATGCAGGATGAAGTTGAGTTGTTTTCTGAGATCCTAGGGGTGTAGGAATCACCTGGGAACACTTGTTGGCATTCCAATCGATCAGGAATGTTCTTTATTAGCATATGAAACAGGAATATTCTGGGTATCTGTGTTCTTTTTAACAGGTACCCCCAGGTAACTCTTTTCATCAAGCCCAGATGGGAAGGACCAGAGAGTTTAGAGACACACTTAAATTAAGATCTCAGCTTCGCCAATTCATACTGACTTAAAGGAAGTTACCAAACTTCCCCGGCTTCATTTTCCTCATCTATAAATACTACCTGCAAGTTGCAAGGCCCTGCATAAATACTAAGTAATACAGCATATGCAAAGTGTCAGGCACATTGTAGGCACCTTGTAAATGCTGCATGAGTAAATCCATGCACAAAACAGGAAACTTATGCATGAATAAAATGTTTTATAAATACACACACACACACACACACACACACACATACACATTCACTTCTCTGTTTGTATTGCTTGTTGTTTGAGCCTACAAAGCTTCCTTATCACCAGAAAGTCTAAGAGCTCAGAGAGTGGAGTGGAACCTCCATTGTCTACCTCTTATTTAGGCTTGCTTCTCTCTCCCTCCCATTCAATTGGCCTCTACCCTCTTACTTGACAGCAATGTCTACATCATGTAATGGTGTCGGGGTCCTATAACAGTGTCCTGCGTGTTCTCTCTACTTTACCCATAGAATCCAAGACAGGACCACACTCAGTGGGTCCTATTCAACATCATGGCACTGAATATGTGGTCCCCAGAAGGGTCAGGCTTCTGCATCAAATGATGTGTATCCTCCCATCCATCCATCCACCACTGCCAGAGTTATCGCTCTAAAATGCAAATCTGGCCCTGACATTTCTCTGCTTAAACCCTTCAATGCCTCCTTGTCTGCAGAATAAAGAGCAATCTCTAACATGAATTCCCTTCAGTCCAGCCACAACTATGTGGTTTCCTTCTTTGCTGTTTCTGCATATACTGTTCCCTCTTTCACAAGGTCTTGCATTTCCTTTTACACCTGGACAACTCCTAATCTTAAAGTTTTCCGTAAATTTAATCCCTATCTCTGCTCCCACTGTGCCCCATGGATAATTTTACGGTAGCATTTTTCACATGGTATAGTAATTCTGTGCTTGCAAACCTATTTTCCCCACTGGACTATGAGTTCCTTGCAAGTAGGTTTCATTACTTACTCATCTTTGTACTCTCAAGTGACTAGCACCAGACACAGAAATTTTCTCATGGCATTTTTAACATCCACTCCCACTTTATTTTTTCTGAAAAGCAAAGCATTACTATCAGATTGGTTTTAATTATCAGGTAATTGCATCCTTGAATATTATCCTGTCCTTAACTCTCACAGAGAAAATGAGCCCCCAAAATGTGGGAACTAGGGATGGGATAAGAGAATCCATTGAGTCTTTTATTTTGTAATTTAAAAAAAATGAAAATCTGAAAGTTAATAAGATATCTTTTGTATGCTGAGAAAAAAACAATCAGGTCAAACCACCAATCAATGTCAACTAGCATTCAGCATGACACATAGAAAGTAAACCGTAAATAAATGAATGAATGATTAGGGAGCTCTGTTCTTATACACACCAAGTTTGCTCACCAGGCGTGATTATAAAATGAGGAAATCCGTATTTGACTTCATTTATACTTACAAATAGACCAGAATGTTTCTACCCAGAAATTTTCTAGAATATCTCTTTGGGAACCACCTGAAGAACCAACATCTAAGTCAAACTATAAGCTATTACTATCACTTTGCAGAAAAATCTTATTTTTGTATTTCCCAGTATGAATACGAACTTATCCATAAAGCTCGGATTTGAAAGATATGTGGCTATTTTCAAAATTAAAAGCTATCTTCCAATGATAAACACTTTCCACAAAGTAAAGTGATGTAAAAGGCTGTGATATGCTCAGGTCAATTCCAAGAATTACAAAATGTATCTTGAGTAAGTGGAGGAAAATATTGTATATGTGAATTAGAATCAATCAAGTTATCTTACACAGCATGTATTTCTGCGATCAAATGCATACCTACCTGCACGGAGGACACCGGTGAAGTGTGGTTACACACATGCATGTATGTGTTTATGGAAAAAAGTTGATTAAGCCTTTATAAACATTTCATCTTAATCCGGAATTAACTGAGAATCTACTATTTTTTTTTTTTTTACTATCTACACTCAGCATTGAGAATAATGAGATTCATGAAATATCATTTCTGCCCTTAAAAAGTGCACAGTTAGAGAAGAAAAAGTGGACAGACCATTGCAACACACAAAAATGTGTAAGAGTGGAGGTGCATATTCAATACAGTGGTAGCACTTAGCAAGAAGTGATTACCTCTAGGTAGAAGGCTTCACAGAGACAGCAAAAGCTAATCAAAGTTTGGATGTATAAACACAAGCACAATTTCACCCAATCTAATGAGATGGGCAATCCCGGTATAGGAAATAGTATGTGCAAAGACACTGAGGCATGAAACAACACAGTATGTTCGGGAAATTACAAACCATTTGCTATTGCTGGAGCACCGAGTGCAAGTTGGGGAACATGGAGATGTTTTATTGGAGAGGTTATGGATTCCCATGTAACTGAAAATGCGCATTTTTGTTTGCAGATGATTATATGTGTCTACTGTCTTTCCACAATACATCAATCAGCCTGTAGCTGAAGCAATAGTGACACACATATTTATTACATGATTTTATTTTTGCTTGAAGTTATCACAAAAAATTTGCCTGGTTTCTGCTCACATTTATTCTGTTCCACTCTTACTCTCTCACCTTTTCCTCCTTTCCCTGTGAAATGCAGTTATCCGCCTCCCTCCCTCCTTGCCCTGTCTCCTCCTATATCCATCTGAGTCCATCTACAGTCTTCCAAGTCATCCTCCTGTATAATATCAAGCAACTCCCCTTCTCCATTTCAGAACCAAGCCCAGAGGGCCTCCTGCTAAAAGCCTTCCTGGGTAGGTGAAAAGGTTAAGGATTTGAGGCTAAGGATTATTTTTAAACAAATCTGCATTTGAAGCCAAGGTCTCTCATCCTTCATCTTTGTGCTCCTGGGTCAGTCATCTCCCTTGTCCAAACCTCACTGTCCTCCTCCATAAAAGGGATAATGAATACCACAGACAGGGCTTGTGCGTATTGTGAGAAGTGGAAAGGGCTTTGCAGCGAGTCTGGCCTCTAAAAGTTTTTGCTAATTATAAATTCAAAGTGTCTGGTGATTTTCATGCCTAAGTCATATACACACACAGGGTGATTTAATTTGGTAGATATTTACCTTGACTTTATCTGCTTTTCTGAAAAGCTGTGGGAGGCACTGCTGCTGCGCCACAACTCCAATTAGAACGATGCCCCCTGGGGTTGTGCAATATGGCTACTCTGGGAAGGAGAGGAGGCTTTCCTCTGCAGTTTGTTTCTTTCTACAGTTTGGATATTTTAACTTTATCCATAAATTACCTTAATGTGTTAAAGTGTCAGTAGGGTCTCTGGGCAGGGAGATTTGGGACTAGTTTATTTGGGGGGAGGGGGTTCTATTTTGTGCTACTATTTATTTTTAAAAAGAACGAAGCTAATCACAATAAGCTTTTAAGAAACTCAGAATTTTAGAAATCATTTTAGAAATTATTAAAATTTAATAATTTTAATAAAAATTATTAAAATAATTTTTTGAAGTCAGTCAAAAAGTATTCATTAGAGAAGGGAGACGGGTACAGGGGAATACAATTAAATTATGTGGTGCTCATGTACATATATGTAACAGTGATTCCCACTGTTATGTAAAATTGTGATGTACCATTTAAAATTAAAAAAAAAAAAAAAAAAGCCAAATCAAAAAGTATTTCTTAACAGAAAGAGGAGTGACCACAGCTGCTCTGGTCAAACAGGCCTGAATCTGGATCCACTATTTACAAATTATATAATCTTGTTATTCCTTTGTTTCCTAGTATTGGGAAGGGAGGTTAGAATCACAATCACATCAGTGTCCTTTGAAGTACTAAAACGAGATACTGTGTATGTGAAGTACCCAGCACAAAGTACTGCACATGATGGTTTCTCAAGAAATGGAACCTAGCCTGGAGAGGTGGCTCACGCCTGCCTGTAATCCCAGTGGCTCAGGAGGCTGAGGCAGGAAGATCACAAGTTCAAAGCCAGCCTCAGCAAAAGGGAGGCACTAAGCAATTCAGTGAGACCCTGTCTCTCCATAAAATACAAAACAGGGATGGGAATGTGGCTCAGTGGTCGAGTGCCCCTGAGTTCAATCTCTGGTAACTCCACACCCCCCCCCCCAAAAAAAAAGAAAGAAATGCAACTTGTGATAATTTTTTACTATGTGCAACTGGCTGTCCTGGTGGTTGGCTTAGAACTGGTTAGCATGAAGATGCGGGTTGAAACTGGCAATTAAATTGGGGTTGGTATTCAGATGAGTAGGTAAAGTCTGTAATAGATTAGGGTTAGGATTGAAATTAGAATTCAATTAAGGTTAGAATTAAAATGCATACGGAGGTGATTATTAAGGATGGTGTTAATTAAAACTGGATAATAGAAGTGAGAACCAGCAGGAGGAGTACTGGATTAGTTGGGTGGAAAGCTGAAGCAGAAAGCAATGTGGAAACCTACGTAGAATTCACTGATAATGGGAAAATCGGAGCTGGGGCAGGGTTAGAGCGTGATGCAGAATCTGAATGGATATTGAGCCAAGTCCTCCTGAGATTTTCCCCTACAGGTGCTTCCATCCCCTCCTGGAGACGAATGTGTAAATTTCCGCCCCCCCACACAGGCTGAGTTCCTTCCCTCTCCTCTCCTGAGCACAGCAGCGTGGGGAAAGGAATGCCCAGGGCCCACACAGCTGTGTCCAGCCCAGCACTGGTGCCAGCACCACATTCCACACCCCCAGCTACCCAGGCTGTTGCTGAGTGGACAGGGCATCCAGGAGGCCAAACCAGCCTTCTCTGCACTCCCCTTCTCTGCTCCCCACAATTTTCACTGTGGCTGCCAGTTCTGAAATCCCACAGGCAACCTTCTCCAGACTTTGTGCAAGTCTCTGGGAAACGCACACTGTCTGTCATAGCATTTTAGAGCAAAGAGTAACCATAGAGATCCCCATCCAACACGGATACTTTTACTTCACCTATTTTTACGATGAGGAGAATTCTTGCAGGCTAATCTTTCTTCATGGGGAGGGAGGGAGAGGTGAGAAGGTGCCTGGGGGCACAGGTGAAAAGAGCACTAAAAAGATGATCCTCAAGGAGTGACTTAAATGAGGAGTAAGTAGCTCATGAAGAAACTACCTGTCCATTCTGAGATAGGCAAGAATGAGGAATTCCTCAAACTGGGCATTGCTCTAAAATATTGGGAATGAGATCCTTATCCTTCCAACTCCCCAATCCAATCCTGGTTAAGTCCTTTCCTCTTTGGCTCTATGAACCCAGAAAGTCACTTAGCTTCTGAGTTTCGTTTTCCTCATCTGTTCAAGTACTATTATTAATTTGATCATCTGTAAGGCCCTTTACAACTCTAATACTCTTTTACTCCAGGATTCTAAAAGCCAATGACTCCTTCCTATTCCCAAGACCTAAACTGCTGCCAAAATGATGCTGATGGTGCAGAAAAGGGAAGAGGAGCCGGTAGGAAAAGAGCATTCCAGAGTCTCATTTGCTAACCTTAATACTTCTCTCTCCAAAACGGCTTCCTTCCTTTCTCCCACCCTTGGTACTGGTCCCATGCCTTTACAGTAAAGGGTGGGGCCCCGATCAGCAGGAGGGACAGGCAGAAGGAGATCACTAAGGAGCAGCAGATGGAAAAGGCAATTAATTAGAGGACCCAGGGACTTAATCCCACATCCTCCCCTCTCCTTCTCACTCCTCTCCCCTCTCATCCCTGCCCCCATTATCCTGTCCCCTCTCTTAAGCCCACTTAGATGATCTCTAAGTTTTCTTCCAGCTCCAAAGACAACCTTCTTTATGCATTGGGAGCCTTTAACTAGAACAGCTGGATCCTCTCCCACTGAAGCTGATTCCTTCGGTAACCGCCACCCCCCATACACACAGACACACCCACTTTCCTCTGTCTGAAGGACTAAACCTCCTGGCCCCACCTCTGTCAGAAAAATCTGATCTTCCGCTTTTCTCTCCCGGTGCCCCACTCCCAGCCCCTTTCTTTTGCACCCAGATCTCTACATCCCCCGACAACACCACCTCCTCCATCTTCACTTCTCAGAGACTCCAATGTGGCCCAGAAACCCAGGGAGGCAGAATAGCTTGGAGTCACTGAGTAAATCAAGTCAGGCAAGTTCATCCTGCAAGAAATAATAACAACTACCTAAGCCCTCAAGAAATGTTGCAGAGGCAGGCAGAGATGTTCTCCAGAAACAGCAAGAGAAAGACAGGAGAGCTCCGTCCTGACTGTCCAGAGAATATTCTGTCTGCTTCTCCATCATTGACAGTCCTTTATATAGACTGGACTTTACTGGTTACAAAGTGCTTTCTACATCCTTGACTCTGAGTTCTGGTATGACAGAGGCATTAACTACATCACAGAAAGTTAACAAACCTTATCTTGGAAAAGGAAAGACTACTCAAACATTAAAGATGAGCACAAGGAGGCAGAGTGATCAGCACTGAAAGAGAACTGATCCGGGAGTTAGAAAACAGGCACCCAAATCCCTCATCTAGGGACAAAATACTGGCCTCACAGGATTGGAAGACACTGTAATAACATATTGTTCCATATCCTAGCCAGCACCTGTATCTTTTTTTAACTCTCAGCTTAACCCCAAATAGGTCAGTTAACTCCTTTGGGTCTCTGTTATACTACTATATACTTTAGGAGTTAGATCAGATATTTTCTAAGAACTCTTAACATACCTGAAATTATTTGATTCCAGGATCCTAAAACTTAGAAATTTACTCCCAAAAGCTAAGTTTCAACAAAACTAACTCAGACAGATTCTTTTTCTGAGATGTACCAAAACTCCTCTATAGATCCTCTATCACAAAGAACAGCAAACACCAGGGACTCGGGACTCTTGGAGCATGAGCAAGTGCAAACACCCTGCCTCTCTAATTCATCTTGTCTCTGGTCTAGGGGACAAGAGCTGCATTAGTCACAGATGCACTGGGTCCTTAAGAGGGTCTGTGGATCAGACATTCACGCAGGCATCTCACTAACTAAAACTTGAGAAGGATCAACAGATCTTCTGAAAGATTAAGAAAGAAGAAAAACCCTGAGGGCAAGGGCTGGGAATAAAGGGGTATAATAGAGTTAAGGGAGAAAATACTGAGTTGGTTTATGCTGCTTTGTTGGACGGACAGTCTGAGATGAAATCATGTTTTTTGGAACGTAATTTCTTTGACTGGCATTTGTAGGAGATGTTGACACCCATGGCCTGGGAATCTCCCAGAAGATGTTTTTGGAGCTGGGGCCACAAATTGTTGCTGAACAAATAACTAGAAGCTCTTGGGTAAGAACCAGGGATGTTTGTGTTTAGGAGAATGGTGATGGTAACTAGTTACCCACGGGGGAGAGTTAACCCTGGGCACATTATAGATAGGGGGAGCCCGGGATTTGGGGGGATCCCCAGTGCGAAAGGAGAAGGCGGGGCTGGAGGACCTCAGGCTAGTGGGCACGCCCTTGCCCAGGCCTGCAGTGGCCGCTCCCGCCAGCTGGCCCACCGCCCTGCCTGACTCCCCTCCCTCCACCCCAAGACTAAGAGGGGTGCGTGCACGGGGTCCCACTGCTGAGCCAGCTCCCTCCCTCTGCTCCACACCCGAACAGGGCTGGCGGAGCTCCCGGGGGAGAAGATGGAAGGCACCACCAATGCACGGAGGGGGTGTGGGAGGCGGGGGGAATGGGGAATGCGGCAGCCTGGCCCCCCCGCGACCAGCCCAGCCCCCCGTCACCCCCCCTCCACCTCCAACCGAATGGTTTGCTCCGAGCGCCCTATTTAATCCCCGCGACTGCAGCAGCGCCGGCTCCCTCCCGGTCCCCGCCTCGGCCCCGGGCTTGGAAGCGGCTCGGGGGCGCCCTTTCGGCCAGCGACGTTGTCGGCCCCCTCCCCAGCCCCAGTCCCTGGAGACCCACGATCGCCAGCGCCCAGCCAGGGAGCCGGCCGGGAAGCGCGATGGGGGCCCCCTCCGCCCTGGCCCTGCTCCTGCTCCTCGCCTGCTGCTGGGCGCCCGGCGGGGCCAACCTCTCCCAGGACGGTGAGTGAGGGAGGGGGCGGCGCCAGGGGAGGTGGGGGCTGACCCGAAGCCCGGGTTCGGATTGGGAGCCTGTTGGCTTTGTTTGGAACCCGGGGGGGTGGAAGTCGCCAGCCGCTGTAATACCCTTGTGTCTGTCTCTGAGCATCCCCGTCTCCGAGGACCGTGGGGTGTGCCGGCGTGTGCACCCTCCCGTGTACACCGTCGAGTGGGTGTCATCTGCGTATGCGCCCGGGGTTTGCATCTCGGGGTTGATGTCTATGAGGAGCAGCCCGGGGTCTGGAGGTGTTGATGTCCGTGTGTGCGTGCGTGTGTGCGTGTGTGTGTGTGTGTGTGTGTGTCTGGGTGTGCGCGTCTGTGTTGGTGTCTGGTTCTGCGTTTCTGTGTCAGTATCCGTGTGTATGTCTGTGTCAGTGTGTGTTGGGGGCGGAGTGAGATTTGTCGCTGTTTCAGTCAGGGCGTGTGTCGGCTGTTTGTGTATGTATGTCTGTAGGGGTTGGGTGACCAGAGCCATCCCCCAAACTGCTGTGTGCAAACATTTCTGCTCCCCCGCCCGTCCCCCCAACACCACCACCACCACCACCAGCGGGCGAGCTCCGAGTGGGCAGGGAAGGGGGCCTGGGTGAGGCTGCCGAGGGGGGCGTGGGCAAGGGAAGGGGGGCTTCTCCTTGGAGCAAAACAACAACACAGGGCGGAGGGGGCCCCAGTTTGGCGGTATCCCCAGCGGTGGCAGAATCGGAAAAGACGCCCAGACAGGAGAGGGGGAAGAAGGTGGAGGGGAGGTTGGGCAGAAGGAAGGATCAAGATGTTTGGGGAGGAAGACACAGGGAGAATCTAAAGCTTTCCTGGGCTGAACATTGATTTCCCCCAATTTGGGGTGGGGTAGGGTACCTAGCTCCTTTACCCAAGTCTACAACTCAAAACCTTTGGTTGGTGAAGGTAGGAGGAGGAAGGAAGGGAGTCCGGGGAGAAAAGAGGCGGGGCCAGGGGTGAGGGGACTTGGGGAAGAGCCCCTCCCGCCCAGGGCCAGGCTATGTAGGTCAGCGCTGTGGGGGCACCTCAGCCTTCTTAAAGGCTGCTGATGGTTCAGGGGGTGGCATGGGGGCACTTTGTAGGGAGAGCAGGAAGGGAGCCTCAGCTCCGAGCCTCAAGTCCCCAGAGGAGGGAGGGCGGGCTGAGAAGGGACTACAGGAATGTGTCCTCCTCCACTCTCCTCCGCCCCGGTCAGAGGTGGGCTGGTGGGGGAGGAGAAGAGGGAACAGGACCTCTGCGGAGCAAAGAGAAGTGAGGAGAGCTGGGGGGAGGGCGGCTCTGCCCGGCCAGATGCCAACGAAAAACAGAAGAACCGCAGGGGAGGAGAAAAGGGGAGGCGGCTCCTGGGCTTTGGACCCAGTGGCCAGCAAGGATGGGCACAGGGCGGGGCGGGGTGGAGAGGGGAGGGATTGAAAGTGGAGAGGATGATGTAGAGAATTTCATCGGAGGAAAACAGGCGAGGAGCCAGGGTGCTGGAGAAAATTATAGCTCCACCTTGCCTGACCTCCTCCCCCAGCCCTGTCTCCATCATAGTGCAAGAGCTTCCCCTGGTGTGGGGACCCTGGGGATCCCCTCCCTACAGTAGACTGGCTGACCTCTTCCACCCGCTACTCATCAGACTTCCTGAGGGGAGTTCCTGCCCAGTCACCACAGAGACAGGAACCTCTCCTCTCTCCTCTCCCCTACATGGAATCCCATCTCCAGAGAACTGTTCTGATGACCCTAGTCACAGAGGAGGCGAGCAGAGTCCTGGGGGAGAGCAGGCTAAGTGCGAGGCAAAGAGAGGCTGCTGGCTGTGTGTGCCTCAATAATGGCCCTCCGACTGGGCCTGGACTTTCAGCTGCAGCCCCTGGCCTTCCCTTCCTGCTTACTGAGTTAAAGGGGACAAGTGTCACCCAATCTGTCACTGTTTGGCAGTGGGAACTGATGTCCTCCCCAAAGCCTCAAGCTCTTCTACTTCAGGGTATAAATGTTAGAGACTAGAGTAAACCTGTGCACTAGCCAAGTCTTCCTTCATCAACTGCACTGTTCTTTCTTGGTCCTCAACTTGGGAGCCCAGCCCCTACTCAGGCTTGGAGTTGAGGAGAAAGAGAAATGCTTGATTCTCAAATTCAGAAATAATTCTCGGAGCAGTGGCTTGAGGCAAAGAGTGGAAGGCAGAAACTTCTGAATGGGAACTTTCAAGGGAAGAGGTGGGAGGTAGGGAGATGGGAGATGGGGTCCTTTTCCAAAGAAAAGTCACATTGTGCATGGTTTTGCTTGTAAAGCATCAGGTCTACAGAAAGTGGGCATCTGTCTAGTGGGCAGTATCTCGGGATATACTGATGTATGAGACATAACCACAAGAGCTTTCATCTTTAAGTAACTCTGCCCCTGAGGTTCTGGATCTGAGAAGGCCAGCTGTGATGGTGGGAGGTAGGTGCATGGATTGAATGCTCACAGATAGCAGTCCTGAAGGTCATTCTGACCAGTATCATGTAGGAGGTGTGTCTCATACCCCTGAGTTGTCCTGGAGGCCCTGGGCGTGGGATGAGGTAGTACATATCTTAATGGGTAATGTTTGACCCAAACTAGGAGAGATGTGGTTGTGAAGGTTTAAAACGCCCTAATATCCTAATGCTTTTGAATGGTCAGGGGTGTTGTGGGTGGGTGGCTATTTCCATTTAGAATAAGGAAAACAAACTTTATGGACTGCTGGGATAGATGGCTCCCCAGAGTACAGCATAAATTTTTTAAGCTTGCTAAGGTGAAAGAGGGATGGAGATTCGGGAAAAGGCAAGGAACTGATACCTGAACCTGGCTATTAGTGCTCTAGCTAAAAGCTCAGAATTTTGCCACCTGTCCCTCCTTCTTATGTTTCTCCACTGGTATTGGCAGAAGTTGGCAACTCCAGGTTTGAGGGTTGTAAGGCCTAGGATTGTACAATGCGGTCAGCTCTGGTGCACAGCTCGACATTCAACATTGTGACCAGCCTCCTTTGGATTCTTCCTTTCCCAGTAGGCCCAGCACTCTGATTTGACCTAGCAGAGAGACAGACGGATGGACGGCCTTGTTTTGTTTCAGACCAGGTTATAGCAATTTAGCCTTGTGTCTCACTGTCCCATACCTGAAAATCTTTTCCTTCCCAATGACCTTCTGTCCACTGCCATCTCTTCTCTAGCCCCCTGGCCAGCTGCCCAGTGTGAAGATCATGCCCAGTGTGCTCCAGAAGTCCAGCAGGGCTTCTCTCCACTGCAGCCCACGGATCTGCTTGGCAGAGCTATTCCTTCCAGTTTCTGGTCTAGTTGCAGTGGTAACTGTTCTGCTTCTGTACCTGTTCTCTTCCCAGTGGCAGCTATTAGGAAGGATATGCTCTCCCTTAAGACGCAGGCATCTTCTGGCACAGGAAAGCTGAGACCATCGCAGAGAAATTATGATAGAGTACGGTTTTAGTGAATTCCACGAAGAACCAGGCTGTCTGATGTGGAGCCCAATCTATGGAATACCACCTGCCTTCCTCAGCTCTCGCTGGGTCTGATAGCATGGTTGGTTTCAGTAGTTTTCTCTAGGCCCTGTGGTTATTTCAGTGAAACTCCCTTTCAAACAAGCAAAACAGATCAAAGGAGAACTATTCTTGTTGAAATAGACAAGTAAGACCTGTAGCCCTTGCTGCCTTCCCCTTGGCTCCCTGCCCTCTTAGAATCCTCAAGGAACAACCTGGGTTCTGCGATAGGATTCAAAATCCTCTGCCTGAGGCTGAGAGTAGAAGGAGCCCGGGGTGGACCCTTAGGCTTCCTTCCTTTCCTTTCCCAACTGGAGAAGAAAGGGGGTCCAGATCTAATTTCGAGAGTGTCTTGTTTGGGATATTCAGTCTTCACTTAGAGAGGGTGACTCATAGTTCTGCAGCCATCGGATTCCACAGATGGCATCTTTTTGGTGTTCTGGTCACTTTGAAACAGCAGACTGTGTAGTCATGCCATTGCTCCGTAAATCTTTAAATTTTTATTTTGGTACTCCTTGCTGCTGTCAACTACTTTCTGGTAGTTCAAACAGTAGGTATTATGGGATCAAAAGCTGTTTTTCCTTAAGTCACCTGCTAGGAAAACTATCTTCACGGTTATCACCAGATAAATAACATGGAACTGTCTGCTAGCTCAACAATCCCTTTTTGTTATTTAATTCTCAGTCAGTGGAACCTCATCTAAGGATGGCAATCTAGGTTCCAGATTCTCTTTGAAAAGCAAGCTGTGGACTGAACCAACTCCTCACTGACTAGTGAAATGAAAAATCCAGGGCATTAGAAAGCTTGGTTAATTATATCTTCTTTTATTTTTAATTTTACGATTTCATATTTCCTGTTTAACCAGTGGCTATAGGCCAATATACTGGAACATTTCGTTTCCTGTATGGGGTCATGTCCCAGAGGTCCACCCATAAGCTCTGAGAATAGCAATCCTCATGGGAATGCTCCTAAGAGAAAGACAGAGAGAAACAAACCCATCAAAAAGAGAGCCTGGAGAAGCAAGCCATTAGGAAAAGAAACAGGTCTCTAAAAGCTCAAATTAAGAATAAATACTCCATGTCGTTGTAAAGCAAAGAAGAATAAGTCTCTAGGCCCAAAGACATATCTCTACCTCTAAGATCAACAGCAGTGGTGATTCCTTACAAAGTCAGACCAGCTGACACTCAGGGCTCATAACTATGCAAGTAAAAATCCAATCCAATTCTATTATACATGACAAACCCATCCCTTCTAGTAATAAGAAGCCAAACTCTCAAGAGTCATGAACATACGAAGCTGTTAAGTTTCACAAAACAGAGGCTCAGTAAATCTCCACACTTATCATGGAAGCAGCAAGTATCGAAGAAAGAATCACTTATTCCTTGAATAAAATTTCCCTTAGGGTTGAAAGAAATTGACCAACTTTCCCAACTAGCATGGAGGTCTCTAAGTCTGGAGGACAATGCCCTTCTTAAGAGGCGTGACCCCATACCTCTTCTCCATGTGTATCTAGTATGGGCTATTTCTTAGCAGCTTGGGGTGCCCGGGCATTCTGATAACATCTCATAACCTACCTGGTGAGAATACACATTTTTGGCTTCCTCATGTCCTGGTTTCTCACAGGGTCTCTGGACTATTTTCCTTCATTAGAAGATAAGCCAAACTCTGGACTGTTTCCTTTATTGTAAGATAAGCCAAACTTTATTCATACTAAGTTCTTGCAAAATAAAACCCACACCATCATTACTAATACCCAGGTATTTGACATAATTATAAAGTCAGTCATGTGTTCATAAACTAAGTCTGGTGGTATACCCTATATTTTAGTACAATCTTTTGGATATATATCTGGCAGGTTCAAATAAAGTATTTCAGGAGGTCTTTTAGAACAGGCAGTGGTGTAGCATGGTCCTCACAGAAACCCTGATGTCTGTTCAAGGTCTGCGTGCATGACAGCTGGCTGCCCTAACCTATGATCCCAGTTCCTCTGTTCTCAGTGGAACAAACTACCTGTGCTTTGAGCTCTCCATGGTGCTAGCCACTGACAGTGACACTTCAGGCTCTTCTCGTTGCTCTCCATGGTCCTGCTCTACCTCCAAGCTTCATATTCTCTTTACTCTCCACAGTGCAGCCCTCAGAACAGGGCTAGAATCTCCCTCCCACCCCGACCACAGACACACTCATGATCTTGATTGTGGTCCCTGAGCTGCTCCAAGGGGAACCAAACCCTGAGCTATAGATCGGGTGAGTTCTTATAACCATTCAATCACACATGATTTTAGTTGTGGTTCCTGAGCTGCTCCAGAGGGAACCAAACCCTTTGATATAGATCTGGTGAGTTTTTGTGACCATTTTTTAATCAACTGTGGGAGATTATAAAAGAACAAGTAGTTCTCATGTTTAAAAAAAAAACTATTTTGAGATTCTCAAGAAACTGGGATCAACAGTGACCTCAGATGGCCTCCAAATAACTAACTAAATGTTTTCCTATATCTGGACTCATAGATTAAAAGCAGAACTACAGTCATATTTTAAATTGAAACATTATTTCTCATACATGAACAGTATGTGTACACCCTAGATGTGGAATGCAAAGTGAGTCCTACTGGGTTCATAAGCATGCACCTCTCACCAGCACTCTGAGCCTGACAATCACTCTAAGTGTTCTGACATGGTGCTTATTTTCCCTTTCCCCTCAACCTTAGCAAATGCAAAGACAATATGTAATAATGGGTTTTCAAAATGGATAATAGAGGAATCCGATATATGAGAGACACAGAAAACAAATATCAAAACCCTGACTCATTTCCCCCAACTTTATAACCATCTGGCACAGAACTAAATGGCCTTAAGTTTTCCAACCCAAAGTCTAGGTCCTTGGCAGTAATCTCAGTAGACATTTTTTTTTTTTTCTTTCAGTACTGGGGGATCAAACCCAGGGGCGCATAACCACTGAGCCAAATCCATAGCCTGTTTTTTGTTTGTTTGTTTTGTTTTTTTGAAACAGGGTCTTGCTAAGTTGCTTAGGACCTCTCTGAGTTACTAAGTCTGGCTTTGAACATGCCATCCTCCTGCCTCAGCCTCCCCAGCTGCTGGGATCACAAGCCTGCACCACCACACCCAGATTTCAGTAGACACATCTTTAGACTGGACTTTGCTACTCTTTTGAGAGCATCTGCCAGTAAGCTGATGAC
The DNA here is from genome assembly GCF_048772815.1 of Callospermophilus lateralis. Taxonomy (NCBI): domain Eukaryota; kingdom Metazoa; phylum Chordata; class Mammalia; order Rodentia; family Sciuridae; genus Callospermophilus; species Callospermophilus lateralis. Next base: position 11,382,587 of record NC_135311.1, read on the forward strand.
GCAAAGTATGGCAGAGCGCCGAGAATGCTCAGCCCCTGTCGGTCTTAGACCAGCCAGGCTGCTCCCCATATCACATCAGAATTCTACAAGTTCCTCTTTTCCTAAATGCTAACTGACCCATGTCAATTTCTGCATGACAGTTTATATAGTAGTTATACAGAGGAATGACCCACAGCAAAATCTAGGTAGGGGAGCAGGCTTCCAGAATGAATTTCTAGAGCCCCTCCTTCCTTCCCTCATTTGAATCAAGGAGAAGTCTCACCCTCAAGGGCAGGTAGTAGGAGTGATTTATCTCCATGAGTAAGCCTTCAGGAAGGCAGAATGGGGGTTACAGCAACATCTGGAGGATCTGGCACCTCCTCATCTCCCTAAGACCCAGTTCTCACAAAGAACAGACACATCTCAGGAAAGACTCAAATGAAGGGAGCCCAACATATTTTTAAATATATACATCATCCCACTGTGTGAACTCTTTTATCTCTGGGATTCTTTAACCCTCTCATCTCTCTTTCTCCCTTTCTCGTGGGGGGGTCTACAGGAGAAGGAGAAGAAAGCTAAATAATATTTAAAAGAATTAAAATACTGTATGCTCTAAGGATTTCTTTCCCCTTCCCCCCCCCAGCTAGACTTATACTAATTGTGTATTGATTGCTAATTATAAGCACCTTTAGCTCATTTACTTCCAGCTCAGGGTCAAGAAGGTCAGGTGCATCACCTTGCCCTAGGGAAAAGAAAAAAGAAAAAGAAATGAAGGCTCGTGCCATTCCTCTCTAAGATGGCCATTACCTGTCTCTCCCCTTTCCGTCATAGACTCCCAAATATTGGCAAGGTAAGATGGAGAACTAGTGCTTCCCATATTGGATTTCACTGGGAATATGCCGTTTCTTGATTCACATGTTTATTTTTCATCTCCTCGGCCCTGGCTCTTTGCTTCCAATTTCTGAATCTAGAATTCCAGCCAAAGCCTCAGACAGGGTGGGTAAAAAGCTCCTGAAGGTGAACTAGTTTATTGAGTCTCTGACTTAAGTATCTGATACTTCTTGGAAACCCAGCAAGACTCTAATAAGTACATCAATGACAGGTAGCTAGGGATCTATCATCATGTTCAGTCTTGAAAGAGCCTGCGGCCAAGTTCTTCCGTTATTATAAAACGAGGGGCCAGTTTTACCATCTGCTCCTAACCATTTGTCACCCAGCAAAATGCAAAAAATTACAGTGGGACAAGGGCACTCACTAGTTCTTCTATTTCTTAAGAATGAAATCTTTCCAAACATACATTATATGTTTCCCCTCCAATCTCTATCCTATAATCTCACCCAAATATAACAAAAAAAAAAAAAAAAAAAAAAACCACCATCACTAAGCCCCTGGGTCTCTCATATTTTCATTTATCCTCAACTGCTGTTTAATGCCAACTCTTTTTTGATTTCCAAGCCCTGGAGTCCAATGTCAGTGACAGATGGACTGAGCCTCAGCCCTGGGGAGGAGAGGATTTGGCCCTCTCCTGGGGAGTTTGAACAGAAGAAAGAGCCTAAATTCTGCTTTGGGGAGAATCTCTGAGTTTAAGCCATATGGTTTTTTGGAAGTAAGGGTTTCTGATTAATATGGGCCTGTGAAAAGGGCTCTGTATCTGGGTCATAATAAAAGCTTGTGAGTTCATGTCAGAAAAAGAATAAAAACAGAGATATGGATAATGAGAATCACAGTGCATTTTTATGTGTGTTGGAGGAAAAGAGTAAGCAGGTTGGAGAACGCATGCGTCTTTAAGAGAGCAAAAATGAGCGTATATCCACATCAAAGATGAGACACTCAATGAAGGTTTAAAGAAGAGCGGAAGATATATTTCTGTCAAAACAGTATTCTTTGCCATTTGGGGGATTGTGAGATCTGTAGACTTGGAGGAATGTTGTCTGTTTCAGGGGAGAGTTCAATTCCCAGGAAGGCACAAAGTGAGGCTTGTGTGAACTAAGTGCCGCTGTTTTAGAAATACAGTTTGGTTTTGTTTAGTTTTTAAGTGAAAAGATTGGAGGCGGGGGGAGACTAAATCTCGGTGAGGCTTGGGGAAATCGGGGAAACGGGAGTCGTGTGGGTGTGAAGAGCGGAACACATTTTTCTTCATGTAATGCTCCTAACCATTGCCCTGAACCTGTCATCCGCACCCTGACTCTGATCACCCAGTGAAGGCAAGCAGTAAAAACAAGTCAGGAAAATCAGAACCAGCAGAGAGAAATGCTTTCTTGCCTGCCTTCTAACAAATTAGACTTTTTCAAAGCATTGTTATCCCAACACACCAAGACATCATCCTAAAATATCTGCAGCAAAGCATAAAACTCAGAGGAGAGTGAGATGGAGCCCGTTCAGAAAAGGAATCCATTCGTGTATTCAGACAGGTCCTGAGGCCCAGGGAGCTAGAGAGGCCCTTCCAAATACTTTCCCAAATACTTTCTTCAGATGGGGGAATCCCCACCCCCGGTTCTATTACATATGTGTGAGAGCATGGTAAATTCAAGGAAAGGGTACAAAATCCCCCCTTCCATTCATTTTAACAGGATATCTAAGAACTCAAAGTCCAACCCCTTGACTCTGTTGTATTAGAATGCAGAGCCCAAGTCAGACCCATCCTGATTTCTGAAGTATGTGATCATGGTGGGAAGGAAATGAGGAGATGGGGTAAACAGACACTCCTAAAATGGCTCAAAGCTGTCATCTTCCCAACAAGAGTCAGTACCTGCACAGAACCAGCTCTGCAGAAGTCCTCACTCAGCCCTCCCTTGTGCCTTGCCCCCTCCCACCCTCACAGCCTCTCAGTGCAGAACCGCTAGATGCTTCTCCACCGCACGGCCCAGCCCTAGAAGGAAGGAGCTAAGCCAAGAAAGGGGCGCTTTGGGGATCAGATCCCCCTCCTTTTCCACCTGACTGCAGTTCTCCTTGTTACGAGTCAATATTGGCGGCAGAGGGGCTTGTTTTGGTTGGGGGCCAGCCCAGGGCTCCCTCCCAGTGCTAATGCACCGAGAACACTGACTCAATAGCAAATCAAAGCAACAGCTGTCCCCACCTCCTTCCCTGCCACCCACTTGCCAGCCTCTGCGCCTCGGAATCTTAACTAAGTCTCCGAGGGCCCCCCCCACCCGCCCCAGCCTACCACAAGCCCACTTCTGCCTCCAGATTTTTTTTTCTCTTGAGCTCAAGAATAGGACATGTTCCTCTGCTTTTTCTCTCCCATCTCTTCTAGCCCCTGTCTCCCACTTCAATTCTGCATGGCCACGGCGCTCCACAGTGCATGTGCATGCAGGCAGATATGTGCACAGGTACACACACACACACACACACACACACACACACAACCTCAGAGTCACTCCTTTTAGCTCCTAAGGACATGTCAGTAGCTTCTGCCCTTCAGCCTCCTCTTTTTTGGGAACTAGAACATGCCAGGAAGGCCTGAAATTTGTAAAGATTCCATCTGCTGCATCTTCAGGAACTCCTTCCTCCTCTCCCCCCCCCACCCCCCAGCCCCCAGCTTCTCCAACCAACCTCATACTTGGTAGATTTCGTTTCTTGAGGTTTGGGGTCCTGGAGTTCCTCACTATCATTAAGGGGAGACAGGGAAGTAGGGAGGATGGATGTCACTGGGTGTGAAATCACACACATCGGTAAGCTTTGAGGAAGCTAGTTCCACAAGGATCCTGCTATAAAATGACAACAGGCTCAGGAGACTGGGGTTATAACCACAGCTCCCACTGACTGCTGGTGTGGCCATGCTTGAGCTCCTAAACTTCTCTGAGCCTTGGTTCCTGATTGTTCAAATGAGAAGGCTGAGCTGGGGGATGTGGTTCAGTGGTAGTATGTACAAGGCCCTGGCTTCAATCCTCAACACTGCCTAAACCAACACACACACACACACACACACACACACACACACGGGAGGGTCGGAGCGAATACCACTTAGGGTGTAAACAACTCTAAAAGCCTATATTTCTAAAAAATCATAGAGGGAAAACTATTTTAGGTAGGATGAGGTGTAACAGAAAGAGGAAAAGAATTATTGAATTTGGGCAATAAAGAGTCAGAAAGGGCGTGAGTTCCATCCTTTCTGGTAGAATCAAAGATCATAAGAATTAAAAACCACCTCTGGCCATTAGGAGTCAGTAGAAAATGACCAGATATACAAATTGACTGCAGTCCTTTAGGAAATACATGAAATAAATAAATAAGTTTTATACTTTATTCTTAACATTTGGCTATGGAAAAATTTTGAGCAAGTGATGTGTTTTGGGTTTTTGTTTTGTTTTTTGTTTTGTTGTTGTTGTTTTGTTTTGGAGTTTTTTGGGTTTGTTTTTGTTTCTTTTTTTTTAGTACTAGAGAAACCAAGGCTTCGCATATGCTAGGCAAGTGCTCAGCCAGTGAGCTGTATCCCCAGCCATATTTTTAATAAGAACCAAGAGTTAACAGAAAAATAAGTTTGTGTTTTTTTTAAATTTTAACCCCACCCTCACGCCCACCACAACAAGCTAACTAAACTACCCCAGAGAGTCTCTCCTCACCCAATCACACACCATTCCAAACCCAGGAAATAAAAACCTTTCATTTTTCAACCTGTGGGGGCCAGAACCAAAAGATCTCTGCGAGGTGCGCTATAAAATCTGTTTAAGCCCAGACTGAGTCCTTCCAGACCCTAAATCTCTTGGATAACCTAATGGTGTGAGACCTCTGGGTCTATAAATCCTAGATGTCTGGCCTAAGCTTTACCAAGTTGAGGGGTTCGCCTGCATGTTAGAAACTTGCTAGAGAGAAGATTCTGTCCCCACCCCCATTTACCACCTATTTCCATTCTATCTGGCCTGCGTCCTAGGAGAGCACAGCAAAGCCAGGAGGCAGCAGGCACATGGGGCCCAAGAGGCTCCTTGATAAACAAGGCTCCAGGTGGAGAAACCAGACAGCAACAGACATAACAGAGGGAGGAGCAAGGAGGAGCAAGGTAGCCTGGTCAAAGAGCGGCAGGGAGCGAGAATCCCCAGGCCCAGATCAGGGAGGGAGGCTCCCGCAGCAGGACTCAGCTGGGAAGTTCTGAAGTGCCTGAGAGCTGGAGCCGGTCAGAACTAAGGAAAGGAGATCCTTGAGGACATTCTGCTGCCTGTGGAGCGACCAAGGCTCATCCCCGAAGAGCAACAGAGAAGAAGGAACATATATCCCCGACACCTGAAAAGACAGAAGGTCCCTGAAGACACCCTGGCCCATCTCTTAGGGCCAAGCTTCCATCTGCCCGTGCTGGACTATCTCGGATATTAGGGAATAGCAAATTTAGGAGAGGGCAGGCTAAATTAGAGGGGAATGGAGGAGTGAAGGAGGGAATATTTTGGAACACAGGCCAACCAAGTCCAAGACTGGTGACTCGACAGTGACTTCAGCAACTGTGATGTAATCATGGCTGCACAGAGTAACGATAAGAAATGAAGTGTAAAGAGAGATCTTTATCACCAGGGTGGGTTTTGTTTCTTGTTGGTTTTTTGTGGGAGGAAGGGGATTTTTTTTTTTTTTTTTTTTTGCTTTAAAGTCAAAAAAATGACTCCCCCATATCTTAGAGTTATCCAATCGGGCTTTCAGATGGGTCCCATTTCTTCCAATTGCACAATCAGCCGCTGTCTGCCAAACAGAATTGTGGCCCCAAGCATAAACCAAAGCCCCAGGAGTCAGATTGTAAGCCTGATTTTACCATGGCCATTCCTTTCCAGGTACAACCCAAAGATACGTAAGAATTCACTAAGATGCTGGAGTCGGAGACAAGTTAGGAGTGGGAGCCTCTGGTCAAGGAGCCTAGCAGTGAGCTTCCTAATGGTGGCTACACCCTTCTAAAAGTGGGTCCCTTCGGTATTCTGGGCCACAGCCCCCAATATGTGTTTGCCTTGGAGATAACACTCCTCCACCCACCTGTCATGGTAGTCGTGAGGAATAACAAGTAGGCTGGGAGGAGCAGTATTTTTAACTCTGGAGCTAGAGAAATGCTGAGTCATCACCACCATCATCATCATCCCCATCAACTCCTACTCAGGGAGGTGGTTTTCTCTACCATCAGGGAAGTGGGGCTCTGGCCCCGAGCACTGGTAAGACCATCAGCATTTATGCAGGATGGCTCCTGCCCCCTTGTCCTGCCATCCGACATATGCACCCTGTTTACAGCCCTAGGGTCCATGCACTGTAGCTCTCAAAACACACAGGGCAGGAAAGATACATAAACCAAGCAATCAAGGATATTACACTGGCAGACTATCATAGACTTCCCTCCTAGAGTCACTTAAATTGGAGACATAATACATTTTTATTCATTTGAGTCACTCATTTATTTATTCAATAAATATTTATTGAGCACTTACTATGTGTGAGGTCCTGTGCTTGCAGTGAAGAGCTGAATCATAGGTGTCAATGTATGCTTTAAAGAAGCACATTAGTAAGTCTCCAATTCCCACCTCTGCTACTCTTAATATGAACAATCAATCAGAAGGAAACCAGTGGGTGAAAGGGCTACTTTGTCCTTTAAAATGCTGAGAATCCTAAAGATACCAGAACCCCTGGGTAAACAAGATGAGAATCAAGAAGCCCCAAAGCAACTGAAGGCAAACAAGAAGATAATCTTTTCGTTTTTAGCCTAAGTGCTAGAATGCTACAACAACATGAAAAGATTTTGTTAGTTTTAATTAAACATGTCTGTTGCTTGATTAACTAAAAATCCCACATCGTGAATCACGGAAGGGGTACAAGAAATAGGACCAAAGGTATAGTGAGCAATTCAGATATCCAGTTGAAAATGTAATTCAGTCGGCACCAATCATAGCATCACCACCAGCAGAAGCAGCTCTTTCCAACTTGCTGTGCTGTTCTTATCATACCGCAGGTGAGCATCACGAATAGGGTTTAGGGGAGCCGTTCCCGGAAGGCAACACAAAAAAAGGGATCTTTCCCCTCTTATCTCTAACCCACCACCACCACACACCAAAAAACACATAATTCTGCAAAGGAGAACAGTATATTCAGTGAAAAGATGCAGAAAGCCTGGGCTGTGTGGTCACTGAAAACTAAGTTCAAAGTCCATCACTTCCCAACACTTATTAGATGAATTATATGGACAAGTTTCCTTAACTGAGCTCTAATATGTGCATGATAATTCTTCTTAAAAGCATATACAGTGGTGCATGCCTATAATCCCAGCTACTTGGGAAGCTGAGGCAGGAGGTTTGCAAGTTCAAGGCCAGTCTGGGAAACTCAGTGAGACCCTGTCTCAAAATAAAAAGGGCTGGGGATGTAACTCAGTGGTAAAGCACCCCTGGGTTCAGTACCACACATACACACACACACAAAATCTTGTCTGGAATACAGTATATGGAGCAACTTACTGGAATCCTGACATACAGAAAGTACTGATAAATATGAAGTCCCTCTGTCTTGTATATTTCTAGAGCTTCCATTTCTAGGAGGTCTCCCCTCTCCTTGGCCTGATGTTTCCTATTCTGTTGGGTTTGGACAGATTTTGAGCCCATGTCTCACAATAGTAGATGTTCAGCATCTGATTCATTTAATAATTAGATATTTATCAAGCACCTGCTATATGCAATATGCTCTATGTATGGGGTCAGTATTGGATACAAAGATGAATCAGATATCAACCCTGCTTGTAGAACTTTTTATGATTTAGGAGGGAAGCTAAATGTGAAGCACCAAGTAAAAAATGATTCATCATTTAAGAAAAGCAGATCAAGTGTTGTAACTGAGAGAAATGTGACATTATCCTCATATGTGACCAACAGGGACAACTTCTTGAAACAGGTGCTTACAAACTGTAGGCTTTAAGGAGAGACAGGGTTTATACATGTGAAGCAACTAAGTTATTACAGAAAAGGGAATAGACACAGGTGAGCAAATGAAATTCTAAATAGCTCATATGTCTGGAATATGGGATGAGTTTAGTGGAGAAAAGACAAAATTGAAAGGCATTTGACCTCAGACTGTTAAAGGACCTTGAAGGCCAGCTTAGCACACCTGATGTTATCTGGAGAGTCAGTGGAGGTTTCTAAGCATATAAAACGTGACCAATATGACTGAAGCCAAGGCTCCTGCTCTTAACCAGTCTTTTCATCCATCCATTGTTCTACCCAAACAGCAAGGGCCTTCCTTCAGTAATGGTTGTGTGGTCTCAATTGTCTGGCTTATGTGACGGAAGCTCCTTCCCAGGTCCTTGAGCAGAATTCTTACTAATTCCACTTCAAAGTCCATAACTCCCTTTCAGAACACTCCTGGTCTCCCTTCCCGTTCCAATCTGAATTCTTTGAGGGAAATCATGATGATGTCATAAATGACTGTTAAAATCTGAAACCAAAGAAGATGCAAGCCTTTCATAAACCAGCTTTTAATTTCTGCTACTTATCCATGCTTCTGTTGATGGCATTATAGTCACTCATTCACTCCCAGGGGAGTGACCATTCAGAATTTATCAGTACAGGTCTACAGTTTCATAAAAACGGCAAGGAAACTTTTGGACACAGAAACAGACAATTCTCAAGAGAAGACATGAGATCATAAGTACCTTTTAGTACTAGAGAGAAACATGTCACCCGCAGGGGGGAAAAAATCCCAGCCACCTCTTAAACATTCTTAAAACACATGAGTTCTCTGCAAACCTACAGAGGCAATATATATCATAAATATTCCAAATATGCCATTTATTTTAGGTATTTGCCACCATTCCCCTCATCTGGACAACTCCGGTTGGTTTAAATGACACACATCACCATTGCATTTATTCTTCCTATGCAGACGAAACCAGTAACAACAAAATGCAGGAAGAGGGGAGGGATCAAAGAAATATAAACAAGGAGAAAAGCACCTGAGCAGAATGCTGAAAAAAAAAATCACACGTGAGAGAAGAATCAGGAGAGCGAAGACTACAGCCAAGCTGTAGGACACAGTGCATACTCTGCCTGATTAATAGGACACCTAGCACAAGACCAACTGTAGCTGAATGCATTACCAGAGCCAATTAAATGTACTGACAGCCCACGATGGGCTAAGTGCTAAAGATCAAATAGGAAAAAGGTGAGGCTCCGACTCTTAACCAGTTCAAAATTTAGCAGAGGAGAATGGGAACTAACTAAATCCATTAAAATGCAATACGCGGAAACAGGAGTTGTTCGAAAAGTTTTGGGGGGAGCACCACCAGAGAAAGGATTCAGTAAGAGGTGTGCTCTTTGGGTGCACCTTAGATACTCTCTGGACTTCATCTTAAAGATGGCCACCTATCTCTAGAACTGTTTCAAGATTAATGGAATTCATGGTTGAAAAATCCACTCTGTAAACTGAAAGTCCCCTAAGATAGCTATTTCCTCTGCTCAACTGAGCAAGTGCACTGCTTGGTGCTGATTTTGTGCCCTGGGTACCAATACTGTGGGACTGAGCAGAGACCCCCTTCTCTGGCTTCTCTCTGTCCCTTCACCATCCCATACCTGTGTACAACCCATTTGGTTTTCTACTGTGCGTTAATACAGCACACCCAGACACCCAACCTGGAAAATAATAGGAGACACTCACCGACTCCAAGTTTCCTCCATTCTTGATGTCCAAAGAAAGAAGCATGGCAAGGGCTGGGCACCCAGGGACTGCCTCTCTGCTGGACTTGACAGCCCTGGACCCTTCTTTGGCCTCTCAGGAGGACAGCCCTCCACTCCCTCCCCTGCCCACTGCTTGCTACTTGCTACCTGTTAACTGGGCTTCTGGCTTCTCGGCCTTACTCCCTCTCCCCAGTTGGGCAGAACAGAGCAATTTCTCAAATTCCCTGGGAGATGTCCGGGAAAGGGGAGCTGCCTCCACGGAGGCAGTGGACCTCTAAAGCTCTCTCTTAGAGCCCTTTCTGATGCAAGATCCCTGGTACTCACCCTTCCTTCCTGACTCCCACCCCTCTCCCCTGCCCCCTCTTTGCCCCTCTCTCTTCTTTCCCCGAGCTTTCTCCCCTACCCCTTGTCCCCCCTCCCCCTCTTTCCCTTTTATTCTGGTTCAACAATTCTCTCCCTGATCCTGGTCCCCTTTTCTTTCCCGGGAACCCAGAGCCTTGGCCCCACTTCTTACTTTGGTCTCTACCCATCCACCTGCCCTGCCTGGGTCCCAGCGTCCCTTTCTCATCCTTTCTGCCCCCCGCGCCCAGCCGCGGGTCCCCCGCTGGCTCAGGAGCGCAGCGCAGCAGCGCAGGGACCACTGGTGAAGTTCTCCCGGGGACTCCTGGGCCGGGGAGGAGTGGCCGCCCCAGGCTCTGCTCAGCAGCCGGTGACTTCACGGAGTGTTTAGGCACGTGATTGGCTACTTCGGGGCTCTCTGGCGCGAGATCCTGAAAGGATTTCGCGGGGCCAGTTTCTTTGTCCCTCTGCCTGTTGGGTCTGGGTTGGAGAAGCAGGCCCGCCAAGCGTCTGGACCGAAGGAACAGGTTTAGGAGCTGCCTGTGAGGAAGAAGAGAGTGACTCAGGCCCAGGAGGAAGAAGAAAGGAGTTGTGTGGTGCCTGAGGAAGGAGAGGGGGGCGGAAGGCCCAAAAGGAACATGTAGACTCTCAGTACCCCACAAGAGGTGACAATCTGGCAAGGCACGTCGGGCTTTTTCAACCCTGACCTTGAACTCAGGGATAATGAGAGTCTCACTTTGAAACCAATAGAGCTTTGTATTTGGAATCTGGACGTTTAATCTCCAGTCTTTGTTCTATTTGTAGGACCTTAGGCAAGTCATTTGTTATGCTTCCAAAAACAGGAATAATGCCAGGGTACTTATTTTACAGATTTAGTCAAAGGATTAAACGTGAAAGAGTCTTCTAATTATTAAACCTGTAGTTATTTTGGTAGATAATATGGTGCAGCAAAAAAAAAAAAAAAAAAAAAAAATCCTGCATAAGAAATGAAAAATCTCTGGTTTTCTATCATGTTTCTGTACTGCCCTCCACCAGTCCACTTATAGTCTCTTTGGGCTTCATTGTCCTTATCTGTGAAATGGAAGAACTGGATGGACCCGGTGATCCTTAAGATCTCTTTGCCTCTAGCATGTGATAAGTGGTAGCATCCTCCTTTAATTTACCCTGTCAAAGGAGAAATCACTTCCTTTTTTCAGGACTCTAGTTAATGTCTCTCCTTTCTCTTAGGTATCCTGATGAGCCTCCTTTCCGTAGGGGCCTAGCTTCTCCCGCATCCCCACAATGAAAGTATAGACCCAAACTGTAGCAGTATATGCAGGGCTCATCCTTGATGGAGATTCTCTCCCCAGGCTACTGGCAGGAGCAGGATTTGGAGCTGGGAACTCTGGCTCCACTCGACGAGCCCATCAGCTCCACAGTCTGGAGCAGCCCTGACATGCTGGCCAGTCAAGGTGAGAATCCAGGCCCCTCATGTCAACGTCCCTCGGATCCCTCGCTCATCCTCACATCATCTGCCACTCATCTTGCCTGCACACCATGTCCTCACCACCCCCCTCATTACCACACAACTTTTTCCTCCTTCCCATTTGACATTTAGTTCCTAGTTCTGCACCAGCAAGTTCACCGTGCACCTGCTCCTCCTTCTTCCCTCACTCCAGTACAGAGGCCTCGGTACCCCTACACCTCTTTCCAAAAATAAAATGATTCCAGAGAAATAGGTTACTCAGAATAGAGAGGTGCTGGGAAGAGCCAATCAAGGATGATCAAAAGGAGTTAGAGACAAAGGGATTACTAGCTAAAAATTGTTCTGTGGCTGTGGTAAATCAAAGGTTTCTCAAACCTTTCACGGAGAGGTTTTAAGAATATATCACTTGCAAATTTACTCAGCCGGCTCAGTCACTGGCAAGCTAATCTCAAAATCATAGTTTTATTTCTCAAGTTAAATAGTTACTTTGAGAAGCATTCCAGTAAAAAGAGCACTGCATGGAGAGACAGACAGTAGAGTTCCAATCCCATCTAGAATTAGAGTGACCTTAGAAAGTCATTTCACCTCCATTGCCTCACTGCCTGTACGATGAAGTAATTAGATTCCATGATTCTTAAAGTCTTCTTCATTGTTGTTCTTTTTATTTTATTTATTTCTCTATCTATCTTTCTATTTATTTTTAACATTCTAAACAGTAAAAGTAACTACTAGGCTTTGTACTCTGATTTGGAAACAGACACCCTGACTGGTGGATGCTGGGTATCAACTCCAGCACACATACTTTCCCTGTTCAGGGGCTCCTGTCTGCTAGGAACGCTCAGTTTATATATTTCTTGGAAATGGAGTTCTGGTGACCAAGAAAGGAAGGAGTGAATGGTCCAGGGAAGGGGAAGGTCAGTGGCTATTGTAAGTGGACAAGGGAAGAGGAAGGAACATGGGATTGTTTTGAAAGTGCTTAATAGAGGAATATAGGAAGTGAGTTTCTTGGTTTCCAACCCAGACAGGAACAACGCTGGCTAGGTAATTTAATGCCTTAGAGCGGATTTTGTGGATGTTTCCGAATCAGAGCTGGAAGGTGTTTATTTTAGATTAGTTCTGTGAAGGTCAGTGTGGTTGGGTCATAGAAAGTCATTCTAGAGATGAGGGAATCAATATTAGGAATGAGAATCCATGCTGTGGGGGACATACAACAATATTGGGTAGAGGAAGCAGGTGTCGTAGTCTCAGGGACTCCCAGCTGAGCCTGTCCCCAAGGCACATTTGGGGTTAAATGGCTCATCCATAAGATTGTTCATTAGTTTTTTGTTTGTTTGTTTGTTTTGTTTTGCTTTTTAACTTAACTCAGAGGGGTTAGAAAAATGTGCTTTTATCATGTTGAAAGGAAGACTTCAAGTTTTTTGTTTGTTTGTTTGTTTTTACTGGGGATAGAACTCAGAGGCATTTTCCCACTGAACTACATCCTGAGCCTTTTTTTTTTTTTTTTTTTTAATTTTTTTGTTTTGAGACAGGGTCTCACTAAGTAGCCCAGGCTGGCCTGGAACTTGCAATCCTCCTGCCTCAGCCTCCTGGGTCGCTGGGATTACAGGCCTGCACCACCATGCCCTGTGATTACTTAAACCTTCAACTCTTTCTATCAGGATGGTGGTTTGGGTTTGTATGTTGGGAGGTGGGAAGTAATTCTATTAAAGGAAATGTGTTAAGAGACTTGTTGGAAGAAAAATTTTTGTTAGAAATATTGAAAAGTATGTCAAAATGTGTCAGTCTTTTTTTTTTTTTTGAATATTTTGTTTGTTTGTTTTGCAGTTTTATTAGCTGTTACATAAATGAATGTACAACCCGGGAACTAGTTTGGCCTCTTCCCTGTTTTAGTTTTGGGACTATGAGTCACAACTGCTCCTCCTGTCTTTGCTTTTACATGTAGGTGGTGGCAGGGAGGCAAAAATGTAGGATGACGGACATGTTTGTGTGTTCTCAAAGACGGACGGTAGAACCTTTTAGAAGAGACACATGTGCCGTAGTATGTGCAGATTTGGGGTGCCTTTATTCCTCTCAACGTTTGTGGCCCTGTCAGTTCATTTAGAAAACATTCAACAAGTGACTGGGTTTTTGATGTATTCAAAGGAAAAGAAAATATGATCTGTCTCCCCTCCACCACCACCACCGTCACCTCTCTTCCGTCCCCTATGAAGTCTTAAAGAGGACACAGAGATCTTGGGTACCAAAGCCTGGAATAGTCTGAATTAGATGAGATGAACTTTGGCCCAGAAATGGGTGGAAGTTCTAAGGGTTCCTCAGGATGCTAATCCAACTCTCCTCTTGCAGATAGTCAGCCCTGGACGTCTGATGAAACAGTGGTGGCCGGCGGCACAGTGGTGCTCAAGTGCCAAGTGAAAGATCACGAGGACTCCTCCTTGCAGTGGTCTAATCCTGCCCAGCAGACTCTCTACTTTGGGGAGAAGAGAGGTAGTGTGCCATGAATTCTCTCTCTCTCCTCGGGAAACATAGACTGGGTAAGGGGACTGCTGAGCCCGAGGGGTACTGTCCCTGTGGTCCAGAGACTGAGTAATGTAGAGATGTGCTATCTGGAGAAGCAGCAGACCACAGGCTCCTCTGTGGATCCAGAGAAACTTCAGTTCTGCAGCTCTGAACTTGACCTTGCAGGGTCCTAGAGGGTCCTAGAAGGGCTTGAGCCCAGAAAGCCCTACCAGGCAGTTGATATCAGTGTTGTACCAGGCATTTCACAAAGAAGCCGACGAGACCCAACCTCCTTTTCTGAGTCTCTCTTAGACTACTGGGTCCAGTGGCCCAAAAAAAGTCACTGAATGAGCCAAAGACCGCTCAGACTCAGAAGCAGATTTCCGTCTGCCGTCTCTACCCCACCAAAGATAGCAGACCTGGGATTGCGAGATAAATAACATGAAAGGTGCCAGTAGAAAACTGGCTTCCCATTTCCCCCCATCTTTCCAGCCCTTCGAGATAATCGGATTCAGCTGGTTAGCTCCACGCCCCACGAGCTCAGCATCAGCATCAGCAACGTGGCCTTGGCAGATGAGGGCGAGTACACCTGCTCCATCTTCACGATGCCTGTGAGAACCGCCAAGTCCCTCGTCACTGTGCTCGGTGAGGCCCCCAGCATGCTTCTTTGCAAACAGCGCTCCCTAGGTGGGCCCCTGCAGCAGCCCAGAGCCAGGCTGGCCTCCAAGAATTTTGAAAGTTTGACATGCGCTTCCCTTGCCATGGGATAAAAATGCAAAGAGAACCTAAGTTCTAATCCTTTCTGCTGTAGTTACTGTTTGATCTGGGACAAACTTCTTATTTTAAGCAGGCATTTCCTTACTTTTAACGAGGGATAATCATGTCTATACCACCTATCTCCCGAAATTGTGTGAGGGAAACAGAAGATGTACATGCATTGTTAATTATCGTTTTCAATACAGATATCTCAGTCGTTCATAGACTACCATCTTCATCCTGTATTTTGATTTGAGTCTTTGCTTCCTTGAGTCTCACAGTATCTCTGTGGCTACTCAGTTGGGCTCTGGGGTGTCCAGTCACATAGTATTTTCTCAGGTATGGTAATCTACCTGCTAGCACGCCTCTTCCCCTATGTCTTCCCTTGTGGTTCTCAGAAAGGAGATCTAAGAGAGAGATGATTTCTCTAGTCTTCTACTCATCTTTCTAAATCAGAATAGCACCCAGATGTACTGACCCCTAGAGAGGCTATCTCCACAGGGAGAGCTGCAGTGTGACCTCATGGTGCCTCTCCTTCCTATCCTGGCCATCCCCTATCCATGGCAGGAATCCCACAGAAGCCCATCATCACTGGTTACAAATCATCATTACGAGAAAAGGACACAATGACGCTAAACTGTCACTCTTCTGGGAGCAAACCTGCAGCTCAGCTTACCTGGAGGAAGGGTGACCAAGAACTCCATGGTGAGCACCTCCTGCTCAGGCTATGGGAGGAGGGGGGGTGTTGAGAAGGTGGGTATATGTCTGTGTATGTGCCTATGAGCCATGGGATAGAAAGAGAAAGGGAATGGCTGATATTTGGGTATGTGTCAGGGCTTACATATCCATTTGTCAACTGGTTGAACCCAGGGGTCCTTTGTCAGTGAGTTATAGCCCCCAGACCTTTTTATTTTTTTATTTTGAGAAGGACCTGGCCAAGTTGCTGAGGCTGGTCTCGATTTTGCAAACCTCCTGCCTCAGTCTCCTGAGTAACTGGAATTACAAGTAACACCTATCTATCTTCAGTTTGTCTAAGTTGAGACTCACCATCTGTGTCTTCAGTAGGGCCCACGTGATAGCTGTATGTTAGGACTCACATCTGTGTGTGTCTTCCTGTTTCTGTTTTCCAGGAGAACCAACCCGAATACAGGAAGACTCCAATGGGAAAACCTTCACTGTGAGCAGCTCAGTGACATTGCAGGTTACCCGGGAGGATGATGGAGCAGACATTGTGTGCTCAGTGAACCACGAATCTCTAAAGGGAGCTGACAGATCCACCTCTCAACATATTGAAGTTTTATGTATGTCATGGGCTTGGGGGTGAAGAAGGACCAGGTATGAGTTGGGGGTTGGGTACAAAGGAAAGAGAGCCCGATGTCCATGAGGCACCACACACACATGGAAGTGAAAATGTAAAAAGGAGCCCACAGGTAGCAGTGCTTCACCTCTTTCTGTAAAGGGCCCAGCAATAAATATTGTAGCCTAGGAGAGTTATTCAGTATCTTTCTCGACCACTTACCTCTGGCTTTGCTGCAGGGGAGCAGACACAGACAGTAGGCAAACAAATGAGCTGGGCTGTGTTCCAATAAAGCTTTATTTACAAAGGTGTGCAACTGGCAGGATTTGGTCCAAGGGTCAGTTTACCAATCCCTGAGTTAAGCCAGTGTACCGCAGGCAATTAGATTACAAATTACAGTGATAACTGGAGCAAATCAGAAGCCCCAGGATATAGTTTCTAGTCTGTCCTCCACCACTTACTTGCTAAGTGACGTTAAGTTTACCCCACGGAACTTGACTATTTGTGAAACAAGACAGATGGAGAAGGAGACCACTGAGGTTTCCGTTGGGGGCTAACATTCCATGACTTCAGAAAAGTACGAATGCAAGGAAAATGCAGTCTTCCTGGCACCCATCATCTATGCCCAGATCTTTTCCCAACTATTCCCACATCTTTTCCCAACTATTCCCAGATCTTCACTCTTCTGTTTGCCCCAGCTCCATGAATTTTCTTGGTCTGCTGAGCTGAAAGGTCCACTGTCACCATCAGTACTCCCACCCTTTCCAGGGATCTATAACCCCTCTCTGGAATCTGCCTTTAGAATGGACAGAAACTTCTGAGGAAGTTTGGACACTTGCAAGTTTCTCATCTGAAGAAATAAGGAAATTTTCTGAAAGAACTTTCCTTAGGTACGGGGAACCCAGGGGAAAAGAATAGCCAAAATCCAAAGGTAGAGGATTCAAGAGTAACAAAATAATGGATTTCTTGTCCTAACGTAAAAAAAAAAAAAAAACAGTTGGGCAGCTTTTGAAAATAGCTGAAGTTCTTAACCTCTTTATGGGATAATCAGGTGGAGCATTCTTCTTAACTTCAATGCCATTTCATCAATGGCTAGACCCATTATTCAAACTTGAACATGAAGTAGGTGCAGAGTAGCACCACTGACCATTCGGAGGGTACTCAGTCTGCACACGGATGAGCTGGCCGCAGTACCTCTACTTACTAGCTGTGTTATTTTGACCAAAGCTTCATTTCTCTGTGCCTCCTGCTTGCTTCACTGAGTTATCCTGAGGATTAAATGAAACAATACATATGAAAGAACTCTGTAAACTTCAAAGGACCCCGTAATCACCAGCTCTGAGTGTGAGGCTCCTGGCCTTGGGCATTTCCCCTGAGCCCTGTTCTCTGGCCAGGTAAAGAAGGCCCTTTCCTGTCTTAACTCCTCTGTGAGATACCAGACCATCTGGCAATTACTCTCCAGGGATCTTTTGGCCCAAGCGTGGATCAGCAGTCAGGCAACAAATGTTGTACTCCAGGCACTGTGCTAGAGGTTTCTGCGGCTGTAGGGCCCCAGAACACCCATTCTCTCACCTGGCCTGACTCTCTTTGGCCTGTTTTATTTGATTGGAACACGTTCATTAACTGGTTGGTAAGGTTGGCTTTTTCCTTAGGGGAAGCACAGTCTCTTTATCTGCCGTTCTAAACCAGCATCTGGTGGTATTGTTCTAAGCCACCATCTGGACCTAGCCTCTTAAGCAGCCCTTTGGCGTCAATGGCAGATGCCATTATTCCTTCCCAGAGCTCATCTATATTGTGTCAGTCCATTTTTGCAGCCAAAATATGACCCCCCATCTCTTGCTGTTTCAAAGCTCTCATTTTGTGTTTGGACCGACCCTTTGAAGTGCTGTTTTGTGTTCAAACGTTGCTGCCGGTTCTAAGCTCCCTTGCAGAGTACACAGAACTAAGAGGTTGTGAACTCTGTCAGTGTCAAGTTCAGGTGCCTTTGTTCCGTTAAAAATATGCATTAGGTCCTGACTATGTGCTAGGCCTGAATAAATCACTTATTCCCCTTCTCAGCTCTGTGAAGACCTCCTGTCTGCCCCACCATGGGCAGAGCTTCTGAGACCACCCTATCTCTAGGTGGTTAGTCTAAGGGAAGGAAAGCCTCTTAGGGTTTTGAGACACTGATGGGTAAAAGCCATAGTGTGTAACTGGGTGATTTCAAGATTTGGGAGATCTCCTGAGTAGGAATGGGGAATTTTGTGTTGACAACATTTCCTTCTTCACAGACACACCGACTGCAATGATTAGGCCGGACCCTCCACATCCCCGCGAAGGCCAGAAGCTGTCGCTGCACTGTGAGGGTCGTGGCAATCCCGTGTAAGATCCGTCTGCTGGCCTCTTCTACCTCCACACTCTCAGATGGTCACCTTCACTGAATGTCTTCTTCCCATCTCCCCTGCACTGTCCGAGCTGAGCCTCCAACCCTCTGACTCTGTCCAACATCCATCCTTTGAGTGTTTCTTCTGAAAAACATCAGAAGTGCGTGGGGACACCTCTCTAGCTTAGCGTCTTAGCCTCTCCCGAGGAACAAAGTTATAGTAAGATGCGAGTTAGGAAATCTCCTCCTCCTCTAGAATTAACCCAAGAGGCCACCTTCCCCCGCCCTCTGGAACCCTCAGAATCCTACCGCTTCTGGAGCCTTATCCGTTCCTGACTTCCCTTCTCCCCATTTATTTTTCTTTCTTCAGCCTCCTTAACACTTCTAATTGTTGTACTTCAACAGCCCCCAGAAGTACCTTTGGATGAAGGAGGGCAGTGACCCGCCTCTGAAGACCACCCAGGAGAGCGCCCTCATCTTCCCTTTCCTCAACAAGAGTGACAGCGGCATCTACGGCTGCACTGCCATCAGCAACATGGGCAGCTACACGGCCTATTTCACTCTCAATGTCAATGGTGAGCTCTCCGGGTCCCCTCTCCCAGCGTCTCCCTTCTCTGTTCATCTCACACTCTTCTTCTTCCCACTTCCGGAGAGCTTTCCCCTTACCTGGACTGGGCGTGGACTTAAGGAAAAATCGCTCACTCACGGGAGGGCTGAGGACTTAGGCTCTAGGTCTACCCAGGGATGTGTGATAAGGGAAAATCAGTGAAAGGGTGGGTTCTCACCTGCCTTTGTCTAGAAACTGTGGCTCTACTGGTACCGTCTTCCAACCTCAGGAGAATAATTCTGCACCTAGAGGTCCTGGAGCCTGTCAGGTTCAAGTGCACGTGTATTTCCCAGGCCAACAAGTTGATCTCAGAGTTCCTCCTTCTAGGACTAACTATCAGATGCAGGTTGCTGCTGTCGTTTCCAGATTTGGGGGAGTAGTACTCTACTGGGTCCGGGCTGAAAAACAAGAGAGAAACTTATACTGTGCAGAGAAAGAGTCAGGATCTTTTCTCAGCTGCTGTATTTTCTAGAGGGACCAGTGGATGCTCCTTTTCTGAAGTTCTTCTCAAAAATGCAAAGTGTCCTAGAAGGACACTTTGCAAAGAATTCTTTTTAAGATCCCAATGGCAGCAGAGTCCTGCCAGAAAGTCTTGAAAACTTTTCTGCAGTATAGGGAAAATGCATTGTCATGGGAACTTCAGAGACTCCCTAACTTGAAATGCCCATTAATACAGTATGTGCGTGCGTGTGCGTGCGTGCGTGCGTGCGTGCGTGTGTGTGTGTGTGTGTGTTGGGCCTGGGGGGATAAGAGCCAAGTTCCGGGAGATAAGAGGCCTGAGTTCTTGGGACCAGAATGTCTAGATGGGTGATTCCAACTTCAGGAACCAATCACAGCATGGGGGAGCTGCTTCAGCACAACAAACAGGGCTATTGTAAGATGCCAGGAGCAAAGACAAAGAACTGAGGTCTGGTCTCTGCCCCCAGATCACTCCAGACCAAGTCTGACAGTGATTGGCAGTGAGAGAAAGTTCTTGTGTCCTGCAGTTGGTATCTTGCTGATCTCCTCTCTCTGCCCTGTGCTTAAAAGCCAGAGGGAGTCCCGTTTGATTCATGTGCTGACGCCTGGTGGCCAACAGAGTTACTGCATTTGGCTTCCAGGAACATCTAAGTGGAAAACTTGCCAAGGGTGAAATTAAATACAGAGACAGGGGCTCTACCGAGGTCATTTGGCAGTGGAAACTTGTGCTCTTCTAAGGCATTTCCACATCCATAGTTTCTGGAATCATTATCCAGGATTAATTTTCGATGTGTACACTGTCTCATATACTATCTCAGAGGGAAATCATGTGTTAAACTCCTTCAGCTTCCTCTAAGTTATACCATCACGTCCACCCCATCCTCTCATGGAGCACGGGGACCCATCCTCTCCCTATCTCTGAAGCGGGACACGAGAAACCAGTGAACAAGCCAGGAATGGTGGCATGCCTTTGTAATCCCTGTGACTTGAGAGGCTTGGGCGGAAGGATCACAATTTCAAGGCCAGCCTCAGTAACTTAGCGAGGCCCTGAGCAACTTAGAGAGACCCTGTCTCAAAATAAAAATCAACAAATAAAAATTAAGGACCGGGGATATAGATCAGCAGCCCTGGAGTCAATGTTTCCTTTTCAAATAAGTCGTCAACAAGCAAGGAACTAAAAACCATGTCTAGTCAAGCCTGAGAAGACAGAGATAGGAAAGGTTTTTTTAAAAAAAATATAGAAATGGTCAATGAGACATCCAGACCCGAGCTGAGTTTTGAAAAGCAAAGCAGTAAAACAACAGCTCTCCCTTGGGTAGGAGAATTACAGCTGTGGCTAATGTAATTTTGGATCCCTCGGAACCATGTCCTGGGCCTGTGTACTGGCCTTTGGATGTTTGAGTCCCTGATTATGGCTGGGGCTGTTTTTGCCACACCCATCCCCTGTTGCTATGGGGATCCAGTGGCAGAGACACCAACTGTCATGGGAGAAAACAAGTCAGTCCTTGTCCCTTGACCCTTGGGTGGTGATCAGTGCAGTTGGAATCCCAGGCCTCCTTGTTGAGACAGGCCAAAAGGCCGTAGGCTTTACTGGAGCATTAAGATTTCCTGCCAAGAAGGAACACTCTTCTTTCTGCTCAGCAGATGTTTCATTGTTGTTACTGTTGATTTCTGTGCTTGTGGTGCTGGGGATGGAACCTGGAGTCTCCACATACAAGTCAAGGGCTCGACCCCTGAGCTCCATCCCCAGCACTTTTTAGTTTTTATTTTGGGATAGGGTCTTGCTAAGTCTCCAAGACGGGTCTCAAACTTTCGATCTTTCGGTTTCAGTCTCCCAAATCGTGGGGTTTCCAGTGTGGGCCACCGCACATGGTTGAAGTGCTTCATTTGGGGCTGCATTAGCTTTTCACTATTCTTTCCCTGTCTGATCTCAGGGCGGTAGGAAACGAGGCTGAGAAGCCCCCTAAAGAACTAGCTTCGAAGCCCATTCACACCGGAGGGTAAGAGGGCATGGCCTCAGGGGAAGGAACAACTGATCACCCACAAGTGAGAAAGAGAGGTTGGTAACAGGCATTAAAGCAATGGTCTTTGGTCAAGGTCAAGTTTTGGTGCCAAGAAATCCACTTGGGAGATTGAATGTGAGCAGATTTTACTTATTCCCAAATATGTCGAGTTTCTTTTTTTTTTTTTTTTTTTTTTTAAACGATTGCTATGTTCCAGATTGGGCGAAGCCACCTTGAGAACAAACTATGTCAGCTCCCCTTTGCTGAATGCCTCCCGATGTTAAGGGCCTTTTCTCTGCTGAGTTAGACTCCCCAGGGCTGAGTTCGAATGCTGAGATAATGGTCCCCCCGGATCTGACCGTGTGCCTCCCTCTCTCCAGACCCCAGCCCAGTGCCCTCGTCCAGCAGCACCTACCATGCCATCATCGGCGGGATTGTGGCGTTCATCGTCTTCCTGCTGCTCATCCTGCTCATCTTCCTGGGACACTACTTGATCCGGCACAAAGGTCAGGAGCATTAGGAGAACTTGGGTGGGTTGGAAGATCGGTCAAGGGCATGCAGGGAGAAGAAGCCTACAACAAGGGCCTGCAGGTACTCCGTCGGTCCCTTGGAGAGTTTGAAGGGAAAAAAATAATGCAGTCAAGCCCCTGAGTGCCAACCCTGTGATCACTGAGCACCACCAACTCCACAGTGAAGCCTGATAGCTTGGTAATCATCCAAGTAAAATCCAACCTTCCCACTCAGACAGCTGCTCCAGGCTGCCCTGCCTCCAGGGTCTCTGCTGTAAGACTGAGAGCGCCTGAAGTGACTCCATCCCACATTTTCCTGTACTCTCATCCTTTCTGGTTAGCCTCTTCTTCCTTCTCTGAGCTCCTCACTCCTCAGCCTCACCCCATCTCTTTTCTCCTCTCTTTTGTCGGTACTGTTGTCCGTCCGGGGTTTTGTTTTCCCTCCTATATCCACGCCGCCTCTTCCGTTCCTTCCACTCAGACCTCCTGCCTTGGTATTGTTCCAGCCAGTAGCCTAGCTGCATGGGCTGGTGCCCTGTGAGCCAGCTCTCAACTGCATTGCACACGGAGCTGCTCACAGCCAGGGCACAGTGGGCCACGCCCGCAGTCCCTTTGGCTTGGGTGGCTGAGGCAGGAAGACTGCAGTTTTGACACCAGCCTCCTAATGTAAGGAGGGCCTAAGCAACTTGGTGAGACCCTGTCCCAAAATACAAGCTAAAAGGGTCGGGGATGTAGCTCAGTGGTAAAGCACCTCTGAGTTCAATCTCCAGTATACAAAAAAAAAAAAAAAAAAGCTACTCGTAAGTTGAGATGGCAGTTCCTCATCACCAGTCTGTACCTGCACATATACGTGTGCATGCCCAAAGACAGACAGACAGACACACACACACACACACACACACACACACACACCTCTTTCTCTTTTTATTTCTTGTATCTTAGAGAAGATTCTAATTAATCAGGGCAGGATTCCGTATTCATTTGGGTGTGGTCCGGGGAGGGATGCTGGTAGTAAATAAATGCAAAGGGGGTGAGGTAGCAGGGAAGAAGGCTCCAGGCGAGGGAAGACATAAGCCTTGTGCAAGTGGGTGGGCGGGAAAGTGGAAGTGGGCAGGGTGGCCTGCGGAGGCCGAGAAGCCGCTCCTGAGACGGGGAGCCTCTTTCTCGCCACAGGAACCTACCTGACGCACGAGGCCAAGGGCTCCGACGACGCCCCAGATGCGGACACGGCCATCATCAACGCAGAAGGCGGGCAGTCAGGAGGGGACGACAAGAAGGAGTATTTCATCTAGGGGCGCCTGCTCACCGCCTGCGCCCCCCAGGGGCCCCGTGGGGACTGCTGGGGCCGTCACCAACCCGGACTTGTACAGAGCGACCCCAGGGCCGCCCCTCCCGCTTGCTCCCCAGCCCGCCACCCCCCTGTACAGAATGTCTGCTTTGGGTGCGGTTTTGTACTCGGTTTGGAATGGGGAGGGAGGAGGGCGGGGGGGAGGGGAGGGTTACCCTCGGCCCTTTCCGTGGCTTCTCTGCGTTTGGGTTATTATTATTTTTGTAACAATCCCAAATCAAATCCGTCTCCAGGCTGGAGAGGCAGGGCTCCTGGGGTGAGGAAAGCAAAAAAAAAAAAAACAAACAAACAAACAAAAAAAAAAAAAACAAAAACAAACAAACAAAAAAGCGCAAAATGAAAAAAAACAAAATCAAAAAAAAAAAAAAAAAAAGGAAGAAAAGAAAAGAAAACCTGGACCGCTCGAGGAGAATGGAGGTGGAAGGGTAGGAAATGGGTTAGGAATAGGGCTGGTGTGGAGGGTGGGCTCTCCCCAGCCCTCCTCCCTCCGTTCCCCAGACTTCAGAAACCCAGGAGTGGGAAAGTTGTGAGCAGGGGCTGGCGGTGGCTTTTCCTCTGTGAGCCATGAACAGCCGGGTCACCTGGACAGGTTGACAGGTGCCCGTGACCCCGAAGCTCTCCCTTCTATCACAAAGAGGAAGGGGTGAGCGGAGCGGAAAAGGTCTCTGGGAGATGTGGGGGACCCAGGGCTTTACCACTGCCAGGGCATGAGCCCCTGCGAGGAAGGGTAGATCTGCAGAGGAAGGATGGATGGTGGAAAGAGCCCTGTCCACCCCTCTGCTCTCACGATGAATGAAGCCAGGCCTCGGGGGACACCAGAGCCCGGCTGCCCTTCCTAGTCCCAGCAGCTGTGGGAGAGGCGCTGCTCTGGGGCCTGAACTGCATCTGCTTCCCCGGCCGAGGGGTCCCTCACTCTTACCTACCACCCTGGACTGTTGCACGGCAACCGCTGCTCTCATGGCATTGCTCAGCAACTCCGCCTCCATCTTGTGCCACCCTGTGCCCCTTCCTGTCCCCTATACCAGCCCTTGGTCCTTCCTCCCTCAGCAGCCAGGCAGACATAACAACAAAAATACTAAAAGGAGCTTCACTGCACTGAGCTGTTTCCTGCCCAAACTAAGGGAATAATGTGAACTCTGTGCACATGTGTGTGTGTGTAACTGTGTGTATAAATGTGTGTGGGTGTGTATGTGCTGTGTGTGCCTGTGTGTCTGTGTGCATGAGAAACAGAGAGGGATGGAGGAGGAGGGCCAAGGACCCGGGGTCCTGGGCAGGTGGACGGGGCATGGAGCTTGGAGAGGAGGGCTTTGGGAGTGGAGGAGTCCTGGTCAGGGTTCACACCTCACCTGGGATGTTGCTCCATGCGGGTCTTTTCCCTGCTACCCCCCAATGCCCATCTGTTTCAGAGAAGGCAGTCCCAGGATGTGTTTTTGCCCAGCTGTTCATCTCATCTCTCCCTGAAACACAGAGCATCCAGCCCCTCCCTCAGCATCCCACCTCCAAGCCATGGAGTCAGTGTCACAGCCTTTGCTATGCACCCCACGGGCCTCTCCTTGGCACTGACCCTGGATCCCCAGCTGTGGATACCCATAGGTCTGGGTCCCCACCCCTGCTTTGGGTTTTCGGTTTTTCCTCCTGTGGCCAAGCTGGCTGCTGTGGAGATGAGACTGCTCACCCTCCTTGTGCTGCCAGGCCTGCCCCCCCTCAGACACCCCCGGATGCTCTTGGCCATTCCCCTCCCCCTCTCCAGCATGTCCTTCCTGCTTTGACAACGGGCGTGCAAAATGGGACATCTGCAATCCAGCAGGTCGACCCACTCCTTCAGTTCAGGTAATACCTTTGTGAATCTTCCAGCCCCTGGTTAGGGCCCTGGGCACAGCAGGCAGCCCCCCCCCCTCACCTAAGCCAGGGCCCCTCCTCTTTCAGCAGCAAGGGAGCCTTGGGCCCCAGGTCTCTTGGGCTTCCTGTCTCCCGGCACCCGCTTTTGGGAAAAAATGATTTTTCCTCTTTGAGCTGAACCACTCTGTCCATATAACACAGAAGCCATATTTGTACGGGGGGGCGGGGGGAGCGGGGCTGTTGTGCTGTGTGTGTCTGTCCATGGGGGGGAGGGGGGCAGGGAGCAGGGAGGGGATCGTGTATCTTTATAATCTTTCTAACTCTCCTGTGCTAATCTCAGAGGGATCACCCTCAATATATCTGGATTACCCGTGTCGTCCGGCTGCCTCCTTTCTGCGGCTCTCACCCTGCAGGGCTGCGAGTAGCCAAGGGCTGTTCCGGAATCCCTTGCACCTTGCACCTGCCATCTCAGGGGGCTGCCGTGTCCTTGCCATGTTCTCTCGAGAGCCACTATGAATGGAAACAAGGGAGACAAGTGTCTTCACCCCCTTTTGCTGGGTCCTCCCTTTCCGGAGAGAGTTTGGGGTGGGACATCTGACTGTTTCCCCCAGTCCTCTGTCTGGCACTTGGAGGCACCCTCAACACTGTCCAGGAAGGAGAGTGACCCCATCATGGCCAAGCTTAACTTTCCAGCCCTCCTCCTGTTCAGCTGGAACCCTGTATCCTGGGAGATCATGGAGGCATTGCTACGAGGCCTGAGGTGTTTCGCCCCCAGGTACCCCTCTATGTGACTGAGATAAAGGTCCTTGACAGAACTGGAGTCAAAACCTTCCAGGCTTTCTTGAAAAAGTGAATCCCAGTGTCCCCTGTCCTGCTCCTGTCTCACTGGTCTGACTTGGACGTTCTATGACCCATGCCTCCCCAAATCCAGGCTACAACTCCCACACTGAAGAAATAAAATGCAGAAATAGCAGAGATCCTGGGAAAGCAGCCGAAGGAGGGCCCACCAAGGAGAAGAGCCATGGGCTCAGGAGCATCTGCCTGCAGGGAAGATGCCCCTGGTTTCTGCCAGCCAGGGAACTAGCAGTTCCACTCCCCGCTGTCCCCCAGAAGCAACCTTACTTATTGCTGAGATGTCAGGCCAACGAAGCAACTCCAGAACCTTTATGTCCCCAGCAGAAACATGAATAGAGGTCACCCCATGGGGTAAAAATAGGGTGTCTCATTGTCCCCAAGAGCCTTACTTGAACATGGCAGACCAAGTGCTCTGCTTGGTGTGGAAGGGACATTCACTGAGCCCATAGGTGGTGAAGCAAATGCTCCGTCAGTCCCCAGAGGAGGGTCATGATTCAGCCTTGACAGCTCCTTCAGTCCTGCTTCCCTCTCACACCGGCACGCCACACCTCAGACAGCCATTCACACTCCCCAGACGCCGCCAACACCTAACTAACACTCAGATGTGGGGCCCATGGCTACATCTCTCTCTCTCTCTCTCTCTCTCTCTCTCTCTCTCTCTCACACACACACACACACACACACACACACAGGTGAATTATTCTACCCACCTTAATACACACAAACAGCCCCCACCAAAATGCATACCCCGACCCGAGGCTGGACAGATCCAACCCCCAGCTCCATGAACACACCTTCCCACACACCCGGGGCTTTGGAACTCTCTCCTTGGATCCCGTCCAAGGGGCTGGGCAGCCCTGAGGTCATCTGCTGCCATGGCTCTCCAGCTTCCCAGCTCTTCTCTTATCTCTGCCTCTCACGCCGCCCCTGGCCGTCTCCTTTCTTCCTTCCTTGGGCTTGAAGAGTCTCCACTTGCTGGAAAGCCCCCAGGTTTCTCCCTTTCCATCTTCGGGAAAATGCCCCCTTTCTGGTCCTGGCCGAGGTGTTTTCCTGAGACTGTCTTGACCCGCCAGACCCAACCTCAAAACAGGAAGCCCGGGGCCAGGGCCCCCATGTGGACCTCGGGCTCAGGCAGGCAGTGGGCGTGGGGGGTAAGGCTTCCTGAGCGCTGCCCCCGTGGCCCTGCCCAGAGCCCGAGGACCTTCATTAGGCCTCAGCACTTATCTTGGAACCACAGCTGCAGACAGAGCGTCCCAGCCCTGCCCTCGGCCTGCCCTGAGCGCACGGTGCCATGGGGAACTGCCTGCCCCGGGTGAGTGGGAGAGCCCCTCCACCTCTGCCTGCCTCTTGGCCCCATGGCCCTGGGTGAGCCCCCAGCTCCTTCCTTTTCTCGTGGTCTCTTATCCCCCTCCTCGCTCTGTCTCCTCTCAGCAATCCCCTTCCTTCTCGCCTCCTTACCCCAGGTCTCCCCTGACCATCTTTTTCCTTTCCCTTCATTTCTCAGCCGGTTCCATCCAGGTCCTGGATGACCCTGCCCTCTGCCTTCTGTTCCTCCGGTCCTACCCCTTCCCTGGCTACTCCACACCCTGTCCCTGCCCGGGCTACTCAGCCTCCCTGGGCTGTCCTTCTCCACCTCCCTTCCCAAGTCCCCGAGGTGCCAGGGGGCTCTGGGTGGGGTTCCCGGGACGCTCTGATGGCCCCCTCTGCTGCGTGTTACCCTCCAGGTGGAATCCTCACTCGCCGAGAACAGAAGTCAGTTGTTTTTTGAAAACTATCCTTGGAATTATTCCTACGGGGAGGAGGAATCCTACGGGGACGTCGACATCCCGGAGGCTGTCGCCCCCTGCCACTCCTGTAACCTGCTCGATGACTCCTCGCTGCCCTTCTTCATCCTGGCCAGCGTCCTGGGCATTGTGGCTAGTGGCGCTGTCCTCTTGGCACTTTGCAGATCTCCCTTCCACTGGCAGCTCTGCCCCAGTTGGCCCATCCTGGCCCAGCTGGCTGTGGGAAGCGCCCTCTTCAGCACGGCGGTGCCCATTCTGGCCCCAGGGCTAAACAGCGCCCACAACCCTACCCTGTGCCGCCTGGGCTACTGGGTCTGGTACAGCTCGGCCTTTGCCCAGGCTCTACTGATAGGGTACCACGCCTGGCTGGACCCTAACCTGGGGACAGGCCACACCTGGGGCCTCACTCTTGGCCTCTCTCTGGGGCTCTGGGGAGCGGCTGCTGTATTAGGGCTGCCAATCACCCTGGCCACGGACACTTCCTATGGCCTGTGCACCCTGGCGTCCAGCAGGGGCCTGGGGACTCTGCAGTCCACACACGCTGCAATCTGCTTTGGCATCTTTGTCTTGCTGCCCCTGGGTTTGTTGGGAGCCAAGGGGCTACAGAAGGCGTTGTACAGGGGGCCATGTCCCTGGATCAGTGTCCTGTGGGTCTGGTTCGTTTTCTGGTGGCCTCACGGGGTAATTCTGGGATTCGACTCCCTGGTGAGGTCCAAGGTCTTGCTGCTGCCAACGTGTCTGGCTCAGCAGATCCTGGACCTGGCCCTGCACCTGGCAGAAGCCCTGGCCATACTGCACTGTGCCGTGTCTCCCCTGCTGGTGGCCCTGTTCTGCCACAAGGCCACCCGCGCCTCCTTGCCCTCCCTGCCCCTTCCTGCAAGACGGCCTTCTCATCTGGACACTTTTGAAGGCAAATCCTCCCTCCCTTCCCACCTATCGGCCTGAATTAAAGTTTACACGGCTTTTAGGAAGTGAGTAGTTTCTGATTTTGTCTGGGGATGAAGAGGAGAGGACGGAGAAGGGAGAGAGAGGGGGACATTTCCTGCCAGATTTTCCTGGCAGCATCTGTTTGGCGAGCCGGCGGATGGGGAGAAAGGGAATGAGGTCTGAACATCCTCAGGACACACACATGTCTTCTTGAGGTGTGAGGCTCCTGCCT
Source organism: Callospermophilus lateralis (assembly GCF_048772815.1). Classification (NCBI taxonomy): domain Eukaryota; kingdom Metazoa; phylum Chordata; class Mammalia; order Rodentia; family Sciuridae; genus Callospermophilus; species Callospermophilus lateralis. The sequence goes on from NC_135311.1 coordinate 11,411,458, forward strand.
TCTCAAGGGGGAAGAGAGGAGAAACAGGAGCAGGACGGGAGCAGATGAGCCCTGGAAACGAGAAGACATGCTTCATAGGTTAAACAAAGAAAAGAAGCTCGTGCAGAGAGCAAAGGGGATAGGAAGACAAAGGGGGAAAAGCCAGGAGCGGTGGCCCATGCCTCCAATCCCATCTACTAGGGAGGCTGAGGCAGGAGGATCACAGTTTGAGGCCAGCCTCTGCAACTCAGTGAGATCCTGTCTCAACAAACAAATGAACAAAAAACTGAAAAGGACCGGGGATGTAGCTCAGTGGAAAAAGGGTCCAAAAAAAAAAAAAAAAAATAGAGAGAAGAACAACAATAAAACCAGAGGTATATTTCGTCTTCCCTGTTCATCATGGGTAGACTCCCCCTCTGTCCTTTTTCTCCTCTCTGGCTTTGTTTAGAGATCAGGGCAGGAGGGGAAGGAGGGAGAAGTATTCTCAGAGACGTTTCTCAGTCCAGGGTGAGGTTTATTCTTGATTCCTCTGTGTGTGTGTGTGTGTGTGTGTGTGTGTGTGTGTGTTGTACACATCCGTGTCTCAGTCTGTGAGAATCTAGATGCATCTTCGATGATGCCTGTATGTAATAATACACTTCTTTACATGTGCTTGCGGCTGGGCCGGTATCTGAACCCTACGTCTTTGTGTGCATGCACAGACTTCTCCAGGGTTCCTCTCCCCACTTACTTCTGTGACCATCCCCCGTTCTCAGGGAACGGAAGCAGGTTGCAGGATTTACTCCTTAAACAGATGAATTACCCAGTTTTATTTATTTATTTTATTTTTCTGGTGTAGAGGGAGGAAACATCCAGAAGTCATGAAGAACAGAGAAACCTAAACGGGGAGGCCCTAATCTGATTCATCTATATGGAATCCCCTAGAATTTCCCTTTCAATCCCCAGTTACTGAATTAACGTTTCTTTCCCACACAAACCTTTCCTCCTGCTTCCCACACAATCCCCCAATGTACGAAGCCCTGATTCTCTTGTGTTTCAATGTGACGTTGGAAACTTCTCCTCACACGGGTATCCAGCCAAGTTTAGGTGACGATTGGAAGGGGAGCAAGTCCCTCTTCATATGGGGGCACAACCCCTGTGGCCGTCGAATTCACCTCTTCCCAGAAAAGCCACAAAGAGCTCCCCCCCACAACCCAACTGAAGGCTGGGAACACCTGAGCAGGGCCCTCCCGTCTGTCTGAGCCTAGTCACCATCTTTCCATTTTTTTCCCCCAGAACAGGCCCTGCCTAGTTGTTCCCTGAAACGTTTCTGCTTGACTCTGGGTTTGGGGATAAGTAGGTCTGGGAGGGGCAGCAGAGAGGACGGAGAACATGTCGGGCAGGAGGGTCCAGAAGACTCAGGGAATTGTCCTGGGTGGGTGCTGTGACAAGGCCTCTCAATCTCCCACCTCTGGTCTCTTAGCAACCGCCAGGTTTAGCTCCCGATTGGTGCAGCCCAAATTGAGAGGCGGGATCTGGGGACCGCTGGAGACGCGGGAGACCTTCTGAAACAGAAAGACAAGAGACAGAGAGAGAGAAATGAAGAAAAAGGAACTAGTTTACAAACCGAGATGATGCTCGGGTATATTCACCACCGTCGGTAAATCTGTCCTGGTTTTGGGGGGTTTTTTCCTATTCCCTTTCCAGCCTCGTTGCAAAATCCCCCCTGTAAGCCCTGACCACTCACTCTCTCAGTCCTGCCAGATGTTGCCCTCCTCCCTGACCAGGGCCCCGATTGGAAAGGCTGACCTAGTTGAGGGGAAGGAGAGGCTGTTTGGGATTTCCAGAAGTTTCCAGCCTTAACCTGATGTGAGGAAGGCTTGGTTTCAGACCACCCCGCACGCCCAGCCCCACCAGTGCCTACAGACACAAGTCCCTCCTCCCTTGTCCAGGTAGAGAGAGAGAGCCCAGACTCTTGGGGAGTAGCTTGTCAGCTATCGCATCCCTCACCAAAGAAAGGCAGGAGCAGAAGCCGGCCACTGATAAGAGGTCAGAGTGGGTTGGAGACTGGCGTCCCCACGGTTATCTGCCCCTCATTCCCACCCCGGCTGGCCTTGCCCTGGTCCCTTCAGGGGCTGCCCTTTCCCTGCCATTATCTATCTATCCTTCTGGATGGTTCTTTCTTACATCCAACTCTGACCTCAGCCATTTCTTTAAAGCTTTCTGCGGGGACCGGCTGCCCCTGTCCATTTAACTCACTGCATGCCACCGGCCACTCTGAAATTGGCCTGAACCTGGCATCTCTTCTGCGACTCTTCAGGAATACAAATCCCGTTTCCTTAGAACCCTTAAGAATTTAATCTGAGGGTTGGCAGGGACTTTAGCGGTGTATGAGTTATGGGGCTTCCTGGCTAAGCAAAAAAATCCTCTCAGAAAGATGAGAGCAGTGGAGGCCAGCTCTGGGGAGCATACAAAGCCCTGGGGAGGGTCAATTTGCATTAAGGAAAGGGACTTGTTTCTTGAGGGAAGTTTAAAAATCATGTCGAGGCTCATAATTCATGTATTTCAGGCTGAGGCTTCTCCCGGAGGATCCAGGAAACGAATGCCTGGTCCTCACACCTTTTTGTCCACCTGTATTTCCCTGTCCTCCATCCCCACCGCCACTGTCTTCCTGCAGCCACTCCCAGAGGAATTCTGATTGAGAACTTCACTGGGATTTCAGACCCAGTTCATCGCCAACTCTAATTGCCAGGGATTTGCATGAAAACCATCGTATGCTATCTAATTATTCTGACAACCGCAGCCCGCCGTCTGGGCACAAGGAGAATCGCGGTTTTAATTAACAATAATGCACCTTGCAGATGAATGTGACTGTTTAGGTTAATTAACAAGTCCAAGTCCTTCCAAATCATCTCCAGACATCTAGGTGATTTGGGCAGGAGGGGTGTGGGGCACACAGTGGGGTAAGGAGTATTTAGAAATCAGTTCAGCAAAAATGTCTGTTAGCTGTCATCTCTCCCTTAACAATCGGAGACAGGAAAGAGGGACTCTCCAAGGGGTGGCCTCTGGATAATTGGGTTAGAAGAATTTGGTGCCAACACTTTAGGGAGATACATCAGGTATCCTTGTATTTATTGCACTTAGTTTTAGGACATCTTTTAGACGCACTTTTATTATAATTCTCGAATACCTGTAATTCTCAAATACCTATAATTCACTGTCTGGTCATTTGCAAACTTGGTTTCTGGCATTAACATCAGCACTTCCTTATCCTGCCATTTCTCCCCTCCCATATCCCGGGGCACTTAAAGTTGTCTGCCCCTCAAGATTTCTATGATAATGTCTCAAGTCCCACCTACCCCAAGGATAATTATATTTTTTCCTAGGTAGCTCTCCGTGTCCTGGAAGAACATATCCTATGTAGCTCCAAACTGTATCTTCTGACTTTTTAGTTTTTCTAATAGTCTGGGCCTTGTCTTCTGTCTTTAAATCAAGTGTTACTACTATTTAGAAGGAAGAAGGGAGAAGGATTACATACCTCTTAGAAAATCTGGTGATAGTTGTCAGATGTGGTAGTGCATGCTTGTGATACATCAACTGTGGAGGCTGAGGCAGGAGGATTGTAAGTTCAAGGCCAGCCTCAGCAACTTAGGGAGATCCTGTGTCAAAATCAAAAATAAAAATGAAAATGGGTTGGAGATGGAGGCCAGGGGTAGAGCATCCCCGGTTCAGCCTCCAGTAAGTAACACACCCGGGGCGGCGGCGGGGGTGGGGGGGGGAGAAGAAATGAAAAAGAAAAACTGGCAAATGTTTCTCTTTAAGAAAATATACCCCAAATTTGGCATTTAGTTCCTCCCTAGTATACTTAAAGGTAATATCAAGTGCTTTGCTCTCTCTCTCATAGGACTTCCATGATCAGACCATGGCTCTTGCTCACTAAGCTTTACGCCTGGTGGAGACTTTTTGGTCTTACAAATGGGCAAATTTGTTCTCTAAGAGACGTTGCACATGACATCTCTGCGATCCAGAACTCCCTTTCCTGTGCCTTCTGTGTGAGTTGCACCTTCTTATCTGTGGTGTCTCAGTGCAAATCTCAAGTCCTCAAAGACAGAATGTAGCCCCGGGTCACCTTGTGCGCCCACTTCTTCCCTACCAAGGCGCTCAGGCGGTCTCCTTTGCAGCATGTACTCCTGTGAGAATCTGTCTTGTTCCTTCATTTACTGGCTTCCTGACTCACTGCTTGCCTTCACCACTAGAGCAGAAGCTGCATGAGAACAAGACCCTTTTCTCTTCTGTGGCTGGTGCATAGTCAGAGTCCAGTAAACGTGGGATCAATGTATTAATGAACTGACTCCCTGTGAATAAAGCATGGCTCCACCCGATAGAAGGGCCCCAGTCCAGTGGGGAACAGGAACAAGCAAGCAAATAACTGGTGCAGAAAAATGTCGGAAAGTGACTTTCTTCCCCTAAGTCCTCTAGGGCATCTCTCTCTCATGTCATTCAGTCGTTTAGGGCAGAAAAGCCTGAAGGACTGTCAGGACAAGGTTTCTGGTCCATGAATCTGCTTTCTGTGTCAATTTATGGCTGGCAGAGCCAGGGGTGGGGGGATTGGGGGGGCAGGTGGGACTTCCCCACAGTTCCTGAGCATGTGTTGGAGGAGGAGTCCTTTCTCTCCTTTGGGTCCCTGCCGGGGGCTTGGGACAGCAGGGGAAAACTGGGAAGGGCTGTCATGTTTCATCTGCACTTGAGGAAAAATGAGTCACAGGACACTTCCCCAAATTCCAGGAGACTTCTATTGGCCCAGAATCAAATTTAGAGTCCAACCGCCTCCTCTGATTTCATCACGCTCAAAAAGAGAACCACACTCCCTTGAAACTAAAGGTCATTTCAGTCTCCATGTTGATTTTTTCCTTCGGTTTCCCCTTAGCTTGGGCCAGCCTTACCCCTTCCCCACCTCTGAACCCAGTCCCCTTTCACCTCCTGGCCTCTGTCGCCCCCCTGTGGCAATCTATCTTCCTGCAGTTCTGGGTATTTGGTTAAAAACCCTTTGAGGCACTTAAGGGTATACAGTTCGTGTCACTTACAGAAATTGTTGCCCACTAAGTTGATGATGCTGTGAGAAGTCCTGAAAGAGGTAGAAATAAGTCAGATGCAGTTCTAGATATCAGCATCTCCCTGAACCTATCTTGTGTTCTCCAAGCCCGCCCTTCTTTCTTCGGTTCTCAAGATTTCCTGGTCTTCTCCGGGACAACCCTGAACATATGTAGGTCCCAGGACATACAGGAGAACCTCAAAGCCCTCAGGTACCCAGACTTTCCAGATGAGTCTTTTATTTCATGGGCAAAACCAAAGCTTCAGGGTCTTCCCTGACCCCCACGGTAATGGAGACTGAGCCTAGGACTGCTCTTGCACTGAGCTACATCTCCCAGCATTTTTTAGTTTATATTATAGCAGCGTCTCACCCAGGGTTGCCTTGAACTTGCTACCCTCCTGGCTCAGTCACGGGAGTAGCTAAGGATTACAATGCCCCACCATGCGCACTTACAGAATATTTTTTTCCAGGAATGTTCTTTATGTGCAGGTGCAGAGATGGTGGAAATGTGAGGGGGGATTTCCAAGATGGTTGTGCTAGATTCTAGGTACAGATACACTGAAAAAAAAAAATTACCCGGAGAAGAGAGAATAGGCATGGAACATTGGAGTAGAAAGTTCTGTTCATCCAGTGCTCAGGACTAGGAATACCCAGTGGGAAGAAATAATAGGGAGACTGGTTTTGGCTGAATGTTAAGAAAAGCTTTTCACAATTGAATCTGTGCCACAAGGATGGGCTGTTACATTCTTGCTAATGGAAGGAAAGAAGGAAGGAAGGAAAGAAGAATGGATGAATGGATGGATGGATAGATCGATCTATCGACAGATAGATAGATCAATAATTGGTTGGTTTATTCCTATCTGTGATCTGAGAAAAAGCTGAGAAAGAAGTGGACTACCTCTGTCCTCAGCCTGGAAGCTGCCAAAAATACAACCGTGCTTCTCCTCCACCCCATTGTCCCCTTCAAGCCTTAGAACAACACAACTCTCTTCATAGACTTGGTTGATGGATAGGGACTATCCACGAACAGTTTTGGGGAATATGAAAGGAGCAAGTGAGGGAAGGTCACTGAGTTAGCAAAAACTGCAGAAATTAAATAAAACTTAATAGAAATTAATGCAAAACCTACATTTAAAAAAATCAATTGCACTAAGTGCAATGGAAAAGGCTTGGCTCAACAGAAAGAAGTTCTTGTAAGAGAGACTTAGAGGTTTCACTTGGCTACAGGCTAACGATGATTCAGTAGTATGTATGGCAGCCAAAAAGCTGATGCAAATTCAACCTGCATTAAGGCACAGCATACGGGACAAGGGAGTGTGCAATACCACCCCTGCCCTGGACAGGACATATTTAGAATGGAGAGCTCAGGTCTGGGACCTATGTATTGAAAGAACCACTAACAAATTAAAGCTCTTAATAGGTGGTAGCCAAATTGATGATAAAATAGAGCTCTGCTACTGCTAGCTATAAAGCGGGGCTGAAGGAGCGAAGGTGTGTGTACGGGTTGTGGGAGACTTACACTGGAAGAGTGCAGGAAATATTTAGCCGCCTTTAAATAGCTGAATAGTTGTGCTGTGGAAGAAGCATTAGACGTGTATATTTCAGAACTAGGATCACTGGATGGAAAGAAATAACAGGGAGACTTGTTTTGGCTGAATGTTAGAGAAAGCTTTTCACAGTTGAATCTGCTGCAAGGATGGGCTGTCACATTCCTGTTAATGGAAGAAAGGAAAGAAGGAAAGGAGGGAGGGAGGAAGAACAGGTAGGTAGACAGATAATAATGCATATAAGAACACCATTGTTCTACACTGATCTATGTTCTTGTTTTACAGTGGCGAACATAACATGTGTACGTCTTGCCATTGTGGACTTTAGGGACCAATATGAAAGGCATAGATAAACACCAACACACACACACACACACACACACACACACACACACACACACCACAAATCAGAAATGCTGTTATAAGAAAAAAGAACTGGTGTGACTATGAACAAGAAGAGAATAAGAGTGTTGAAATAATCTGAGTTGCGAGTTCACAGTTTTAGAACAGATTCAACGTGAGGCTGTAGTAACAGTTCATCAGAATGCGGTAGAGGACACACTGTGCATTGGGATAGAGCTGGGACCAGTCCAGTGGCTTTCTCCCAAATGGCAGAGCATCAGAACCACCTGGAGAGAGATTTTCAATAGTCTTTTACCAAACCTAAGATACTATGAATCAGAATATTTGGTCCCAGACACTCTGGAGCCCTATGGTAATATATTAAATGAAAAAGCTTGATAAAAATGCATATTCATAGATTCTGGTGTCTGGATCTCCCTTATGATGATTTTAATCTCTTTGTTTGGATTCTGGAAATTAAATGTCTCTGATTTAAAGCTTGAATACTTTGGTCTCGTCAGAACCTGGTTTGTAGAACAATTGAAGGAATTCTTAGCCAGATGTGCACCTGACCTGAATTTTTCCAAGAGGTGGGTACCATTTCTCTGCACCAATTACTGCAGAAAATGTAGCTGGTGCCTGGGGTCCCTCTAGTGGTCAGAAGCTGTCACTTCAGATCCCACTTTGCTTCCAGACCCGGGTTTGGCCTGGGAATTTGCTGAAGGGGGCTCTAAGAGGAATGAAGAGGTCCTAGAAAAGAAAGCAAAGGAGTCTAACACATGTTCTGGGAAGTTCTTTCCTAGAATCCATGTTAAAAAATAGAAGTGGCAGATCTCAGAAATTGCTTTCCAAATTCACCCTGTTTCCCTTTTTTGCCTTGTCTTAGATGATCTAAAATTAGAGAAGGTTGAGAGATACACAGTTTTTACTAACCAGATAGGGTTTCCTCAAGGTACCAGGCCATTAATTATGGATTCCCAGAGTCATTTTTATTCCTTGGGCAAATTCGTAACACATCAGTCTTGGGTGGTTGGCTAGAGCAATGGGTTGCATTGGGAGACCTGGGTCGTTTATCCTATGCTACATCGCTTAACCAGCTTTCTGAGTTTTAACGTTCATATCTGTGAGAAATCACGTAATAACACTTGCCCTATTTAGCTCACAGGTCTGATGTACAGGTTAAATGAGCTGACAGATGTGGAAACTGTAAAATGAATTACAGCTGGGAGCAAATACATTGCTATTAGTATTAAAGAAAAATTTACCCTGCAGCCAGTTGGGAAAATGTTTCTTGCTTTTTGGGGCCATTCCACCTAAAGATAAGTTCTTCCAAAGGCAGGAGCATATGGGAACTGGACTGTGGGAATTACCCTTCTACCTCTGTCCCTGCCTCTCCATTCAGCCTTGTGTCCAAAGGGCTAACAGAATCTGCCTGCAACTGTGTTCAATAGGAAGCTCTCCCGGAAGCAGTCCTTTATAGGAGAGGTCAACATGGAGGTGAGGGGAGAAGATGGTAGTGGTAGTAATAGGGGATATTCGTGGACATCTTGCTGATATTTGGGCTCGCTTGTGCTGCACTATGGTATTATTTACAGAAGATCATTAAATGCTCATGGACTGTCAAAAAGTAGTGGTCCCTTTGCAGTCTCCTTGATCAAACCTAACCTTATTTGAGGGTCCCTAAAACAACCACATTCCAACACTGCTCACAGTTCCTCTCCTGTTGTTTCCATTTCTTGGACTATGATGTCATTTGGAAGCTCCTTGTTGTGAGAGGGTGGAGTCACTGGGAGAATCTGTCTGCTCAGTTTCCCCCAACTCAATGAAAACATGCAAGTGCTACATATTCTACTGTCACTCAAAAGTGTGAGCTGTGATCACAATATCACTATCATATGGGAGTCTGTAGGAAATACAGACTCTGGGCCCCTCCCCAGACCTGCTGTTGAATCAGAATTTGCACTTGAACAAGAACCTAAGCAATTATTTCACACATTGAAGTTGAAGAAGAATTCCACATTTGGCTAAATATTCAACATGGCCTTTGTCTTCATCCAGGTCTTCCATTTGTCCTTCCTGCCCAACTTTGGCAAATAGGTCCTTTCCCTAGTCTCCAGACTCTAGCTCAAAACTGAAGAATTGCCATGCAGTGGGGACAAGCCCTGAACAGTTTCCATGTTTTAGAAAAAGTGACAAAAAGTCACATCGTCCATTCTTACCTGGGCTCTCTCTGCATCAGAAATGTATACGTTCCCCGAACCTCTCCCCACTAAATGGCACAGGTCTTCCTACATTTCTTTCTTTCTTCTACTCTGGGTGGGAGAGGCCTCCAAGGAAAGGTGACTGCAGGAAAGGGTCAGTACATCGGGAATAAAGGGAGAGCAGGGTCAGGGTGAGCACTGCACAGCTGGCCACAGGGTGGAAAAGCAGTGCTTTTGCAAGTCGCAGGAGACCACACAGGGTCACCACACACAGAGTCCCAAGTCCTGTATCCACAGACACAAGGGCAACCAAGCATGCTTACACATGATGCGCACAGCCACTCACAGTCTCCGGCTTCTGGACCCTGCATCTGGGCACCATACCCTTCAAGGCAGAGGCCACGCTATGCCATTCCAGCAGCCAGGTCTTGTATGCATTTGGTGGCACAGAGCCCCTCACAGCTGAATCCCCTCTCTACACACAGCAGGGATGCCTGAAGTGACTGCCATTTGATTCTCTCTCTCTCTCTCTCATTGGTAAACACTGCCTTATCTTATGTTCCTCTTTTCTTTTAGAACTCTCTCTAACATGGAAAATGAATTAAATAGACACTGCTTACAAGTTAATGTAAGAAATGTTACTGGGAGGAGGGTCAAGGGCAATGGGAGATGAAGCAGCTGAGGAGCGATAAGAAATCAAATCAAAGAAATGAGCAGAAACCAAAGACAGACTTAACCTGCCTCCTAACTGTGCAGAGAGCATCGCTGGGCCACAGTGTAGGATGCTGGCTTGGATCACATAGCAGCTTCTCTGGTGCAGATGGGGGAGCTAGCTTTTCCAGCCTCCTGAAGAGCCTCCCAGGCTCCAGCCTGACTCACCCCCAAACAATTCCACCTGCAGCCAAAGAGAGTCTTAAAACATGCCAATTTATTTGCCTCCCTCCCCTGAATGTCATTGGCTTCTCATCATCCCAGAATAAAGCCAAGCACTGCCATGGTTTCCAAGGTTCACCCTACCTTTCCTAAACCTTCCTTCCCAGTCTTGTCAATCATGCTAAGTTCCAGACATGAGTGACAGATACTCCCTCCAAACCTTCTCTGGGGTTTCTCTGTTTTTGCATGAGGATTCTCTCAGAAAGCTCTCTACAATTATCCCTTTTTGTGGTCCTTGCCTGCTTGTTTCTCAAGACATAGCTTAGGTGTCCATTGACCTACAACCACCATCTGTGTCCTGCAGGCTGGGTTGTTGACTTAAGTGGGCCTACTCTGTGCTCCAAAAGCATCTTGAGCATCAATATGTAACCTCGACCCTTGTACTTTGTTCTCATGAGACTAAATTTCTAAAGGGCAGAGTTTATGGCTTTATTACCTTTGGATTTCTAGAAATTAGTTCAGTGCTGGATGCATAATAAGTTTTTAAATACCTATTATGAATATTAATGCATAAATCAAGGATAAAGGATGGGCCTTTGCAGACTAATGTGTTGTTCTAACTGAAGAGAAAAATGGGTCCCTCCAATCAGAAGTTATGCAACTTCTCCTAGGAACCACAAAAAGCTGAGATCAGAACCCAGGTCTGTGTTTCAGAAACACTTCAAAGCCCTTGCTCTTTCTTTTTCCTATTTCCAGCTGGTGGTGAGTCATGATAGCACATGTTGCTGTATTTCACATCATAAATTCAAGACATTCAGATCTGACCTTCTGGGAGGAACCTTAAAGCCAGTCAAGTACAGCCATCTTGTCTTGTGGAAGATGGCTAAGGCTCCAGGAAGTGGAAGGCAATCCTAGACATCTCGGTGTAGGCCAGGAAGAGATAATAGCCATTGAAAATCGAAAAGAAAAGGGATCAGACAGCTTGACTTCTCTACATTAGAGAAAAACAGGATCAAACACCAGAGTTAACCTAGGTGCCTTAGGCCCCTCAGAGTTATGAGAGGAGAACGGCCAGGAGAACAAAAGGAGTATTTCTCTACCTAAACATTGGGCCTAAAAGGAGAACTTGAACAGAATCCATCAACTTCCTTCTGGCCTCACCACAAGGGGCCACATCCAGATGGAGAAAACGGTTAAGAGGGTCTCACATTTACATACATTTGCATATGTTTGCATATCCACACAGGAACATGTAGTTCATTCTCAGGCAATTTTCAAGTAAATGTGATTATTGCCACCTTCGGGTTGTCATGGATAGATTTTGCTCTTCTCACTTTCCCTTCTCACCCGCCCACAGTGCCTGAGCCCTGGTTCTGGATGCAGGAGTGTGTGTGACTGTTGTAGGGAGGGCTCTGCGGGAAGGAACCGGGAACGTGAGCGCCTCCAAGAGGTGACGTGGGCAGCTGCAGCCCGGGCAGCTCCTGCAGCCGCGCTGGAGTCCAAACCTTTGTGGCTGCTGCTGAGTCACGTCTGTCCTGTCTGTGCTAAGGAGCAACTACACCAGCTGGGTGTCCTCCTCAGCAGACCACCGTGCCTTTCCCTGCGAAGGTGGCAGAGCAACACCAAACACTCTTCGGGCACACTGGACCATGGGTGGACCATGAGCATTATATGAAGGTAAGTCAAGGAGTCAAACCTCAGGCTTCTAATCTCTTTGGAATCTTTTCCTCATAACTGTATTATCCCAAATCTGCTCACCTTGGAGAATCAGCCGTCCCCCCCGCCCATTATTCAGCTCCAAATGGGTTCTTTCCAACGGGTTTGTGCCCCACCCTCTCTTCGTTATTGGGGATTGAACCCAGGGTGCTCTATCTCAGAGCTACATCCGCAGCCCTTTCTCAGTCTCTCCAGTGGGTAGGATCACAGGGGTACACCACTGCACCTGACCCCAATAGCCTTTTCATGATGCAGGGTGTCAAAGTAACCCAAAGGGGAGCTTGAGCCATGAAAAGTCAAGGCTGAGTTAGATCAAGTACCAGCAGATTGGATGAGGTAAGCACTGATTTCCTGGCTCATAAACACTGTTGTCTTGTTGCATCCTCATGTAGCATCCCTAGCCAAAGGCTCTAGATCTTCGGTGTCTCATTTATAAGGGAACTAAACCCAAGCCCTCAAGACCTCATTACTCCCAAGGGCCCCTCCTCCTAACCCTCGTATTGGGAGCGGGAATTTCAACATATATATTTAGTTGGGACACAGACGTTCAGTCTGCAGCAGTCATTGAGAGCAAAGGCACTGAAGTCTGAGCTCAATTCGCAGCTGTAGGACTTGGGACAAGTCACAGAATCTCTCTGAGGCTCAGTTTCTACTGAAAGTGGACCAGCAAGTGTCTCTACTACATCAAGTTATTTGGAGGATTAAATTGACGCACTTGTAAAAAACTTTAACACAGTACTTGGCACCGAGTAAGTTTTCAAGGTGTGAGATAAAATATAAGAAAGGCATAATTAAGTACCAAAATATGTGATTTAGAGTTGTCCAATTTTTAAAATTAGGGTAAAAATAAAAGCCTTAAAAACTCTCTAATCCAATATTTCTCAAAATAATGGTCTGTGGATTGTTGCCAATTTGTGACATTTTTTTTTTTTTTTTTTTTTAACCAGCCTGCTGTAGCATGTAAAAACAGAAAGCATAAAGGCAGTATACTGGTAGACAATTCTTCTCTGGTGTTCAGTTTCCCTTTTTAAAAGAGCTGATGAAAAGCAGGTGGTAAAATTGTTAATCCTACATGAGTCCTCCATTTATTATAGTTGTTGTTTTCTTCGTGAAATTTAAAAATGAGAGTACCACTGCTTTAACAAATTAATGCTCCCTTATACCTCCATTCTCTTGACTACGTTTGAACTGGGATACTGGACATTGTGTGTACTTGAGAACTCAGAGCTAAGCAAACCACTCTAACCCCTCTTGTGCATGACTGTCCTTCGGGTCTTTGAAGAGGGCAACCATGAAGGAGCTTGCTACAGAGGGCTCAGCCTTTGGTTTAGAATCGGTTCTGGTTCTGCTAGCATGTTTCTTTCTTCTGCTAAACTTCTGCTAAATTGGCCAGGAACATGTACCGCTGAAAAATGCGTTGGGACCAAGGATCATAATACAAGTGATCTTAGTGCATTTTGCCACCTTCTTTTTACTTCACTCTGTGCATGGTAAAGTCACCTGAAAACGTTACACCTATCTAAGCGAGACTGCCTATGTCCTCTAAGACATCTTTACACAGCATGATGTCTCTTCTGCGCCATCAGTTTTTACTCCTCTGAACATGGATGGAATATGGTTAGTCAACACTCCCCACAGAATATTTCACCCAGAATTGAACACAATCTTCAGATCTAGTTGATTATATAAATAAAATGGGATGCAGAACTGGATTGGATGGTTTTTTCAGTCTTGGGTTCAATGACACCCCCTGACTCAAACCACTACTCTATGCATGAATTTCAGTACAAATGGATCTCATTTTCTTTCTGGCTGGCTAACAACCTCCAACCCCACCTCCCCAAATTCCAGGGCAGCTAATGTTTTGGAGCAATGAGAAGCTTTGATCTTTTTAAAAATTGGTCTCAAGACTACAGCTATGTTTAATCTACTTTTCCAACTTTAAAACTTTCTCTCTGGAAAAAGTAACAACAAAACAATTTTAACAGGGCTTCCTTTCCTTTGACATCTGTTTCCATATTACCATCTTCATTTTTACTCATTATTTCTTCTTCTTCATTTTACATAGAATAGTCCAATAAAAGCTTTTTGAAACTATCATTCTATCAAAAACCTATGTGTTCTGCTCTAACCTGCCACACACTGTCCTGAGAAACATCGAGAAGTAAAAAAGAAACTGAATAGAGGGATTAAGAGTATCAGTTTATTAAGAGAACAGTTTATTTGGATTCAAATTTCAACTCTTGCTTCTTACTGGTTTTTTGATCTTGGGCCAGTAACTTACCCACTTTACTTCTTAGAACCTTCATTTGTAAAAAGAAGATAAATATTACACTTACTTTATCATGTTCTTCTGAGGAATCAATGAGTTAATATATGCCAAAGTGTTGAGAACAGCACCTGGTAAAACCCTCAGTAAAAATCAAACATTAATATTAATATTATCATTGTCCTTATAGGGCCGTGTGGACTTCCAAATTTGTTATGAGTTACACTCTCCTCTTTATCTTTTGTGCAAGTCTTTATTCAATCTGAGCTCATTGAAGAGCTCTTTATGAATCCCCATGTGTTTTGTTAGCTGCCTTTTTCTTTTTTTATCTGAATAACTCATGATTATTTTATTTGAATTTCATTTCTTAGAAGTACCCATCCCATTATTATTTTGCATCACAGGTCACCGTAATCCTCTAATCTGAACTTTTACGAATATACTCCCCCAGTGTCTGGGGTACACTGATCTGAATTTTTTACTTAATTTATTCATATATTACCTATTTACCAAAAGATATTAAGATGGTTGCTATATTTTATTATCATCAGGGGATACCCTAACATTTATTATTAGTTTTTTTGAAACAATAGGGGCACTTTTCTCCCAGTTTCTTAACACATGCACATCTTATCTAGGTTTTCTTTACTGGTCATAATTAAGTCTTGCGAATCAGTTCTCCCTCATTGCTTTTTCTACCTACAGAGAGATAAAGTTGTCAGCAAGACCCGGCAAGAATTCATCAGATGTTCTGCATGAGACTTCCAGCAGATGTCCTGCTAGTTGAAGTCCCTCATCACCACTAGATCTTGCCTCTCTGCCAATTTTTGCAATTCAGAGAAAAGAGATTAGAGAGATATCTGTGTGCCAATTGCACATGAGCATGCCTCATCTCCTCGGTAAGAATGAACTTTCCTATAAGGACATCCTCTTCTAGATACCCTTCGTATATGCCTCAGACTCCATGAGATTATTATTATTATTATTTAAATCAACTGTCATCCAGACTGTAGGATTTTTTTGTTGTTGTTTAACATTAAACTGCTTTGAAAGAAGTGTCTGTTAAAGACCTCTTTGGCCTCTGACTCTATGCATGGTGGGTCAGAGTAGCTGCCACACCCTGACAAAGTATATTTCTCATTCAGAACCCTGGAGAGAATGTACAATCCCTGGGCTCCTGTTGGACTTTTTATTACAAGACTCTGATTGAAGCTAAATCATCACACCTCTGGCTGGCCACTCAACCTCATCTGAGCTGTTGGTTGTTGGTTTGCTAGAGCTATTTTTATGTATTTTCCATTCTGTAGGATGATTCCTGGTGCCTCATCTTTCTTCACATTAGAAAAAGATGGCTATTTGCAGTCCTGATAATAGAGGTTACATTGGCTGTAACTTCCCTGAGGGCAAAGGTCTGCCTCCTGATTTACTCCAAACATCAAAGGGGGTTAGTGAAATACAGCAAAACAGTAATTCATCGAGCATCTATTCTGTGTCAGAGAGTATTGTTAGGATAAAAAAGTACAAAGATGTATAGGACAGTGTAGGTTCTCCAAAAGATTTATAGATATGGTGAAAATAGGCAGAAAACAGGTCATTGCAACACAGTGTGGTGAGGCTGGTGTTGCAGATACTGCCTTGCCTATCGCAGAACACAGAGGGGAGGCGCCGAGCTCATCCGGAAGGGACTGGAGGAAATATCGCTTGTCAGGGTAGCTTCTTTCAGTGGTGATGCTGAACTAAATCTTAAAGTTCACTAAGAATGCCCTCTTCTAAATAAATACCAGCCCATTTCCCTTTTCTTGGAGTAATAACATCGGGATGCAAAATGAAGCCTTACTTCCCCTCATCAGGAAAATGATCAGTCTTTGGGTTTAAATGGAGAGAGAAAATTGCGTCATTGTCTGTAATCGCTGAACGGCCCAGACAATAACCTGTGAATAGGCTTTGGGGCCAACATCTGGCCCACACTCTGAACACATAAGAGCAGTGGAGTCACTTTGTTGGGAAAGGTCTGAAGGAAGAAGTGGGAGGATTTCATGAAGACACAGGAGGGGAAAAGCTCAGGGTCCTGTCTGAGTCCCCGAGGCAGCTATTTAGAGAGCTAGGCAGGAGACTGGGGCTGGTGGATAAGAGAGCAGGATGCCCGGAAGGATTGGCTGCCGTAAAGGATCGTTCCAGTAGAGCCTTCTGGGGATGATCTTCCGAGCGACAGCTAGCCAGTCCACCTCCTAACCCCTGACCACTCTTATTCTCTGGCACCTCAGTCTGGTTTCTGCCTCACAGATGTTATCAGTCATGATTCTCCCCACGCTCTCTCCAGGTGCTGAGGAGCAAACCAGGATCTTGCACAAGCTAAGCAAGTTGCTAAACCACTGAGCTACATGCTCACACTTCTTATCAGCAATGCTTAAGTGAATTTTTCTTCTCTCACCATCCAGAGGGTAAAGAGTTAAAAAAATCAATTTTCAGGGGACGGACTGAAGCAACCTGGAGACAGAGGCAAAGGGATATCTCTGTTCCCAATCTTTAATAAAAGAGACCAGGGAGAGAGTGTAGAATAAGTTAGGGAGCATGCATTTTTATCTGGTAGGCTGCATGGACGTATCATTAGGATTTTAGCAGAGAAATGAGATGATCAGAGTTTAATTTAATTTACTTTTTTTTTTAAAAAAGGTATTTTAGATAAATCAATTTGGAGATTTTAGGTATAACAGGTTTGAGGGAGCAAATTAGGAAGCTGCTGTATTGAGCCGAACAAGAGGTGAAATGGCTTGAACTAGGAAAGTGATGGGAGGGATAGGGGAAAGGATGGGTCAGAGGAGTACCTAGGGAATAATATCAGCAGGACAGAACCAGGAGATGGGCAGAGGAGGGAGGTGTAGCAAGCAAGAAGAATGATACTTTAGTTTGTAGCTTGAGTAAAAGGCATTTTTACAGTACTGGGCATGGGTGGTTGCACACCTGTAATCCCAGCTACTCTTGAAGCTAAGGAAGGAAGGTCACAAGTTCAAAGCCAGGCTGGGCAACTTAATGAGACCCTCTCTCAAAATTATAATAAAATGAAATAAAAAGGGCTGAAGATATAGCTCAGTGGTGGAACACCCCGAGTTCAATTCCCAGGACTCTCCACCCCCATACACACACAAATGCATTTATTTGCACAGTCATTGCCACACATGGGCATTTGATGAGTACCTAAGAACATGTCACTGTCATGATGATTTTTTTTTTTTTAATGTGGTGCTGGGGATTGAACCCAGGGCCTTGTGCATGTGAGGCAGGCGCTCTATGAACTGAGCTATATCCCCAGCCCAATTTTTTTATTATTATTATCACTGAGGGCTTTTAAAATCAGAAGTCTTGTCCCAGCTCACGCACAGTGTGATCTTGAGAAAGTCATACAATCTCTTCTACAAAATAAGAGTTTGACCGTATAAACCCTAAAGCTGTTTCTATCTTTGACTTTTCTGGCAAAATATTATAGACCAATACTAGAAACAGAGCATAAAATTTATGACAATGTTTCCATAGGTAGATGCTCTTCAAACTTCAAACAACTATCTTAAAATGAATTTTCGGAGAAGCATCCTAATTTGAGGATTGCCATTACTCTCTTATATCATTTCCTTATTTTCCCCTCAGGTATAATTTCTGAATATAAGTTTTGCTTGTCCAAAAATTTTTAAGAGAGTATAATATATATTTTGAATTCTCTATAATATCTAGTAAAGTGCTAGGTACACTTTTGCCACTCAAAGTTTACTTGAGCCATATTATATTCTCTCTTTCTGCATAGGCTTAATTTTGATCCCCAACCTTCAAGTATGCATTCATTCATTCATTCATTCACTCATGTATTCTTCCCTTGTACTTACAGAAGTTTATAGCATACATAACAGGGTGCAAAATGAACAGACATCAACAGTTCTCTAAGGACTGAACAGTGTAGCAGAGTAGATGGTAATTTTGCTGGATGCTTCAACATTGCCAGGAAGTGAATGATACTCTAAAAGATATAGAGAAAGTGATGCGGCTGTCAAAAGAAGAGATTAATTACTTCCAGTGAAAAGACAGTAGTAAAGACAGATGTCTTTGAGAGATATGATACTAGCTTGTGCTCCACACAGAAACTTGGGTAGCTCTTAGCCCTGTTTGTAGGTCCTCAAGCACAAAACTTGGAGATGGTTAGCTAGCTGCTGGGGTGAGGTCTAACCTAGCAGGCAGAGTTCTACTGGAGTGAAGTTCATCAGACCAATCAGTGGTCAAACCCAGCTCTTGGCTTCACAGGGGAAGCACAGTGTGTTGAGAGATCACTAGAATTGAAATTAGAAAGCCTGGAGTCCACTTTCAGCACTGGATTCTTCTTAACTGGGTGACCTTTGCCAATCAATTCAACTCATCCTCCAGTTGCTTCATTGGAAGAGTTTTGGAGATAACTGTTTATCCTTGTGAAAATCAATAGACATGATTTGGCTGTGCAATTTTCTGAAACACCTCAATGTAATAATTCATTTAATTCTCACAATAACCCCATAAAGTAGGTACATGTTTATCTCCTTTCTATAGCAAACAAGACCAGAGTACCAATAACCATCCCAAGTCATGCAGCTTTAAGTAGTGGAGAAGGGATCAAATCCAGGCTTTATGTTGCCTGAGGCTATGCTCTCTGCCTTTTGGCCTCTCTTTCAGCATAACAGCACTTTTAAAACATAACATGGTATTTACTGTGGATAACAATATTTCCCCAGTGAAATATACCATTTGGTTCAGACTCAGGTAAATAGAGGCAGGAACAGTTAAGTAGTAAAAGGTGCACACGTTACATAAACCCTAAGAATTGGAACCAGTTCTTTTACAGTGTCTTGTTGGTGGGTTGTCCTGCACAGGTGCTATGATTGCAAATTATATAGTTTACAAGAACTTTTAGCACTTCCAAGAAACTTGGTGATTCTCTAGCTCAGATTTTTCATTGTACTATTAAAGATATACCCCAGAAGCTTAAGTGACTTGACTAAGTTAAACAATTGGCCAATGTAGGGAACTGAAAACTATTAAATGTTTTTTTTTTTTATTGTTGTTGTTGTTTGTAGAACTTGGAATTAAAAGGGAGAGGGATGCTTTGAAAAGGTAACACTATAAAGTTTCTGTTGATTGATGAATTGACCTTTTCCTGTCAAGATATATTTCTCAATAATGGAACGGCCTCTCTAAGTCAGTGTTAGACACATGCACTCTTGATTTGTAATGCTTCTTGGAGAATATAACAGAAAACAGAAACTCATCACTCTATTTATGTTTTGTCACTTGCTCTGCGACATAAGATGCCTAAGAACATATCTTCTCACATTCACAAATTTCTCCAAGAATATAAGGAGAAACTTCACTGAGTGGATTGTTGATTTTCTGTGTAGTCCTTCAAAGGCTACACCTGTTTTTAGACTAGGAAATTTGAGCCACTTACACCCCTTTGAATGCACTTCACCTTGGAGTGTAAGACACTTTCAAAACTTCTACTTATGACTGCATTCCAAGGTTCTGTTACTTTGGTCTCTGTTAAGTAGCCGAAGCCAATCTGATAAACTAATTTAAGCTGACTCCCCAGCTGATAATGGCTTTCTGTGTGATTCAGATAAGATGTGTACTTGGGCTTTTGTGAAAAGAATTTAGGGTGCTGGGACAGAAATCTGGGGAGGGAGCATTTAAATAAAGCAATAATAAGTGCAAAACACTAATGGCATTAGAAAATTATTATTTATGGAATGTTAAATCTGAGTCAGAAATATGGATTTTGAATGGGAATTCTCATAAATGTTCCTTGAGAGAACCAATAAAAATGATCACACTGTTTTCTCCTGGTTTTAGATAAGTGCCTTTAAATGCAAGCTGGTCCCACAGGGCTCCAGGATTTATTGTATTATATTTTCCCAAGGCCTATTGACTTTGGAGGAAAAAAAAAGAAATAGTGACAGGGCCCGGGCCCACAGCAATGATTTAGTCAGGACACAACCCTTTGGCTACCGTTCAGTGCCCCAAAGTTCAGGATGTTGGCACAGACACAAGCAGTGTCCATCTGGGCTGGTAAAAGCACCTGATTTCCATGAACATGCATGAAGCAGGCGCCCGGAGCATCTTCCGACAGCAGGCAGTTAGACCCCTTCTGCCACGGAGCACATTTCCGCTAGCATCCCATAAGCAGAGGGGGAGTCTCTCCTCCCCAGACCACGCCCTGGGACCCACTTGCTTTCCCCTCGCTTCTTTAGCTCCACCCCTCCCCCACAGCTGTTTCAGAGGACAAAGTCACTTCACTAGAACATGCAAAGCTCTCCGGATACAGACTATCTCTGGGTGAATAGTTTTAAGTACAGTTTTATTTCTTTAGCTTGGCATTTGCTGACACATAAAGCACATCTTTATCATCATCTCCATCCTGCTTCCCAGTTTTAGCTTTTGTTCCCTCCCCATCCAGACCTGTTTGCAGAGCTTTTTGCTTCCCTGGGTCACTGGGGAGACAATGTCCTATCTGTTTGTCCTCAGGTCTACACCTCATGGTGAGGCCCAAACCATCCCCCTAATTGCTAGGTTCCAATCTGGTGAGTTCTTGATTTCTACCCCAGGATTTCCCTGAGCAAGTTGATAAAGGACGCACATTTGAGAAAGCCTGAGAGGTCTAGAGAACGCGTAGGACTTAACTCCCAATTAGACGAGAAAGCTGACCTTGCAAAAGGGAGGGGGGCTTGTCTTTGTGACATCCCATTGATCACATCCCATTTATATATTGTTTGAATGAGCAGCATATTATCAAAGGGGATTGGAGGGAGAGTTTCAGGACAGGAATACTAAAGATCTGGAACCTATAAGTAATTCACTAATAAATATTTATTGAGGATTTAATAATAGTTTTGAGTGCTTAATGTGTGCCAGTCATCTTGCTGAACACTTGGTGGACTATCTAATGTTCACAATGGCTATTTAAGACAGGAATGACAATCATCCCCATTTAAAGAGAAGGAAATCAAATTTTATGAAGATTTTGTAGTTTACTGAGGTCATCCTGGATTTGAACCCAAGTAGTCTGACTATAAAGCCTAAGTGCCTTACACCAGGTGGGAAGTCAAGTGCTTTGTACTGAGTATTGAAAAAATAAGACAAATAGTGTTTCCACTCTCATGGAGATGATAGTCTAATAGTAGTGATAGGCAAATGAATAATTATCATACATTAATAAAGGCTGTGATAAACTCATTGATTGTTCCTATAATGGACTATCATGCATCTTTTTGCTTTTTGACATTCTGTAAGCACTGAATTAATTTTCCTAAGGAACTGTATCTTCATACCCAGAAAGACTATAATAACTGAAACCCTCCTCAGTTGGAACATGTTTATGCAGAAGAATTGAAAGGACTAAAGAGGTTTACTAGAGAAAAGGGTCAAGACAAATACAGTGGCTATTTTTGAGTAGTGAAATGGCAAATAATCAGTGACTCAAATTGATTCTCCAACATGTGACCATAGGCCTGCCACCTAGCACATGTCAGGGTCTGTACTTGGTGCTGGGAATTCTGAAGAACCTTAAAAACTCTAAGAAGAAATCTGAAAGGCAAATCTGAGTTTCACTAATTGATTTTCAGACCCGAGGGAAAGATCAATGATCTCTTGGGGAGGAGTAAATGGGAAGATGTGGTGGACAAAGAGAAAAGCAACTGAAAGAGAACTTCAATCAAGGGCATAGAAAGCAAACAACAAATCAACCAACAAACAGGGCTATTTCTTCTTTAAACTGGTGATTCAGCGAGAGAGGGTTTGAAAGTCTAGGTTTTGGAGATAGTCAGTCCAGGCTCTGAATCCTGCCTCAGTGGCTTTCTTCCTATTGATATTGGGCAAGGCAGCTGAACTTTATGAGCAAACATTTCCTCGTTTGTAACCATGCAGATAATAATACACACATCAAAGAAACAAATGCCAGAGGATGCAAAGGATGCTTCCATATGTGGGAAAACAGTAAGCCATTGTTAACTTCATTCACTCTTATTCAGCGTCACAGGGACTTGAATGGAGGAGTCATGTTGAAAATGCTGAGGAACATGAAATAACAAGACCAAAAGGCAGGTGGGAGGAAGGTTATGAATTATTTGGAACATTTGGATTATAAGTGACACAAATATAACTGAACTAGATAAGAAAGAGAGGGGAGAATGAAAGAATGTAATTAATGTAACTACTTGTTATGGTTTAGGTATGAGGTGTTCCCCATAATGAGACAGTGCAAGATCATCAGAGGTGAAATGATTAGATGATGAGTGTTATCAACAAATCAGTGGATGAGACCACCTGGGTGGTCGCTGTAGGCAGGTCGAGTGTGGCTGGAGGTGGTGGGTCACTGGGGACATGACTTCAGGGTCTATATCTTGTCCCCGGTGAATAGTCTCTGCTTCCTCGTTGCTGATTTTCTCCTCCACACCCTTCTGCCATGATGTTCTGCCTTACTTTGGGCCCAGAGCAATGGAGTTGGGCCTCTAGAGATTGAGACGTCTGAAACTGTGAGCACCAAATACTTTTCCAGTCTATGTTGACCAGCAGGGACCCCATCTCTCCCAAGACTGACATAAGTAGATAATCTAGTTTAAGCAATCACAAAATTCCTTTCCCTTGGACACAGCTCAGAATTGGGGAGGTACAATTATTAGAAAAAAATATTTTTTTGCTTTTTCCTTTCTTTTAATTTTCTTTTTTTTTTAACTAAAAGAGAAATGGATGAAAAGTAAAAATGTAGCCACTGATGTCTACAACTGGAAAGGAGATATAGAAATTCGAGATATAGAATGAGTCTTGTTGATACATATTAGAGGTACCAGTAGAGGTAAAGCCAAAATTTGTCATGGCTTCTCATCACAAATACATATGCTAATAAACTAAACTTTTGAGATTTTTATTACCATGAAAATATTTTAGACAATTGTTAGTGTCAGTAACACTTTTTAATTTGCACCAAGGGACTTTTGCTATAGGTCCCACCAAACAGCCAAAAATCAGTTTTTTAAAAAACACAGAGAAGCTTCTACCCTTGGGATCCAGTATGCAGTGCTGACACAAAACACTAACATCTGCTCCAATAACAACTTCCACTCCTCCAGAGAAATATTTTTCCATGTCTCTTGCCCTTTGTCCTCAAAATTAAAAGCATTTATGTCCAAATACAATCAAGTTGGTGGGTTGTGGCATTATAAGATGGATATTCCCTACCAGGAGGAGAGGTTTGAATGACAGAAGCTCTTAACAGGAAAAAAAACAAATTAATTAACTTGTCAAATTTGTCCTCTCAGATAACATGAATGCAGTGAGCTCTTGTATAAAGGATTATCATTTCCCAGCAGTGTAGACTGTCCATTTTCCAGCTTCTCTTTGCATTCCAATTAGTGGATCCACAGAGACTCACCAACTAGCACAGGTTGCACATGGCAGATGAGAAATGTTTTACAAAGTTAAACATTGACATTACTCTTAAGCTTAGATATTTGTAGTCAGCATAATATACAAAATTTTCAAAACACATAGCCCTGATACTGTCTATTAACAAATACATAGACATTGACATCTATACCTGTGAATAATTTGATTTTGTAAAGGTATTTGAGATAGTGTGGGTAAAAATTTAAATATTATATAAAATTTCAACTCAAATTTTGAATTAAAATTTTGATGTTTACTAAATATATAACTCCTATTTGCCTTTTAATTTGAAATTTGAATAGCTAAGCATTATAAAAGAAAGATTTCTTAAAAACATAAACATTATTTTA
This sequence comes from Callospermophilus lateralis, assembly GCF_048772815.1. Classification (NCBI taxonomy): domain Eukaryota; kingdom Metazoa; phylum Chordata; class Mammalia; order Rodentia; family Sciuridae; genus Callospermophilus; species Callospermophilus lateralis. The sequence continues at coordinate 11,435,256 of NC_135311.1, forward strand.
TTCATAAAATATTTTACATTTAAACTGAATTTTTAATAAAAGCATATTCAAATTTTATACTCTTTGAAAGAAGGAAATTTTAAAATCCTTTAGGCCAATGAGAATGAATATAAGTAAGAGTGTAACAGGAAAATTAAAACCCTTGAGCTCCTAAAAAAGCTGTAAAAAATGATAAAGAGAATGAACTATTTAGGACTGTACACAATGAAAATGAACAACTTCTGACTAAAAGACCTACATAAAATTGTAATTAAAACATAAATGATTAATTTCATAAAGATTTATGCAGATGATGCATATAATAAGAAAATTAAAACCTGCAATCTAAACAGATGAAAGGAAATGTCTATAACTTCCTATCCTTTACTAAATAAGAATTTACTTATCAATTAAAAACAATGAGAATAAAAAAGAGAATTATTCAAATCAAACTTACAATTTGGAAATATGAACTGCAATTTCTTTTGGGCGGTGGGTACCCGGGGTTGAATTCAGGGACACTCTACCACTAAGCCACATCCCCAGCCCTATTTTGTATTTTGTTTAGAGACAGGGTTCTCATTGAGTTGCTTAGTGCTTCACCATTGCTGAGGATGGCTTTGAACTTGAGATCTTCCTGCCTCAGCCTCCTGAGCCACTAGGATCACAGGTGTGTGCCACCGTGCCTGGCTTGAACTGCAATTTTGAACTGCCTGTTTTAAGAGGAAGAAAGCCACATTCCTCAAATGGGCAAATTTTATGACTTCTTGAGTGTTATTAGATGAAGATATGAGACTATAGTGTTTTTTGGACATTTATATGAATATTTTGAGCAAAGCAGCATTAATCCAAATGAATGTATCTTTGTCAAAAATTGTTTTGTTTTTTGCTATATACATTTAAAAATTTTTTTTTAGTTGTTGATGGACCTTTATTTTATTTCTTTATTTATATTTGTTGCTGAGGCTCAAACCCAGTGCCTCACACTTGCAAGGCAAGTGCTCTACCACTGAGCCAAAATCCCCAGCCCCTGCTATATACATTTGCCTAGTTTGAATTGGTCACTTGAAGACATGGCCGGGTGTGTCAGAACATATCACATTCTCTGAAATAATTCAAAGATTATGTACAGTATATCCTGGTTCTATTGAAGTTGGAATATTTTGATTAAGGCATATTTAATTCGACCTTTCAACCATAGTTAGGCATCTAGTGGAAATGCCAACCAAATGCTCTTAAAAACAATTAATTTAATTTAAACATGGCAAGAGAAACAAGAGCATATCCTTACATAAACAGTGAATCATAGTTGGTTGCTGAAAATAGGACTAAGTTTAATTTGTATTATTCACAGTCATCTCAAGAAATGTTGGCTTGTGTTACTAACATTAAAAACAACTTGTGAACAACATCACCAACACCATACAAATAGTTCTTTAAAAAATAGTGCTCAAATTTTGAGAGAAATTGTTTTTTTCTAAGTTAAGGAAATCTGCAGGTTAAACATGTAACAAAAATAATACTTCAATAACATAAAAAGAATTTAAGAAAGGACTAAAGAGTTTCCATAACTCCAAAGGCCAAGATTCATTTATAAAAATCCGGGTATTAATTTCTTGCTTTTTTTTTTTGTGGGAAGGGGAGTACTGGGGATTGAGCCACATCCCCATTCCTATTTTGTATTTTATTTATAAACAGCATCTCACTGAGTTGCTTAGGGCCTCGCTTTTGCTGAGGCTGGCTTTGAACTTGTGATCCTCCAGTCTCAGCTTCCTGAGCTGCTGGGATTAGAGGTATGCGACATACCTATATTAATTTCCATCCAAACTTTTTGTAAGTCCACTAGAGATAACAATATATTGTTCAGAGAGAAAGACAACCAGATATTGCCATTCTTCTTTTTTTAAAAATAATATTCAAGCATCGAAGTTTTGAAAGAACTTCAATAATATTATGTAGATCTAAATATTGCTTCTAGAGATAGTAAAGAATTGATATGATGATGGCAATTTATATGATAAAATTTTGAAATTTTATAACATATTCTGTGATTAAAATAATTCATTATATTGACTCTATTACAATGTTTGAACATGATAAATAAAATTTATGGCTCACTCGCAACTTTAAATATTGCTTTAAACAGCTTCTTCTCAGCTTCAGTTGCTTTTGCCTCAGAAAAGCAAATTTTCTACAAATTGAAATTAACAAAAAATATGAGAAGATCACAATCATTCAAGAAAAATAGTCTAATTTGGTATTGCTCCCAATAAGACAAATATTATGTGAAAATATTGACTAAAAGAACATAATTAGCGATTTGTCTGGAGTGAAGGCAAGAAAAATAAATTTCTTGGAATAAACATGTATTTTAAGAATTATATATCTATTTTATCCTAATCCAAACATAGCCAGTCCATAAAAAGAATACTCAGACATATGAAATAGTGATTTCAGTCATCTTTGGTGTTTTGCCAACTTTTGGTCATATTAAAACCATATCGTTATACATAATTTTTAGTTTTGATCTTATGAAGACATATTTGGCTAGGTAAGATTTTAGAACATATTTTATTTACCATTTTTTTTCACGTGATTTACAACTTTCACATATTTATACAAATATATTCTGGTTTGTGTTTTCCCATAGCTCACACGTGTTAGGGTCAATCATGGTTGACACAACCAAGTGTTTATTCAGGGTAGCGATTCTTCCAAAAAATCCTCAGAACATGTTGAAAGTCCAAAGCCTGCTCCATGATCTTTGAAATCCTTAGAGGTTTATATTCTCATATCTGGTTCAGTTTGTAGACTGCTTCATAGGTAAGCATACTTCCCCATTTATGTGTTCACCTTGGTGCGGAATCCACATTTCTTCTGCTTAAAATTTTCCACATATTACATAAATCTGACTTTATTAAAAGTTTTACAAGGTGCTGGTGTGGGACATGGGATACAGAAGTCCTTGCAGAAACAAACGAACATTCGTTACAACTGAGTGAATGTGGTTCTCCTTGCCCTAAATTATTGTAGCTACACTCCCATGAAAAGTGTTCGAATTTCTAGCTCCCATGTGGAATGTGCAGGTTTCTGACTGTCTTATCGTGTCCTTCTCCCTCCCATCTTTCTGCCCATATTTATTTACCCCTCTCTCTCCCATATTCACGGCTCCCACTCCTCAAACACAAAAACAAAGCCGTCTCTAGTCCTTACCCCAAAACTTAGGTCCAGGCTCTCTTTGGCTGCACCAAAATTCCATTAAGGTGTTTGACAAAAGAGCAAGTTACTAATTCATGGTACCAAAGACTAGCAGAATTCTGAGATTATTTTTTACAAGATTTATCCTCTGCCACTCCTTAGAATGTGGTTAATGTTCTAATTAACTGTATTATTCAATTTGTGCTCTTTTTTCACCAGAAATAGTTTCATTATGGTACAAAGAATATAGGCCTGTGACCCATGGGGCCTAACCATAACAGCATGGCTGCTGGTGGGTGGGTGTTGTATCCATTCAGCATCACACAATAACCAGACTAAGGACATGGCTGTGTTTAGCAGGAAATCTCCTTGCACAGAAGATTGACCAAAGATAAAATGGAAGTATGATTGTGGATTTGAAAAACAGTTTTCGTGGACCCGTACATGGGGATTAACCAAACAGGAGGAAGGGTGTTTCCTCAAGTCTTAGGATGTCCTTGTCTTAGAGAGCAATGTCACCTCTTCCCAGGGAACGGCTAGAGATTAGAATTCTGATGAAGGGGGGCGTAGAGTTAATTGCCTTAGTTTACCAACTGACTCTCAATGAAGGAACAACTGCCCTCTGCAGATAGTCCCTTTGGGGAACATAGGTCTCCCCCACCCATTCCTACTATCTGCAGGAAAGCTAAAATTTAACTGGGGACCGCTCATGTGTTCTGCTACCACTTCCACCTGCAGAAAGACACTTATTTGTCCATGCATTAAACTGCTTGCTTGTTCTTGGTGCAGAGAAAGCTCTGCAGAATTCTTTCTGAAATCTTCTAGTTTCTTCTCACCCTCACGTGCCAGGAGTCAGGGCCTGTTCAGAAGTTCCCGTGGGGCCTCAGCATGACATAACTACAGCTTCCTTCTGAGAAGTTTCTTACTCATTGCTGCTATGTTTCAGACCCCAGGGCCCTACAGTCCTGAGAACGACTCACTGGGAAAGAGCATCATCCAAAGGTTAACCAGTCCTCTCTCACTCTTCACTATACACACAGCCCTGACCCCTGAGCAATACCTTGTCCTAAGTATTTCCCCCTCCATTCTCTTTTCCTCCTCCTTATCACCTCATCATCTCTCACTTGGATTACTGGCACAGCTCAATAACCAGTCACCATGTGTCAAGGGTTAATCCTCTCCTTCCAGCTGTTAACAGTGCGATATTTCCAAAATGTCAATGGCATCATGTCATTTCCATGGTTGAAAGCCTCCAGTGTCTTCCCTCCACAGGCATCTGGGATAAAGTTCACCCTTATTGACATGATTAAAATGCCTTAATAAGTTGGACCCTGTTTACCTTGAAGACATTTATATTTCTATATTTCCAGTGATCATTCTCCCTGGTCACCGCCCTGTGCTCTACACACTTTCTGCTACTCCTACTGTTACTACACAAACGACTTTCTGTTTTCCAGACACCACGGTATCTTTTTAGGATTTTATTTGTATCATCCCTTTGGTAACAAAGACTCATCATGCTTGCTCTGCTGGTAATTTCTTCTTTGACTTACTTCTCATTTGCTGTATTACTTCCTACCAGAAGCCTTTCTTGATCCCTTAGACTGGATTAAGTTCTTCTGTGTGTATCCATATGACTTCTTAACTTGTCCCTCTTTCTGGGCTGTAAATATGGTGCATTGGGAACAATATTATTTGCTCCCCTTATTCTAAAGCCTTGCCAAATGCCGAGCCAACAGGGAGTCCTCATTAAATCTTTGTTTACTAATTTTTATTGGATATTGACAAATTATAATTACATATGTATACATATATATATATATATATATATATATATATATTTATGAGACACAAAGTGATGCTATGATAGATGTATACAATATAGAATAATTGACTCAATCTAATTAAAATATCCATCACCTAGAATTTATTGTTCCAACATCTTTCCATTTCCTCTGGTAACCACTATTCAGCTCTCTGTTTCTGTTTGCTATTTTTTTAACTCCCACATTTAAGTGACACAGGTAGTATTTCTCTGTGTTTGCCCTATTTCATTTAGCATATTGTCTTCTAGGTCATTGATGTTGCTGCCAATGACAATTTTCTTATTTTAAAAGGTTCAGCTGGGCCTGGTGGTTCATGCTTATAATCTCTGGCTCAGGAGGCTGAGGCAGGAGGATCACAAGTTCAAAGCCAGTCTGAGCAATTGAGCAAAGCCCTAAGCAACTTAGGGATACACTGTCTCAAAAAAAAGATGGCGAGGCTTGCGATGTAGCTCAGTGGTTGAGCGCCCCTGGAATCAATCCCTGATACAATAAACAAACAAATAAATTCACTAGTATTCCATATATCACATTTTCTTTATCCATTCATTGGTTGATTTCATGATGTGGCTATTGTGAATAGTGCTATAATAAGCATTGGATGGCAGTGAAACTGGATTTAGAGACAAACCAGATTCTCCACTTGCAGGGTTACAGCCCTCTGCAACAGAGTATGTTCTCTATGGATAGTAGCTATTCACAGCAGGTGCTGCCCGTTAGCACTAGGGGCTAACCTTAGCAGGCAGGACCTAATTCTTCAGAGATGGTGGAGAGGATATATCTGTGTTGCACCTCTGTGTAGCTGGCTGTGCCTGCTAGTATTGCAATAAGTTGGCCGGCAACTTCCTTCCAGGTTCTTTCGGGTGAGTTAAATACATGGACAGCAGAGAGTCAGCCTGAAGAGGTAGGATTTATTCAAGTTAGAAGAGAAGCAGAGCTCTCACAAAGTGGGAGGGGACCTGACAGTGGATTGCCAATTAAGGGTACTTGTCCAGGGCTTAAATAACTACCGGGAAGAGACATTTATCAGTATCTGTGATAATCAGGTTTTGGAACAATGCCGAGGCCATTGGTTAGGCCCATGACATTCTGATTGGCTGTGCCCTTTCAGCCCTTAAATTTGAAATGTTCTGTAGCCTTCACCCAGGTCTGTCCTGCTTTCCCTTTTCCCGTCTCTCTGGGACAAAGGAATGGGCTGGAATGTCTGGAAGATTAATTTTAATGGGGTATACTGTACATTTAGAGAAGCCCCTTTTGGGGGACCCCATTGCTATAACTGCATACCTCTCTTTTACTATCTGTCTACACTGTCTATTCAGGGTATATCTCTTCAATATGCCACTTTCACACTCTCTAGATATACACACGGACATGTGGATTATATGGTAACTACAGTTTTCTGAGGTCCTGTTATGCTGTTTTCCACAATGGTTGTATTGGTTGACATTCCCACCAACAGTGTACAGGGTCCTTTTCCCCACTTCTTTGCCAACACTTATCTCTCATTATTTTGATAACAGTCATTTCAACAGATGTGAAGTGATATCTTATTGTGGTTTTAATTTGAATTTCCCTAATGATTGGTGAAGTTGAGCAATTTTCTGGTCTCTGTTGACTGTTGTTTATGTCTTCTTTTGAGAAATATCTATTAAAGAACTTTGCCCATTTTTAAAACATGGCTATTCGCTTTGTTTTTGATTTTAGTTCCTTTTATATTTTGGATATTATTTGGATACTTGCAAATAAGAACTCCAATTCTGTTGGTTGCCTATTCGCCTGTTAACTTGTTTCTTTTTCTGTGCAGTTGAGTTTTAGTTTGATGTAATACCATTTCTCAATTTTTGGTTTTTTACCTAAGCTTTTGGAAAATTTCTTATCTCTTTTGTTTAGTTTTTCTTTCTTTCTTGGTCTAACTAATGGTTTGTCCATTTTATATTTTCATAAAACCAACTCTTGCTGGCTGTGGTGGTACATACCTGTAATCCCAGCTACCAGGGAGGCTAAGCAGGAGGATCTCAAGTTCAAGGCCAGAGTTAACAACTTAGTGAGGTCCTGTCTCAAAATATAAAATAAAAAGGGGTGGAGGTGTAGCTAAGTGGCAGAATGCTGCTAGACATAATCTCCAGCACCAAGAAAACAAAAACAAGTAAACAAAACAACCCTTTGTTTTATTGATTTTTTTTTCCTATTTTCTGATCTCCATTTCACTGATTTTTGCTCTGGTCTCTGTTATTCCCTTCCCTCTGATAATTTGAAGTTGATTTGTCCTTTTTTTCTTCTAGCTTCTGAAAATATAAATTAAGTTACAGGAGATCTTTCTTCTTTTTTGGTGTAAGCATTTATTGCTATAAATTTTCCTCTCGGGAATGATTTTAAGGCATCCTAGAAGTTTAGGTATGTTGTTTTTGTTATCATTTAACTCAAGATTTTTTTTTAATACCAGGGATTGAACTCAGGGACACTTAACCACTGAGCCACATCCCCAGCCTCTTGTTGTATTTTTTTCAGAGACAGGGTCTTGCTGAGTTGCTGAGGGCCTTGCTAAATTGCTGAGGCTGGCTTAGAACTTGTGATCGTCCTGCCTCATGCTCCCAAGTCACTGGGATTAGAGCTGTGTGCCACCATGTCTGATACTCAGGACACTTTTAAAATTTCTTCTTGGACTAATTGGTTGCATGTTATTTAACTTCCTCATATTTGTCAATTTGTTATTGATTTCTAGTTTCATTCCATTCAAATGAGAAAAGATCATCTATGTAATTTCAATTCATCGAAAGTTGTTCAGACTTGTTTCATGGTCTATTATCTGATGCAGCCTGGAGAATGTGCTGTGTGCACTTGAGAAGAAAATTTATCATTTACTTTGTTGTTCGTTTGTTTGCTTTTGGATGGAATATTTGTATATGTCTGTTAAGACAATTTTGTCTCGGGTGCAGTTCAAATCCAGTGTTTTGAAAATTAACTTTCTGTATGGATGATTTGTCCATTAAGGAAAGTAGATATTGAAATCCTCTTCTATTATTATATTGCAATCTATCTCTCCCTTTAGATCCTTCATTATTTCCCTTATATTTATGTGTTCTAAAGTTCAGTGCATACATTTTTTTTTCAATTGTTATATCCTCTTCACAAATTGACCCCTTAATATGATATAATGACACTTTGTCTCTTTTTACAGTTTTTGGCATTAAATCACTTTTGTCTGAATATAGATTTCTTTTGATTTGCATTTGCATGGAATATCATTTTCCATCTTCGTTTTCAGTCTATGCATGTCCTTAAAAGTGAGGTGAGTCTCTAGGCAGCATATAGTTGTGTCTTCTTTTAAATAATGCATTCTGCCATTCTATACCTTTTTGTTAGAGAATTTAATCCAGTTATATATGAAATAACTATTGATAGGTTAGGACTTACTACAAATTTTTGTATTTTTTCCTGGTTATTTTGCATTTACTTTGTTTCTTCCTTTGTTCTCTTCCTTTATAATGTGATGTTTTTCATGATGGCATGTCTTGAATCTTATTTTTTTTTAAATAAACTATAGATTTCTGCTTTGTGGTTACTATAAGGCATATGTAAAATAAAGTACAAACAATCTGCTTAAATCTGATAACAACTTAACTCTGATTTGACATAATTCTTTATTGTCTCTCTACTATTACCATACCTAACATTTTGTTTTTGATGTCAAAATTTACATTATTTTTAAATTTATACCTCTTGACTACTAATTTTAATAGTAGTCACATTACAGATTTGTCTACGAGACATTGTAGTAGAGGTAAAGTACATACCACAATTTCAGTCCAGAGTATTCTGGCACATCTCTATATTACTTATACCATTAAGTTTTGAGCTTTTATATGTTTTATGTTACCAATTAATAACTACTATGCTTTAGATATGAGGGGTCCCTCAAAAGCTTATGTGTGAGACAATGCAAGAAAGTCTAGAGGTGAAATGATTGGGTTGAGAATATTTGCCGCGGTCTGGCTGGGCACAAATCACGAGCCACTGAAGCAGGAACAAACTTTATTTTTGAACTGCAAGAAAACACTTCACCCACACTCCCGAGGAATTCTCCCAAACCCCACGTGGCTCGTCCAGGAACCCCCGGCCGGAAATATCTCTCCAGGAAATCCCTCCTCCTGCACTTCCCCAACCAATGGGAACTCTCGGGGAATCCCCAGAAATCCCCACGAGAACTCCAAAATAGTGCGAGAACTCAAAAGTAGCGGCAGAAGCGGATAGTAATGCCTCGCCTGTCAATCAATGCTGTTGGCAAAATGCCAGGGGCCATACAGACTCGGCAGTGGCTCTCAGCACTAATTAATAACTACTATGCTTTGGATATGAGGGGTCCCTCAAAAGCTTATGTGTGAGACAATGCAAGAAAGTCTAGAGGTGAAATGATTGGGTTGAGAATATTAACCTAATCCCTGCATTAATCCACTGGTACAGATTAACCGGGCAATAACCCAGTTAATGTCTGTACATTGGTGGCCACCACTACTTCTGACTATTTTAGGTGTTCTTTGATAGGAGCAAGCATTCCCTATTTAGTCTAACCTGTGATTCTAGGTGGTCCAGGTGGTATTGACCGTAAGAAGGCAGATATGTTGCTTTTGAGTTCTCCAGATAGCTAGGCTGCCTTCTTTTATCTGATTTTAGGTAGGGTTTCTGTCTGGGCTCCACTATAAGGTAAGACCACCGACTGAGCTTTGTTATCAGTCATATCTGCTAAATAGGCACCACAGTTAACCTACAGTTGAGCCGGCCACAGGATGTATTCTTTGGCCAGGTGGTATTAAGATCTTCAGTTTAACAGGGTCACAGGCTGGAACCTGACATTAGGCAGAATTATTGCTTAGAATGGCGAGAACCTGAATATGGCAAAAGTATCTCCTGTTCTTTGCTGAAGTGTGCTGTGATGATTAGCTCTCTCACTAATGGGGTCTTGAGTAGGCTTTGAGACTGTGCGGAGTACTGTTTAAGTTCTCAGGTGTAACGGTACAAGTCTTTACTCTTTGCCAAATTATGCTGTGACAAGCATCTCCCTCCTTTGATAGTGTCTTGGGTTAGGGTCTGAGATTGATCCTGAAAGTTGGCCATCTAGGATGTGAAACCAAGTAGAACTACCCTTTCCTTGTGGGAGTGAGCAGCTCAGTTGTGCACATGGGCTATGCTGTTCACTGATCCCTCTGATTGGATACCATTACTGGCAGGTACACAGAGCTGCCGCAAAGACTCAGGCACCATGTGACCACCGCCCCCTCGTTTTATTTCTACTCGACTCCGACATCTTGTAAAGTGCATGTTAGAAGTCATTACTCCCACTGTGTCAACAACAGAAGGGATAAACAAAGTGAATGACTTTTTCTGGATTCATAAGTGAACTGACATTGCTTGGCAATCTGCCGTCCCCAAGTCTAGAGGGACAGGTAAATCCTGATAAAGACAGACGGACTCATTGCTGGAGGAGCCCTAGAATCGTACACTGGAATACTTCAAAGGTGATTCTGAGGAATTGCAGGAAGTTGAGTGAAGACTGTACTGAGAGAAAGGAAGTCCTAGGGGCTGCAGCCTCAGGCAGTCCCTGTGGTTTGTGGGTCTTACCTCCAGGCACCATGCAGGGTTCTTATGGTGAAGGGCTGGGACACTAATTCTCTTGGCTCTGGCGGAAGGAGAAAAGAGTAACTGTTGTGAAATCCAACCTGAGTGTTTTTCCACAGCAAAGACCTATTCTCCAAAATTAAAAATTTACTAGAACCTCGGTCTACCTGGAAGAAGAGCATTTCTTTCACTTTAGACCACTCTAGTTTTCTTACCTTACCCTGGAATGGGGAGGGAGAATAAAACACACTTGTGAAGATCACATCCCAGGAACACAGGGTCACTAAAAGTAAGAAATTTAAGCCAGATTCGCCAACACTGACTGTGTGAGACCAGGCTCACAGTTGGCCCAGGTCCATCCTACCACCAGGAGACACCCGCCATTCCAACCAGCAGACCACTGCGGGAGCTCAGGCTTGGCCCAGATTCACCCACACCCACATATGCAGGACCCAGGCCCAGGGTAGGTCTGAGTTTGCCACCCACTCCCACCTGAGAGCCCAAGCCTAACCCATTTCCATCTTGGGACACTGCAGACATTGCCATATCCTTCCCCATGCAGTAGCCCCTACCTTTTGGACAACAGACAGGGCCTGTTGCAGCTGCACCCCAGAGCTGGCATCCCAAAGACAGTGTGAGGCCCAATCTTCCAGCCATATCTCAGTAAGACATTGCATTCATCTTGGGGCACCTCCACTATTCTCTCAAGTTACCTCTGCTATTGCTGCCACCACCATTAGTTGCAGTAGCATACACTGAGGGACATCAGTAGGATCTGGAAGCCCAACATCAAGGTGAGGTATAGACAATCTGATGGGTACTACAAGAATATAGGGTAGAAACTGTAATATCAGATCCACACTGCAAAATAGGAAGACACATAGGCAACATGAAAAAACAAGGGAAGAAAGTTCCCCAAACAAACCAGGCTATTATAATAACAGAACCCATGGACAGCGAAGTTGATGAAATGTGAGAAGGAGTTCAGAAGTTTCATAGTTTAAATGATCTGTGAATTAAAGCATGAACTAAATGAACAAATACAGGCAAAAATGATCGCTCCAACAAAGAGATAAGAGAGCAAATACAGGTAGCAAACAATTACTTCAAGAAAGTGATAGAGACTCAGAAGAAAAAACTCAGAAATCCTTGAAATGAAGGAAATAATAAACAAAATAAAAAACTCAATATAAAGCATAACCAACAGATTAGATCACTTGGAAGAAAGAACCTCAGATAATGAAGACAAAGTATACAATCTGAAAAATAAAGTGGACCACACAGCTAAGATAGTAAGAAACCATGAACAGAACACCCAAGAATTATGGAATAACTTCAAAAGACCAAATCTAAGAGTTATTGGGCTAGAGGAAGGTTCAGAGATTCAAACCAAAGCAATGCACAATCTCTTCGATGAAATAATATCAGATAATTTCCCAAGCATGAAGAATGAATTGGAAAACCAAATACAAGAGGCTTAGAGGACACCAAATGCGCAAAATCACAACAGATCTACCCCAAGGCACATTATAATGAAAATTCCTAGCATTCAGAACAAGGATAAAAGCTTGTTAAAAGCTGCAGGAGAGAGGAATCAGATCGCATAAGTGGGAGACCAATTCGTATCTCAGCAGATTTTTCAACCCAGACCCTCAAAGCCAGGAGATCGTGGAGTAACATGTTCCATGCTCTGAAAGAAAATGGATGCCAACCAAGAATCTTATACCCAGCAAAACTGAGCTTTAGATTTGATGATGAAATAAAAACCTTCTTTGATAAACAAAAGTTAAAAGAATTTACAACTAGAAAGCCTACACTACAGGATATCCTCAGCAAAATATTCCATGAAGAGGAAATGAAAAACAAGGATGAAAATCAGCAGAGGGAGGTATTACAGTAAAGGAAAATCTAATCAGAGAGGAAACCAAGTCAAGTTTACATATCAAAAAAAAAAAGTGGCTGGAAACACAAATTACATCTTAATAATAACCCTGAATGTTAATGGCCTAAACTCACCAATCAAAAGACATAGACTAGCAGACTGATTTTTTTAAAAAAAAGATCCAACAATATGCTGCCTCCAAGAGACTCATCTCTTAGGAAAAGACATCCACAGACTGAAGGTGAAGGGTTGGGAAGAATCAGACCACTCACATGGACTGCGGAAGCAAGCAGGGATTTCCATCCTCATATCAAATAAAGTAGACTTCAAGCTAGAATTAATCAAAAGGGATAAAGAAGGACACTACATACTGCTCAAGGGAACTATACACCAACAAGACTTGACAATCGTTAGTGTATATGTCCCAAACAAGGGTGCAGCTATGTTCATCAAACAAACTCTTCTCAAGTTCAAGAGTCAAATAGACCACAACACAATAATTTTGGATGACTTTAACACACCTCTTTCACTACTGAATAGGTCTTACAAACAAAACCTGAACAAAGAAACCATAGAACTCAATTATACCATCAATAACTCAATAATACAGTCAATAACTTAGATTTAACTGACATATATAGAATATTTCATCCTTCAATAAGGGAATATACTTTTTTCTCAGCAGAAAATGGATCCTTCTCTAAAATAGACCATATATTAGGCCACAAAACAACTATTAGCAGATATAAAAAAGTAGAGATACTACCCTGCATTCTCTCAGAATGAAATTAGAAATCAATGATAAAATAAGAAATAAAAGCTACTCCAACACCTAGAGACCAAATAATATGCTACTGAAAAAACAATGAGTTGCAGAAGACATCAAGGAGGAGATTTAAAAATTTCAGAGGTGAATGAGAACACAGATACACGTATTGATATGTCTGGGACACTAAGAAGGTAGTTCTAGAGGAAAGTTCATTGTATGGAGTTAATTCCTTTAAAGAAGAAAAGTCAACAAATAAATGACTTAACATTACATCTCAAAGCCCTAGAAAAAGAACAAATCAACACCAAAGGCAGAAGACAGGAAATAATTAAAATCAGAGCAGAAATCAAAGAAATTGAAAGAAAAGAAACAATTGAAAAAATTGACAAAACAAAGAGTTGGTTCTTTGAAAAAATAAATTGACAGACCCTTAGCCATGCTAATGAAGAGATGGAGAGAGAAAACTCAAATCACTAACATATGTGATAAAAAAGGAAATATCACAACAGACATTATAGAAATACAGAAGATATTTAGAAATTATTTTGAAAACTTGTACTCCAGTAAAATAGAATATACTGAAGGCATTGACAAGTTTCTGGAGTCATATTGAATCAAGACGATATACACAATTTAAACAGATCAATTTCAAGTGATAAAATAGAAGACACCATGAGAAGCCTACCAATCAAGAAAAGCCCAGGACTGGATGGATATGCAGCCGAGTTCTACAAGACCTTTAAAGAAGAACTAATACCAATACTCTTCAATTTATTTCAGGAAATAGAAAAAGAGGCAGCACTTCCAAACTCATTCTATGAGGCCAATGTCACCATGACTCCAAAACCAGACAAAGACACATCAAAGAAAGAAAACTTCTGACCAATATCTCTAAAGAACATAGATGCAAAAATTCTCAATAAAATTCTGGCAAATCAAATACAAAGACATATCAAAAAGATAGTACACCAGGATCAAGTGGGGTTCATTCTTGGGATGCAAGGTTGGTTCAAACACACAGAAATAATAAATGTAATTCATCACATTAATAGACTTAAAAATAAGAACCATATGATCATCTCAATAGATGCAGAAAAAAGCATGCAAGAAAATACAGTACCCTTCATGCTCAAAACACTAGAGAAAGTAGTGATAATAGGAACATATCTCAACATTGTAAAAGTTATCTATGCTAAGCTCAAGGCCAACATCATCCTAAATGGAAAAAAAAAATTGAAAGCATTCCCTCTAAAAACTGGAACAAGACAGGGATGATCTCTTTCACCACTTCTATTTAACATAGTTCTTGAAACACTGGCCAGAGCAATTATAAAGAAGTTAGAGGGATAAGGATAGGTAAAGAATAACTCCAATTAAACTATTTGCCAACAATATGATTCTATACCTAGAAGACCTAAAAAATTCCACCAGAAAAGTTCTAGAACTAATAAATGAATTCAGCAAAGTAGAAGGATACAAAGTCAACACCCATAAATCAAAGGCATTTCTGTACATCAGTGACAAATCCTCTGAAAGTGAAATGAGGAAAACCACACCATTCCCAATAGCATCAAAAAAAAAAATAAAATAAAATACTTGGGACTCAACCTAACAAAAGAGGTGAAAGACCTCTACAGTGAAGACTACAGAACACTAAAGAAAGAAATTAAAGAAGACCTTAGAAGATGGAAAGATCTCCCTTATTCTTGTATAGGCAGAATTAATATTGTCAAAATAACCATACCACCAAAAGCACTATACAGATTTAATGTGATTCCAATCAAAATCCCAAATGACATTCCTCATAGAAATAGAAAAAGTAGTCATGAAATTCATCTGGAAAAATAAGAGACCCAGAATAGCTAAAGCAATCCTTAGCAAGAAGAGTGAAGCAGGTGGCATCACTATACCAGATCTTAAACTGTACTACAGAGCAACAGTAACAGCATAGTATTGGCACCAAAATAGACTGGTAGATCAATGGTACAGAACAGAGGGCATAGAGATTAACCCACAAAATTATAGTTATCTTATATTTGACAAAAGCGCCAAAAACATACATTGAAGAAAAGAGCCTCTCCAACAATAATCTCTAGAATACATAAAGAACTCAAAAGTCTTCACACCAAAAAAACAAATAACCCAATCAATAAATGGGCCAAGGAACTGAACAGACATACAATGAATCAATAAATATATGAAAAAACGTTCATCATCTCTAGCAACTAGAGAAATGCAAATCAAAACTGCTCTAAGATTTCATCTCACTTCACTCAGAATGGTAGCTATTAAGAATACAAACGACAATAAGTGTTGGCGAAGATGTGGGGAAAAGGCACACTCATACTTTGCTGATGGAACTGCAAATTGGTGCAGCCAATCTGGAAAGTAGTACAGAGAATCCTTGGAAAACTGGGAATGGAACTACCATTTGACCCAGCTATCCCTCTCCTCAGTCTATACCCAAAGGACTTAAAAACAGCATGCTACAGGGACACAGCCACATCAATGTTTATAGCAGCACAATTCACAATAGCTAACCTGTGGAGCCAACCTACATGCCCTTCAGTAGATGAATGGATAAAAAAAATGTGGTATATATACACAATGGAATATTATTCAGCATTAAAAGAGAATAAAGTCATTGCATTTGCAGGTAAATGGATGGAGCTGGAGAAGATAATGCTAAGTGAAATTAGCCAATCTCAAAAAACCAAATGCCAAATGATTTCTCTGATTTAACGATGATGATCCATAATATGCTGCGGGAGAGTGGGTAGTGATGGAAGTATTAAATGAACTCTAGATAGGGCAAAGGAGAAAAGGGGAGGGAGGGGAAGGGAGGGGACATAAGAATAGAAAAGATGATGGAATGCGATGGTCATCATTACCCTAAGTACATGTATGAAGACACGAAGGATGTGACTGTACTTTGTGTACAATGAGAGATATGAAATATTGTGCTCTATTGTATAATTCATTCTATTGTCAATATAACAAATTAAAATTTTAAAACAGAATTTAAAAAAGAAAGAAATTTAATAATAAAATTAGATACTGTTCCCTACCTCCACACCTTTTCACCATATCAACAAGGCTCCTGTATGATAGTGGGTCACACTTGAAAGAATTTTTAAGATTTAAATTGTCTTTGAGGAAAAGTACTTAATAGATGAGACTAAAATAAGGACACTAGAGGAATTTGATATCTCTGGTCCCTGTAGATAGAGAAAATATCAAACACAATACGATTTCTATCCAGAGCAACATAAAATCTCACATTAAATGCCCATTTACCTGAATTACTCAATACACTGTGTTAAGGTTTTTACAAAAAAACAGACAAACAAACAGAACTACAAAGCATGCCAACAGATAAGAAAACATGTACACTCTGAAAAGACAATGCAAGAATCAGAGAAATATTCAGATGCAAGACAGGTTTGGGCATTAATAGAAGGAATTCAAAGAATTATGTTGGCTGTGTTTAAGCATTCTAACAGAAAATATAGACAACATTCAAATAAATGGATAATGTAAATGCAGATGGAAACTCTTAAGAAGCAACAAGAAACCCTAGAAATAAAAACAAAACAAGACAACAACCAACACACACTGTAACCAAGATGAAGAATATTCTTGATGGCCTCATGAGTAGACTGGACTTGGAAAAAACCAGTGAGGTTGGGTGGTACCTGGTATGGGGTTATCAGTATGGGTTACCAAAAGCACAAAAATTTTTAAAAAGATAAAGAAAAGTAAAAACAGAACAGAATGTCTAAGAACTATGTGACAATTTTAAAATATACAATATGTATAATTGGAGAAGAAAGAGGCAGGTCAGAAAAAAAAATATTTGAACTAATAATAGAGACAATTTTTCAAAAGTAATGTCACCCTCCTAAATAGTGATTTAGTAAGCTCAGAGAACACCAAGAAGGATAAACCAAAAGTCTATTCCCAGATATCATTAAAATTGAGGAAAACCAAAGACAAAGAAAAAAATATCGGAAAAAAACCCAGTGCCTTGTGGGGCAACGTAATATGAATTGCACGGACTTCTTACCAGAAAGCAAGAAGAGAGTGAAGGGACATTTCAGGTTTTGAAAGGAAAAAGTCACTTCTCTACAATTCTGAATCCAGGGGAAAATATGCTTTAAAGATGAAGGGGAAATAAAGACTCTTTCAAACAAAAGAAACTGGGGGAATTCATCACCAAGAGATTAGCCTTGAAAATAATTTTAGACGGAGTTCTTTTAGTGCAGAGGAAATTACGGGATTTACATCAAGAAGGGAAGAATGACCCAAGGGAATAATAACCAAAGATAAAATAAAGTCTTTTATTTTCCCTTATTTTAAAAATTATCTAAAAGATTACTTTTTAAATAATAATAGTGATAATGTATTTGGGTGAGAATAGTATATTACCGAAATAAAGGACAGTGATATCTAAGACATGGGAAAAAGAAATTGAACGTAAGGTACCCAACTACATGTGAAGTGGTATAGCGTTATTTTTCAGGTGAAATTAGATTTAGTAAAAGTGTAAATTGAAAACTATTGGCATCCATTAAGATTTTTTAAAGGAAAATTGAAACTAGGGCTTAATGGTAGAACACTTATTTAGCATGCATGAGGCCCTGGGTTTGAACCCCAGCACTGCAAAAAGAAAATAAAAAATACATTTTTAGAAGAAGCATAATTGATATTCTAAGAGAGGAGATATAATGGGATCATATAAAGTGCTCAGTTAAAGCCAGACAAGGTTGAAAAAATGGGATGACTTTAGATATGGTTCTCACTAGGAAGTTTCTGGTTGTCATCAGGATTCTTGCTGGGAGGGCTGGTGTTCTTGTTAAGGCAGGACCATCAGGAGTGTAAGCAGCTGAATCTGGGTAAGATCAAGCTATGTGAGGCGCACACAGATTCTCCAGACACATTTATCTTATGCAAAACCCCATAATTGCTAATACTATGAGTTAGATTTTTTTCAGAAGCCTCTGTGTGGAAACTTCTAACTTTGATTGATATCTCTCACTTATTTTGAGAGAGTTATGGAAAGACACATGACACAGGAAACATGATCAGAGTCCACTTGGCTCCCCTGGGCATCTTACAGGAAGAAGAAACTCACCTGAACCTGTATGTGTGAAATTCCCCCCAGCCAATCTAAAATCATCAGTTGAATCCTGGATCTTTCATTTAGGTGTGTTCCATTCTTTAACCAGTAAAGTTGTTGCTAGAATATTCCAGAAAGGAAATTCTATTAGTTTTATAAAGTTGTCATAACAAATTATTGCAGAGCAGAGACTTAAGACAGTAGAAATTTATTTGCTAATAGTTGTGGAGGCTTGAAGGTGCCTATAATATCTTGCTTCCGTGGAAGGCACCGAAGGAGGCTTTCTTTGATGACGACTGGCATCACAATATCGGTCTCTACTTTTGCCTTTATACAGCCTTCTCTTGTGGGCCTTCTTTTCTGTTTCTTATATGGACACTTGCCATTCGATTAGGTGCTCATCTAAATTCAGGATATAACTCATTCTGAGATCCTTGCCTTAATTATACCTGCAAAGAACTACATGCCAAAGAATGCCTGTTCTGAAGTTCTGGATGGACCTATCTTTTAGCCAAGCACCATTTAGACCACCATAGTAATCATTCTAAGTTATGGCTCTTACCTAGTACCCAGAGGATTTTTCCTAGTGAAGACTACTGCATTATTTGTTATGTATCCTATGTCCTAAAAGGAATCATATTTTCACATTCTGTAAGATTCGTAGGCTAACCAGATGTCAAATTTCTTTGCTTTTGCTTAGAATTACTTCAATTAAGTTTGATAGCCCTTGTTCAGAAGCCTCTGATTTCTTTCTTAAAAAATGAAAACCGGAGTTGTTGAAGAAAAGAATTCATTTGGAATCTCTTTAGCAGGCTCTCAGTAACAAATGGATTCGACAATGTCTGAAGTCTCATAGTTATTTTTTCCTTAAAGTTTGCTATTATTTGTTGTACGTAGGGATAATCATATTATCTTCATAATTAATTTTTAAGGAAAAGGTAAAAAAAAGAATTTATTTGGAAAAAAAATCAAAACCTTTAAAGACATGTGATTCTAAGAGGAAATAATAAAAAGAACTCTTTTCTAAAGGTGATAAACTTAAGATCTCAGTCTCATAAGCATGTCATCTATGTTTTACAACCAGTTCTTAATACCTAACTTTTATCAACATAAACAAACAGAAGGAAATTCCCACTTAAATAAAACCAGCCACCCCAAACAATGGGAGCCACTTTATCCTAAATGTAAACCGGAATGGGAAATGTTTGTCTGATCAGAAATTTCCGTAAGTTTTGTTCTTACAGATGGGAAGGTGTCAGGAGTGGCTAGCCTACGTTTACCTCATTTTGATGCTTACTACTACCTCTTTACCCCACAAAACCTAATGAACTCATTTGAAACAAAAAATGGGGTAGGAGTTTCTGGTTATTTCAGAGAAAATGATCATCTCCAAAATTTAGTATGCCTCTCTGCCAATGGAAGTTGGTGGCCACAGGAATTTTTGCTTAAGACTTAATTAGGATGAAGAATCGAGAAGACCCTGAAGAATGAGTACTCTGTCTAGATAGAGTAAAAAGTCATACTGAGGGTAATCAAAGAACACTTTTAAAAAAAATATTCTTCTAGTTGTAGGTGGACACAATATCTTTGTTTGTTTATTTTTACGTGGTGCTAAGGATCGAACTCAGTGTCTTACACATGCAAGGCAAGCACTCTACCACTGAGCTATAGCCCCAGCCCTCAAAGAACATTTTTTTTTTTTATGGGAAGAAAAAAAATTGTAAGCAAAAATAACCAAAATGATTTCTGCACCATAATGAAAGCACAAATAACTGGGATGGGATCAGGCATCATGGATCAGCAGTGCCTTCTATTCCACAGAGAAGTCAGGCATTGGAGGGTCTCAATTTCTGAGTAGAAAATGGCCACAGGTTATAGGAGGGGTCTGGGTTTTTACAGGTCTTAATGAGAGCGGGTCAAATAGCAGAAAGTTTAGTGTGACTTAATCACTGGAGACTTGGGCAGTCAGTTGTGCAGGTTAAAAATCTAGCCCAGGAAAACAGCTACCAAAGCTTGAAATTTATTGTTACTGGGGAAAAAAATGTAGATCCCAGAGTTAATTTGTTTGCTTTTCCCTTCAGGACTCAGTGTTACTGAAAAAGGATAAAAGTCCAGAGCTTGGTGCTCATTGCTTATCTTCTTCCGCCAGGATTCATTGTTACCAGAGCTTCATTATTTTGCTTTTCTCCTTCCGGGACTCAATGGCAATGGGAAAGGGTGACAATTCAGGGCCCAGTGTTCAATATTTGCCTCCTCCCTTCAGGACCCATTGTTACTGGGAAGGGATGAATGTTTTTCTTCGTCCCCTTTCCCTCCTCCCGGGCCACACTGTCCTCCTTTCTCCCTGGGGGCTGTGTGTTGGCGGGGGGGGGGGGCGGGGGGGATGTATTTTTCACATCCTTCAACAATATTTTTGTAAGTGACAGTGGAATAGAAGGTATTATATGCAGTCGATAATCCATAGCTATGATCAAAAACACTTAATGATTGAGAAATAATAGACCACCTGTCCAAAGTCAAACTAAATGAAGCAAATATGATGTCCTATAGAAAAGAGAAATGGAGGGCCCAGTCCCAAGAGGCCCGTCAGCATTTGAGAGACAGTGGTTTGAATGCATGGCGTGTAAAGAATTTTTAAAAGGTATTGCTTGCCAGAAATTGTTTAGAATGGTCGCAGAGGTGGCACCTGAACCAAAGGTCCCCGGCTTTAGCATGGAGGGAGATGGGAGATGTAGAAGAGTGTAGGCAGCCCGGGCAAGATGGCGAGTGAGGAGGTCTGGGGCAGCTCACCTTCCATTGCCCCTTCTGTTTCTCCACTCTGGGGGTCCCTTTCTGTCTTTCCCAAGGGGAACAAGTGTGGGCACACATGGTTTGAGGATCATTAGCTTCTCCCTCTAATGGTCTTTGACTTCCCCTCCAGACCTCAGGGAAAACAATCTCAATTTAGTAAACATTCTGGTGGCCAGATGTCTGCTGATTCTTTCACATACGTAGTGAGGCCAGATACCAGTTGGGATCTACCTGTCCTTTGGTATATATATAATTACTGAAAATTGGTTTAATCCTACTGTTCCTTGTCTGATGGAGGAGTCCAAACCCTCCTATAACTTTTGTAAATTACCTAGAATTTTTATTTTTATGCTTCCTTCTAATTTCAATTTCTTGATTCCACTTCATCTTCATGGCCCTGCTTCCCGGCACACAAAAGGATCACAGCCCAGTTCCTTTGTCACATAGCAGCAGTCAGCCAGATACTTGTTTTAATAACAGACTTTGTAGTAGGAGGGCATGAGAAACCTTATTACAGCCCACAATGCAAACTGTTTCAACAATTATATCTGATAATTCTTCTTAAAATCCTTCCATCATCTCCCTTCATTACAACGGTCCATTGTCCTACGTTTCTCTCTAGGTCAACATCGATGCCTTGTCACCCAGACTCTCTGTACACTTTCTCCTGTCTTCTCTGTTTGCAGAGGAACACCATCTCCCAGGTCATTTTTTATGAACAGGAGTTTCAAATGTCTTTGCTTATTTATCCTTCTACAAACAATGAACGACCTGGGGTATGCCAACATTGTGATTTTGTTACAGAAAATCCTATTGCTCCAGAAAGAACAAGTGGATGGAGAAATTGCTTTAAAAGGCATTGTTTTCAGGCCATTATGCTTTATTTGCTCTATGTCACACCATAAAATTCTGAGACAAGAGCCTGAGATGAGATCCTAAAGCCAGAATTTTTTCTCATCAGGTAAAATAGGCAGACCAAAATTCGACTTCAGTTCTCTGTACAGGTACCTAACAAAGAGTGTATTCAGGTTTTGAATACATGAAAATGAATGCTTAGAATGAAAAAAAGAAAAAAGGTTTTGCACCAAAGATCTGTTCAAATGAGAGAAGCTATAAGCTCTTCCAGGTTCATCTAAGCCAGGTACACAAACTTGATTATGATAGAAAGAAGCCATCTTCTAAGCTGGACTGTCCCCAAGTTCTCAGATGCTTTACTGTAGTTATCATGACTGGAGACAGGAACTCTTGAGTTAGTATTGATAAAAACAAATTCCAAGTCAAGTGAGCACAAATATACAGGCAAATTTCAATGGGGATGTGCAGTAGGGAGAATAATGTGAAGGGGACAGTCAAAACAGAAAAACTGGTTTAAAAAAAAAGTGCCAGGAACAAATAATGGCCCAGCCTGTTACTGAGCTGCTGGAGCAGGAAGGGCGTATAATCTTATGATAATTTCTTTAATGAGTTTCTTTCTTGTGGAAGATACTGTTGGTATCTCTTGGCATGTCCTGCACCTGGTGTTTGTGATTGATTTGATTGAGAATAGGAGGGTAAGAAAAGGCACATTTTATAGTTCTTAAGAGTCAGGGTGTAGAAGCACTTTTAGTAGAGTTGAGAGTTGAGATTTTCCCGTTAACAGATGATGAATTAAGGCTGGAGAGTTTATCTGCCATTTTGTCCCCTGTTCTGGTTTCTGTCCATCTCGCAGAAAACTACCATGTAACTTTGATATGCACTAATTTCAAAAAGATAATAGATTGGAATAGAGGCAATACCAGTGCAAGCTTTCTTCTCATTGTGGGTTTTTGCTTTTTATCATTTATTTATTTATTTATTTAGTGTGGTGATGGGATTGAACTCAGGAATTTACACAGGTGAAGCCAGAACTCAACCATGGGCTAAACTCCCATCCCACAACCGCCCTCACTTTAAAAAACATTGCTTAGTAGAAAATATTTTTGAAAAAATAATAAATAAAGTACTATTTTTTCTTTTAAAACATTATAATGAAAATTTAAGATTTATTAAATTCTTAGTAAATGCTAGGCGCTGAGTTAAGAACATTGCCACATTGAGTACTTACAATAACTCTGCTAAAAAATTCTGGCTTTAGGATCTCATCTCAGGATCTTGTGGTGTACTCCATTTATTCTCCATTTTACAGAGAAGGACATGGCAGCTTACAAAGTTTATTTTCCCAAGGGCATAGAGACTGGATTAGCTCCCAACCAAAGCAATGTGTAATGACAGAGGTCAAATGCCCACCATTATACAATACTGGTTTTTGACTAGCAAGAAACTCATCATCTCCCTGGGAAACCTATTTTATCTCCAGTTCTCTGCAAGGGAGAGACTTCTTTACATTGATATTAAACTTGTTTATCAATAGACTTGGCTCAATGTATGGGGGTTATAAAGACCAAGGCTATCTCTCTTTCAGTACTACCCCTAAGTTTTTTCTTCTATGACCAGTTATTTATTTATTTATTTTTTGATCCCTTACACGCTCTGATCTAGAATGTTAGCTCCGCATGGGCAGAGACTTTCCGTTTTCTGCTGATTTTCAGTACCTGGTATGGTGTTTCACTCTGAGAGAAGGAGGATGAAAAAAACTGCACTGCCCAAAACATAATTCCTGCCTGAAGATGATCATGACACATCAGATAAATTTAAGATAACAAATATGCTAAAAAACTGGCCTGTGTATATAAAGGAAGACCAAAGGACTGTTCTGGATGAAAAATGATTAGAGAACCATGGTGATAGCATGTAGTGGAAAAACTGGGAATTTTTGTATTTCTTTCTTTCAAATAACTGGTAAAATAGAAGGGGAAAAAAGTCTGTACATTGTATTAGACTATTATTTCAATGTTGATTTCCTGATTTTGATAATTGTTGCATAATTATATAAGATAATGCTTCCCAATTATTTTTTTATTATCATCTTTCAAAGGAAATAAATTAGTTAATTACATTCTTTTTTTTCATGGAATTAATTTCTCCCTAATAAGAGAAATTAAATACTGAGAAATAAGATTTTATTGGGTAGGGTTGAGCTTTGGAGGGTCATAATAGGCCCTTGTGATATTTGAAATTTTCTTGTTCTTAGAACCAGTTTTTATATTCCCTCAAGGTTAGTATTATCCCTATTAAAAATATATGATCTAAGAGAATACCTATCCCTGTTCTTAAGAAAGCATGCTGAAGTATGAAGGGGTAGAGGACTATCATGTCTTCAACTACCTCTAGTGGTGCAAAAAAAATGTATAGAAATTGTGTGTGTGCGCGTGCGTGTGTGTGTGTGTGTATGTGTGTTTATGGGGGTAGAGAGGAGAAAGGAAATGGCCACAGAGAGCTAGAATAAAAGAGAGGAGAAATATAAAGCAAACATGGTAAAATATTAACGTCTGGGAATTCTAGGTGAAAAGTTTATGAGGGATAAGGACACACACATACATCAATGAAAAGAAGAAAGAGCCCAGAAATAAACTCTTGCATGTCTGGTTAATTCATTTCCTTGTTAACAAGGGTGCCAAGACAATGGGGAAAGGAAAGTGTCTTCCACAAAAGGAGGAGGGAATACTGGATGTCTGCGTAGAAAACATTAAGTTGGATCCTTACATTGGCCATCGTTTGAAAGTCTCCTCTGAAATTCATGGTTGAAACTCCATCCCCAAAGGTATATGTTAGTGGTCTATGAGAGGTGGGGTCTTTGGGATCAACCCATAGATTTGTTAGGTAGGAGTTCAGGGACACCAAGAATGGCAGAGCCAAGGTACAAGAAAAATGCAGCTGGAGGAGAAGACAGCAAGATGAGTCATCGTGAACCCATTTATAATAAGCCTCCTTGTTACAGAGGTGGAGTCTTCCAAGAAACTGAGGCAGCTCTTGGGAAGACCCACCCTTCAAACCCTGATTCTTGGGATCAGGTCAGAAAGATTCAGACATGTTGCTCAGAGTGACAGAAATGGGTTTATTGAAGGGATAGGGAAAAGGAAGGGGGATACTCTCAAGGGACAGAGCGGGACCTCTCAGAGAGGAGAGGGACTTTGTGCCTCTCCTGTGCTCCAGTTTACTGAGAGTCCTGTCCAGGTCCACCTTTTGACTAACAGCAGGGGGACATCAAACTTTCAAGTAACCAATGCCATGGCACCTCTGATCACCCACAGTGGCCCATGCTGACCAGTTCTAACTGGATTCTTAACCATGCATTCTTACAGATTTTATTCTTAGGAGGAATCATCCTTATCTCCCTGCCTTTCAGGATAAGAGGATCAAAGTCTCCTGGGTTCCTCCCATTGACATTATCTGGGACCTGTATTTTCCCTGCAGAGAACAGGTAGTTTTTTGAGGAAGGTGACATCCTGTCCACGCAGGTCTGGCAGAGGTGCAAGTAAATTGCTTCTTAGAAAAGAAACCATGTGGGGGTTCAGAGCAATGGGCCCATTTTATAGAACTATTGTTTTAACCTCGGGTCTGTCCTCTTACACCACTGCTGAGAACTTATCACCCATGACAACTCCCGTCACAGGTTCACTGTTCTAAAATGACAAGTGAGGAGTAAAGTGGACAGTATTTTAATCAGGTTTTCTAAAGTGACCAATTTGGGGGAAAATTGGACACTATAAGGTACTATACCTTAGGATATTATATAAGGTAACCAGTGGGAGCAATTGAGATAGGTCTTCAATTCGTTTCATATAAGGCAGAAAATGTCTCCCAGAGCAGCATATAAGACATTAATTCCCAGACTTGGGAGCCTCGAGCCTCTCTCCCTCACTCAGTCCACTCGGCTCTACCTGACAGAGTGCTACTTTCACCTTCACCGCCAATAAATCTGTACGTTGCTTGTAACTTCTGTGTGTCTTGCTCAATTTTTATTTGGGATACTAAGGACCTGGAACCCGCAGGACTCCCCAGTGATAACAGATTGATGGATTCATGGTTTTAGAGGGAATGGCTTTGAATAAAAATGAACTCTCTAGGACCTGCTTGTTCTGTCTTCCCATAGGATGCTGTCTGCCATGCCTTGATCCAGTAAGAAGGCCCTTTCCAGATGCTGGTGGATGCCTGGATCATGCTCTTGGACTTCCCAGCCTCCAGCTACAAGCTAAACAAATCTCTATTTTTATAAATTACGCAGTCTGTGGTATTCAATTAGAGCAATAGAAAACAGACGAAGACAGCCATATCCAGAAATTAACTCAGAATGGATCAAGAACTCAACTCTAATGGTTAAAAATGTGCGATTATTTTTTTTTCAACCTTTATTTATTTATTTTTTTATGTGGTGCTGAGGATCGAACTCAGGGCCTTGAACATGCTAGGTGAGTGCTATACCTCTGAGCCACAACCCCTACCCCTAAAGATGTACAATTCATAAAAGACAACATAGGAGAAAATTTTCATGACCTTGGATTTGACAATCATTTCTTGGTATGCACCCAAAGGACAGAAAACAAGGAAACAAAAAAAATACATTAATTAGACTTCACCACGATTAAAATCTTTTGTGCATCAAAAGTGAGTGATAAGACAGTATACATAATTGGAAAATATTTTTAAATCATATATCTTAATATTTGGTATGGGATTAAATATATATATATATAGATAGATAGATAGATAGATAGATATAATCTTAAAACTAAAAACAAAAGCAATTGGAAGGTGATCTAAGAATTTGAATAGATGATACTCAAAACAAAATACACAAATAACCAATATAAACACACAAGAAGATGTTTAACTTCACTAATCATCAGGGATATGCAAATCAAAACCAAGAATTGAATAACACTTCATGCCCATTAAGAGTGGTCATTATATTAACAACAACAAATAAGTGTTGATGAGAATGTGGAAGAACCCTTGTGAATCAGTTGTAGGTAAAATGGTGCAGAGACGTGAAAAATAGTTTGGTGATTCTTCAAAACAGTAAACAGAAGCCAGGCACCAGGGTGTATACCTGGAGTCCCAGAAACTCAGGAGCTGAGGGAAGAGGATCTAAGTTCAAGGACTCCTGTTCAATACAGCATATCTTTTTTCATATGGACTTTCTCTTCTTCCTAAGGGTCTGCACACATGGACTAAGGCAAGGGTATGTTAGAGTGGCTTGAGAGTGTCCTCTCTATACCCAAATAGATAGGCTACTGCTCAATATTATGCAGATATAAAAGAGTTTATAGCATTGGTCTGGGTGCTGCAGAATGAGAGGCATTAGTCACACGTGAGGTTGATGCATAAGATTTCCTTAGAATCAAGACACATAATTTGTATAGAGAAAAGAGAAAAATTATCCTACTAAATTTATACTGACCATATGTTAATATCAGATTATCTCTACATAGTCCTTACTGCATATTGGATTTTTACAGAGAATTTACAATTACATGTTATCTTATTTCCATGTGATAGAGGAATTAAAGGTCTATACATGGTTGATTCTTCTCCTTAACTTACTTATCTGGTTCTATTGGTTCTATCAACTCAATTCAAGGAACATAAAAAATGGTTCATTTGTTGAGTACAATGAACAAAGTATGTGGAGTGCCATCTATTTTTCTCTCACGAATGGTCACTGGGTAATTCACCCTCAAGTCTGGAAAATCCCCATGGAGAGTTGAATGCAGCTAAGGATGAATGAATTTGTGCTAATTATTTCAGTTCAGGTATGAGTTGGTTCTTATTCATTCCTCTCCAGGTAAGAAGTAGAAAACTTGAATGGACTGATATAAATACTACTTTTGTGCATGCCATACCCTCTCCAGTCCCTAGTGGTCAGCTATTCATAAGGTCCTAACTCTATTAACTTAATTGACTCAGTGTCCCTAAAGCTGTCTCATATGCTGACACTCAATTCTCAACAACTTACTCCAATTCAGGGCAGAGATAGGGATTAATTATTATGCCCTCATTGCTGAATTTTGTTTAGGAGGTAAGTAGCCGGGATGTCCAACAGTTCACATTGATGTATAATTTATTAATCCCAAACGTTACCTTCCGAATGACGTGTATCCAGTGAGATCAGCTTTCCCTAAAATGATATAATCACAGTAATGATTTTTGAGGGGGATGCAGTGCCAAGAAAAGAGAGAGAGACAGAGAGAGAGAGAGAGAGAGAGAGAGAGAGAGAGAGAAAACACAAAGCAGTATTTATTCTCCTATTTTGCAAAGGAGAAAAGTAATACACACATATGAAATAAATCACTCAAAGTCACAGTGTAAGTCAGTGTCAGGGTTGGACATAAAATGCAAGTAATAAAAGGATCTGCAATTATTGTCTCTATTTGAGAAATTTTTTTTTAAAGAGAGAGAGAATTTTTTTAATGTTTATTTTTTAGTTTTCAGCAGACACAACATCTTTGTATGTGGTGCTGAGGATCGAACCCGGGCCACACGCATGCCAGGAGAGTGCTCTACCGCTTGAGCCACATCACCATCCCTCTACTTGAGAAATTTAAGGTGTACAAATGATGTTTTGATAAACATGTACAAGTTATGGGCTGGGAAGCCAGAAAGCCTACAGGATCCCAGTCTATGGGGTTTGGTGGCCTGCCCACGTAAGAAAGAGACAAATGATGGAAAAAGAAAAAAAAAAAAAAAAAACGAGTTTTGTGCGGGTCCTAAAGTAGTGGTTAAAATTGATAGAAACAAAAGCCAGGTCATGTACATATGTAGATTCTAGCTAGGATGGTAAGCTGGAGAATATTTAAAATTTTCTTGGCATCTTTCCTCAGCATGAAGTACTTTTTATTCTCAGCATGAAGAAATAAGAGATGCAAAAAAGCAGTTATCAGGAAGACACTTTTAATGTTAAAGGGGCTCTGTTTCATATATAGTGAATTAATTTCTGTAGGTAAACAATTTAACATATTCATGATCTTTCTACGTTTTCCCTTTGTGTATGTGTTATGTAAGAGCACATAAAATCTATTCTCTTTGCAAATTTTCAGTAAGCATCATACTAATTATAGTCCTTCTGTTGCATGTCAGATCTCTAGACTTAATTTATCCTATATAACTGCAATTTGAAACTCTTTTGACTTACATATCATCATTCCCTTCCCTTCTTCCTTCCCCAGTAACCACCATTTTTCTTTGTTTGTATGTATTAAACTTTGTCTTAAGATTACAAATGAGATCATGCAGTATTTTTCTTTCTGTATCAATTTTATTTTACTTTGCATAATGTGTCACAAGTTAATCTATACTGCCAGATATGGTAGTATCTCCTTTTTTAAGGCTGAGTAATATTCATATTCATATATATATATATATCAATTTATTTATTTATTTATCTGTTAATAGACCATCTAGACTTTTTGCATATCTCGACAATAGTGAATAATGTAGCATTGAACATGAGATGCAGAAATTTCTCTCAGATATTGATTTCATTTCCCTTGGGTGTATATCCAGAAAAGGGATTGCTAGATGATAGATAGTTCTATTTTCTTTCTTTCTTCTTTTTTTAGTACTGAGGATTGAACTCAGGGGCACTCAACCACTGAACCACGTCCCCAGCCCTATTTTGTGTTTTGTTTAGAGACAGGGTCTCACTGAGTTCCTTAGTGCCTTGCTAAGTTGCTGAGGCTGATTTTGAACTCATGATCCTCCTGCCTCAGCCTCCTGAGCCACTGGGATTACAGTGTAGGCCAGTGAGCCCGGCCGAGAGTTAATTGTTTTAGGAAATTCCACCATTTCCCGTAATGTATATCTAATTTGTAGTCCCACCAACTGTGCACAAGGGCTCCCTTTTCTTTACGACTTCACCACACTTGTTCTCCTTTTTGTTGCTAACAGTCATCTTAATAGGTGAAAAGTCATATCTCATTGTGTAATCATCTCTGATGATTAGTGATCTTGAGCACATTTTTATATACCCGTTTTTATGTCATCTTTGGAAACAATGTCTATTCAAATCCTTTGCACAGTTTTTAATGAGGTTGCTTGTTTTCTTACTATCAGGTTTCATGTATATTTTGGATATTAGACTTTTGTCAGATATATGGTTTGCAAATATTTTCTTTTAGCTGAGAGTCTACTTTTTTGTTTTGCTGATTTTATTCTTTGCTGGCAGAAGCTTTTTATCTTTTTAGTTTGCTGTAAGCCCACTTGCTTAGTTTTGCTTTTATTGCCTGTCAGGGCAATATCCAAAAAGAAAAAGAGAAAAAAATAATTGCTAAGGCCAATATTAAAGGGCTTTCCCCTCATGCCTCCCCTGCCCCCACCTAGGAGTTTAATGGTGTCGAGTCTGGCTCTGACCTTCAGATCTTTAATCAACTTCGAGTTTACTTTTGTGTATGGTGGAAGATAAGGGTCTAGTTTATCCTTCTGCATGTGGTTTTCCAGTATTCCAACATCAATCAGAAGACTCTTAAGAATGTTCCTCACCTGAAGATGAAGCCAGGTCTTGTTCTTTATCTCCCTAAGTCATAATTGGAATTCTAAAAATTATTTTTCTATGTTACTAACTGTTCCTCTGTAGAGTTTGTCCTTTGATCAGGACTCACATTTCAAAAGAAAGCCAGAAAATGTGTTTGGTTTTTTTTTTTTTTCTGAGAACTCTACAATGAGAGGGGGAAGGAGCTTATTTCTGAACAAGTTTAAAGTTTTTATTTTTTAATTATTAACGTTTTTATAACAGTTTAAATATTTAGCCTCATCATGAATCTCATACAATATTTATGGCAACCCTATGAGGTAGCTGGGTTTTGTCTGGTTTTGAGGAAAAAAGGACAGAGAAGGTTTATTGCTTTGCTAGCGAGGGAGAAACAGAAGGGACTCCTGTCCCAGAGGCTGTCATTCTGCCCATCTGCAGGAGCAGGGGGCTTTTAAGGAGGCGACTCAAAGGCTACATTCCACATGTTCTCTGCCTGGAATTGAAATTCACTTGTAAATTCAGGAGACAGTCAACTCTGAGATCTTCTGGTACCATCCCCAAAGTCTGGATCACTTTGTTCCTATGGTGGGTGTGTGCGCATGGACAGCTGAATCTGTCTAAAATGGGGAGGAAAGGAAATCCTGTTTCCCCTGAGATTAGGGAAGGCCAGAGCGAAACAACTATTATTTTTTAGGTTATGACAACACAGTTGGCACCCTAAGTATATGTGACTAGATATAGGTACACACCTGAGAACTATATCTGAGTGCTTTTCATCCCTGTGACCAAAATGTCTGACAAGAACAACTTTGAGAAGGACAAGTTTATGTTGGGCTCATGGTTTCAGAGGTTCAGTCTGTGGTCGGCCAGTACCACTGCTCTGGGCCTGCAGTGAACAGAGGATCATGGCGGAGGGTCATGGCACAGAAGAGCAACTCAGTTCATGGCAGCCAAGAGTCAGAGAGCACCCTCAGTGCCAGGGACAATCTAGAAACCCCAGTGGCTTACTTCCAGTGGCTCTTATTTTTCCACTGCCCTTCTCCATCCCCACTGTGTGCCTCTCTCTCCATAAATAACCTACAGTGTACCTCCACCCTGTTTTTCAGGGTTGGGAGTCTCCCCTTGATTGAACCGAGTTCTCCCTGAACTTTCCAAATGAATATTGAGAGATGAGGGGACTCAGGCCCTAGAGCAGTCCTCCTGGTGAGGCATGCTCACCATCTGGCTCTTACACTCTTCTTTAAAGACTGTAAGTCTTGGTCCCGGTGACAAGGGTCAAGTTCAGGTGATGCGAGTGTATAGAAATGAATAATTTTTTTCTCCTCCCGTTTTTATTGGTGTACTGTAATACTGTGTAATGGTGGGATTTGTTGTCATGTTTTAGCACACACGTATGACAATGTGACTTGGCCGACATCATTCCCCACCACTGCCTGAGCCTTTCCTCTACTCTGTTGACCTCTCTGCGGTTTCCATGAGGGCTTTTTCTCCCTGGGCACTTGTTTAGGATGTGTGACGGCTCCACTTCCCACCTCCTCCCAGTTTCTCTTGAGGGAGTAGCATTCCATGTCTGGCCAGGAAATGGATTCTGTGTCTTTACCAGGGTTCAGCCTCTCTCATACCTGTGGTCTGTGTTTCCAGTTCTTGGGACAAAGTGAATATGAGAAGAACTGAGCTCTCACCCGAAAACTGCCATCAGTCACTGTGCAGATGGCTCTGGGCCTTGAAGTGGAGGCAAGCAGCAGGCTGTTTCTTTTTGTTGTTGTTGTTTTTTGTTTGCTTGTTTCTCTCTTTTCTCTCTTTTTTTTTTTTGTTTATTCAGTACTGGGGGATTGAACCCAGGGGTGCTTAATCACTGAGCCACATCCCCTGCCCTTTTTGTTTATTTGTTTGTTTGTTATTGTTGTTGTTCTGAGACAGGGTCTTGGTAAGTTGCATAGCACCGTGCTGAGGCTGGCCTTGAATTTGAGATCCTCCTGCCTTGGCCTCCCAAGCCATGGGGACTACAAGCCTGTGCCACCATGCCCAGCCAGAAGGTTGTTTCTTGACCTTATTTATTCCTTTACGATGGAACCTTCTGGAGGCCTCTAAGTGGGTGTCAGTTGAGCAGGTCTGTTAGTGGAGATCAGAAGTGCTTATTCAGGATTCAGCCACTCGGGGAGTTTATTATCGCAAAATGAGGTGCTGTCTTTAACCATTATACTTTTTTTTATAAGGCTTTTATTCTAAGTCATATTGTTTGTTCCATATATATCCATAACCAGTTGTTGGTTAAACTTATGGAACAGAAGAGGCACTCATATCGAAATGTGATAAGGAACAAAAAACGACCATTCAGAAAACTCGCAAGAAGATGACCTTTAAAATTAAAAGTAACGTTTATGAAGTTTAAATCTACAAAACTGTTGAGAAAGTTACAAAATTAGAAATTAGATGCCATGCATTTATCCCATCACTTTTCTCATAACTTTTTCATATCTCTTGTTTATCGATAGTAACCTTTGTGGATATCTTACAAACTTACTCCTTTCTCTTTCCTTATTTCCTCCTTCCTGTGGGTTCCATATATTGAGTGTATGTGGATTTTTTTTATTTGAATATCTGTAATTTAGTATATACATATACATACACATATATGTTAAATACACACATACATATATATATATATATATATATATATATATATATATAGAGAGAGAGAGAGAGAGAGAGAGAGAGAGAGTATTACTTTAGGTTTTTACATGCTTCCTATTTTTGGAAACATTCATATTTATTTCAGAAATATTGTAATATAATAAATATTCTATAGTACATCAAATTGTCTTTAAGACTTAAACCCTTCAAAAGTAAACACTTGGGAACTAACCATATTATTTAAGAATTATTTTTAGTCTCAAATGTCAGAAACAAAAATCAAAATGATGAAAGAAATGTCTGTACGTTTCTGATGCAGCAAAAAGTAGTGAAATTTCAATTTTTATTTTAATGCATTTTTATCCCCAAGCTAAATGTGATATATAAAACATCATTTTTTAATCTGTCCAGAGTTATGTTTCCTTTCATAATTAATTTAAAGTTAGTTTAGTAATATGAAACACTATATTTGTCTTTTTAGATTTATTATTATTAGGTGCTAGGGATTGAACCCTGGGGTTCTTTACCACTGAGCTAAATCCTAAGAACTTCGTTATCTTTCATTTTGAGACAAGTAACCCCATTTCTGACTCATATGCTGAATTTTGCAGGCTGGCCTTGAACTTGTAATCCTTTCTCCTCAGCTTCCCAAATTGCTAGGATTACAGGTGCCCGCCACTATGCCTGGAGTTAAATATGTATTATGAATATTATTAAGATCCATAAAACTAAGTTACAAAGTAACATTTAATTGTATATACTGGCATAGTAACATATTTGATGGCAATAACTTATTTATTTTTTATTGTGCAAAAATATGCTGTAAAAAGTTATTTTCAGAATTCTGGGGAGTCTTGTTATATGGTGCAATGGGCATGATTTCAGAGTTACAAGAGAGAAAAATGGAAGATTGATTAGATCAATCTAAAATTATATAAACAAGACACGGATCTTAACATGTTTGAATTCCCGTAACCCCATTTCTGACTCATATGCTATTATTGTCCAACAACTAGCTCACTTGCTGCTAATCATCTAGTTGGAGACCAAAAGAATCACTAAACTCACATCACCAACCCACAGACTCATCAACTAAATAAATGTTTGTTGTTTTAAAAGCTGAGTTTAAATGTGGTGTGTTACAGAGCATAATTAAGTAAAAATAGACTGCCACAACTATAGTGGCTTTTGTTGTTTGCAACTGAGAGCCTTAATTCATACAATTTACTTTACTTTTCATTAACCTGGGAACTATGGAGCAATTAGTTCCATAGACAGCTTTAAACTTCTTATATATAAGTTTAATCGCAGTGATAGGTGCAGGAGATTTATCTGTGGGGGAAAAACACACCTGACCTATATGTTCTTGGATTTTAAAGTCATAATGTGTGATGAAAAAAAGGCAAGATCAATACAGCAACTTTCAACAGATTTTTATTGAAAACAAAGAGACAAATGTTAAGATAAAACAAATAGATTTATAAATCATGGATTTAGGTCATACAAATTAGATTATTCCTAGAATCTAAACATTAATCCATGCCCTCTTGAGATGAACTCAATATATCCAAATTCGTGGACACCTTACTTGAGCCCCCAGTGTCCTGATGGTGTCCTGAATCCAGATAAAGGACATAATCTTAGAGCCTAACATCCACAGAGAACTTGGCAACATTATTGTTGTGACTACAATAGTTAGACCTCTACTCTGCCACAAACAAAGGGGTTTCCATCCCACAACCCTGTTGAATTCCATTGCCACCTGAATCAGTGAATGTCTTCTCCTGGTTATAACCCAGCCCTTAATCAAAGAGTGGAAAGTGGTCTCTCCAGCAGGTTCACAAGTATGCTCACTTTATAGTCTTCACACTTATAATAAGTATAAGTCAGTTTTTCATTCCTACAACAAAATACCTGAGATAATAAAGCTAAAAAAGAGGAAAGGTTTAATTTGGCTCATAGTTTCAGTTTATGACCAGTAGACTCCATTACTTTTCAATACCTCATGGCAGAGAGCACATGGTAGAGTAAACTGCTTTATTCAAGTTTGTTGGGAAGAAGGAAGAGAGAGGAAGAGACTGACATCCTGCAGTTCCCTTCAAGGGCATACCGCAATAACAAAACTTCCCCCTAGACCCCACCTCTTAAAGATTTCCACCACCACCCTCCAAGGATGCTAAGCTGGGGGACAAGACATGATGGACATTTAAGGTCTGGACTATGGCAGGCTGCCGTGACGTTCTTAACACATAAGAACATCAAGAGGACATAGAGCCTCACGAGGTCAGGGGTGGGTAGTGGAGAGATGAACAGGACAGTTCAGAAGGAAATAGGATAATGCAAAAAGGAGGCAAAAGCACAACAGCTCAGAAGAGAAACAGACAAGTTTTAGCCATTACCTTTGTTCAGCGGATGTTGACCATTTATAACTTTGCTTTTTGTTGATGGAACAAAGGTCTGGCCCCTGTGGGCACAATAGAAACAGCCAAACCATGAGGTCACTGTGCTGTTCCTCTCACTACCCCTGGAGCCCAAGGAAGGCATGATGGAGAAACTGCTTCCAGGGGCCCTGCTTCTCTCGGCTCTCTCGGGAGATGCGACACAGTCAGGTCCTCCGCCTGACTCAGAAGTGCCTCGGAGTCCCAGGGTATTCAGGGTACCAGATGTTTTTCGGTTGTTGCTGCTGTTGTCAGGGGGGTGTGAAAGAAAGATGGTGTGTAAGTTACCTTTTGCTGCCTATGAATTCACCTTTAGACCCAGCAGCTTGAGACAGAAAGCACTTATTATCTCATGGTTTTTTTGTTTTTTTTTTTCCTGTGGAGCAGAAAACAGAGAGTGGGTTAGCTGGTGATCCGGATGAGAGGTCTCTGGTGAGTTCGCAGTCCATCGGCCAGGGCTTGAGCCTCCTCTGAAGGCTTTTCTAGGGGAGGATCTTGCCGGGTGCAGTCGGGGGTTCAGATCTTTTCAGGAGGTGGAGTTGAGGGCCTCAGTTCCTCCCTGTCTGTTGGCCTGAGGCCCCTTTTCATTCCTTGCCCCCCTGCCCCCGGGCGATCCTTTAGAGCAGCCCACAGGATGCCCAGGTCTCCTCCAATAGTGAGTGATCTGACACATGGAGAGAAAGTGCCTAAATGCAAAAGCGCCAGCCTTTTTCACAGTCTAATCTTAGAAATCACGTACCTCGCTCCTGCTGCTCCTTATTCATTACAGTGAGTCAGCCCATACCTGATGAGAGGGGAATTATTTTAGGACATATTTTTAAAACCTCCACGGATGCTAATGAAACAGGATATGCCTGGCACAAGGAGAGTCCCTGGGTCGGAGAAAGGAGAACCCAGCCCAGCCTGGTTAGATGGGAGTACCACTGCCCCCTCACCCAAGAGAATAAGAAGGAGCCTGTGATTCCTGCTAGAAAAAGAGAAGTAGGTCCAGGGGTGGGCTTTGACGCTCTGATCCTTTTCAACCATTGCTATGGTTTGAATATGAGCACCCCCCACCTCGCCCCAAGGCTCACATAGGAGACAATGCAAAAAAGGTTCAGAGGGAAAATGATTAGATCAGGAAAACTATAATCCAACTGGTGAATGGACTCACTTGGAAGGACGAATGGGTGGTGACCATAGAATGTAGCATGTGGCTAGAGGAAGTTCATCGCTGGGGGCATCCCTTTGTTCTTGATATTTTTGTCCCTGATAAATGGACCTCTTTCTGCTTCCTGGTTGCCATGTGCTGAGCCGATTTCCTCCACCGCGCCCTTCGACCGTGATGTTTGGCCTCCCCTCGGGGCCTGTGGTTACGGAGTCAGCCAGCCATGCACTGAATCTCTGAAACCAGGAGCCAAAATAAACTTTTCTTTCCCTAAGTTGTTCTCGTCAGGTCTCTTGATCAAAGCAAGGCAAAGCGAAAATAAGCATTTAGCCTGAGTAATGTGAGAGGAAGCAGGAACTCTTAGAAGTAGCTTAGACTTTAAATCAGAGAACCCGTTCCTCCCTCACGCCTGAATGGCCTTTGTGAAATCATTGCACTCTGAGTCTCAGCGTCTTCATCTCTACAATGGCAAATAGAAATGATATCTACGCAATAGAGAATCGTTATGAAGGGTGGGTGAGAGCGTTTAAAGGCAACATATACTTTGGGATGTGTAGGTGTTATAAAAATATTAGTTTTATATTAGCTGTAATAAAGCTTCAGTATTTCAACACTTTTTTTTTTTTTTTTTTACCCCTTTCTGTTACTGCCTCTAAGGGTAACCTTATCTTCTCAAGTTTGAGACATTCCTTTCTCTAGGGTATGACCATCCGTCATAAGTTATTCAAAATCTCATTCTCTGGCTAACCAGGCTGTTTTTTTTTCTCCAGGTTTATATACTGACGATAAGTAAGAAACAGATAGGAGTGGTGGGAACATGAGGTTAAAGGGATAATTCTATAATCTGGGCCAACTGCCTCCCACACGCTTTCTTTTAAGAAGCAATTTACCTGGCAGCCCTGCCTAGCTTGAGTCAATAGGATGTGTAACATTCCTCAGCAAACAACCTGTTAGCTGCAAAAGAAATGCAGGCCTGAAAGGGTCATCTCTCCCTGCCTGTAAGAATATAAGTTACCCTGAAGGGGAAGGGGTTTTGTAGCCTTTACACAGATCAGATTTGAGAACTCAGGACGATACGATCATTCGAAGCAAACCCCCTAACGATCTGTAAGAGCAAATTTCCATTATAACAGGTCATCATGGGCCAAAGTGACCCAGAGTGAGCGCGGATCTTTAGCATGTCATTGTAATAGTAAATCTCCCCTCCATGGGGCAAGAGCATGCACACTAGGGACGTGAAAGTCTGAAGCAATCCTGGTGTCAGTCAAATATCAAGGGGTGGACCTGGGCAAGACTCAGTGGAAACTTCCCTGAGACCCCAATAAAACTGGAAGGCAGGAGTGGTGAGCCATCTAAGATGACCTACTCTCTGTTTCCATCTCCCTATCTCCTCTAATAAACTCAGGCCTTCTGTTTTAGCAACGTGTCAGAAGTCTTTCCAGTGTGATCACAGGAACCAGTGACCAAGGACTGTTACAGATGCCTTGGGTCTGCAGTGGGCCCTTGCTGTGTAGCACTGACAAAGCTGCATATCACAAACAGGGAAAGAATTAAATCAAGGGTATAAATGCATGATTTCCTCTCCTCTTCTCCCAGTTCCCACTGGACCGACAGAAATTTGGAATTTTCATTCTTTCTGTGTCCTTCTGTGTCACTCTCTTTCTTTCTCTTATCTATGATCTCTTCCTAAGTGTTCTGTTTTGATTGTTTGTCTAATGTTACCGTTACCATTCCTTAAAAATCTTCTGTATCGAAGGAAATAGGAATTCAAGACGTTTTTTCCATTTCCTCTTATTAGGAAATCGATTCAAGATTTCCTATTACTTCTAGGTTCTGTGTCCCTTGATTCAGTTAGTCGCTATTTTCTCATTTATTTTCCGGACCATAGTCTTTGTTAAATTTATTTTTCCAAGAAAGAAAAGAATAATATTATTTTATGATAATTATACTCTTTTGATGAGTCAATGATAAGTAATTCCATGATCCTGGTGTTGCAGCTATGAGACATTGTGGAAAACTGACCCTGAACTGACCCACAAGAATTGCCCAGGGAAATGGACAGGGTGTCAAGGGTATCACCAAGGTTGGGCCACATGGTTTGCATGCTATCGTATTCCTCGGACTTTGTCCTAACCGCAAATGTTGGTCCATCATAGCCAAATCAAGTTTCGCGATGAGCCACCACAGTTACATGTAACCCCAACCACACGTGTCCCATGGGAGAAATCTCAGAGCCTCATCAGTGGTAAAAGAATATGGAGTGTGGCATGCTTTATCCATTATGCTCAGTGAGTCAGCAAGTCATTCATCGGCGGGTCCTGTTCTGTGACTAGTGTTTTCACTGTTATCCAGATGAAATCCGTAACAAAGAGGGGTAGGCTTGATATAGGATATCTTTAATCTCCTTTTCTGACAGGCCAGCTGAACCAAAAACCCGCCTTGTAACACTGACATTTTGCTTACACTAACAGAAACAAGGCACTTGCAGGAACTCCATAAACTTTGGCATGCCACACCAAGACTGTCAGGAGGCCGCCCAGGGCTCACAGTGAGAGCAAATCACACAAGTGAGTCGACAGAGGTTTGCTTCATTGTCTTTTCTCCACAGATATGAGAGGAAAGGTGTTTGTTTTCCCTCAAGAATCAGCTACCGCCTCTGTGTCCCTGATCCCCCAGGTAAGGAAGCCGCTGCGGGGACTTCGCTCTGTGTCTGAAATCCTTCAGCGCCTTCACCTGTCCTTATAGTCTCTTCTCCCTCAACACTCGGGACCAGGACAATGAGCTTCTTCTCTTTGTTGACAGAATAGAAGAGTTCACACTGTCTGTTGGGACTGCGGAGGCCACTCTCCAGGCCCACCAAAGTCCCCTTATTCCCCAATCCATTTGTGCGTGAGCTGGGAACCCTCCTCTGGGATTGCTGAGCTCTGGGTGGACAGAAAGCCCACGGGTAGGAAAGGTTTGAGAAAGGGGTATTCTCTGGGGGCTGAGGCAAAGATTATCCTGGGACAAGAGCAGGATTCCTTTGGGGGACATTTTGATGCAAAACAGTCCTTTGTTGGAGAGATATGGGAGGTGTCTTTAGGGGACTGTAGACTCCCCCTCAATGAGACGTGTGACTGGTGTCACCAGGACAATATCCTGAATTGCCAGGCCCTGATTCATGAAGATAGTGAGGATGTGGTGACTAAGCCTAAGGTGTGGCCCATAAGCCTCATTCTTTCTAGTATGATTTGTGTCACATCTCTTTGAAATTAAATCTATTGATTTTTTTTTTCTGGGGTAAACTACATTAAAAAAAAAAAAAAAAAGACCCACGAAGTCCAGCTAGGCCTTCAATATATATTATTTATTGTTGCAAAAATTACTTTGGATGGTGCTGTAATTTTCTGCAGCATCATTATCATAGGAACTCAGGGGAACGGACTGCTTTCAGTACCAGGTACCAATCTCATAGAATCCTCTATTGCTACAGGAGGTCCTACGGGGGCTCTGCGCTCTCCAATTCAGCAACCTAATAATATAATGTCTCACGCCAAGTGTGGTGGAGCATACCTGTAATCCCACCCACTTGGGGGTCTGAGGAGGGAGAATTGTAAGTTCAAGACCACCCTGGCGACTTAGCAAGACCCTGTTTCATAATAAAAAAATTTTAAAAAGACCAGGGCTATAGTTTTTGGTAGAGTGCCACTGGGTTTGATACCCAGTACTGCCAAAAATAAAAATAAAACATGCATTTTAAAAAGTGATGTATCTACTAGGCAAAACTTTCAGGAATTGGCTAGTTTAGTGAGCAGAACCTCCAAAGAGAGGTTCTCAAAAGGGGCTTTCTGAAAGCAAGATGTTGAAAGTGTCTTCCTGGTACATACCCCAGAAAGGACTTCAGGATGTCCTTAGGGAAACCCAGGGAAAAGCAAAGATAAACCACCCTGGGGGGATCTCGCTTCACACTCACTCTCAAGTTGCTCTCTTGGAAGTAGCTGTTTTGAGGAAGCAAATATTCTATTCTCTTAAGTTCTATAAACATGCACATTTCCCTTCTTTGCACTCCTACCATAGAGACTCCCAGGCCTTTTGTTTGACAAACAGTGTCAAACACATTTTCTATGGGGACACTAAGAAAGTCATACAGGTGGCAGATACAGACTGATTTTTTTCCCCTACATATGCTCTTTATAAAGTAGAAGACATTTGTAAAATTCTGTTGTTTTTTTTTTTTTTTAATTCAGATCAAATAATTCTAAAATTGTAAAACTTTCTCACAAGTCAAGATAACCTTCCCCTTTAGGAGATGATGACCACAGGAGCTTAGAAATTCCCAGTCTCTTGTTTAGAAAAGTCTTTAAATTTAGACTTTAAACTAGACATTCAATAATTCTCAGAAGAGATCATCAAGGTAAAGGATGACCAGGAAGAAGGTAAAGGTGAGACATGGACCCCAGGTCATGTTCTACCTAGATAAGAATAAAAATCATGGGCTGATTTCCAGATCTGCAGTAACAATAGTTAGTTGAAAGATGGCATTAATAAGTTCAACTTCAAAAAAGATCTCTAGATATCCCTATAGTTGTGAATACAGTGTAATATGTGTGTTAACCCACAGAAAACCCATAGTGTAATAAAATTCAGAGCCAGATGTGACCAAGTTGTTTCCTAACATGGAACATACGGGTGATCCAGACTCATTGAGAGAATTGTTCTAATGTGAGTCTCAACAAAATAGGGGGAAAAAAATGCTATGGGTCTTCAAGGCAAGTGAGAATGTTTTGAGCTGACAGTATTTCTTCTGGAATGTCAGAATCTGTTACTCCTGTCACTGCCCAAAGGAAAAAGTGATAAGTGGGAAAGGCAGTTTTGACTGTCTCCAATGCGTTCTGTACGCCAACCACATCTTCTTTGAAGATTTTTGAGCTCAGTGTTTATCTGACATTAAGGTTGATCTTTCCACCCCTCACTTCAAATAGGCATTATGTGGACCACTTTTATGTCATCAACAAACTTTCAATAATCAGCTCTCCCCTTGCTTCCTACCAGCTTCCCATCTCCTGAGCAACATCTGATCATGGTGGTAATCCATAAGATTAATACAGGGTATAGGATGATGAATAGCTTGGTGGTAGAGCATTTGCCTACCATGTGCAAGGCACTGGGTTCAATCACCAGCACAACAAAAATAATAAACATTTTTTAAAAATGTATAAAAGCAATACTCAGGTCAGTGGAACTTTTGATTCTTTTTTCTTTAATTTTTTTTTTAAGTTGTAGACGGGAACAATACCTTTATTTGATTTATTTATTTTTATGTGGTGCCGAGGATCAAACCCAGGGCCTCACACGTGCTAGGCAAGTGCTCCACCACTGAACTACAGCCTCAGCCCTAAACTTTTGATTCTTTAAAGCAACCTTAACCACAAAATTTTGCAACTTTTTCTGGGTAGAGGATGAATGATAGAATCAAATTTCAGGGGCATTACAAAATATCCAAGCCAGGCACCGCAGTACATACCTATAATCCCAGCAGTTTAGGAGACTGAGGCAGGAGGTGTTGAGAGTCACAGCTGAAGGGGCCCCAGCAAACTTCCAGCTGCCAGCAAACTTCCAGCTGCCAACTGATGATTGGCTCACAGCGGCCCCAGCAAACTTCTAGCTGCCAACTGATTGGTTCCTCTGCGGTGATGCTCATTGGGCTGTTTCCCCGCCCTTTCAGACCACGGAGCTGCTCATTGGGAGACTTTTTTTGGCTCTGCCCACTCGACCCAGCCAATCAGCCTCAAGAGCAGGAGGAGTGGGGGAGGTGGAGAGGCTTGTGGGAAGCCTGTGGTGGCAGTTGGGCTCTGAAGGTTTTTCCTGAGGAGCTGTGTGGTGTGGTGTGTGTGTTCTAAAAATAAAGTTCATTTCTTTTGACAAGTGGCTCCTGAATTGTGCCCAGCCAGACTGTGGCAAGGAGGATCACAAATTCAAAGTCAGGCTCAGCAAAAGTGAGGTGCTAAGCAATTCAGTGATATCCTGTCTCTAAATAAAATACAAAATAGGGCTGGGGATGTGGCTCAATGGCCAAGCACCTCTGAGTTCAATCCCTAGTACCCATTACCCGCCCCCCCCCAAAATGCCCAGACTATGATAGATTATACCATAGTCCCCTCTTATTGTGGGAAATACATTCCAAGACCCCAAGTCGATACCTAAGATCGAGGGTAGTACTGAACTCCACATATACAGTTTTTCCTGTTTATACATTTCTATGATAAAGTTTAATTTATAGATTAGGCAAAATAAGAGATTAGCAATAATAACTAATGATAGAATAATTAAAACAATATATTGTAATAAATGTTATGCAACTATGGTCTTATTCTCTCTCTCAAGATATTACATTGTATTATCTTATTACATTGTATTATTATATTAATGTGTGGGTAACATGTATAACATAGATACAGTGAACAAATATTTGATCCATGTCTCAAGTGGGATGGAGCAGGATTGTACTAGATCTCATCACCATTTCGAGCATAGAATGATGCAGTGCAGAGTTTAAAACTTATGAATTCTTCATTTCTTGAATTTTCCATTTAATATCTTGAGACCACAGTTGGCCGTGGGTCACTGAAACTACAGTATGTCAAACTGCCAAATATCCTAGGCAGGAGGTTTTTTGCCAATAGCCCGGCGAAGGGCATCCTTGACCTCTTTATTCCTTAAAGTATACACCACCGGATTGAGGAGTGGAGTAAAAACAGTGTAAGTCACCGAGATCAGCTGGTCCTGATCCCTGGTGTTCTCTGACTTGGGCTTGAGGTAGGCGATGGAGGCACAGCCATAGTGGACGATGACCACAGTGAGGTGGGAGGCACACGTTGCAAAAGCTTTCTTCCGTCCTTCAGCAGAGGCAATCTTGAGGATAGTAGAAATGATGAGAATGTAAGAGATGAAGACCAAACCCATGGGCACCACAATAACCAGTGAACTGATGATAAAATTAAGTATGTCATGTAGGGTGGTGTCAGCACAGGAGAGTTTCATAACTGGGCGGATGTCACAGAAATAATGGGCCACCTCTCTATCACAAAAAGGCAGCCTGAACACAGATGAAATCTGAATGACAGCCACAAGCAGCCCAATGCTGCAGGCTCCCGATACCAGCTGGGCACATACCCTCTTGTTCATGATGACCGTGTACCTCAAGGGGTTGCAGATGGCTACATAGCGGTCATACCCCATGGCTGTGAGCAGAAAGCAGTTGTTGATGGCCAAAGTGATAAAAAAGAACATCTGGGTGGCACAGCCAGCCAAGGAGATGGGCTGGCTTAGACCTCTGAGGCTGGAGAGCATCCGTGGTACGATGACCAACGTGTACACAGTCTCTGAAGTGGAAAGCATACTGAGAAAGAAGTACATAGGTGTGTGAAGGTGACGATCGATGCTGATAATCGTCACAATGATGACATTTCCAGCCAAGGTTAAGAGGTACAAACTAAGAAACACCACAAATAGGGTAAGCTGGTGTTCATGGAAGCTGGAGAAACCCTGGAAAACAAACTCACTCACCACTGTGCAGTTTTCCTCCTTCATTGAACCAATCCCAGATCCAAAAGATGGAGACTTAGGTCCATCAGCCCTAATTCCCCATCGCCCACTGCTTTGAACTGGAGAACCCTCGGAGGAGGAGGAGGCGTTAGGGATTCAAGTTAGTGGGGACAACTGTTCATCCGGGAAACTGTTCTAGTAAAGAATAGAAAACACAATCAGGAAACAATTTCATGATTTATGCACAAGTTGTGGAAAAATAAATAGGGATGCGACAGAGCGGAAGGAAAGGTAGCTGGGGCCAATTTGGTAAAGATTTCCTGGTGAGCAGGAACACAAGTGTTAGGAGAAAACCACGTTAATGAAATAGAAAAATGCATAGTTAGACTTGAAAAATAATTTTCTTATAACTTCAGATTTTGTTATTAAAGTTTGTTTAAACTAGAGCTTTGATCATCTTCTTAAAGAACTTTCCTCGGGGCTGCCCAAAGCTCTCTGTTCCAGCGTAACACCTGTGTGTGCCTTCTGCCTGTTCCTCTTC
The DNA here is from genome assembly GCF_048772815.1 of Callospermophilus lateralis. Classification (NCBI taxonomy): domain Eukaryota; kingdom Metazoa; phylum Chordata; class Mammalia; order Rodentia; family Sciuridae; genus Callospermophilus; species Callospermophilus lateralis. Next base: position 11,480,098 of record NC_135311.1, read on the forward strand.
TCTGTGTTTTTTTGTGAACCCTTTTTACAAGTCATTCAACTTCTTCAAATCTGACTGTTCTCCACACTTTTTTTAGGCCAAGAAATGTTCCCCTCTTGATTCAATACTTCCTCCCTTCCTCAGAAAGTCTCCTCAGTATTAAATAGAACTAAATAGAATAGATTTCCTTTTTTTTTTTTAAATCACTTTTCTTTCTTTTTTTTAATTACTTGGGCCATCAATAAACTCCTTGTAGTGTTTCTAAGTATTCCCCCAAACTTGGGCATTTCCACACTTTTTCAAGCTTATGTTTACATGCAAACTTTTACACATTGACTGCCTTGTTACTAGACTTGATTATCTTTTCTAATTTCTTCAAAATTACAAATGGGGTAACTTCGAGGCAACCAAACATTTCCACCTTTATTCTCTGAGAGGTTATTGGGGATCAAAGAACTTTCATTTCCAAAAGAGTTTGGCAAAAGTAATAAGTAGTTCCCTATGACACTCCTTAGTTTTTATGAATTATTTTCCCGTATACTATGCAACAGCCTAACAACCTATATATTAGGTAATTATTATTCCCATATTATAGACAGGAAAATTTTAACATCTAAAATCGGGTCCTTTTCCAAAATAACTCAATATTTTGATTCTAAGGTGAGGGTGATTTCTCCTACAGAAAAACTACCACAGAAGCATCATAAAACAGATGTGAGAGAAGATGATTTTTTTTTGGTGGGGGGAGAACTAAGACATCTTTTCTACTCTGGGGATAAAAATTACATTGAAAATTTGGGAAAACTGGAAATTTGTAGAATGTATTATCTAGATAACTTGATATTAGTATATTAATGGCAATATATGCCCATTTTCTTTGGTTTCATATTTCCACTTCACATTATTTATTTTAAGGAAGTGCTCAAAGGTATGTATCATTATGTGTATATGAAGAAATTTCCATGATGTTATTTATAGTAGCAAAGACCAGAAACAATGTAAATCAATAAGGGAATAATTAAATTCATTATGACATATTCATTTGGTGGGAATTATGCAGCTATTATAAATCTTAGAAGTGCTGACATGGAAAGATATGGTTGACAGACAGATGACAAGCTACCGTTTTGTGAAAATAAAAAGAAAAACAACCAAGAAAGGAAGGAAAGGACAATGGAAGGAAACACACTCAATGACACAAATGCCATTAAAAACATAAAAATAACAAAAAGCTAAAAGTAGGGTTTTTTTCTGGATAATTTATAGAGAATCTGAAATTATTTTCCCCACACTTTCTATTTAATCCAGATTTTTGTACTTAGTTATTCTCTTATAAAAACAAGATCACTAAATGCCTTTCCAAAATGGAAATACATCACGAGGTTTCATGGAGAATTAAAGAGAAAAAGTGAAAATAGTGGACTAATTTACCTTGAAGAAGAGAAGATTGACAGTACAATGCATGGCCAATTTAAAGTCCCTAACCAGGCATTTGATAAAAACTTGAGTACCCAAGGGCTGTATCCAGAAGAAATCAACTTCAATTTTTAAAGTCTGTAGTTGTTTTAAAAAATAAACACACAACAACAATTTTGTGAACAGCACTGGGATCAGAAAGCCATTTATCACAGGTGCAAAATTTAAAGAAACACCAAAAAACAAAACAAACAAACAAACAAACACCTCAGCAATCCAAATGAATGGCATTTTAAGGTTTTAAGGCAGTCTTTGAAAACCAAAAATTAATGCAAAAATTCATGATTAACTAAATGTCCTAAGACAGGATCAATGCTATTACCACCAAAGAGAGGAAGGAAGGCAGATTTGGGGATTTTCTCACTAAAGGTTTTGAAGAAGAGATAAATCTAAAATTGTTTCAAAATATCAAGGAAAGTATAAAGCCAAATATGCGGTTAGCTTTCCCTGGAGATGCAGGGACAGGATAGCCCTTAACCATTCCTGTGGAACTGGGATTGCTGGTGTATTGTGCAATAAGGTGAAACAAACGTTTATGCACTGGAAAGGCAGTCCTACCCATACTAGAAATGAAGAAATATAACAGGTTATGGAAGATCATGTTGAGCCTGTGCTTTCCTGCACTTCACCGCTTCTCTCACCATTCCTCGGGAACAGAACTCAAGAGGAAGAGACCCTCTGAGGGATGGAAAGACCTGGTAGCCAAACAGGATGTGCTGGCTTCCTTCTGAGGAACCCGAGTCATCTGAGGAAAGCAACATTGTACTCCAGTGTCTGTTCCCTTAGATTCTGGTTATTTGGGCAAAACTATTTCTCCACCATTGAAAGAATTCAAAAATTTTTCCTTCTAGAGAAATCCTTTTTTTTTCTTTTTTTTTTGCTGGATCTCACAACTAATTCTGAGCAAGAGGTTAATCTTATTCATTTCGTTGAGTCTTTCCAACTGGAAGCTGAAAAAACTCATGGGCTCTGCTGGCTACTTATGAGTCCATCAAATACAACGGAATCATAGGGCCCCAGAGTAGGGAGGCAACTTAAAAGGCACAGCACCTCCCACATTCTGCTTTAGCATCTCCAGTTATTGGAAATTCATTATCTCATAAGTTAGCATCCATTTTTTTTGTAAGAAACTAAGTTTACTTTAAAAAATAAAACTAGTTTTTTTTTAAATATAAAGATATTCATGGTAGGGGCTCTTTGTACAGGAAGCTGTAAACAGAAAGGTTAGTTTTTGTCTCCGTATATCCTGGTCTACAGGTAACCATGATGGGTCAAACTTTTCTACATATAACCATGCACATTTCCGTATCATTTTAATTTTACACAGATGGGATTAGGTGGCACATACCAGCTCACATCTACTTTTTTTCATTGAAGATCACATTCTAAGTGCTTTTCATTCCAATACTGCAGATCCATCTCACTCTTCTCATTTCCAGTGTTGCATACTATTCCATTATATAGACTCATATAGATCTACTGTCATTAATTCTATACCTTATTAATTCTTAGAAATGTTTACTTTCTGTTGATTCAACACCTGCTTCGTGCAACCTACCACCTCTCACATCACCCCACATTCCATTTCCTCTTCACATGATATTATTTCATATATAGAAGACTATTTTCATGTCACTGTTAAATTTCACGTCCTTGAATCCATGACTACAGCAAGATGAACATGACAAAACATTAATGGGCATGAGAGTCAATATAACCAACTAAAGACTGAAAACCGTAGAGGGAAAAGAGTAAAAATTTGAAAAATGTCCATGATATTCTATTTCCATTTACTCCTGCCAATAGGCACTCATTGCTTCTGACCTTGGTAATAGGAAGAAGACGCTTTCCAGATTGTGATCTCTAAATGGCATTAAAGGGGCTGAGTTATTCACAGGGCACTGGTGGAAAAAAAAAACATACCTGTGTTCAAGAGGCATTTACAATGGAAGTGAAACCCCACAAAGTGAGGACAAGCCAGCTCTGCCCAGTATCAAAAGAACCTCAAAACATTCCCATGTTCATTGAGACTAGGGGCATTGGTTTTGCCTGGGAAGTGGCCCAGGGAGAACAATGCAGTCTCTCAAACTACAGATTTCAGGAGCTTTGAAGGTTTATTTCCTCCCAAAAGGAGCAAATCCCTCTGTGCAAATTTCCTGGGACCATCATCCATTGGAGAATTCCTTTGGGGGTACCAAGAGTTAAGGGAGTAGATCCTGAGAGCTGGTCTCAAGAGCTTCATTAGGAAGTTGGTAGCTGACTGAGGAGATTTTGCTTTCATTTGTTTACTGATCTGGGGTATGGTTTGGGTTTCGGATACTAACGCTGCCCTGTATTCTAGTTAAGTAAACCACAAGAATACTGGGTAAAAACTTATGGAGGGAAGACCCTAAAGTTGAGTTGCTCAGCATTAACAAGCACCTTGCTTTTTGAAATTTATTCAAATAAATAGATCAGGGCAAGTGGAGGATTATAGGGGCCAGAATTTTTTTCTTTTTTTGGCCCGGTTTCACCCTATAGTCAATTTCCTCATCTCATTGATAAACACCTGAGCTTGACTGTCCCCTTTACAGACATCTGTCACCCACACTTGCACAGGGCAGAAGACACTGACAATATTATTGCCTTGTTGCTCCCTTTGGTTACTCTCTGATCTTACTGGAGAGAGAATGAAACAGCAGTGGATCTCCAAGAATTCAGTTTCTGTGTCAGCCTGACCATCCCCACCAGGATGCTCTCTGTACCTTTGGGAGGGATGTGAGGAGCCATTTCAACTCTGTCTTGTAGAGGGGGATTTGCCATGAAGATCTTTAATCCAGACTAAGAGCTTTACTTCTGAAATAACCCGATTTCTACTCTGATTTCCACAATAATGAACATTCATTACAGAAAATGCAGGAAAGGTTATATAGGACCACATACATCACCTGTAACCCCTAACTCAGAAACCAACAGCGCTAGCATTTTGGTGAATAGTTTTAAAATCTTTTTTTTTTTCAATGCATTCATCTATGTGTATCTGTTTATGAGCACATAAATTTCTGTTTATGGAAAACCTGGGCTGGTTATTATTTTTGTAGCTGCTTTGGTTAGACGGTATCCCTCAAAGCTCATGTGTTGAAAACTTAATCTCCATATTTATATTTAGAGGTGAGACTTTTGAGAATTTATGTTAGATTAGATCATGGTGAAATCAGTCCTTCGTGAAAAAAGGAAAGGAGACCTGGGATAGCATGTCAGTTCTCTCTCCATCTGTCTCTGCCTTGTTACTAAGAAAGAAGGTCTTCGCCAAATATTGGTAATGCTCTTGGGCTCAGCCTCCAGAGCCATGAACTAAATAAATCTTTATTCTTTCTAGATTATCTGTAGTAGTTTGTTAGTTTGTTATAGCAATAAAAAAATGAGCTTAAAACAGTAATCTCCCTTCTTTACAAGATCATGCTATACAAAATTCTTTATGTTCAGTTTAGTTTTTCCTCTTAATACATTGTGAGCCATTCCCATATCAAGAAGCATTTTTTTTCCTACATTATAATTTTAAATAACTGCCTTGCCTTCTATTACAAGAATGCTCTTTCTTGTTTGAGTAAAGATTCAATTGAGCACCACTCACTACAATAAATTATTAAGTCTTTAAAGTCTCTTTTCCTTTAGACCAGGGTGTGTCAACAGCGATACTGTTGACATTCTGGGGCTGATACTTCTTTGTTGAGTGTATAGGTGGATGAGGATAGACACCATCAGTGGGTGGAGACTGTCTTGTGTATTGCAAGGTGTTCATGTGACGATACTCAGTAGGTGTTGAATGCCAGTAGCATCCTTCCTCCTCTCCCCACTGCCTTAGAGGAAATAGAAAATGTCCTTAAATATTACCAAGTTCCCCTGAAGAGTATTCCATCACTACCACCACCACCCCTTTTTAAAAATTTCATTGACCTGTTAAAAACCAAATCAAAGCCTCATTTTTGGTTGTCATTTTTCCTTGTATCACTAAATTTGCTCTATCCCTATATTTCTTATAAATTACAAATTAATCCCAAAGGCTTAATTGGATTTAGGTTAAACTTATTAAAATATATCAAAGTACATATGCTATCAACTATATTGTAATATATTAAACCATTAGCTATGTTAACTGTGTATAAAATACACACACAGTCACATGTTGTATGATAATGTTTTGGCCCCAGACAAAATGTTGTTCCCATAAGATTGTGTTGCCTGGGATCTCTCAGCCATCTTAATTTGTATGAGTATTCGATGATGTTTGTTCAATGACAAAAATCATCTAATGACACATTTTTCAGAGTGTATTCCTGTCATTAGGCAATGCATAACTGTAAATAAAATTTGACATATATATCAATTATAAATATTAAAACCAAGCATGTGGGGCTGGGGCTGTAGCTCAGTGGTAGAGTGCCTGCCTTGCCTGTGTGAGGCACTGGGTTCAATCCTCAGCACCACATAAAAATCAATAAATAGGGCTGGGGATGTGGCTCAAGCGGTAGCGCACTCGCCCGGCATGCATGCGGCCCGGGTTCTATCCTCAGCACCACATACAAACAAAGATGTTGTGTTTGCTGATAACTAAAAAATAAATATTAAAAAAAAATTCTCTCTCTCTCTCTCTCTCTCTCTCTCTCTCTCTCTCTCCCCCCCTCTCTCTCTTTTTAAAAAATCAATAAATAACTATAACCAAAAAATATTTTTTAAAAAATTAAAAAACAATAAAGCCAAGAGTGTTGGCAGATTTAACAAATGAAAGTACAGAATGCCTAGTTAATTTGAATTTTTGAATGTTAATAAATGATAATTGATAAGTATATCCCAAATATTGAATGATATACTTATCAAATATTATGAATTATTTATCTGAACTTCAAATTTAATCAGAAATCCTGTATTTTATCTGGCAGCCTTAATTAGGAGGTACACATTATCTGATTGTCCTACTCTAAGCAAAGCTAATTTAAAAACATCACCTTGTACCCCATAAATACAACAATTATTGTTTGTTAATTTCAACAATAAAATTTAAGTATTCACATAAAAGTGTATCCATGTTTCAGCTAGATCCTTATTCAAATTGATCTCATCAAATATTTATTATTTAATCTATTTGATAACCTTTGTCAAAATCAATTTTTGTTAGGCGTTCCAAAATAGTGCTTCTATAATTATTTAATGGAATTCTTTGGTACAGAAGATTCATCAATTAGGTCTCAGGGCCGTAAGCTAAGAATGAGTAGAAGTGGAATTCAAAGCTTAGTCTTTTAATTCTGAGTATAGTCAGAATAGACTAATGAATCTAGTCCCACACTATTATACTCAGTGAAATAAAATTATTCACCTTTGATATGTTAATGATACATGACTACAAGTCATCATAATCCCAGCAAGTGGATGTTAGCAGGAATAGCCTTTGGAGAGTAGGAGGACCTGCAAAATGCAGCTAATTTATAAGTATTCCCTAAGCAGAAAAAATGAAGACTCTAGAAATAAGGGTTATTTCTAGATGGTACCCAGAATAGAAAAAAAAAATGATGCCCAATTAAAGAATCTATGATTTCCTTTCATTCTGGCCACAAATTCCAAGTAAAACATTTCCAGATAAACCTTGTAGCCAAGTTCATAGCCATAGGTGTACCCTATAGAATGAAATTGCTTGGAGTTTCTAGAAGAATTTGAGTTTTTATTCACAAAAACATTGGGAAGGGTAGAGCAAATAAATGTCCTCTTTAGTCACACGACTAGGCGGAAGAGCACCTACAGATTGGAATTTGAGAGCACAAGGAAGTTCATCTTCCTTTTTATAAATTGACTTTTTTTGTGCAATTATTTAAGTTTATAGTGAAATATCCTGTGGTTAGAAGAGTGGAAAGTGGATCACAAAGTCATATCTTTCACATATTTTACCTACTCTGAAGAGGAATGGCATCAGTCATAAAGAAAGCATTCTCTGTTATTAATTACCATTGCCATTAACTAAATAATATGTCCTGGGGGCTGTTTTTCCTAAGCACAGAGGCAAAGACAAGATTGTTGATTCTCACAAAGGATAAACAATTGAAGGTAAAGAGCTGTCCAGCCTTCTCTAGAGTGTGTGTGTGTGTGTGTGTGTGTGTGTGTGTGTGCATGTAAGAAAGGGAAGAATCATTGGTTAGATTATAATATCTTGATAGAATACTCAACAAGTTAATTGCTCATTTATCCCTCTAATGAGTATCTATTGAAAGTCTAAACATGACATTCACTGTTCTAAGCACAAAGTAAAGAGCAATGAATCAAACACACATAGTCACTGACTTTATGAGTTGGTCATGAGAGGCCAGATAGCAAAAGATGGCATTTTCCCAGAGTGCCATGGTGCACACCTGTAGTCCAAGCCACTCAGGAGGCTGAGGTGGGAGGATTGAAAATTTGAAGGCAGCCTGAGAAACTTAGTGAGACCCTGTCTCAAAATAAAAATATTCATAGAACTGGGGATGTACCTCAGTGATAAAGTGCCCCTGGGCTCAATCCCCAGCACCAAAAAAAAAAAAAAAAAAAAAAAAGAGGAAGAAGAAAAAGAGATATTTACAATTTTTATATATGGTGATACATGCTATTATAAGATAAGAATGAAGTAATCTGGGGGATAACCTTCTGGTATGAATTTTGATCAATTAATTGCTTATTCAGCAGTAAGTAAAAGTCATATGGAGATGACTGGTCTGGTATATTCACCACTAAAAATGAATGTATTAGCATCCTGAGTTATTCTGAGTGTGGTTAATGCCTCAGACACTGGTCAGCTCCAGTCAGTTGACCATTGAGATCTGGGGCTTGCATGGCAGATACAGACAGACCCTGATCAGGGAGTTCACACCAAAACTTTTCTAACGACCAAGTTCATTGGCTGTTCTTGTTTCTTTTCCTACTACTGATAACTGATGCATTCAAAGCAACTATATCACTTTCCATCTTGAAACTCTCCTGAGTCTTGATTGTGTGGCAATGCCATTTCCTAATGTCTTTTCTAGGGAAGAGCTTACCAAGGGTGGTCATTTAGCAAATAGTGTGATTTGCAGTGGGAACAGTGGCTGTCATTTAACCTGATGATTCAGTGCATTTGGGGTTGTCAAGAGAGCTTTCTTGGGGCTATCATTTCAGTACATAATTAGCCTAAACATGTAAATTAGTCACCACTCACTCTGGAACATGAGTCTGACTTAATTCCCTCCTGTTACTATCTGGTACAGTTTGCTCATTGATTTTTCCACATTTTTTTTTTTTTGTCCTTCTTCCCACATCGGACTACCTAGTTCTTAAGAGCACTTGGTCCCTTGTCCTTTCCTCAGTCCTAAATCTTCAACCAAAGTGGCAGCAAAAACAACCAATACCACTACCATGACAACGGGAACCTCATCATTCAGTTCTGCATTTGCCACTGAAAAATCGCTTAGATAGATGACTCACACAGACCACACTGTACCCCAAAGGAAGGGATTTAAACTGATAGTATCTAAGGGCCCCTTCTGTTTTAACATTTTATGGTATTTTTCTATACTTGAGGACTAATGACAGAAAGTTATGATTAGGAAAATGGAAATAACACCTCCCCTCCCCCCCACACAAGTCATTTCTAATAAATGTCCCATCATTGCCTCAATTCTGCCAACCTGCCACTATTCTGCTGTCAACCGGGCAAGCCAGATGGGAGAAGGAGGGACTCATCGACCAGACTGCAGGGGCCACTGCTCTTTGGGAATCACCACAGGTTCATACTGTTCAAGTAACTAGCTGTTGTCCTCCTGAACTTGCACTCCTGATTGCCAGACAACGCTTAGAGGCTAGGGCTGCCGTGGACCTAAGGCACGTGTGGTCCAAACTTCTCATTCATAGACACAACTGTTCTGAAGGGGGAGTATCCACTTATAAGATATAAACATTAAATCTTAACACTTTCATTTCATAAAACACATTTTAACCATGCCCCAATATCTTCTAAAAAAATCTATATCCCACATGACTATAGATACATGTATATCTATGCCTGTCTATATACATGTGCGTGTGTGAGTATACACATAATGCTCATATATATGAAAAGCTCTCTGTTTCAAACAAATTGTGTTTCCAGTTTCATTTGATTGCCTATATATATATATATATATATATATATATACATATATATGTATTATTATTTTGTTTTTGTTTTTTTTAAAGAGAGAGAGAGAGAGAGAGAGAGAGAGAGAGAGAGAATTTTTTTAATATTTATTTTTCAGTTTTCAGTGGACACAACATCTTTGTTTGTATGTGGTGCTGAGGATTGAACCCGGGTTGCACGCATGCCAGGCAAGTGCGCTACCACTTGAGCCACATCCCCAGCCCTGTATTATTATTTTGTGTGTGTATGTATGTATGTATGTTCCCTAGCTTAAAATAGTTTGATAACTATGCATGACCTTTCAAATACAAGCTCGATACTTGATAGTTTGTCAAGTTCTACCACACCTTCACTATCTGGCTCCTATATACCTTCTCAATCTCAACTTACCAATTTATGTACCCTGTGTTCTCTATGCTTTAGTCTTACTAGTGTTCTCCCAATTTCTAGAATTTTCCAAAGACTCTCTTGTTACGGGGACTACCCAGATTTTGTCTTTACCCATCGTCATGCTTTAACTTCCTCTATAAGTGTCATTTTCATCAAAAGACCACCCTGTCTAAAATATATTACCCTTCCACTTCTGTATGGAAACATTATTTACTTTTTACAAACTTTAGTTACAAGCTGTTATTATTTGCTTACTTATTTATTGTCTATCTTCTTCAATGGAAGGCTCACTCAAAGGAAAATATCTTGTCTATTTGTTTGATCATTAGTACATAGCAAATATCAAAGAGCTTGGCACATATACATATATATATACATATATAGATATTTCTTGTGCTGATATTAAACTTATGTTGGGTTTAATGGTTGCAAGGGTATCGGGTCTGTATCTATATTTAAGCCATTTTATCACTGGCCATGATAATTCAACTTCAAAACTGTTTGAAAAATATGTTGTAAAATGGCACTAATGAAATTCAAGGCTTGGTTTGTTCACTTTGGGAAGTCAGTATATGTTAGAGTCTGTAAACAAGTCAGGATGGCGCCTGGCATTTTGCCAGACAAATGTTAGAGTCTGTAAACAAGTCTGGATGGCGCCTGGCAAAATGCCAGAGGGAGTGGTTTGTGAAGTAACGCCAGCGAGCCATTAAGTGTGGAGATTTCTTATTGGTTGACTGCTGTATCTAGTTTATGCTAATTAAGATAAGCTATGTGGAATGTATAAATACCTCTGTTGTCTTACAATAAAGGGCTCCTACTCCTGCTGTATCAAGGTACACAAATTGTTCGTCACCCCCTGGTTATTTTGCCCAGCCAGCTGGGCTGCGGCAAGTATATACTTTTAGCCAAAACTCTATCAACAGTGCTAATTTTAATAAGGCAGTGCTTCATAATTCTGTATAGTTCTCTTTTTCTCTTAAGATTAGCATCCTGACATTATTGAACTACATAGCAAATTAGTACAAATCCAGTTTAGGAATTGAGGCTATCAAAATTATTTATTTCATATTTACTATTATACATTTCTTCTAATTAACTGTTGCCCCTTGAGTCATATGAAGAGAGGATTTTCTTCCTGGATCTTTCTGTAGCATGACTCTGGTATTTGCTGTAATAAAGAAGCCTGTTTTCTCTAGGCAGCCTATTCTATGATGGGCTTTGTGTTGGTTTATTCTCCAATTTTATTGACTTGAACAACCTGAAATTCATATTCACAGTGCAACAAGATTCTTTGACAGGTACTGGATGCAGTTGTAAATTGTAAACAACAAAAAAATGCAAATGTAGACTCTGAAATCAAGTAGCAGTTTTTGATTGTGAATGGTCATCAGAATAATCTATAATATTTATGTTAATTAATTTATTTTATTACAATAAAATTACGTATTTTCTCATTAAAATTTTTGCAAGTCTTTGTGAGAAACACTGGCTTATAGGAATGGCCACCCAAATGTCCTAAATTTGTTGGTATTGCACCATGTTAGACCATGAGTTTTAATTTTTGATTAAACCATCGATATTCATTTGTTTTCTTAAACCTCTAATAATCTGCAGATATTGCCTGTTTTGCAGGAGGGAAAGAAAAACTTGATGAATATAACTGGGAACCATGTTCAGGGCCTCATCCTTCCCTTCTCTGGCCTTTTTCCATTTTCAAAATCTAGACCAAAGGTTTTTAATCCTATCATAATCCATTTGATCTCCTACATTTTATAGTGCTTTCTTTGTTACCCTGATAGATTATGAACTGACCTAGCCGAGATGAAATTATGGCAAGGTTAAGGTTAATGAACGTTAGACTTCATGTCTCCTCTATTGCAAGGGCCCCTCCAAGAATCTGGGTGAGCCCAGTATTTTTGTAAAATTTACAAAAGTAAAATATTTGTCTTAGTCAAATTTCTGTTACTGTAAAAAAAAAAAAAAGTGCCTGAGATAATCGGCTTTAAAAAAGGAAAGATTCATTTTGGCTCACAGTTTTGGGGATTGTAGTCCATAATAGTAGTCCTGTTGCCTCCTGGCCTAGGATGGGGCAGCAAATCATGATAGAAGTGTGTGGCAGAGGAAGCTGCTTACCTCATGGTGGTTAGAATGTTTAAAAAAAAAAAAAAAAAAGGAATAGGAAGGGCAGGATCCCCACATCCCCTTCAATGGCACAGTGCCAGTGACATGAGACCTCTCAGTGGCTCCACCTCTTGAAGTCTCTACTACCTCCTAGTAGCCCCACAGGCTGCGGGAACAAGCCTTTAACATAAGGGTCTTTAGGGGATACTCACCCAAACTGTAGCAGTATTTTAGTCACATTTGGGTAAAAACACTATTTTCTCCTACTCAGACTTTTCTCCATTACTAGCTAAGGAGGATTTAAGTTTAGTTCAACTCCTATTCAATGCAATAGATGCATGTGGTTCTCAGTCACTTCCAGGTATATTAATGTACCACAAGCCATTCTAGTGTAGGCATGGGACTCAGGAAAGCTCCTTCATCAAAGAGCCAGTGCCTGGTTCACAACACAAAGGTGGACCGTGCAAGGTCATTTGTTACATGAACACTCTCTCCAGTGCCCAGCACTGGGGATCCGGGGGCAGAGAAGGAGAACCAAGGCTGAAATATCTGGAGCCAGAGCTCATCTTATCAAAAAATTTTCCAATTACCAGATGTGTGTGAAGTTGTTAGCAGAATATTTGGTGTGTTTCCATGTCTAATGGAAATGAAAATTTTCTTCTATTAGAAATCTACTCAATAAGGCAGAATACAAAATTAGACACACACTGGAATGGTTTTGCCTTTTGTGATGAGGATCAAGCACTGTAGAATTCATCAGAATGCCTGCATTTGTGAGGCACACACCTTTAGCACTACTACAGTGACACTATTGTATATGAAACCGCATTTTCTATTTGCTCCAGCTACCAATAGTAGAAAATGCTGATTGATGATGCTAGAAAAATGAATTATTTTGTAGTTTGTCTATAAAAATGGCAATACAATATTTCTGTCGGATAAAAGGAGACCAAATAGTATGTAGCAAAGATATGTAGAAAAATAAAAATATTATAGTGGGATGTCTAAGCAGAAAATTGTTATTTTTTTCTAGATTTTATAATTTTCTTTTTTTTTTCTTTTGGCCAGCTTTTATACCTTGTAACTTGTTGGGATTTATTTTCTTTTTCTAAATGTTCATTCTAGTACCTAAGATTGTATCCATAATTTTTCTAAATGATTTCTTAAGAAGTGCCCACTAAGTTCGTATAAGTTTCAGATCCCTGAAACTGGCTCCATCTCCACGTTACCTACACACGAATGTGTTTTTAAAATAAGCACAATTCCCCCATTCTACTATAAAGAAGTAGTAAAATAAGAAAACTTTATAATAAGAAAAACTGTCCAGGATGAATAAGTGCCACCCAAGCAGCCTGATGTGGGGGTGACAGGAACATCATGAGCAGGATAGATATTATTTATCTGATCTTCTGAAACAGTGAACAATTCAAGGATTTTGTTGCAGGAAAAGCAAAGAATAATCTCCCCTTGATGTACGTGATAGTTTATTTCCTGCGAAACCCGGTATATATGAAAATCATTTGTCAAAGTCAGGTACAAGGCTCAAATAATTATAAGACATCCAAGTGGACATTCAAAAGATGTGCAGAAGCAGGGCGGTTCGTGAATAAGCAAGGCTGCCCTGCTACTTCAGGGCATTTGATTGCTTACTATTGCTAAAAATGTCTCCTGTGTACCTATCATTGAGACAAAAAACCCCCCAACACACACACACACACACACACACACACACACACACACACACACACATAAGACGTGCAGGCAACAACACCCTCAGGAAATATGATGATCAGAAAGATTCAGAACAACTCCCCACTTCTCCCCATTTCCTCAGCCCCAACTCTGACCCTCCCTGCCACCCCCAGAAACATACCAGTCATGGTCCTGTCTAGCCAGGGTCCTGAAAAATAAGGGCTTCACAAGTTACCTATTAAAATGCAAATGTTCCAGGCTGGGCTAAGACCTCTTGTCCTTATCTGCTAACGGCCTAAAGGGATTCCTTTAAGAGAAAGTTGTTTCCATTTTTCAACTGTGTAATTCTGTAAGGAAGCATAAAATAAACCTAGCCTACACTACATTTGCCCCGAGGACTGACTGCAAAAGTAGAATAGAATATTCTTTCTAGAACCATGCCTGGAAATGATCTTCCAGCTCTCTACCCGCACCTTGAAGGCCTGTGTTTGCCAGGAGGGGTCTATCTCCATCTCTGGCAGGAGGATCCAGAAGGAGTCTCTTTGTCTGCTATTCCCAAGTCTAACCAAAGCCCTTACATAATAATCACTGTATCAGCAATGTATACAGGATGGCCCATCTGTCCTGTTCTAAGCACTTCACTATGTTAACACTCACAAGCATCCTTAAGACAGGTACAAGTAATACCTCCATTTTATGACCTGGACCCTTTGTAAAATTTGCATTTAATGTCTTTGAAATATGCATGACTAATACTTTACTTATTTCTTTTAACTTAAAAAAACTTAATATGATATTCTGGCATTAAAAAAAAATAAAAACTTGATTATTCCCTATGGCCTAGACCTTTCAAAAACAAAAACAGAAAAACTTTCCTTACCATCAGGTCCCTTGAGAATATTCCTCGGCAGGCTTATCCTGATGGAAAGATTAGCTCACTTACTGTCTGTATCTATTCGAAGACAAAAGAAAGTATGAAGCACTTTGGGTCTTGGATGGAACATGATGTGTATAGGTATAAGGCAAAAGTCACAGTCAATTTACTTGATCTCACTTTATGGTTGATACTGCTCCCTTAATTACAAGATAGCGCAAAGAGGTCTCATTTGCAAAGTCTGAGTGGCTTATTATATAGCCCAAAGACAGCAGCTTGATTTCACAGATGGTCACACTTACATCACACCTACATACAGTAAAATAGATTATGATATAAAATAGATTATGCTCAGACAGTGGTCAGTGCTGAGAAATTTCAGGGAACCTACAGATGGATTTTTTTTTTCTGTATTTTGTAGTTTAGTCGGGGGTACCCAAGAAGTATGACACTAGATAGAAAACATTTTCCTAATCTATTGAGTTTTCACGTCCATTCAGAAAAGGACCATGTATCTGACCCTTTTTAATCTCTTGGCCTCCTATGACAGGTTCCAATTGGCATATCTGGTAGGACTTCCCTATAAACAGTCCATAGAATTGTAGCTTCAGTTATATCAATCTGTAATCTCAAAATAGTAAGGCCACCTTTAGATTTGAAGGATACAGCATTATTTTGTTCCAAAAAATCAAGTGCTTGAAATATATCTTATAGTTACTCTCCATGCAAATACTGAATGTGTGTAAAATTCCACCTGGTTCTCCCTTCCACGTGAGAGAGAGAATTTAGTCTCTAAAAATGGAAGGGAAAGGCTCATTGCTGGCATTATTTCTTGAAGTCTCATTTTTCTTTTTCTGGGGGAAGAATGTCTATCTGTACCCAAGGATGCAGCTTGTATAATCCCTGTCTTCATCTCTGTCTGAGTGACATTTACTTTGGGCGTCCCGGGAGTTTCCATTTATTTCTTTCCGATTTATTTCTTTTGGACCCAAAGTGAGTAACCATTCAGGTCAAGACAAGAAGTAAAAAGTATTAAACCACTGACTTTAATGTGAAAATCCACCAGGCCGATAGCACCTGCTATTGAGCACTCTCTCCTGGCAGACTCCTGTTCAAGGGGATGGAAAGAAGAGGACCAGGCTCACACCCTCCTGGCCCTAAAATTCCAGAGGAAAAAGGCAAAGATTTTTCTCTCTTCTCTCTTATTTCTAGAAATATTTGTGAAAAGGAAACAATGTGCCACTAGCACCAACAATACTGTGTGGCTGAGGGTTGAGAAGTCATCCCCTGAATTGAGGAAAGGAATTCAGAGAACAGGAATCTAGACTGATGAGATCAATGATTTCCTACGTGGATTTTGGACTCCTGAGAATCCGAGGTGTTTCTGCATATTATGAATTCACATGCACTTCTATCACAATGTATAGATCAAATCAATAAAATCTCACCCCCTCCTTTCTTTACCTCATTTATCTGTCTCTCTGGTCATGAGTTTGAGTTCTTTTAACCAGACTGCCTGATTGCAACTCCTAACTCTTCACTTCACTACATATCTTTTAATAAGGTACTTAATTTCTTTATGATTTAGTTTTCTCCTTCCTAACCACAGAGTTGGTAGAAGGAACAAAGGAGATAAGAGATATTACATACTTAGCCTTGTACTTGGTCTTTAGAAAGAGATCTGAATCTATTAGGTACCCATACACTATGAGCAGACATCTTTCACTTTTCATATCCAATAGTAATGGACTTTGGTTTTATAGAGAACAGGAAAAAGCCAGCAGATGGGCCCTTCTTCTTTCTAATTTTGGAGGGCACAAAGGCCAAGCCACTTGTATAGGCTGATCCCTGATCCCTCCTCTGACAGCCATGTTCCAAAACACAAAAGTCCCTGTCAAAAGCCTCTCACTTAGAAAGCAGTTATGAGGACATCTCACAGTCCACAGGCCCTGGAGTTCCCACGTGGCCATTTTAATTTTATTTCTCTATTGTTATAAACTGAAATATAGATAAAGACTTCTGAGAATCAGTAACTGGTCAACATTGGGGCACAACCATGTTGTTCTGTATCGAGTACATGTGTACCCTCATTCAAAAGCCTGTAGCAAGAAACGAGATTAAGAGATGCTCTGCTGATTTCATGGAGCACATGTTCTTGATGTAGACAAGAAGTCAGAAGCTCACTCCACTCAGTGAAAATAAAATTTGGAGGACATTTTTTTTTTAAATGCATATATAGGATTTAAAAAAAAAAAAAAAACAGCAGGTGCATCAACTGGTTCTGCCAAGGTACTATGGAACTCCCGTTTATTCTTAGTGTTCATGTGTTCCTTCTGAATTCTTGTTTTGTTCCTTTGGCTTGAGAAATAAGTTTGAAACCAAATAGGAGAAGGGGACATTCTGTATATGGCAGGAGTTTATACTTTGGGAAATAGAGTAGGGCTTATTCTTTCTCAGGTTCACGTTGTGGATCTTTCTTTAGGGTTGGGCAGGTGAGTGTTTTTAAAGCTTTAATGAACTGCTTTTGCTGAGCCTGTTAAGATCTTGCTGTTACTGCTTCTAAAACACTTCAGGGCTGATACTCTTCAAACTAGAACTAGTACCTCTAACTGAGCTCATTCCAACACCAACTAGGGAGGAGATTCCTGGACAGTGTGCAGACTTCAGAGAGAGCCTTTAAATAGGCCGAGTCACAGAAAAGTAACTCTCTTGGAAGGACATTTTTATTGTAAGACCACTGTATTAAGAAAAAGGAAACCTAAAAACCCTGGAAAAATTCTTATCAAAGTGGTAATGCAGGACCTGTCCAAAACAAATATCACCCTTTGAGGACAATCCAAACCTCTATCTTTCTCAGTTCCCCTTCGTCTCTTTCCATCAAACTTTCCATTTTGTATTCTTTCCTGATCCTGCTCTTTTTTCTTTTTTTCAGTTGTAGATGGACACAATAATTTTATTTTGTTTTTATTTTTATGTGGTGCCGGGGATCAAACACATGCTAGGCAAGCACTCTACCACTGAGCCACAACCCCAGCCCCTTATTTTATATTTTGAGGTAGAGTCTGGCTAAGTTGCCCACGCTGGCTTCACACTCATCAAGACTAGCCTCAAACTTGTGATTCTCCTGCCTCAGTCTCTTGAGTCTGAGTCTCCAGGTATGCACCACTGCACCAGGCTCTTGCTCTTTTTTTCAACTTTTTATTTTTCACTTTTTAAAAATATTTTTTAAAAAGTTTAGTTGTAAATGAACACAATGATTTTATTTTATTTGTTTATTTATATGCGGTGCTGAGGATGGAACCCAGTGCCTCATCTGTGCAAGGCAGGCGCTCTACCACTGAGCCCCAGCCCTAGCCCCCTGCTCTGTTCTTCATAACTACAGAGAGAACTGAGATTACTTAGATGAATTAAATGGGCATAAGATACTGGTTATCAACAAGGTTTCAAAAAAGTAGGTTTCTGATTATCCTTAACCCAGTCAAAATTTGTATTTATCCTGAGACCCAGTCAAAATTTGTATCTATCCTGAGTCCTTACTAAATAATAAGAAGAAAGATGTATTTATTAAACATCTTTTTCATGCCAGAAGCTATGCAACATATTTTATATCCTTATTATCTCATTAAATCTCATAATAAAACCATAATCTAGTTACCAGTGTTGTCCCTATTTTACAATTAAATGTCAGTTACGTAAACGCTAGGAGCATTTGAATTCGGCTCTCGAAACACCCACCACTTGTACTTTTCAAAATAACTTTCTGCTCTGTTTCAGATCTTGTTACTAAAACACTGCAAGTCCTGCACCAGGGACACCAATCTTTCTTATCTGACACTTTCTATTTATGAATATTTTTAGCCCCGTTTTCTCTCGTTTCACAGAAAGCTGAAAGTTTTGCATAGATCTCTATGTGACTAAAGTGACTTTGCATTTCATTCAAAGACTTAATTCTACACTCTCTAAGGCAACTCAGGGCTTGAGAGAATGGTGCCTCATTGATTTCGGCTGTGGATACTATTCCTCCTACTTCAGAATTTTGGCAAATATCAAACTAATACTATATGCAAAAAAAAAAACTCCTTTGTAAATGGCAATTCACTGTAGATATTTATGGCATTATCTCCAATATTATCAATCCCAGATCCAAGAAGAAATTGACCAGCAATGACCTGAAGCTGAAATGCCAAAAAATTGTTCAGAGGTGTCATGAAAAGGAAAAGAACTGATGTATATTTAAAGGAAAAATGGTGTGCATGCTGGATGATGATAAAATTAAAAATTGGCCAAGCCTAGGAAAGAAAAGAAAATGCTCACAACCCTATAAGAGATGGTTAACATCTTCTTCCCTGTGTTATAGGCTACATCAGGAACTCAGTAGAGAATTCTATGAAAATATCTCTAGTTTGACTTGTCAGTTAGTAGATCATCAGTGAATCAGATGAAAATGTGTGGATTAGTAGACAAAAGATCATCAGGAGATTAAGTAACAAGATGAACCCCAAAAGAATTTCAGCAATGACTGGCCAAACTCTGGAACATGCTCAAGCAGTATATTCTAATGACTTAGAGTTTGACTCTGGGGTTAGAAATTATGTCTTTGAACCCCAAATTAGTCATTTCCTGAGTGATGGCCTGAAACAAGTTGCTAAAGCTTTCTAAGAGCCACTTTTCCTATCTATGCAATGTAGAGAGCAGTAGTTCCTAACTCATAAATTTTTGTGAGAAATAGATGAAATATCAGATGTGTTTAGACAGTGCCTGGCATATATTAAGTATGCAGTAATTGTTGTTTGATTCTGTTCTCCCCTGCACCTCACTTACCTAAGTTGCAAACTAGTTATGTATTGATTGAGAGTTTCAGGAGGCCTAGTGACCCTACCTATGGCCCTCTCCCACCAGATTCCAAGTGTGCTTATGGAGATTTGATGGGGAGCAGAATAAAGGGGTAAGTATTAAATCGCCCCAGTTCAGAACAACCCTGAATATTATCTCTGGAGAAAGAGACCAGCCCAGGCATCATTGATGAGTTAACTAGATATGATACAGAAAACATTTCCTTCTCCTTTTTAGTTTCAAGCCTATTTCTGAGAACATAGTTCTTACCAGCCCAGCCGGCACCTGGGGGCACAGAGGAGATGCCTGCTGCCATGGGAGGGTGTGCCCCACTGTGCATAGCGTTGCTGCTCTTCTGTAAGTAGAGGTTCGGTTACTCCACCTGGAGGGGCCCAAATGGATCTAGGAGGCAGTGGGGTGGCGGTGGGATTTTGATTAGTTTGGTGGTGACTTGTTCAAGGACACATATAAACCATGAGACATTTCCCGGGGACTCTGTAGTGGAGTCGAACTGGAAAGGATGGGAAACTGGGCTGAGTAACACCTGGGGGGAAACCAAATTAAGAGCCTGGTTCCTTGCAATTACTCTGGCATCTCCCAGACAACAAGATTCCTAGCAAAGGAAGAGAAAAGTTCCTTCTCCCTCTACCTGGCTCAGATTCCTGAGCTGTTCAGCCCTCCATGGATGTAGATCTCACCCCCACACCCAGATCCCTGTACTGTGGAGTCCCAGAAGACTGGGGAGCGATGCTAACTTCTCCTTTCTGGACTTTTGCAGCTCTGGCTGGCACGCTAACAGGTGAGTCCTCTGCCCCGTCCCTCAGCATTCCAGTGTGACTGGTCCCACTCTTCCCCTCAGCCTTTGCCTTCATCCCTTCACTTTGGCTAACGCGTGGGAACCTGCCACTCTTTGGCCCACCCACTTCCCATTTCTACGTTGTCCTTTCCTTCTTCTCCCTCCCGTAAAATAAAATTCCTTATTCTCTCAAGTCATCTTCTCTGTTTAAGCCAAAATCCATATCAGCTGCACATCGACGTGCCTCAGCCTCTCTTTTAATCCTTTTGGCATACCCTCATTCAATTTTTACATGATTATTATTAATGTTACTTTTTTGTTTTTATAATTGAGAATGCGGAAAATCAGAGGAGGTGACTTTCCCAGAGGTTACACAGCCAACAGAGGACTGGATTCCAAGTCTTCTGGGCCCATGTCCACTTCTTTGACTGTGTCACTCTTTTGTCAATACCATTTAGCCACTTCCTTAGCCTCTGTTCAAATTTGTACCACACCCCTTTGCTCCTAGAAGCTAAGAATGTCTGTCTTGGAGACTCTCACTACCTTCCAGAATTGGCCTATTTTTTTGCACTCTATATACACTAGCAATTAAATAGCCATAAAAAGTCAGAGCTTGGAAGGACCCTATATTTCATCTACTCTAATATATTTATATATACGTGTGTGTGTGTGTGTGTGTGTACATATATATATTTGATACTGGGGATTGAACCCAGGAGTGCTTAACCACTGAGGCACATCCCCAGCCCATTTTATTTTTATTTTGAAACAGAGTCTCACTTAGTTGCTTAGGGCCTTGTTAAGTTGCTGAGGCTGGCTTTCAACTTGTGATCCTCCCGCCTCAGCTTCCTGAACCACTGGGATTATAGGTGTGCACCACTATGCCTGACTCTAATGTTTATCCATCCACTATTCCTGCATTCATTCACTCAATAAATAGCTAATGAACCCTGACTATGTAGCAACCATTGTGCTGAGCAATGGTTGAGTATGAAAGATATTATCTCTCCCTGAAAAGAGATTGCAATTTCCATTTGTCGATACTGAAATTCAATTTAAGAGAATTGGAGTGAATATCCCAAGTCATATAGTAAATTAGTTTGTTTGCTTGTTGTTTTTAAATCTCTAGTGTCCTGTCTCCCTGGGGTCTCTATACTATTTCCTACATTTTTTAGCACTTCTCCTAGAAATCAGGATAGAGGCTTACTACCAATAATACAAGGATATACTGACAATTGATTGACTATTGACATGTTTTGAGCCTGGATAGTTTTCAATTTTTTTTCTTTTTGTATTTCTTTCCATAATTTTATCTTCTTGAAGGCAATCGAAAATCTATTCTCACCTTGAACCCCCCATGGAATAGAATTTTTAGAGGAGAGAATGTGACTCTCGAATGTAAAAGGAATAATTCCACCGAGGACAGCCACACTGTGTGGACCCATAATGGCACCATTTCGGAAGTGACAGCTTCAAAATGGAGCATCGTGAATGCCACCTATCAACACAGTGGGATATACACATGTCATGGCCGAAATTTTTACAAGAGTAAACCTGTGTACTTGGAAGTGATCAGTGGTAAGTTCTGGGGTTTGGGGAATAGATATCTCTCACGTGAAGAATGAAGTTGGGGAGAAGGGACCCATGGCTTCTCCTTCAATACTGCTCCATTTCTCTTCTTCTACTCCCATTCCTTCCGCCCACCCTTCTGCCTTCTTTCACTATTCTGGTCATCTCACAATATTATTATTCTACTTTATTTTCCACTGTCTTAGACACAGATATATTATAAACTAATGATTTAATTTGGATAGATAAGTTATTGTGACACTTTTTATTTTTCTCTGGAGTGAAAATTTTTAACATACATAAACAAAATTCCAAATACAAACTAAAACAGTGTGGAATAGCTTATTTCCTTATAGATGGTTGTAGAGAAGTGGGCTGTGGATGTAGCTCAGTGGTAGAGTACTTGCCTAGCATGTGTAAGGTCCTGGGTTCAATCCTCAGATCTTAAGGAAAAAAAAAAAAGATTCTAAATAAGTCCTCAAAGATTTATTCTAAATGAATAGGTTAGCCATGTTCCCATTTGAAATTCTTTCGCTTTTAAATTCTTACGATGACATTAGTCATAGAACCTGATTCTTGTCTTTTACTGGCTCATTGTCGACAAATATTTTTGGTCAAGAAGTGCTCACTAACTTCTAGGCACTGTCAGGCACTGGGGATAGAAAATAGAACCAGAAATGGTGCCTAACCTTCCAAAACGGAGCCAAATAGGGGAAGGGACGTTAAGTATAGAATTATGCAAATAATTAATTAAAATTGTTATATATGGTTTAAGGAAGTTTTGAGGCCAACTCGGTTAGCAACAGAACCGGGAAGCCTCTGTGAGTTCAGAGAGAACAAAATAGAGTCTCCTAAGCTGCAAACGTCCTGGCAAGAGTGTGTTTAATTTCCCTTTTCTGTCTGGAATTGCCTATAATAGATCTGAAGGGATTCTGGGTTTCAGTCCTTCCATGTATATAGGCTCAGCAGGGAGGTATGACCCTTTACAGCTCCAGTCTGACTTTTCAGGAGGAAAACAGTCTGTAAGCCTTATTTTGTGATTACTTTTATTGATCTGACAAACCAAGAAATGGGTTAATAATAATCCCTGGTTCCTGACCCACACTCTACGCAGGACCCCTATTCTCTCTCTCTCCTTCTCTCTAAATCTCTTCCCCGCATCCTAGTTCCCATTCTTCCTTCCCTCTATTCACTATTAAATAAATGAGATGATGGATGCTTTTTCAGACTGGATGCTTCTCCAGGCCTCTGCTGAGGAGGTGTTGGAAGGGGAGTCGCTCTTCCTCAGGTGCCATGGTTGGAGGAACTGGAAGATCAAAAAGGTGATCTACTACAAGGATGACATGGCTCTCAAGTACTCCTACGAGAACAAAGTGTTCTCCATTACAAATGCCTCACTTAACGACAGTGGCAGCTATTTCTGTAAGGGCCTACTTCAGAAGCAGCCCTGTGTCTCTGAGCCCCTTCGAATTACAGTGATAAAAGGTGAGTTGGTAAAGGAAAAAAAAAAAAAGAAGTAGTCCACAGCAGGGAAGGAAGAGAGGACATCTGAGCCTAAAGTCTTTGCAGCTTTTAGAATGGGATCAGCTGTGGTAGGTAGGAAAGGCTACTAGACTTACCACGAGGAGACATAAGACATAGCATGCATCGCAGGCACAGATTCCTTAGTTGTTAAATGATGGTAACTGCCCACACTCTGGGATTCAAATGAATAATGCGATCACGTTTGTTTAAAAGACTTTATTTTAAAAAAAAGTCTTTGTAACTTGGAATTTGATGTTTATGCTTTTTTTTTTCTTGGAATAATCATAATTATGTCTAAAAAATGCATGATGCCAAAAGTTAGAGTTAAACTCTGATGGCAGTTCCCTGTTTAAAAGAGAGCTATCTATCTAATGGCCATGCAACTACTCCAAATCTTTATTTTATCCAGAGGTCGTGCAAGAAATGATAGGTTATTGATTGAGAAACAAGGCAGACTTAACAGGTTATGAAGATTATTTTGATCTCAAATTCATTGGTTGCTCCTGAGGAAAGAACTTATGTTGAAGATGGAGATTTTTAAATATTTCAAATTTTAAAGAGAGCTCTAGGTTGAAGGAACAAACAAAAGATGTGAAGAGATGGAAGAGTTGATCCTAGCTTACAAGGTCTAGGAAATGAAGCCAACCAGTTAGTAAGCTGTGTGCCTGTATTCTGGGAATGAGGGACTGGGCTGGATGGATACAGAGCTGGCAGGTGGGCTACCTCTGTGGCCTGTAAGAGAAACAGCTCTTTCCAGACTTCATATACCAGGAAGGAACTGAAATATTCTCCTTGCAAGGTGGAAATTAGATTTTTTTTCCCCTTGGCATGTTCATAATTATGTCCATAAAACATGAGGCTAAAGGTCAGGTTAAGCCCTCATGGCAGTTCTCTGCTAATTTGAGAGCAAAGTGTTGTCCAATTGTCCCAGGACTTCCAAGATCTTCATGTGTAAGTTGAGGGGTGGGTCTAGACTCCACTAGAATCACTTGAGGAATTTCAAGAGAGATTGATGTCCCTGTCTTATCTTTTAACATTCTGGTAGAATTGATTTTGGGTGGGGTTGGTAATGTCTAGCTAGCATTGAGAAACACTGGTCTAGGTGACCTCCAAGTCATTTCGAGCTATAATATTTTGCAGCTTTCAAATTCTAGAATAATCGCAAAATCAGTGTTGTGTAAATAAAATCACAGAGTTGTGAAATAGTAGAATTGGAAGGCAGTATGACTACTCCAGTAGCTCCATTTTACCCAGTAATCATGCAAGAAACCATAGTCTACTGATTAAGAAACAAGGCACCGGTGAACACTGGTTTCACTTTGTCTCCTTTCGGCTTTCAAATCATATATGGATGCTGGTCATGTCAGATCCAGGAAAGAGGCCATTTTTCCTATGACTTTCCTGTTAGTCACACTGGGTAGAAGAACGGTGAGATGGGGATTATTAGCAAATACTTAGCCCTCCTGAGTGTTCCAGGGAGTATATCCTGTGGAACTCAATCCCCCAGGTGTTTTCTCTCTGTTCCTTAATATCATATCACACTAAAGATGGGGGGGCCATGGTTGACCCTTCTCTTAAGGAAGTGAAGCTCTGACACAAATTTTGTCAAGATCTAACACAAATTTTGTCTCTTGTTGCATCTCTGTTCTACGCTAGCATACCGGACTAAGTACATGTGGCTGCAAATTATTGTCCCCTTGTTGGTGGCGACTCTGTTTGCTGTGGACACAGGACTGTTTTTCTTGACGGAGCAGCAGTTTAAATCTCTCTTGAAGATTAAGGAAACTGAAAAAGTCAACAAACCTAGGAAGTCGCTTCCTAAGCCAGATCCTGAAAAGAGCTGATGTCATTTCTTAAGGGAGAATTGGCAACAGCAATATTTTACTGCACCAGCAATTGCTTCTCCATTGTCAGACGCAACTCAGGATGTTCACAGAAGCCTATGTTTGAGGATTTGCAGAATTATTTAATTAAACCAACTGTACCTGGTTTAACTGGCATGTAATACTTAAGTGCTCAATAAATATTATTTGAATAATTGAATAATGGGTATACTCATTTATAGCATTTGTGAAAGAGAAGCACAATTTGAATAAAATAACTATGAAGCTAGGTAACATGAGGCTTCTAGGGATCTTTGTTCGTTTGCTCATTTATTTTCTTCTAGAAGCAAGAACCATGAAAACATAGATTAAAAAATTCTCTCTTATTATAATGCAAAAATAAATAAATAAATAAAAATTTTTAAAAAGATTAAAAAAACTTGACCATTGTAAGTATGAGCAAGGATTTAGAATATGCTGCTGAGATTGACACTCCCCACCTCTGCTGCTTCTTTCATGGGCTCTTCCATGTATCTAAATTCTTGTTTCAGACCTGTTTCTACCCTCTCTTTCTTCCCATTTTCTTCTTCATGTTAACACTTATTATTTTTCCAAAAGGAATGTGAAACAGAATTAGGACTTGAACATTATGTGGATTTACAAAATGTGCCATTTGCAAAGAGACCTTCTTACTTTAATGCATAAAATATCTTCTCGCAATGCCAGAGTAGTATGTTAGACAGATGACTAGAAGAATTCATCCCAAATTCTCCCTTGCACTGTCCTCTGTCACCTCCGATCTTCTACCAGATGGGTCTAGGAAAAAGCATGGAACAACATTTGTTCTGTCACAGGCGGCCGCCACACATCATCATGAGTTCCCAGTTAGGAGTTGGTTTTCTGAAAACCAAGGCAGCAGTTCTTCTCCTTGTGGCCAATGAAAGATAAATTCTATGGGCTGCCTCCAAGATGGAGATTCAGGTGAAAGATTCCCCCAGGTCGGTGTGTTAGAGAACTGAGGCCTTGAGAAAAAACTGTGTCCTTCCCCTCTTCTCACTAAGTGGGAAATGCAGGGAGCAGGTGCCTCTCTTTGAACCTATAGGTGAAGCTTCCTGTTGTGGTAGGCAGAGACACCTGACAGCCCAGGTTCTAGTGTGACCTCAGAGACTGAAGATGTTCTCCAGCCTTGGTTTATCAGACTAACTCTGTGCAGTTACTTACCAAGTTCATGTCCGCATTGGTACTTCATCAACCTCCACAATAGTCACACCCCAAACCCTTAACTCTACAAATGCACCCAGGATCTCTTCAGCTTCACTTCAGTTACATCCCCTACAAAACCCACAACCGTCTCTTTTGAAAATTGGAGAGACATAGGCCCACTTTTAGTCTTTCCTGTTGTCGTTGATTTTCAGCACAGCCCTCAAAGCAGCAGAGGTCTCACTGGGACGTAGAGGCCCTGGGCTGCAAAGAAAATGAAATTGCTCATGAAGAATTTTAGAGAGACAAAAATAAAATGACTCCTTGTGGATTCTGAGAAAAATTCAGATTTTTATTTTTAACCAGTTTCCAAGAACATAATACTGCACTGCTGACAACTAAATTGAGTCCCTGTAAATATAGCTCAATAAACATGATGCAATCATTTTATAAATATCCCAATACAGGAGTCACTGACCTCTGCCTTCACTAGGATATAGAATGGCTAAAAATCTGAGCTCTCACCTTATGTCAGTGGCTGATTCAGAAATGCGATCCTAAAATGTTGCAGGTTGGCAACCCCAGGAAACAGACTCTGAGACACAGATTTAAATGCAGCAAGTTTATTAGACTATGCTCCCAACAGCTATACCTTTGTGGGAGTGAAGGAAGCAGGATGCAAAAAGAGAAGTTGAGATGTCAGGTGCGCACAGCAAAACTCTCAGACCATTTTGTGGATAAGAACTCCTTGTAGTTGGGAGAGCTCTTCTTAATTGTCTCAAGAGATGCAATAGCTTGAACCAGGCAAATCACTGGTGGCAATACACCCCAAAAGGTTAGTGTGAATTTGTAGGAAATAGCTCCTTTACAAAGAGAGTTCCTGAGGAGGGACTCCCCGAGATTCCTCAATCCATGGTTCTCCCATCACCTGGAGGGATAGGCATGTGTGGGATGTGTGGGTCCTGAGGGGTGTGTGTGATCCGGGCGGCATGCCACATTATCCACCAGATTCAACTTCAGAAAGGAGACAGATTCAATAGGTTTGACCAGATTAAACAGAATTACTAAGCAAAAATTTTAATTCTGTTTTGATCACTCTCACAGGAATGAAGTTATTGTATCATTTCTGGAAATCTGGACACAAAAGCAAAGATTATCTTTTATCCTCAGTCAGACTTCACATGCCAGTGTTTTTGTGCAGAGAGACATATGTTCATTTGAGTTAAAGGATGGGTTCATCTCCATCGACTTGCCCCATTCTCAGCTCTCAGAAGATCTGAAAACACTTTCACAAGTGATAGGTAGCCTCTGCAGGGTCATGCTACAAGATCAGGTGGATTCTGGATGCTACAGGAAGAGTGCTTTAAACTCAGGGTATTTTTCCTCGCTATTAGCACTTCTGCTGTGCTAGCCTGCAAACATTCAGTGCACTGTGAAACCCAGAATGGAGAGGAAGGACCAGACACAGGATACTTTCTTGCACCAGTGCATCTCACTTTCACCTTCTGTGACTTGAAATGCTGTTTCGAACTTGGGTTTAAAGTTCAGAGTATTCAAGAA
Source organism: Callospermophilus lateralis (assembly GCF_048772815.1). Taxonomy (NCBI): domain Eukaryota; kingdom Metazoa; phylum Chordata; class Mammalia; order Rodentia; family Sciuridae; genus Callospermophilus; species Callospermophilus lateralis. The sequence continues at coordinate 11,508,087 of NC_135311.1, forward strand.
GAGACTCCTGAAAAATTAACTGCATCAGGTTTAAGAGCTTCCTGTAAAAATTTTTTAAGCCAATGTTCAGATTTCTGTCCATTAATAAATATTTTCCATCGTTGTAGTTAAAGTGCTTGTGTTTTTAACACTGTTTCAGAGAGCTTAGTTCTACCCTGCAAAAGGAACACTACCTTTGCTTGGCTTCTTCAGAACCCTATTCTCTTTATTCCTGTGTTGAAAGGAAGAAAAATGTTAAGATTTTCAGCATGGCCTCTTTTTTTTTTTTTTTTTTAATGCAAGCTTTCTCATCCGGGCACCTCAGGACTAGGAATAACCCCCATCTATGTCATCTGTAGCGGATAGTTTTGTCACTCCTTATTCCCAGGTCAGTTAAGGCAGATGTGTCTGCAGCCTTTGAAGACTTCCTAGGTTGTGATGGAATGTTAGCAAGCAGCAAAAAGAGAAGAAAGTCTTCAACAATGTATGTGCCTGTGTGTTTCCTCATTTACTTTTTAGGATGACTGCCCAGGTTACTCTGACACCCTTAACAACACGCAAAAACAACAAAGAATTCTTTCTTGAGGTGGTTTTTCAAACCGTTTTTTCATCAGCTCTTTAGGACCCTGCAGAACTAACTGGAATTGTGTAAATAACTGAAACTATTCTCAGGATATGTGTTGCTATGTGCAAGTGTGCATGGGCGCACCTGGGTATGAGTGACATGGGTATGTAAATCCTCCTACTCTATTTTTACATGTATGCCAAGTTATTTTCTCATTCCTATAAAGCAGGATGTGGAAAAGCAAGACTACACCAAGAGGAAGCCCCCAATTTTAGCACCCAGATCAACTTAGTTCACACTTTTTGATCCCATATGTATGGATATTTATGAAATAGAATTAAAAATTGATACACTAAAAAGAAAAAAGAAAAAGACAAAAAAGCCTTCCCAATCTGTCCTGATTAAGGAGAGAGGGGCTTTCTCCCCACGGCTCTTCGCAAAGCATCTTTGACGTCCTTGTTCCTCAGGCTGTACACCACCGGGTTCAGCAGAGGCGTGATGACGGTGTATGTCACTGAGATGAGTCTGTCCTGCCCCAGGGAACTCTGGGACTTGGGCTTGAGGTAGACGACGGAGGCACAGCCATAGTGGATGATGACCACTGTGAGGTGGGAGGCACAGGTGGCGAAGGCCTTCTTCCGACCATCTGCAGAAGCAATCTTGAGAATGGTGGAGATGATGAGGACGTAGGAGACGAAGACCAGGCCCATGGGTAGGACAAGGACACAGACACTGACGGCCAAGTTGACGATCTCATTGAGAGTGGTGTCTGCACAGGCCAGCTTCAGGAGGGGTCTCACGTCACAGAAAAAGTGGGAGATAACAAAGCCATCACAGAAGGGCAGGCCAAACACAGACGTTACCTGGACAATGGCCATGCCCAGACCAATTCCCAGTGACCCAGATGACAGCCAGACACAGGCCCTCTTACCCATGATGACCGAATACCTCAGGGGGTTGCAGATGGCCACGTATCGGTCGTACCCCATGGCCGTGAGGAGGAAGCAATTGTTGATGCCAAAGGTGAGATAGAAGAAGAGCTGGGTGGCACAGCCTTGGATGTCGATGGTCTGGTGAGGATTCAGGAGGCCAGAAAGCATACGGGGAATGATGGCCACCGTGTAGCAGGTCTCAGAGACGGAGAGCATGCTCAGGAAGAAGTACATGGGCGTGTGGAGGTGACGGTCCAGCCGAATAATGGTCACGATAATCACGTTGCCCGACAAAGTCAGCAGGCACAAGGTTAGAAAAACAACGAAGAAGACAAGCCTGTGCCTCCACCCAAAGCTGGAGAAGCCTTCAAAGGCAAATTCAGTCACAAAAGTGGAGTTTGGCTTTGGCATTGGGAAAAGCCGAAGAAAGAGCTAGGTAAAGGAAATAAAGACATGTAAGTGAACCTCGAAAGAGATTTGGCTGGGCCCAGGACTTTAGTAAAGTCTGTCCAGCCTCTGAGCAAAGCCTCAAACTCCAGGGACCATCAGTGTTCACCTACTGGCCAACTGCTCAGTGTACCTCGTTGCCCACTTTCTTCTTTGTTACTCTAGAGGGCTTACTCTAGTTCCTTGGGATTAAGGGCAGAGATGGAGGCGAGAGGGAAAGTAGATAAATTAAATAAAATTGAATCAAATTAAAAAGGGATTTGTAGCAATAGCTCCCTGATTTCAATTTCTTGACTATACGTCCAGAAGTTGGATTGCTGGGTTATGTGACATTTCTACTTTTAAGTATTTGAGGGACTTCCCTACTGCGTTCCACAGTGGCTGCATCAATTTCCACTCCCACCAATGGTGTCAAAGGATTCCAATATCTACAAATCGTTCCCAACACTTGTTATCTATTGAGAATAGTCTTGGGGAGTTTTTAAAAAATGTTATCCATGCTAATTGTTGGGAGGCGATATTGTGGTTTCAGTTTGCAATTCCCAGTGATTAATGGTGTTAATCAGCTTTTCAAATACCCAAGTTGCAATCCGAACATCAAAGAGATATTTGTACGCCCATGTTGATTGCCGCACTGTGCACAATAGTCAATTTACGGAAACAAGTTGTCTAGAGACAAATTAATGAATTGTGAATGAATTAGCTAATGAATAAAAATGTTGTGTCTTTTCAACAGCATTCACTGCAACATTCACTGCCATGTGCCCTGCAAGGTCCCCACAATGACATCACTTTCCGAGAGCCCAAATCTAGTCCTGGCTTTCACCTTCCTAAGCCCTTTACCTACATCCCCTGTGATCCTGGAAGATTAGGAAAGGGAGCATTTTGGCTGGCTAGTCTTCCCAGAGACCCTGCAACAAATATCCTCTAAGACCATGAAAAATCATTTCATAAGGCACTGTAGAAATGTAACTTATCTCCTTGAATTCTAAACCAAAGAAGGAAAGGGAATGGAATGAACCCGAGGATGACTCTTCAAATAGGAAGCAGACTTTCCTAGTGTGACAGCAAAGATAAATTCATTTAACCAGACAAAGTCCAGAGGCCCACGGTTTTACTCCAATTCTCCATGTTCCAAGCTATGTTGGGGACAGAAATGAACTGGCCCATCTGCATTTTGCCTTACCCCAAGCGAACCTAGCATAGGAGAATGTAGTTGGGCAGCTTTCACCCTGATCCTCAACCAGGTTTAACCATTCAGAAGTCTGAGAATGACTTCCCTTCCCTTTTCCGACCCCCAATGGGAGTCCCTCCTGAAACTCTGCTCTCTGCCCCCTTCTCTCTATACCGTTACCAACACCCAACTTTTGATGACCATCACCAAACACTCTGATAATGTGATGGTCTCCTAACTCACACTTCTCACTTCAGGTACCTTGCTACTGAAGTACTCTTGTCATTGTAATCTTTCAAAAAAAAAAAATCTGTTCATGCAGCAACCCTAAGTTTCTTCAATAGCTCTTCAAAATTTTAAGCATAATATTAAACTCATTTCTAAATTGATTATAGTAATAAAACACTGAGTTGCCAAGAGAATTAAATTGGTTAATGTATTTAAAGAATTTGACCTGGTGCTTTACATGTTGGAAATCCTTATAAAATAATAGATTTTATGAGTGGTTATTCCTTTTTATTTTTCATAAATGAGCCAGTTTAAATTTGTAATAGGAGCAGAAGAGTTAGGGGATTCATTTTAACACTCCTAGATTGTAAACAATCCTTTGATTACTTGAGCCTTGGTTTTTTAAATTTCATCATTTACCTTCCACTCTCGCATATGGATTTTTTTCATGACTTTTAAAGAACCTCTCTGAAGTGCATTGATTGGATTCATATACTGTTGCTCACACTTTCTTTGTAACACAGCTATGGATTAGGAAGAATGCAATTTTCAGTTTTGTCTCTAATCCCCTTCTGGATAACAGCCAATATTTTACTTCTCCCGTGGATCAGGATAGCCCATCCAACTAATATACATAGGAAGGACCTAAAGCGATATCCAGATCACTTGCTATCTTGTAATTCAGAGTATATTAATGGTAAGTCACAGTTTCCATTACATTTGTATACTTTTAAATTCATGCACAGAATTCTTATAACATGATTTCTCTTCACTAGAAGACTGGTGAATCTTCGCTAGAAGATTCCTTGTGACTAGAAGACCTCACACCTACTTGTGGCCTGGAGTATTTCTGACTCCCTCTACCGCCAGACCATCAGTCATCTCTAAGTTCCCAATATCTCTGAAACTCCAGCAGCACCAATATCTGAGAATCCAGTAAACAGACTAGTCAATAAAGGGGTGCCAAGTGAGGGTGCTACAATCCAAGCATTAGAAAGAGAAGGATTACTCATCTGGGATCTAGGAAATATAGGTGAGAAGTAAAAGACAAGAGGAAGAAAATGTAGGGAATATACAGATGGACAGAAATCACACCATTCAGATACTATCTTTGATTTTGGCGATTTTATTGCCTTTCCTATCTTTCAAATAAAAGTGACACAAGGCTGATCCTTGACCCAATCCTCAATGAATATACTGTTTATTATTTTTCCCCAGAGAACAAAAATTATCCTGTTGTTTTTCTGAATTTTTAAAATCCACTGTGCAGTGAGCACAGTGGTACATACCTGTAATCTTAGTGACTTGGGAGACTGAGGCAGAAAGATTGCAAGTTCAAGGTCAGTCTTCAGGAAGTTAGTGAGACCCTGTCTCAAATTAAAAATAAAAAGGACTGGGAATCTAATTCAAGGAAAGAGTACTTTTGGTCAATCCCTAGGACTGAAAACAAAGAACTCCCCCTGCTCCACCAAAAATATTAAAAAAAAAAAAAAAAAACCCACAGAACTTGCTATGTAGTTTTTATTTGCTTAAACCAATATTTGGCTTGATTTTACTAATCAAAATAATTTCTTCCAGCATGTCAATGTGTTCCGTAGTCACAAAGTACTGTGCTAGTTGTAAGAAAAGAAAGACTGTCAAGATGGTGCTTGGTCTCATGGGGCTTAGTCTCTTGAACAATTTTTAGTATAAGACCCAATTTAAGGCCTTTCAAGTGTTTCATGTCCCTCTTCTCTACATTACACTATTCACCACATTTCCAAACTCTTCCCCAGGAGAGATCATGTTTTCCTTCTATAAATCGTCACTGCTCTGTGACAACTGAGTTTATGCTTTAGTAAACATTCCCCATCCTGGTACATAAGGAAGTGATACTCACCAGGGAGCCTGCTTTTGGGGTCTTCTAGAGAGTTGTGCTCATGTCTGAGTTACATCTATCATTCCGGAAATCTGACTGCTTGAAATAATGGGTTATGCAGATTTTTACTAGGGTGATAAAATGTTGCCAAAATTTTTATCAGTGTCCTTCATAAAATTACTTAAAACTCGGTCCTGACATAGCTTTAGAACACTTTGTGGAGTTATGCTGTTTTACGGAATAGTTTTTTTTCCTTACTAGCCTTACTGAGCAGAGCTATGGTTTTAGAAAAATTCCCCCTTTTGCTGGCCAGTCTCTAGGCACCACCCAAAATGTCACAACTAAAAACAACTGTTTAAGAGAGGAAGGAAATGAAGTCTATCTTCGTCTTCGTGTGTCTGAGAGGAACGTGAAGGACAGAAAATGTCACATTCAGTTCCTCCCGATTTTCATAGCCCCACCCACGGAAAGAACCTTGTCTTTGGGTCACAAAGCAGTAGCTCTGATTGGGGGTTCTTAATAAGGTACGGATCTTCTGTTCCAAATGCTGGGTCTCTCTCTCTCCAAAAAGCAGTTACTACTCCCAAGTGATTCAGTGGCAGAAACCTCAAACCAAACAGCAGAGCGCCAGGAGACCTCATTACCAAGGCAGCTCATTTCCCAATCCTGAGAACACCATTTAGGAGAAGGGAATTGGCTAAGCTATTAGGAACAATCTGTGGGGTGAACAGGCTCACCTTCCCTCTAAGATGGTCCTGTTAGGACCCAGGTCATGTTTTCTGCCCACTTCTCCTGTGCCAAGGCGGGGGGGGGGGGCTTAAGGTCTTATGGAAGGACTCTTCATGTTGAGACAAGAGGAGTGGCAATTGCCCAGTGGGTTTAAGCATGATTTCCTGCTGCTGGGTCCATAAAGGGCTGATCTCCACGTGCTCTGACACTGGAAGTCAGTTTAAAGTCTCTGGGTAGATTCATCAGTTCTCCTCTCAAAATTCTGTTGGATGAGGTTTTTATACTTTTAAACTGATATTTCTCATTTTGCTTTGATTTCCAAATAAATACCTTACATTTATTTTGGAGCCTTGAGCTCCGTTTGTCTCCGGGCCTCAGCCTTGGCAGGTCATCCTCCAAAAACAAAATCCATCTTATTACCTATAGCTCAAACAAATTGCAATCTGTCCTGAGCCTCAAGGTATGTAAAAGTTGGACTCCGTCATCACGCTTTTTAATCATTTCTTAGTATTGATCTTCCTGTATTCCTAACTCAGTTATGAGCACATCTGGGTAGACTCTCTCATTCATCTGCTGTTCTCTCAGTGTGCCTACAGCTGGTCATTCTAAACAATAATTGCTATACATATTCCATATTGTTATATGGTAGGTGCAAAGCTGTGGAATGTACATACATATACTCATTCATTTTATCCTAACAATAAACTTGAGGCGGTATAATTACACTTGTTTTTCAGAAGACAAAACAGGTACAACAGATGTTATGTTACTTTCCATAGGACACTGAGATGAAGAATGGGAAAACAAGATGGAACGCAGGACCCTCATCTGCACAAGTTGTGCTGTGTCGGTGAGATTGAAAGCGCCTTGAAATGGTGTTCAACGGTTGTCCTGCTAGTGGTAGCAAACTGGGATGGTGCCTTGTTAATGGTAAAAAAACAACAACAACAACAACAAAAAAAATCGGAACAGTGACACGATTTTCCCTGGATTTAATTTCATATTTGCTGCTAACTTCATGGGTGTTTAGATGGAAACTTTTCTTATCGGTGCCTTTTTAAAATTCCTTTGGGAGTGATGCTATGAGAATGTGGTGGCGGTGGTGAGAAGGAGGAGGAGGATTTGCTAGATTTTGTGTCACATGATGTCATCTCCCAATAACTCGGTGAACTAGATATATATGTGTCTCTCCGTTTTACAAACTACCAAGGCCGTATGAGGAATTAAGCAAGTCCTGACCAGAGCTCTTTCCATCCTGCTACTCTTCATACTGTAAAACCAAAGAAGGGAATTAGTTCTCCTCCATTCCTACAATGGTACTACAGTGCCTACAAGAAGTGAATTTGTCTACAAAGGCAGGAAGTAGTTGAGAGGCCCAGATTCTAGAGGGAGTATCCAGAAATGTTAGCCTGGTATTCATTGCTTTGTGTTTTCCTTGAGGAAGTATAATTTGTTCTTTGTAGTTTTTTTGGTCAAAAGAACTAACAAACTGAGCAGATCAGCTAGCATTCTCCATATGCTTAGGGATACATCCTACTCAAAGAGGTAAATTAGAAATAAATTAATCCTCACAGAGACTAAAACTCACTTCAAATTAGTTTAGTCTCTAGTTAGATAAATATGATCTTGTCCCTAATCTAACTACCTGCCAGGAAGTAAAATAACATCTTCACTGAGGAAGATAATATAATCTAGGGCCTCAATTTGTCTTTGTGATTTTTTTTTTTTTTATTTAGAACAGGGAGACGCAACCTACAGCCCATTAGCTCATGAGCCCACCACCTGTCTCTGTACAGCCTGAAAGCTGTATAATGGCTTTTACATTTTTAAATGTTTTTAAATGATTAAAAGCAAATCAAAAGAAGATAGCATTTTGTGACATGTAAAAATTTTATGAAATTCAAAATTTTTGGTTCCAAATCTAAAACTTTCTTTTGAAACATAACCCCATTTCTTTGCTTATTAATTATACATGGTTGCTTTCATACTACTATGACAAGATTTAATAATAACAGAGATGATCTAGAGATGATCTAAAAAATCTAAATTATTGATTTTCTGCTTATTTTCAGAAACAGTTAAGGACTCCTGATATAGTTTTCAAGATGCAATAGTTATGCACTAGGCATATAAGAGAAAAGATCAAAAGGTTAAAAAATCAAGAAATGATTTTTTTAAAAAAACACTAAATAGAAATAGACTCATAAAACATAATGAATTTATAAGATACAATGAAGGTTATTGTAATTGTAGCAGATTCTTCCTAAGATGACCCACAGCTATATATTGTTCCCTTCCCATGAGTGTGGCCAGAACTGTGACTTACCTCTATTCAACAGAAGATGGATCATCATGCCTCTTACATTATGTTACACAAGTCCAGCTCAGCAACTGAAGCTAAGTTGTATTCTTATGTAGTAAAAGGGATTCAAGATACCTCCTCACTGCCTTTGAAGAAGTTGCCTTAAGAAGAAGTCTTAAGAGGCTTGTGCAAAAAAAAAAAAAAAAAAAATGTGGGCAACTTCTAGTAACTGAGAGCAATTATGGTTGCTGGCAAGAAAAAGGAAACAAACTCAGTCCTGAAATCACAGGGAACTCAATTCTCTCAACAACGATGTGAGTTTGGAAGTGGGTGCCAAGCTTCAGGAAGGAACACACTCCTCTGACAATTTTATTACAGGTATGTGAGAATCTGAGCAGAGGACCCAGTCAAACCACACCCAGACACCTGCCCAGAAAATGGCGAGATAATAAATACATGTTGCTTTAAGCTTGTGATCCCATAGTATTTGTTATGCACCACCAGAAAACTACTGTAATCATTATTATGTTGAGAAAATAGATGTGGAAGATCAGGAATAAATGCAGAGAATTTTAAAACATTAAATAAAATTAACACCAGAAGTAAAAAGTATAATAACTAGAACTTATGAATTTAATAGAATATTTTAATAACACATTAGAAACCATTGGAATAAAATTTGCTGAATTAGAAGACATGTGGGTGGAAACTATCCAGATTGAAGCATAATGTGATATGTCTAAAAGAGCACCAGAAGCATATAGAACCCCTGTGTAAAGATGTAAGCATATGTGTAATTGGAGTACCAGATTGATAGGAGAGTTAGCGTGTTCAGAAGTAATGTGTGAACAAGTTATAGCCATGCATTTACAAGTCTGAAATTTTTGAATTTCAACCAAGATATAGATTTAATAATCACTCTGAATTACAAGCCAGATACACACACACATACACACACACCACACATGCAAAATGCATGTACACATCTCTAGGAAAACAGCAAAAAAAAAAAAAGAGATTTAAAAAAGTCTTAAAAGTAAAGATAGAGGAAAAAGATACATTATTTCCATGGAATAAAAATAAGGTCATTAGTTTGTCTTTTAATAGCATTCATGGAGAACAGCCATCAATGGAATGACATCTTCAAAGAGCTTAAAGAAAATAACTGCCATACTAGAGTTTTCTATGCTCAGGGAAAATGATCTTTAAGAAGGAAAACAGAATAAGAATGGCTTTGTGTGTATGTGTGTGTGTGTGTGTGTGTGTGTGTGTGTGTAAAAGAGAGAGAGAGAGAGAGAGAGAGAGAGAGGGGAGAATGTATCACCAGCAGACATGAATTAAGAGAAACATGAATAGGAGATTGTTAAGTAGAAGGAAAATGTATGCTTAGTGGAAACAGAAATAAAAATATATTAAGAGTAACATAAAAGGACATCATAAGGAAGTATAAATTAATACTACACACAAATACAACTAATACTCTATAGATAAAAATATTGAATTAAAAATATACAGTGATTATATTTACACATAATATAAATAAGTAATATTTATACATCCACATGACTATATAATATAAAGATATCTAATATATGATGTAAGTATATCATTATATACTATATATATATATAGTGTTAATATATCAGATATATAACTATATATTTACATGATATAAATATATATATAAATTTATATACAGTAATGGAATCAAATTAAGGTTTTATATAAACATACATTGAACATAGTTTTCCTTAACTCTATTAACATATTTATAAAATGTATTTTCATTTCTTGGTTTGCTAAACCTAATATAAGGGCCCACTCAGAACCAGATTTCTACTGACTGCTTTTTCCCCTGTACTTTGGGCACAATTTTCTGTTTCTTTACATAAAATATTTGGTTAAAAACTGGATATTCTGCAGCAACTCTGAATTTTGTTATATATTCTCGAATGTTGTTGTTGTTGTTGTTTTTAGTTTCTTCAACTTAAAAGCAGAAACTGCTGTATGTGAATGTGTATGTGTTCTCAGATTATTATTGTTATTGATAATGATGTCATGGACATTCTTTAGCCTGGCTTCCCAGGGCTTTTCCCTAGTTTAGCAGTTAGCCAATGGTTTGGGCAGAGATTGTGCCCAAACCCCTAGAGCGTGAAACTCACCATCCTCTTTCGAAGGTGGCAGGTCATGGCATTCAAAGTCCCAGCCATTTCTCAGGTTTCACTTTGCTGTTACCTTTAGCAGTCATATTACAGGTCTCCTTCGTGGACTCACTGTTTCTTGCATCCAAGGATGTGTGACTTCAGCCCATCGATGGCTCTCTCATTTTCCAGGATCTTCCAGTTAAATTTATGACTTATTTTCTCCTTGCCCAGAACAAGACCATACATCACTTAGCAGAGCTGCGGTTTTCCCCTCATTTATCCCTAAATAAGTTGGTTACACTGAGCTAACAAATCTGCCAGTTTTCGGTCCACATCCACCCCAAATATAGACTGACCCCTGGGAGAGTAGAGCTGTTTTTTTGTACAGCCAACACCAAGCAGTTAGAACTAAAGGTCCTACCCACTGAACTGTGGGGATGAAGAGGACGATGGGAGCTTCCCCACACCAGATGGCTGCAGACTCTTGCTTCTAACCTGAAGCTGTAGCTAATTTTTGAGCATAAATGTTTCTTAGTTTGTTATTTGCCTGTGGTCAACTTCCAGTATCTTAAATAGTTGCTTAGGATAATCTAATTCAATTTTACTGTTGTTTTTCTTTTGCAAAAGGAAGTTATTACTTCTTGTTGTTGTCATTACTAGAAGTTATGTCTGCTCCACCCTCTCTCATTGCCTCCTAATCCACAATTAGAATCAGATCCCCAAATATCCCCAGTACATAGCATTAGGAACCCAGACCATGTGCATAGTAATTGATTCTGACTTTGTTGGGCATAATGTTCAGATAGGCAGCATGAACTGATGTGTGTACTAAACCAGAGATTCCAATTTCAATGTATCTGCTCAAGGAGATTAGAGTAGCTCTTATAGTTTGCTTAGTTGATTAACTGAAATGTGGACTCAACAGTGGGTAAAGTTAATAGTGACTGTTCCCTATAGATTGTGGTTGAATATGTGAGATGTTGCATTGAATGGCTCCCTGATTTCAATAGGGAGATTGAGATCCCAGTGAACCAAGAACCAAATGGCATCATGTATCTTTCAGATGTCAAGAGTAGGTGTGATTAACGAAATGGCTAGCAGTGATAATTAGAACTATGTGTTTGCAGAGGTCTTTGGTGGTTTTTAATTGATCATGGTATTCTTAAGACTAAAACGGGAAGGAAAATAGATATTTATAATAACACTAATACGTTTTAACAATTTCTAGGATGTTAAACACAATCCTAACTTGGGTTATCATAATAGAGAATTATGACCCCTCACCCAATTCCCACACTAAAGGCAATTAACAAACCTAACTTGAGTTATCATAATAGAGAATTATGACTTCTCACTCAATTCCCACACTAAAGGCAGTTAATATTCTTAGACCTCCTTGAATAGCCATATCACATTGAGGATGCCTTCCTTGACACTGAGGTAAAGATGTTTTATAAGTATTGTGATTTTTAAGTAATCTTCCCTGAAGGAACCTGAATCATCCATTCATGAGGGTGACTGATTATAAAGGACACACACACACACACACACATTGGGATTATTAGTGATACTTATGCCTGGATACCAAACACAGCTCACAATGAAGGATCATAAAGGTCAAATAAAAATGGAATTTTGACCTGATTTTAGTTTAGAGTGGGCCTGGGGATTCCCAAACACACCTCGGTTTATTTCCCAATTTCCAAATGTATTGTTTGAGACAGACACACATCTGCTCCTTCAGCCCATTTCCAGAGTAACCTGTGATATTGTCAGTTCCAACCAAGACCAAGAACAAGAGAAGGCTCTGAAGTTAATTCAGAATATGTGTAAACACCTCTACCATTAGAGGCTGATGAACCAGGAGATCCATGGTAAAGTTCCTCTTGGTACATCTCCACCATTAAAGGCTTCTGAACCAGGAGATCCAGTTGACTTAATGGTAGAGTGTACTCAGAGTTCCTTTTTATAATGACTGATATAAAATCATTATATCATTTATAATATATATATTTGTGACATTGTCAAGGGTCTGTTCTCATGGGGATATGGTGACTGCTTTATTCAAGGGCTCTAGTTGGTCCACCAAGTGAAAAGCTATGATGATTCTCTGTTATCTTGAATGGAGTCAGCATTCTGTCAAGTTGCAATAAGATCATGGTGCAGAAAACCTTCAGGTTTCTGCAAAAAGTCACCTTTTTTTCTTTCTTTAGATAAACATTTTCTGAGGATCGACTTTTGAGTCACTGATGAGCCTAGTAAAGACAGGTCTCTTGACGTGATAGGTACACTAAGATGCCTATCACGAATTGGTTTTGTGTTTCAACAAGCCAGAGTTGTCTCCGCGTCTACTATCCTAGTTCCAGCTCCCATTATGTTTCCACCAGGAACATAATGTAACCCCTTAATTGGATTTTCTGCTTCCAAACTTGCTCTTCTCCAATTCATTTTCCACAGTTCAATTAGACCTTTTGAAATGCACATCTGACCAAGCTATTCACTTCCTTAAAAGCTTTGTTGGCTCCACATCAGCCTGACAATAAGCTAGAAGTTGTACAAAGTTCTCGTTTCTTTTCACCTTCTAACATGATCTCTCCCTCAAATTCTCTGTGCACAATTTGGCTTTCTTCCACTTTTTGGAATGGGTTGTTACCAGTAGCTCATTAAGTCTTTCATTCCTGTTTTATTCTCCACCTTAAATTTTCTTTCCTAACTATACCTGGCCGACCCACATTTATCTTAAACATTCCAGCTCAAACATCATTCCTTAGAAAAATATTTAAAGACTAATAGACAAACTTTTCTTCTGTTATATGCTCTCATACCACCCTGCCTTTTTCCTTGTAGTGTTCATTTTTACTTGTAATAAAGTATTTGTGAGATTATTTGTTTGAAATATACCTGGTGGAGTAGGCTGTGCACTGCGCAAGGACACCTAATCAAGGAGAGCATAGTCAACAAAATTCAGCCCAGAGCCTACTTGACAAGCAATAAATCTTGGTACAGAGCTCCATCTGGTTATAGAAGGGTAAGCCATTTTACATAAATGCATTGTCTGTTTAGCAAACAGCATGTACATGGGCTGAATCTATCCAGAAGAGGCTCCCTTTTCAAATTTGCATGAAGATACAATGGGTCAGCGACAGCTCTGTATGTGCCTCTCCTCTCCATTCTGTGAGAGCAAACACCGTGGCTGATATTCATGATTGTATATCCCCAACACTCAGCATGCTGCCTGGCCCATGAGAAGATGTTCTTCAACATTTGTTGATTCAATAAATGAAGGACTGATTCTCAGACATAGAAAAATAGAAAATGATTTTTTTATTTAGTGTGTTTCTTCTGGATTCTTTTTTTTTCTTCTGGATTTTTAACAAAACACATTTCTACAAACCAGTCACCAAAGGCAAAGAGTTTTGTTCTATTAATTGCCCAGAGTTCTAATGAGGCCCCTAGGGTAGAGCCTCAAACTCTCTGGTGACCCCTGTGCCTGGGACTGATGCTTGAGGGGAGGTCCTTGGTGTCCTAGAGAGAGTGGATCTGCTCCTCTTTGGGGAGTAAATAGACAGAGTGCCTGGATGTAGGGTTTCCCGGGGCTTCGACGCTGCGGGAAGACTCTGAGGCCAGAAGAGTCTCAGTTCTAGCCTTGAAGCAGCCACTAGGAGCTTCCTCTGACACTCAGGAAATGCCGCACGTCTAGGCTCGAGGTTTTCCATTTCTCCCACACGGGCCTCTTGGAGAGAGTCCATCTCAGTTCTTCTTTTTATCTTCTCAAGTTCAGATGCACCAGCTCCTAAGAGAATTTCTCTTACTTCCTTTGCCAAGTTCACAAGAAGTAAGTGGTTGTCGGTAGACACAAAGGGGAGGAGAGCTGCTTGAAAATTTTCTGATTTTTCTTCCTTTTCCCTTTCTGGTTGTCTGAGGATATTCTTGACATTCGAGTTTCCTACTTTCCCTGCACCTTGCACAATGGCTGATTGAGATCTCATGCCTGTAAAGTAAAATGCAGAATATAACATTCTCACACTGTCCTTTTTAAACAAAGGAAGGATCTGCTGTAAGTCGTGGTGGAAGACAGTAAATAGGGCAGACTTGATAACCCCAGAACTGTCGTCCACTCCGGATATCCCTGGGATCTTTTGAGTCAACAAGGCTGAGAACTGGGCATTGCCCCTACAGCTATTCTTTCCTCCTCTAAGTTGAACACCTTGCCTGAATATTCATTCAGTAGGATTTTGATTCAATAGGCATATACGTGGGATTTGTAGTCAGAGAGACCTCTTTCACATCTGGTCTTGCCAATTAATAGATATGTGAATCTGACAGGTAGCCTATCCTACTGAGTCTCAAGTTCTCCATCCATAAAAATAGGAGTATTTTATTTCCTTGCAGAGCAATTACTTAACTTTAAATTATGTAGCCTGTCTAAAGAGGACAAAATATAGTACCCTTTAACCAAATGTTAGTATCTGCATTTTGTTTTCTAAAAACCTCAGCCTTTGGAGTCTTAGGGCTACCTTCACGGGGTTCCATCAGTTTTTGATGTCTGTAGGCTATTTTGACTTTACCTTATTTATTGTATAAGCCTAGCTAGGTGACTTGTCCTGACCTTTTTCAGAAATGTAACATAGAGCATCAGGATCTTAACTCCCTCACACACAGACACACACAAAAAGCAAGCAAGCAAACAAACAGAGAAACCACCATTCTTTCCTGAGCCCCACCCTTCCTTCCACCAGATGAACCCTTCTGGTTTTTTTTTTTTTTTAATGTCTTCCTAAATTCCAGCTTTTATTCACCTCCTTGTATCAGTGTTATATCGATGAGGACCTCAGCTGAAATAGAAAGAATTTCTTCTTCCAGTATTGAGATTTTTCAATGAAAAGGACTCAGGTTTAGGGTCAAGATAAGTGTTTTCTAAGTTAGATCTGTCATGAACTATATGTGTGATATTAGACTACTCTTTAACCCTTTATGAAATTGTTTCTTCACGTTTCTACCATAGTTATTTTGAGCGGTATATGAATTGTTACTTTGAAGAATAAAGGAAACTGTTATTTGCAAAAAAAAAAAAAATTCACATAACATTCTATTGTCTTTCCTGGAAAAGGAGCTGCTATGCTAAGACTCAGAAGGAGGATGAGAAACGAACTCAAGATTAGTCACATATGTCCCTTCTTAATGATAATGGCATGAGGACATTGAGTTCATCTGTCCATCTTTTCCTGGACTGTCCCTTTATGTCTGTTTTCCCTAGCAGCCTCTCAGCCTCTGCAACTTCATGAGCTCTGTAGATTTTATCCTTTCCTGTTTATCTGTATGACAGTTTTTCTGTCTTTTCCTTGGGTGCTTCATGTGCTCCATATGCCCGCAATGTCCCTAAAAAAAGAAACCACACCCTCTACTTCTCACTGCCTGGCGTCTTTGAAGTCTAGATTCTCACTTAACTTCTTTGTCCTGGTTTCTGTGTGCCCAAGTGTTTCTGAGGGTATCTGGCAGAGGTATGGGTCTCCTCCTTTAGACTAGAAGGACCTCATTCGTGGATTCCTTTAACACACACTTATCCAAAGGCTAACAGGCAAAAATTGGGCTGGGCTCTGGGGATGCAGCATTGTGAGTGTGAGCTCTACCATCAAAAAAACAAAGTCAGGGCTGGGGATGTGGCTCAGGCAGTAGCGCGCTCGCCTGGCATGCGTGCGGCCCGGGTTCGATCCTCAGCACCACATACAAAGATGTTGTGTCCGCCGAGAACTAAAAAAATAAATAAATAAATATTAAAAAAATTCTCTCTCTCTCTCTCTCCTCTCTCACTCTCTCTTTAAAAAAAATTTAAAAAGTCAGCTAACAAATAATTTCAATTGAATATGACAAGGGCTATCAAAAAAATGAATCCAACAGAACCAAGATGGGAGGGATATAGAGAAGGAAAGATAGTAGTGAGGATAGCCTCAAAGGAGAGAGAGAAAGAAAAAAAAAATTGAACCTATTCTCCACCCCATCTCATAAGCAATATATATTCATTATTTTCCAGAACTCTATTTTCTTTCAGTGGTGTGATTGCTTCTTCCTATGCTGATACCACACTTTCTGAATTACTGTACCTTTTAATGTAGCCTTATAATAAGTAATGGCATTCGAAAGGCAAATTCTCTCCTTTTGTTGCTCTTCTTTTAAAGAGGGTTTCGGCATTCCTGAAACATAGAACCTCCACCTAAATTTTAGCACCATCAATCCAACGAACAAATAATCAAAAAACAACCCATTTGGGATTCTGATCGAAGTGCATTGAATCACAGATCGATTTTGGATTCTCTGAAATCTTCAAACTATTGTCTTCAAATTCAGAAACATAATAATTTATTTCAGTCTTTTTTAGTGATCTTCATTATGATTTTGTAATGGCAACTTTGTATTTTGAAGCTATTAGAAGTGATAATTCCTTTAAGTTTAGTTTGCTATCTGTTTGTTGAAGTACATATATGCAATGGATTTTTATGTATAAGTTTTGTGCTAAAGGGTTGCTAAACTCTTAATAATTCTGATAATTTACCAATAGTTTCTTTTGAATTTTCTATGAATACTATCTTTATAGAATGTCAGTTTTATTTTTTTCCTTCTCTATTCTTATATATATTTTTTTCTTTCTCTTGTCATACTGGGCTGGCTAGAATATTCAATACAAGATTGAAGTGAAGTGGATGAAGCATTCACCCTTATCTTGTCCTTAATCTTAAACAGAATCCTTCAATATCTTACCACTCAGTATGATGTTAGCTGTAGAATTGCTGTATACCAGCTTTATGAGCTTAAAGAGAATCTCCATTTTCCAACCGTCTTCTTAAAGTAGACATTGAATTTTTAAAAAGCTTTTTGGAACAGCTTTTGAAATAATCATATGGATTTTTTTCTTTAAATGGTTTATTTGAATAAATATATAACTGGGCTGTTTTAATTTTAAGCAATTTTCCATTCTGAAATAAAACCTGTCTTGTGCCTGTTTTATACATTGCTAGATTTGATTTGGAAATATTTTGTTCAAGAATTTAACATCTGTTATTTGTGAATGGGATTGGTTAAAGTTTGATATCAAGATAATTCTAGCTTCATAAAATGAGGTGAAGAATAATTTTTCTTTTTCTTTTACCTAAAATAGTTTGTGTAATATTGGAATTAGTTTACCCTTGAATGTTTCAAAACATTTTACATTCTGGTAAAATTGTCTTGGCCCAGAGGTTTATTTCTAGTTTTAAACAACAGTCTTTTATTTCTTTAAATACTTAAAGGGATTTTCAGGTTTTTTAATTCTTGATTAAATATTGGTAGGGAATATTTTTCTATAAATATGTCTATTTCATTAAAAAATTATACTGAGATAAAGTTGTTTATAACAGTATTTTTCATCTTTTTTTTCTAAAATTTTTGTGATTTTATCCCTTTATTAACTCATAATATAATTTATTTATATCTTCTAGGTATTTTTTTTTGGTCAATTTCACTTGTAGTTTAACCTTAAGTTCATAAATTCTTACCTTTTTATAGGTAGTCTCTATTTTATTCTTTTTTACACTAATTAACATCTGTTTTCTCATTATTATTTTTTCTTCTACTTTCTTTGTGGTCTTGTTTTAATAACTTCCTAGGATGGATGCTCAACTTATTAATTTTAAGCCTTGTCTTTTCCAACAAGCAAGTATTTTAAACTACAAATTTGCCTCTAATAATGTTCAAGATGCATTGTGTATGATTTGGTATGTGATTCTTTTATTAGTTTGAGATATTTACCGATTATCAATTTAAGTCCCTCTTTTGACAATAGGTTACCAAACATTTACACCTTCCCAGGTTACCATGTGTTTTGACATTTCTAACTTAATCACATTATGGTCTAAGGAGGTGGTTACCTTTTAAGAGTATCTAGTTTTAAGAAATTATTGAGACCAACTTCATGGGCCATAAGTGATCATGTTTTTAAAAGACCCAGGTGGACTTGAAAAGAATGTTGTACATCTAACTTGTGAATAACGTTGCTCAAATTTTGTGTATCTTTATTTCCAGTCCAAGAGTCTGCCATGTTCCTGAGGAAGGAAGTTGATCCACCCAGTTTTGTTTTGTTTTGGGGAGGGGGTTACTGGGGATTGAATTCAGGGGGCACTTGACCACTGAGCCACTACCCCAGCCCTTTTTGCATTTTATTTAGAGACAGGATCTCCTGAATCGCTTAGCATCTTGCTTTTTGCTGAGGCTGGCTTTGAACTTGCGATCCTCCTGCCTCAGCCTCCAAAGCTGCTGGGATTACAGGCATGAGCCATCACTCCCAGTGATCCATCCAGTTTGCAATGGGTTTTTGCTATATTGCATCTCTGCTCTGTGCATGTACATGAGGTCCGGGCAGCCTCTGATGTTAACACCTGGTATTGACTTTCTCTTTATGTTTCAGACCTGATATCCTCAATGAGGCGAGCCAACCGCACAGAGGTAAAAGAGTTTCTTTTCCAAGGTTTTTCCAATTTCCAAGAACACCAGCTCACGCTCTTCGTGGTCTTTTTTGCCCTCTACATGCTGACGCTGGCTGGCAATGTCATCATTGTGACCATTATCCGTATGGACCACCACCTCCACACCCCCATGTACTTCTTCTTAAGTGTCCTCTCCACTTCGGAGACCTTCTACTCCCTGGTCATCATCCCACGCATGCTTTCCAGCCTGGTGGGCCTGAACCAGTCCATCTCGCTGGAGGGCTGTGCAGCTCAGCTCTTCTTCTTCCTTGGTTTTGCCATCACCAACTGCCTGCTGCTGGCAGTCATGGGGTACGATCGCTACGTGGCCATCTGCAACCCACTTCACTACCCCATCGTCATGCACTGGAGGGTCTGTGCCACGCTGGCATCTTCAGTCTGCACCACAGGCTTCTTGCTTTCCCTGGTTCAGACGGTGGCCATTTTCAGACTGCCCTTCTGCAGCTCACTGATTGAGCATTTCTTCTGTGATGTCCGGCCTGTCTTGGACCTGGCCTGTGCTACCCCAATCATCAACGATATACTGACCTTAATTATCAGCCTTCTGGCCATCACAGCCCCTGCCACCTTCCTGTTCGCCTCCTACGTTCTCATTATTTCCACGATTCTCAAGATTGCCTCAGCTGAGGGCCGGAAGAAGGCCTTCGCCACGTGTGCCTCGCACCTGACGGTGGTCATCGTCCACTACGGTTGTGCCTCCATTGCTTACTTCAAGCCCAAGTCAGAGAACACCAGGGATCAGGACCAGCTGGTCTCGGTGACCTACACTGTCATTACCCCTTTACTAAACCCAGTTGTGTACAGTCTGCGGAACAAAGAAGTCCAGGATGCTCTGCGCAGGGTGGTGGGCAGGAAATCCCTTTCCTAAGATTGTCATCTCTTTCCATATAATCAGGGATGTTTTCCAGAGGGAGTCTTATAGGTACAGCTACAGAGCCAGGGTTTCCTGCGATTAGTGAAGTCTCAAACATCCCATCAGCGACAGGTGAAAGTGAAGCTGAGAACTACCCTTTAATAATTTTCATTTCCTCAACTTCTTTGTTAACATAATAAAAACACAGGTCACTAGGCAAATCTGTTCTCAGATAGCCATTGGCCCTACTCCAGAAGATAATTACAAGGTCAAAGTATGATCCAATGTTCCTTTCAAGCTTAAATTTAAAAGGATTTTTGTTGTTGTTGTTGTTACTGGGGATTGAACTCAGGGGCACTTGGTTACTGAGCCACATCCCCAGCCCTATTTTATATTTTATTTAGAGACAGGGTCTCACTGAGTTGCTCAGCACCTGGGATTACAAGCATGTACCACCCCACCCCAGTGGGACCAGTCCATTTTGCTGAAGTATAAGCCACATTAAAATACTACCCAACAGAGTTACTTTTAACAGTAATTTGATGCTTGAACAAGTGATTACTAGGAAGGATATGGATAGAAATCTAATTGCCTTGTGTTTTAATAAGATAAGCAAAGAAAAAAAAAACAGATAGCTTTTAAGAAATGTGTTTGGAACAAGCTAAAAACTTTCTAGAGAGAATCTATTTCCAAGCAACCCACTGTCCATTTCTATCAGCCAGCTGTGGAACTCCAGATGAAGGGGAACCAGGGGATGGGGGTAGGGAGGGAAGGGAAGTTGATGGAGAGGACTTGTAATCAGCATATGACAGTCACGGGACGCTGGCCAAAGCTCAAGTGACTCGGTCTGATTCTTTGGGGCTTCTAGCTGAAGAGACGCAATCTGAAGAAGAAGGTCTTGTGAGTCTGGATTAAAAAAAAGAGAATGGCTTCCTTATGGACAAGATCAACAGATCCAGGAAGGAAGGAGAAACTCTCAGGGAGCAGACTGCTGAAAGATGCTATGAAATTGACTAAAAAGAAGGAAAAATGACAGACATCCAAATTGTACCTTTTAATGATAGGAGAGTAAGAGAAACGGAAGGCAGAAGGACAAGGTCACCGTTGAGTGGAGGAAAAATAATTTAGAAAAAGTTTTTCAGATTAGATCCTCTCCTTCCCTTTGTAAGCCAAGTCATAAAGGCAAAGGAAGAGAATTCAATGGAAATATGAAGAGTCAATGTAACACACCTTTCTAAAAAATTCCATAATTTCATGACTCCTAAAAAACTGAGCCAAGTAAATAGTTAGGAATTTTGACATGAAAACCTCCCCAAATTAAATCACCTTAGTTAGAAATGGAATAATAGGAGATTATTTACTGCTCCTCAGCTCAAAAGAAAAAAAAAAAAAAGAATGAGGGTAAATTTCAGGTTCAATCTGTAAGACCAAATAGATGGTAAGTAAAAACTATGGTGATTACCAGTTTTAATTATTTGTAAAAATCAGAAATTTATAAAAAGATGCACAAGGAATATGAGTATATATTATTCTCTTCATAAAATATTTTCAAAATACAGAAATAGCAAATAAAATGCATAAGCGAATTATCAATCTTATAGGCTGTGTATGCAGGTGCATAAAATCTAAGAAAGTTTCACCACTTTGTCTACTGCGATAATTCTGAGTTCCTAATTCACTTGATAGAGAAAAGGCCATCTGGACTTCTTTATGTAAACTCAGGCAATTAATGGTTAATAAGTCAGATCACGAGTAAAAACAATAACACCAAGGTTCTACTCCTCTCCTTCCTTCTACTTTTCCCCACTAATCTTGGAGTGAAGCCAGTTCTGGTCACGCCATCTTGTTTTCTTACTCTGGATGTAGAAGAAATTGGTTCATGGTAATTCCCACCTCCCCGTGTGGGATCCTCTGGAGCTACACGATCATCAATGGCCACCCTTACTGCCATCCATCAAGAGGACTCTGGCATTTCCATGCACAGTGATCAGTGTGGCCCCTGCACTTCACATCTTGCTGGTGACCATTAGACCCCTTGGGTCCACAGGTGCTCGTCAGCCACTCCCCGAGGTACCTGGGCATTCAGTGGCACACTTGGTCTCCTCCTGTCCCAAGATTCCATGTGATTTCACTGAACCTCACACTGGGTGCTTCACTCATGGACTTCTGATCCCTGATCCACCAGGTCCCACTCCCCCTCTGCTTTTATAAAGTCCTTTTCCTTCTTCCCCACATCAAGGTGGGAGCGAGAGTGGGCCCTCCAAGGTTGGTATCCAACCAACTATGAGGCTGTCTCCTCCAAGGTCTGAAAGTCGTTGTTTTATTTTGGCAGGAAAACTTCGATTCTTCCCAACTCTCTAGTTTACATTAGACATTTCATGTATAGAATACAGTTAGCACGGAGGCTTTTGATATTCAAAATCATTCTTTGTAAATGAAAAGAGGCTTTTCTCTCTAGAAAAGTTCACTAACCTTAAAAAACTATTTCAGCTTTCAATACAAATGTTTCAGTTTTTATTTCTCTTTAAAAAAAAAAAAGGTCTTTTTGAAATTCAATTGGCTTTTTAAAAATTCTGGATTCTTTTGAGTCTCTCCTTCCTCTGGGGCAAATGAATGTCCCCTGGAACACTGTGGAACAATAATAATAATTTTTTAAAAAGGGGGAATGTTGGATTACTGTCCACAATATTTCTTTGGAGAGTATGTTTTTGTGGAAATTCAGAAAACATTTACTTGTTATTTGAGACCTTCAAGAAAAAAACCCTCTGTCATAAATTTATTTCCCCAGAATAGAAAATTCCATTTTTAAAAGCACAGCACCCAAGTAATGAGGACGTGCCCATCAGGATGGAGTTCCTACCTCCCTGGATTAGGTGTCACATCTGTCACCATCGTCTCCATCCTACTTGTAAGGAGAAGTTTTCCCCTTCTCCTGGGACAGGTGCTTTTCCTTTCTTGCACGGACTGGCTCAGCTCCTCAGAATGGCCAGTAGAGCCGTTGGGTAGAACGAGAATCCTATGTTGCTTAAAGATGGAAGAAGGAAGCGAAAGTCCTAGTTAAAAGGTGCCCAGAGGCCTCCCTAAAGTACCTCCCTTGGACTCGTTCTCTAAGCTCTCTCTGCACACTGGTCTCACTGCATATGTAGAGGCAGATTAATTCCTGTGCCTCTTGAAAGGGTAACTGATTTTTAGGTCTTGTTCCCCTGAATCTGTACAATCAGAATATCTTCATTTTCCCCAAGGCTTCGTTTAGAAACCCAAATAAAAAACAGGCACATTTAAGGTAAACTGGCCATTGGTTCCCAGCTCTCCTATAAAGTGGACATTTTAAGTACATTAGCAAACTTAGAGATTTCATTTGTCCCCTCCTTCTATCTATGAAATATCTTCTTTGTATTCAAACAATTTAAAACACTCTTCTAGAGCTTTTAATTTGTGTGTGTGTGTGTGTGTGTGTGTGTGTGTACACGTGCGCGTGCATGCGCTACTGGGGATTGAACCCCAGAGTGCTTTGCCTCTGAACTACATTCCCAACCCTTTTTTTATTTGTTTATTTTGAGACAGGGTATCCCTAAGTTGCAGAGGCTGGCCTCAATTTACAATCTTCCTGCCTCCCAAGTAGCTGGGTTCACAGGTGTGTTCCACACTTTTTAAATTTTTAAATATCGACTTAACTCAGTTAATTTTTCATTGTTAGTTGCCCCTATTTGCCTCAAAATATGAGTATTTCTCAGAACTCAACCCTTTTCTGAAAATGGCATTTTTTTTTCTCTGTGAGTTTTTTAAACATTTGTTTCCACTTCAAATTAAAATGCTGGTGATATCATATATGATATTCTCCTGGGAATTTGGGTCTATTCAGAGAGTATATATTCTGTCACATTTAAATATCTATTCCATGTGTCAAGAACATTAATTATCATAATTTTTAATGTTTCATCATCTAATAGAGTTAGTTGTCTGTCATTATTCCTCTTCAGGATATTTTTGGACTTGTTGTTGTTGTTAACATTTTTCATATAATTTTTAGAAGCAACTTGTCTAATTTGCTCCCTTTTGCAACACAGTTCATACCTGCAGGCAAACCAAATTCCAGTGGTAGTTTATCGAAATCCCATTGCGTTTATAAATTAATTCACGGAAAATTGACATCTAAATGAGTTTTGAGCCTCCTTCTATTGGTTTCAGTCTCCTTTCATATCAAGAATTTTTGTATCCTTCTGGGGAATTTTAAACATTTTTTCATAGTTTAATGTTTTTTACATTTAACACATTTAAGTCTATGATCTATTTTCAATTAGCTCATTTAAGATGTGAGCTTTAGGTCAAGATTTTATTTGTCTCTTGTAGAAGTTCAGTTGCTTTAGGCCAGTCTTTTACAAAGTTTGTCATCCTTTGAGTGGATAAAGAAAATGTGGTCTAGATACACAATGGAGTTTTATTCAGCCATAAAGAAAAATGAAATTATGTCATTTGCAGGAAAACGGTTGGAACTCGAGAACATTAGGTTCAGTGAAATAAGCCAAACTCAGAAGCTCAAGGGTCACATGTTCTCTGTCATACTCAGAAGCTAGAGAGGAAAAGGAAAAGAAAGATGGAAGTGGACCTCATGAAAATCAAAGGGAGAAAGTTCTGAGGAGTGATATTGGCCAAATTATATTATTACATTGTATATTGTGTGCATGTATAAATATGGAACATCAAATTCTGTCAGTACATACAACTATAATGCCCCAATTAAAAATGTGGAATAAAAAAAAAGATTTGTCACACTTCATTGATCCGTTTGCACCTCTGTCAAGTGTCATTTGAACTTTTTTTATGTGTGAGGATCCATTTCTGGGTTTTCTATCGTGTGCCAGTGATCTAGATGTCTATTGTTTCATCACTTCTACTCTGTCTTAAGTAACAGAGCTGTGTAGTAAGGTAGAAGTGAAGAGATTCCTCTTGCTTTACTTTTCTTTATTCTTCTTTGTCAGACTTGTTTTAGTTACTCTAAGATCTTTGTTTTTATAGAAATTTTAGAATAAGCTTATCTATGGCTTTTAAAAACATTTGCTAGAATTTGGATAGGAATCACATTAAAGCTACGAATCAATTTGAAAATAATTGACACTTTATTATTTTGCATCTTCCAGTTCATTAATATATTATTTGTCCTCTTTAGGACTTTTATTTTTTCACCAGCATTTTATAATTTTCAGCACATAAACTTTGGACATATTTTGTTAAGTGTACACCTAAGGTTTTATTTTCTTCAGCAGAATCTTATATAATATTGTTTTAATTTCAGTTTTCTCATGTCCACTGTTAATAAGTGGAAATGCAATTGATTTCTTATCTTGTTACTGTAGTTATGACCTTGCTGAATTCATTTATTCTAGGAATTTGTCTCTATTTGCAGATAATATGATTACCTACATGGAAAAAATTTGAAGGTATCTGCTAACAGGGACAGTTTTTTTCCCCTAATTTGTGCCTTTTATTGCCTTTGATTGCCTTATCTAAGTGTCTAGAATTTTTAGTACTATATTAAACATCTACATTGCTATCAACAGGCTTTTGGGATATGATTTTTATCAAACAGTTAATGAATACATAGTCTTAACTAGATGAGCTATTGTTATAAATGGGTATTGGTTTTTGTCAAATGTTTTCCCAATGACAGTTATGTAATTATTTTGTCTCATTTAACCTGTTCATAGCGTGAATATTCCTATTCGATTTTTAAATATTTATTAAGCTTTGCATTTCCATAAAAAACCAATTTGCTCAAGGCATATAACTCTTTTTATACATTGTTGCATTTGTAATACTTTTTGTAGATATTTTGTTGAAGATTTTTTCATCTGAGTCAAGAGAGATATGGGTCTATAAATTGTTTGATCTACCTTTGTCTATTTTGAGTATCAGTGTAATACTGGCTTCTTAAAGTGTCAATAGGTTTTCTCTTATATTTTCTAGAAGAGTTTTTAAACTTGTTATTTCTTCCTTAAATATTCAGTGAAACCATCTGGCCTTAGATATTTCTTTTTCAGGAGCTTTTAAATTATAAATTAGATTTTTAAACAGTTATAGGACTACTCTGATCATCTATCTAATAAGTACACAATTATTCAGTTTATCTGGTTGAGTTTTGGTTGTTTGAATTCTTTTAACATTAGTTCATTTTTTTCAAGTTGTTGAATTTACAAGCACAAAGTTGTCGTGTTATTTCCATATTATCTTTTTTTTATAACTACCTAATCTGTAGGGTATTTCCAATTTCATTTCTGATGATTTTTCTCTTTTTATTATTGTCAGTCTTATTAGACTTATTGATTTTATTGAGCTTTTGGGAAGAACTTGCTTCATTACATTGACTTTTTCTATATTTTCTTTTTTTTTTTTAGTATTTTTGAGTTTTACTCTTTATTATTTTTCTCTTTTTGCTTGTTTGGATTCATTTTTCTACTGTATTCCTAATTTCTAAAGGTGTAGGAGCTTAGATTACTGATTTGAGATATTTACTAATAGTATACTCACTCAGTGATATGAATTTCTTTTAGCATGATTTTAGGTGTATTTAGATATTATAATATGTATATTGTATGTTCATTTTCAATTCCTTCCTATGTATTTTTTAATTTTTTGAGATTTTGTTCTGCACCTATGGATTTTTTTTTCCACATTTTTTATGGTGCATTATAGTTGAGGATAAAGATGAAATTCATTACGTATATGCACATGCACACTGACCGTGGATTTTTTAAAAAGTGTATTGCTTGGTTTTCATGGGTTTAAAGGTTTCCCTGTTGTCTTCTGTTATTGGTTTATAATTTGTGTCCTAGACTTTTTGTCAATCTTTTAGAAGACTGGATTCTATTTAAGTCTTTTATTTTAGCAGTGTTTCACCCAGTTTTCCTGGCCTACTTTTGTGAGCTGTGGCTCCAGTAACTGTTTAATTTTCGCAGCACTTTTGCTGTGGTTTTGGTCTGCTTTGTTTTTCTGGTGCTGTTGGGACTCCCAGTGTCCCCTGCTGGTACTGCCTAAGGGGATAAATAGATTGCTGGGGTGCTGACTGGAGGCAAGTCTCAGCTTCAAGGGAGAAAGATGCTTCTTGGCCAGGTGCTTATTAGGATCATATACTCTCTGCCTCTAGAGGATGCTGCAACTTACCAGGGTCCAGAATTTGTGCTAGGGCCCCACCCACCACATGGCCCTGTGTCTCTGGATAGGGGAGAGAAGTGTCAGTTCCATGGGGTAAATAAGCCTCTAGAGCAGGGTTTGTTGGTGAGGTCTGTCCGGCCAGTCCCACCCCATTGCACAGCTGTTTCTGGTAAAGGAGGAGAATTCCAGCAAAGGAACTTCCTGGATGAGGGACATTCCTCAATCTAGTTAGTTAATGACACTCTTTCAGAAATCCACTTGCTCAAATGGATTTTCTCACTCCCTTCTCCACCCTTGAATCTATCAATGCATTTTTAGGCAAATAGGGAACAAAACGATGTAAGCACCACTAGCACCAGAGTATAAAGCAAAAAAAGGTTATATGAGCATAATCTTCAGAAAAGTAAGTGTCAAAGTGGGCAAGATTCCCCCAAATCTCATTAATCTCCAACTTAGGTTCTGCATAAGTGGATGGATTATAGCAAAAGGATGGCAGATTTATAAAAAGGAGCAGGGGACGCCCAAGTGATCATGGAACAATAGGTGCTTCCTGGTTAAAGCAGTATTGTTAGAAAAAGGGAGCATCAAGATCTCAAAGCCAGTATCAGCTTATTGTTCCTTTGAAGAAACTTAGCACCTCTTAGTTTTTTCCCAAACAACTAAAAGAAGAGAGAGAATAAATTTGGGGGGCGGGGGGCCATCTAGATTGGTACCTCTTGACAAAGTGTTGTCAACTCACAAAATGGATCGTGAAATGGCTCATTTCCTATCATTTCTGCTAAGACTCCTTGTCAGGAAATAACTTTCTTCTTCTCTACTCCGAGTGTTTACTTTTGTTCTTTTCCAATCAATGCTTTTACATCACAAAGTTATCTCTTAAATATGAAGTCAAATCAAGCCTCTCCCCTAATTAAGACTGTCTAGTGGATTCTCCTTGTACTTGGAACAAAGCCTGATTTCCTCACAATGGCTTGTAGAGACCTACTAGTTCTCACCATTCAAGCCGTTAAAACTGAACTCATCTCTGATAACTCGCCCCCTCCCGGTCAACTTACCAGGTTTATGCCAATGTAGCATCTTCATGTTTGTTAATCCTTCCATTTAGAGAGATTTCCAGATTCTCATTCATTCACTCACTCCCATTCGTTGTTTATCATTTAAGCTTCAACTGAAAAGAGAAGTAATCCTTAGAGATTCCTTTCCTGACCACCTCCATTTACTGGTGGTCTCCACCAATGTCATTCTCCATTAGAAGACATAGTTTTATGGGTATTATAGCACTTAATCACAATCTGAAACAAAAGGTAAGTTAAAAACAAGGGATGTAAACTAGTATACTAGGCAAAATACTAAAAAAAATAAAGGTATGAATTTACATAAAAAATAAAGGCAATGTTAGAACATATAAAAGAAGGTAAGCATTTCTTTCAAACATTAACTTTGGATAAAAATCTTCCATTTTGCAAAGACTTAAGATGGTGAATTTCCCTAAATTTCTATGAATACAATGAGAAGCCATTCTTCCACAGCAGAATAATGTGGCAGAAATCTAGCATATGGTAGAATAATGTATTAGCATTATAAGATATTCTTACTATTCTGTACATGGTGTTGAGACAGTGAGCTAATTATTGGGATTTAAAAAGTCATATTCTGGCTCATTTTAAGGATAGCCCATTTCATTTCTTATAAAAATTAAATTTCAGTTGAATCAAATGTAGAGGCATAAGAAGTATAGAAGACACCATGGGTACTTTTAAAAAATAATCTTGGAGTTAGGAAGGTCCTTTCAAGCATTAATCAAAATGCAAAAGCAATAAAGTCTGATATCAAGAGATAAATGCATAAATATAATATGGACAAAATATCAAATCCACAAACCAGTAAAAATGACAAACATTAAAAAATATCTGCAACATGTATAGTAATAGGCATATTTTCTTATCATAGAATTCTTATTATGAGAAAGAACAAAATAATAGTTTTAAAAATGAGCAAGATATGGAAATGGACATTCACAGCAAATGATGTACAAAGGCGAATAAGCATATAAAAAGATATACAGCTTCATTCATAATTAAAGGAATAAAATTTCAAAGAAAAATAACACACCATTTTTACCTATCAGTTCGTCAGGTTTTTAAAGAGGTAGTGATGCTTGAGATTGATGGAAGTAGGATGGGGAAGCATCAAACAGTGTCGGAGAGTATTTAAAGGATACATTCTATTTTGGTTTCAGTTTGGCAGTAACTATTATGTTTTCAAATGAATGAATGGCTGACCAATGAATTTTACTTTCAAGAATGTATCCTATAGATACGCACTCCCAGAAGGGTACAATTATATGTGAATGATGATTCTCTTTACTACTAATAAATGCCGAACTACAAACATCCTGAACATTCATTGAATCTTAGGTAGGCCAGATAAATTAAGTTCTATTTGTACCCCATAACACGCACTAATATGATAAATTTTCATGTACTGATTTGTGAATTCATCCAGAAAGTACTATTATGTGGAAAAGCAAGTAGGATAACAGTATAGAGAGTGCAATTTGAATTATAGAATACAAGGGCACATACGCACACCCACATAGTTACCCATACAGACGTATGCATGGAATATTTCTAAATTCTGTTTAGTGAGTTGTCTTTTTATATAGTCAGGGTTAGTAACTTAGTTTGTTTTTGTTTTCACTGAAAGAGCCTTCAAGTAATTATACCACAATCACAATGAGGGAACCTGACGCCCAGATCTAGCTTTCTAAATATGATCTCTGCTAAAAGGTGCTAGAACTTCTTGGAAAAATGGCTGAGTCCAGGGCCAGGACAGGAAACGTACAAGAGGAACCTGGAACTCTTGTTGGTATGGAATATAAAGAAATGCTCAAACCATAAGAAGCCATGTCAAAAGAATGTAGGAGACAGACGGAAGCAATGCCCGCTGCCCAATTCTGTGGTGAATTGTGCATCGACATACATAATATTCATAAGTATAGACATTACCTAAATCTACTAGCATCTAAACATCTCTTCTTTATAGCTGAATGCCAACCTATGGAGGAATGATAAAGACTGAAAGTTATCAAGGAGTCCAAAAACTAGAGAGTAAATGTTTGATGATGAACGGAATCTTAATCGGATTATTTCATCCTACAAATTACTTATCTACAAAGGGAATCTCTCTCACCCTATTCCCCTTCCGCTATTCTACAGGGCTTTCTCCCATTTATGAATTTTTTTATTGAGCGTCATAGATATACATAAAGGTGGAATCCACTGTGGTATATTTATATATGTACGTAGCTTAATTTTTTTCAATTTCATTCTGCATTTCTTTCCTTTACCCGTCTCCTTCCTCAATTTCATGAACTTCCCTCTATTTTCACGGGATCTTTGCCACCCACTTTCTCCCCCTCACTTTGCTCAAGATTCTGCATATGAGAGAAAACAGTCTATCTGAAACTTTTTGAGTCTGGCTTATTTGATTTAGCATGATGGATGCTCTCCAATTCCATCCATCTACCAACTAATGCCATAATTTCATTTCTCACATTTCTCATTGTGACTGAGTAAAACTTCATTTGTGTTTATACATCACACTTTCTTAATCCATTCATTTATTGACAGGCACCGAGGCTGGTTTCATATCTTGACATTGATGTGCCTGGATCACTATAGTGATACAGATTTCAGTTCTTTTGCATAAAGACCAAGGATTGAGCTAGCCGGATTATACTGTGGTTCTAGTCCTAGTCTTGTAAGTAATCTCCATACTTCTTTCTAAACTAGTTTTACTAATTTATAGTCCCACCCAAAGTGCATAAGTGTGCCTTTTCCCCCACATCCTCACCCGCATTTATTATTATTTGTATTCTTGATGATTACCATTATAATCAGAGTGAGATTGCATTTCCCTAATTGTTAGGAATATGGAACATTTTTTAATTTATTTATTGGCCATTTGCATCTCTTCTTTTGAGAAATGTCTGTTCAGTTCTTTTGCCTATTTAATGATTGGATTATTTGTTTGTTTTTCAGTGTGTGTGTGTGTTAAGTTTTTGAGTTCTTTGTACATTCTGGATATTAATCCCATGTTGAAAGAGTAGCTAGCAACAATTTTCTCCCATTTTGTAGCCTCTCTCTTCATGCTCTCGTTTCTTTTCCTGTGCAGAAGCTTTCAAATTTTATGCCATACCATTTATTGATTCTTGATTTTATTTTTTGTTCTTTAGGAGTCTTGTTAAGGAAGTCAGTGCCTGGGCCAATATGTTGGAATGTTGACCTTATCTTTTCTTCTAGCAGTTGCAAACTATCTGGTCTAAATCCTAGGTCTTTAATCCACATCGAGCTGCCTTTTATGCAGGGTGAGAAATAGGAATCTAGTTTCATTCTTCTCTATGTATCTATATATGGATATATTTTTTCAGCACCATTTGTCAAAAATGCTATCTTCTCTCCAATGTATATAAAAAGGCATTTTTTCAAGTATCATACGACTGTAACTATGTGGGTTTGTCTCTGTGTCTTCTATTCTGTTACTCTTCATATCTCTTTGATGCCAACACCATGCTGTTTTGGTTACTATAGCTCTGTGTTATAATTTGAGATTAGGGATTGTGATGCCATCAGCATTGCCCTTTTTGCTCGGTATTGCTTTGGCTATTTGGGGTCTTTTGTTGTTTCAAACGAATGTTAGTAGTTTTCTAGTTCTGTGAAGAATGTCACTGGTATTTTGATATATTGAATCTATGTAACACTTTTGGTATTTGGCCATTTTGACAATATTAAATCTACCTATCCATGAACATGGGAGGTCTTTCCATCTTCTCATATCTTCTTCAACTTCTTCCCTGGGTGTTCTATAGTTTTCATTGTAGAGGTCCATACTTTCCTTGGTTAGATTTATTCCCAAGTCTCCTCTCTTTCTCCCCCTTTCTCTCTTCTTTTGAAGATTATTGTGACTGGGATAATTTTCTTAAGTTCTTCCTCAGCAGATTCATTATTGGAGTATAGAAAAATTATTTTGATACATCAATGTTGTCTTAATCAGCTTTTTCACTGATGTGAACAAAAGACATGACAAGAACAATTTCAAAGGAAGAAAAGTTTACTTGGGGGCTCCTGGTTTTAGAGGTCTCAGTACCTAGACTGCTGGCCATTCCTCAGGGCTTGAGGCAAGACCTCATTCCCAAAATGTGTAGCACAGGAAAGCAGCTGGGGACATGGCACCTAAAGTAGAAAGAGAGGGAGTTCTACTCAATGAGAACAAAATCTATACCCCAAAAGCACAACCCCAGGTCCACTTCCTCTAGCCACACCCTATCTGCCTAGAGTTACCATTTAGTTAATTCCTAACAATGGATTGACGCACTGATTGGGTCTAGGCGGTCATAACCCAATCATTTCATCTCTAAACGTTCTTACATTGTCTCATACATGAGCTTTGGGGGTACCCCTCACATCTAAACCGTAACAAATGTTCAGCTTTTATCTTGCTACTTTGCTGAATTTGTTTATTAGGTCTGGAAGTCTCCTGGTGAATTCTTTGGGGTCTTCTAGACATGGGATTATGTCATTCACAAATAGCTAATTTGACATCTTCTCCTATTTGTATTCCTTTAATTTCCTGTCTAGAGTTTTAAAAAAACTATGTTGAATAGGAGTGATGAGAGAGGACATCTTTGACTTATTTCTGATTTTAGAGGAACTATTTTCAGTTTTTCTCCATTTAGTATGATATTAGCTTTGGGTTTGTCATATATAGCATTTATTTTTTTTTAAAAGAAAGAGTGAGAGAAAGGAGAGAGAGGGAGAGAGAGAGAGAATTTTTTTTTAATATTTATTTTTTAGTATTTGGCAGACACAACATCCTTGTACGTGGTGCTGAGGATCGAACCCGGGCCGCACGCATGCCAGTTGAGCGCGCTACCGCTTGAGCCACATCCCCAGCCCATATATAGCCTTTATAATGTTGAGGTTTTTATCCCTATATTCTCCAGAATTTTTTAAATGAATGAGTATTGGATTTTGTCAATGACCTTTTCTGCATCAATTGAGATGGTCATCCGATGCTTGTCCTTAATTCTATTTATGTGATGAATTATATGTTTTGATGTATACATGTTGAACCAAACTTGCATCCCTGGGATGAAACCTACTTGATCATGGTACAGTATCTTTTTGATGTACAAAATATTAAGATTTAAATAAATTGAGAGCCCTTATCAATTTATCCCAAGTGCGATTTTAATTTAAAGCGATTAAATTTTTTGTTTCTAAAATTAGTATAAAAAAGTGAACTTTCAACTACTAAAAAATAAAACAAGGTAAAACTGGATTTGGTAGCACACACCTGTAATCTCAGCAATCCAGCAGGCTGTGGCAGGAGGCTTGCAAGTTCTCAGCCAGTTTTGCTTGGTAACTTGGTGAGACCCTGTCTCAAAATAAAAAAAAATAAAATAAAATAAAATAAAAAGGGCTGGGGATATAGTTCAGTGATAGGGTGCCCCTGGGTTCAATCCCTAGTACAGAAATAAATAAATAAATAAACAAATAAAATAAGGAAAGTTTGTCTGCTTGCTAATTAAGATTTATTATAAAACCATGGCTATTAAGGCAGTGTGATTTTGGTACAGGGAGTTAAATTAACCAGTGACATAGAATAGAAAGTGTTCAAACTGATACACAATTGTAGATCCGTGGGAAAGGAGAGGCTCCTCAGGAAAAAAGTGCTGAGCCACATCCCCAGCCTGTTTTATTTGTTACTTTGAGACAGACTTTTTTTTTTTTTTTTTTTTTTTTGTACTGAGGATTGAACTCAGGGGCGCTTAACCACTGAGGCATGTCCCCAGACCTATTTTGTATTTTAATTAGAGACAGGGTCTCATTGAATTGCTTGGGGGCTTGCTAAGTTATTAAGGTTGGCTTTGAACTCTTGATCCTCCTGCCTCAGCCTCCCACACCGTGGGATTATAGGCACTGTGCCCAGAGAGACAAAGTCTTGCTAAGTTGCTTTGGAGTGCACTAAATTGCTGAGGCTGGCCTCAAACTTAAAATCCCCTACCTTAGCCTTCTGCATTGCTAGGATTACAGGTATATGCCACCATGGTCAGCTGAAAACCTTAATATTTAATCAACAAAGTGGTACATGAATAGGGAACTGTCAATCATATTTCCACCCCCAAAACACTGCAGGCTATAGTGCATATGAAGATATTACTGAACTGTGAACCACAAGATATTGGGACACTAACTCTGTCAATGATAATTTAATTAAAATATTTGAGTGTTCTAAAGAAACTCCAGTTTGGCTAGTATTTTATTTTCTTATGCCTCTGAAACATATAGAGATAAGAGCAAATGTTATTAACATTTTTATTTTTGCCATAAACATTTTTCCTTTTATAATTTTATAAACTTAACAGTCACTACAAATTCTGTAGAGAAAGAACAGGGAATACAGAAAAAAGGGAAGAGCCCCAGGGACATTTTTCAAGTTTATCATGATATGAATTCAGGTGCCTGATTTTTTTTTTTTTTTTTTTTTTTTTGGCCAAGTGTGAGGGAATTAACTTGGAGGAGAACTGGCAGGATCTGGGTGAGGAGATAGGTATAAAAGGAAAATTGGAATAAAATATGCTCAGGGAAAATATAGCACCTGGAGTGGGGAAACCTGTATTGAGGAAGAAAAAATTGATCTCCTGAAGACCATTGGGTTTATAATCATTTGCCTGAGGATCCTGAGCATGAAGTCCTGGCTCAGTCTGGATATTCAGTGCCCTCTCAGCCTTCTGAAGTCACTATTGCCTTTTGAGTTGGGATCTCCTACCTTTTTTGTTTTGTTTTGGTATTAGGGATTTATTGCCGGGGCACATAACTACTGAGCCCCATCCCCAGCCCTTTTTTATTTTTTTCATTTTGAAAAAACCTCCTTTAGTTGTTAAGGCTAGCCTTGAACTTGCATGAATCTCCCACTTCTGATTGCTACAGGACAAAAAAAAAAGAAAGAAAGAAAGAAAGAAAAAAGCCAGAATTGACTATTTAATTAAAGGAGAAAGGAACCAACTAACGAAACAAAAGAGCTTCTAGCACAGAGCAGGGAGAGTTGTTGCATGGTTTCCTGGAATCCACAACAGTGATTCTTAGCTGGAGCTCACTTGGGCTTTGTAACCATGGTTTTCCAAGGCTCCACGGTATAAAAATAGAATATTTATTTAAAAAATAAAACCCGACGACTAAGCCACTGCTGTTCCTACTTACAGTGAAAACTGCCTCAAGACTCCCAGAGCACAAACCCGTGTAATCTGGTGAATGTGCCCCTCATGTAACAAGGTCCCCTGACACAGGCTGTTGGCTTCCTAGTCCCAGGGTGACTCGGTAGGTGCTCAGTGAATAGCACCTAGAGACCCTGGAAACGGATCCTCAGAGAGCCTTTCTTGGGTGTCAAAAGCTCTTCTGACAACCAGAGCGAGTGTATGTAGTGAACAAAGAGCCTCCTGTATCTTTCCTTCCACCCCCACCCCTTTGGAAGTGGAATGAACACATTCAGCTGACTTTTCTTCACCACCTGGGTTTGTGAATATTTACGATCCATGGGCCACCTCTCTAACCTCTACC
The DNA here is from genome assembly GCF_048772815.1 of Callospermophilus lateralis. Taxonomy (NCBI): domain Eukaryota; kingdom Metazoa; phylum Chordata; class Mammalia; order Rodentia; family Sciuridae; genus Callospermophilus; species Callospermophilus lateralis. Next base: position 11,543,584 of record NC_135311.1, read on the forward strand.
TCTATTTTTCTGTTGACTCACAGATTCCCAGGGAGAGAAGTACGTGAGATACGGAGAAAGATATCAGTGGTTAACAGGGGGTTCCATGTGAGGAATAAAATACATGTGTGACTTTTGTTGTTATGAAAGGGTCAAATTATATTAAGCTGGAAAGGATACTGGTGTATGTGAATATTTGTTCTTCTTTTTTTCTTTATTTATTACTTACCAAGATCTCCTGTTAATCCCAATAATTCATGGCTTCCCAGGATTAAAGAGTATCTCAACTGATATGGTAATAAACAATGCAACTCGGCTACATACAAGCTTTGCTCCCTTGTCTATATTCTTCTCGTCAGACAATTCATAGTTCAAGAGAAAGTTTATAAAGCTTCATAAAGCATGTTTACAGATACTAACCACACATCAGGGTCAAACAACTTTTCCTATCAAGAAATGATGTCTGGCGTCTAACATAAAATTTATTTTTTGCAACCCCATCTAATTTCCTCTGAAATGCTCTGCGGTGTTGAAACACAACTGTATGCTGCTGATTCCTTGTAAATACCTTTTTTTGTAGATTTTGTTTATGGAAAGTGGTGTATTTCTGAAAATAGATAGATATAATTTTGAAAGTGCAAAATAAGCTTACCTTTGAAATCTACCCAATAGTAAACCACTTTGTAATGTGATTTATTTGCCTTACTTCTGGCAAAATGCACTTTTGAAGCAACTCCATCCTATTACTGAATTTGGGTTTTGGACAACTAACCAATGATATAATTGTATGCTGGTTAGAAATAGGGTAAAGGCTACTGGAAAAGTTGCACTATCTTTTCCAATTATGTTAATAATGGTATGCTTTCCTTTGGTTACAATGTTATAATTCCAATGTTAAAAATGTAACCCAATTATTTCATCGTTTGTTGCTGTCATGGGCACAGCATCAGGAAAAATGAGGAGGTTAAAAACATTTTTGCCTTCTGTTCTTTGAAAAAAAATTCACTGTGATGCTCCAGCATTTTTGCTTCATGATGGGTAGTTTGTGTGATGGAGCAATGGTGTGTAATATTTGTGTCCTACGTTGTAGTGGCCACTCTGTGGTCATAAGGATTGGAAATACACAGCCCCTGTCTAGCTCTACTGGGGAAAATTTTGTATTTACACTGTAGTTTTTGTGGAGTGGGAGGAACAATCACAAGGGATCAAGAGACATGAGTTCTCAGCTTGGTTTAGTTCTTTGACACCAATGTGTCCAAGGGCAATTCCCTAAACAGATATGACTTCAGTTCCTGTGTCGGAAGGAAAATTAATCCTTATCTTCCTTGTTTATTAACATTTGGGTGTTAACAAAATTAAATAATGTTCATGAATATGTTTTATAACTGTGAAGATACTGTTCAGATGCTTATAATGCTAAAAAGTCAGAAGACAGTTCTATGCTACCCGAATGTGCACAGACATGTAGGTCTGAAAGAGAGGAGAGGGGTAAGGAGAAAAAAAAAAATTAAAGAACACTTGGCTTTGAAAACTGAGTGGTATCTAGGGAAGAGGAATGTAGGACAGAGTTGAGAAGAGGAGTCAAAAGATTGGAATGCAAAAGCAGTTTCTCTGTCAGAGTAGAAAAAGCTCTACCCAGACCCTAGAAATTCAAGAATTAGTGTTCCTACAGAGCCCGGAATTTAGGATGACACCTGTGAACTTGAATGCATTCCATCTTTAAGTTCAAATATACGTATACTTCACAGCATAAAATTCTTCTATCAACAATTCTATGATGGTATCATCACTAAATCCACGTAAAGATGAGGAAACTGGTCTTAGAGATGCTCAGTCCTTGCCCAAGATAAGCCAGCACATGAGAGAAGAAGGAAATGAGTTTATAACAGTTGCCTCTGAGGGCCATGTACTTTTGTCTCACTGAGAAAAAAAAAAAAAAAAAAGATAACCTGTCTCCAGTCTCCACTCCCCAAAGAAATAAGTAAGAATGTGAATATAAAGAAGCAGAAACCTGTGTCGAATTAACCATGGAGTTTACCCAGCCTACTATTTGACAGAGATCAGCCACCCAGGATCTTTATATTCTTTTTTCTCTTTCTTAGGTACCATACAGGACTCAATGAAGAGAGAGAATCGCACTTTGGTGAGTGAGTTTATTTTTCAAGGGTTCTCCAGCTTCCGTGAACACCAGCTCACACTCTTTGTCATGTTCCTTGCACTGTACATATTAACCCTGGCAGGCAATGTCATCATCGTGACCATAATCAGCCTGGATCGTCATCTCCACTCCCCCATGTACTTCTTCCTCAGTACGCTCTCAGCTTCGGAGACAGTGTACACACTTGTCATTCTACCAAAGATGCTCTGTGACCTCACAGGTGCCCGTCAGCCCATCTCCCTGGCTGGCTGTGCGGCTCAAATGTTCTTTTTCGTCACTTTGGCCATTAACAACTGCTTCCTGCTCACAGCCATGGGGTATGACCGCTACGTGGCCATCTGCAACCCCCTGAGATACACAGTTATCATGAGCAAGAGGGTGTGCTTCCAGCTGGTGGGGGGGGCCTGCAGCATTGGCCTAATTGTAGCAGTGACGCAGGTGTCGGCTGTGTTCCGACTGCCCTTCTGTGCCACCAAGGTGGCCCACTTCTTCTGTGACATCCGCCCCGTGATGAAGCTCTCCTGCATCGACACCACTGTCAATGAGATCCTGACTCTAGTCATCAGTGTGCTGGTGATCCTGATTCCTATGGGCTTGGTTTTCATTTCCTACATCCTCATCATCTCCGCCATACTCAAGATTGCTTCAGCTGAGGGCCGGAAGAAGGCCTTCGCCACCTGTGCCTCCCACCTCACAGTGGTCATCGTCCACTATGGCTGTGCCTCCATCGCCTACCTCAAGCCCAAGTCGGAGAACACCAGGGATGAGGACCAGCTGATCTCGGTGACCTACACTGTCATCACCCCGCTCCTGAACCCCGTGGTCTACACCCTGAGGAACAAAGAGGTCAAGGATGCTCTGAGTAGGGCTATTGGCCGAACACTCTCCTGACAGGTGGATCCATTTCAAATAGTGTCTTGCAAGGTTCTCTAGACAGGAAAAGTGGAGCAGTGCCCAGTCACTAGAGTTAAGATTCTGGAGACCATGAAGCAGTGATTTGTTGAGAGGGGGAGAGAACAAAGGCACTAGAAATTCAGACACTTGAGAATGGAAGGCAGCTCTCCAAATCCCAAACAAACCTGCAGCTCACATGAACAAGGATAGAGAGAGAGCTCACTGGCATTGGGGAGTGGATGGCTGTCTGGACAGCCAGGGACTGAATGAAATCAGGGCTGCAGATAGAATTAATGAGGGGAGACTGATCTAAGGCTGGGGCAAAGCTTTAAATATATAACATTTTTTGGGGGGGAGGGGGGACATAGAGTTTCTCCTTACCCATTTGGAGACATGCAGGTTTAAAAGCTAACTAAAGTCATTTTTTTTTTCATGGACAATTCTAGTTCTTTTGCATCATAGATGTCATAAATCAAGTGGATTACAGAGACAAGCATCTATAAAATTCAGCAGCATAAAGTTTAGATCTTTTTCCTATAAGTTCCAGGTTTACCAAATAGGAAAATAGGTATCTGTGTTTTTAGGATCATATAAAAGAAATATTTTTAGAATGTGATTAAAACCCCTTGGCGATCATATCTTCATTTATATTGTGAGAATGTGCTAATATTGTTGGTGATACTCTATGTAAGGAATTATTTCTGGGGGAGGAGAGAGTGTAGACCAGTTTTAAATCATTGGGCCTTCAGAGATCTTTGCAGAATGAACAGAATCTACTGGTGAACACAAGTCATGCATACAATTATAGTGAACATCTCACACAATATCTTTTTTTTGTTGTTGTTTTTTTGTACCAGGAATTGAATCCAGGGGCACTTAAGCACTGAGCCACATCCCCAGTCCTTTCTACATTTTATTTAGAGACAAGGTCTCACTGATTTACTTAGGGCCTTGCTAAATTGCTGACGTTGGCTTTGGACTCTCCATCCTCCTGCCTCAGCTGGCTGAGCCACAGGGATTACAGGCGTGTGACTCTGCACCTGGCTCACATGATATCCTTTTGGATGACAGTGTGAAATAAGCAGTGAATGGGACCCTGGAGTCAGCTGAAGGGACTATTCCGCCCACTTGTACAAGTGATGTGTTTTCACAGGACATATCCTCCTTTGTGTTAATTTCAAAAGCTAATATTACATCTAAATATTTAAATTTTTCAAATAACTCACTAAGGTTTATTCTTACACAGATTCAATTACATATTTTGGGAAATTTCTGGTGAAATCCAAGAGAACCCCAAATAGGAGTTACCCTATACTTTCCAATGGTTGCTTTTACTTTCACTCAATAAATAAATACTTTTTATTTTTATTTTTTGGTAGCCTTAAAAATGCTGCCCTATACCTTCAACCTTCCGGATAATAAGTCTAGGTCTGCAAACATTGCTACTTAATGTGTTAGGTAGCAATTTTTAGTTAGCAGGAGTGAGTGGAAATAACATAAACACTGGAATAAAAAGATTCAATTTTGGACTCTACTTCTTATTCACCATATATATTTCGACAAATCTTTAAATTTCTCTGAGCCTCCGTTTCTTTATCTGTGAAACCTATATCCAGAGTTTCTTGTCAAACACAAAAGTCCTTTGGAAATGAAAAAAAAAAGGATAAATATCCTTTATTCTTGTTAGAGTGAGAAAATAGCTATATTCCCCATAAACTCATCTTCCCTTATCTGCAAAATGGGGTTACCAATCCCCGCTCTGTTCTCCCCACTGAACTGTGGTATGAATCAACTCCACTACAATAAACACAGCAGGCACAGCTGTGGGACTGCAGGAAGTATTCAGAACGACAATGTATTATTACTGCTATCATCATTAGTATTAGCTATCATCATCCACACACTCTTATCTCCCCGAATTTTTCTAGCCATTTTATATTATTTTACTGATCTCTTTAACTCTTACCTTCCTCCCGTGTACTCTTCAGTCCTAATTGTTATTCCATTCTGTCATTTTGTCTGTAAATCATATGTTTTCGGTCTCTCACAAAAGAATATTTATTTCCAAAACCTTTCATTTCTGCTTTGTTAGCAATTCCAGTAGTTAATGCCTGATTTCCTGCTCCACATCAAGCACTTTCACCTTTGTACTTCAGCGAATTTCAAACTCTTTACCATGATTCATGGCCCCCGGTACTAAATGAACGTTATAGCAACCAGATACATACGTATACATCTGTGTCTGTGTACACACCTACAAACCAAAGCACAACAGTCACAGGACAGGAGTTAATCTTAACTCATGCAGTACATTCTCATGTTTTTCACTCAAGTCTGTTCTGCTTTCTTCTATTTCATTTTACTTAAAAGGTTTTGCATATATATATATATATATATATATATATATATATATATATATAAATAGAGACACATCTACTATACATTTTGACTAATCATTCAATGATTGAGCGTTAAAAATCTGTTTTTAACTGAAGTCAATGCCGAAGCCCGGTATCAAATGACTTTATTTCTGGGATACTACAATAAAATTTAAAATGTTATTTTAGAAAATTGGAGTTTTATTATTAAACTCATCATGCTAAACAGTGGACATTTTAGAAGAGAGACATTTAGACATTATTTTCAGCTTCTAAATCATTCCAGCAGTCACTAAAACACACGTTTACATTGTTAGGTAGATGCTCATTTTTCAACCGAGAAACGGAGCTTGGTGGAGAAACAAAATATCTTGGGGGAAATACTTCATTATTCTTTACATTTTCTTCTTTGATTTATATTCTTTATTGCATGTAGATTCACATTGGATATTGTCCTATATGATTTGGGATGTAAAATTAAAATCAGGTTGTAAATTAATCTATAAAAGTTGTGAAGGTTCATTGCTTAAATGAAATTAAGAAATCAAAATAACACAGTACTTGAAAAAGAATTTTTTTAATTTCTAAATGCTTTACAAAGATTTTTTCCCAAAACCTATCCAATAGCCAACATACTCTTCTTTAATATTAATATGAAATATTAATTTATTTCCTATTTAACTACTTAAAATTCTTAAATTTGTCCAAAAAGTTAACACATTTAACAATTATATTAAATTATTCTTGAACTTTACTCTTACACCAATAAATACAACATGTATTTAAACTGATAAAATTTCAACATATAAAGACAAAGCTAATTGAGTCATAGAATAATTGCATTTGAAAATATATATTCAAGTATTATTGTAAATCCAAATAACTTGTTTATTCATTATTAATGTTGTTAGATTGATTAGGGCCAATAACTATTTTAAAAGATGGGAGGAATAAAAGGGTATCATTTAAACTCCCAATAACACTTAGAGCTCTCAATCAGAGAACGCAGAAATTTCCCCTATGGAACTTCGCATTTTGAGAGAAAAGACTTACAGGGTCTGGACAGTTCAGTGCACTATTTTGGGGAAAAAAGCAAGCAAATCCTAATAAAACTAGCTTTATCATATTACCAAGATTTATCACTCTAGTAAAAAAAACCCACACTCTACACCCCAGCCATACACATGTGTATGCATACACACACACACACACACACACACACACACAGAGCTTCTAAAGAACTTGTTAGAGAGTCACTCTTAGCTACGATTCAAGTTACAGGGATCACCAAAAATTTGAAGTCACTAACATAAAAAGAAATATCAATATAATAAAAAAAAATAATAAAGGAAAAAGAAACACAGAAGAATCAGATATAGTGCAGGGTGTATATTAAAGTGTCAAAAGATACACATTTCATATTTTCAGAAGGATGTCAAGATAATATCAGTGAAATAAAAGTGGAGTGCTATATAAAAGCCAAGTTCTGAGAAGTGGGAAGATATTTTACAAATTAAAAATGCATTAGCAGAGACAGAGTGAGGTGAAGGTGGAAGATTCAGCAGCGCCAGAACCTCTCTCTCCATCTAAACAAGGGAATCTGCCTGATGTGGTCTCTCTGGAACCTCAGAGTCTATTGAAGGCTTGCAACTTCCAGGGGAAGTCATGACTGTACATTGGTATCTTTTGATACCGGGCTTCGGTATCAAATATTGATTCTCATCAATATCAACTCTCAGCACACTAGGAGCTAGCCATTCCTCTCTGACAGCCACCGGAAGACAGCTACGCACATGTTCCTGGGAGAAACTGCACACAGCTTTCAGAAGCCGGGGTGATCCTGCCCTGCGAATACGAAGGTTCTGTGCTCTGATAGTTTATTGCTGCTTGTGCTCATACACATGCAGACGAAGACGTGAACAGCCATTGTTGCCTCCTCTCTCTCCTGTGGCTGCAAGGTCTTGATCTTCCAGCTGACCTGGTTTTCAGAGGATTTAAAGGGACAACACTCCTTTACCCCTTTTATTTGTATTTTTACCTCTTTTTCGGAAACCCAGACATTGAAGACTTGAGTATTGAAAAGCAACTGCATATACAAGGAAAATTAGAAAATCACCACGCTTTCCCCAGGAAAGATGCAGACTCAGAAAACACTTGAGAAAACCTTAATTTTAAGGTCTGAACTTTGGCATAGAACCTACAATAAATAAATAAGCAAATAAACAGATAAAGATGACAAAAAGCAGAAAACTGGGAAAGGAGGAGAATCTGGTTTCCAGAGTTATGACAGTTAGATCCATGTTCAGTGAATCAAATCAAAGGCATACAAAGAAATGGAATCATACGTTCCAAACTAAGGGGAAAAAAAATTTTATTGTTCTTGAAAGGGATATAATAGCAGATTTTTCAGATTAAGACATTAAGTCAATGAACTTAAAGATGTTCAGCCTCCCCCTTCAAAAAAAAAAAAAAGTGGACAAAGCCAAGAAAATGTGAAAAAAAAATGAAATATTAATGAAAAGAGAGAAAAAAAATAAAAAGAAATCTTGGAGCTAAAAAGTAAAATAACTGAAAGGAAAAATTCACTGGAGATATCCAAAGCCAGATATGAGCAGGCAGAGGAATCCGCAAACTTGAAGAGAAAACTACTGAGCCTGAAGAATAGAATGAAAAAGGTGAAGAAAGGTGAATAAAACCTAAAAGAGCCGTGGAGCACCGTCAAGTAGACCAACATACGCATTGTGAGAGCTACAGAAGGAGAAGAAAAAGAGAAAGAGTCAAGAGGATATTTTAGTAATAATGACTGATTTTTTCCCAAACTTTATTAAAGATATGAATATACACATCAGGAAGTTCAACAAGTTTCTAGTAAAGTGAACTCAAAGAAATGCACATGAAGACACAATATCATCAAAGTTTCAAAAGACAAACACAGAAAATATTGCAAGCAGCCAGGAAAAATGTACTTTCTTGTAGTCTTCTCTTAAAAACAGTTTGGCCTCGTTGACCCACCTCCTTCATCCACACCCTACCCACCTACAGTCACCACCCTGTTGATCTTAATCTAATCCTTTCACCTCTGAACATTCTTGCATCATTTTGCACAAAGCTTTTGGGTAATCCCTCATATCTGAACCATGACAGCAGTCAAGGATTGTCTGAAAAATCTTTTTTTTTTTTTTTTTTCCTTTTGTTACTGGGGATTAGACCCGGGTGCTTTCACACTGAGCTAGTTTGCTAGCCTCAAATTTGTGATCTTCCTACCTCAACCTTTCAAGTTGCCAGAATTATAATAGGTATGTGCCACTATGCCTGGCTGGTCTAAACCTCTTAAATGGAAGATTCCAAAAATAATTCAAATGTTTTTAATACATGCTGTACTGAGTAGTGTGATAAAATCTTATTCCATCCTGTTCCTTCTCACCTGGGACGTAAACCATCCCTTTATCCAGCACATCCATGCTAGATATACTACCCATATGTTAGTCACAGTTTTAGTCCATTTTGTGTTGCTATTACAGAATACCTGAGGTTGGATACTTTATAAATAAACGAGGTTTATTTATCTCACAGTTTTGGACGGTGAATGTCTATGATTGGGTGGACCTATCTGTTCAGCCTCTGGTGAGTGCTCTCTTGATTACATCACAACATAGCAGAGGAATAGGAAGGGAACTGGCCATATTTAGAAGAGGCCAAGCATATAGAGTGACCTTGCTTTATAACAACTCTCCCAAGAATTAACTTGTTCAGTGAGACCCGCATTGATCCCTTCTGAGGGCGGTGCCCCTGGCTCCACCTCTTAAAGGTTCTGTCTCAACATTTTGCCACACTGGAGACCAAGCTTCCAGTCCATGGACCTTTGGAAGATATACTCAAACTATATCCAAACCATAGCAGTCATTTAGCATCCATCTCCACTGCAGATCAACTGAAGCATATCACAGCCTGTGTTCATTTAGTGATTGTCCTAAAGCACAAAAGTAGTCATTCTGGCCATTAGAATATATATATATTTTTAAAAAAGCTAAAAAGTGCTTTCTGTATGTGAAAAATTAAAAGTTTTGGACTTAATAAGAACCTGAAGTTGCTAAAATCTTTTATTTATTAAATTGTGAAGATGGTAAAGGAAATCTATGTTACTTTTGCTGTCATATATCAAAGTGCAAAAGTTACTAGGCAATGAGTGAAAATGCTTAGTTAAAATGGGGAAAGTTAAATTTATGTATGTGTATATTAGAGAAGACAGAGTCGGTAGGGGGTTTGGTATGACCTACAACTTCAGATGTTTTCTGGGGATCTTGCAATGGACCACCTGCAGATAAGGGGGACTATTAGATAAGTTATCCTCAGTAAGATTATCATCATATTTCTTATCAGAAACTGGAGGTCAGAAGGCAGTGGATTAATACAGTCAGTGATAAATGGAAAACAACAACAGTTAACTTATAATTCTATAGGCAGCAAAGGTATCTCTCCAAAGAAAGGGGAGAATTAAGTTATTCCCAAATAATCAAAAACTGGCAGAACTGAAGGTATCAAAATAGACATTTCCACAATAATAGGGACTTTAATACTCCACTCTCAATAATGGATAAAACAACCTGACAAAAGATAAGTAAGGAAATAGATTATTACTTGAACAACATAATAAGCCAACTAAATCTAAGAGACATATACAGAACACTCTACCCAAAAGCAACAGCATCCGTCTTTTTCATCAAGTACAAATGGGACGTTTTCTAGAGTTAGAAGCTGTTAGTCCACAAATTAGGTCTCAAAAGATTTTTAAAAGATAGATATCATAGAACTTATCTTTTCTGAACACCGTGGATAAAGTTAAAAATCAATAACAAAGTAAAACTGGAAAATTCCCACGTTTGTGGAAATTAAAGAACACATTCTTAAACAACGGATGAATCAAAAGAGAAATAGCAGGGAAAATTAGAAAATACTTAGAGGTAACGGAAAATGAAAGAAAAAAACAACATAACAATGCTGAGGGGAAATTGATACCTATCAACGTTTACATTAAAAAATAATTCCAAAAGATATCAACCAATAACCTAACTTTATCACTTACGGAAACTAGAAAAGAAGAACAAATTTAACCCAAAACTAACAGAGGGAAGACAATAGTAAAGATTAGAAGAAGAAAAAGAATGCAACAGAAAAAAAAATAGAGAAAACCAGTGAAACAAAAATGTGGTTCTTTGAAAACAACTAACAAGTTTGACACACTTAGGTGGACTTGGAAAAACAGATGGAAGATTTAAATTACTAAAATCAGAAAGGAAACTGGGGATATTACTCCTGATTTTACAGGAATAAAAAGAATGACGGGTACTATGAAGAATCGCATGCCAACACAGTATGTAACCCAGATGAAATGGATGAATTCCTTCAAACACACAACCTAGCAAAACTAAATTAGGAATAAATAGCAAATCTTTATATACCTGTATAACAGTAAGGATATTGAAGTAGTAATCAAAGACCTCCAAACAAAGAAAAGCTCTATACTTGAGACTAGACTGGTAAATTTCAAGAACTAACACCAATCCTTCACAGACTTTCCAAACATTTTTTTTTTTTTTGAAGAGGATAGATTTTTCCAAACTCCTTGTATGAGGCCAATATTCGGATAGCAAAGACAGACACAGACAAAAAGCAAGATATAAAACAATGTCCCTTGACAGCATTGGTACAAAAATGCTCAATAAAGTACTATAAAACTGAATTAGTACCACATTCAAAGGACTGCAAACCATGACCTAGTGGAACTTGTTTCTGGAATGCAAGAATGGTTCAATATGAAAATTTCATCAGTGGAATACACTTTTTCTGAAGGGGGTTACTGGAGATTGAACTCAGGGGCACTCAACCACTGATCCACATTCCCAGACTAATTTTTTATATTTAGACACAGGGTTTCACTTAGTTGCTTAGCGCCTCACTTTTGCTGAGGCTTGCTTTGAACTCACGATCCTCCTGCCTCAGCCTCTCAAGCTGCAGAATACACTTTTAATTAGAGAATTAAGGCCATTTATATTCAGGCTTATTATTTAAATGCTTATACTAGTTCTCATCATTTTTTTGTGTGTTTTTTTCTTCTAATTGTTTTAAATAATTAATGTTCATTTCTTTCCGTCTTGTGCACCTTAGAAGATTAGTGGATTTCTGAATCAATAATGTTTAATTCCACCCTAAGTTCATGTATGAAGACACAAATGGTGTAAATATACTTTGTATACAACCAGAAATATGAAAAATTGTGCTCTATATGTGTACTATGAACTGTAATGCATTCTGCTGTCATATATAACAAGTTAGAATAATAAATAAATTAATAATATTTAATTCCTTCACAATTGTCATTTTCTTATCTACTTTTCTAATGAGATATCTGTTCTTTCTCATCCTCTCTCCGCTGTGTTTATCTTGCATTCCCTTCTGAATGTTGAATCCCATTAAGTATCTTCTGTTTATTGATCATGAATTACTTCAGCTTATTATGCTTATCTGGAAAGTTCTTTATTTCTTCTTTGATTCCAGATGATAACTTTTCTGGATATGGCAATAATCTACATTGGCAGTTATCTTCTTTCAGGGCTTGAAATATACCCATTCCTTCTCTCTTAGCCTTTAGAGTTTCTGCTGAGAAATATACCGGTTTTCTGATGGAGTTGCCTTTACATGTGACTTGGTGTCTCTTTCTTATGGTTTTTAGTATTCTTTCTTTATTTTATACTTGTGGCAGTAATGATAATGTGTCATGGACAGGTTCTCTTCCAGTTATGTCTATTTGGGTTCATAAAAGCCTCCTATACCTGGATGTCCATATTTTTCCAAATAATGGCAATTTTTATTATTTCTTTGATTATGTTTTCCAAGTCTTTAGCCTGTAGCCTTTAGCTCTTTACCCCTGTGTTAAACATACATTTGATCTTTTAATGGTATCCCACACATCTTGTATGTTCTACCCACTCTTATTTTTTCTTTATTACTGACTAAATGTGCTAGTTCATCAACCTTGTTTATAACCCCTAATATTCTTTCTTCTGCTTGATTAATCTATTAATGAGGTTTTCACCTAAGGTTTTTACTTGACTAATTTTTTGTGATTTTCATTTTTTAAAAAATCGACTTTTTTTCAGGGTATTTATCTGTTTTGAATTGATCTTTCATTCTGCATTGCCTTCCTTAATTCATTCATCTGTTTATTTGTATTCTCTTTGAATTAGCTGATCATTTTTGAAATTATTCTTTTTGAATTATTTGTCTGGCATTTCATCCATTTCAACTTCTTTGGAATCAATTACTAGAGAATGATGAACTTTTGGAGATGTCATGTTGCCTAGTTTTTCTATATTTCTTGGATTTCTATGCTGAGATTTTCTGATGCTAGATTTTCCACTTTTATGTGAAGTTCTCCTTAGGGAACAGCCTTCTCTTAACATTGTGCCTTGGCATATTGATTTGTTGTGTAATGTTGAGTTTAATCACAACTTAACTTTATAATGCAACTTACCTATGGCTTCTTTGGCTATGATTGGGTTTTGACACAGCATATATTGTGTTGCAAACTTTCTCTGTGGGTCTTACAAGAGTAAGACCTCTAGTAGTTCAGGCAGCTGTGTTGTAGATGAAAGAGTATATGGGGTACATTCTCTGTGGTTAGTCTCCATTCTTGTCAGCAATATGTGGTCTGAAACAGTATGGGGGTGACCTATGCCAGATTTGCATATAGTTGTAGTGTCCACAACTTTTGTATTATTTCTCTCTGTTGTTACTATGAGGATGAATGTCCAGGAGGTGTTTCAGACCACCCCCCTCCAAGCTGAATTACTTGTGGCTAGGTTGTTGACATGGGATTTTATCTCTCCTAATTTTTATTTTTTAATTTGTTCTAATTAGTTATATGTGACAGTAGAATGCACTTTGACACATCATACATAAATGGAGTACAACTTATCACTCTTCTGGTTGTACATGATGTAGAATTGCATCAGTTGTATAATCATATATGCACACAGAGTAATCATGTCCAGTTCATTCTACTTGTCTTCCTACCTCCCATATCTCCTCCCCTTCCTTCACTCCCCTCTGTCTAACTCCAAGTACATCTATTCTTCCCTAGCCCCACCCCCATATTGTGAATTAGCACCCACAAATCAGAGAATATATTTGGCCTTTGGTTTTTTTGGGATTGGCTTATTTTACTTAGCACGATATGCTTCAGCTCTATTCATTTACCTGCAAATGCCATAATTTCATTTTTCTTTAAAGCTGAGTAATATTTCATTGTGTATATATACCACAGTTTCTTTCTCCATCCATCTGTTGAAGGGCATCTAGGTTGGTTCCATAGTTTGGTTATTGTGAATTGTGCTGCTATAAACATTGATGTGGCATCATCACTGTGGTATGTGGATTTTTAAGTCTTTTGGGTATAGACTGAGGAGTGGGAGAGCTGGCTCAAATGGTGGTTCCATTTCAAGTTTTCTGAGGAGTCTCCATACTGATGATATAAAATCAATACTCAGAAATCAAATGTGTTCCCATACCATAGCCTCAAAAAATATTAAAATATTTGGGAATCAACTAACAAAAGAGGTGAAAGACCTCTACAATGAAAACTACAGAACACTAAAGAAAGAAGTTGAGGAAGACCTTAGAAGATAGAAAGATCTCCTGTGCTCTTGCATAAGCAGAATTAACATTGTCAAAATGGCCATACTACCAAAAGCATTACACAGATTCAATGCAATTTCTATTAAAATCCTAATGACATTCTTCATAGAACTAGAAAAAGCAATTGTGAGGATCAATTGGAAAAATAAGAGATCCACAATAGCCAAAGCAATCTAGCAAGAAGAGTGAAGCAGGAGGCATCAACAATACCAGACCTTCAACTATACTAGAGAGCCATAGTAACCAACAAGGCTAGGTACTGGCACCAAAACACACACATACAGAAAAGAAGACCCAGACACAAACCTACATAAATACAGTTATTTCATACTAAACAGAGGTGCCAAAACATTAATTGGAGAAAAAATAGCCTCTTCAACAAATGTTGCTGGGAAAACTGGAAGTCCATATGTAGCAAGATGAATTAAATCCCTCTCTCTCACCCTGCACGAAACTCAACTCAAAGTGGGTCCAAGACTTAGGTACTAGAACAGAGACCCTGCACATAATAATAGAAGAAAAAGTAGGCCCAAATCTTCACTTAGAAACTGATTTCTTTAAGAAAACTCTTAAAGCACAAGAAGTAAAATCAAGAATCAATAAATGGGTGGACTCAAACTAAAAAGCTTCTTCTCAGCAAAAGAAATAATCAACATGAAGGAAGAGCTTACAGAACAAGACAAAATCTTTACCATATGCACCTCAGACAGAGCATTGATCTCCAGGATATATATAGCACTCAAAAAACTTACACTAAAAAAAAAAAACCCAAATAACCCAATCAATAAATGGGCTAAGGAACTGAACTGACATTTCACAGAAGAAGAAATACAATTGATTAACAAATATGTGGAAAAAAATGCTCAACATCTCTTGCAATAAGAAAAATGCCAATCAAAACTACTCTAGGATTTCATCTCACTGCAATTAGAATGGCAATTATTAAGAACACAAACAATAATAAATGCTGGTGAGGATGTGGGGAGAAAGATCTCCTGATCTTTAAATAGAAGTTTCCATCAAGGTTCAAGCTGGGTGGAGTCATGGATGGCACACAGTGTGTTTCTCTTATCTGGGCTGGGAATGTGGCTCGGTGTCAGAGTATCCACCACAATATGTTCAAACCTCAGTACCAGGCTCAATCTCCAGTATCAGAAAGAAAGACAAGAACAAACACAGTAACAATGTCAAACAAAGGCAAACTAGTGCAGAAAAAAGTAAAAACTGAATAAAAACTACAATTACCACAGCATGAAAGAAAAATGAGGGGTACTTAACTAGGTCTTAAGGTCAGAGAACACTATAAAGAAGGTGTTATCTAATTCAATAAGGGAAAGGTAAATAAAGGATGCATGTGCCTCCAAGGTCATCAGCTTAGAGGGTCTAGAATTTATCAGATCCAGATTAATCCGGAAGAGAATAACTTCAGCTCAGGGGTCAAATATGAAGGCTTTGGAGCAAAAGATCCACAATTGATTTTTACTTCACTTTGGACAAGCTTCAAACCACTCTGTAATATGCTTTCTTCGTCCCTAAAATTATTAACATTAGTATTTACCTCACAAGAATGTTTCAGGATCAAAATGTAGCAATCATGGAGCAAAGTGACTGACCCATAGTAACGTATCAAAAAATGCTGGCCATAATTGTCATCGTCATCATTAGGGGATAAGTTAGGGGATAAAGAGTGATTCTGAATGGGTCTGTGGCTTTGGGGCTTGTTAACAACCCCACAAAGTCTTAGCCCTTGCGACCTGCTATGAAAAAGAGAGACCTAGGTGTGACCTTGGAGTTGAAAAGTGCTTTGGCGTGTGGGATTTTCCAAAATACAAACATTGAATTTGATTGAATAGAATGTCATCCTGTACTTCCTGGAGCTGTGTGTGCTGTGAGTTGAGGGAGCCTATGTTTGTTCTGTTCATACCATGCATGATTTTGTTGAAGTGAATCACATCCCTTCTCTGCTCCTGCCACTACAGACTTCACAATCTCCTCTTATCAGGCTACTTGCACATGGGAGCCTTTGCCACTCTCACTAGAACATTCCCCCAGCTCTGCTTTGCACCTGCTCTTGTAGCAAAGAGGAATTTATGTACACAGCGTGAAGTTGACCAAGGATTTGCACGCGAGATCTCACTATTGTTTTTGCGGCTCCCTCATTAAAGCGTATCCTTAAAAAAAAATTGTTTAGACTTAGTATGTTAACTTCAAACCCCACTTTCTTTTTCATTAATAATGCACAACACTTTAAGGACACTCGATGTCTTCTTTTTCTGATGCATAATTCGGCCTTTTATCATGGAAACTCGCCTGCCTTTTCCTGCCAACTGCAAAGAGATCCCAACCATTTATTTCCATTGACTTCATATTTGCACAAAATTTGAAGAATCTATACATTTCCATCGAAAAACATAAGAATATATCTTTATACTAATTGCTTATCTCTAATCTATCCATGATAGATAAAGGTTTTTCAGCTTTTAATAACTCAAATGTGGGAGACAGAGTTTTCCATTTTTTTTTTTGAAACTGAGAATATATTTTTCCTTTTACAGCAAGTGAGTCAAATAGCTCTCTTGAGGGTCAAGTCTCTTTTATAAAAGTTATAGAGCTTTTCTTCTTTTAGTGATGTTCAATGCTTCGACCTTATACTGTAGACACCAATATTTACCCCCACCCACGGCCATACGCAGCATGTCTTCCTTCCCAAATTTGAACTGATTGTGACAATTCTCCTTGGGTCTCTTACATAGCTGTACGCTTTGGAAGAGAGGCACTAGCCACCTTTGTTCCAGATGATTATTTCAAGGGTATTTTGTAGGAAAAAGCCTTGGAGGACAGAGACGGCATCTCCCTCTGGAGTAAAGAGCAGGTGGTTTGCAGTACATCATGTAGATTCAGGTTCTGTGAGTGCGGGGTTCCACATTCCTATTGCAACTCACACGAAGGGGAATACAACTCCCAATTCAAGTAAAAGAGTGGAGATTTACATTTTCCAAAGAAATCTGCAAGGTGAAGAAGAAACAAGGTACAGAAAATAAGAGAATTGGGGAAAAAAAAAGCTGAAACCTCCCCACCCCTACCCTTCACCTCCGATCCCCTTTTCCTTTGATTCCCATAATCCTGGTAAGAAAGTTTGCAGCCAACCAAAAGAACATGAGAGAAATTCTCCCTGGGAAATAAAGACTACTGAGAGAACATGCCCATAGGCATTGGCATCTGGGTATTTCACAAGGAAAACTACTTGTCACTTTATTGTCCTGTATACATACCCAGAACCTCCAATTATTAGAGCTTCTTTCTTAGATACAATAGGGAAGCCAAGGTGGTTTCTACCATAGAAGACCCACCAGAAAAATAAACATTAAAAAAAAAAAAGAAAGGAAAATTGAAAAATAAAGACAGACAATGCATTAAAAAAGAAAGTTTTAAAAAAGTGTAAACACTGCTGGTGGGACTGCAAATTGGTGCAGCCAATATGGAAAGCAGTAGGGAGATTTCTTGGAAAATTGGGAATGGAACCACCATTTGACCCAGCTGTCCCTCTCCTCTGTCTATACCCAAGGGACTTAAAAACAACATACTACAGGGACACAGCCACATCAATGTTTATAGCAGCACAATTCACAATAGCTAAACTGTGGGACCAACCTAGATGCCCTTCAATAGAAGAATGGATAAAAAAAAATGTGATATATATACACAATGGAATATTACTCAGCAATAAAAGAGAATAAAATCATGGCATTTGCAGATAAACGGATGGAGTTACAGAAGATAATGCTAAGTGAAGTTAGCCAATCCCAAAAAACCAAATGCCGAATATTTTCTTTGATATTAGGAGGTTGATATATAGTGGGATAGGAAGAGGAACCATGTTAAGGAATAGACAAACTCTAGATAGGGCAGAGGGGTTGGAGGAGAAGGAAGTGGGCATGAGGTAATTAATGATGGTGGAATGTGATGATCAGTATTATCCAAAGTACAGGCATGAAGACACAAATTGGTGTGAGTATACTTTGTATACAACCAGAGATATGAAAAATCATGTTCTATATGTGTAATAAGAATTGTAATGCATTCCACTGTCATATATAAATTTAAAAAAAAGAAAATTAAGGAAAGATTGAGTACTAAAAAAAGTGTAAACATGTTTAATATCCTCAAAGAAATGAGAGAAAAGACTGTGTCTATGAAATAAAATCAGGCTTCTGTAAGAATAAAATTCAGAAAACAAGACAATGTCTTCCATTAACAAATTCACAATTTGAAGTGCCAGGCACTGTGGCACACACCCGCACTCCCAATGACAAAGGAGACTGAGAGGTAGGAGGATGGCAAGTTTGAGGCCAGCCTCAACAACTTAATGAGGCCCTAAACTTAGTGAGATCCTGTTTCAAAATATCAAATAAAAAGGGCTTGGTATATAGCTTGGTGGTGAAGCCCGCTGGGTGTAATCCCCAGTACCAAAATTAATTAACGAATTAATGCACAATTTGGAAAATAATTTGGAAGTCTTACAGAGAGTGCAGTAAAAAAATGAAAATGTTAGAAGATAGGAAACAGAATGTGAGGATTCATAGACTAGATGTAATGTCCAGTAAGCATGTGTTCTAGACTGTGCAAATAGAGACAATAGAGGAGGTATAACATCAATGAAAAGATATCTCAAAATTCTAAAGAATATGAATTTTAAGATTGAGTGATTAGCATATTGAGCGGAAAACAGAAGAAAAGAACATACATTGAAAGCTACCATCATGTGATATGAAAACTCTAGGGATAAAGAAAAATGTTAAAAGCTTTCAAAGAAGAAAGAGACAAAGATACATATTTCTAAGACTAAAGTTTCAAATGAAACTAGACTTTTAAAAATTTACACTAAAAGTTAGAAAACAGGCAATGATTTCCTATGAATGAGGGGAAATTATTTCTATACTATATCAGTACATCCATCAAACTATTCACAACATAGGTGGACACAAAGAACATGTTTTCAGAGAGGTGACATCCTGTGTTCTTATTCTTAGAAAGCTATTAAAGAGATGTATGGTCAAAATGAGGGACCCAGAAAATAAGTTAACAGGTCAGCGGGTTTGTCAGCTTTCATCACTGTGACAAAATACCTGAGAAAAACAACTTAAAAGAGAAAAGATTTATTTTAATTCATGGTTTCATAGGTTTTGGTCTAAAATCTGCTGAGTCCACTGCTTTGAGCTTTAGATGAGGCACAGCATCATGGCTGGGAGGATATAATGGAGCAAAGATGGCTACCTCATGGCTGCTGCAAAGCAAAGTAGGGGATAGGGGGGTAGGGCTAGAGACAAGATATAGCGTCCAAGGGCATGCCCCCAATGGCCCACTCCCTTCAACTAGATCTACCACATCCCATCAGTCTGTTAGAATTATAAAACGATCAATGGTTTAATCTACCAATGATCTAATCATTTCCCGAAAAGTCCCACCTTCAAACCTTGCTCCAGATCCAAACTACAATGGGAAGGGATGATGAAACCCAAGAACACTAGTAAAGAGACGCTCCAGGAGTCTCCATACTGCTTTAGCAGAGAAACCCAATCCAGATTGGAGAAGGAGAGACAAGGTCTCCAGAATGATGGTCTTAAAACAAAGAGGAACTCGATAACTAGCAGGCTATATAGACAGGACTTGGGGCAAAAAAAAAAAAAAAAAAAAGTTTTATAGTCCTAGTGGGAGTCTAAGTGTTGATTAATTATAGATAATTGAAAGCTAATCAAATAAAAACATGCAATTATAAAAATTCAGTCAGAAAAAAATTGCTCAGGAAGAGTTGTGCACTTCGAGTAAGCTGTGTGGCTCAGTTATGAATAATATTTGCATATCATAATAATGTATGTTCTGAAAATAGATTTAATTTTTACTGAGAGGATGACAGGAGGGGAAGTATGTGGGTGTGTTTGTGTTCATGTGCATGCAAATGAGATTATAAATGAGCTGGGAAGTCAAGAGAGAATGTCTAACATTTAGGAATCAAGAAATACCATTATATGCATATTATCCATAATGTAGCAGAAATATGAAGGTGCATAACATGAGAAACAGTTAAAAGAGTTGAAAGTGGATGCCTCTAGGAAGCAAGATAGATAAGTAATTTTTAAAATTATATAGCAATTTTCACATTCTTAATTCTACATCTAGATTATTTATCAAAAATATAATTTAAATTGTAAAAAGTATGACTGTAAGAAGAACAGAAATGGTGCATGTACAAATTTCTAGACAGAAAATACAGACAAAAAAAATCAATCAAATAAAAGTCTGACTAGGAAACAAATAAAAATTGGCCTATCATAGTAAACAAGATATAAAATGTGATGACAGTAACATCCAAAAATGTATCTAATTATAATAAATATGAATGGATTAAGCTAGCTAATTAAAATGAAGAAGCTCTCAGACTGAATATTAGTAATCTGACAATTCAATTCACTATTTTAAAATGTATACGGAAATTATGTGACACAGAAAAGTTAAAATTAGAGAAATTGAAATGGTATTAAGGTAAATGCAGGGGGAAAAAAGAAAGCTGACATATCACTAATAGCAGAAAAGGTATTATTCAAAGTGAAAACCACTAAGGGACTTATAATATTGATTAAATATTTCACCAGGAAGATTTTCCATTCATAAATTTATAAGGTTCTAACAGCATAGCTTCAAAATGGATTATGCAAAAAATACAATAAAACTACCAGGAGTAATTGGCAAACAATCACAAAAGGAGATATTAAAACATTTCTTTTGGGAAACTGACTAATCAAATAACCAAAGGGCCAATAGGGCTTAAATGTGTCATAATGATGATAAACTTGACTTAAGTTCTACCCTTTATAAAGAAAATGTTTATTTCTTTGATCTCAAGAAGATGCCTCATCATTGATACTATAAAATCATGCACCACACTGCAATAAAGTAAGAAATTCATCAAAAGAAAAAAGTGACCAAACCCTCCTCCATTATCTTTCTTCATGGATCTAATTATTTATCTAATAAACATTTACATAGAACCTACTATATGCTAGCCATTAGTCTAAGGACTTCCGAGTATTTACTCATCCAATCTTTATCACATTTTCAAATATGGAAATTTGGGGCTCAGAAAAATTTGGTAATGTCTCCAAAATTATATTGCTGGTAACTCATGGTACTCAAGCCCAAGGATCTGAGCTCTTGATTCCTGTATTAACCTTGTTCTCTTAATATACATATCTAAATAAATTATAAGTAAATGAAAAATAAAATTGGCATAGTTTTACATCTTAACAAAAGTTGTACATATCAAACCAAAAAGGGACATCCAAAGAAGTTTTCAGAAAGAAATATATATATTTACTGAAAAATAATAAATGAAGATTTTAATTCAAGAGGCTTGAAAAATAATTAACACAGAAAAAAGTAGCAACCAATAATGATGAGAGAAAAATTAATTAAAATGCAAAAGTAAAGAAAACTACAACAATAAATATGTAATTTTTTTAAAATTTGGATTTTTGAGTACATTCGTATAGAAATGAAATTTTCAACACTCATGATCAACAAAAATCAGAGGAACACAACCAACAACAACAACAACAACAAAGTAAGAAGAAAGAACATAAGAACAGGTACAGATGAAACGTCCATAAAAGCAGCCCTTTAGCTGGGCACAGTGGCTCACGCCGTAATCCTAGTGGCTCAGGAGGCTGGGGCAGGAGGATTGGGAATTCAAAGCCAACCTCAGCAATTGCAAGGCGCTAAGCAAATCAGGGAGACCCTGTCTCTAAATAAAATACAAAATAGGGCTGGGGATGTGGCTCAGTGGTTGAGTGCCCCTGAGTTCAATCCCTGATACAAAAAAAAAAAAAAAAAATAGCCCTTGAGCAACTTTATATCAATCTATTTGAAAAAGTATAAAATGGTGGTCAGCAGATGCATATCACATGTATTTTACATGCATGTATATAACTATGTATAGATATAAAAATATAAATTATATATATGTAATCACATCAGGAAGAAATAGAAAATTTATTAGAATAATAACCCTAAAATGGAAATGGTAGTAGTGAAAACAACTTAAGAAGCATAGAAGGGTGTGATACTTCCCCCAGTATTTAAAGAGATTGCTAATTTCGAACCTCAGGTACCAAAAATAGATAAAGTGGGAAAAGATAATTATCAGCAAATAATGGATAGATGAAAAAATAGCAAATTGAATTCCACAGTGTATAAAAAGACCAACCAGGGTTAGTCTTAAAAACATATGAAGGCGCCAACATTAGAACGCTCTATTAATGTAATTCACCCCTAACCAATTAAAGAATAAAGAGCATATAATTATGTCAATGGATGCAGAAAAGGAACTAGCTGAAAATTTAACAGCTCATTCATGATAAACTTGCAAACACGCCAGGAATAGAAAGGAGCTTCCTTCATCCGATAAAAGGTATCTGCCAGAGATCTATAACAAGCACCACAGCTAATGATGAATGAAATGTGAGAAGCATTTAAATGAAAATCCAGGAAAAGAAAAAAAATGCCTCCTTAACTGCTAGAATTCGATATTATACTTCACCAGCAAATGAAAGAAGTCAAAATAAATAAGAGATGTAAAAATCAGAATGTGGAGGGGGGGGAGAACTGTCAGAATGTACAGACGATGTAATCATCAATTTATTTTTCTGCTCTTCAGAAAAAAAAAAAAAGCTCCATTCACTCCAGAGTTTTTCAGTCTTTTCCAGACTAAATCCATCCTATTTCAGAAGAACCTATAATAATAATCATGTTTTTAAGAAATAATCAACCATTTTTCATTTTTCGCAGTTCACAATTTCCCCATCAGGGTTTTCTTTCCCTTGTTATGGATTTCTACTCCATTCTGTGTCCAATTTCAATCGGTTATATATTTAAATAGGGGGGAAAATAACTGTGAAAAGGAACCAGGTGATAAATCAGGCCCAAGATTAGTGTATGATTTCAAGTGGATAAGACCTGATGCCCACTTTACACCTTCCTTTGGCTGCTCCCTGAAGGGATTGGAAATGGCTGTAAAGAGGTCACTACTGGCCCTTCTCAAACAGGGATACATATACTGTGCATTCATCTCTTTTTTTAAAAAAAATACATTTTTTTTGAGAGAGAGAGAAAGAGAGAGAGAGAGAGAATTTTTAAATTTTTTTTTTTTTTTAGTTTTCGGCGGACACAACATCTTTGTTTGTATGTGGTGCTGAGGATCGAACCCAGGCCACACGCATGCCAGGCAAGCGCGCTACCGCTTGAGCCACATCCCCAGCCCGGATGCATGGCATTTTTGCCAGAAGTAGTGGTTGAGAGGTGATGCCAGCAAACCATTAAGTTGATGAATTTTGAGTTCTCACTGAGTTCCCATTGAGTTCCGGATTCCTGAAGAGTTCTCATTGGTTGGGGAGGTGCCGGAGGAGGAATTTCCGGTTGGTGGTTCCTGGAGGAGCCACGTGGCGTAGGGGAGAATTCCCGGGGAGTGTGTGTGGAGTGTGCTGGTGGAGTTCAGAAATAAAGTTTGTTCTTGCTTCAGTGGCTCATGATTTGTGCCCAGCTAGACTGCGGCAGATGACCTTGAGAGTATATGTAGTGAACTGAATGTCGACTACTACGACACCATGTCACCTTCTCTTGACTTGGCTTGTCAAGATACCACAATGAACTGCTTGACTCTCATGTTATCTATTTCTCAGAGCACTGGGATTTAGAAAGGGAACTTT
The DNA here is from genome assembly GCF_048772815.1 of Callospermophilus lateralis. Lineage (NCBI taxonomy): Eukaryota > Metazoa > Chordata > Mammalia > Rodentia > Sciuridae > Callospermophilus > Callospermophilus lateralis. Next base: position 11,567,445 of record NC_135311.1, read on the forward strand.
TCCTGCTATTTGAGTCTCTAAGAGAAAGTCATAAACAGGGCACCAGAACTCAGAATTACTGAAGAGCCCAAATCCCAGGGGAACCTGGTGGATTTGAGAGCGGATTCTCCTCCTAGGTTTGGAAAGCTCTGTCCTGGGTTCACCTGGGGTAAGGCATGCAAGGCTGCATCTGCTGACTGACTCAAGGCTGGGAGAGAAATACTGGGCCTCAGCTTTTCCTAGGTCATACCTGGTCATATCCAGATGCGACCAGGTCAGCAGAAGTGGCATGCAGCACAGAGGCAGTATCCCTAGTTTCTGTTACATTCCGTGTCCTCAGCACGTGAGACATGACCAAGGAGCATTTTGTTGAAGGAATAAATAAATGAAGGAGACATAGTTCTTAGAGTATTCAAGTTGAAGGGACCTCAGAGATAGGATCTTTTAGTTCTTGGGACAGAGAGACATTGGAGTGTGAGAGACCTGCCTAAGGAGGCTGCATCCTTACCCATGGTTGGCTTTGAAGGCTCTGTCTGTAATGGTAATCCAGAGACAAGAAGTCCTCTCCATCCCCTGAACAGGGCAAGGGCACGTCCTGATGATGCAAAAACTTTGTTCCTTTGGGAAACTCAGAATCTCCGGGTTGATGAGTCCCTGTATAATGAGATCCCCAGACATCATGGTGTCTGAATCTTGCCATTGCTGCCTTGGGGACCATCACTATGGCTTGGGGAAGGGACCCAGAGTCCTGGGACAGAGGAGATTGTTCCCCTCTGACAGTCTGCGATCCAGACTTAAAGAAACAGGACCCTGGGGAGCCACAGGGAGCTCAGTGTTGCTCTCTCTGTTTGTTATTCCTGGATCTTAACTAATAGGGGCAAAGAATTAACTGAAAGACCCAGGTGAGTTCTAGGCCTTCCCTTTGAAAGACTCTCTGTGTGATGTATAGGCCTTCTGGAAATAGTGGGTTTGAGCCTTGTTCTTCGGATCTGAAAGGAGTCTCAGCCCTGCCCAGTGAGCCGTAAGTCCCTTTCATTGATTTGATGAAGCACGGATTCTTCTTCTGTAACTAGATATGGCCTCATAACCCCTGTCTCATGGAATATCACTTTTTCTTTTTCTTTTCTTTCCTGAGAATATTGACAGGTGGAGAAAATGACTATACTCTTGTACTACAAAAGTTAGAAATCAAAAAAAACATAAATACTGGAAAAAAAATCACATAGAAAAGGTGTAGCCTTAGAGACGCCCAGACAGCTTTCAAATGGCTTAATTGGTCAATTTATCCCAGAATTTGATCTTCCTGATGTCACGTTGTCCTGATGTCAATTCCAGGGGAACTGGAAACATCTGGGTCTGTCTCTACACTATCTCATGCCTAATATGTGGGCCTGCAGGCAAGTAGTGGAATACCCAATTTGGGTTAAATGAACCTAATTGTCCCCTCTTTGAATTGAAAGGGCATTTTACCTGAGCAGAGAATTCCTCTCAATTTTCTCCATTTCCTGTCCCATACATCAACAGGAAGTCAAGAAGGACAGGTCAATGAATGGCTGGCTGATGTATCATTGCGGTATAAGTGCAGGGTTGAAGGACCTGGACAAAGGGATCATGCAGGAATTCTGTGGGGCTGGAGGGAATGCTGGGAACGACTTACCTATGCCCATCACCATCCAGACCCTTCCCCCAATTCTTAGGATTCTCTCCTTTAAATTGTCTTTCTTTCCCTGCTATCCCCTCATGTCTATAAAGGATAGAAAAGCTTCCTCCAAACTGCAAGTTGCCCCACCAATGTTAGCTGGATGAAGACTACCTTTTACCCCTGAAGTCAGGCTTGGGAGAAAAGTATCAGTTTATCGCTCCATGGGAAGCAATGGAAGACAAAAACAATGGCCTAAAACACTCAGATTTTGTAATGTCCTGGATTCCGCTTTTTAACAGCACACTCCATGCCAGTCTCTGCTAAATGCCTTGTATAGGCATAGTCTCGTGGGATCTCACATCAGTACTGCCTTCTTCTGACAGGTGAGAAAACTGAGGCCTAAACATTTCCAAGGTCACTGTGATGTAGCTGTGGGTTGATTCAATTCCAGACACCCCCACCCCCATCCCTAAATATTCAGAATCTTTTCAGAATTTTGGAGCTGGATGGGAGACAGATGGGGAAAATGAGGAGTGGGCTTTACGTTTGCTAGGGATTAGAGAAATTAATAAGAACAATAATCTATGAGCATGAGAAAGAGAGAGAAAGAGAAACACACACACACACACACACACACACACACACACATACACACCCACACACACACACTCAAGCAGATTCCAGAGCTGTGAAGAGTTGGGGATGAGGAAGAAAGGTGAAGAGGGTGAAGAAATTTAGTGTATTGTCTTCCTGTGTGAGTACTGAGTTTAGCAATTTACATACAGTAATTCCGATAATCTCCATAGCAACGGTATGGAGTATGTATTTTTATCCTATTTTATAGGTGAGCAAATGGAGACAAATGAATTGAGCAAAGAAAATCAGGCATCTTCCTATTTACACAGGGGTTAAAACTAGAGATTACCATGAACTTAAATATTTTGTTGTTTTTAATCACTGTTGTCTTACAGTTGCAAGGACTTCAAAGTTTCAGAGCCTTTATTGGGCTTAATGGGAGATTAGAAAGTAGAAGCAGAAACTCCCCTTAACATAGGAAGGATCTGAGTGATGTATTATGTACAACCAAAAGAATAGGATCCTAATTAGAATGTTATACTCCATGTATGTATAATACGCCAAAATACACTCTACTGTCATGTATATCTAAAAAGAACACATAATAAAAAAGAAAACAGTCTTGTTTGGTGATAAGGATCACATGCCATGAATTGTCAAATATGATTAACTCAAATCTTTACATCCAAGTTCCGAAACACCAACTAACCAACCAACCAGCTAACTAACCAATCAACTCCCCCAAAGAAGACTAAATATTCATGCAATTTGAAAGCAATGTCTTAAATAAATTTAAAGGTATGAACTTGAACTTAAATATATTAGAACTTTCTATGTCTAGAAATTGGTGAAGCATGATTCTAATATATTTATGGAACTTAGTCATTAATATGGACAGCTTGTTTGCCCTGTCTAATCTGGTTGTCAACTTTAAAACTGATTACAAGTGACAAAACAACTCTTTCTGGGGTTAAGTTTTACTCTTTCAACTATTCCTTTCAGCATATATGTAAGAGATATAAATTAGTGCTAAATTGGTTCACATAATCCCACTTGCCCAGGAGTTAAACATCTTTTGACATCACTATTATCCCTCATGGTAGACAAGTCTCTCTAAAATGTGTTTACATATGTCCTGTTGAACCACAGCCTTCAAAGAACACCAAATAAATTAGAAAAATAATAGATTCATAACTCACTGTCTAGGTCTCTGACTCCAAGACCCATATTTTTCCTTTGTTCTACTCTAATTATTTATTTAAAATGCTAATTTTTCTCTGAAGATAAAATTAGAACTATAGAAAAGAAAAGAGATGAAAACAGAAATCACTTATGTTCTTGAGGTACACAGCCCAATACGTTAGCCAATAATCAGGTGCGCTTATAGATCACTTAAAATGTGAATAGTCTGATGATATTGGCTATAAGTATAAAATGCACACAATATTTCAAAAACTTAGCTTGAACAGAAGAGTACAAAATATCCTATGAATAGTTTTTACATTGATTACATATTAAAATAATATTTTATATGTATTGGTTTGGAGTATATTGTTAAAATGAATTTCCATTGTTTTTTTTATTTTTAATGTGGATATTAGAAAATTAGAAATTACATATGTGGCTTGGACCATATTTTTACTGGGCAGTGCTGGTGTATAATATGTAGGAATAGTCTTTCTTCCTATACATGCAAATAAATTAAAAACTGTGATTGCTTTATTTAAAAAAAATCTGATGTCTGGAAGCCACAAGAAGGGAAGTAAGATTGAAAAGAGGATAGATTATGGACCAGAGAATGTTCTGGGTCTACACACTGTGTGCTTCTCAAGAGGAATAAAAAAGCAGTGTCTCTTCTCACTGCATTATTACAGACATTAATACATTTTGAATCTTAACTGTGAGAGGAGGCAGTGTGTTGCATGTTGATTTACCAAACGGAAGCCCTTTGGAACAGAATTGGAGGTGGTCTTTTGCCCGCCTGGAGTGTGCCTCACATACGATTTCTCCCTGGCTCACACTCACTCACTCTTTAAATGTGTCTCTTTGCAGCGGGCCTCTGATACACGGCTGTTTCAAACCAGAGGAGTTTGGGTGGAGATGCATGACTGTGCACACGCATTCTAGTGCCTTCTCTCATTCACATCTACTTCCAGCCGAGTTAGTCCAGGGTTTCTAGCACTGCTTTTATGTCTTTGCTCTTTCCTCATCTCTCCACAGTACATTTCCCAGGACCCTGAGAAACTTCAGAGGTCCTTGAGTGCTTGGCCAGTATCTGAATGTTGGGAACTTCTGTCACCCAGAGATACATTCTTCTGGAGTCACTGCACATGGTGATGACCCTGGGCCATTTTCCAACCCAGACTCTCAGTCTTCCAACTTTGTCTCTTTCAGACCCAGATTCTCTCCAAATGTCAAGACGCAATTTCACGGTTGTGACAGAGTTTGCTTTTGAAGGCTTCTCCGTCTTTGGGTGGCATCACAGACTCATCTTGTTTGTGGTCTTTTTGGTCTTGTACCTGCTCACTCTTGCCAGTAATGCTGCCATCCTGACAGTCATCTACCTCAGTCATCAGCTTCACACACCCATGTACTTCTTCCTGGGTGTGCTGTCCATGTCTGAGACCTGTTACACGGTGGCCATCATCCCCCGAATGCTGTCCAGCCTTCTCCTGCCCCAACAAACCATCTCCGTTCCGGGCTGTGCCACCCAGCTCTTTTTCTATCTCACTTTTGGTGTCAACAACTGCTTCCTGCTCGCAGCCATGGGCTATGACCGATATGTGGCCATCTGCAGCCCCCTACGGTATTCAGCCATCCTGGGCAAAAGGGCGTGTACACACCTGGCAAGTGGATCCTGGACCATTGGCCTGAGCACCGCTGTCATTCAGGTGTCTTCTGTCTTCAGCCTGCCCTTCTGCGATGCCAACATCATTTCCCACTTCTTTTGTGACATCCGGCCCCTAATGAAGCTTGCCTGTGCTGACACCACCATCAGAGAGTTGATCACTTTGCTCATCAGTCTCTGTGTCCTTGTTCTGCCCGTGGTCTTGATCTTCATCTCCTACGTCCTGATTGTCACCACCATCCTCAAGATGGCATCAGCCGAGGGCCGGAAAAAGGCTTTTGCCACGTGTGCCTCCCACCTCACAGTAGTTATTGTCCACTATGGCTGTACCTCCTTCATCTACCTGAAGCCCAAATCCCAGAATTCCCTGCAGGACAGACTCATCTCCGTGACCTACACCGTCATCACCCCACTGCTGAACCCTGTTGTATACAGCCTGAGGAACAAGGAGGTCAAGGATGCCTTACTCAGAGCTCTGGGAAGAAAGCCCCTTCCCTTAGGTGCTGGTCAGTCTCGATATAGCAATAAAATGAAGAGTTCAGTGAGGAGTCACGGTGAGGGAGCCAGTTGGAAAAGATAGTGTGAGGGTACCCGGTGCCTGTCTGGGAAGCATCTCGGAAGGAGCAGGATTGAGCAAAACAAAGAAGGGAAATAATGAAAGAAGAACTGGAGGGATCTGCCCAGCTGGACAGATGGGTTTACCAAGCTCCATGAAAATCAAATAAGACAAGGCATACCTATGTATCAAAAATTGCTGCAGTCTGGCTGCAGCAAACTAACCGAGTGGGTGACAAACAACTTGTGTACATTGATACAGCAGGAGTGGGAGCCATTTATTGTAGGACAACAGAGGTATTTATACATTCCACACAGCTTATCTTAATTAACAAAAAATAGATACAGCAGTCTACCAATAAGGAATCTCCACCCTTAATGGCTTGCTGTCCTTACTTCACAAACCACTCCCTCTGGCAAAATGCCAGGCGCCATCCTGACTTGTTTACAGACTCTAACATTTCCCCCTTTTGTTTAATTTAAATAATGACCATAGTGGATTTTCCACAAACAATCTGCTACAAGCGGAAGGGGAGGATACAAAATGCCACGATACCAAGCCAATTGATGGCTCCATGCAAGAAGCCCTTGGAAAAATTATACCAGCAATGACACCATTAGCAAAGATACCGAGTTACAATTTGTTGTAGATTACAGTTTGTTGTCTCAGTCCAGGTAAAGCAGTGTCTCAATAGATTAACTCACAGTCCAGGTAAATAACAGTCCAGGTAAGTTCTGCAGGCAGCTAGCTTGAGCTGTAGCAGCAAAAACAGCAACAGCTCCGAAGTCTCGAAGTCTCGTCCGTTTCTCAGCCGAAGTCTCCTGGTTTTCAGCAACACTGGAAATTCTTTCACCCTCGTCCTCACCGGCACTGGGACGAAGGCAGGAACTCCGGCAATGATGCTAAAGAAAATCCTGTAGGCGCTAAGAAAACAACCTTCTGAACAATTTAGTACATTATCTCAAGGTTTTTACATTTGAAATAAGACTTAATGGCGCTCATTTCTCATTAGCTTCCAGGTGTGGGAGAACCATTGTAGTTACTGGCCTTGGAAATGATCAAACTTCAGGGAGGCAGGCCGTCTTCCTCCGCCTGCAGCATCCTGGGCAACCCCAGATGGCCCCTGGGAGAGTCCGGGGAGTGTTCCGGACTCAAACTGCCACCGGGCACGGGGAGCAAGAGCCTGCGAGACTGTGCCTCCGGGTCAGGTCTGGATTTGGGCTCGGGGCAGTGTCATCCTGCTGGCTGCCACCACTTGGAAAGTCCTTGCTGTTGGGAGCTGGGGATGTGGCTCAAGCGGTAGCGCTCTCGCCTGGCATGCGTGCGGCCCGGGTTCGATCCACATACAAAACAAAGATGTTGTGTCCACCGATAACTAAAAAATAAATATTAAAATTCTCTCTCTCTCTCTCCCTCTCTCTTAAAAAAAAAGAAAAGAAAAGAAAGAAAGTCCTTGCTCGCGCACGTGGCAGCTGCAGCTGCGCGGATTCACGCACCCTCTCCGGTAACAAAAAGTATTTAGTAGTAGCCTTTTGCAATTTCTTTCTTGATGATCCTTCTTCCTCTGAACTTGTTTCTTCTTTCTGACTAGAGTTCCTGGGCTTCCATCAACACATGCCCTAACTGCTCTTGGTTCCACTGGGGTGCCTCCTTTCCTTAGTAATTTACTTCTCACCCCGTCCATATTTTCATCACAAAGACAATACAATACACCAAGACAAAACAAGACACAAACATACTATATCATTTTCTCAAAATGGCCATTTTTCCTCTTGCCCTATCTGCCTAGGGATGAGCAGATTTGCTCCCGTCCTATCTAGGGACGGGCAGCTTTTTTTTTTTTCTTTCATCACTTACCCCCAAGTGTCCCAGGGCTCCCTGTAAGGGGCCACCATCTGCCGCAGTCCGGCTGCAACAAACTAAGGGGAGGGGGGTGACGAACACCTTGTGTAGATTGATACAGCAGGAGTGGAAGCCGTTTATTGTAGGACAGGAGCGGTATATATACATTCCACACAGCTTATCTTAATTAACAAAAAATAGATACAGCAGTCAACCAATAAGGAATCTCCACCCTTAATGGCTTGCTGTCCTTACTTCACAAACCACTCCCTCTGGCAAAATGCCAGGTGCCATCCTGACTTGTTTACAGACTCTAACAAAAAATGTTAAACATTATTCCTGTTATTGTTGGCACAAGTCATAGTAAACCAATAGGGAGGGTGGGGGAAATACGTAGCATTTCACAGGAACTCATGTAAGTGGAACCTGGCCTCTGTGTGGAAATCAGGGCAATGAAATGACAGGTTCTCCACTGTTGATGCGTGACACCTCCAATGCTACACTTCACACTATGATCAACAACAACAAATTCACTCATTATTTACCTTGTGCCTGTTACTATGTGTGTAAACCCTAGAATGCTGTCAGGTAAAAGCGCTCCAGTTTACAAACGGGTTGAAGAGGTTTTGTTTTGAGCAGCTTGAGCAAAACCCATAAAAATGTCTTCCAGCGTCTTTGAGAATTACAAAAGAAGAGCCCCCGTATTTCACTCACCGTTCTCATTCCCCAGATACTCTGAGTAGTACAGTGGACTCTGTTGAGGCTCTGCCCAGAGCCCCCTTTGCTGGGCTGGGGGGCAACCATCCTTCATTGACATGAATGTTAAATGCTAATCGCTCACAGTTGTCTTCTTCTGCAAAGACTTGACCTTGGCTAACAGGTAGAGAAGAAGATACAAATCCCACCTCCACCAAGGGCAGCCCATGATGAATGTCTGAATGATTCAGAAGGTACAACAGGCCACTTGCCTTGCCTCAAGACGAGACCAATTTTAGCAGTCACTTTGAGAGCCCTCTCTGTTACACCAGGCTCAAGTCAGACTCCAGCTGAGACCCACATCCTTGCTGAGGTCTTTCCTGTCCCACTGTGTTCCTTCTCCCTTCTTTTTTCTCTGAGACCCCTGCCTGAATCAACCCCTTGTATCCAAGTCCTTGTCTCAGGCTCTGCTTCTAGAGAACCCAGTCTCAGCAAGGTGGTATCTGTGCGTACACAGCTGCGGACTCTGGATTCACTCTGAGCGTTCTCTTTACATCTGTTGCACCTTTAACAGTGCCCAGAACATAAATATTTATGGAAAGAAAGAAGGAAAAAAGATGGCTATGGGAAGCTAAAATACAACGAGGACTGGCAGACAGCCCTTCCTTCCTCTTTTACTTCATTATTTTAATACTTTCAGACTAATTGTTCCACTTTGTGAATCCTGTTTTGGTACGAAAGTATCTTAGGCAGTAGGTATTATTTTAAGCACTGTATTCATTTAATCCTCACCATAAATCTAAGGGGTAGGTTATTTATCATCCTTATTTTACAGGTGAGAAAACTGAGACCTGAAGAGATAAGTAAATTCCTAAAGGTCACTCAGTTCACATGTGATACAATCAGGATTTAAACATAAGCAATGTAATTCCAGAATCTGTAGTTGCATGACAGGCACACAATGACAATTTTAAACCAGCCTTCTCCTTTACAATAAACAACTAAATCATGCTATTTCATACTTCTAGAAGAAGAGGCCCCCAAACTATGGAGATATATATATATATATATTAAATCCTATTAAGGATGTCTTTAGGTACCAGAAATCAGTCTGGACATTCAGAAATTGTATTTCATAGTATTCTTTTATTCCTTGAATATTTTGGTGCATCCTCTCTCCACTCAGGCAAATCACAAAGAAGAAAGGAGAAAAAGGAGTCCAAACTGGATCAAAGGCCACTGGGAATTGAGGCGCTGGGTTTGATTCCCTATCAATGGGTTCAGGATCTGTCAGAAGACTAACCTATATATACCTATCCTCTAGGTATATACCTATACCTATTCTCTCTCCCTTTGTTATTGTTTACACTAACTCTTCCAAGAACTAATAACCTTGGGTAGGATGTACTTGAGCAGTATGATATTGTCTACAGAGCACAGGCTTTGGACCCAGAGAGACATGCATGCCAACCCTAGATCCTCCATTATACACACATGTCCTAAGAAGAGTGACTTAAATTGCATGGCAATTTTTTCCTAGCTGTACAGTAAGGCTGACAATATCAGCTTCATAGGGTTACTGTGAGGAGCCAGTAATGTCATGAAATAATATTTCCTAGCATGTGGGATACAGTGATAGCTGTTAATACCTCCTCCATACCCCCCACTCCCTGCAAAAACACACCAATGGTATCGCTCAAGATCACTCTGAGGTCAACATTAAGCCATGAACTTAATGGAAGAGCCCCAGTTTACACACACACACACACACACACACACACACACACACACATATATATATATTTGACAGATCATAATTTTTATTTATTTTTATATGGTGCTGAGAATCAAACCCAGTGCCTCACACATGCCAGGCAAGTGCGCTTCCACTGAGCCCCAGCCCCGAGCCCCAGTTTTAACAAGGTAGAGTGAGGGAATTCCCTCAGAACTTTGTAAATAGGCTTCTCCTATGGTCCCTGATCCACATCCCATTGAAAGCTAACTCTTCTCTCGTGGTCTTCTAAGAAATACTTCCTGGATATACCTGCCGTGTGTTAATAAACCACTCAGCCACCACCTGCCTGCGTTTCTCCTCCAGATTCCCATCTCCTATGCTTTGCTCACTACAGCTTACCAAATAACTCTCAGATTATTTCTTCTTCCCTACTCTCTACCTCAGAGTCACTGCGAGGAGTCCCAGGATTCCTGCGCACATCATTCCTCTTACGCAGATGAATGCATCCTTACAAAGGCATATGCAACTCTTTTCAAATGTAGCTTTAATTCGTTTGAAAGCACCAATTACTAAATCCATAACTTTCTTTTTCAGAATTTGTTTTTTTTTTCCTCTCAATAGGCATAAAAAGTACGACTGTTATTATACAGCCATTATTGAGTTGAAGGTCCATGAAATATTTTGAAACTAAAAAGGAGTTTTCACATGCAGAAAAGTCGGACACACCAGCTCTATGCTGCAGGAATAGAATGGGAGACAGTGCAGAAGGGGACATGACTTTAGGAATGTCAGATCTGTCGTGAGTTCCATTCAGGACCTCAGAAGCCTCCCATTCACAATTCCAAAGTGTCATTCGGAAGTTTTTAGCTGTGATCCTAAGCTAAATGATATCATGAACAACCACTATGAGCACTACAGGAATCTGGTCCCCAAATAAAGCCATATGCGGAACCAGGAGAGGTTATATCAGGTTCTTTTAGTTGTTTTGCAAGTTTTGTTTCCATAAGCACCAAATCCCAATAAATTTACAGCTGATGGCAAGGCTTCTCATACATCGCTCATGTGCAATTTGAAATGATACTGCCAACTTCACAGGGTCATTTGGAGGATTGAGACCAACTATATGTGAAAGTGTTCAATAAATTTAGTTGCTGTTGAAGCTAAATACCTTTCTTTTTCATCAGGCACCACATTTTTATATCATCAACCCAGTTCCCCATTTCCAAGATCTTTCCAATTGCCCCAAAGCAATAGCATTATAAAGCATTTGGCTGTTTTACCCAACCCTACTCCTTTCTTATTGAGATCCCATGGCTACCAATTTTATCTAATGATAGATCATTAATATAGAAATAATTTCTTGATGATCTGTTACAATAGGAAGCTATGTATATTTGCGAATAATCAGGGAGTTGGCATGAATGAACCTGCTAAGAGTAGTTTATAAAATGATTGGTTCTTTGCTCTCTCTTGATCCACACACTGATTCAGGTACAAGCTCTATTGATTTCTTCAAATGTCTCTCACATCCATCCCTTCTCTCTGGGACGACTACCACCCCTCTAGATCAATCCCAATTATCTCTGTTACATCAGCCGCCTAGCCGGTTTCCCTGCCTCTTCTCACCAATCTCAAATCCATTTGCAGGCTGCTGCCAGATCAATCTACCAAATCTCAGTGCTGGCTATGTCTTTTTCAAGGAAGGAAGCAAAATCACTGGATAGATAGCAACAGGGCACAGGGTGACTGTGGTGTAGAAGTTCACTCCTTTAAGAGGCCAACTGCTAAGGAACCCTGAAGTCCAGGAACAGAAAGGATAAGTGAGAATCACTTAAGAGGTTCTTACAAGTGGTAAGACCCAAATACCCTAAAATGCTTTGTAACCTGGTCTCCCTTTACTGATGCCATATCTTTCCCATAATCAGTCTGAGTCTAATCAAGAACTGACTACGGCACTCATGTCCGTTTATTATGATTTTCTATTACCCGCAACGAAACTGTGAGTTTCTTAAAGGTTAGTACAGCATCTTTCTCATTTCTGCATGTCCAGCAACTTGGACAGGGTCTGGCATACGCTAATTCCTTAAAGAATGGATGGGCACAGATAAGCACGTCGTGTTAAAGAAATCGCGAAGGAAGCAATTAAACTAAGAACTCATGGGGAGTCTTCAATGGAAAGTAAATTTGGAGCTGGGTCTTGAGAAACTGGTAGAAGTTCGCTAAGTGGAGGAAAAAAAGAGAAGGCCGGGTAAAGAGAAAAGTATTCAAAGTCTCATCTCTATTTCCTAACCCCAAAGAGAGAATCTCTGGGTCTAGACTATACTTTCAATCCTGAATGACATTGGAAAGCACAAGCAATGTGAACGGTCCTCTGTAAGGCCATGGCTGTATTTGACTACTTTAGCTCCAAAGTTAATTATAATGCATAGGATTCCTGCCTAAAAGTACAAAGGCCTAAACTTCCTGAGATCCAAGACAGTATAGCTGTAGGCCTGAGCTGCATAGATTTGTCACAATGGATTTCCAAGGCCCATCTGAAACAAACAAAACACAAATGTGCTTATCCAAGTGAGTAAAACTCTAGCAAATTAGCCAGTTTTCTCAACTGCTTCTTTCCACTTGTAGGGTCTCAAAACACTAACCTGGCAACTGGGTAAATGAGCCTCACACATGATGAGGCCTCCAGGAACCTGCTGCCTGCTTTCTCCCAGCCCCAGGATGACTCTTAGCGTGTCTTCAGGGAGTGACTCCCAGAAGCCCAATTGCTGATCCTTAGAGAGCATCTTTCCTGGCTTCAAAGACCCTTCCACACAAGAATGCCTGATTCCCAAGCCTGACCACACTCCTATTAGGGTGTGTTTCTCCCCGGCCTGCCCAGCTCCGCCCCCTTCACAGTCCTCCTGCTCACCTGGCTCTTTCCCGGTGCCTTCACACTGTGACTGAGGGAGCCCTGCATTTCAGTCTTTCCTCCTTGGTCTCCTCCAGCCAGCGGGCTCTCCTTTTGTGCTTCAGGACTGAGCAGAGTCATGTAAGTGCTCTTAAGAGAATGGGATGAAATACAGTTTGTTATTCATGAGCTGACTTAGGATGTGTTCCTTTCCTTGATTTCCTCTGAAGAAGCAGAGGCTTTCAAAGGTAGAAGATGCTAATCATGTCATGGTAGCCATTCTTCTACCTCAAGACAGACTTCAGTCGGGGCAGATGACCCTCTCACCCAAGCATCTCTCGATAGGAACTCTAGGGGTGTTTGGGATAGGATAATTCTTCCTTGGGAAGGACCACTGCATGTATTGCAGACATTCAGCATTACTGACGGCCAGTAGCACCCGTAACGATCACCTAACAGTCATAGCTCTCCCCAGTATTCCAGATATCACTGAGAAGGTGGCATGCCACCCAGCAGCTGGACCACTGCCTAATTTTTGTTCAGAGGCCTCACAGAAGATAAAATGTTGTTAGTCCATATATTTTAGTGTCAAGTGATTTTTCTCTTTCGGAAAATATTTTCTACTGCAGCTTTACTCTCTTTTAATATTCTTAGTGTAAATGATAAACAGCTGGTCATCAAATCCTGTTAAATAGATTTTTATAAACTTGAAGAAAGTCTCCCTGCCTCCTAACCTTCATCACTGATATGATTTACTTTATGTAAAAAGTCACTTTCTGAATATGCATCAGCAAATCAGAATATAATTTAAATACCCTACAGGAGGTTACTGTTTAAGGAGACAAAAATGTGAAATATTACCTAAATTGCACTGATCCCTATCCTTCAACAAAGTGATGTATTCTTATTGTAGCTCTATTTTTTATATATATATTCAGAAACTGCTTTTACTTTAGGTAAGGGATTTGCTGCATCTTTCCTGATAACAATTGTTTACCTCTGCAGAGTAGGTGTATGTCTACTCTTAAAGTTGTATTGGCTGTAAATTTGCTCTCCAGTTTAGGGAAGGTAAAGATGTAGCATAGTTTATAACATACGTGAATCAGGGCTGTGAACTGTCAGCAGACTTCCATCATTCAGACAGCAGTTGGGAGAGGTTGGTGATTGGTTAAGTTTTGCCTTTTTCTTCTTAAAAACAAGAAGAACCTTTCTGCATTTTCTTTGCCTCTACTTCCTAAAGGATGTGGATGTGCAAGAGGGATGATTCATAGCCTCAAAAGAAAAAACTCTCAAGTCCATCCCCAAATGATTGTTTCCAAGCATCTAATGCATGCATAATCCTGAGTTAGTGTGATGTGAAAAGATGTAAGAGGTATTATAAAGTCTCTGTTTGTGTGAGAAGACACTACAAGGATGGGGTATAAAATAATCCAAATAAACATGAGAACATCTGAGTATCATATGATTTTAGGGAGGACTGGAAATTTGCACTGATCTATGAAGAATGGAGAAGAATTATGTAAGTGGAGAAAAGGAGGAAGGCCTTCCATATGTGAGCGAGGAAGAGAAGGAGAGAAGTAGGAACGTGCACTTCTACACCTTGAGAAAAGAGATCACCCAATTCTCAAATGTGTAGGAAATCAAAACAGATGACCACAGAGAAAAAAAAATTATATATATATATATATATATATATTCAGTAAATTCAGGGATTAACTTGAATCCCTATGAAATGTTTCCCCAGATTTATAGCTGAGAATTCAATTGAATCAATTTCAGAAAGGTGCATAAACTCCTGAAACTATATAACTTTTATTCTTCCACACTTCAGATTTTGTGACTACTTAATGAAGAGAGAAAACTACTCTATCATCACTGAGTTTACTTTCCAAGGTTTCTCCAGTTTCCATGAGCACCAGATGACCCTTTTTGTGGTGTTCCTTAAACTCTACATCTTCACACTAGCAGGCAATGTCATCATTGTGACCATCATCCGAATTGACCGTCATCTTCACACACCCATGTACTTCTTCCTAAGCATGCTGTCCACTTCAGAGACCGTCTACACATTGGTCATTCTCCCAAGGATGCTCTCCAGTCTTGTGGGTATGAGCCAGTCCATATCGTTGGCAGGTTGTGCCACACAGATGTTCTTTTTCGTAACCTTTGGGATCAATAACTGCTTCCTGCTCACAGCCATGGGGTATGACCGCTACGTGGCCATCTGCAACCCCCTGAGATACACAGTTATCATGAGCAAGAGGGTGTGCTTCCAGTTGGTGGGGGGGGCCTGCAGCATTGGCCTAATTGTAGCAGTGACACAGGTGTCGGCTGTGTTCCGACTGCCCTTCTGTGCCACCAAGGTGGCCCACTTCTTCTGTGACATCCGCCCCGTGATGAAGCTCTCCTGCATCGACATCACTGTCAATGAGATCCTGACTCTAGTCATCAGTGTGCTGGTGCTAGTTGTACCTATGGGCCTGGTCTTCATCTCCTATGTTCTCATCATCTCCACCATCCTGAAGATTGCTTCAGCTGAGGGCCGGAAGAAGGCCTTCGCCACCTGTGCCTCCCACCTTACAGTGGTCATCGTCCACTATGGCTGTGCCTCCATCGCCTACCTCAAGCCCAAGTCGGAGAACACCAGGGATGAGGACCAGCTGATCTCGGTGACCTACACTGTCATCACGCCCCTCCTGAACCCCGTGGTCTACACCCTGAGGAACAAAGAAGTTAGGGATGCTCTGTACAGGGCTATCTGCAGGAAACACTCCTGACAATCCGTGAAGAGTTCTCCTGAGGCTCTTGACATCCACCCTAGGTAGGAATATGAGGGTCAGTGTCTCATACACTTGACCTCTAGGGACCTGCTCCTCCAGCAGCAATCAAGAGAAACAGCAGCATCGTGCAAGTGGGAATTTGAAAGCATTTAATTAAAGCCCCTGAATAAAGCGTGGACCTGCTGTGGGGATAAATACATTAATAAAGATAGGATCCAACTGAAGGAAAGGTCAGGAAGGAGGGGGGCTGAGGGTCTTGAACTTTTGGGCTCCTTGTGAATCTCCACCTAACAGAGGCAATAGAACAGAACCCAGGCCCACTTTAAATTGTTTCCTACCGTCTTTCCCTTTCTTCTTAAGCTCATAGGGTTTCTCAAACTGGAGTCCATGTTGGAACCCATTCAAGGAGTAAGTCACAGGGCAGGCAGGGAGGGTGGCCTCAGGGTGGCCAAGCCTAGTGTAAATAGATTTCCTGTCCTAGCTACTTTCATTCCTCTCAGATTCTAGCATGGCTTATTAAAGTCGGTGACGAGGGACAGTTTAATTAGAGATGCTAGCCAATCCATATCTCATCAACCGTGGTGACAGCCTTCTGAAGGCACATTCCAAGATCCTTCAGAGTCAGCTCAGCTGCCATTATTTCAGAAAGCATATAATGGGCAAGGCTGTGCTCTGCGTCCTGGGGAAATCAAGAGGAGAAGGCCCTATTGTCTGGCTCTAAGAAGCTTAAAGTCCAGTGGCAAAGACACACGTTTAAAAGCATGATTTCAATACTTTGTGTTAAATGACATACACAAAAGATTAAAAGACAACTAAGAGAGTGATTGGTTTGGAAAGAAAGAAGGAAGAAAAGGAAGGGGGTAGGGATGGTGGTGGAGAATAAGACTGTTGGAGATGGCAGGAGATAGGAGATAGATAGCAGGAGATAGCAGGGAGAGGAGGTTACCTTTGGTCTGAACTGGTTTTAAAACACTGATAAGAGATTGGCTGACGATTATCTGAAGTTGCCAGAAAAGACTTCCAAAGAGAAGAAACAATACAGCCTCAGGTATGAAAGTAAGAGCAGTGTTCAAGGAGTGAAAAATGACTCAGTGTTTTGACTCCAGGGCGTGAGAAGAGGAAATGGAAGTTGATGTGACCAGGAAGGTAGTCTGGGGGCAGATTGTGAAGGCCTTCGTGAGGATTTTTTTTTAACTTTTAGAGAGTGAGAATCACCTAAGACTCGGGAAAACTAAGATTCGGATTATGAGGCCTCTCTCTGGATTCTTGACATCCTTGTTATCCTTACTTAGCTCCACAGAGACACTAAGTCGCTGCGTCCTGCGGAGCTACAGACTACAAACCATGAGAATCGCAGGAAAGATCGGATTGTTCTGAACTTAAACTGAAGCTGAACAAGATCAGAGAGAGCCTGGAGTACAGACTGATCAAAGGGTATTATGTAGGTTTGTGATTTAAGGTGAAGATGAGCACCCAGCAAAAAGAAGGACTTGCTGTCATGTTAGTGGCTCGATTGAACTTCAGACCTCGGGACAGACAGGGACACACCTTTCCCTTCCATTCATCAGAAAAGCCTTCAAAACATACAGAGACCTAAAGGACAAATGTGTCCTGCACTCCAGAGCACAACTAGGCTGCCAGACCCTCCTCTCTTAGAATTAACAGAGACAATGGAAAAAAAAAAAAAATCAAACCGTACCCCAGGTTCTCTAAGAACATAATAGGTGGCTAAAAGTAACAAAGAGAAGTCGTTAGCTGGGAAAGAAAAGAAAACCTGAATAATTAAAAACAAAGAACCGCAATTAGAGAGTTTAACCATCATTCAGTAAACATTCAGGCAATCTTTACTATATGCCACATGCGGCGCTAGACACGGAAAATGTTAAAATAAACCCTGCACTGTCCCCCGAATAGAGGAGTTCCCAGTCTTTCAAGGGGGGATAGATAGAACTGTGCAGAACTCACTCTAACGCAATGCGATAGAAAATTGACAAAGTATGCTTAATATTTAATGACAAAGATGTAAGCCTTGGGATATTTTTTCCCAATCTATATAAAGCAAAATCTCATCAAGCTGAGAATGGGCTTTGCATGCTGGAGTTCAGTGAAATAAATACCTGTTACCTGAACAATAGGATTGTCTTGATCTTTGTGCAGGGCTGTCTCCTGGGGTCCTGGGCTGTGCGGTTCCTGACAGACATCACTCAGAACATTTTATTACCGTGGACTATTAGAGCATTTATCACTTGTGTTTTTCAGATACCTTGTTTGAACAGATAACTTAACAGTCAGACATTGTCGAATCAAATGCTTTTGATACCTTTTCTCACCCCATGAAGATACTAGCCACAGAACTTTTTCTCATCTGTGGAATAGTTTCAGCCGTTCACAGAATATTTTGGCTGGTTCAAATAACTGAGAAGAATTTCCCCCTTTCTTGGAATCATTCTGGTCTCTATTCATGACCAGTTTCACTTACAGGAACACATACTTCTCCGTACTATCTGTGGTCCCTGGCCCAAGACACCTGAGAAAGGTAGGAATAAGGTTCTCCATTGTACAGATAATAAGATAAAATAAAGAACGAAGGCTGAATTTGAATTGGCACTTTGGCTCTTTCTGTTTACCCAGAGTGTATTATCCCCCAAGGGCAACTCACAGTGGGAATAGTGATGTAAATAATCAAGGGTTAAAAAAAAATTCAAATTTTCCAGCTAGGTCCTCAAACTGCCCAGATTAAACAGAAATCTCATCCTGAGACTTTTCCCATAGAGAGGAAACCAGGATCCTCAGTCTAGCCCAGGGAGACCTAGGTGGATAGGGGACATCTCCAGCGCTGCTCAGGCTGTGAAGTCTAATTCATGCTGAACCGGCTACAGTTGCAGGAGCATGAGTTTCCACCTTCTCCATTATCAAAGCAAATCACAGAAAAGCAGTTAGAGTCTCACAAGCACACAAGGTCTTTATGAGAAACTGATGTGACTCCATTTTTGAGAAACCAGCCTCTACCTCAGAGCAAAGCCTGTCCAAGGAAGGGGCGTGACCCTTGTCCTTGGAAAGACCCACAGAGCACTCCTAGGCACATACCCACCCTGCTGAGTTGCTTATCTACAAATAACAGGAGAGATCTGCAGCGTCAGGTGGCCCTGACTCAGTCAGGCTAGGTGAGGACCCATGGCAACCCTCTAGCAACCACCAATCAGCATGAGACAGGGAAAATACCTGGGATGCCAGATGACCCTCCCAGTAGTTTACAGGGTTGATAACATGTTGGGAAACCATGTAGTTCAGCACGTACCCGCCTCTTGGCTTAAACCAATCGGTTCAAATGAATCCCCCTCTTGTACTAACCTATCACCCCTACCCAACTTGTTCCCACCAGTGAATGTGCTAATCAATGTTAAGAGTTGTTTGATTTTCCCGCGGTGTGGGATGATTTGCTAAGAGATGCTATGATGTATGTGAAGTCCCTGCCTTCCCCAGAGAGTGTATAAAACTGCTGCAAACCCTGGGCTCGGGGCCTCTCAGCGCCACCAGTTGCTGTGTGTACGCAGATGACCAAGCTGGCTTGCAATAAACACCTCTTTGCTGCTTACATGGATCTTGGTCTCTGGTGGTCTTTTGGGGGTCCCGAACTTGAGTATATCATTTATTGGAATAGAATTGAGAGTTCAGTAGACACTGAGTTGTTAGGTTTAGTGTTAGAAGCTGAGCACACAATGGTGAATTGTGCACATTGTTGAACCACTGGACAGAGAGAGAGGAGAGAGAGAGAGATGCATATATAGATTATGCTAATTTTTGTCAGACTGATGAGTGCTAAACTGGAGCTCTAAAGAAATAATGGGAGCATAGAAAGAAGAAAGATTTGTTTCAACTGATGTATTTAAATTATAAATAAAAGAAATTAAATTCAAGTTCTCAGCCAGTCCCCCAGCCTACCTCTTCTCAATCACCAACCAAACCCCACTAGCAGCAGAGGGAGAGATGACATAGTAGAGATATTTGAGGTCTCTATGGTGGTCCATTACTTCTCTTTGGAAGAAAACTTCTTGAAACTTAAGCTGTAGACTTATTTCTGCAGAAGACACCTGAAATTTTAGATGACATGAGCCCAACAGTGTGGGGTCTGAATGTGTCCAATGCCCTTCCAACATCCCCTGCTGAAAACCTCCTTCCCATAAACCATAAACCTGTATCTATGAGACATCTGTAAGTCGTAGGTAGTCAAAGTTCAACAGCTGACGATGGTCAGAATTCCTCTTTAAACCTAGATAATCACCCCCCAATCCACCTTCTCCTCCTGTTCTTCTTTGCTTGAAAGATGTTCCTTTTATTTACTATATAGCAACTGAGCTTTATCTCCAACATACCTCCATCCTGAGAAGCCAACCCTTCTTTCTGTAGTTTTGCTTTCCTTAAAAATAACAGAAACTCATGTCCTGATTCAGGCTGTGTTGTTCCACTACTGTGGCTGGAGAGAGGGGACTTCTCTAGCTGATTCCATAGTGTCCCAGAGGGCCTAAGTATAAAGGTTCCCTTTTCCATCTGATTCTTATTTTCCTATATATATTTTTCTTCTTCTATAGCTTCTTCTCCTACTCTAGAGGACTAATGGTTGTCTTTGATCTTTTATAAGAAACTGTCTGCGTAGGTGTGGGAGAAACGCTATACCATTTCTGGATGGTCAAAGAGCTCCCACATGACTGCTGTCAATCAACCTTGTCAAAGAGCAACAAAAAAGACGTCTCTCATCTTATATTCAAAATTCTCAGGAAGACCCCTGCATTGCTCAGACAAGATTGATCATTGTTTCATTGCTAATTTCACTGCAAGGTTGTTCCTTTTGACCTAAACCAGCTCTAAACCAGATTTGTCTAGTTTGCAACTTTAGAAAGCATGCTCTCCAAGTATGCCTGAAAATCCTTTTATCCTGTACCTTTGGGAACTTAAAGGTCAAAATTTTCCACGTTTATATTTCTAGGTCTTTAATATTCTTTCTTTCTTCAAAGAAGTTGGAGCAATTGAGTGATTGAAGTTTAACTTTAAACATGGGAGGTGGAAAGTAGAGGAAAGTCTTTTAGGATGAGAATAAAATATGTCATGGGATGGAAGGGTGGAAGGGGAGAATACTCAAATATTCTTCTAATTTATTTCCCTTGTTTTGCGACTTTTTGATTTAGTATGCCTATACCACAGAACAAGCTAGATCTGAGACTTTCTCCTACTGAACAATTTTAGGTTAACTTTCTTATTTCTAATCCAGTAGGAATGAATAGATGCTGTAGGTAGTATTCACTCTATATAAATTATTTTGAAGATTTAATCCGTGGAAAAAGAACTGGAAGTTATCATCCCATCCTTAAACACAAAAAAGTTAAAAGCCTCAGCAACTTGGGAGGCTGAAATGGGAGGATTGCAATTCTGAGGCCGGCCTGGGCCACTCAGGAAGACACTTTTTGAGTCAAGGTGTGGACTTGCTTGAGGCTGCAGTTTAATCGGAACTGCCACAGTTTCATGGGTCTTACATCCAAGAACCCCACAAGTTCACAAGGGTAAAGATTCAGGAAGGATCTCCTCATGGTTCTTGCAGCCGGGAGGAAAAATGAATCAATGTCAAATATAACCAGATTCTTCTCCAACAAAGTCCCACCTTTCTAGAAAATAACTTTGCTAGAACCTTATCTGATCCCAGGAGAAGGAAATGTCTCCTACACCCAGTCATCTCCAGCCTTCCCATCTCATCTAGAGACTGGAGTGGGGGGAAGAGATAGTCAACAAGGACTAGGACATCAAATAAATAAGTGAGGAATCATGCAGGCAAGAAAAAGAGTAATGACCTGGAGAAAATAACTATCCTACTAGAGAGACACATGAAGGTCACAGCCTGAGACACTGGCCAACAGGAAGACTGAGATACAGGAGGAAGATGGTAGAACACTCCCCCTCCCATTCCTTCCAGGAAGGAAGGTGGTATGATGCACACACTCTGGAGAAGAGTCATTAGGGAGACCCAAAGTCAAGAGGGGAGACAAAAACAAGGGTACCCTGGGAATTTGAAGTCTCTGACCATATTAACATAAATTGTCATACCAAAGGCCTATTTATGTTACTTTATATGAAGACAACATGTATGGCTTTTAACAGAAAAAAAAAATTGTAAGGAATGAAAGCAAAGAAAAGGAGAGTCTGAGAAGACAAAACAAGCATAAATACAGCTTCGGCTGTACCACAGATGTTGAAATTATCAGTCGGGGAAATTTAGCAACATTCGAATTTTAAATTCATGCTAAGGGCTCTGAAGTAAAATGTAGACAACTTGTAAAAAAGGGTAGGTAATCTCCATAGAAAGATAGGAAGGCTAAGAAATAAGAAGGAACGCTAGAAATTCAGACCAAAGTAACAGAAATAAACAGAGCTTTCCATGAACTCAACATTAAGATCAACATGGCCAAGCAGGGAGTCATCCTCAACAGGAACTCACCAAAACTGAAAGCAAAAAGGAAAACAGAGGGGAAAAAATGAAAGGAAAAACCCAGAAGATCAGAAACAGAAAAAACAAAAAGAAAAACGCAGGGGACACTATCAAAAGGTACAGCACACGTGAAATCAGAAAAACAGGAATAAAGAACAGGAGAAGGGAGCAGGAGATATTTGAGGAACAACGACCAAGAAATTTCAAAGATTAACGACTGACATGAAACCACCAATCCAGGAATCTTAGGAAAAAATAGGATAAATGTCCCCTTCTAACAAAAATAAAACAACAACAAAGAAAACCCAAACCAAACTTAGGTTTATTATATTCCGAGTACAGAGAACAAAGGACAAAGAGAAAATTTACAAAATACACACATCAAAAATCACTTTACCTGGAGAGAAGCAGAGATAAGAATTAAAACAGACTTCTTGTTAGGTAATAAAGAAGAAGGTGGAGTGAGATATTTAAAGTGTTCAAAGAAAAAATCTACCCACCTAGAATTCCATATAGAGCAAAGTTATTCTTCAAATGTGAAAAGGAAATGCTTTCTCCTAAAAAAAAAAAAAAAAGGAATCAAACCAACCATGAAGGAATTTGTGAAGGAATTTATTGCCAACAGACCTGCCATTGAAGAGATGTTAAAAGAGCTTATTCATGAAGAAGGAAAATCATATGAGTCAGAAGCTTGGATCAACATTAAGAAATAAATAGAGAAGAAATAAGTAAACATAAATAAAAGATTTTATCTTTCTTATTATTAACTAGTCTAAAAGATAATTGTTTTTGAAACAATGATAGTAGCATACACTTGGTCAGTGAAATGCGTAATTGCAATATCAGAAGGAAGAGGAAGGAAGAATCTATGATAAGATATATGCACTACATCTGAAGCAGAACAGCGTCTTTTGAAAGTGGACTTGGATTAATTTAAAATGTGCATTCAAAACTTCAGGGTAACTACTAATAGTCTTTTAAATAAGAAAAAAATTATGTTAAAAGAAGTGAAAAATTTAAGTATATAAAATGCTTCAAAAGTCACAAAACACACACATAAAAGAAGACGGAAAATGCAATGAATAGAAAACAGTTAAAATGTGGTAGATATGAACCCAAGTATATCAATTCACTTTAAAAATGATGGGTCTAAACATACCAATTAACAGACAGATTAGCAGAGTGAATAAAAATTGGGACTCACCTACCAATTGCTTACATATTCTATCTGAATAGAAACTCATTTAGACAGCTTAAAAGTAAAGAGTTGGGGAAAGACATACCACATTAACAGTAATACAAAAAAAGTTGTAGCGACCATATAAATTTTAAACAAAGTGGAATTCAGATCTAAGATTTTAAAGGATAAAGAAGGGTATTACATAATGATAAAGGTAGCAATTCCATAAGAAGATAAAAATTATTAAATGTGCATATACCTAACAAAGGGTCATCAAAATATATGAGGCAAAACTGTTAAGAGCTGAAAGGATAAAGAGACAAATCCATTACAGTTGAACACTTAAATGCCTTTGCATCAGTAAATGATAGATTAAGTAGGCAGAATGTCAGTGAATGTAGAGGAAGTGAACAGAACCATCAATCCATCCAATAACAGGGAAATAAACATTCTTCTCAAGTTTGAGTGGCACATTCACCAAGATAACCTTTCTGAGACACAAACACACATTAACAAATTTAAGAGACTAGAAATCACATAGTGTGTGTTCTCTGACCATAATTAAATCAGAAATAAATAACACAAAGATAGCTGAAAAAATCCCCAAATATTTGGAAATTTATAAATAATCTGTGGGTTAAAAAATATATCCAAAAAGAAATTTTTTTGAATTTATTTGAACTGAATGAAAATGGAAATATAGCTTATCAGAATTTTGAAATGCAGAGAAAACAGTAATTGAGATAAAACTTACAGCCTTAATGGCATAATTAGGAAAAAAGAAATCTAGCTTTATTAATCTAATCCTTGCCTTAGGAAACAAAAGAAGGAAGAACACATTAAGTCTTAAGCAAGCAGAAGAAAAATAAATAAATATTAGAGCACAAAAAAATAAAATTTAAAAGGAAAACAACAGAGAAAAATCAACAATTAAAAGCTGATTCTTTGAAAAGATGGATAAAATTAATAAATATCTAAACAGGTTAACCAAGAAGAAGAGGAAAAAAAGAAGTAATTAAAGATGCCATAAATTAAAGAGAGGTCCCCTCTCATACTATTAAAAAAATTTGATGTAATATGAAAAATTCCATGCCCAGAAATCTGATCACTTAGGTGAATTAGATTAATTCTATGAAAAACACAAAGTACTACAATTTATCCAAGGAGAAATAGATAAGTTCAATATGATATATCTATATCTATATCTATATCTATCTATCTATCTATATATCCGATATATATATAGATATAGATATATATACCATAAAAATATACGATATATATTATATTATATATATATATTTCTTGTATAACATATATAGCAAATATATTAACATATATTTCATATATAAACATATAGTTTTTGTATAATATATATATAGCATATATTTATATATATATATATAAAATACAAGAAGTAAGGTACAACTATCAGATGCTTCCACTGATAAATCCTGCTAAATCATTACTGAAGAAAATATCAGTTCTTCACAATCTTTTCTAGAAAGTACAAGCAGAGAGAACCCTTCCTATGTGTTTCCATGAGGTCAAGATTACCTTAAAACCAAAATCTGACAGTCATTAAAAAACAAGACCACCATATCTCATGCACATTAATCAAAAACATCAACAAAATATGAGCAAATCAAAACCTAGTGTGTGTCCCACAAACAGCTGTCAGTTATTTCAGACATTCCAGATCAATTCAAGATTTGAAATTAAGCAAAAGGTAATTTATTAAAATAACAAGCTAATGAAGAAAAATCATATGACCATCATCAATTGATACAGGAAAAACATTGACAAGACCCAATATCCATATCTGACTTTGTAAAGTAACATTCTCAGCAAATTAGAAATAGGAAGGAACTTCCTCAACTAGATAAAGAATATTTTAAATATTTTAAAAACCTAACACCTAATATCATGGTGAGAAATTATATGGTTCCTTCCTAAGATCAAGAACTAGGCAAAGATGTCACTTAGCACTCATATTCAATCAAGTCCTAGATTGTGCAAAAAATAAGGAAAAAAATAACAGATATACAGATTGTCAATAAGAAATAATGTTGTCTTTATTCACAAGTGACATGATTGTTTATTTGGTAAACCCCAAAGAATCTACAGAAACACTTCTAGAATGAATAGTTGAGAATGGCAGTGTCAATATACAAAAAAAGTCAATTGCTTTCCTGCATACCAATGATAAAAAATTGAAAGCTGATTTTTTTTCTTAAAAAAGCAGTATTTGCAAAAATACCAAAATGATGGAATGGATAATGCTGATATGAACATTATTAACACTAATATGAGAAATCAAGATGGTTTAAACAAATTGAGAAACATTCCATGTTTCTCAGTGGAATACTCAATTTATAAGATATCAATATAAACTGTATAGTGTTGTGTGTTAGGTTATTCAATATGAATATTTGGTGGGCAAAAATTTTTGAATTGCAAGCAATATAGTAAATTTAAAAAAATTCTTCAACCAACAAACATGGGCAAAGAATGCAAGATCAACAAATCCATTGCTTTTTAATTCTCACAACGATTCCATAAAGTGGTGATGATTTATAGTATTTGTATACATCAATGAGTAACTTGTTTCTAACTGCTTGCAATTCTTTCCCTTTGTTTATGGTTTTCAAAAGTTTGATTATAATGAGTCTGGATATAACTTTCTCTTTATTTTCTTTTGGATCATTTCAGCCCCTTGAATATGTACGTTTATGTCTCTGGACAACTTTGAGGAGTTTTCAACCATTAATTCTTCTAATACTTTTGACCCCTGTCCTCTCTCTCTTCTTTGGTTGTGGGGTCCAGTTACACAATGGTAGCTCTCTTGGGATAGTTCCCCAGGTCCCTGAGGAATCTCATCATGTTTAGTCTATTTTCTCTGTTGTGCGTATTGGATAATTTCTATTTTCCAATTCACTGATTATTTCCTTTGTCTCCTTCATTCTAGTGTTGGTCCCATATGTTGAAGTTTTTCCAATTCTAAAATTTCCATTTGGTTCTTCTGCCTTTTATCTTCCGTTTTGTGCCTGAAACTTTCTATGTCTCTGCTGAGCCTTCCTGTTCCTCCATTTACTTCAAACATGTTCATAATCACTCATGGATATTTTTATGATGGCTAGTTTAAAATCTTTATCAGATAATTTAACATTTGTGTAATCTCACTATCAGAATTTATTGATTATCTTTTCATTCACTTTGAGATCTTCCTGTTCTTTGTAAGATGAAGGATTCTTTATTGAAATATGGATATTTTGTATTATGTTATGAGACTTGACATCTGATCAAATATGGGTTAGTTGGCTTTGTCTGATGTTGTTAGGGCAGAGGATCTCTTTAGTGAAATATCTGTTCATTTTTAACTTCATCGTTTGTTTTTCTACTTTTGATTTTGGAGATTTTAAAATAGATTTGTATATAAGTCTATTGTCAGATGTTATTTTAAAATATTTTATTATGGTATCCTCCTTGTTTTTTTATTCTCTTTATACTTGCTTTAATGAAGTGAAAGTTTGCAATTCTGATGAAGTTCAATTTATCATTTTTTTCTTGTCTATTTGTTTTTGTTATTATGTCTGAAATCTGACAAACTTCAGTTCAGGAAGATTTTTTTACTAAAAAATTTTAGGTTTTATATTATATTTGAATAAGCTATGTTTAGGTACAGGTTCATATTTTTAAACATATGGATTTTCACTTGTTATAGCATCCTGGGTGAGCATATTATTCTTCCTCAACTAAATTATGCACTTCCGTCAAAAATCAATTATATATATTTGGGTAAAATTGACTATTCTCATTCAGGAATAGTCAATTCTTTTCAAGACACCCCTCCCCCCATATCTTTGTATTGCTTCATTTAGTCTTCTTTGGGTTCACTTATTTCTAGGAATTTTAACAATGTTGACTTCTACTATGCCTTGGTAGTTTTCTCAAAAGAGTAGAAAATCTCGCCCAAGCCTAATGGCTCTTTGTTATATTATGTAGGAACAGAGACCCATGTGTTATATCTAACATGAAACCAGTTTGTCCTGCAGACTCTCTTCTTGATGTCACAATTTCAAACAAAAGATATGTTGTCTTTCTCTAATTCATTCCTTCCCTGTAGTAATCCTTTACAGAAATTCTTTCACATACAAATTATTTTTTGCAATTGCATTTCTATGGGCCTCTGACCTTAACAAATCTGAACCCCAGTGGAAGCATAACTTAGCCACAAACAGACACCCCATAGTACATTCAGAATATGTTTCCATTTTTCAAATATTTTGCCAATAATGAGATAACTGGAACCTGAACCAAAGTGAGTGAGTTACCTGGAGTCAATCACAACCTGGAAATATTAAACAGAAAATTCCACAATAAATAGTTCACACGTTTTAAATTTCACACACCTGCAAGTAACTTGATGAAGTCTTGTGCCATCCTTCTCTGTTTCACATGGGACTTGAGTCCAGTGTTTCCATGCTGTATACACTATCCACCCATTAATTACTTAGTAGCCACTTCAGTTGTCAGATCAACTTTTGTGATATTGCTGTGCTTTGTTCAAGTAATCCTTATTTTAGTTGATAATGGTCCCAAAGTTCAAGGATAGTGATTATAATAATTCAAATATGCCCCAAAGAAGCCATAATGTGCTTCCTTTAAGCAAAAAGGTGAAAGTTCTCAACTAATAAGGAAAGAATAAAAATCATAAAATGAGGTTACTAAGATATCTGGTAAGACTGAATCTTGTATCTATGGTCTGAGAAAGCCAGAAGAACAGAATTTTATACTGGAAAAATTAGGATAATATAAAAAAATGTATAAGGAAATATATAGGAATGATTCAAAATCCAATTAATGGAACAGTATAGTAAGTACATTTCCTGTAGTAATTGTTTTCTTAATTATCAAAATTATATTTTATGTAAAAAGTCCCATTTTGATTTTTCTCCTTTGAATAGTTTGAGGTTTTTCAATAATATTATGGACATTTTATAAGCATATTTAAAGCATACAAAATATTCCTTCATATATATGTCTAATATTTATTTAGTCATTCACAAGTTTTGATATTTGGATTACCATCTAATTTTTCTTCAGTACAATAAATATTTGTAGAAAATTGTAGCTTTTAACTTTTTAAATAATCCATTTTTATTCATTCTCATGTGAAACAGATTAAATATGAACATCAATTTCAGTTAAATGCAAAATGGTGATGTATTGCTAGATTGTAATATGCCCAGTTCTGCATGTGCATGGTGGGAACATGCACAAAAACTGCCCAATGACTTTTTTCTGGGTAATGAATACAACTTTGGAGTTAATCTTTTTCCTTCAGTGTATTAACCCCAAATCTCTCTTCTAATAACTGTATTCTCATTCCCTTAAAAAAATTATTCTGATTACTTTCAATCATTTCCTGCCATAAAGTTCAGTGGGTTTGGATTATTTACAGGCATGCCACATAGTGATGAGAGAAGAAAGTGGATCTTTATGATAGTGAAGTATCACATCAGTGAGTCTGTTGTTGTAAGGTATTATTTTAAAACTTTTCAGGTGTTTTCTCCTAGGACTTGATTCTAATGAAATGTGCACACTGAGACTGAGGTCTATAGAATCAAGGCAGACTGTTATAATTATGGGTTCAAAATTTGTTGACCAATAGTTCATAATTTTTTTTCAACCAGGCAATGTTTTAAAAAGTAACCTGAAAATAATATGACTTCAAAACAAAACTCTAGAGTCTCCTCTACAAAAGAACTGCTTCTCTTCCTTTGCCTTACCAAAGTTCTGCTTTTGCTTTCTTTATCTCTCTTGACCTCCAGATTTCTGGGTACAGATAGGCAGTTTGGCCCTTATGTGAAATCGCTGGGCATGAGACACCGGGATGATCTAGCACAAATGTCTCATTTTATAAATGAGGTCACCAAGCCTTACAGATTTTAAAGGACCCTATCCAGTATCATGCAGATAGCTAGTTCGTGTGGCTGATTTAAAATTAACATATTTTCCAAAATACTACACTGCATAATAAAGATGGATAATCAAAAGTTAGCTAAAAATGTGTTTCCCTGGGGAGGCTAAATAATTCAGTGGGAAAAATTGGGATGATTTTAGGTTTTCATTTTAAAATTGTTTTGAAATGACAAATGCAAAGTCATAAAGAAGACAGCAAGAGGAAGAAGGTAAACCGGCTTCCAGATTCATCCACCCTACTCCAGCCATGTCAATTATCCCTTCAGAGAGGGAGGGAGGGTGAGAGGGGATCTTTCACTCTATCTTACCCGTTGATGGTAGATGACCTCAGTTGAGGCCATTTCAAACTGTGCTGAATATTTTGACAACCTTATCCTCCTCAGAAATCTTCTGGTGCTGCATATTTACACAGGCAATGTGCTGAAAAGTCTTGTCAGTCCATCAAAATCTTCAGACCACAGATGAAACTCTCGATGTGTTTTCAGAAGTAATGATTAGGTGATTCTTCCCAAACCTAAAGACAACTTCTCCCAGGTGATTTTTACCCTGTCAGTACTGATAAGACTCCAAAATGGCAATTTATCATATTAAAAAAATGAGAAAAAAATAAAAGTGAAATTATTAGGTTCATATTGTGGGGGGGCATTTAACCATACAAATCAATAAAGGTTTTTTTAAAATTTATTTTTAGTTTTTGATGGTAGGGATTAAATCGCAGGGGCACTTTGCCACTGGGTTACCATCCCACCCCACCCCACCCCACCTTTTTTTTTTTTTTTTTTTTTTTGATGCATGGTCTTGCTATGCTTCTGAGGTTGGCCTAGATAACTTGTGATCCTCCTGCCTCAGCCTCCCAAGTTACTAGTATTAAAGGCATGCACCACCATGCTCAAATCAATAAATGTTTAAAACAAAATATCTGTGTGTCCCAGTGTGATTAATGACTAAGTACTGTACTTTTGCACATACCTGTTCATTACTAAAATATGGAAGGAGAAGAATGTTTCTGGAAAGAAGGAAAAGAGGGAGGAGGGAAGAGAGGATAAAGTATTTGAGCTATAGACAAAAAAGGAAAAAAAGAAAAATATAATCTGATAGTTTGTAATGTGTTAGGATAAAGTAAGACCGTAAGCCTTATTTTATAAAATGGGAATTTTATCCATGCCTAACCTATAAAAGAAATGAATCTTGAAGTTCATATGTAGTTAGCAAGCCACGGAGAGACAGACTCAAATGTTACCCCTACAATTCTCCCTCTCTTCATTATCATATTCTTCTTGGATTAATGTAACCCCTTCCGGAGAGATCTCCTTGCTCTTCCTTTTACTCTCCTCCAAACAGTCACTACTCAGCAAACAGCCTTCATGAATGTATATCAGACTGCATCCTTGTCCCATGATTGGGTCATTCTGGTGGCTTTCCTTGAACTCAAAATAAAATGTCAGTATTTTTCCATGTCTACAAAGCCCTGCCTGGCCTGGCCTGTACATCCATCTCCAGTCTCACAGTCTATCACTGCCATTTTCACCCACTACCCTCTGGCCATATACCTTCCCTCTGCTCCACCAACACAAAGCATAACCCAGGTTTGGCCTCTCAATGTGCCACTCCCTCTACCTCCCATGCTTCCCCTAGACCAGGGGATGGCCAATCATGACCTATAGGCCAAATGGGATGCCCTGACCCCTGCCTGTTTAGGTGAATAAAGTTTTGTTTTGTTTTGTTTTGTTTGTTTTTGGTACACAGCAACACCTATTGCTTTATATATTGGTTATGGCTGCTTTTGCACTACAATGGGCAGGTCTGAATGGTTAAGACAGATACAACATGAACTGCAAATCTTAAAGCATTTACTATCTGGTCTTTTGCAAAAACAGTTTTCAGTAAAATAGTTTGACTTCGTATGTGGCCTGTCTCTACCTTGTTGTTCATACAAGGTTTTCATCTCCATTGCCACCTCCAAAAAGAAGCCTTCTGTGACCACCTGAATCGTATCCTTGGCATAAACCACATCCTGCTGTATTATTTTTCTTATAACGTATGTATAACTTATGAATTAATTTATTTGTCTAAGTGTAGTGCACTAAACTGCACCACTGGAGCTCCCAATTTGTTTATTATCTAAATCCCCTCTCTAGAATATGCGTTCCAGGGGAGCATAACATTCTAAACATAACAACAGCTTCAAGCTACTAACAGAATAATTTCTTGATTTTTTTTAGCAAATAAAAAGGTACATGATGGAACTTTTGATGTTTATGACTGCAAAACTCAAGATTTTCCATTATAGGATATACGTGTTGCCCATTCCTGAGAGTACCCATCCCAGAACACCAATTGCCTCAGACTAATCCTTTCTAGCAACAAAAGACTGTCTAGCCACAAGAAAGAACAAAGGATGTTTTGCTCAATTTTGCAGATCTATTTTATAATCAATAGAGAAAGGCAACTGACCACCCTCAGGAAAACCTTAAAAGTCTGTGGGATGTAGAGTATACATGGGAAGAATGTATGGTACATCAATGTAATTGACAGTGTCATGTCACAATCTATTTGTAACAACCAGGCAGAATCACTTGGCGGGGTGGTTTCCATGGGGTGAGAAGTTGTTCTGGGCTAGTTCTAGAAAACACTTCAAGGTACACAGTTTTTTCTTGTGAGCTCAGCAACTTTGCTTTTCTCTTTAAAGCATCCCCTCCTTCCACTGATGTGATCACGTCTTCCTGTCCAGCAATCCTGGTGTATCCAAGATACTCAGTTTAAAGCAGCCATGGTCTGAAAGTTGGTGTCCCCCCCCCCAAATTCCTTTGTTTGAACCAAATACTCAATATGATAATAATAGTAGGTGGGCCCTTTAGGAAGTGATTTTTATCAGGAGGCTCCCCCTCAGGAATTGGATTAGTGCCCTTATAAAGAAGCTTCAGTGAACACTCTTGCCTTTTCTGCCATGGGAGGTCATAGATGAGCCACCTGTGGATGTGTTCATCAAATCTTCATCATTGTGACCAAAATACCTGAAACAAGAGCAACTTAGAGGAGGCAAACATCATTTGGAGCTCATGGTTTCAGAGGTTTCAGGCCAGGCTGGTCGACCATTACTCTGGACTTGAGTTGAGGTAGACCACCATGATGGAAGAGCATGGTAAAGGAACACTGCTCAGCTCCAGGCAGCCAAGAAGAGGGGTGGGGATGGGAGAGGGAGGAAGGAACCAGGGACAGATACAGCCACAAAGGCCATGCTCCTAGTGACCTATCTCTTCCAGCTATGCCCCCACTGCCTACAGTTACCACCCAGTATTCTATTCAAAGTATTAATCCATCAAATGGATTAATCCACCAAATGGATTAATCCTTGGATGAAGTGACAGTTATCATAACCTAATCTTTTCACCTGGCTGCATTGCCTAACACATGAGCTTTTCAAGGGACATTCCTAGATCCAAACCATGACAATTAGGAATGAGCCCTCATCAGACACCTAATCAGCTAGCACTTTGATTTTGGATTTCTTGATCTCTAGAAATCTGGGCAATATATTTGTTCTTTATAAATTACCCACTGTATGATATTTTGTTATAGTAGCCCGAGTGTCTAGAAGCAGGACATCATTTCCGTCTAAAGTTTATTTACCTTAAGGCTCATTTCTTACGCATCTTAATCTACTTCTGAAATTGGATGCTAATACGCTGATCATGTAAATAAAGAAGGAGTAAGGTGCTATTTAGCAAGTCTTGCTTGGGGTCAGACTGGTTATAATTAGTTGGAACACCTGCAATCAATTTATAAAGTTATAAAGTAAGTACAGGGGATTAGATGATATCTCAGTCTCTTCAATTCCAAGAGCCTGTGGCTGTATGA
The DNA here is from genome assembly GCF_048772815.1 of Callospermophilus lateralis. NCBI lineage: Eukaryota > Metazoa > Chordata > Mammalia > Rodentia > Sciuridae > Callospermophilus > Callospermophilus lateralis. The sequence goes on from NC_135311.1 coordinate 11,600,484, forward strand.
TGGCTCTCAGAGACTTCAGGGCAGTGAGGAAGGGTATGGGTTACAGGTATTGAGGTCACATGGATAGGATTAGAGTGTTGTATCCTTTGGGAGAAATAACTCAATTTTTTGAGCCTGTTTCCTGTATATAATACAAAAATAATAATGCTCCCCTTTCCCTGTAGTTATGAAAATTATAGTGCGCTAATTGCATATAAAGCACTTAGAGCTGTATTTTACTAACAAATGGACCCTATCTTCATTACTATTTTTCTAGTATGCTCTACTTTCAGTATATTTATGGTAGAATGATACTATTACGTTGGTTATATCTTTTAATGAAACTGTTATCCTAGGAAATGGCACATACTACAGATACATTTCAGAGAATTGGAAGAGCAGGAAAGAGTTGAGAATATGAGCTGACAGAATCAGCTTTTGTATCAAAATTCAGGGGATTAATTAGCACATTCCACAAATGATCTATAATCTATTTTTTACCTCAAAATTTTTTTTAAAAAAATTATTTTCAGGTGGGACTATTATTAAGGATCCCTGTGAGGGTCCAGTTAGACCTAAGTACAAAAAAATATGAATTGGCCTTTGTCTTTGAGCTGATAACTGCTCTCAGTAAAACAAAACAAGATGGAACCTGTCTGTTAGAGCTGAGCTTTAGAAAGGTGCAATCTACAGGTTGGCGGTATCAGCCCAAATGTAGTTAGAGGTGGTTCTCATGTTCTAAGCAGACATGGGACTTGGTAAAGCTCCTTATTATATTTACAGAATCTCTTAGCATTGGAAAAAAAAAAAACCTTTACTTTTTAAACTTATCCAATTTATTCTGTGTAATGAAATGAAGAAAATCATATTCCTCCAAATTTCTCTTAGGGAGACTTTATATTTATTCAAAAGAAATGACTTTCTTTGGAGTATGAGGCCCTACGGAAATGCTCCAGTAACACAATACAGCAATTAAATTGTTCCGCCTAATGAAGGAATAAGGAGTTTTTAACAAGAGAGAATCTTGTAGTGGGAAAAAGAAGCCAGTGAGACAGGAAGATCACAGGGAGTGGTGGGAAATAGGAGGAGGAATAGAGAACCCCTATTGATTGAGTGGCAGAGAATGACTCAAGAAAAGACTAGAAATGCCTAATTATGGGGGTGTTTAGGGTGTTTGCTTTGAGTGTGCAACAGAAATCCCTTCCTCTGTTTTCCCTAAGAGATCTCTTAAAAATGCCATTTTTCATTACTTGTGCTTTTATGATGATTTTACAAACCCAAAGAGGTGCTGAGTTCTGTGTTCAAGTTAGTATTTGGAGAAAATAGAATGCTCCAGAGATTCATAGCTTAGAGGACAGGGGAAGAGCTAATATCTGAGTCAGACAGTTATATTTCTTTTTGGTTTCTCATAATATTTTTAATGAAGCTTTAAAAATGCTTCATCTATACTATAATCCAAAAATTAAGGCCAGAGGAATAGGAAAACCCAGATTGGGATACAAAACCTGCAAGGGGAAGACAGAAATTTAGAAGGTAGCATTCAGAGAGTAGTTCCAGAAATCTAGCCCATTCCCTGGAGAATTTTACCCTGCCCCCACAACCACCACCCAGTACTAGAGATTGAACCCAGGACACTCTATCACTAAACTATGTACTAAAAGCCCCTTTTATTATTTTTTTTATTTTAAGACAGGGTCTCACTAAGTTGCCAAGACTGGCCTCAAACTTGTGATATTCCTACCTCAAACTCCAGAGTAGCTGGCTTGACAGGCATGTGCCACTGTGCCTGGTTAGTCTTTCTTTATTGAAGGCCGTGATGTTCAAAAGAATTATAATGGGGACTGTATCTCAGTGGTGAAGCACTTGCCTCACATGTGTGAGGCACCACATGAAAAATAAATAAAATAAAATAAAGGTATTGTGTCCATCTACAACTAAAAACTATTTCTTTAAAAAAGAATTATAGTGAAAAATCACATTCGCAATTTTAACTTTTTTAGCAGCTAAATTTTAAAGATGTAGAAATAGAGAAGTAAAATTAATTTTAATATTTTATTCAACTTAATATTTTTAAATATTATCATTTCACCATGCAATTACTATGTTATTTTTATTAACAAGATATTTTACACTTTTTTGTACCAAGGCTTGGAAATCCAACGTGTGTTTTATGCTTGAAGCACAAGCTCAATTCATACTAATCACATTTTTTTAAGTTCTCAATGCAGCCACACCAGATAGTACTGATTTAAATGGTCGATCCTATACGCAGTTGTAACACAGACACATATAGGTAATTTACAACTGAATCCATAGACAAATTGATGATGAATCCATGTTTGGAACATTAATTGCATGATAATGGAATTCAGAAAATTAATATTCTTGAATTATGAATAAGTAGTTTAATAAAGAGTACCTAGTACTTATTATTATTACATGCAACTACAGAAATAGTTGTCCATATATTTTCACATTTAATGCTTTCAAGGAACACTTGTTGAAAGATATTATTGAAATACAAACAGTGAGTTTGTGCCCAATAACACTTTACCTTTCTAGTTTGCTTTTCTGATGGGCTGAGAACAAGCTAAAATCTGTATTTCCTAGACTCCCTAAAACTAGAGTTCTTAAGGTGATTTAGGTTGAGTCAATCAGATGTACATTTTGAGGCTGAAAATAGGGTAGACACAGCAAATTTCCCTCTCTCTCTCTCTCTCTCTCTCTCTCTCTCTCTCTCTCTCTCAGTCATTTCTATTTGGTAAGCACAGAGACAGGTTTTTCAGCCACAGCATTAAATAGAGATGCCATCATCCAATCTCTGCTTGTGTGAGATTGTAGAGCCCAGGAAGGACATCCATGTTGCTGGAGCAGATAGAATTTGACTCTAGAGGCAAAGACAATAGTGGCCATGTCTTTCTAAATATATGGACTTTCGAATTTTGTGGATTCTTGAAGATGGTCTTAATGGTGTACACTGTGGAGCAATCTGCATCTTAATTGTCAATGATTCAGTTCTGCAAGATGAATACGGCAGAGCTTGTTCCTCCATGTTCTTGCTACATTCTATTTCTTTCTTTCAACCATTCCACAGGTCATTCCCACAGAACCTCACACTGATCCATCCTATAGATTATATAGATGCTGCTCAGACAGCATGAGTTCAAGTACTACAGATAAAGAAAAAAATTCTAAACATTCAGAAATTTCTCACTTCAATTTTAGAGTTTCAGTGGTCCAACAGGGTATGCTATGACATCTCCTCCAAAGTAAACAGCAAATTGCTGTGTCTTGCATCCCCCTAACATGAAAAAAAGAAACAACAGGTGGCCTTTTTGAGTTCTGGAGGCAATGCAGTAAACACATAGGTATAATGCTCTGGCCTTTATATTACATGAACAACTTTCAATTTTGAATAGGACCTGAAACATAAAGGGCTCTGCTGCAGATTCAGAATGCGATGCAATCAGCCCTTGGGCTGATTTGATTCAGCAGACCATATTTTATTGGAGGTGTCAAGGGTAGGAAAAGTTGCAGTGTAGATTTTTATGACAGATTCCAGAGGGTGATTCATAACACAAGCTTCTAAAGTTCTAGAGTAAAATCCTGCCATGTAAAGCATGGAATCACACCTTTTTATATAGGAAGCTTCTGACATGTTACTGAGCCCTAATAGACATAAAAAATATTTTACAATAATGGGCACCAAGTGACCATGCACCTTCAATTTTACTTCATGAGTTGGATCCTTTGGACCATCAAAGTTACAAAGTCAGTTAGGTCTAGTAACAATCCATCATGAGATCCAAATTGTGCATCAGAGATTGAACACAAGGAGACCAAAAGGCACAAGCAAGGTGCACAATCACGTAGTCTCAACCCCGTGTCGTCCACCATGGTTGTATCAGCATTATCCTTTTTCTCTTCACTCCAGTGATTCCATGGAAGTTCTGCATAGCCAGCTAGAAAGAAGAAAAGAACCCAAACTAGATTTGTGGATGAGTTGGCTCAATATGTGGGCACAAGTAAAAAAGAGACGGTAACTGCATGATAGCCTCACTCAGAGGTGGTCTTCAGAAACAGTGGAGAGGAAAAGTCTTCCCAGTTAGTGAAGCTTTGTGTTCAATGAGAATTATCCCAACATTAGAATATATGGGCTCATGAGCAGAGCAAATAACCTAACTAGTTAGTCAGGGACCTAAAAAGAAAAAATTATTGTCAGATTACAGACAAGGAAATCTGGGGTAGAGGTATGTGGATGGTTATAGGAAAGAGCACACAAAGTATGAAGATCTTTGCATCACCCATATGCTCTCTAGGAAAGTCATCAACCACAGAAGACTCACAAAAAACAAAATAGGCAAAATGACTCACCCAGTTAATAATCAATTTAAAAAAAAAATTAGAAATTGGAGTGGTAGCACTTTACCACTTAGCTAGATCCCCAGCCCTTTTTATTCTTAAATCTGGAGACAGGGTCTAGCTAAGTGGTTGAGACTGATCAGCCAGCCTTTGTCAGTGGCCACCCCAGTGCTGGCTTAATGGGAGCACATGTCATAGTGGAAAAGGGCAGGCTATGTATGGCCCCAAAGGTGTGTGTTACCACTTACCAAGCCTTCTGTAACTACCACCACCTCTGATTATCCAGAAATGAGCCCCCAATACAGCCCTGTTTATCAATGAGATTGTTATGATTTAGAATGTCTCCCCAAAGTTCAGGAAGACATGGTCCCTGATGCAGACACGTGCAGAGGTGGAACTTTTGGAAAGTGATTCCATAATGAGGGCTCCAACCTCATCAATGGATTAATCCATTGGGTATATTAATAATCCAAACAGACTTCTGAGAGGACGTGGAAACTGTAGGCAGGTACGACATGGTTGGAGGAAGAAGGGCACTGGGGGACATGACCCTGGGGGTTACATCTTATCCCTGGCCTGTCTCCCCCACACCTCTGTCTCTCTCAACCCCTCTCTCTGCTTCTTAGGTGCCATGAGCTGAGAAGCTTTTCTGCACCACTCCCTTATGCCACAAAGTTCTGCCTCACCTCCGGCCCAAAGCAACGAAACTGGCCAACTATGAACTCCATGAACTTTTGAAACAGCCGGCCAGAATAAAACCTTCCTCCTTTGTGTTTTTGTGTGTGTTACTAATCTAACACAGAGACTAACCAGTGATTTAGTAGCGAGTTGATTACAATGGACTTTTTTCTTCATGAAAGGCTCAGCAGTTTTTTCTCACAGAAATATAGATTTACTCCAAGTGAGGTTTTTTCTTTTTCTGTCTCAAGAGTCTCAATCTTCACCTGGTGAAGTCTCAACACCTATCAGGGGAGTGGTTTTGAAGTTCTAGTAGTTCTAGATCTACTAGCATAGAATACTATTCTATAAAGCATCTTACCATTGGACCCACCTATTTCATTGTCTGGTAATAAAAACAGCAAAAGAGGTGTAGGAATGGACCTATGCCTGCGGATTCACTGATGACATCACATGGAATACAACCCAGAAACAGCCCATGTGACACAGTACTGAAATGTCCTGCTAAAGATGTAGCTCAGAATTCACACTGTCCAAGTATAGGATGTTTTCCTCCAGAATACAGTATGTGCCCTGGATCAGATACTTCTATGTGGCACTTTGTCCCCAGAGGGAAAAACATATGAAAAAATCCCACTTGCTATCATTTCCAAGGACCCCTTGGGAATTTGTGCTTACTGTCTGTTGTATTCTGGGCTGTGCATAATTGAAGGTGATGGTCCCCCAAAAGAAGCACATTATACAGGGGACACATCAAAAGTGAGATTGAATTACATGATCAGCAGGAAGAGGTAGGGATATTTTACCCAGTGGAAGAAGGAAGTAATATGTGTGTTACCCAGTGATCATTGAGATACCTTTAGTAAATCCTTGTCTAATTGTGATTGTGAATGGACAAGTACAGCATCCCTTATCTGCAAAGGATATGATTATCAGGGACTCAGACATCTCAGAAATGAGGGTGTGGGTGTCATCACAAGGTAGCCATCGAAACCTTTAGAGGTGATAGCTAAGGGCGAGGGTAACTTAGAATGAATAGATGAATCAGGAAATGATTAGTTTCAGTTGTGGACACAAGCCCAGCTGCAATATGAAGGCTATAGTTCCTACCCCCCACCCCACAACCTCTGTCCTCTAAGTTCTTCTTCAAGGAAAAGCAGCTTAACAGATCTGAGTTTCTGGATGTATATTGTAAATGGATCCATGTGATATAATGGGTGGATTGTGAGAAACATGAAGGTACCCTGCTCATATTCCCCACTCAAAAAGTACTTGTTACTTATACGTAAGGAGTGTCGAGAGCTAAGAGTCTTGAGTTGTTCACTCCTGGAGGTCCACCTGGGCCTTTGAGTTAAGGTCACACTCTTGTGGGCTCCCCTTCTCCAGCCAGGGACTAAATAAGGCCATGATATCATGTCCCCTCCATTTCCATCAATACTGGATGTTTAAATAAGAAGTCAAATAAATAAGCAGGGACTTTGCCAAATCCATACCATAAACAGAAGACCCACTCTCCCTGGCCTCACTTCTCACCTTTCCCTTTCATAGGTGACACATCACAATGAATCATTTGCACTCTTAACTCCAAGTCAGATTCTGTTTTCTGAAGAACCCAAGTGAAACTGAGAATTAGCTTGTTCATGAAGTTTTATTCTTAGCCTAAATAAAGAGCATAAATGAACCCATGTCTATAAAAGTATAATGTTCAAACATTATTTCTAATGAAAATGACACAAAACAAGAGGATGGTAGGTAGTAACAGTGTTGTTATTGATGGACTTGGTGTTTGGATCTGAATTGTTCCCAAGGGCTCATGTGGAGAAGGCTTGATCTCTAATGCAGCAATGGTAAGCAGTGGGGCTTTGGGAAAGTGATTGCATCATGAGAGCTGGGAACTCATCAGTAGGTTACTGTATTGGTAGCTGATGGACTGTTGGGAGGTGGTGGAGGCTGTGGGAGGTGGAACATAGTTGGAAGAAGTCGGACTTTGGGGGACATGAGCCAGAAGGGTACTTCTTGTCCTAGGCCCCTTTCTCTCCCTCTCTGCTTCTTGACCACCCTGATGTGACAATTGCCTCACCGGCATCCTTCCACCGTGATGTTTCTGCCTTGAAGCCGGCTGACCGTGGACTGAAACCTTTGAAACCATGAGGTGAAACAAACCTTTCCTTTTTTAAGTTGATTTTCTCAGGGATTTGTCATAGCAACAAAAAAACTGACTATCACACAGGGCTTATAAAGCTTCTTTCAGAGGGTGGCATGTGAGTAAAGACTTGAATACAGCAAAAATATATGAGATACAGGAGTAAGTATGTGAAGAGCCGAAGAGAGTATATTTTTGTCTTCTCCCATATTCACCACAGTTGCATCTACAAATCACCAAATTTAGTTCTGTTCATTCTAATTCTTTACTTTTCTTGGCTCAGAATCCTACCCAACCAGGAATATCAAGACATTTTGAACATGGATTCCTCCACACTCTTCCCTTAGCCTAAATATATCTCCCTGTATCTTTATGCCCCCTCTTAGCCTGTGACCCCCTCTTTGGAGAAGAAGAGTCTGCTTTCAAGGCCAACACTTCATCTTTCCATTTGTAACCGAAGACAAGCAATGTAGTAGTGTTCTCAACTGCCAAGAAAAAATCATGCATTTCTGCCTCCGGGGAACACTGCCATTTTCACAGAGTATGACTCAGAAACTGCTGATGCTTCATAAAATAAGACAGATGAATCTCAGTGCCATATTGCCAAAGGACATGTTCAGTAGAGTGTTTGTTAATTCATCATTTAGTGAGCACCTGGTTAGGTGCCTGGTGTTAGCAGTGATAATAGAAGGATAGCCAGGACCCCAAATCTTCAGCCAACTGTCTCTGGCTATAGATTCTTAAGAGGACATATTCAGCATAGATGACAAACTAGGAAAATGTACAAATTTGTCCCCAAATAAAGTACAAAAGTCTTATTTTAATGGCCAGGGCTGGTTGACTTGTGCAGACGAGACATCCTTCAACCAGTCCAAGGGAAGCTGAGACTTAAGCCTTGGCATAACCTCTTCAACTTTTTCTAGCAGAACTTCTCCAGGCATTTGACCACTGGGAGTTGTTTTTTTGTTGTTGTTGTTGTTTGTTTGTTTTTGTTTTTCTTATCTTAGTTTTGAATCGTTAATGAAATTGTCAAAGAAGGGACAAAAAGATGATCTGAAATATAAGGATTTAGGTATTCGTACAGCCCACAGTACATTGATCCAAGGAGCTCGCTCCAGGCTTTTGACTGTGTCTTTCTGAGATGGTTGGTCTTTCCTGGTGTAGGGACACTCTGAGGCTATTGCTATTCCAGTCCCAGTGGAAATAAGAGAGAGGAAAAGCAGCAATAATTCCAAAGACCTTTATGACAAAGCATACGCAGCCTCTCTGATCCACCTGTTGAAAGATACACCTGCTTCTCCTCCTCTCGTTTCCCAAGGCCAGCCATCAATCAGAGCTTCCCAAGAAACCCAAGAACTCCTTTTGTTTTATTTGAAGCTGATAGTTTCTTCTATTGAAAACATTTATCCTGCTTTTCATGACCTGTCACAAAATAAATAGCCACATAATAGATAGCTAAGAAATATTATAGATAAAGTCTAGTATTTTTCTGTGTCCAAGTACATCAGAATTCAAATCTAGCTAGTTCTCTTGCCATTGTTGTCTGGATAAATTCTGAAGGGCTGTCTCCACACTCATGAACCTCCCACAACTTGCAGTTCTGGTTTCTTACACAACTTCATCCCCTATTTCAGAAATTGTGATTTCCTGTCATTGTGGAGACAATAAAACCCTTAGGAGCCATGGCGATGAAACTCTTCATCCACTTCACAATTGGATGAATTAGCCTCTTTCTCTCATCAAGATCAACTCTGCTGCTTGTTCAGAACCCAAATCTAGCACTATAAACTTTAAAATAGTTCTTTGAAGAGTATAATAATATACAATTTGAAATGTGTGCTTAGGAACAATGTATGCTCTCATCCTCAAAAAAATGTTTTAAAAAAAAAACATTGTGAAGTGAACAGAGCAGGAACTATTAACTTCATTTTATAGAAGAGAAATATGAAACACATTTTGGGGAATCTGTTGAAATCCAAATTTTTCTTCACTATAACTGCCTTTCCCCCATTCTGCATTATTTGATCCTCAAAACTGTTTTTCTGTAATGCAATCCTGTCTTTGATCAGAGTTGGTTGAATTAGGAAAATTGATCTGATCCCTATGGGATCATTCTGTGTCCCTCCTTTTGGAACCCAGAACTTGAACAGAAATAGAGGTTCGGGGATTGAAAATATAGAGGAGAAAATGAGAGGAGAGACAGGAAGTGGTTGGAAAAATGAAAAGAAGTTATCCACATGGACAAAAGCGTGACATCAAATTTGAGAGCTTTTGTCAGAAAAAAAATAGCCATCTGGATGGGAAAAAAACAGAGTTATATAGATTGCAGAGGAAAAATGCAGGCAAAATTTTGAGAAAAAGTGCTTTAACTTCCCAATTTCATTGTCTAATTTCTTCCCAGGACTGGCTACATTCTTGTCCTTGAGCTTTATAGGATGTTGCTATAACTTAATGATTATTTCTTTTCCTTTTCCTTGAGCTAAGCCTAATTGGTTTCTATATTTGCAACCAACATGAGAAAAAGACTCCAAGTGATTAAATGTATCCAAGATCGCATCGTCTGATAATGAAAACAGAAAAATGCAAACCAAAGCCCAGGTCCCTTGACTTTTATTATGATAGGTTATTGCATCCTTCGATCAAGAGGCAGTGAGAGAGAAAGGCTTGTGCAGAAAAATCAAAAGGAAGAAGACAACCCCCAAATTTAAAATTCCAAGATGACTGTAGTAGGTGGAATAGTGGTCCCCCAAAGATACATCCACACCACACGGAACCTGGGACTGGGACCTTAATTGGATAAAGAGTGTTCGCAGGTGTAATTAAAGATCTTAAGATGAGACCATCCTGAATTAGGATGGATCTTAAATTCAATGACAAGTGACTTTTAAAGAGAAATGGGGAAGACGTACAAAGGAGAAGTCCATATGGAGACAGAGGCAAGGACTGGAGTGATCCATCTATGAGCCAACAAGCACCAAGAATTGCCCACAGCCACCAGAAGAAAGGAGAGGCATGGAATGGACCGAGCCTGTGGGTATCTTGATTTTGGACTTCTGGCCTTCAGAACGGAGAGAATATGTTTCTGCTACTCTATTGCTGATTTGTAGTAAATTATAGTGTCCACAAGAAACTAATGCCATATTTGCAATATAAATTAATATGAAGGATTTTAAAATTAGAGAATGAGAACTTAAAAATAGTCTGGGTTTTTCAACTATAATATCCACATGAGAAAGTTAAGAAGTAGGAGTCACTGGGTTCTGTTCTGATCATTTAACCTTTACTTAACACCTAAATTTCAGGTGAGAAACACCTGCTGAGGATAGAAAGAGGAGAAAACATTTGGCCTTAAGGAGCTGAATTGCAATAATTTGTGAGTCTGCATTCGGGTTGGGCTGTTGAGAACCCAGCCACTGAAAGTAATTATTATTCTTACGTATTATTATTATTTTTAATTTGTTGGGTAAAGATTTATTGAGAAATTAATTGGTTTTTTTTTCTTGCTATGGTCTCATCAGGGAAGAAATAAAACATCTTCTTTTTCCCTTCCTTGTTAACACCAACAAATATCCTACATTTTCCTAAACTATGCCCATCATCTTAAAAAATGTTTTTTACTCTGGAAGAACTTCAACTGAAGAAGAGAGAGGTAAACAGTGTTCTTCTGCAAAAAAAAAAAAAAAATGCAGAATTATTAAGGCCAACAAATGGAATGGTTTGGAGACAATAGTTTCAAAGAAAGAAGTGGGTGTCATGGCTCCAGCCTCTATAATCCCTTAGAAAAGAAACAGGAGAGGATTGGACAGATCTAAAGGACTCCACATCATAGAGATCTGCACACTCTTGCACAACACCCCATAAGAAAAAAGAACTCAGAGAAAACAGTTGTATGAGTGCCCATGGAGACCAAATCTTGTAAAATGGAGTAATTATGTATTCTGCTGTAGTTATAATCTGTAAGGGCATATTTTTATTTGTGGTTGAATAAGTAGACCATGGGTCATGAGCTTTTCTTTCCTTCTCTCTGTATCTCTAAAAAAGAACATGTACCATTTACTTGCAACTAGAATAACACACGGTTGATTGGTTCATTTGCAACTTTAGTGAAAAAATCCATTTTCTATAATGTATATTTTATAGATAAAATGAACAATATATGCTTTGTATGCTTCCCACGTGATGGCAACATCTCACGGTGATTACATAGCACTTGAGAACTTAATGAAGGGTTATGCTAGGAGCAACATGTAACAAGTAGCTCCAGAGAAACTTTTGAATACCTCAGGAGGCTTCTTGCTTTTCCTTAACAAACAGAAATAGAGCCTCTATGCATTCAAATTGCCTTCTTCAGAAAAGGAGTACCATGTGCTTCTAAGTTCATGGGATTATAAAAGTTCTCCAACACTAACCAACAAAAGTCTTCATGTCTCACCTGGCACAGAAATTGAGTGATTTCAAGTTAATCCCCAAGTCTAGGCATGGAACATCATCACTGTCTAAAATTTAAGTGCCCACATTTTCCTGAGTTGCATAAGCTCAGGTTCCCAGTACAACCCCATAGAGGGAAAGGAACTAACACTGAACTGCACTACTCATGGGCTTTGATGAGTGGGAAAATGATGACAGAGTTAATTTGACCTAGAGAAAAAAAGAAAAGTAAATACGGCATTTACTGTCCCAACAGATTTGTGAATTGATTCAAACCTATTGTTATTGCCCGTGGAGAAGCAATGCTTAGAGGAGCTCTTGTGTTTATTACTCAAAAATAAAGGTTGAGAAAAGTTGTACAATCTCTACTAAAGACTCATAGTTGGGTTTGGATCTAGGAATGCTGCCTGAAAAGCTCATGTGTTATGCAAGGCGTCAAGCTTCACATGTCAAAATATTGAACATGAGAGCTGTGACCGCATTGGTGGGTTAATCCACTGGATAGATTAATAATTCCAATTGACTGTTGGATGGTAACTACAGACAGCTGGATGTAGCTGGAGGAGATAGGTCACTGGGAGTGTGATCTTGGTCTATTTCTGTTCCTGGACATTTTCTCTGTTTCCCTACCCTGCCTCTCTTCCTAGGTGCCATGAGCTAAAATCTTTCCTTCACTGCACAAACCTCTGAAACCAAGATCCCAAAATAAACTTTTCCTCCTCTAAGTTGTTTTACTCAGGTACTTTGCTGACAGCAATGAAAAGCTGATTAACACACTCATCTTTAATCTCCTGTAATGATTTTCCATTATAATTAATAGAAACAAAAAGAGTAAAATTCCACATTGTCTGCCCATAGCTTTTAAAAAGTGCTCTAGCATTACTCTAGAATTTTTTTTTTTTTTTTTGGTTTTAGATCTTCTACAAGAACACATACATATTCAACTACCAACTCAGAAATAAAATCCTCACTAATATACAAACCAATTGAAATTCTTGTAATTACTTCAAGTTCTCCTAGTCTCTCTCTTCTCACCAACAGCTCATTGGAGCAGCTTCACATCTTAGGTCTCTGGGTGTTGCAGTGGTGAACACTGGTCACTCTGATCACAAGCTAAGTCCCTCTGGGGCTTTATGAGTAAAAGCTGGTTCTCTTGCCGGGGTCCTTCTTCTGGTTGCAAAAAACACAACATTGTTGACTTAAAACCATAACATCTCCTATTTCCTTCTATTGCTATTGTCCTCCCCTGTCATCCTAGTAGGTCTCATTTTTATGGTTTAGGAATTCTGGAATCTTCGATGGATCTAAGATCTCAAGCTTCCAGACCCAAACCCTTCCCCAGCCTTTCATCAGATTACAAAATGCAGTTTCTTCATAAAAGAGCATTTGCCTTGAACACAGAAAATAGATGACAATAAGATACTGAGAAGTTTCTACTGCCTAGACCTTAAAAAATATTTATTGGGTATTTATTGATCTGTTTGTAAATAAATTTACTGGGCATATTTGTTATAAGCAAAGAACAAAATGGACAAAGTCCTTGCTATTATTTTCATAGGTAGAGACAGAAAATAAATATTCAACAGACAAATATATGGTATTTCAGATAGAAAAAAAAATGTGGAGAAAAGACAAATTAAGGCAAAGAAAGTGAAGAGTGCTAAGAGGGGGATTCATATTTTATCCAGAATAGTTCAAGAAGGTATTTCAATTAGAAGAACACTTTGCAGCAGAAATTTCAAGGAATGAAGGAGCCAACGATGCAGAACGATCAAAGAACATTCTAGAAGAACCAGAGAATCACTTCAAAGACTTATGGCAGAAGTGTACTTAGCACGTTGGAGGAACAGCAAAAAAAGGTGCTGTGGGTGGAACCGAGTCATCTGGGAGCGTGAAGGAGTGAATGGAGTAGGGGAGTGGCTCTCAAGTGTGGCTACACGTTAGAATCACCCAGGGAATTTTTTTTTAAAACTAATGTCTAGATCCATCTGCTTGCTATCATGATTGAACTTGTCCGGAAACTAGAGCCAGGACATCAAAATTATTTAAAAAGCTCCCTAGGAGATTAAACTGCAACAAATTTTATCTAGGAAAAACATGGTAGGTTTGCCTCACTGTGCTTGAGCCCACAGAGGGTCAGTACCTTTAACATAGGGTAAGATCGATACCTGGGGTTGTTCTGTGGCCAGTTCTGCTGTTTCCGATGTAAAGCAGGTACAAATTTGGAATTAGCCTTGGTTAAAGGTTTGCCAGGTGAGTGCAAAAGAAAGAGACACAAGTGAGTAGAGACTATGCAAGAGAGTTATTTTTATGAGGGACCATGAATGTAAGCTGGATAAGGAGATTTTAGGGCAGGAAGGGAGCAGGAACAGTGTTAGGATCAATGAACCCAAGTGTTTTGTGTCATAAAGTCCTTTCCTGGGAGAATGAAGAGAGAGAGAGAGAGAGAGAGAGAGAGAGAGCGAGCTGGAAGTACATTCAGTGGTTGCCATGGAGATTTCAGAGGGGATATAGTTATTGATAATGGAATGATCATAGTGTCTGATCATAGAAGCAGGAGGTTGCAATAGAGTGAAAATAACAATTACTGGGTGATACAACAAAAGAAGGGGCCAGAGTTTGGAAAGGATGGTGGACACGGATATCAAAATCACTAAGAATTATGTCACCAGCATTGCCTTACTGGTGGTAGTAATCTAGGAGTTAAAGTATTCAAGAAATGGAAGAGAGTAACCCGGGGTATCTACGAGTGACTACAAAATGATAAGGTTCAAGCAGTGGGAGCAGGAGCTTCAAAGTTGAAAGGTCTTTAAGGAAGGAGAGAAAACAGACGGCAAACAACAGTGAGGAGCAAAGCGTACCCTAGCCTCCAGCCCAGGAGCAAGAGGGGCAGCAGGCTCCCATTCGAGAAGACTGCAAAGGAAACAGCCTCAGGGGAGAGCTGGGTTTGGTGTGAGGCCAAAGGTGAAGGGAAGGGAAGGGAAGAAGTTAAAGATATTGGAGCTCTTGCTAGCGTGGGACCACAGATACTCCAGAGAAAGAACTGGGGGATTGAGAGGAGTTGGAGAGTAAGTTTTTCCAATAAAGCATTTCAAATAGTGCCTGGTAGAGAGTCAGTGCTCTGGAAGAAGTGTCAGCTCTTATTATCCACAAGTGGTCTTCCATTTCTAGGAGTTCCACATTCGCTGATCCAACCAACCATAGATTCAAATACTTGGAAAAATAGCAGAAGTTCCTTAATGCGAACCTAGAAGTTGCCATGCACCGAGCACAGCATGCTGTGGAGCACACACAATGAAGGGATGGGTGGGAACCCTCCTGCCGTTTCACAGATGTGACAGTCTCCTGCCTTTTCACAGATCCTCAGACTCTTTCCCACACTCCTTGTTTGAGCACTGTTTGCCTTGAATTTTGTTCCCCTTCTGTGTAGTTAGGTCTAGGATAGCTGTATCTGCACCAAACATGTGCAAACTTTATTCTCATCATTATGCCCTAAACTATACAGTGTAAGAACTGCTTACACAGCATTTACATTGTACTCAATATTATAAGCAATCTAGAGATGATTTAAATCTACAGGAGGATGCACATAGGTTATATGCAAATGCTATGTCATTGCATAATAGGGACTTGAGCGTCTGAGGATTTTGATATTCACTGGGGTCTTGGAACCAATCCCCTGTGGAAACAAAGGGACAAATGTATTACGGTGATTGATGAGGACAGGGATGTGGACCATTACGAAATTAGTTCCAATGGACTTTGGGGATGATTATACTGATGAATCTGTAATTTCTAGAGAAAAGGTAAGAGTACAGATTTTTACAGAAGTCTGTGGAGTTCAGATAAATGAGAGTAGGTACGGGTCCTTAAAACGGGAATGAAGATCTCAGTTCACCAAAATCCCATAAAGTTAAAAAAAAAAAATCTATTAAGAAAAAAAAAAAAAGACTTTCACCTGGGCATAGTGGTGCTCCAGTGACTTGGGAGACTGAGACAGGAGGACTGCAACCCAGCCTCAGCAACTTAGCAAGACCCTCAGCATCTTTAGTAAGATTCTGTTTTAAAATAAAAAGTAAAAGGACTAGGGATAGAAATTGATGGTAAAAATAACCCTGGTTTTAATTCCTAGTACCGGAAAAAGAAATTGAATGAAAAAGAAAAAAAAGAGAAAAAAAATTCACAAATATCAGGGGTGGGGGGGGGTGTGGAGTGGCATCAGTGGACCTGGAATTTTCGGAAATTCCTGAAATAGAAAATCATAATGCAAAGTGAGTACTGTGTGGTGATTACAACTTTATATTCACTAACTCCAATATTCCTTCCTTCCAAAGATAGGACCTATGCCCCCTCCCCTTGACTATGGCCTTTACTTAGTGACTTGCTCTATGTAAATAGAATATACAAAAGTGGTGACATGTAACTCTCAAGGCTAGGTCATAAACGGTGTTTTTGACTTTCTCTTCGTTTTTTTTTTTTTGTTTTGTTTTGTTTTTTTTTTTTTTTTTTTTTTGGATCACTGTGAGTTCTGGGGCAATCAACTCCATGTCATGAGGTCACTAAGCAGCCCTATGAAGAGGCATACCTGGTAGGAATGAAGGGTTCTTGACAATGAACAGCTCTAACTCATCAGCCATGCTGGTGAGTCACCTGGAGCCCTCCTTAAACTGTCAGATAAGCCCAGACAAAACCTTGACCTTGGTAAGAGACGGAGC
This sequence comes from Callospermophilus lateralis, assembly GCF_048772815.1. Lineage (NCBI taxonomy): Eukaryota > Metazoa > Chordata > Mammalia > Rodentia > Sciuridae > Callospermophilus > Callospermophilus lateralis. The sequence continues at coordinate 11,616,789 of NC_135311.1, forward strand.
CAGAATCACCCAGCAAAACCACTCCCAATGTCCTGACCTACAGAAACTATGATACATACTAAATATTCATTATTGTTCTGAGATGGTAAGCTTCAGCATCACTAGATGGCTAATGTAATATGTTCAAGGTTTAATGTTGGATTGGATGCACGTATTTTTTAAATAGAAATGTTTACTCATTGTCTTAGCTTCCTTTGGGGGGCCATTACTTTTACACCCCTCTTAAGCTGGAGACATGCCAGTTTAGGACAGGATGGAGACAGGATTGGAGTAGACATCTTTCTCTTCACCCACTTACCGAGCCTTGACTGAGAGACATCTTATCCTGAAGCAAGCCATGTACTAGGCTCAGACAGCAGAAGGTTTATTTTTTTATAGCATCCCTCGGAGCACAGAAAAGAAACAGATTTCTTGGGATAGTAATACACAAAAGCTATACTAAGAGGCAGTCACTCTTGGCAGTATAAAAGGTCTGATTGTCTATAGATGTTTGACCCTGAGGCCGTATCATCCTGCTTCTCTTTTGTTTTGTTTTATCTCTACTAAAATTTATTGAATTTTCCTTTCAAGCTACAAAAGTAGCACCTACTTGTTGCAACAATAAAAACAAAACAACTTCCAGCACATAAAGAAAAAGCCAGCAATTTCCCCCCTTTTCTTCATTCCCAAGGTAATCAATGTTAACAGCATGTTCTGTGTCCTTTTACCTCCTTCTATCTGCATTGACAAATACAAAAATATGTAGTCTCCTTTCTTTCATTTTTTTCCTAGACTGTGCCACATGCACTAGTTTGAAATATACACTTTCCCTTAAAAATACATTACAGGCATCACTTCACATTATTACAAATAGATCAAACTGATGGTTTTATGTAGCTGAAGGATATTCTATAGAATGGATCAAAAATAATTTATTCAACTCTTCTGTTAATGGTTGTTTCCAGTGTTTATGATTAAAAATAGGGCTGGGCTGGAGGTGTAGCTCATTAGTAGATCTAGTATGTGAAAGGCCCTGTGTTGGATCCCAGCACTGCAGAGAAAAAAATATATATATATATACACACACACACATAATATGTATAATTATGGTGTGATTAATAAATATATGCATGTATAAATGGTACAATAAACATCATTTTGAATACATTTTTACACAGTGTTATCAACATGTCTTTAGACCTTATTCCTGAGTGAATCAATGAGTATTTTTTTAAATTTTATAATAATGTTTTAGGTAGGTTAAATGTTTGTAACCTTTTGCAGTTATACTACCATTGTAGAAGAGTTCTCATTTCCCAATTCTTAATATGGTGGAAGAGATCTAAACTTCGGCAGTTTGAAGTGAAAATGGTATCCCAGTGCTGTTTTAACTTACATCCCTGTTAGACATGGCAAGTTTTTTTTCCCCCACATATTTTGAGATACTGGCCATTCTTTTGGTCTTCATAACATTTCCTGAAAGAAACAACAAGAGGGTAGATATTTTTTTTTTCAATTGAGTTGAATAAATAAACTTGATTATTTAGAGCAATTGTAGGTTAACAGCAAAGTTTAGCATCAAGTACAAAGTTCCCATGTGCCCTCTCCACACCCAACACAGTCTCCCCCATGTCAACGTACGTGCCACATGACAAATCCACAGCATTATCAGCCAAAGTCTATAGTTTACATGAGTATTCTTCTTTGTGTTCTAGAATACCGTAAGTTTTTTAAATTTATTTTTTACATACATGACAATAGTGTAATGCATTACACTCATTATTACCCATTTACAGCACGATTTTTCATAACTCTGTATATAAAGTATGTTCACGCCAAATTATGCCATTATATATGTACTCTCTTTTTTTGCATTACAATTCTTAATACACATTTATACCACAATTTATCATATCTCTGTATATAAGGTATGTTGACACCAAATTCAAATCTTCATACATGTATTTTGTATAATGATGACCATCACCTTCCACCATCCTTGCTATTCCCCTTCCCCCTCCCTTTCCCCCCACCCCTCTTCCCTATCTAGAAATAATCTTCCTCCCATGCTCTCCCTCCCAACCTCACTTTGAGTCACCCCCCATTATATCAGAGAAAACATTCCGCATTTGATTTAGGGGAGATTGGCTAACTTCACTTAGCTTAATCTTCTCTAACGCCATCCATTTACTGGCAAATGCCATGATCTTGTTCTTTTTTAGTGCTGAGTAATGCTGGTGGGACTGCAAATTGGTGCAGCCAATTTGGAAAGCAGTATGGAGATCCCTTGGAAATCTGGGAATGGAACCACCATTTGACCCAGCTATTCCTCTTCTCAGACTATACCCAAAGGACCTAAAAACAGCATACTACAGGGACACAGATACATCAATGTTTACAGCAGCACAATTCACAATAGCTAAACTGTGGAGCCAACCTAGATGTCCTTCGGTGGATGAATGGATAAAAAAATGTGGCATTTGTATATAATACTGTAAATTTTGACAAATTTGTAATATGTATCCACCACTCTAGTATCATATAAAATAGTTTCACTGCCCTCAAAAATCACCTGTGCTTATTCCCTCCTTCATAACCATTGGGGGGCATTTTTAAAAATATAACTAAATCTAACCAACACAGTCTTTTTAAATTAAGCTAGATTCCTTCTGAAATAGGAAGGTAGATGTGATGGAGATGGCTCCCAGTGACTGCAGAGGAGCTCTGTGCTGATATAGTCTTCAACCAGAACCAAGATGAGCAATACATCCCATGTTACATGCTGCGGAATGTCAACATCTGATGATTTTTCTAGGGAAACCGAAAAGGAGACAGAAATTTAAACTGTTGGTTTAACTTGAACTGAAGTGTCACTAAGTTCACTCACACTACAAATTCAGATATGCAGAGAAAATATACATTCTTTATTTTGTCTATAATCTGCCTTTCAGAAAGAATCTCCCTACTCGTCGGTTAACCATTAATGCATTGCATAGATCAGTTTTGTGATTTGAATGGTTCCTTTAGGTAGTCACCCTTATTTGGAGAAAAAGGTCAGTCCCTCAGATAACCTCAGTGAGAGGGGTGGGGGAGATGGGAATGGATCGCTGTCTCTCTGCGTACGTACTCACTGGCTTCTAGGCCTCTCTCGTCCGCCAAGAAGGAATTTAACTCAGGACCAATGGGGTCCTTGGCACACATCATGGAAAAGAAATTTCAGTACATGCCAGTCAGAGGCACAGGGAAGTTTATTTAGGAAAGAAGGAAATGTGGGCCATCTCGAGATTAGAGGAACATTTTGAGTGTTTTTAGTTCTTTTAAAGAGAATTTGGTGAAGGTGGGTATGGAAAAAAATATATGTATATATGAATTATATCAGTTAGTGATCTCAAGATGGTTGATGGGGGCTGGTCAGTCTCAGAATTCTCAGGATAGAGAGGTCTTCTTGATCTGATCAATAGATGACACTGCAAAGTTCCTTAAATTCTAGGCTTCCCCAAAATATTATAGCTCTCTTAATCAACTTTTGGGGGATTTGATTAACAGTGCCTGGGTAAATTTACAGGAATTTGGGAGTAACAGGGCTGGAAGAGAGAGACTGGCTTAGGGAGGCAAAGAACTAGAAAAGAATGTAGACGTTTTGAATTAAAATCTCATTTCCTTGTCCTTTCTTTATGTCCCCTTTCTTATTTCTTCTGTCCTACCTCACTCCTGCTGTCTGGCGTTCTGGGATGACACTGGGTGTGTCAAGTTGGCTGTTCCATGGGGCCCAGATATTGGTTTCAAATTGTTCTGTAAAGGCATTTTTAGATGAAATCAACACTTCAATCAGTAGATTTTGAGTAAAGCTGAGTCCCCTCCAGAGTGTGGATGGACTCATCCAGTCAGCTGGAGGTCTTAATAGGAAAAGATTGACCTTCCTGAAAGAAGCAAACCAACTTTGCATTCAAATGGCAACTCTTCTCCAGTGCCCAGACTGCTGGCCTACTCTGCAGACTTCAAACTTGCCCTTCTTCCCAGCCGTTAGCCAAATTCCTTAAAATAAATTGATGGATAGATAGATGGATAAAAAGATAGACAGGTATAGGTAGACAGAATGCGGGGGACAGCTGCCTCCCTGGAGTAAACCTGTTTTCAGATTTTATCGAGGCATGTGGAGATTTTATATACACACATGCACTTCGGTCTGTGGTCTGTAGCTGGAAAACAGATGATCTGCTCTTTTGGTTTGAGCCATGTCTGCATGAATCATTAGCCACATTTTCCTGAGCTCAGCTGTACACCTATCTTTGAGTATGTCCAGCATCTTCATCCAAGTCTCTGGTTGGGCAATCCTTCCCTGTATTCCATCCTCAGTACAGGGCTGGCTTTCCTTACCACGAGTCTTCTGGGTTCCCAGGCTTTGAAATGCCCTATATGTCTGCTTTCTATCGGACTAAACTGCTCCATTATTTTATTTAGGCTGGGCTGCCTAATCTTGTCCTGGAGACTCCTGCACCTCAGAAACCTGGGATCTTAAATCAGGTTCCAGATGGGAGTGCCTGTCCTTGACACTGCTCTTACTTTCAAATGCTCCCCTCATGCACCCCAAGTTTCATGTCCCCACATTGAATGCCAAGCTCTCCTCTATTCCTAGAGTGTTCTTTCTATCCCTGGAATGGAAAGGGAGCAGAATCTTTTTATACTTCTTCTGACTTCTCTGTTCTTTATATCGGAAATCAATCCTCAAAGAATAGCTACTAAAGGCAGAAATAAATTCTTCTCTGCACTATGGGATTTACTATTCCCCAAGGCTGATAGGTCACAAGTGAGATGTGTATGTGGGTGCTTCTAACAGAATTTAGTAAATTTGTTCTTAGCACAATTTGTTCTTTGCAACCTGGTCTGCAAACTTACTCGATTTTGCATCATCCTGGCACATCAGAAGCTGAATATTGTTGAGTTTCTCTCTTTGCATTCCTTCAATAATATTTATAAGTCTTCCTCCTCATTACCACACTATCCTAGATGGAGACACAGGCCAATGAGGTGACAGATGTAGTCCTAGCATGTCAAAAGAGAAGCAGTTGTATTATGCTCACTCTGTTCTTTTGTAAACATATAATAACTCACTTAATTCCTGTAGCCCTATGAAGTCGATACTAATACCATTCCCAAGTTGAGGAAACTGAGGCCCATGGAAATCTAAAACCCTGACCAAAGCCACAGTTATAAGCAGCTGAGTCAGAATACAAATGCAGGCAGCCTGGCTATAACATCTATGCTATTAATCAGTCCTCTAGGCTGCCATTACATTCACTGAATTGTGCTCCCGGAATTTTTGTGTAGCATAGCACTGCTGTGAGAGTCCTAATTCAGAACCATCTGTGCTATCTGAAACTGCAAGCTCATCCCCAAGTGACCACTGTAGGTCCAGCCTGAAAGAATGGTTTTTTAGCAACTTCACACTGGTGTGGCTGCCAGAGAAAGTAACAGCACAAATAAATGAAAATCTATGCCAGGTTCCTGGACAGAAGGACACAAATCACCTTTATCTTTCATGTATTGTATGAAAGGCATGCAGGTCCCTTACATAAAACGAACTAATAGAATCAGCCTCTATGACTCAACTACAAAGGCCTACTTTAAACCTGGGGTATATGGTAGTAAACAAGGAGTTTATGGAGCACATGTCAATAAGCTAAATGAGGAAAAGAGGGAAAAAAAAAAGGAAGAAACAAGAGAAAGATAGTGGAGGTTTGGGGCAGGATTCTGGGGAAATAATTTAGGCACCTTCATATTTAGTGGTAAATATAGTACATAAGAAATCCAAACACAATGAAAGGAGACTCGTCCACCAAAGAGAGTCTATTATCCTTACGAGTGCCAGATGAAGAGATCTATGCTTTAAGGAATATTGTACAGAGTACTAGGTCAAGCACAAGTGATGTAACAGGAGATATTAAAGACCTCTTAATGACAAGTTTGAGATTAGAAGTTCTATTATATTTGCTATTGGAATGATAATGAGAAATCTGGAAGATTTACAGTGTAACTATACTTATATGAGACCAAACGGATTGACAAATCATGACCCATACATCATATCTCAAGAGCAGAATAACCCAGGGCAACTTGGTAGAAAGTCAGTAGTTTTCAAAGTTAGGCTTAAAGAGTATGACCAGATACACATGCTGAAAAAAGACAAGGAAAAAATAAATAAATAAAACCACCATCACATTATTTGTCCCAATTTAAATTTTCATTTAAAAAGTATGCTTCATCTCTAGAGTCCCAACACTTTTCACAAACAGATGGAGGTATTTAGAGATGTAAACTTTTTAATAGAGCTCTCATATGTAGATGATATATTCAGAAGACCTTTGGAGGAGCATCCTAAAACATTCCTTAAGGTGACAAATTGCTTTGGAGAAGCTGGACTGTGTCACCTCTATGAAGATATATAGACACACGTTTCCCAGTAAGGGATAAACATGGCTTCTGAAGGTTTCTGTCTCAGAGGTTCGGGTGGTTCATTACTCATTGTAAGTACATTGTCAGAGACTACGCCACAATGCCAGGCTCTCATCAGTTTGATCTGAGCATGCTCCACTGGCCGAAGGACCTCTGGAGAGCAGGAGTATGTTCCAGGGGAATTGTGAGAGCTGAAAAAGATGGGCGTCAGTCCCTCAGCTGATGGGTGGGGGACACATGGGAGCGAGCAGGAGGGCTGTGAGCAGGCATTCTGAACAAAGGCAGAAGGCTACATCTGCACAAAGGTACAGCTTGTCAGACTTTTATAATGCACTACAACACCAAAAGAGAAGGTCAGAATTTTGTGCTCTATCAAGAAAATTAATGAGAAAGAAAAAGGGTCATTGGCCAGTTAGAATCTTATTGGATTTAAGAAAAACTTGAAATCTGATTAATGAACAACAGCCTTCAGGACCAAGTCAGCCATCAGGAACACGTGAAAGGGTGGCCCTCTCAGGTGCGTCTTGAATTACTCCTTCCCTCGTATCCGCATTGGTTCTGAGCCAAGTGTCATGGGGAAAAGTGGGATGGCAGGTACAGTAGGGGCTTCCGAGTTGAGTTCAACATGAAGTGTTCCTCCCACAAATAGGAGAATATGATGAAAGAAAAAAAAAATATATATATATATCTTTGGAATGGGGATTTAGAAGGGGGATAGATAGAGGGAAATCTTGGTTTCCAAAGGCCAGGCACAAAGTGACAGTTTCCCTGTAGAATGAAATTTCAAAACAAAACAAAGCAAAGAAATAGAGGTGACCCCCCTCTTTACCCAGTGGGCTGGTACCATGACCTCAACTCTTGCAGACAAGTCTTCCCACAGACCACCCCTCACAGCCCACTGGCCAAGGTAGGTCGTTGCCCACGTCTGAACGAGCAGATTTCATGGATGAGGACAACAAAACCACTTCCAGACTACCTGGGGCCTCTCATGGAATCATCTCGGGACATATTTTTTAATTTGGGAGAGGCATATGCCAGAGAGAGAGAGAGAGAGAGAGAGAGAGAGAGAGAGAGAAAGTACTGTCAAGAAATGGGAAGAGCAAGTGTGTGGTGGGCTAGGAATAGAGTTCACTACATAAGTCACATGTGTTCACGCTTAGAGCAGAGTCCCCCCCAGATAATAATGGATTGAAGAAGACAGAATTTTAGCTTCTCCAGGTAGGCGATCTAGTGCTGTGTGAAGGCTCTGCAATCCTTGGGGACCCTGGGTACTTCTATTTTTTTTTCCTCTAGTCTCATAATGAGGCCTGATATGAATGCTCCACCCCCATTCATCTTGAGAACTTTCCAGTCAAAACAAAGGGGCAAAGAGGCAACAAACAGCATGCCTCTGCCCTATAAGGGCATGACCTGGAGGTTCACACGTCACTGCCATCTGCATTGACCCAGGGGGCCAGAATGTGATCATTTGGCTACATCTAACTCCAGGAAGCATTGTCTTCATTTAGGGTTTCCAAGTGGATCACTAGAAATCTCTGACAGATTCACTAAACTAATGGTAGTTCCCACACACAGTAGGCTGTTTATACCCTAGTGAGCGGGCAAGGTAATTCCTTGGACTGAGAAGGAAACTATTTAACATTACATTTACTTTTACTTCTAATATAATTTAAAAAATCCTGTTACTAATATGAACTATAACGTGTAAGTTGGCAATGACACCCTTACTTAGTGCCTACATCAGATGGCCCCACGTCATATGTAGTAGGTGGTGTCCTGAGTTTGAATCTACGGCCCAGGGCCATTATAGTGGCAATTTCACTCATTATGCACCTTCGGCACGTTGACTTTCAAGACCAGAAATGTACATGTATCCATCTGTGTGGATTTTAGACGATCTGGTTTAGTTTTTATTCCACGAGCCAACACAAAAGAGATGAGACGCTGGAAAAAAAAAATCCCTACAAATAAATTGCAGACTGAAGAGAATCCTCACAAAACAAGCATAAGCACAATACCAAAAAATAGAAGTCTTGTCCCTTTTATAGTTAGTATGATCTCTTTATCAGCCACACTGTGAGCCGAAACAAGTATAGCACACATTTACTTCTATTATTATTAATGATGGACATTGCCTCAAGGGTACATAGTACTTGAAGATATTAGCTAGTAAAAGTAGTTGATCATCATCATTGATAAGGTATCTTAAAAGGTGGTATATTCCAAATTTTACTCATTTATCTAAATGTCCCATTTTCTGTGTTTTAAAATCCATACACCAGTTCAATAATATATATACACAACTTAAAAACAGACGAATATATACCTATTTAAGAGATAAGAGAAAAATGTCAAAGAAAATTTTGAGTATTAACCATGTCTGCAGGCCACCACATCCCAATCACCCCACCCTCCTTTAGGAATATATTGAGGATTTTGTCATAAAACACCAGCTCCCTTCAGCAAGGAAAATGGTTAGGACATGAGTTGTTGTTTGTTTTGTTTTGTTTTTTTCCTAAGAGGAAAAGGAACTGGTATTTAGTAGAAAATAGTGAAGTAGAGGTACTGGAAAAAAAGAACAGTAGGAAAAAAATCAATCATGCACCATGAGAATAAATAAGACGATGTTTCAAGTTCAGTGAGTGAAGACATCACAGTTCCTGTGTTGAGATAAAGGGTACAAAGAAGGGACCACTCAAAGGGAGGGGATGGGCTGCCTCCACTGGAGAACTGGTTTCGAGTTGGATACCAAACATAAGCAAAGCCCTTTTCCCTTGGAGGGTCTTTGCACATGAGCTCTGCACTGCATGAGCTCAGTGGCACCCCCTGGGGGAAGAGTACTGTGTTACAGTGCTACTCCACTGCAGCCGCTCTGGGAACACTGCCCAGTACTGCCCTCTAAGCCAGAGCAGAATTGCAAAATCTCTCTCCCAGGGCATCCCCAGAACCACAACCCTCCTGAATCCCCCAGAGTTCTTTCCAGGAACAGGGGAAGTTTGCATGAGATATACTGATGCTTTCAGTTTTTACTTTCATCAGGATCCTTATAGACCTTGTGCCACCAGGCCCCTTCCACTGGAACCACTAGTTTTCCGCTTGCTCCAGGGGCTAAGGTTTCTAAAATTCAAGGGAATTGGGACTCTTTACTTTCCTGAGACAGAGAAGTGAGTCCACCCCATGGTCTTAGCCTCCCTTAAGGCAAATACACCGACTGAAATATGAGGCATGAAGCTCCTTCCCCACAAGTCAGACAAATGTCAGGAGGAAATTACAATGGAGGAGAAATAAAGATAAAATTCAAACTATGACCTATTCAAGTATAATTTCATCTTCTGTCTCAAAAAATGCCATCACTCACCACAACAGTTTTCACATCTTTCTTATATCTTATCAATTCAAAGCACTCAACTTCTCTGCTTAGTCATTTGGGCTCTGGAGGGGAGGAACCTATGGAGCCAGAAAAAAATTGTGTGTGAGTTCCCATGATTTTAGTTCAGTGTCCCTCTAGTATAACTGTGGCCCGGCTCCTTCCTTTTGACAAGTTAACTCAAAGTAATCACACTTATTGACAATAAATGCTATTTTTCTTAGAGATAACGGTGAAATCAAATATGAGTAAAAAGACATTCCTCTTAACTCTATGGAATTGTCTGCATTACTGGTGAAATAACTCTATCCATCAGAGATTTCTTGAGAAGAATAATGGCAGCCCTGATGGTTCCAGCTTCTATATAATCTTTTAGTCCCTGGGATTTTTCTTATAAAAGTTCATTCCTTATTTCTATTTCCTGCCCACATCTCTCCAGTTTAGCTTCAACTCCCAAAGAGAAGTTCCCTTCTTGGGAGGTGTGGTTAATCCTTCCTTGTTGGAAACCTTCAGGATTAGCATTGGAACAGATCAACCAATCCACCCACAAAGGAGTCTTTATGGGGATCCCGCTATGACCCTAAAAGACTCCCTAGGGCAGAGAAATGTGACTTTTTTTTTCAATAATTAGTAAAATTCAGTGTTTTTTATTTAATGAAATAAATATATTTTTTAAAGAATGATATTAGTCAGGTGTGATGACATATGCTTGTAATCTCAGCAACTCAGGAGGCTAAAATGGGAGAATCACAAGTTCCAAGCCAGCCTGGGCAACTTAGTGAGACCTATCCCAAAACACAAAATTGAAAGAACACACACACACACACACACACACACACACACACACACACACACAAGATTATCAACATTCCTGCTTTGTTAAATTAAAAAAATATTTTTAGATGGGCACAGTGGCACACGTTTTCAACTGCAGTGACTTCAGAGGCTGAGACAGGAGGATGATAAGTTCAAAGCCAGCCTCAGCAAATCAGCGAGGCCCTAAACAACTTAACAAGACCATGTGTCAAAATAAAACATAAGAAGGGCTGGGCACATGTCTTAGTGTTTAAGCAACTCTGGGTTCAAACCCTGATAGTAAACTAAATACACACACACACACACACACACACACACACACAAATAAATATATACATATAATTTTTTTATACCATGAAACTACCAAGGCACAGTCTCGGGACAGTCCTTTAGTGTTTTACTTAAATAAATTCATCATTCTTTTAAAAATTCACCGTATTGCCCTTTTTTCCTTCTTTTCCTCAGCCCTGTAAAACTTGACAAATACCAGCCTTTATACCAACCACTGAGCTAGAGGAGAGCATCAAAGAACAAGCAGTTTCCAGGAGGGCCTTCCTAGTTATCTATTAAAGGTCACAGAGAGAAAAACGAAGCTGACATGATCATCCGGGCTTGAAGGAGACATTTTTACAGGCTTTTAGTCTATAGAATGCAAACTTTTTAAGACAGGATTGTCTTGCATTTCTTCAGATTCCCTAGTATGCACATAGGCACATATGTAAAGGTACCATAATGCTTTTTATTTGACTATTTATTATTTGCTATAAGAACTTCTAACTTGTCTCTTATCCAGTGCTTAGTATTTATTTGCACAATTATTTTTATTTGATAATGCAACCTTATTTCTTTTAACTCACGGGTAACCCCTTAAAATCTATGATGTTTTCTGTTATATCCCTGGATAGTAGATATGAATCTCAGTCTGTGAAGGTACAAGTACAATAAAAATTTTCCTTTTCTTTTATTTGGACTTCTTTTTCCCAAGCCCTCATCTAACAGAGCTTTGGGAAATGATAACCTTGTTTTACATGTGTTTCCTCTTGTTATTCCCTCAGCTGTTATCAGTTTCCTAGGCCTTTATGAATATTCCAGAGCTTGAATAGAAATGGATCCCTAGGAAATGGGTCATCCATCCACATAGGTTTTCAACCCAAAAATGTTCATTTTCTTTATCAACTTTATGCTTCAGACTCAATAGTTCTCTTTCTTTCCCTACCACACCTGGGATATCAAATCATAGCAGATTTTGTCACACTTCTTTCAGAAGCTGATAAAACATACAAAGAATCAGTATGGATACAGAAAAAAAAATTTAAAAACTCATTAGCAATCTTGTTGATCTTATTTACAGGTACCTATAGATATAAATATCCCACAGTCACAGAATTGCAAAACATACATTGTTTTCAACTACATTCAAAACATTTTCCAAAACTGACCATGGGCTGGGCTATAGAGTAAGTCACAAAAAAAATTTAAAAAATTAAAAATGTAGAATTTATATTCTCTGATTTACAAAGGAACTCAACTAGAAACTGCAATATGCTTTGAAATAGAAATATATATTTCTTAAAGACCAATAAGTGATAACTTTGTGAGTTGAGCTTATAATAATAAAAATAAATACACCTTAAAAGAGGAAAATGGTAAAAATAAATAAATAAATAATATTGTTTTTTCTTTAAATAAGGCCCTTATCCTCAAAGGGGTTCTTTGTGTTAGAAACTGTGTTTATAATTCAAAGCCTTACATTTACCAGTAAAACCAAGTCCTTAAAACAAAAACCAATAAGTAAAAAATAAATCCCCATGGAAGTTAGAAAATAATATTTTGAATGCCAACAAAAACAGTACATATAAAAATGTATCAAATAAAGTCCCAGTTGTGATTATAGGGAATTATAAAGCCTTAAATGCATATGTTAGAAAATAAGACTGAAATAAATCAATTATGCATTTGTAACTTGGATCCAATTAGGATTTGTAAATCAATAAATTAGAAAATTCATTTAAACCTGCAGAAAATTAAATTGGTGAAATAATAAGATGAATGCAAATATTTTAAATATAGCACACAAACAAAATAGAGATCAATAAAGCCCAAAATTTCATTCTTTAGAAAAATTAATCAAGTTGATAAGCCCTTCCCTGGACAGATCAAGAAACAAAGAAAGCACGCACAAAAAATATCCATCATGATCATATGAATATATGAGAAACCATAAGAAGATATTGCAGGTAATTTTAAATGAAAAACTTGAAATGTTTTAAATAATATAAACCTAGAAAAGTAGAACTCACAAGATCTAATACAAAAATATAGACAATCTGAACAATCTTATTAAAGAAGTTGAATGCATCCAGGAGTCTCCCCCTTAGTTATACTTTAGTTTTCCATTTTTTCAGTTACCTGAGATAGACTGTGGTCCAAAAACAGTAATGGAAAATGCCAGAAATAAACAATTCGTATGTTGTAAATTCAGCACCATTCTAAGTAACATGATGAAATCTCTCACCCTCACACTCCCTCTCACCCAGGACATGAATCATCCCTTTGTCTGGAGAATCCATGCTGTGTACATGCTATCTACCTGGGAGGCTCCTAAACAGCCAACCTGGTTATCACATCAATTGTCACGGTGTTGCAGTGTCTGTGTTCATGTGAACCTTATTTTACTTGATAATGGCCCGAAAGCACAAGAGTAGTGATGATGGCAAATCAGATATGCCAAACGGTGCTTCCTTTAAGAGAGAAGTTAAAAGTACAACCAAATATTTTGAAAGAGACTGCATTCACAGAACTGTTTTCACAGGATAGTGTTACAACGGTTCTATTTTAATATTAGTTATTGTCATTAATCTCTTACTGTACTTAATTTATAAATTAAGCTTTATTATAGGTATTAACACGTAGGGGAAAAAATTATAAGCTTTGGTATTACTGGAGGTTCCAGGTATTCTCTGGAGGTCTTGAAACCTCTCCCCCCACAGATAAGGAGGGTTACTGTAAGTTGAAGTCTTTCCACAAAGAACATATGTGGCCCAGGTGATCACTGTTCAAATACCAATCTTACAAAAACCTCTTCAGAGAATAAAAATGAGGGAGCTTTTCCCCGTTTATTTGTTAAGGGCATAACCTAATAGCAAAATCTGACAAGGACAGCAGCAGAACTGGAACGTGGCTATGCATCACAATCATGTTGGATTTATTCCAGGAATAAAAACGAGGTTAACGCTGTAAAATCAATGCCATTCACCACAATTACAGAAACAAGAGGAAAACCACACCATCATCTCAACAGACAGTGAAAATGCCTTTCGAGAAATTCAGAATTCATTCATGATGAAACTCTTAGCAAACTAACTGCAGAGCGTAGATTCATTTTGTGGCATCATTTTGGATATTTAAAAGACATTTTGGCTCACTCCTCAACTCTCTACTTCTTGGGGTAATGAAGAGCTGAGTAATGAAGAGCTGATTAATGAAGAGCTTAATAACTCTACACGAAAGCCCTCCTCCGTTTGTTTATTTTTAATATTTTCACAAGCTCAACAAGGCATTTGAAAATTAGCTGACTCCAATAGAAGTATCAAAAATAAAAGGAAGAAATTCTGACGATGATGCCATTCCAATGCCAGTCACATTTATTTCCCAGTTTGGGATGGGGCTTGGTGATGTCAAACATTTCATTCTAGATTTCAGAGGGAACTCTTCTCTCCTGTCCTTAAAATATCAGGACTGGAAATATATCTCACCGAGGCACAGACACGGAATCTCAGAGAGCAAAATTTAATTCCACAAAGAGTTGGTCCCTATGAGACTCATTTTCATAGGAATCCACCCCGACCCCAGGATAGTCTGGGATAAAGAAGCGCCCCCCCCCCCGAAAAAATAGTGCTGGGAAAACTGGAAATCCATATGTAGTGCAATAAAAGTTAATCCGTATTTCTCACCCTGCACAAAACTCAAAAGTGGACCAAAGACCTAGGCATTGAACCAGAGACCATGCACACTAGCAGAAAAGGAAGGCCTAACGCTTCAACGTATTGACTCAGGAACTGACTTCTTTAACAAGACTCCTAAGGTGCGAGAAGTAAAAAAAACAAAGCAAAACAAAACAAAACAAAAAATAAATCGGATGACATCAAACTAAAAAGCCTCTTTACAGCAAAGGAAACAATCCAGTGCATGAAGAGAAAGCCTATAGAATGAGAGGTATTTTTGGTGCCTCTGACTAATGTGATGTAACTATATTGATGTGGGTTTGTTTCTCTATCTTCTAGTCTGTTCTACTGGTCTTCTTGCCTGTTTGGGTGCCAAAACCATGCTGTTTTTGTTACTATAGCTCTGTAGTATGTAGTACTTTTAGTAGTATGGGCATTTTGACAATATTAATTCTGCCTATCCAAGAACATGGGAATCTTTCCATCTTCTGAGATCTTCTTCAATTTCTCTCTTTAGTGTTCTGTAGTTTACATTACAGAGGTCCTTGGCCTCTTTTGTTAGATTGAGTCACAAGTTGTTGGGTTTTTTTTGTTTGTTTTGTTTGTTTTGTTTTGGTTTGGTTTTTTTGAGGCTATTGTGAATGGGATGGTTTTCTTAATTTCTGTTTCAGCTGATTCATCGTTGGAGTGTAGAAATGCAATTGGATTATGGGTTTTAATTTCATATCCTGCTACTTTGCTGAATTCATTTCTGAGTGCTAGAAGTTTTCTGGTGGAGTTTTGGGTCTTCTGAATATACAATCTTGTCATTGGCAAACAGAGAGTTTGAGTTCTTTTCTTATTTGTATCCCTTAATTTTTTTTTCTTTTGATTAATTGTTCTGACTAGAGTTTCAAGGATTATGTTGAATAGAAGCAACAAAAGTGGGCATGCCTGTCTTGTTCCTGTTTTTAGAGTTTGTGGTAACTGTTACCATGTTAAAAAAAAAAAGAAAAAAACCTTAACACCAAAAAAAAATCTAATCAATAAATGGACAAAGGGAACTGAACAAATGCTTCTCAAAAGAGAAAATACAAATGGTCGAAAAATTTATAAATAAATGTGCAACATCTCTAGCAATTAGAGAAATGCAAATTAAAACAACACCAAGATTACATATCACTCTAATCAGAATGGCAATTATCAAGAATACAAGTAACAATAAATGTTGGCAAGGATGTGGGGAATAAGGTACACTCCAACATTGTTGGTAGGACTGCAAAACTGGTTCAACCACTCTGGAAAGCCATATGGAGATTCCTCAAAAAAGTAGAAATGGAACCATCATTTGACCCAGCCTTCCCACTTCTGGTATATTTCTAAAGGTTTAAAATCAGAATAGTACAGTGATGCAGCCACATCAATGTTTACAGCATCTCAATTCACAAAAACTAAGCTATGACGCCAAACTAGGTGTCCTTCAGCAGACGAATGGACCAAGAAAATGTGGTGTATATATACAATGGACTGTTACTCAGCCATAAAGAAGAATGACTATATGACATTTGCCAGTAAATGGATGAATCTGCAGATTATTATGGTAAGTGAAATAAATCAGTCCCCCATAAAAGCCAAAAGTTGAATGTTTTCACTGATATGTGGAAGCTAATCTACAATGTGGACATTGGGGGGAATAGAAATTCAGTAGATTGGACAAAGGAGAAGAAAGGGAAAGGAGAAGGGATAGGAAAACCAAATACAGTGGAATGAATCTGACATAATTTTCCTAAGAATGCATAGTGAATCTCACCATTATCTACATCCACAAGAAAGGGGTCCAAATTAGAATAAGATATATTCCATGCTTGTATAATTATATCACAAATAGATTATACTGTCATGTATAACTAAAAAGAACCAATTAAGAAAGAAAAGATTGTGCCCTTCCATTAGCATTTTCATTCCTTGCTTTGTCACGTATTTTTCAGCCCACACCACTACTTCTCCTCCCTGTGTGAGCAAAATGCAAGACCAGTGTCCTCGTGGGCACAGGTGACACCGTATCCCAGGGAGGTGCTAAGAGTCTCACTAGTTAGCAGCAGCCTCTGTCTCAGAACTGGGATCTTGCAGGGTCGACACACACATGGGTGGGAAGCGGAGGGGCTTCCGAGTTCAATGATTTGTTCACCATTTTTCACTTCTGGGCACAGGTGCCAGGAGTCTGAGGTTCTGAAAGGTAGAAAAGGAATGACCTTTGGCTGAGGAATCCATTTTAGTTAATTATTAAAAGCACTGTTACTGCCTGCATCTGGTCATCTTTGTGATCTAGATTCCAGGAATGAGAAGTCCCAGGATTCAGGGAAGGGCCAGGGTGAAGGTGAAGATGGCACTAAGCAAGCCAAGGTCGGAGGACCCTGTGTTCTTTCTGAAAGCTTAGCTCTGCTTGTCCTTAGCACAGGCTTTCATTAGCCACGGGAAGGTATCCCTGACGGTGGTGGCCTTGACAGGCGTGCTTGCTTCTTCTTCCTGCTTAGAACAGTCCTTCCTCATCTTCCCACCCTCCGTCAGCACCTAAGCATCGCTGAGTGCAGAGGAGGGTATGAAGGTACGCACACAAAGCAGTCTGGTCTCCAGAATCTTGCAATTTCTCTGCATGGTCACCGTTCCCTCTAAATTCTCCTTTGAAGTTTCTGCTGTGATCTCTACTCTTCATCACAGTCTTTATAGACACGCAGGAACCCAGAGAGGTGTTTTTTTTTTTTTTTTTTTTTTTTCTTTTCCAAGGGCTAGAGCATCTGAGTCAGAGTCTTTGCCTGACTCATCCTGGTACCATTGGCTATGACTGACTCATCCATGTGTAAAGGGTGATGCTGAGGTCTTAGAGTACACTGGATGCTCAGGGTGGAAGTGGAAATTGGTCTCTTTTTCCCTGGGAGAGACTAGAACGACTCTCTTCTCACTATGCTGCGTGCACCCTTTGACTCGATTTTTTGTTTGCATATTGCCCATCTCACCTCTCTGTATCATCCACCTGGCTTTCCCTGTCTCTTCCATATTTGGGGCCAAACTTATTCTGCAACCTCACTTTCAGCAAACCTCCAGTTGTATAGACATCTAAGGGGTCTTGTCACTCAGAACCCGAAGCCCCACACCTTAACCGTCCTTTTCTTGGCTGAGCCTTCTCTGGAGAAAATATGTCCCTACTGCTGCCCCAAACCTGGAGCTAAGGATGAGCAACACCACAAATGATTCCTGCTTCATGGGGTGCATTATGTGGAGGCCGTGGAAACTGCTGATATTTCATAAAAAAAGCTGGGGAGTGAATATCATGTGACGGGGGAGAAATGCACTCAGTAAGCTGCCGCTTCTGGAAATATCATTCTCTATAATCTTAACTTTAATAGCTTAAATTTAATCAAGTTCTCTTCGGTTGTCAAGTTTAAGATCTCACTATTAATAAACCAACAAAAGTTTCTTGGCGCCTAGCACCAATTTGCATATGGTTAGCGTTCAAAAAATGTCTTAATAGATATTTCCTAAGTGCAACTATGTTTTGATTCTTTTCCAAAAAAAAAACAAAAAAAACTTTTGACATCTAAAAATAAAATACATTATTATTGGTATAGTTGTGTGACCAAAACCACAATGGTTCTTAGCTTATTGTTTCTTCCTCTTTTCATGACATCTGAGGTCCTTCCAGTAAACGTCACAAAAATCTATAATCTTGGTGAAAAATTTTGAGAGTAACTGTAGAAGATTCTTGGGAACATTTTTTTTTAATTTCTCAAAATACACAGTAAGAAAGCAAGCGATCCAATTAAAATATGCAAAACTATATCCATACTAAGGATTCTTACCCAGTGACAGGAAGGAGCACACTGTTGATATGTGCAATCGCTTAGTCAGTTCTACTTATAAGGGGTTTATTCTTCATTATCTGCCTTTTTAAGATGGAAAGATAGACCATTGATTTTTACCTCATTTCTCTAGTCTTCTATAAAAATTTAATGTTATGGGTTATCCCCGAGCTCTGCTTTAGCAGCATCACACAAATCCTGATGTGTTTTGTTTTCATTTTTATTCAATTCAAAATATGTTCTAATTTTCCTTCTGATTTCTTCTTTGACCCATGGGTTATCTAGAAGTACGGTGTTTAATTTTCAAACATTCAGGTATTTTCTACATACCTTTCTGTTGTTCATTTCTAATTAAATTCCATGATAGCAATAACAGATACTCTGTGCCATTTTAATCCTTTTAGATGTATACAGGACTTGTTTTAAATTCTAGAAAATAGTCTGTTTTGGTGAATGCCCCAGGAATACCTGAAAAGAATGTATGTTCTTCCATTTTAAAATAATGTTTTTTGAAAATAAGCTGTTGAAATTATGATAAGTTAGTTGGAACTGTAGCTTCCTTTTATTCATTAATATTTACCTTTTTCAACATTTCTTCCATAGTTCCTTTTTTTCTCTATTTGTATTGATTTTCTATACAATCAATACAAATAGATTGATTTGTATTGATTGTATAGAAATCAATACAAATCAATCTAAATCAATTATAGAAAGAAGAGTTGAAATATTAAATCTAGCACAATATAATTGTGGGCTTGACTCTTTTCTTTTAGTTCTATCAGTTGGTTTCATTCATTTTGAAACTCTGAAATTAGGTGTGCAGATATTGAAGATGTGATAGCTTCTTGATGAATTGAGTCTCTCATCACTTTGACTTGTTTAAGCTTTTCATAATTAGTTATCTTTTAAATAAACGTTAATGTATAGTCAAAATAATCCTGAGAAAAGACAAAGTTGGCAGACTAACATTTTTCGATTTTTAAAACTCCCTACAAAGCTACAGTAACCGAGACTGTGTACTATGGAGACTGTGTACTATACGTATAAAGTCTACAGATCCACAATAGATTAAGCACAGGGGAATGAAAGGAAGGGAGGGGGGGATAGGAAAGACAGCAGAAACAAACTAACATAATTTTTCTATGTACATATATGAAAATACCTAAGATTCCACCATCATGTACACCTAGAAGGATGGGTTCCTGATTACAATAAGATATATTCCATGCTTGTATAATTATACCATAATATATTCTACTGGCATGAATAACTAAAAAGAACCAATAAAAAATAAGAAAAAAATAAAGTAGACATGTAGATCAATGCAATAGAATTGAGAGTACACAAATAAACCCATATACCTTTTTTTGTCTTTTTTATTTGTTCTTTGTAAATATACATGACATTAGAGTGCATTTTGACATATTATGCATACACAGAGTATAACTTATTCTTGTGATTGTATACCACACACCTTTCACAACTGATTTCAACAGGAGTGACTATACAACTCAGTTAGGGAAGGTTAGTTTGTTCAATACTTGGTATATGGGGCAACTGGATATCCACACCCAAAAGAATAAAGTTTCCCTCCCTTTGTACCATAAACAAAAAATAAATGAAAATAGATCAAAACCTTAAACATAGGAACTAAAACAAAAATTCTTAGAGAAAACTTAGATGTAAAGCTCTGTGATCTTGGATTAGACAAAGATTTTTTAGATAATGGCATCTAACACTCAAGCAAAGAAAAATAAATAAGACAATATCAAGAAAGTGAAAGGGTACATGGGGGCAGGAAAGATGATGGAATGAGATGAACATCATTACCCTAGGTACATGTATGACTGATTACACATATGGTGTGATGCTACATCGTGTACAACCATAGAATCTAGCCTGCGACCTGCGCTGGCTTCATGAAAGAAGGTTTAAATCGTGAAAAAACGCTAGGGAGTTTAAATTAAAGAGACAAGACTCTTACTACCTTTAAAACCAGCTCCAGGATGGCTTCTCCTAGCTCCTGCCTCCAGCCACCTAATGCCGTAGCGAGGTTTACTGAAGAGGCGTGGTGAGGGAGGGAGAGAGAGAGAGAGAGAGAGAGAACACCAAGGAGTAGACTTTTATTGGGGAACAAAAAATTCTGGGGAAAATCCCTTCCAATGAAGATTAAGGAGGGCAGCATCCCAAGGTCAGGGATGATTGGGTCTTGGGGCAGTGGCCAGACACACCTCTGCACGGACAAGCCCTTGGACCTGGAGAAGGGTGGGGAAGGCTCTGACACAGCTGTGTCTAAGCACCTCTCACCCAGCCAGGGAGGTAATTCAAATCACATACAAGGATGGCCTCCCACAATAGAAATTTAAAGTTGTGCTGCAAATGTGCACAATGAATCAAGATGCATTCTGTTGTCATATATACATAATTTAAATAAATTAATTAATTTTTAAAAAGAAAGTGAAAAGACATCTATCTACACAATAGGGAATATATATATATATTTATAATCTTACTACTCAACAATAATATGACTAATAACCCAATGTAAGTTTTTTTAAAATATCATTTTCATATTAAAATACCTTGGCCCTATTGCTGAAAAACAGTTTGCTACGTATACATGGATTTACTTTTATATTCTTCAGTTTATTAAACTGATTTATATGTGTTATTATTTTATAGCCTCACTGACTAGATTAAATAGTTTTACACCAACATTAATATCTTACTTTTTTCCTTTAAAATTTTGTTTTGGTTGCTCCAGGTATTTTACATTTCTATATAAATTCCAAATTGGTTTTTCAATTCCTATTTTTAAAAGGCTGTTGGCATTTTGATTGAGATTGTTTGAATTTATACACTAACTTAGGGAAAATTGATATGCTGCTAATAATCTTCTAATCCATGTGCATAATATTTATATCCAGTTATTCCTGTCTAATTGCTCTCAGCAACATTTCATAGTTTTCTGTGTAGGAGTCTTCATATATTTGTGAAACTTCTCACTCTGTTTTTAATGAAATTTAATGATATGTTACATAGTTTCAGATTGTTGCTCAATTTAGAAATACAATTGATTTGTATATATTGATCTTTTATTCTAAAAACTTACTAAATTTATTTACTAATCCTAGAATATCATCCATCAATTTTTTATATACACAAACAAATCTTATGTAAGTAAATAAAATTTATACTTATTATTTTACAATCTTAACCTCTTTAATTTCTGTTTCTTGTCTCATTGCCCTGGTTAAGAACAGTATGGCAATATTGAATGACAAAAGAAGGCACTCTTATTTTTCTACTGTTCTAAGAGAACAAACATTTTCTTTGACTATTGATTATAACAGCTGGCAGTTGAGAAAATTCTCTTCAATTAGTACATATCTATGAGTCTTTCATGAATGAGGACTAAATTTTGCCCATTTTTTAAATCAATTTTGAGTTAATCACATATGGTGAACTCATTAATTGATTTTCAAATGTTAAACCAATCTTTCATTACTTGGAAAAACCTTACATTTTGTTCGTTTTTTTATTCACTGATTTTCTTCTATCTAATTTGAATTTAATTTGGTTCTTGGCATATGATCTATTTAAGGTATGTTGTAAAGGACTTTTGCAACTATGTTTCAAGTATTTTCTTAAATCTTTGTTAGAATTTTCCAGTGATGTCATTGAGAGCTGGTGAATTTCTTGTAAGAAATTTTACTTTAATTTAATTTAAACTGCATGGCTATTCCAATTTTCCATTTCTTTTTGAGTTAAATTTGATTACCTGTGACTTTAAAAGAATTTTTCCACTTTATGTAAGTAGTTTAATTTATTGGCACAAGTTTCTTATCATATTTCTTTCTTAATCTTTTTATATATACAAGATCTATATAGTAAATGGATCTATATAGTAAAATCCCTCTTTAATTGTTTCTTCCTTTTTTCTCTCAGTTCATCTATCTAAAATATCATCAAATGTATTTATTTTAAAAAATTCAATTTCATTGACATTTTGTTCATTTTGTATTCACTGATTTTCTTCTATCCAATTTGAATTTAATTTTCTGTTTTTAGCCTCTTAACCCAGTAAGTCTCAAGTTTTCAATCTGTAAATATTTCAACTAAATTGACAGAAGTACATTAAAATAGATTGGAAACCATAATGAAAAGCTTATATAGACTATATATTAACTACCAATATATTAACTATGTTTATTATACTTAATTATTATGATTGTTTTATTATTAAATATAATTATATATCATATTTTATATTTAAGTTTTTGTAAATGTTCCACAACTGAGACAAGGGGACAAAATAAATTTTTAGGTAATATGCACTTTTCTTCTATACCAATATTAACATTCAAAGCTATAAAATTTTCTCTAAGGACTAATTTAAGTGGATTCATCACTGGTGTTTAGGAATGCATTCAATTTATAGGTACTTATTTTATATCCTGCGACTTTGCTGAATTCATTTATTAGTTCAAGAAGTTTTCTGGTGGAATTTCTTGGATCTTCTAAATATAGAATCATGTCATTGGCAGTTAGTGATAGTTTGAGTTCTTCTCTACCTATTTGTATCCCTTTAATTTCTTTATTCTGTCTAATTGCTCTGGCTAGAGTTTCAAGGATGATGTTGAATAAAAGTGGTGAAAGAGAGCATTCTTGTCTTGTTTCAGTTTTTAGATGGAATGCTTTCAATTTTTCTCTCTTTAGAATGATACTGGCCTTGGGTTTAGCATATAACATTTACCATGTTGAAATATGTTCCTACTGTCCCTAATGGCAATCATCAAGGGTAGTAGCTCAGTGGTACAGTGCTTGCCTAGTACGTGTGAGACCCTGGGTTCAATCCTCACCACCACAGAAAAATAAATAAATAAAATAAAAGGTATTGTGTCCATCTACAACAAGAACAACAACAACAACAAGAATACAGGCAAATGTAGGCGAGGATGTGGGGGAAAATGTACACTCATACATTGCTGGTGGGAATGCAAATTGGTGCAACCACTATGGAAAGTGATATGGAGATTCCTCAAAAAACTTGGAATGGAACCACCATTTGACCCAGCTATCTCACTCCTTGGTTTATATCCAAAGGACTTAAAATCAGCATATTACTGTGATGTGGCCACGTCACTGTTTATAGCAACTCACAATAACTAAACTATGGAACCAACCTAGGTGCCCTTCAATAGATGAATGAATAAAGAAAATGTAGTATATATATTCGATGGAATATTACTCAGCTTTAATGAAGAATGAAATTATGGCATTTGCCGGTAAATGGATGGAGTTGGAGAATATCATGCTAAGCTAAATAAACCAACCGCAAAAAACCAAAGGCCAAATATTTTCTTCAATATGCAGATGCTAATTCACAATAAGCAGTGGGTGGGGAGACGGGGAATGACAGAGTTGCTTTAGATTAGATAGAGGAGAGTGAAGGGAGGGGAGGGGATATGGGGATAGGAAGAATAGTAGATTGAAACAGATATTATTACCTTATGTGCATATATGACTGCATGACTGGTGTGATTCTCCAACATGTATCATCAGAAAAATGAGAAATTTTACCCCATTTATGTATTATATATCAAAGTGCATAAATGCATTCTACTGCCATGTATAACTAACTAAAACAAATAAAAAATTAATTTAAAAAAGAACTGCTTTAATTCTGTCACACAAGCTTTCATATCTTGTGTTTTCATTTTCATTCAGTTCGAAATATGTTCCAATTATCATTGTGATTTCTTCTTGGCGCTATGGGATATAAAGAGTGTTGTTTAATATCTAAGTATTTGTGGATTTTCCATAAAAATTCTGTTGTTGATTTCTAATTTGATTCTATTTCATTATTTAGAAAATATTTTGGATCACTTTAACCATTTTAAATTTATTGATGTTTGTTTTAAAGTCCAGAAAATGGTCTTTCTTGGTGAATGTTTCATGATCACATAAAAAGAACATGTATTATATTGTTAAATAAAATGTTCTGTAAGTGATTTGAAAATTTTTCACATTTTTATACTTATTTTCTGTCTACTTGTTGCATAGATTATGTAGAGAGAACTGTCGAAATCTCCAATTATAATTATGGATTTGTGTCTTCTTTCAACTCTGTCAGTTTTTGTATCGTGTTTGAAACTGTTATTTGGTATGTGCAAACTTAGAATGCCGCTTCTTCTTGATAGCTGGAGTGCCCTTTTTATCATTATGAAATGCCTCTCTTATGTTTGGTAAGATTTCTTTAATGAGACCTAATAGATATGATATTAATATAATCAGTATAGTATTCTTATTTGTACTATTTGCACAGTATGCAATGCTCCATCCTTTTACTCTGATATTTTCCTTTGCATTTGAAGTATGCTTCATGTAGAAGGAAATAATTTTCTTGCTTTTGTTCTGTCTGACGATCTCTCCATTTTGATTGAAGGGTTCACAGAATTGAGATTTAATGTCATTATTAGTATGGTGAGGCTCAATCTATCATTTTGCTATTTGTTCTATTTGATCCACTTCTTTGTTGTTCCATCTTCTCACCTTATCCTGCCTTATTTGGATTGTGTATGTTTTATGATTCTATCTGATTACCAATATTGGATTAGTAGCGATACCTATTTGTTCAATGTTAAGTGGTTGCTCAGGAGTTTATACTGTTCATCTTTAACTTGTCATCAGAAAACATGATGTCACCTCACATGCAAGGTAAGATTATATAAGGTACTTTCATTCCCTTCTTCTATTTATGTGCTAATCTTTTCTTACATTTTATTTCATTATGGTTGAGACTATACCATGTATCTTTTAAAATGAATTTTTTAAAGTGTGCCTTATGCTCACTCATAAATCATTAATTCTTTACTTTCTTCATCCCTGTATATATATATCTATTTGCATTTCTATTTGGTGACACTTCTCTTCCATTTGAAGAACTTTTAATACTTATTGGGGTACAGGTCTGTTAGCAATAAGTTCCCTTAGCTTTTATTTGAAAAATATTTATTTGGACTTATATTTGAATAATATATATTTTTTCTGAATGTAAAATTCCAGGTGTACAAATTTTATCTTATAGCACTTTAAAGATATTGTTCCACCGTCTTCTGACTTGCATTACTTTTTAATAAGAAGTATGATTGCTTTTTATAGTTCTGGGTAAAATATATAGTCCTTCTCATCTGGTCACTTTTATAGTATTTTTCTCTTCATCACTAGTTTTAGCAATATGATTTTGATATGCCCTGGTGTGGGGTGGGGTATGTATGAGAAAGTGAGTTTCTCCCACTTGTGTTTCATTGAATTTCTTGTTCTGTGCTCTAGTGTTTGGATATGGTTTGAGTATTGCCCTGAAGGTCCTCATGCTGGAAGTTAGATCCCCACCGTGGCAGTGTGGAGAGGTGGAACTTTTAAGAAGTAAAGCTTCATGGAAGGTAATTAGGTCATGGGTACCACCCTTGGAAGGGATTGATGCAGATTTCATGGGAGTCTATTATTTACCCCCCCGAAAAAATTTTTTTTTAAATTATGAGTCTGGCTCTCCCCCAATCTCTTGCTTCCTCTCTCCTCCCATGGGCTCCTACCATGATTCCATCCACCATACTATAACACCATCTGCCATGAGGCCTCTCCACACCCAGGAGGATGCTCCCACCACACTCTTGGACTTCTGTAAAATACCTTAATATCTTTTCTTAATAAATCATCCACTTTCAGGTATTTTGTTATAATAACAAAGCACATTAATAAAGTGAATGTTTAATTTCTAACGAATTTTAAAATAGCACTGCCATTTGTTATTCAAATATTTTCCACTCTGTCCCTCTCTATTTTTTTCCGTAGAATCCAATTACTTTTATGTTAGGCTGCTTGATCTCTTTCCACAAGTAGCTGAAGTTCAGTTTATTGTTTTCAATTATTTATTGCTCTCAGTTGCTTTGGGGATACTTTCTATCCTTGTGTCTTCAAGTTCTGTGATTTCTTCTTCTGCAATGCCTCGCCTATGGTTCATCTTATCCAGAGAAATTTTCATTGCAGTTCTTCTAATTCTATAAGTTACATTTGATTCTTTTAGATCTTCCACTTCTCTCTTACTTACATCCATGTTTTCTCTTAATCTCTGAACGTATTTGAAACTGTTTTAACATCCTTGTCTGCTGACTTCATCATCTGCTTCATTTCTGTCTCCTTCTTTGGAGTGATTTCTCTTGTGACGATAGGTGAAATTTGTGTTAGTCGGCTTTTCTGCACTATGATCAAAAACCTGACAATAACAACTTCAAGAGAAAAAAATAATACTATTTGGGGCTTATCATTTTAGAGCATTCAGTCTATTGTGGGCCAACTCCATTGCTTTGGGTCTGACATGAGGCAGAGCTTCAGGCAGGAGAGTGTGATGAAGAAAGCTGTCAACTCAGGTAGCCAGGAAAGGGAGAGAGGGAGAGAGAGAATGAATGAGTGCAGGAAGAGCCAGGGACAAAACACAATCCCCAAGGGCTTGTCCCTATCCATGACCTACTTCCTTCAGTGAATGCTGAAGATTTTTAATTTTATGTCTGCAGAGTTTAATTTTTTCTTATGCCTT
Source organism: Callospermophilus lateralis (assembly GCF_048772815.1). Classification (NCBI taxonomy): domain Eukaryota; kingdom Metazoa; phylum Chordata; class Mammalia; order Rodentia; family Sciuridae; genus Callospermophilus; species Callospermophilus lateralis. The sequence goes on from NC_135311.1 coordinate 11,643,780, forward strand.
TAAAGAGTATCAACCTCTGTTGTGTTATATATTTGGGTTATTAGTGGATCAGTCTGACCCCATCAGGCCTTCTTTCCAAGTTTGATATGGCCTACCTCATTGGCCTTTATAATAGGGTTGGAGCAGCCTTCCACCAAACTTTCCAAGTTTGATATGGCCTACCTCATTGGCCTTTATAATAGGGTTGGAGCAGCCTTCCACCAAAGGTCTGACCTTCCTGAGATCCCTGCTGAGGCCTCAGGGTGTCAGCTCAGCTTCTCTGCTCTAGCTTGGTCAAACGCCAGTGTATCACAGCCAAATGGAAACTTCAGAACCTTTGTTTAGCCTGCGTCTTCCCATCATTGTGCTCTGCCAGCTTTATGGTGTCTGGTCAAATGTGTGCGTAGCCTAATATTTTGTTAAAGACTCTGGGGATGCTTATGCATATTTCTAGAGCTCTTATTTTGTGCATATTCCTCTCTTCTTATACCCTTCCTCATAATTCTCAGCTACTTTGCCAGCTTTGGGCTTCAATTTTTGCCTCCTTAGCTCAGCAAGACCTGAGAGTTCTGCTTAGACTCCATTTCCCTGTGCTATATTTTATAAAGTGTCTTTAGGGGGAAAAAAAAGAAAGAGAGCAATGGTGCAGCTTAATTTTTGTATTTTTCTTAAGAATCACAGTCTTTCATTGCCCATTGTCCTAAACCTGAAAATAGACAACTCATATTTTTCCCATTAAAAATACCTGTTTTTGAAAGGAATAATTAAATAATAGCTGTTCCCCACTGACCAGGAACAACAGTATATAATTGACTTTGCATCTCTTTTGAATACCATCCATTTATTGCCCTTCAGTTTCAAATTTCCTTTCATTGCTTACTCTGGAAGGAATGGAGCTGGGCCCTTGACACCTACGCGAATGTTCGGCATTTTTAACACCAACTGCTATAGAAACACGGCAATCTGAGGGACTTCCCCTCCGACTTCCAGAGTAATCCACTGGGCATCTCTCTTTAGGATGGATTGGCTTCCCCAACACCAAATTCCTGCAACATGGGCAGCTTCACCAGGATCCAGCTCCTGAAGTATGGTGCAGTCAATCGTACCAGCTTTCTTCAACATCTCTCTTTGTAGAGTGGAGCATGTTCACAAGACGCCTTTCTCTGAACAGCTTTCACTCGCACACCGGAAGGTGGATTTCTGGCCAACTCCAAAGTGTGGATTTTCAGCCAGGTGTGCTGGCACATGTCTGCAACCTCAGTGACTCGGGAGGTTGAGGCAGGAGGACCTCAAGTTTGAGACCAACCAGAGCGACTTGGTGAGATCGCAATTTAAAAGAAGAAAAAAAAAAAGAAAAAACTGGGACTGTAGCTCAGTGGCAGAATGCTCCTTTATTCAATCGCCAGTACCAAAAACAAAGAGTGAATTTCCAGAAAGTTCTCCCAGAAGACACACTACAACATTTCTGACACTCAGTGTGTCCAGCCCTTATCTCTCTGATAAGGGCTGGACAGCCTTTGTGTAAGAAGGTTTGCCTTTTCCTTGGACGCTTGTCAGGTCTTTAGTATCCATATTTATTCAATTTTCCTAAATGCACATATACGATTTCTAGAGCAAAGCGGATCTCTTAATATGATCATTGCACAATCGATACCCAGAATAACATTGCAGCATCTCCACATCCAACAGCTTGCAGAGTGACAGGATAAAAGCCAATTAGAAAAAATATCCCATACAAGTGACAAAATTACCCTGTATGCAAGAATTGAAGAAATATGAATGTTTTCCTTTTAAAAATGGGTAAAAGACTATTTGTCTTCCTTTGTTTCTGAGAGCATCTCCTTGGAACAGGATGAAAAGAATCCTTATTCTGGCACTTTGATATATAAATGAATTTATCTAGAGAGAAGATAAACCCCACATTTATGGCTCTTACAAACTAGAAATTTCTTCCTGGCCCCAGGTTTCTCCTGTTTTGAAATTTAAACTCAGGGAGATAACGCTCGAACTTAGGTACTTAGCCCAAAATGTAAAAAATGTGGCCCTTGGGGAGATACAAGAAGGCTTACTATACAGAAACAATTAGCTCCACCATTAGGGGTAAAATAGCAATAAATTGATTCCTCAGTATATGTAAGAAGATAAAATATTTATAGAGAAAAATGAAAGCAAGCATTGTGTGTTATTATCATGTTCCATTCCACAGGAACACTGAAAAACCCAACGAAGTGTGTTTTCTCACACTATTTTATCCCTAGGAATAGTTACTGCTACTTGTATCTGCTCTGCCGACGTTGTTTATAATTACCTTCCCTAATTGCTATCAAATTCCTCATCATTCCAGTCCCTGCTTGTATTTAACAATTCATTCTATTAAACTCTCTATTAGAATTACTGTGTGGCCTTTTGTCTCCTAATTGGGCCCTGACTGGCATACAATTCATTCTCACAAGGACTTCCAAGGCACTTGCTATCTTCTGATCCACAGATCCTATTTGTACATATTTCCTCAAGAGAGCTGATACGTGTGATGTCATGGGAAGAGTTATGACAAGCCAGATTTTTGTGATCTGTATTATGTCAGAGGGAAGCAGAAAGAGCATAGTCCTAAGGCAAGACTGTGAAAGCAGACTATCGGCTCTTCCAGGTAAAAGCCACCAACTCTGGCCATCCTTACAACTGATATGGAAACAAAGTCATGACCAAGGGCCAGGTGCCATCGTCATTTGCTCCAGTCTCCGAGGTTCTTGATTTGGGGGCAGCCAATGCAGTTAGTGTCGTGAGCTGATTAAGTTTATAGTAGTTCACAGTCTTTCTCCAATTTAAATTTGACTTTTTCGCAGAACAAAATGTAGACATTAAATGTGTTTAACCCTTCTTTTTCAAGTTTTTCACTGTGCCACTAATTTCTTCCGTTCTTGCAGTAACGCAGTACTGCTTCTTATTTACAATCCTGGTAAGGAGGTCCGGCTCTAGGGACTTTCACTTTCTAGTATCCTGCCTGTTGCTGTGGATTCTTTGTTGTTGTTGTTGTTGTGCAGATATATACAACAGTAGGCATATTCTGGTAACACATGCAAGAACTGGGGAAATAACCACAAGAGAGGTCCTTGAACCACATTATCAGACCTGAAATAACACTTTTTATCTATCACCTGACTTAAGTCAACCTGATGAAGTATCAGAGACTCTTGACTGGTTTCCAGCCCTATGATAATTCAGACACTCAGAGCCTCTGGATGGAAAGGAAGTTCACAACGTCTCCTTGAGGAAGTACCCTGCATCACAGATACAAGTACACAGTTGTAAATCTTCCACCAAAACTTCCCACCAAGGGACGCGTGGCCAGACACGAAAGCGACTGCACTGAGCAAAGCGAGCTCTCTGGATGCCCACCAGCCTCTCCTCGTTTCTGCTCTGTGGATTAACAAATGCTTCACAACATCACAGTCTTTCCAAGAGTTGGAGTGGTACCACTTATTGTTGAACCAAAGCATTTCCTAACAGTATCTTTGCGTCCACCTCTTTCTTCATGCTAGCATTGCCATGTATATGACATCTGTACACATTATAAATATATGCCCATTATGAATGTCAAAATAGCAGGTCATAATACTCTTACCAGGTGGTACATTTTTTAAATAAATTAATAGAATAAAAAATATATTATTTTATATCTACCCTGATGTGTACCATTTCCATGATCTTCATTCCTTTCTGTAAGTAAATTTAAAGTTTGCATCTGGTGCTATTTCCCTTCACCCTGAAACATCTTCCATTAACATTTCTAGTGCTGCATAAATATCTCAGTTTTCACTTATCTGAAAGTGTCTTTACTTCCTTTCATTCCTAATGATATTTTTGTAGATAGAAATGTGTGGTTTAATACCAAGGCGTTCAATTGTCTTCTGGCCTCCATCATTTCTGATTAGAAGTCAAATAAAATTATCATTTTTCTCTGATATGTAATATGTCACTTTAATCTGATGACTTTCAAGATTTTATCTTCAGTTTTAAGATTTAACTCTGATATACATAAATTTGATGTTCTTTTTATTTATACTACATGATATTCACAGAGATTCTTGAATCTATAAGCTTATATTTTTCACTACTTTGGGGAAATTTCAGTCAATGTATCTTTAAATGTTTCTGTGGTACATTCTATTCTTTTTGACTGAGATTCTTAAGTTCATGAATATTAGATTTGTTATTTGTTGTAAGGGTCATTGAATCAATGTTCATTTTTTTCCTTTCATTTTTAATCTATTCTTTAGATTCAATAATTCTTATTGATCTATTTTTAAGTTTGTTAACTTTATTCTGCCAACTCATCTATTGTTAAGCATATTAGTAAATTTTTCACTTCAAATATTTTAATTTTTAGGTCCAGATTTCTTGGCTGAAATTCCACATTTACTCATGGTAGGTATATTTTCCTGGAAGTCCTTGTATCTATAATACACTTTAAAGTAACTTTAAAGTTAAAGTTCCTGAGTCCTAATCAATTACTTATGAGTTGGTTCATATAGACTGCTTTTCCTTTGGCTATGGGTCACAATTTCCTGTGTGTGGAGCACTTATTGTATGCCAAACACTGCAGGTAAATCACAGAGATTCTGGATTCATAAACCTTCATGCACTTGAGTCTCAGAGTAAGCTTGGTATTGGGAATCCTCAGTAGAACACAGTGCTGAGACAGCCTGAACCTATTTACTTTGACTTCTCCTATCAATATTTGCAAGGATGAAACTCACCAATCCCAAGATAGGCTATTCTCTTGTCTGGGGTTCTTCAGTACCCTATGTTTAGCATTAATTCTGTACTTGGTTATAATGGGTTGCAAGTAGACTGTTACTCAAAGCAAGGCTCAGGTCTTATTTATCTCTGCATCTCTAGGGCCTAACCCTGTACCTGACACATAGAGTGGGCATGCATGTTATATGAACCAGCTAAATAATTAAGAGTCAGAAATCACACAATGATAACACAAATTTCATAGAATTCTGAAATACGTGGATCATTTAATTAAGAAGAAAGGGTCCTAACATAAATTCAGTTCCAACTTAATACATCAAGTGCCCATGATAAAATATAAAGAATATATTCATGATCATGGATAGACTTTGTTACAAAGACAGGAAAGGAATCATGACATTTCAGGAAAAAAGTCTATCAACACTGGTCAAAATAGAGATTTAACATCTGAAAAGTAAAGTTTACTTATTCATCCTAGTTTACTCCCTGAGGAGAATTAATAAATTATGTGTGTTCATGGATATGAATGAAGTAACAGAAATCATGGATTTTAGGCTGAACAGATTTGTAATTGAGGCTCATTTCTATTTTAGTCCTACTTCTCTCTCTAAAGATCTATACAATCTTGGGAAAATTATTTAAACTATTCACTCTTTGTGGATTTATATAAAAATGGGACACTGATACTTACTTTATGAAAGTGCTAGGAGAATCAAATGAGATCATAAATATGAAAGAATTTTGTGAACTTCAAAGAGCTATAGAAATATCAGGGATGAAATAATGCAAATGAAGCACTTTTTACCACGATGCCCATCACATCTAAAACTCCCAAATGTTAGCTCCCTCCCCACAGAAACACACAGGTATGCATGTGAACACATGCTTACACACACACATTCATACATGTGCACACACCTCTTTAAATGCGTCTTCTTAAAAGTTAAGTTTGTGTGCCTCCTGCCAGCTGTACAGCCTGGGCCCAATTTTATCTCTCTTGCCACTCTCCTCCTCTCTTTTTTCCCCAGAAACATGTGTCCCCGTTAATAAAATATTTTATTCTATTTATCATCGGGAGTATTGCAGCTATTTTCTCCTCGAATCCATCATGGGTTGCAATCAGGAAATGTGAAAAAAAATATCAAGTACAACTTGCTTTTCTCTGAAGAAGCTACCGAGTCATCACTGAGAAAATCAGAAGTTTTAATATCCATAATCGTCTTTTAAATAATCTTTTTTCTAAAAGATAAATTTTGAAATAATTCTTGATTTTTATAGGTCTAGCTATCAAGTGGTCAATTTTAAGTCTGTCAGAGTTATTGCCCTGGTTATGGCTTAAAACATTAATCCAGCATTAATACAGTTTTCTTCCAAAGAGGGACTTTAGGGCTGGAGATGTAGTTCAGTGGTAGAGTACGTGCCTGGCACGTTTGAGGCCTTTGGTTCAATCCTCAGCACTTAAAAACAAAACAAACAAACAAACAAAACCAGACTTTTCTTAGTGCAGTTTTAAGTGGCTGATTATTGTAAATATTTGGTAAACAGTCAACTGAGTTTCCGGAGCAAGGGAGCAATGTTTAGACAATTCTATGATGGGAGATGGTCACTTCTACTCTGTTATCCTCTGCTAGCTGTCTTTGTTTAGATGAAGGAATTCTATAAGGCAGAGGGAATATGATAGGATGTATCTATCAAAAAATAATAAGCCTTGAGAGCCTTGGACAAGACCTTATGCTTAACAGGTCTTTGCATGTTCATTCATCCAAAGGTAAATTTAGCACCTACTTTTGCCAAGCTAATACTCAACATAATAATAGGCAGACAGAGGTGAATAACCCCCTGCCCTCCCAACACTTGTGGCTTCTTCAGGCTGGTGTGTTTCTACTTAGGCTCTTCCTGTTCCCTAGATCACCCTCCCTCACCCACCCCAGACATCAATCAACCCAACACCACGCAAAGTTAATTACACATCAAGTCACCATGAATTTTTTTTTCCTGACCTCCTAAATAGATGTGACTAGTTCTTCTTTAAAAAAAAAAAATACTCTTGACCCCAAACAACAATTTTGTACATGCACTTAAAGCAAATTTTTGTGTTGCTTCTTTTGACTGTCATCCTCCATTGAACTGTGAATAACATTGAAACAATTGAAACAGAGTTTCCACATTACTCATCATTGTAACCTCAGAACTAGTGAATTGCTTGACATGTAGGGCTTAAGAAATGAACATAGACTGACGCAGGGGAAATAAATAAATTATTACAGAAATTTTTTTTTCTCCTGATGAACAAACGAGCTGAACAACAACAACAACAAAAAGTACTAAGTGAATAGATATATTTGTAATATGCAATGGAGGAAAGAGAAACATGGGTATTGGAAGAAGAAGAAGATGATGATGATAAAATCAACAAAGATAATAAAAATAGCCCCACATCAGCCAGCAACACAGATATTATGAATAAATTATAGGAGGCAACACCAAGTGACTCACTGTTCCTGACTCATGCTGCTGAGAGGGCCGATGATCACTGAGACCCACCCACTCTTTTACTCTTACACACTCTTATACTGTCACTTTCCAGTTATCCCCCCCTGTGAGTCCAAAGACCTGCAAAGTATGTGAACAACTACCACTGGTGGGCTACTCACTCACCTACTCCTGCAGGGAGAGGCAGGAATGGTGTTTAAACACGTAGGGAATGAGGAGAAAGAGATGTGAAATGTTAAAAAAAAAACTTGCCCTCTGATCCCTCAAATTCCCAGCTGGAACCACCCACATCTTCTCATGTTCTCCAACTTAGTAAAAAAAAAAATAGCAGTGCCCATGTAGGTAAAAATGGACAGGGTAGTGAGGCCCGGGGGTACGTGCATGTAATCCCAGTGACTCAGAAGGCTGAGGCAGGAGAATTGCAAGTTTGGGGCCAGCCTCAGCCCCTTAGTGAGACCTTGTCTCAAAGTGAAAAATAAAAAAGGGCTAGGGATGTAGTTCAGTGGTAGGATGCCCCACTATAGTCTAGTATTCCTTCCCTCAAATCCAAATAGAAATGAGACAAGATGCAACTTCTCTTCATAGACTTTGTTTCCAGTACCACCAAGAGGGGACAAATGGACAGGGTTCAAATGATGCTTCTTTAAGAGAGTTTGAGGAAATGTGGAAACAAAGTCTATGAAGAGAAGTTGCATCTTGTCTCATTTCAATTTGTATTTGAGGGAAGAAATACTAGACTATAGTGGGGAAAACACAACCATATTTACATTCAAATGTAGTGAATAATTTAAAAGCGTTCAAAACCCTCTAACACTTAAGTCTTAACACCCCAAGGTAACAGTCAGCCTCAAATTGAGGCACCTCTTCTAGAAGGATATGAAGAGCTAGTTCAAGGTCATCAGCTATTTTATCAATCAACTGGCACATCCTGCCACAACTGCAGAGGACCCTATACCTCCAACTTTTGACCTCCTCACATAGGAATCTACAGAACAGAGAGAAAAGCACACATCACCTCGAAGATGCTGAGTCCTATTTCTGAGACTCAGAATAGAAAAATAAAACTGAAAAAATAAGGAATCGGAAAGGACATGGGGATGGGATAGAAGCGGGTGCCATGAGTGTGTGAAAACTTTTGTTTTCACTTAAGAAAGTACCTGTGTCACTTGAGAAATTATATTTCCATTCTGTCTCAGAGATAAACTCTGGAGGGAATACCACAAAACAATCTACCCCCCCCACAATCTACCCCATTTGCAATATAAAATAACATAACATGGTTATGTTTACTTTAATATAAACAAGTTCCTGGAGAAGTATAAAGTTTGCACTATTTACTGCATGAATGAAAATTAATGGCATTGAATTTGAACTCTGGAATTAGCACAACCCATACCTAAGACAATGGCATTGCAAGTTCTCTATGAAATTTAAAAATCTTTAAAGTGTCCATAGGTTAAAAGGAGGAGTCTTTATGAAAAGTGTATATGGATTTTAAAATGTAGTTATTGAAAACTGTAGTTATGTTCTTTTCCTGCTTAGCCTCTAGGGAATAGCAGAGATTTTTTGCCTTTACTGCAGAGAAAAAGAAATACACATAGAAATGTGAAATATGATATATCAAGAACTATGTAATGTTTTGAACAACCTACAATAAAAATTAATTAAAAAAAAAGAAATGGATATTATTAAAGAGCTAATATTGCTGGATAATGAAAGGGATCTTTTCTTTTCTTTTGGAAAGTTCTTCATTTTTCAATCAACAAGAATTAAGAAAATATTTTCTAAAATGACTGTTACAGAGAGCATTTTTTTTAACTTTGGACAAGGAAAGCTCTTTCTCAAGCTTTCTCAAGAAAGAAAGCTCTTTCTCATTTTCCTCTCAAGAGGGAAATGAAAGCTGCTATTTTCCTAAGCCCCCTACCACCTACATTCCAATGACCTGTGCCCCATAGCCCTATACCAGACCAGGTCAAGGATGTGACTGTCAGAGACTTCAGACCGAGTGGGAGCCAAAAGAGGTCTCCAAGTCAAAACCGAATGACTCTCATTCCTGGTAACAAAACATCAGGAGCAGAAACCCTGCTTTCTGCCATCCCCAGAATATTAAGAAGAAAAATACGTCTGCTGTCTGACATTATTCTAGCCAGATGCTGTATTTGATGAACATTTGTGCTGCGGCTTATTTGTAAGTAGACACACATTACACTGGGTTGAAGGTCCCCTGCCCAAAATGTTTCAATCTGTTAAGAAACGCTTCTGCCCACAGCTCTGCGCAGGGCATCCTTGACCTCCTTGTTCCTCAGACTGTACACAACAGGGTTCAGCAGGGGAGTGATGATGGTATAGGTCACAGAGAGAAGAAGGTCTTTTTCTACAGAACTCTCTGACTTGGGCTTGAGGTAGGCAATGGAGGCACAGCCGTAATGGACAATGACTACAGTCAGGTGAGAGGCGCAGGTGGCGAAGGCCTTCTTCCGACCGTCAGCAGTGGCGATTTTAAGAATGGAATAGATGATTAGGATATAGGAGATGGTTATGAGGCCTATGGGCACAAGAATCGCAAATGAACTCACACCATAATTAATTATCTCATTGATAGTGGTATCAACGCAAGAAAGTTTCATGACTGGATGAATGTCACAGAAGAAATGATCCACCACTGTGCCACAGAAGGGCAAATTAAACATGGTGGTCACCTGAAGAGTCGACATCATCAGGCCAGTGCCAAAGGACCCACATACCAAACTGGCGCACATTCTTTTGCACATGATGACCGTGTACCTCAGGGGTGCACAGATGGCCACATAGCGGTCATAGCCCATTGCTGTGAGAAGGAAGCAATTATTAATTGCTAAGGTGACGAAAAAGAACATTTGAGTCGCACAACCTGGTAAGGAGATGGGCTGGTTATAAAAAACCAGACTGGAAAGCATTCGCGGGACAATGACCAGTGTGTATACCGTCTCTGAACTCGCCAGTGTGCTCAGGAAGAAGTACATGGGAGTGTGGAGGTGACGGTCAACACAGGTGATGGTCACAATGATGATGTTTCCAGCCAGAGTGAAAATGTAGACGGTTAGGAAAACCACAAAGAGGATTGTTTGATGTTTTCCGAAGCTAGAGAATCCCAAGAAGATGAATTCTGTCACTTCCGTGAAGTTCTTTCTCTGCATTCTGCTCTACCAGGGTCTGAAAGCAATAAAACAAATCATCAAGGGGAAACTTCTCATCAGCAACTGGATTTTAAAACAAAGGACAATGATGGCTAAACTGAGAGAGTGAGCTTTTCCCTCCTTTGTGACCGGCAAGTTCTTGTTTAGGGTCCTCGCACAGAGAGAGGGAAAATGTTTTTAATGCTTCTTTCGATGTACACATGTGAACGCTATCCCTGCAGAGCAAACTTTCTGCACAGGGAGATTTCTGAGCACATGATCATCTCACAGACACTTCTGATGTCAGAAAGGGAAGGGAAACAGCGAGGAGAAAGTCAGGTTCTGTTCCAATGCATAACAATATCGAGCACTCAAACCCTCTTAACAAGAAGGAATACCACTAAAGTGCATGTCAAGGAAGCCATAAAGATAAGTGTTTGGGAACAAAATGATATAGCAGTATGAAGTATGCAAGCTAGACAGACTTTGCAAAGCGGTTGTTGGATTTGACGATAAGATCCCCAGTAACCTTTTCCACGGTGTTTAGATTGAATTCTGAATGTAAGAACTTGATTTCGGAGAGGTAATAGGGTCCAGATGTTTCATCAGACCCTCAAAGCAGAACAATGACAAAACGTCTTCTGCGATGATCAGTCCACCGAAATTGATCACTCCAGTCCCATCCAAAAAAAAAAAAAAAAATCTCTTTTGTTGATTTCAGTAGTCCTTTTGAATGAGTCAGGAAGACAGGGTTGTGATTGAGAACTGAGAAAATATCGTTTAGTTTTCACTGTAAGACAATTTGAGACATAGACAAGGGAATATAAATTCCACAGTTGAGAGGAGGACAGATTCTGCCCACAGTTTGGAACCCAACTGACATCTATTTTTAAAAATTTGATGAACGGATAATTTGATCTAATTATAGGAAGCACCACACACTAGTCCCCTTTGTGTGAAAGTGAGCACATTTACCCTCCCTTTGGGAGATTGAGGCAAGATGATCACAACTTCAAGGCCAGACTGGACAGCTTACAGAGACCCCACCTCAAAATTAAAACTAAGAAGGTCTGGGGATGCAGCTCCGTGCCACTGGGACCCTAGGTTCAATCCCCAATGATTTAAAAAAAAAAAAAAAGGTGGGGGAAGCATATATAAGCTGTATGGAGACCATGCAGCTGATCCTGCGGCTCTCTACAGTGATGGTTTCATGGATCTCTCTTCATTTTCAGAATTATTGAAATAGGCTTCCCTCCCTCATCCTCCATAATTCTTTCCAAGTTGGCATGAGCACGCTCATGAAGTTGTTTGCTCACATGTGGCTGAAGATGAGTCCATTGCTAAAACTGTTAGACCTTGCTTTTTCATGCCTCTCTGCATCGTTGGGTGCCTCTGACCCCTGCCTCCTGGAAACATTCTCTGACCTTGGTCTCCATGATGACACATCTCTTGCCCATCTTTCCACCAACCCACTCAGACCACCCACAGCATGATTACCATATTGTGTCCTCCGGTTGACCCTTGGCCCTTGCTTTTTCTCTTTCCATAATATCCCTCACATTTTTTTTTCCTGTTATTTCTGTGATTGCTCAACTCTCTCTTTCCATCACCAATCTTTTCCCCATTTCTCCAACTTACCTCTCTCTCTTGGCTTTTCTATTTGTGTGTCTTGCCATCATAATAAATTTCATGCTTTTGAAAGTGAACTAAACACTTTTCAGGTTTTGTGACCCTCCTCAATGACTTCGTCAGCAATCCAACCAATCAGTAGTTGTCAGCATTTTGGAGCCACGTCTACTCGACATCACATTCAGTGGATTTTTTTTCCTTAAAGTAGATCTCTTTTCTGTCCAAATTCCTAGATCCACAATGACCCACTTCAAATTAGGGGGACCCAATTCTCTACTCAGGATAATAAAACATGTTCCCATTCTAAAATGCATATGGCTATACAGAGGATTAAGAGAGCAAACCAGTTTTGAAAAATAAGTACAAAATGAAAAGACTCACCCTACTTCATTAAGAGATTCTAGTAATCACGACAGTGTGGTATCAGTGCCAGCACAGACAATGAAAGAAGATGTAGAGTCCAAAAATAGAACCAGAATTATATGTTCAATTCATTTTTCCATAAAGATGGAAGGCATCTCAATGGTAGTATTCTCAACAAACGTTGGTAGAACATGTAAACATTCACATGGGGAAAAAAATCCACCTCAAAGTTTACACAAGACAAACACAAAATAACCTGATATGAACCACAGAAATGAATAAGAGAGAAAACTACAAAAGACCTAGATGAAAATAAAGGATGAAATCACCATGACCTTAAAATAAGCAAAGAGTTCTTGGGTAACAAAAGGCATAATTCATAAAGAACAAGATCACCAACTGAAGTTTATCAGAACTAAAAGCTTCTACTTTTCAAAAGACATTGTTGAAAACAAATAAACAAACAAAAAAAGATAAGCCCAGAGTAGGAAAAACCATTCATCATAAATAAATCAAAAACTGTATCCAGAAAATATATAAAGAATTCTTGTAACTCAATAATAAGACACATTGGTAAATTGGCAAAATATTTAAATAGACATTTCACAAAAGAATATATAGAAATAATCATCATGAAAGGATGCTCAACATCATTAGTCATCAAAGGAATGTAAAATAAAACCAGAATGAAACAGAATGAGACACCTCTACAAACCGACTCAAACAACTAAAATTAAAAAGCCTAACACCTAATGTCTGCCAGAGAGAATGTAAGTGGTATAACTAATTTGGAGAACAATGTTGCCTTTTTTTTTTTTTTAGAAAGTTAAATCTATACTTAATCTATGCTTCAGAAATTTTCCCAAGTATTTACACAAGAGAAATAAAAACATGTTCACACAGAGATATTTGTGTGGATATTCCTAGCATCTCTCTTTCGAAAAGCCAAAGACTGCCAACAACCTACATGTCCAAATTATGATGAATCTATATAATAAAATACTGCTCAGGAATAAAAAGAATAAATCACTAATGCAAACAGCAACATGGCTGGATCTTAAAAACATTATGCCGAATCAAAGAAATTAGATCCCAAAGAGGTAATGCAGTATAACTCTATTTATAATATAAAACTCTAGAATATACAAATTTAACTTATACCACTAGTAAACAGATCAGTGTTTGCCAGAATTCCTTAGAAATTGATTGGGGAAAAACCACAAGGGAAATAATTGAGATGAAGGACAATTTTTTAATTGAGATGGCAAGACAGGTGCATAAATCTTGTCAAAACTCACCTAAATTTTTACTTAAAATTGGCAAATTTTGCTTATTTATATTGCATTCAATTGTATTCGTTGTATTCTATCCTATCAAATTGTACTATACCACATTTTATTGTACTGTTTTATATTGTACAACATTAAAGTTAATTTCTCATAAGATTCTTATTTGTCCATGAGTAAGACTTGATTTCTGCAAATCTGTCACTTCGAGACTTACAGTTCTTTGAGTGGATTCACTATGGTGTCCTTCACTCCCTGGTACCCACCCAGATTATAAGTCCTCAGTGCTTGGAAGTATATCCTCACCCATCCCAATACATTTCTGGTATACAGCTGCTAAAAATACTATATTCTCATTCTCAGCTTACATAGAAAAATTTTAAATCTATCAAACAAGAATGGGTCTATTTTTAATTTTTAAAATTGTTTCTGAGAAGTATTTCAAGACAGTTCATTGCCTATCAATCACTTCCATGAAATCTACTCATAACAATCCCACCCCTCACTTCCCTGCCTTTCATAAAGCCTATGCCCTGTGTGGTGCTCACATCTGCTCACACCAAACCACCAGAACAGATTGCACACATCGCTTCCCTCTCCTAACTTCACGGTCAACAATTTCAAGTTGAGAGATTGAAGTCTTTTATGAGGAAATAGTTTGTATAAATAGGTCAAGATCTACTCAACTGTCGTGGATAACGAAAAAGAACAAATTTTAAAAACTGATTAAAAAGAAATAGTTTTGACATAAAAGTTAACAAACACTTAAAAAAAATCAAGACTTTTTTTCTTTGAGAGAGTTGGTTGTTAAACATTTACCTAAAAACCATTGCCTTTATCCCAGTACCATTTACAGTAGATTAGCCTTTATCATCTGTATTATTGTCTATTTTCCTCTTTGTGTTAGTTCCAATCCCCAAATTGGAATGTAAACTCTCTGAAAAAAAAAAATGTGCCAAGACTCCCATATCATCTGAATCCTTCACATAATGCACTCAGAATAGCCCTCGGTAAGTACTAGCTGATGGAAGAGTAGGAAGAATCTGGAATCCTCATGGCAATGTGATTGAAGCAATTCACCAAGGGGACTGAACTGACTACCCCTGAAAATAATGGGACCCAAACAATGAAGGATGCTTCTCTACAGTACCCTGGGGTAAATTGCACTGTTTTTCTTCTCGATCCTTCTTTGCATTTTTTCCATAGAGACACAGAGAACAGTGAGAGCTGAAAGCAAACTTGGAAAACAAAGTGTTGCATGAGAGAGAGGAGGGTCAGTCAGTGCAGCTAATTTTGACTTAGTGGTCAATCATTTCAGAACTTAGCAGAGACCAGTTTCTGAGCTGTCCATCAGGGTCAGATCCTTATTAATTGACATTTTCAACTCCTTGTCTCTTTCAGGTGGCAAATGTGTTTAACTGTCCACATTAGAGTACAGCATAGGGTTAAGCAAAGCACCTTTAAATACCCACATGATCATCCCGGATCCTGTCTTCTTCCAGGTATTCTGTAGATTTCAAGCTCATTAGTTCTTGAACCAAGTTCTTGAATCAATTCCCATTCCTAACACCTAACTGTGAAACCGAGAAACTTGTCTTGCCGACCCTCGTTCTCACGAATAAACAGGGTAGTAATAGTACAGACCTTAATATTGTGAGGATTAAATGAACTAGTCCATTAAAAGTGCTTACTTAGCACACATTAGATGCTCAATAATTGGTATCTTTAAAAATCATCTTTCACGTGACTCTATAACAGGAAAAAGTCACCCAAGATTTTTTGAAAAGTCAAAAAAAACAAACAAAAAAGTGTGAAACAAAGAAAGATGAGAGAGAGAAATAGACACAGAGGTTCAGGTTTTTAGGTTTTCCTCCTGGGAAAATAAGAACACTGAAAGAGACTAAAATAAATAATTAGGGCAGCTTGTGTTTGGGTCATGAAGATTGTGTGCCAAATAAAAGAGGAAATAGCAAAGTTTACCAACGAAAAGAGATGGAAAGACACTATTACAAAGTATATTGATACTTATAAGAAATCATATATCTGATAATTAAATCTGCACGAACCTGTGAGAGAAAGTATTTAAAGTCTGCCATTTAGGACCATCTCCTGAAAATTAATGCTACATGTGAATGAGTCTTGCAGAAAGCAAACCAAAAAAAAACCCATGGCTCTTCTCTAGAGACCTTGAAACATAAGCCAATTCCAAGATGCCTGAGATGGATCAGGTGGCCTTTTTTAAAAACCTGTGATTAGGATAGCTCTCTGAAGAATCCAGAGGAAGGAAATCACTCCATCAGAAGATGAATGTGGGAAAGAATCTGCAAGGCTCTTCCTTTAGGACTTGAGTCCAACTGGCATAACTGTGATGTTTCCCTTCTACAAGCCTGGAACCTGGCCCAGGATGGATGCAAGATCACGTAGAACTAGTGTCTGCCTAACTTAAAGATATCTAGATAATCTCAATGCCTCTTAAACCTAGTTTGGTAGGATCTAAAAACAAAAAAACTCATGCCTCTTCAAGGATATATGATCTTATGATCCCATCTCTCCAGACAGGACTGCAGCTTAGAGAGGGTGGCACCCGACATACCCACTGGTCCCCTGGCTCTGAAAATTATGCCAGTAGGAGAAGAAGAAGCAACTTCTATGAACTCAGAGATCAGGAGGGTGCTCCCAGAGGAAAAGCCATGTTGTCTACTTCTGCTCTCCTGAGTCTCCTTTCCTAAAAATTTCCTGCCTATCTCAAGGGAACCAATGGAGTCAGACTCCAAACTGGTGCCAAGGGATTTTATTAAAAGTAGGAATTTTCCCATTGTACCTATATGAATATACAACAATGAATCTCACCATTGTGTACATCCACACAAAAAATCAATTTTAAAAATGGCAAAAAGAACTATAGAGGGAAGGGAAGAGTGGATGGGGGGGAAGAGGTATTGGGAACTAAATTAGAAAAAAAATATATTCCATGACAGGGATTCTACTGTCACGTATAACTAAAAAGGAGCAATAAAAATAGGAATTTTTTAAAAATTTCCCTGGCATTTGGTGCTTTGTGAATTTGAAGCCCTTCTCTCAGATGCTTTCTCTTTCCCTATCCTAGACTTTATTGAAGGAGATGTTATGTAAATGGAGTAAGAATTGTCTTTAGAGGATGACAGGTTAGTCTCTAGTATTTCCAAGTTAGAGGGTACTAATGAAATAAGTAAAATTCCGTGCTTCTCAAGGACATCCTATTGTTAATAGATTCAACTTCAGCAAGATAGATTTTTCTTAGCAAATCAGAACTTGAATATTGGTAGTTAGGCTCCTTCCAAGAGACTTTCCAATGGATATGTCAAGTCCTGGCAGCTAGCGTTCTCTGTCTTTGCACAATTCCCCGTGATTGATGCGGGTGACTTTCCCCAGCATATTTCATAAGGCTCTTTTGAAATTATAGAATGGGAAATTTTTAATTTTTCCATTTGACCTATGTTTCTTGTTCTTTTCTACATGGAAGTTATGAAATGGTATGAAGATTTTTAACATACTTTTAATCCCGACTTATTCTATTATCCTAGAATGGTCCACTTTTGATTTAGTATATACATACACACACACGCACATGTGCATGCACATGCATACACACACACACACACACACACACACACACACACACTCACACCATAATCAAGTAGTCATATCAGCTGTGGAGCCAATATCCATCCAATACATGTAAATGTCCCTAAATCTCCATAACATTGCTATAGAAGTCAGAATATAGGATTCTTGAATCACCCCAAATTCTGTTTCACCTCTTATTTCCAATCCAGCAACCTCATAATTCAGTCTTTTCCTTAATTCATAGTGACTCTGATCTTTCACGTAATCCTTAAGACCTTGGAAGTCATCCAAATCATCAATCTGTGCTTTGCTCATAGGACAGGCTTCTAGCAGCTCTCTTACCTGAAAGAGGTAATGACATCAATGATTTCTATTCCTCCAACATTTATTCACATTTTTATTTTAACATGGAAGAGTTGCAAGAATAACACCAGGAATGGCTGGATTTCTTTTCCTTGGATTCACCAGCTGTTTACATCTCTCCCTCTTCATCTCTAACTCAAAATCACATTGGAGCAAATTGGAGGCATCGTACCCCTTTATTCTTACACACATCAGTGAGTGTTTCCTAAGAAAAAGGAAATACCAATAAAATTTTAAAGATACGGATTCAACAACCACTATCTCGCCTACACATTGGCCGAAAATAGAAATTAAGACCTAGAGTTTAATTTTCACATCACAATCCCAATGCTTCCCTTTCTGGAATGGAGGAACCCTACTTCTCCTCTGATTCCTAATGACTCCGTTATTGATTTCCACCCCCGCCCCCAATGCCTTGTGAAAGGACGACTTATTCCATAAAAGAAAGATGAGGAGGAGAATTGGGGCCCCTTCTTTATCATTACCCCCTCCCCTTTTCCTACCTAATCAAGAACATTGATTCTAAGGAAGCTACTTCTTTCAGAGTGACGGATCACCCAATATGAATGTCCATTTAGAAACCCTACAAATGTTCATCTCCAATTTTTTTCCATGACCTGAATAATTTATCTTACTTTTTGCTGGACCATGGCTCATCCATCTTCCCAGGCAAAATCATGTGCTATTTCTCCTCTATTATTTTATTATTTTTCTCAAGCTTAGAGGAAAAAAAAATAACTCTTGAACCATTTGAGAGTAAATCGCTGACCTACAGAGGTCATTACCATCGAACATTTCAGTATATCTTATGAACGAGAACATTCTCCTATGTGACCACAAAGCAATCATCAAAACCTGGAAATTAACATGAATTCATTCCCATCACCTAAACCTCCAATTCCAGGCAATGTTTTCCAGATGTTAACCTCATTCTTCTTAACACAAGAATCCAATTCAGAATCAAGCTTTGTATTTATTGGTTTTGTGGTGGTGGTTGTTAATTTCCTCAATCTGGAGAAGTTCTTGAGTTTTTTCTTGTTCTTCATTATCTGGATATTTCCAAAGATTACAGCCCAGTTATTTTGTTGAATGTGCTTAGATTTTAGTTTTTTTTTTTTTGACGTTTAATCATGATTAGATCCGTGTTTTAGTTTGCTGGCAGAACAGAAGTGGTGCTATTTTTTTACTCTATGCCGTTAACAGGCATATGATTCTGAATTGTCCTATTTCTAGTGATGTTTAATCATTTTATTGAGATTGTATTAATCAAGATTCACTACCTTAAAGTCACTCTTTTTCCCTCTTAAATTAATTAATGTTTTGCAGCAAGGTAGTTTGAAACTACGAAAATATCATTTCTTTGGCACACACATTTCTTTTTTTCCTTTTTTCTTCCTTATTTATTCATCTGTATCATTACAGATTCATGGTTTGCTGTTTTATTCAATGGATTATAATTACACTCATTAATGTCAAATTATTCCCAACTTGGCCACTGGGATCCCATTTTAGCTGGCTTTGATGTCCTTTTGACAGATCAAAATTATCACTAATCATCAGGGAAATGCAAATCAAAACTAATGGGATATCACCTTGCAACTGTTAGAATAGCTATTAAAAATTAACAAGTATTGGTAAGAATGTGAAGAAACTGGAATCCTTGTACACTGATGATGAGAATGTGAAGTAGCGCAGCCACTTTGAAAAACACTATTAAGTTTCCTCAAAAAATGAAAAATGGAATTACTATGTGATCAAGTATAATCTTTTGTGTGTGTGTGCTGTGTGTGGTGTGTGTGGTGTGTGCGCTGTGTGGGGTGCTGGGGATTGAACTCAGGACCTTGTACATGCAAGGCAAGCACTCTACCAACTGAGCTATAGCCCCAGCCCTGATCTAGCAATCTTACTTCTAGGTATATAGCCAAAAGAATTTAAATCAAGATCTTGAGGAGATAGCAGCATACCCTTGTTAACAGCAATATTACTCATAGTAGCCAAGACATGGAAACAAACTCAATGTCCCTCAAGGATGAATGAATGAAGAAATGTGATACCTACATAAAAGGGAATATTATTCACCCTTAAAAAAGAAAATCCTGCCACATGTGAAAGATGTGGATAAACCTGAGGAAATTGTGCTAAGTAAAGTAAAATAAAGCAGTCAGGACTTCAATCTTATGAGGTTTATAAAATGGTTATACTCATAGGAAGAGTAAACTGGTGGTGGCCAGGGGCTGGGGACAGGGAGAAATGGGGAGTTGATGGTCAACTGCAAGATTGAAATATTCTAGAGATATGCAAGATTAACAAATTTTAGAGATATACTATCCATCATTACGTCCACAGTAAGCAATACTCTATTAGGCACTTAATATTTTGTCAAGAGGGTAAATCTCATGCTAAGTGTATGTACCATAATTTTTTAAAATAACCACTAACCCAGAAAAATGAGCATACTAAACTGCTTGACTTAGAGTGAAACTCTTCCTTTCTTTTCCCTTAATTATTTCTTTACTTAAAAAAAAAAAGTCAACAGAGATCTGCATTACTGCTTATCTAATTCAACAAAATATTTATTAGTCCCTACTATGAGGCAAAGTGCTAGGTGCCATAGAGAAGAGAAGGATAAAATATTTGAAGAATTTTTTCAGGTTGTTTAAATAACACCCTTTAATATACAAATAAAAGGGTGCTTGCACATAAATTCCGACAGTATGAAAAAAACACTATAACTACCAGAAAATGTCATGGTAATAACAAGGATTTCAAGCACTTACTCTGCACAAAGCACTGTGCAAATTTTTTAGTGTGTATTTTCCAACCACTTAAACCCATGAACCAGGGCAGTGGTGTTCCTGTTTTATACATAAGAAACAATAGGTTCAGAAAGTCTGAAGGCTTGCCTAAGTTTGCATATTGAGAAAATGAGACAGCTAGCTCCAGAATCCAGATCCGTCTGATTCCAAAACCTTTGCACTTCGCCACATTCTGAAGAAGGAAGCCTCCCATCTTAGGAGATCTGGAGAGACACAGATGGCTTTTAGGAACCACTGGAATTCTGAGAAGCAGAGATATGTCTCAAAGCTCCTTTGGTTATAGAGAAGACAATGGAGCCAAGTACTTAAGAGGAGAGACTCAGGGCAGGTCTAAGGATCCACATGTAAGAGTTTGCACAATTGGGGTTTGTGAAGAAAATGAGAACAAACCAATAGATTGCAAAACATTTGTGAACGGCTTCAGACCCCAAGATAACAAGTCAGCATGTCGTTCAAGGTGCAAAAGGAAGCCGAAGGGATCCTCCAGCTCCAAACCTCATTCAGACTCTGAGCTGAATGACAATATGGGGAAATGCTTTGAGAAAGTGACAGTTAGGATTTACCCTAGTGATTAAAATGGGGGGAGGGGAGGATTATAGGTGGCACTTACTGAATTAGGAAATTCCATTTGAGAAGATTAGAACGTAAAATGAAGAAGAGAGGCTAAAATCTTGGCCAAAAAAAAAAAAAAACAGGAAGAAGAGTGGTCAAGAGGAGAGTAATCACTTTGAAGTGATGTTTCATGAACGCGTGTGTGAATGAATGTCAAGGCAGCATCGCCTGGCAGAATAGGGATGCTGGGTTTCACCTTAAATGGCTGGGGGTGTAACAGGAAGTCAGAGAGGCTGCCTTTGCAAAAAGCCATAACTTTACTCAGATAAACCTGCGGATAACCAAGGGGGACCTAAAAGCAGGACAAAGCTTGGCACCTCTGCCTGCATCTTATACCTGTCTCCTTTATCACCTTCAACTTTGTGACCTGATTCACTCACTCTGCACACAGCATATTAATCATTTAAGAGGTATTCATCCAAAAACTGGTTAATTTAAGGTTTATCAACCCTAAATTCACCTAATTTATCTTGTTCCCCTTCAAGACTGAGGCGAGATTTTCAGGAACATGTACAGCATCCCACTTCAACCCCCTGGCACGGTACATAAATACCTCCAATTATTACCGTAGGCCTTCCTGGAACAGCAGACCCTTGCAAGCAGGTGGCCCTCAAACCGTCCCCACAAGTGGGAGAGCAGAGTTGTCTCTGGGATCACAGGTTTGATAGATAAACCTTCTGAGACACCAGTGAAATCTGCCCGCTCTCGTGATAAGGACTTCTCCCAGAGCCACCTCACAGAGCCAGGGCTGAGATAAGGATGAACCAGACCCCAGTTTGACAAAGACGGATTGGTCATGATCGCCTCTAGCCCACGGAACCAACTCTTCCTCTATTTAAACTGAAAACCCATGTCGGTGCCCCAAAGGCAGAGCCAAGGTGCTTTGTCTCACTTCAGGCTCTCAAGATGGCCATATTGATTAAAGTTCCTTTCCTGCTTTTCACCTTTACTGGCTTTGTTTGGTGACCGGGGCAAGTGGCTGTATCTAGTTTGTTGAACCCACAGGCTCCGGCCTTTGACATAAGACTCTGAGAAGATGGGGGCGGGAGGGGGGGTTGGGGGAAGGGGACGTCTTGTCCCTGAGCCTCTTCAAGGCTCAAGAGGTCTTGCAAGAGCCCTGGGCTATCAAATGAAGGGTCCCCAGGTGAGTGGAACAGCAGGGATCAGCCGGGCTCCTCATCACACCCGTAATCTAGAGTTCCACCATCACCCTCTTCCCAGCAACAAAATCTGGGTCACAGGCCTGGAGCTCTGGAAGTCATTTGTGTTTAATAAGTAACTCCCATCCATCTCCCAGCCCAGGGCCTCGCCACCCCTTTTCCATCGTCAGCTCTGATGGCCAGCGCCCGGAGGGGTGTTACTCACTCAATATTGAGGCTTTCCACCCCCCATGGTCACCCCAGGTGCCCATAGAGCTGAGTGTCCTGCAGTCCTAGAGCCTAAGTCTCCATGTGACTGAGTTAACGGGTGAGTAGACAGAGCCGCTACCGTCTGCTGCCCTCACTCTGGTCACAGTTTCAGCTCCAGGACAGGGGACAAGCTGCTGATTTGGGTCTCTACCTTCACAGGCCCTCCTGGAAGACTTTTCTCCACCAGGCAGGGAGGTCCAGAGAATATGAATTATGCATGACAGGGTAGGTGGGTGTGGTCAGGAGAGAAGGTGAGAAAGAATGACCAGAAAGACCTAAAACAAGACGGCGGGTGATTTTTCTGCTCAGATTTTAGGTGACGATTATCTTATTAGCGTCCTTCATAAGCCTGAGTTGGGGAGGTGCTTATCTTTCCTGAAGGATCTAGTACTGCTCACAGGAGCTTGATCACACAGCGGGAGAGACCTCTCTACGTGGATGTTGGGTTTCACCTTAAATGTAAATAGAGCTGGACTGTGTGCCTTCACGCTTACATGGACCTTTCTGGTGGCTACTTTCCGTTCTCCTTTAGCACCCAGACCAAGAGCAATGAGGCAATGATTTTTAAGCCAGAATCGAATGGTGCAAGTTGATCATTTGGTGTTTCCTCTAAGGTCTACGAGAGGTTCCCTGTTTTAGTTAGAAGCCCTCCTCGGGCACGGCGGAATTTGGGGTCAATGAGGAGTCTGGTGAGGAAAGGTCTCTCTTTGTGAGGCAGTCCATCCCAAGATTTTCCTGGGGCAGAAACAGGATTCTTACGGGGGTAAGTTTCATGTTAACCAGCAATCTAGCTCAGGGACCCTGCCTGGATCCCCTCAGAAATTGACAAAAGATGAAAAACTTAATAGTGAACTTAATGCAGTTTGATCAAACTGGAGAGAAACAGCTAGATTACTTCTCCCCTCGTAGTCCTACAGAAACAGTGAAAATTTATAGAATCCTGTGTTAGACAGAAATGAGTAGGAAGTCTCGGCTCCCATCAACCCACCCCCCGAATCTATACTGTCAATCCAGAGAAGCCGTTCCCAATTTCAGATGAGATGTGCTCCAAAATTCAGTCTGTTTCAATAGGATCCGGTCCATTGTGAGAGTGATTTGAGGATTTGTACAGGTAGGAATCTGTGCTGTCTTCAAAAAAGAGAACCAATTTCTACATCAAGGCATCTGCATCAAATCCAATATTCCAGATCGACTGGTGGGCATTAAGCTATGAGGTGAAGGGTTCTGTGGTCCCCAAGGCCCATGTGTACAGTTGAATTTCTACTCCAGCAGGACCAAACTACTGGGAAGGAAGTCACTAACAGGAAAGACCAGGTTGGAAGACAAGAACCCTTAGCACCCTGTGGCAATTGCTATTTCCTTTGAATTTCCAATCTACCGAGCTGTTTAACTGACAACCAAAGCGTGCCCCTCTCGTTTGTTCAAGATTTCTCATTGTCTAAAACATCTCTCCTTCGGGGGTCCTACCTCTTAGTTTTGCTCTTATTCATCAAAGAGAGCACAACCAGACACAATAGAAACAACACTTGACAAGTAGACGCAGCATTTACATTTTCCACTTAATGGAATTTACCCTCATTTTACTCACAACTGTTTATTTCTGTGGAATTCGGCTGAAGGATGCCAAGTTGGACTTTCGGGTCACAGCTAAACAAACAGAAAGCGGAGTTCCGGAACCTCTCTGCTCCTCCTCCCTGTGTGGCACAATCCCAGACCTGTTCCAATAAAGCACAAGCACAGGACCCAGGGAAGCAGTGGCCTGCATGTTGCTGGCTGCAATTAGTCATGCATCAGTCATGTCTGGAACTGCATGGTCACGTCAGTCAGCTTTTCATCACAATGATCAAAATACTTGACAAGAATAACTTAAAGGAGAAAAAAAAAAAAGGATATTTTGGCTCATGATTTCAGAGGTCCCGTCCGTGGTCACCAGCTTCATCGCTGGAGCCCAATGGGAGGCAGAACGTCAGGGTGGAAGAGCGTGGTGTAGAAAAGCTGTTCCCTTCATGGCAGCCAAGGAGACAGAGCATGCCCCCAGGGACCTCGAGCCACACTGCCCCTGCCTGCAGTTACCACCTAGTCGCCTCCTATAGCGGTTCTTTGAAATGACTAATCCAAAAAATGCATTAATCCACTGATTAGGTTGCCACGCTTAGAATCTAATCACTTTGCCTCTGAGAATTCCTGCGTTTGTCTCACCCATGAGCTCTGGGAGGAAACACTTATACAAATCATAACCTTCCACCCCTGGCCCCCAAAAGCTCATGTGCATCTCATGAGGCAAAATGTGTTTAGTCCATCACCCAAAGTCAACAGAGTCCTACGAGTTCCAGCATCGCCAAAAGTTCAAGTCCAAAGTCTCTTCTGAGGCTCAAGGTAAACGGTTGGTTTGTGCAGCCCTATAAAAACCAAAGACAGCTGGGCACGGTGGTGTGGCACACGCGTGTAATCCCAGCAGCTTAGGACGCTGAGGCAGGAGGATTGTGAGTTCAAAGCCAGCCTCAGCAAGGTGCTAAGCAACTCAGTGAGACCCTGTCTCTAAATAAAATATCAAATGGGGCTGGTTTGGTGGTTTAGTGCCTCTGAATTTTACCTAGGGGGCACTCCACCTCGATCTCTTCCACTGAGATTTCACAGGAAGCCTCCATGACCCCCTAACTCCAGCATCCTGCATTCCTATAGAACCAGAACCACATTGATGATACCAAGGTCTGTCACCAGTTTGAGCATCAGCCATGCCTCTCTGGACACTGCTCCTCAGGAGCAGTGGCTTTTGAGTGCTTGGGTGGCTGAGCATGGTGAACCAAATCTTGGGAAAACAGCTTCCTAGTCACCCCTGTGGGAAACCCATGGTCTCTTCTCAAAGGAGGTTTTCTCTTTTACGACCTTGAGCTTGCCACGAGTGTGGTCTTGCTGATTCCTGAGTTACCCTCCAGGCATCTTTCCTATTGTGTCTTTGCAAAGTACTTAGCTTCTCTTTAAGGACCATAATCTCTTCAGCAAGTGCCACTTCCTTGGTCCCAGTTTTACATTTTCTTTTCTGGCCAAACTGCAATTTAAAAAAAAAAAAAAGAAAAAAAACATTCTCCTCTGTTTTTCATTCCTTATCCTCACAGTAAACCTAGCTAAAAGCAGCCAGCAATATGCCTGCCACTGCCTAAATGCTGTTTACTGACTTGGAATTTCCTTCACCAGATTAATTCGTTCATCACTCTAAAATTCTACCTCACACAGTCTCAGGACATGAGTAAGAGAGAGACAAGTTTCTCACCAGAATGTACCACAAACGTCCTCTAGTCCAGTTATCAATAGAGTCCTTGCTTTCCTCTGAAATCTCATGGGCACTGTCTGCATTTGCATCAGCATGCTGGTCTTCCGCATGCTCACTGGAATCACCCATTAAGCACCACTCACACATTTTCAAGTTTCTCTCTCCTTCATCTCCAAACTTTTTTTCTAAACTCTGCCCACAATCCAGGTCCAAAGGCCTCTAAATCACATGGTGAGATATTATCGTAGCAACAAACTTACTTCTTTTCAGTACCAAGTTCTGCAGTGGTCAGCTTGTCATTGCTGTGACCAAAATACCCAAGAATAACCACTTAGAGGAGAAAAAGTTTATTTGGAGCTCATGGTTTCAGTTGGGGGTCTTAGAAATTCAGTCCATAGTCAGCTGACTCCAGTACTCTAGGCCAAAGTTAGACAAAACATCATGTCAGAAGGGCATGGCAAAGGAAAGCTATTCAGCTCCTGGGATCCAGGAAGCAGAGAGAAAGAGGGAAGAGCCAGGGCAACAAGAAATAATCCCCCAGGGCACACCCCCCCATGACCCCTCTCTTCCAGCCATGTCCTACGTACCTAAAGTTATCACCTCGTAGTTTCTTTCAGATTATTAATCTATCAAGTAAGTCAATCCACAGATTAGGTTATGACTCTGATGACCTAATCATTTCACTTCTGAATAGTCCTGCATTGTCTGACACATGACCTTTCGGGGACACCTAATGTCCAAAGCATAACAATGGTTCAAGGCAAATCTTTTTCTTCACACCTAGTACCCTAGGAATGCTGTATGCTAATGGATGATCATAACAGTATCCCCAAGTCTCTAGAAATACCATGTTCTCAACGGCAGTTATGTCACCTTTGATTAACACCCCTGAAAAGATTCCCAGGCACTTACAAGATAGAAGCCAAACATTATCATAGGATACAGGAGCCTGAAGGATTGATTATCTGTTCCAAGACCTACATGTAAAATGTTCAGCCTATGGACTGGCATCAAATAATGTCTATTACAACAAATAATATAATGTTATTAAGAAATAATATTAATATATAAACAGCAGTAATATTAGTACATCAGTCATGTAATCAGTATACTCCTATTTACATTATTTGCTACATCATTCATTTTTGCTCAGGGCCTACTTTTGCTTCTATTAGATGCAGGCTCTCTGATTTTATTCCTAGATCCTTGATCCATTTTGAGCTGAGTTTTGTGTTTTGGTACTCTCTATATGAAGGTGAAAATATCATTTATTCTGTTATTGTTTTTGTGAATAGCAGGTAGGAAACCATTCTAACT
This sequence comes from Callospermophilus lateralis, assembly GCF_048772815.1. Classification (NCBI taxonomy): domain Eukaryota; kingdom Metazoa; phylum Chordata; class Mammalia; order Rodentia; family Sciuridae; genus Callospermophilus; species Callospermophilus lateralis. The sequence goes on from NC_135311.1 coordinate 11,670,837, forward strand.
TAGTGAGAGTAGAGTTTTTTATTCTTTTTATATTTTTAATTAATTTTTTAAAAATTATATATGACAGCAGAATGCATTACAATTCTTAATACACATATAGAGCACAATTTTTCATATCTCTGACTGTATACAATGTATATTCACACCAATTCATGTCTTCATACCTGTACTTTGGATAATGAGGAACCACCACCTTCCACCAACATTAATAACCCCATGCCCCCTCCTTTCCCCTCCTACCCCTCTGCCCTATCTAGAGTTCATCTATTCCTCCCATGCTCCCCCTCCCTACCCCATTATGAATCAGCTTCTTTATATCAGATAAAACATTCAGCATTTGGTTTTTTGGGATTGGCTAATGTCACTTAACATTATCTTCTCTAACTACATCCATTTACGTGCAAATGCCATGATTTTATTCTCTTTTATTGCTGAGTAATATTCCATTGTGTATAAATGCCACATTTTTTAATCCATTCATCTACTGAAGGAAATCTAGGTTGGTTCAACAATTTTGCTATTGTGAATTGTGCTGCTATAAACATTGATGTGGCTGTGTCACTGTAGTATGCTGTTTTTAAGTCCTTTGGGTATAGACCAAGCAGAGGTGGTTCCCTTCACAATTTTCCAAGGAATCTCCATGCTGATTTCCATATTGGCTGCACCAATTTTCAGTCCCACCAGCAATGTATAAGTGTGCCTTTTTCCCCACATACTTGCCAACATTTATTTGTTGTCTGCCTTCATAATAGCTGCCATTCCAACTAGAGTGAGATGAAATCTCAAGAGTAGTTTTGATTTGCATTTCTCTAATTGCTAGCAATGATGAACATTTTTTCATATATTTGTTGACTGATTGTATATCATCTTCAGAGAAGTGTCTGTTCAGTCCTTGGCCAATTTATTGATTAGGTAATTTTTTTTTGGTGTTTAGCTTTTTGAGTTCTTTATACACCCTAAAGATTAGTGCTCTAGCTGATGTGTGAGGGGTAAAAATTTGCTCCCAAGATGTAGGCTCTCTATTCACTTCAAAGATTGTTTCTTTTGCTGAGAAGAAACTTTTACCTGTCTGAGGATTTGTCAGTGATATACAGAAATGCCTTTGATTTATGGCTGTTGATTTTATATCCTGCTACTTTGCTGAATTCATTTATTAGTTGTAGAAGTTTGGAATTTGGGGAGTCTTCTAGGTATAGAATCATATCATCAGCAGATAGTGCTAATTTAAGTTCTTCTTTTCCTAGGTGAATCCCTTTAATTTCTTTTGTCTGTCTAATTGCTCTGGCCAGTGTTTCAAGAACCATGTTTAAATAGAAGTGGTGAAAGGGAGCATCCCTATTTTGTTCCAGTTTTTAGAGGGAATGCCTTCAGTTTTTCTCCATTTAGAATGATGTTGGCCTGAGGCTTAGCATAGATAGCCTTTATGATGTTGAGATACGTTCCTGTAATCCCTAGTTTTTCTAGTGTTTTGAACATAAAGGGGTGCTGTATTTTGTCAAATGCTTTTTCTGCATCTATTGAGATAATCATATGATTCTTCTCTTTAAGTCTATTGATGTGATGAATTACATTTATTGATTTCCTTATGTTGAGCCAACCTTGCATCCCTGGGATGAATCCCACATGATTGTGGTGCACAATCTTTTTGATAGGTTTTTGTATTTGATTTGCCAGAATTTTATTGAGAATTTTTGCGTCAATATTCATTAGATATATTGTTCTGAAGTTTTCTTTTTTTGATGTGTCTTTGCCTACTTTTGGAATCAGGGTGATATTGGCTTCATAGAATGAGTTTGGAACTTCTGCCTCTTTCTCTGTTCCTGAAATAAATGGAAGAGCATTGGTATTAGTTCTTCTTCAAAGGTCTTGTAGAACTCGGCTGTTTATCTATCCAGTCCTAGGCTTTTCTTGGTTGGTAAACTTTTGATGGCATCTGCTATGTCATCATTTGAAATTTATCTGTTTAAATGGTGTATATCAACCTGATTAAATTTGGGCAAATCATATGACTCTAGAATTTATCAATGCCTTTGATATTTTCTATTTTATTGGAGTACAAGTTTTGAAAATAATATCTAATTATCTTGTGTATTTCTGTATTGTCTGTTGTGATATTTCCTTTTTCAGCATGTATGTTAGTGATTTGAGTGTTCTCTCTCCTTCTTTTCATTAGCAGAGCTAAGGGTCTGTCAATTTTATTTATTTTTATTAAGAATCAATTTTTTTTCTGTCAATTTTTTAAATCATTTCTTTTGTTTCAGTTTTGTTGATTTCAGCTCTGATCTTAATTATTTCCTGTCTTCTATTGCTTTTGGTGTTGCTTTGTTCTTCTTTTTCTAGGGCTTTAAGATGTAGTGTTAAGTCATCTATTTGTGGACTTTTTCTTCTTTCAAGGAATGAACTCCATGAAATGAGCTTTCCTCTTAGGACTGCCTTCACAGTGTCCCAGAGATTTCGATATATTGTATCTGTGTTCTCAATCACCTCTAAAATTTTTTAATCCCTCGTTGATATCTTCTGTAACCCATTGTTCATTCAGTAACATATTATTTAGGTGTTGGAGTAGCTTTTATTTCTTATTTTATCATTGATTTATAATTTTATTCCATTATAATCTGGTAGAATGCAGGGAGTATCTCTACTTTTTTAATATTTGCTAAGAGTTTCTTTGTGGCATAGTATATAGTCTATTTTAGAGAAGGATCCATGTGCTACTGATAAGAAAGTTTTTGAAGGATCACTTGTTGAAGGATGAAATATTCTATGTATGTAAGTTAAGTCTAAGTTATTGATTATATTATTGAGTTCTATAGTTTCTTTGCTCAGCTTTTGTTTGGAAGATCTATCCAGTGGTGAAAGAGGTATGTTAAAGTCACCCAAGATTATTTTGTTGTGGTATATTTGTCTCTTGAGCTTGAAAAGAGTTTGTTTGATGACCATAGCTATGCCATTGCTTGGGGCACATAGATTTATAATTGTCAAGTATTGTTGGTGTATGGTTCCCTTGAGCAGTATATAGTGTCCTTCTTTATCCCTTTTAATTAACTTTAGCTTGAAGTCTACTCTATTTGATATGAGGATGGAAACCCCTGCTTGCTTCCACAGTCCATGTGAGTGGTATGATTTTTCCCAACCCTTTACCTTCAGTCTGTAAATATCTTTTTTTATGAGATGAGTCTCCTGGAGGCAGCATACGTTGGGTCTTTTTTTTTTTATCCAATCTGCTAGTTTATGTCTTTTGATTGGTAAGTTTAGGCCATTAACATTCAGGGTTATTATTGAAACATGACTTGTATTCCCAGCCCTTTTTATTTATTTTTGGTATGTAACTTGACTTGGTTTCTCCTCTAATTAGGTTTTCCTTTAGTGTAATCCCTCCCTCTGCTGATTTTCATCCTTATTTTTCATATCCTCTTCATGGAATATTTTGCCAAGGATCTTCTCTAGTGCCGGCTTTCTAGTTGTAAATTCTTTTAACTTTTGTTTATCATGGAAGGTTTTTATTTCATCATCAAATCTAAAGATTAGTTTTGCTGGATATAAGATTCTTGGTTTCCATCTAATTTCTTTCAGAGCTTGGTGTATGTTGTTCCATGATCTCCTGGCTTTGAGAGTCTTGGTTGAAAAATCTGCTGAGATATGAATTGGTCTCCCCAATATATGATCTGTTTTCTCTCTCTTGCAGCTTTTAAGATTCTATCCTTATTCTGTATGCTAGGCATTTTCATTATAATGTGCCTTGGTGTAGATCTGTTGTAATTTTGTGCATTTGGTGTCCTGTAAGCCTCTTGTATTTGTTTTTCCAATTTGTTCTTTAGCTTGGAAAATTTTCTGATATTATCTCATTGAAGAGATTGTACATTCCTTTGGTTTGAAACTCTGTGCCTTCCTCTATCCCAATAACTCTCAGATTTGGTCTTTTGATGCTGTCCGGTAATTCCTGAATGTTCTGTTCATGGTTTTTTTTTTTTTTTTTTTTTTTTTTTACTATCTTCACTGTGTGGTCAACTTTATTTTTCAGATTGAATACTTTGTCTTCATTATCTGATGTTCTTTCTTCCAAGTGATCTATTCTGTTGGTTATGCTTTCTACTGGGATTTTTATTTGGTTTATTGTATCCTTCATTTCAAGGATTTCTGACTGTTTTTTTTTTTTTTCAGGGTCTCTATCTCTCTCTTGAAGTAATCCTTTGCTGCTTCTATTTGCTCTCTTAGCTCCTTATTGGAGTGATCAATTTTTGCCTGTATTTGCTCATTTAGGTCACTCTTTAATTCACAAATCATTTTAATTATGAACCTTCTGAACTCCTTCTCTGATATTTCATCCACTTCACTGTCCATGGGTTCTGTTATTCTAGGATCCTGGTTTGTTGGGGCACTTTCTTCCCTTGTTTTTTCATGTTGTCTATGTGCCTTCCTTTCTTGTAGTGTGGACCTGAGATATTACAGTTTCTTCCCTATATTCTTGTAGTACCTGTGCAGATTGTCTATACCTTACTTTGATGTTGGGCTTCCAGACCCTGCTGGTGTTCCTCAATGGATGCTACTCCATCCTGGGTCTGGGACCTGCATAAGTTGGAGTGGGTGGATCTAGGCCACTGGGCTTGACCTCCCATGGTAGTCTGCTGGTAGGAAGGGGCAGTCCTGTGCCAAAAGCTAGGCTCTAACAGTATCTGCCCCACTGGGGGAGGGGTGAGCAGGGCCTACTGAGATCCTGGATCCTGTGTGGGCCAGTGTGGGCCCTCTGGGCTGGATCTTGGCTCATGTGTAGTGCAAAACTGGTCAGAAGGGGCAGTTCTGCACCAGAGGCTAGGCTCTCATGAGTATCTGCCTTGCCTGGAAAGGGGTTTGTTCCCAGCCAGCTGGGCCCTTCAGAGGCCCATGTGGGTGGGTCTGGGCCACTGGGCTTGACCTCGCGCAGTAGTTGGGATCTTGGATCCTGCATGCGCCGGTGTGGGCAGTCTCCCACATTTTCTTTTTACATTCATCTGTTGAAAGATTCCTAGGTTAGTTCCATAGCTTGGCTATTGTGAATTGAGCTGCTGTGAATATTGATATGTCTGTGTCACTATACTATGTTGCTTTTAGGTCCTTTAGGTATAAGCCAAGGAGTGGGATAGCTGGGTCAAATGGTGGTTTTATTCCAAGTTTTCTAAGGACTGTCCATACCGCTTTCCATAGGGGTTGCACCAATTTGCAGTCCCACCAGCAATGTATGAGTGTACCTTTTCCCCCACATCTTGCCAACATTTATTGTTACTTGTATTCTTGATGATTACCATTTTGACTCGAGTGAGATGAAGTCTCGGTGTAGTTTTAATTTGCATTTCTCTAATTGCTAATGATGTTGAACATTTTTTTCATATATATATTTGTTGACCAATTGTATTTCTTCTTCTGTGAAGTGTCTGTTCAGTTCCTTTTCAGGATCTCGATCTACTGTGGGAAGGCTTGTGTCTCATACACAGCCTAGTTGTGTCAGGGCAGTGGGGTAAGTTGCAATAAAGTAATTTAAAAAGTGCCCAAAGATAGGATGGGAGATTTGATTGATTGGGAAGACTTTTACAAGAGATCAGTGACTGCTCCAAGAAGACTTTGGTGGTGACAGGTTGAACATATGGCTTCCTCATCTCTCATGGTACTGCACCAAGCAGTGCCTCCTCTCCTGCATGCTGTTGTGTTCAGTTATGGCTGGCTGGAAAAGCGATACTTATCCTGTTATAGTGCTCTCAGTTCCACAACCATCTCCACTCAGAGAGGGGTTTTATTTGTTAGGCAGCAGAAGCAGTGACATGACGGGCATTAGTTTGCTCATGTGATCAGCATCCCAAGGAGTAATTGTCCTGATGTACCTACCAGAAATTAGCTTTTTATGGACAACACTAACTTGTTGAAGTTACCAGTGTGTATAAAAGAAAGTGGGTATCTTTCAAGATAATATGTATTTGGACATTTCAACCCAGACTTGCTCTTATTATTTCCTTGACTTGGTGAGGTTTTTTTTTTTTGGAAAAAGAAAAGAGACATTCAAGGACATGGAGTTTTATTGTCCCCCTTTGCTCTAGGGACAATGCAGCTTAGAAGTATGATCTTCTATATGCCAGAGGAGTAAGCACCAGATATTTGTGACCACTGATGTCACCTTCTACAGTTTTGTTGAAGGAAATTTTGGTCTGCTTCATAATTTTTTGTCTTACTAAGTTGTACTTATCCTGAAAAAAAATGTATGACAGAGCTTAGTTTCAGTGTGGAAAACTGAAGAGGGAGAAGTATTAAAGGAGAAACTAAAATGCATTAATTTAATGTTGGTAAAAACACTATGTCCATTACATTGGTCAAATAGAACAGGCAGGATTGTGTCTCTTCTTTTTAGTCTTCACCATCAATTCAGGGATCTATATAAAATATTTCTGTTTATGATACCTCTTCCCATGTAAAATTATGGGAAGAGGTATCATAAACAGAAGATACTTGGGAAAGTCAAGAAATGGGAAATAGAAGCTAAGCTTTTCCCTTTTCAAAAGAATGCCTTCCTGAATATCTTGGTCCATTCACTCTTCTCTTACCACTTGGTGGGGAGCCTGGCGGGGACCTGCGATAAGCATATGCAACAGTTTCTCCTCAGCATGTAGGACATCTCTCAGGACTCAAAAGGCAACTCCAACTTCATTTCTGGAGTCTCCTAATCACATTATGCACATCATCTGCTCTTGTAAATCTTCTCTTTGGTTGGTTTCAACTGTTTCAGTTAAAACTCTGGATTCATTCTCAATTCTAACTTTCTGAACTTCTTGGGCTCTATTCTCAGCAAACCATGGCAATTGCCTATGTGCCATAGTTACCCAGGACTAAACCCATCACACCTGTTATTTTCTGTGGGAAAGGAGTTAATAAGTCCTTTTTTTTTTTTTTTTTTTTTTTTTAGTGCTAAGGGTTTTTTTAAAAAGTTACTTATATATTTTGAGTATTAATCCTCTGCCAGAAGAATAACTGGCAAAGATTTCTCTCCAATTCTATAAGCTATCTTTCCATACTCTTAATTGTTTCCTTTGTTGTACAGAAGCTTTTTAACTTAATGCATCCTACTTATTGATTCTGGGTTTCATTTCTCATGCTTTTGGGGTCTTATTAAGGAAGTCAGTGCCTGTGCCAATATGTTGGAGTGTTGATCCTCTTTTTTCCTCTCACTTGTACTGCTTCTGATCTAATTTCTAAGTCTTTGATCCACTTTCAATCAAATTATACCATATGCATATTTGAATATATCACAATAAATTCAAGTTTTATGTAAAATTATAATACATCATTGGAAAAATATATATGCATAAATAAATGAAAGAGTAGAAGAGCAGAGGAAGGGGGAAAATGGGAGGGAAGAGGGGAAATCAAGTAAGTACTTGGGGAATGTACTGGAGCAAATTATGTTGTGGGCCCCTATATCAATATGTCACAACAAACTTCACCATTATGTATAATTATAAGGCACTACTAAAAATAGAATAAAAAGAAAATCTTTTTTAAAAAGTACCTAGAGACTACTGCAGGAGAGCAGGCCTCACCTAGATCTGCCCACACATGCCTGCATGGGACCCAGGCTCACAGTAGGCCCAGGTCCATCCTGACACCTTCAGACACCTGCTGGAATCGAGCCTCCGGCAGGGACCACCCCTTCCCACCAACAGACTACCATGGGAGCTCAGGCCTGGACCAGATCTGCCCTCATTGACTTGCACAGGACCCAGGTCCAGGATCCACACAGCAAGAAAGGAAGATACATAGACAACATAAAAAAAACAAGGGAGGAAAGTGCCCCAAACAAACCAGGCTACCATAAGAACAGAACCCACGGACAGCGAAGTAGATGAAATGTCAGAGAAGGAGTTCAGAAGGTTCATAATTAAAATGATCTGTGAATTAAAGAGTGACCTAAATGAGCAAATACAGGCAAAAATTGATCACTCCAATAAGGAGCTAAGAGAGCAAATACAAGCAGCAAAGCATTACTTCAAGAAAGAGATAGACTCTGGGGGAAAAAAAGAGTCAGAAATCCTTGAAATGAAGGATACAATAAACCAAATAAAAATCCCAATAGAAAGCATAACCAACAGAATAGATCACTCGGAAGAAAGAACATCAGATAATGAAGACAAAGTATTCAATCTGAAAAATAAAGTTGATCACACAGTGAAGATAGTAACAAAAAAAAAGATAGTAAAAAAAACATGAACAGAACATTTGGGAATTACCGGACAGCATCAAAAGACCAAATCTAAGAGTTATTGGGATAGAGGAAGGCACAGAGTTTCAAACCAAAGGAAAGTACAATCTCTTCAATGAGATAATATCAGAAAATTTTCCAAGCTGAAGGACAAATTGGAAAAACAAATACAAGAGACTTACAGGACACCAAGTGCACAAAATTACCACAGATCTACCCCAAGGCACATTATAATGAAAATGCCTAGCATACAGAATAAGGATAGAGTCTTAAAAGCTGCAGGAGAGAGGAATCCGATCACATATGGGGGAGACCAATTTGTATCTCAACAGATTATTCAAAGCCAGGAGATCCTGGAAGTACATATGCCAAGCTCTGAAAGAAAAAAACAAGGAGGAAAGTGCCCCAAACAAACCAGGATATATAATAACAGAACCTACAGACAGCAAAGTTGATGAAGATGAACTTCGAAGTTGATGATTCCAGCCAAGAATCTTATATCCAGCAAAACTAAGCTTTAGATTTAATGATGAAATAAAAAACTCCCATGATAAACAAAAGCTAAAAGAATTTATAAATAGAAAGCCTGCACTACAAAACATCCTGGGCAAAATATTTCATGAAGAGGAAATAAAAAACAAGGATAAAAATCAGAAGAGGAAGGTATTGCACTAAAGGAAAACCTAATCAGAGGAGAAACCAAGTCAAGTTACATACCAAAAATAAACAAAAGTGGCTGCATATACAAGTTATGTTTCAATAATAACCCTGAATGTTAATGGCCTAAACTCACCAATCAAAAGACATAGACTAGCAGACTGGATTTTAAAAAAGACCCAACAATATGCTTCCTCCAAGAGACTCATCTCATAGGAAAAGACATCCACAGACTGAAGGTGAAGGGTTGGGAAACATCATACCACTCACACGGACTGTGGAAACACGCAGGGGTTTCCATCCTCATATCAAATAAAAGAGACTTCAAGCTAAAGTTAATCAAAAGGGATAAAGAAGAACACTACATTCTGCTCAAGGGAAGCATACACCAACAAGACTTGACAATTATAATATATAGGCCTCAAACCATGGTGCATCTATGTTTATCAAACAAACTCTTTTCAAGCTCAAGAGACAAATAGACAACAACAAAATAATCTTGGGTGACTTTAACATACCTCTTTCACCACTGGATAGATTCTTCCAAACAAAAGCTGAGCAAAGAAACTATAGAACTCAATAATATAATCAATAACTTAAACTTAACTGACATATATAGAATATTTCATCCTTCAACAAGTGATACATTTTTTTATCAGTAGCACATGGATCCTTCTCTAAAATAGACCATATACTATGCCACAAAGCAACTCTTAGCAAATATAAAAAAGTAGAGATACTACCCTGCATTCTACCAGATTATAATGGAATGAAATTAGAAATAATGATAAAATAAGAAATAAAAGCTACTCCAACACCTGGAGACTAAACAATATGCTACTGAATGAACAGTGGGTTGTAGAAGATATCAATAAGGATATTAAAAAAATTTTAGAGGTGATTGAGAACACAGATACAACATATCGAAATCTCTGGGACACTGTGAAGGCAGTCCTAAGAGGAAAGCTCATTGCATGGAGTTCATTCCTTAAAAGAAGAAAATGTTAATAAATAAATGACTTAACATTACATCTCAAAGCCCTAGAAAAAGAAGAACAAATCTACACCAAAAACAATAGAAGACAGAAAATAATTAAAATCAGAGCTGAAATCAATGAAATTGAAAAAAAAGAAACAATTGAAAAAAATTGACAGAACAAAAAATTGGTTATTTTAAAAAACAAATAAAATTAAGAGACCCTTAGCCATGCTAATGAAGAGAAGGAGAGAGATCACTCAAATCACTAACATATGTGCTGAAAAAGGAAATGTCACAATAGACACTACAGAAATACGCAAGATAATTAGAAATTATTTTGAAAATTTGTACTCCAATGTAATAGAAAATATCAAAGGCATCGGACAAATTCTAGAGTCCTATGATTTGCCCAAATTGAATCAATATGATATACACAATTTAAACAGATCATTTCAAGTGACGACATAGCAGATGCTATCAAAAGTCTACCAACCAAGAAAAGTCCAGGACTGGATGGATAAACAGCTGAGTTTTACAAGACCTTTGAAGAAGAACTAATACCAATATTTTTCAATTTATTTCAGGAAATAGAAAAAGAGGCAACACTTCCAAACTCATTCAATTAGGCCAATATCACCCTGATTTCAAAACCAGGCAAAGACATCAAAAAAAAGAAAACTTTAGATCAATATCTCTAATGAACATAGATGCAACAATTCTCAATAAAATTCTGACAAATCAAATACAAAAACATATCAAAAAGATCGTGCACCACGATCATGTGGGGTTCATTTCAGGGATGCAAGGTTGGTTCAACATACGGAAATCAATAAATGTAATTCACCACACCAATATACTTCAAGATATGAATCATATGATTATCTCAATAGATGCAGAAAAAGCATTTGACAAAATACAGCACCCATTCATGTTCAAAACTCTAGGAAAATTAAGAATAACAGGAACGTATCTCACATCATAAAGGCTATCTATGCTAAACCCAGACCAACATCATTCTAAATGGAGAAAAATTGAAGGCATTCCCTCTAAAAACTGGAACAAGATAGGGATGCCCTCTTTCACCACTTCTATTTAACATAGTTCTTGAAACACTGGCCAGAGAAATTAGACAGACAAAAGAAATTAAAGAATTTACATAGGAAACAAAGAACTCAAATTAGCACTATTTGCTGATGATATGATTCTATACCTAGAAGACCCAAAAAAATTCCACCAGCAAATTTCTAGAACTAATAAATGAATTCAACAAGTAGCAGGATATAAAATCAACATCCATAAATCAAAGGCATTTCTGTATATCAGTGGCAAATCCTCAGACAGGGAAATGAGAAAAACTACCCCATTCTCAATAGCCTCAAAAATAAGATAAAATAATTGGGAATCAACTTAACAAAAGAGGTGAAAGATCTATACAATTAAAACTACAGAACCCTAAAGGAAGAAATCAAAGAAGACCTTAGAAGATGGAAAGATCTACCTGGCTCTTGGATAAGCAGAATTAATATTATCACAATGACCATACCACCAAAAGCACTGTACAAATTTAATGCAATTCTGATCAAAATTCCAATGACATTCCTCATAGAAATAGAAAAAACAATCATGAAATTCATCTGGAAAAATAAGAGACCCAGAATAGCTGAAGAAATCCTTAGCAGGAAGAGTGAAGCAGGTGGCATCACTATACCAGACCTTCAACTATACTACAGAGCAATAGTAACAAAAACAGCATGGTATTGGCACCAAAACAGACTGGTAGACCAATGGTACAGAATAGAGGACACGGGGACTAACCCACAAAACTACAATTATCTTCTATTAGACAAAGGCGCCAAAAACATGCACTGGAGAAAAGATAGCCTCTTCAACAAATGGTGCTGGGAAAACTAGAAATCCATATGCAACAAAGTGAAATTAAGCCCCTATCTCTCACCATGCACGAATTTCAGCTCAAAATGGATCAAGGACCATGAATAATATCAGAGAGCCTGCATTTAATAGAAGAAAAAGTAGGCCCTCATCCCCATCCTGTGGGATTAGGCCCCAACTTCCTTAATAAGACTCCTGTGGCACAAGAATTAAAATCAAGAATCTATAAATGGGATAGACTCAAAATAAAAAATTTCTTCTCAGAAAAAAAAAAACAATCTTTGAGGTGATAGTCAGTCTACATCTTGGGAGCAAATTCTTACCCCTCACACATCAGGTAGAGCACTAATCATTAGGGTATCTAAAGAACTCAAAAATCTAACCACCAAAAAACAAAGAAATCAATCAATAATGCGTCAAGCACATGAAGAGACACTGCTCAGAAGATGATATACAATCTATCAACAAACACATGAAAAAAAAAGGTTCATTATCACTAGAAATTAGAGAAATGCAAATCAAAACCACTCTAAGATTTCATCTCACTCCAGTCAGAAGGGCAGCTATTTTGAAGACAAACAACAGTAAGTGTTGGCGAGGATGTGGGGAAAAGGCACACTCATACACTGCTGGTGGGACTGCAAATTGGTGTAGCCAATATGGAAAGCAGTATGGAGATTCCTTGGAAAATTGGGAGTGGAACCATTTGACCCAGTTGTCCCTCTGTTCATTCTATACCCAAAGGACTTAAAAACAGCATACTACAGGGACACAGCCACATCAATGTTTACAGCAGCACAATTCACAATAGCTAAACTGTGGAGCCAACCTAGATGCCCTTTAATAGATGAATGAATAAAAAAATGTGGCATAAAAATTAAAATAAAATAAAAGAGAATAAAATCATGGCATTTGCAGGTAAATGGATGGAGTTAGAGAAGATAATGCTAAGTGAAGTTAGCCAACCCCCCAAACCAAATGCTGAATGTTTTCTTTGATATAAGGAAGTCGATTCAAAGTGGGATAGGGAGAGGGAGCATGGGAGGAATAGATGAACTCTACATAGGGCAGAGGGGTGGGAGGGGAAGGGAGCGGGGCATGGGGTTAGAAATGATGGTGGAATGTGGTGATTATTATTATCCAAAGTACATGTAGGAAGACATGAATTGGTGTGAACATACTATGTATTATACAACCAGAGATATGAAAAACTGTGCTCTATATATGTAATAAGAATTATAATGCATTCTGCTGTCATGTATAAATAATAAATCTACATAATAAAAAAAGGAAAATGTGGTACATTTACACAATGGATGTTACTCAGCCATAAAGAAGAATAAAATCATGGCATTTGCCCGTAAATGGATGGAACAGGATACTATCATGCTAAGTGAAATAAGCCAGCCCCCAAATGCTAAAGACCAAATGTTCTCTCTGATATTTGGATGCTGGTTCACAATAGGCTTGGGTAATGGAGAATTGAAGGTTCACTGGATTGGACATCAGGGAGTAAGGGTAAGGAAGCAGGAATGGGAATGGGACAGACAGTAGAATGAATTGGACCTAACTTTCTTATGTTCCCGTATTAATGCATAACCGTTGAAACTCCACATCTTGTGCAATCACAAAAATGGGAAGTTATACTCCATGTTTGTACGACATGTCCAGGTACTTTCTACTGTCATGTATAACTAAAAGGATCAAGTAAAATATATTTTTAAAAGAATCAAGGCCCTGATACTAGTTCACTGCCTGCGAGAAGAGCCTTGTGCCACTTCCTTTTCGAGTGTGTGTGTGTGACAGCACCATGTGGGTTCTGTATCCCCGCAGGGGGAAAGTCTATATAATCCATTCCGGTTGCAGCTGCAGGTAATGCGTCCCCTCTCGTCAGGCTTGACTCCTGAATTGATGGTGAACAGCAGAGGCCCACAACAGCTTGCAGTGGAGATGTACTATATTACGTTGAGCCACTGAGAATCCAGCTTCAATTTATTACTGGAACAGAATCATGCCTAATCTATCTACTGAATGCTAGATTAGGGACAAAGAATAAAAGTCATGGGGAAATTCATCCCATCTGTTCCTCAAAGGTTACAGAAAGAAAAAGACAAACTGGAGAGAGAGTCGGGAATTAGTCACCAGTGTGTGTCCCGTCCTGTCCCTTGCCTACATCCATCTCGAAACTGTCTCATCACAGTGAATTTGAAGTTTCGACTTGGTTAGGGAGAAAGGCCTGGAAAGCAAAGCTTAACTTGTGATGTATTTCCTGACGAGGAAGATGAGACCCAGTCGATTCCCAGACCCTGAGAGACCTTCAGGAAGCAGGTGAGATAAAAGTCTCTAAGTCTTTTTATGGGATCCACCTGGTGGCCCCACCATCAGCCTGAATCCGTGAATTGATGGTGAACAGCAGAGGCCCACAACAGCTTGCGGCGGAGATGTACTATATTACGTCGAAGCCCTGAAAAATCAACCTTCAATTTATTACTGACACATAACCCGTGCCCAATCTATCCACTGAATGCCAGATTAAGGACAAAGAGTGAAAGTCATGGGAAAATTTGTCCCATCCGTCCCTCGAAGGTTGTTATAAAAGAAAAGGCAAATGACGACATCAAGAGGAACTGAGAACTTTTCATTGACATTTTCTACATGCAGTCACTATCCTTTGGAAGTATAGAGGAAAGGATGTAAACAGGAGACACTGACTGATATCTAAATGGATGGCTCAAGTTAACAGTCCATACTAACTCTTAAACACCCTCCCCCATTACCTTCGAAGGAGAAGGTCAAAGAGTTATACTGTCAGTCAAACACTCGTCCCCTATACACAGACCTTCCCATTGGGAACTGGTGGAAATAGGTGTTGATAAGGGGATTCTTAGTGTTATAAAGGCTATGTTTGTTTTTTAGACCCCTCTGTTGTAAAACATAGAGAAATTCTTGGAACTGGGTCATAGAACTTTAATATCACATAATTATTTTACTCATTTATTCACTTATTTAATAACTAATATTCATTTCACCTTGGCTATGCATGGGATCTAAACTAGACACAAGCAATACAAGGCTGAGCAAAACAGACAGAATCCCTGCCCAAGGACTTTTGTTACTGGAACAAATTCCCCCAAGTCAACAGTTAACACATATTCTTAGCAATGCCTTCTGAATTCTTACTTTTCTCCAGGCTTTAGTTAATGCTATAATTTTCCTCAAAACCTTTCCTTCTGGAGAAAAAATTAACCTTTTTCAGAAGTGTTAATTCCCATTGAGAATGTCTATAAGTTGTGATAGTGATTGCAAGTTTTCCTCAGCGATCTAGTAGTGTTCGTTGAAAGGGAACTTGGATTACCTTCCCTGGGTACTTGTTGTAACTGTCAAATACATTGGCAGTAGGAGCAAAGAAGGGAAAATTCTTAACTTGAGCCATTAAAACCTCCAGGGGAGAAACAAGGAAGGTTCTAGACAACACATAGGCTCAGAAGCATAAATGGAGAAAGAAATGAAGGTAAGAGATCAAGATAACTTCTGATCTTTCTGGCTGTTATGGTTTAGATATGAGGTGTTCCCAAAAAGCTCAAGTCCGAGACAATGCAAGAAAGTTATGAGGTGAGATGTTGGGTCATGAAAACCTTAACCTAATTAGTGTACTAATCCCCTAGAAGGGATCAACTGGGTGGTAACTGTGGGCAGGTAGGATATGGCTAGAGGAGATGGTTTTCTGAGGGTGCATCTTTAGAGTACATATTTTGTCTTTGGAGAACTGAATCTCTCTTTCTCTCTCTGCTTCCTGATGTGATATCCTGAACCACTTTCCTCCACCACATTTTTCTGCCATGATGTGCTGCCTCATCTAAGGCCCCAAAGCCTGGAGTTGGCCCTCTCTGGACTAAGACCTCTGAAACTGTAAGCCCCAAAATAAACTTTTCCTCCTCTGATTGTTCTTGTCAGATCTTTTAGTCACAGTAGTGAAAAAGCTGACTAAAACAGAAATTGGTAGGAAGAAGTGGGGTTGTTGCTGTGACTAACCTCACCATGTGGTTCAGAAACTTTCAGAGCTTTTTGAAATTTGTGGGAAGAATTTTGAAAAGCTTAGTGGAACAAGCTTGAAAAGCTTTGGATTAATGTAAGCAGAGCTTATTGGGTGATTCTGGTGCAAGCTCAGAAGACTAGAATGCCAATAAGACCGCGAACAGTAAAGACTGGGCTCAGGAGGTTTCTGGTTAAGAAGTCATCCGCATTGTGCCCATGGCCTGAGACTTTCTGTGAGGCTTGATTTTAAAGGTATTGGACTTTAATCTGGTGGAAGAAGTTTCTAGGCCTAATAACATTCAGGTGGTGGCATGGATATTGCAGGCAGCTTTTAACCAAGTTTATTGAGACAATAAGGACCAGAAAACAAAGCAGAAAGACTTGAAAACCTTGCAGTTTGGCCAGAAAACTGAGTAAAACTGGTGCTAAGAAAGACGTAGTTGCCAAAAACATTAGAGCCGCTAATGAAATGCTAAATACTTTACCTGTGGCTTGAAGGCATTTCAGGAATTGGCAAGAGCACACCCATCTCAGGCTCCAGGGTGGAAAAGTAATGATTCTTTTGAAAAAAGAGACCAGTGGAGCGTCCTGCTTGTGGGGGACCTAGGAAGTCCTTTCACCAGGCTCAGATACCTAGGTATCCAGAGGCTGCTGCAGCCATGGGCCCAGGAGGCTTGGTCTCTGTTCCAGATGGCAGCAGACCTTGGTTTCAATCACATGGTGCCAGTTCTGCAAGACTACAGGATGCTAAAATTAGGAAGTCCTGGAGGCTTCTACCAAGATTTCAAAGAAAGGCCTGGGAGGTCAAAGTGCAGCAGGGCCAGAATTCCTGCAGGCAGCCCCTGAGAGGAGATAAGGCAAAGAAGCCAAAGATGCAGTAGAGACCCTCAAGGTTAAGAAATGCCAGTACCATGGGAAGTCTGCCAAGTGCAGGAATTGAGCCCAAACAAGCCACCAGAGAGCCCACGTGGACTATAACCATAAAGCCATAGGGGTGGAGCTACACCAACCCTTTGGAGAGAACATCACTATGCCATGTGCCCCAGATGCTGGATGTGAAGCTACAGGACTTATTTGCCCAGCTGCATCTCAGTCTTGCTTTGGTCCCCTCCCTTCTTTCTATGCCCCTATATCATGGTTTGGGAATGGAAATTTTTACTCTGTGCCTTTATATATTGGATAGATTTAGCATTTTGTTTTTGTTTTTGTTTTTTATCAGGGACTCCCTGAGAGTTTGCCTTGAGTCTCAGTAGAAACTTCAGACTTGGACTTCTGGGCTATCCTGGAACAGCTGGGACCATGCAGACTCTTGACATGGTTTAAATGGTTTATGACACCTTCCTGGAGTGATGCTCTGAGTCACTTTCCCCCACCATACTCTTCTACCATGATGTTCAATCCACCTTAGGCCCCGAGAAATGGAGTTGGCCCTCCATGCACTAAAACCTCTGAAACGGTGAGCCCCCAAATAAACTTTTCCTCCTCTAATGGTTATTGTCAAGTCTTTTGGTGAAAGACAGTGAGAAAGCTGACTAAAAGCACTGTTCTAGGTCAATGAAGACCTCACGGATATACTCAATGTGGTCAGGTAGTAATCACTAACATCAAAGTCCACCCCCACCACCACCTTTTTTTTAATCTCCTACTATTCTCTGGGAGCAATGTACTTCCTGTGTCAGTGGCTACTGAGAGAAGGTCCTCCTAATGCCATCGACTAAGGAATTCTCCAGAACAAAAGCATATGGTGATACTCTACCCTATACCACTCTACCCCAAAACTTACTGAGGGAAATTCAATGTTGATCCTTTAGCCTGGAGTGAATAGTAATCTAGCCGAGGCTATCGGACAATTCAACTTCAGATTGAGTTGGGATGAATATACCGGGAAAGATCTGCCCTGGAAATACTAAGCTGGAATGCAGTTTTAGAGTGTGAGAGTAAACTTTTCAGATGGCCCAAAGATTCCCCTACACTGTCATGGAACGAGAAACCAGACCTGGATTATTGGAGTCACTGACTTGAGAAAGCCCATTGGGTTATAAATTGGCTTCGTTTGGGCTTTAGAGTTTTCCATTACCCTCCAATGCTATGAATTGTAGTTACGGCACATGCAGTTAATACTGTTTTAATACTGTTTTTAAATTTAATACTGTTTGTAGTCAAAATGCTCAAATCTCAGCAATTTCATCTGATTCAAACTAATAGATTCCCTGAGAAATAACCTCACAGGTGAAGCAGCACAGCATTTATACCTGGAAAAAATACGACCGTGGGAGTCAGGGTGGGCTGATATATTCCAGATGACGTGTTGCAAGTGGAGATAAATGCCTTCCAATGGAAACAGAATGTGCTTCACCAATGTCTAACTTCCATGTGGCTTCTTGGGTATCACCCTCCAGCCTCCAAGCATGCATAGACAAAAGAAAGAAGAGAGAGAAGGAAAACAGGAAGGTGGAAAAAAAATAAGAAGGAGAAGGAGGAAGAGGAGGAAGGGAAGAAAGAAGAAAAAACGAGAAAGGAATGCATATGTAGATAGGTAAAGGATGGTATATCAATTTGTAAAGCTTTCAGCCTCCAATATTTGAACTCTTTCTTGCTAAGAGTAGCTTAAAATAACAATTTTTTTTCTGTCTCTCACACCAAGCAGTTCAGAGTAGATGGTCCATAATGATGCATTCAAATGTTTCCTTTGAAAACATGTTGATTCTAAGCTCAAAGTGGCTGCAGCAACTCTAGTTCTCATGTTCACACTAAGTCAGGAAAAAGGAGGAAAGAGGCAGCGCCAGAAATACCTCTTTTTACAGCAAAGCAAATCCTAGAGACCTGCCACCTCACCCCACTTCTTGAAGAAATCTGGTACATCTGATAAATCCCGTGAACTCTGTCTCATAGACACCTGTATGATAAAGACGCTAGGGTAGCTGGTGTTTCATGCTAGCAAGGACACGGCAATGTTGAGTTTCTCTCAAGCCTATTCCAGTATCCTGTAACAGGATTCGTGGTTTTAGGAGGTGTTATAATATTAGTGATAGAGGAAAAAAAATTGTGTTCCAGAATCTGGCCACTAGCTACACTGCTACCCAGAGGCTTCTGTTGCCTCCAAAGCATCAATGGCTTCCTGAACCCTGAATCACAATTAGAGGAGGGTGTTTGTGAATGCTACGGGTCCCAAGTGGCATCCATATCCCCTCCCCTTTCTGACTTTTGCAGGAAAAGAAACACTCCAAATGGGCTAATTCCTCATTCCTATTCTGTGAGTTGTTCCTGAAGACAGTGCCGACAGCCTACTGGTGCAGTCCTGGGCGGGTTTTGCAAACACTTAATTACATCTCTGAAATATCTTTCTGCTTGTATTAGTGAGTATGGTTTCTGCTTCCTGCAGTCGGGCTCTCAGTGATGCACAGGTCTACTGTTTTGCTACAGGTAGTGAGGTGGAAAGCCAGCTCTGCAGGGCCTCAGCCTCTGCCCGAGCTTGTCAAGAAGAAACTAACAAGAACTAATTTCCTCAGCTTCCCTGAGCCTGCACAAGAGAGCACATATTTACTTTCCAGGCACAGCTTTAATCACAAAGATCTGAATCTTTATAAGTGTCCGTGGCTCTGACATTATTTCTTTCCCGAACAAATGACACTTCTTGTGCATCCTAAAATTTCAGTTTCCTGTTCTCTCTCTTTTTTTTTCTTTCTTTCTATTCGATAAAATGATCTCAGGACTCACACTCTGATGCATGAATACATCCCAGGATATTCACCCTTCAGAATTTATAATCATTTTGGAAGTCTTTTTTTCTCTATAAAACACAATTTGTTTGGAATTTATGAATTTCTCCTCTCACAGAGTCAGTTTTAACAAATAGATGAAGAGATGTACAAAGATTTCTTTGCCGCAACTGTATGTCAGCTGGGGTCAACTGTGGCTGGTCCATGACTTGAACCTTAAAACCATCAGAACAGGAGCTCTCAAGGTAAGGGGATTTATGTACTTAGTGTTGTGTGTCCAGCACCTAAAATCATGTCCAAGACATAGTACATATTTAATAATACCTGTTGAATTAATGGAAATACAGTGACACCCCACAGAACACTCACCCCATCACGTCCAGCATCATTTCATCACCAAGTCAAAACCATTGGAATCCATGCTAATCTCACTTCTACATGGTTTAATGGATGGTGATTTTTAAGTTCAACTATTTCTTTACTGATTATCTGTCTGCTAAATCTGTCAATTACTGATGGGAGCAGTGACAATTGTAACTATGATAGTGGATTTATCTGTTTTTCAGGTTCAAGTCAGGTTCTTGTTTGCCCGGCCACAAAACATACATGGTTCGCTCTAGATTTCCTCTGGATGAAAACATACGAGCACTGAAGAGGGCAGACATTGTGGCTTACCCCAGGATTCACAGGTGTTCATTTCCTGGTTCTGAGATTTACCAACTCTCAGAGTCAGCCTCTGAGGTTGGTGATGAAAATCTTAAATCCTACCGCTAAAAGAGCATTGTAGTTTTCTGCTACCCCAAACAGGGGAATGGATTACCAAAGCAATTGCCCAAATTGACAAACCTTAATAGCTACCAAAATGAGATGGACAAAATTATATTTTAGAAATTAGATTGAAGAATGTCTTGAAAGTCGATAGATATGTGTATGCATGTATTTGTGTGCACACTTCTATGATGTTTAGAAAGGCAAGACTGCCATCAAATATGCTTAAATCATAAAAGATATTCTTCCATAGCAGCATTAGGTAGCCGTCTAAAACACAAACATTTATATTTCACACATTCTGAGAGTCAGGAACACAAGTGCTGCTTAGCTGGGAGGTTTCTAGGCCAAGAAGTGACGTGATGTTGAAGCCTAATTGACGCAAGCAGATCTACTTCACATGGTTGTTGCCAGGTGCCTACATCCCTTGCCATTTCTTAGCAGAAACTTATGTCATGAGGACACCCAGGAACTGGGGAGGAACTTAAGTAATCCAAGAGCCTGTGACACAGCACGCAGGGAGTCTCAGCACTTTTTATAACCCATGGCTGGTCACAAATGGTCTTCCATATTGTTTTATTCATTAAGTGACTTATTAATTCCAGTCCACCCTCAAGGGAAGAGGAAGTAGTCTCCACCTCCTGAAAAGAGAAGCAGCAAAGAATTTGCAAACATTTAAGACCCCAATTGCCTCCAATGAAAACAGGATCTGATTAAATAAATAGTGTTTGATAGACTTAGCACACAATTTTATAGCCAAGAATGAAATGTTCAGAACATTTCAATAAGTATTCCTCCCTCTTCCCTCCCCAACAGGGCCTAAATTTTCCTCTAAATAAATTTTATAAGTATTTAAAAAAATACTTCCAAACTTTTGAAAGAAATCATACAGTGCAATCAAATAACTGGGCCTTTCAGCCATCCTGTCTCAGGATAAAAAAAAATTTAAAAAAGACATTTTAAAATTTTTCTGAAGGTCAAGGTGTTTGTTACACCAAAAAGACAAAAGCAAAACAGGGATTTAATTATAACATTATATAATGCTTTTCTTCTCTTTTCCTTTATACTAGTAAAAAGAAGTCCAGTACAATAATGGATTACAAGCGAAGGAGCTTCAGGACATGAATTCTATTTAAGAAGGAGTTTCTAGGGAAACCAAATAAAATAAGGAGAGAAAACAAAGGACACGAGAGGAAATTGAAGCCTTTGACACCTACAGCTATGGTGAACCATAAATACAGTCTAATCCCTAGCCAGATAAACATGTCTACTAGCTCACATCTCTAAACCTATTTTCCTCAGTTCCTTTATTTATTTATTTATTTATTTATTTATTTAGGTTGGGGGTAGCAGCTGGGGATTGAACTCAGGGGCACTCCACCACTGAGCCACATCCCCAGCCCCATTTCGTATTTTATTTAGAGACAGAATTTCACTGAGTTGCTTAGTGCCTCACTTTTCTGAGGCTGGCTTTGAACTCTTGATCCTCCTGTCTCAGCCTCCTGAGCTGCTGGGATTAGCAGCGCGTGCCACAGCGCCTGGCATCCTTAGTTCCTGTTACCTAACACATCATGTCTGCCTTATCAAAGAGGTACAAGGCGTTCTGGAAGACAGGAAGTCTGAAGTGACAAAATCAGCATCAGAGCCAGATATAGACATGGAGACCTTAGAATTACCAGAAGACAGGGAATTTAAAATAACTGTCATTAATATGCTAAAAGTTCTAATGCAAAAGGTTGATTTTTTTTTCTTTGTATCAGGTCTACTGATAAATCCATCAAAGGTTTTGTCATTTTGTTATATTTTATTTACAACAAAACTCTTTTTGATACTTTTTCATAGTTCCCATCTCTCTCCTTACCTTAGCCATCTGTTCTTGCATCCTGTCCATTTTAGGTAGTCTCAGTTTGCCTCCCAACAGCATTGAAAGACACGAAGGGGAAAACAGAGAACTACAGGGAAAAGAGAGACAAATCCACAATCATGGCTACAGTCTTTATCATCCCCCTCTCACAAACAATTGACAGATCCAGCAGGCAGAAAATCAATAAAGCTAAAGTTGGAAAATAGCACCTCTGATTATCAGGATCCAATTGACAGCTACAGAATACTTCCCCTAACACCACCAGAGTACACTAATTCTCAAGTTCACATGGGACATTCACTAAGACTGACCACATTACCATAAAACACAAGTTAACAAATTTAAAATGATAAAAATTATACAAAATATGCTCTCAGATCACAATGACATTAAACGGGTTAAAAAAAATAACAGAAACATAGCAGGAAAAATCCTAAATATGCAAAGAATAACAATATAATTAGAAAAAAAATGGATCAAATAAAATGTCTCCAGAGAATTTTTTTAATTTGAATGACACAGAAATATGACTTGTCAGGGTTTGTGGGTGCAGCAAAAGCAGGGCTGAGGGGTAAACTTGTAGCACTGAACTACGTTAACAAAGGAGAAAGAGACAAAGTCAATAACCCAAATTTCAGCCTCAGAAAACTAAAAATAATATAAGCCAAAAACAAACATATGAAAAGAAAATAATAAAAGTGAAAAAGAGACTATTAATACTGATCACATGGAAATTAAAATAATAACAAGAAAATATTATATGCTCCCAAATTTGGTTACTTGGAAGAAATGAACAAATTTTTGAAAGACAGGCTAACAAAACTCACACACTGTGTGAATAGGTCTATGTGTTTAAAAAAATTGAATCAGGGCTGGGGTTGTTGCACAGTGACATGACCTAGCATGCGTGAGGCACTGGGTCTGATCCTTAGCACCACATAAAAATAAACACAAGAAGGCATTCTGTCCATTTACAACTACAAAAAATTTTTTTTTAAATTTAATCAATTACTATCTTCCAAAAAAGGAAGCTCCAATCCCAAATGGTTTCATTGGTAAATTTAAGAAAGAAATATAACAACTATTTACAATCTGCTTCAGAAAATAGGACAGGAAACATTTTCTAGTCAATCCTTGAGGTCAGCTTACTCTAATACCAAAACTATGTAACGATATTACAAGAAAAAAAGCCAAAGGACAATATTTCTAATACTGAATTTAAAAATTCTCTACATAACAAATCAAATCCAACAATGAAAAGAACTACATATCCTGACCAAGTAAGACTTATCTCAGGTATATAAGACTGGCTCAACAATCAAAATCAACTAATGTAACCTATAAAAGAAGAAAACCATACTGTCATATCAATGGATGCACAAAAATTATTTGAAAAGTCCAGCAGCCATTCACAATTTTTGTAAGTATCAACTAGGAATAGAGGAGAAAATTCTTGACTTGATAAAGAATATCTTTTTAAAACATCTTTTAAAAATATGATCCTATGTAATGATGAGAAACTACATGCTTTTCTCCTAAAAGTGAGAAGAGCAATAGCGTCCCATCTCATCATTTCTATGAGGCATTGTATTGAAAGTCTTAGTGAGTACAATACGAAAAGAAAAAAGATATACACGCACACATATATACATATATATACATATATACATACACACACATACAGCAGGAAAAATATATTTGTTAGCAGATACCAATATTGTCTTTTGCCAATAAAAGGACATTACTGAAATTAATAAGCAATTACAGTAAAGTAACTGAATACTAAGCAAAAGTATAGAGTAAGTTAACACACAAAAGTCAAATGCTTTCCTGTATACCAGTAAAAAACAAGAATTTTGAATTTGAAAAAAAAATCACAACATCATTTACATTATTACCAAAAAAAAAGTTGAAAGTAGGTATAAAAATAAGAGATTACAAAGTTTTTGGTAGAAATCAAAGACCTAAATAAATGAAGGCATATTCTTCTTTCCAAATTGACCTATAGACTGAAGGCAATCTCAATCACACCCCTACCAAACTGTTATGGATATTGACCTACCGATGCGTAAGTTTACATGGTAAGAAAAAAGACCCAGACTAGCCAACTCAACACTGTAGAAAAACAAGAAAGCCACAGAACTAACATCGATCAACTTCAAGGTTGAAGTTCACTTACCAATAACAAAAATGATGTGGCAATAGAGGGAAATGAGCACACAGATTAATGGAACAGAATAAACACACCCACACAAAGACAGTCGATTTGATCTTTGACAAAGAAGCAAAGGTAATTGAATGGAAAAAGAAAAAAAAAAAAGATCATCTTGTCAACAAATGGTGCTGAAGCCAGTGGATATCACATACATAAAAGTGAACCTCGATGGGGTATAAACTTACAAAAATTACATCAAACTAGACTACGGACCTAAATAATACACAGCAAACTGTAAAACTTCTAGAGCAAAACATCCAAGTCATCTCGCATTTAGCAATGACTTTAGATCCAAGAAATATCAAATGCATAGTCCATTGAAAAAATCTGATGTTATAGAATTTATTGAAATAAAAAACTTCTGCTCTTGAAAGAAAATAAGACAAGCCACAGATTGAGAAAATACTCACAAAACTCATATCTAATGAAAGACTTTCCTCCAAAGTATACAAGAACTCTTAAGACTCAACAATAAGGGTTAGGGTTGTGGCTCAGTGTAGAGCTCTTGCCTCACATGTGTGAAGCACAAGGTTCAATTCTCAGCACAAAATATGAATAAGTGAATAAAATAAAGGTCCATCCATGACTAAAAAAAAAATTTTTTTAAACTCAACAATAAGAAAATAACCTGTTTTAAAAATGGATAAAAGCTCTGAACACTTCACCAAAGAAATGCTTATTTGACAAATAGGCATATGAGAAGATGTTCAATATCACATCTCCTTAGGAAATTGCAAATTGAAACAATAATGTGATACCACTTACACACCTGTTTAAATGGTCGATTTAAAAAAAAAATACTACAAATTCAAAGGCTGCTGAGTTTGCAAAGCAACGGGAATGCTCCATCACTCTAGGCGGGAATGCACGATGGTACAGCCATGTTCGAGCAAATTGTAATAGTTTTCCTATGAAAGAAGACATAGTCATCTTATAGGACCCAGCACGCATCCTCATAGGGATCTAATCAAATAAGCAGAAACATGTCCATACAAAAAACCTGCATGTGAATATTTATACAAACTATTTATAGTTGCCCAAAACCAGAAGCAACCAAGATGATCATCAATGAAATACTATTCAGCAACAGACAGAAAAAGTCTAACACTTCATGCAAAGATATGAGGGAATTTAAATGAATTTTCCTAAGTGAAATAAGGCAGCCTGAAAAAACTACATACTGATATATATTTATGTATACATATTCATATATACATATATATGTATATATATATATATATATATATATCATCCAAAGTATACAAAATGTATACACACACATACACACATATAAGTAAAATATATGTATAAAAAAAGTATAAAGTATATGATGTATATGTGTGGGTATATGTATGGTCACTCTTCATTCTATTCTTCTAGAGAATCCTGACTAAAACAATGACATTATGGAAAAGACAAAACTATAAAAAATAATAAAAAGATCAATGGTTGCTTGGACATGGGTCAGGGCAAAGAGGAAGAAATGAACAGATAAAACATAAGAAATATTTAAGGTGGTAAAAGTATTCCGCATGATACTGTAACAGTAGATACATGACACTGTGCATTTGTCATAATCACAGACGTGCACAAAACAAAGAATATAACCTAATGTGTCTGTGCTCTTTAGTGAATAATGATACAGCAATATCACTTTGTCGATTGTAATAAATGCATCACACGAACGCAAGGACTTAATAATAGGGGAAACTTTGCAGGAGATTGCTCTGTACCCTCCGCTTGATTTATCTGGGAACTGAAGACTGTTCCCCAAAAATAAAACTATTAATTAAAAAATATGTATGATTCCCTAATAAATTTTGAAAGGTATTTAATGAATTTTAACATTCATTCATATTTTTTAAAATTCTCAGATCATGAAATGAGCTCTTCCTTTTATTCATTTCTTAATTTGTTCTCTATCCACACTGCTTGTTTATTTTTTTTAAGAGGTCATCTTTTCTACTGGAACTGGCAAGTACAGAGGGGAATATAAATAATAATGATAGATAACACTTTTAAAGTATTTACTGTATTCTAGGTACTGTTCTGGATTCCACATGGAAAATTAATTTATTTAAGTGCCACATTCAACCCAGTGAGATAAGTTCTATAAATATCCCATAACCACAGATTTGTACTTGAGACATTAGGAAGTTCAATAACCCAGAGAAGTCACTCTCTCAGAGAGTGGCAAAGAGAGGATTGGAAGCCGGAAGTCTGATGTGGCAGGGGGTGGGGGTGGCATTCCATGATCTTTATCTCCACAATATAGTCCCCTAACTGGAAATGTGGAACTTAATTTCCTGTATCAGAAATAACAAAAAAATTCACCTCCATTACTAAGCAACCTCTTTTTTCTTGAAATTCATGTCATGCACTTTGTCCCTCCCCCAACTCATCCATCTTTATCATAGAGGTCCCAGGAGCCTCCCTTGATTTCCTGGAGAGCTGCAGCATTCTATTTGGGCTAGAACCGTTTTTATGTCAACTTCTGCTGTATGGTCTCACTGAAGCACATCTAAGTCACGGTCCTGAAGACACAAAGTACACCAGATCCTCAATCATCTTGGACACATGTCCAAAATGAGGAAAGTGTAATCAGGATGCACCCTAAACGTGCCAAGTGCCAGTTGATTCCTTCAAGTGGCTGTTACTTATTTCTCATACGCCTGTGTTCTATCCAAACTTTCAACCCCCAGCCCTACACCATGTTTTTCACAAATCTGTTTTGATCTCTACTTTTTCCTTATCTGCAAGCTCCCATTTCACCCAGCATTCTTGACAGTGGATCTCACTTTTGAGTTCCTGGGTCAGTCTACCTAAAATGAATTTCAACTTCTCTCCTTTTACTTTAAAATATCCCCCTCTCTCTCTGCTGAACTAAGACAGGGGTGTCCCTTCTCCTGATCAAGATGCTAATAACAGAAATGGCTAACTAGCCCTCCACCAACTCTTCATTCCCACTTTCTAAGTCAAAGTAGAGCATGGTGGCTGAGAAGCAGCTGCCCGGCTGATAATTACACTCCTCAACCCATTTGCTTCCCAGTGTGACCGTGGGAATCGCCCTTGCCAAGGCAATGCGTGAAGAAATGGCATGAACCACACCCAAACCACCATGGTAAAGAGGCAGGTGAGGTTTTTTTTGTTTGCCCTTCTCTCATCTTTACCTGGAGACAGAACATCCATCATTAGACTACATTCCCCTGGATATAGCAGAGCCATATGATGCAAGGTCCTTCAATCGTGACTTGGAGGAGACCCTCTTACCAATCAGGAGCATACAGTTGTATTTTACTGGAGCCAGAAACCAGTTCCCACAATGTTAAATCATGAGATTTTGTAGTAAGTCTATTACTGCAGGAACAAGTATCCATAACTAATATACTGGTGTTTCTGTTCTCAAGCATTTAGGTCTTGTTTCTTTGCTTTTTGCAAAGCAAAACTCAAAGACGCTTAAAACAGAGGCTGACTTGCACAAGGTAGATGATCAATAAGTGTGCTAAGCAAATATAAATTTCTTAGACTTGTGAAATTGATTACTTCTTTGTAAACTCTTTTTAAATGTAAAGATACATTCAACTGGCATACTAATTGGAGTGTGTGACAAATTTATGAAGATGGCTCTAGCAAAAATAAATAGTATAGGCTTTGAAAAATGCTATTCTTCTTCCTTCCTTCCTCTTCCCATACCATCTGATCTCCTTCTGTCGTTGCCATGAGACTGTGCTTTTGGAAAAGTCATGGTGGCTGGTCCTTAAGAAAAATTCTGCTTCTTAAAGTGTCAAAAATCTCTTGCTTAATTCTATTTTAAACATCTCAACTTAAATAGTACTTTCCTTTCCATTTACTGTCCATTTGGTTGCCCAAAACAGAAACCTGCAATCACCCTCTCTGTCCTTCACTTACAGATTTTGACAGAGAGAGTAGAATATGAAGGGTACAGAGGTATATGTGCTCATGGCATGTTCTGGGAATAAGTGCATGAGCAAAGAGTATATGAGACAATTTGAGGGGAAGGGAAACATTTTAAATTATTATACAGCTTACTATTTACTGACTTTGATTTATCTTATTCTGGCCACAGTCATTTTATCTGCACCGCTCACCTGTGTCTAAACTTGTTCAAAAATGTCCCCATATACCAACAACTATCAAATCTAAAGTGCTCCATGTGATCTAAAATACTCTCTATTTTTGCCTCATATTTTTGCACAGTATTAAACACGTTTGCCTTACACAGACTTCCTGTCTTCATCTATCATGCCTTTTCTTCCTCAAAGCAGATTTTTTTTTTTCATATTTCCAGATCCAGGTCAAATGTTTCCTCCTGTACAAAGCCCACCTCAACCCAACTCTCCCATCTCCATAACAATAGTTAGGACCCTTCATTAGCTGTATTTGCAGCATCCAGCATCCTATGCAGTACCCTTTACTACCTCTATTATATCATTTCAGGAAGACAACAGACTGCCATTCCCCCCAAGTAAAACTAAGGATGACTTTTCTCTGCATCCTTATCACTGAGCAAGATGCATTTGTTGAAACAAATAGTTATAGTAAGAAGGACATTAGCAAAATCACACAAACACTCAGAGAATGACAATGTGAAACGCTTGGCAAAAAACTTCATTGAACAAACAGCTATTAAATTGGTCAAAATTATCAAAGACAATGATTTAAAGCTTCTAGTAACTGACCAACGGGCTTCCAACAAATTGAGAATCATTCATTCAGCAAAATCTCTGCAAACTTGATAAGAACAAACTTGGTAAAAAAAAAAAAACAGTAGGCAACTGTGACATTTGAGGTAGATCTGCATTCACACCTCTCCCAGCTCTGGGTGGTGGGAGAGTTATTCTAGGTGGATTGGGCAGCTGATGAACGTCAGAAGATTTCTACTCCCCCAGTTTAATTCTGCACAATGTCTAATCTAAGAGAGTGGCACCAGTGCCCATTTCCCCATTCCAACTCTTACTCCACAGGAAAGTTCTGGGCAGGTCAGCTAATGATGAAAAAGCCATCCCCATCCATCCCACTCCTGCTCCATTCAGAAATGCTGCCTAAGTTCAGGCACAAGCTCTGGCCAATCAGCTTTACTGAACAAAGGGTAACTAACCCCTAAGGACACAAACAATTTTTAGTTTTAAAATCTGAGCAGGGATATCAGAGATTTCATACTATTAGGGAAAGAGGCTTCACGGTATTAGTCTAGCCAAGTCACAAAGCAGAAAGCAAGTAAAGAAACCAAAAGAATCATAAGTTCTGATGCATATTATAACTACTCTGAGATTCCATCTCACTCCAGTCAAAATGGCAATTATCAAGAACACAAGTAACAATAAATGTTGGCAAGGACATAGGGAAAAAGGTTCACTCACACATTGCTGATGGGACCGCAAATTGGTGCAACCACTATGGAAAGCAGTGTGGAGATTCCTCAGAAAACTTGAAATGGAACCACAGTTAGACCCAGTTATCCCACTCCTTGGCATATGCCCAAAGGACTTAAAATCAGCATGCTACAGAAACTCAGGCACAGCAATGTTTATAGCAGCTCAATTCACAATAGCTAAACTATGGAACCAACCTAGGTGCCCTTCAACAGAGGAATAGATAAAGAAAATGTGATACACACACACACACACACACACACACACACACACACACAAAATGGAATATTATTCAGCTATAAAGAAGAATGAAATATGGCATTTTCCAGTAAATGGATGGAGCTGAAGAGTATCAAAATGTCTAAATATACCCTACTATTATGTATAATGAATAAAAACAAAAAAGTATAATAAAAAAGAATAATAAGTTCTAAAAAGGAGGTAAGTGCTGCAGTACAGCTGGGCACAAATCACGAGCCACTGAAGCAGGAACAAACTTTATTTCTGAACTCCACCAGCACAGTCCACACACGCTCCCCGGGAACTATCCCGAACCCCACACGGCTCGTCCAGGAACCAGTCACGGGAAATATCTCCTCCAGAAATCCCTCCTCCTGCACTTCCCCAACCAATGGGAACTCTCCGGGAATCCCCAGGAATCCCCACGAGAACTCCAAAGTAGCGTGAGAACTCCAAAGTAGCATGAGAACTCCAAAGTAGCAGCCGAGGCGGATAGTAATGCCTCGCCTGTCAACCAATACTATTGGCAAAATGCCAGGGGCCATTCCGACTCAGCTGTGGCTCTCAGCATCTCCCCCCTTCTGTTTAATTAAACAACAAGCAATGTGGCTTAGGGACCGTGCCTGTTAGGTTGTCCAATACAACATATGGTCCTTACCTGTCTTTGGATGAGCTGACCTCTAGGCGTCAGCCTCCTTCCTGTCTTAGGCTGGTACCACTGCAATTGGATCATACCCGTCACTGACTACTGGTCCAGCATACAGCCATACTTGTGGATAGGTCTTTGCACCAGTGTGGGGGGGTGAGGTTCTTTGCCTCACCTCTGTTGGCCCCCAAATTTGGCCTTGGTGCCAGTTGGGGGGTGAGGTTCTTTGCCTCACCTCTGTTGGCCCCCAAATTTTAGACCATCACTAGCAGAAGGGAGGAGGATACAGAAATGCCACAACACTAAGCCAATTGATGGCTCCTTTGAAAAATTGTACCACTGGTGACACCATCAGCAAAGATATGCCAGCACTACCACAATTTGCTGCACCAACAGATAGTTCACAATGCATACAAGTGATACATAGTCCAGGCAAGTTCTGCAAGCAGTTCAAAGCGGAGGAATCCATTAATATGTCCATTTCCTCCCAAAGTAAATTGGCTCCTTGATTGAGCATTACTTGTTGAGTTATTATTCATTGATGCATCCGTTTAAACAGTTTGTTGTGATAACTATTGAAGAAGCTGTAGTTTGGTTTTATCTTTGTCTTCACCGGCACTGGGATGAAGATAGGAATTCTGGCAATGATGCTAAAAAAAATTTATGTAACATTCCAACAAGTACTAAGAAAACAATTTTCTGAACAATTTACATTATCCTGAACAGAATTATTAAATATAATGAAAAGGAAAGGTGAAAGTAAACAAACAGATCTGTTAACCTCCTCGTTTGTTTACATATTAAAACAATCCTCAACAGCTGTTTACCCAATTTAAATTAAACCATTTAAATCACGTGAATAAAAAAAAATTCGGATCCATTTTTTCATGAGCACTCCTCATATATGATATATGGACATATGCACATACAGACATACAACACAAAACACAAGTGTGCACACAAACATACAACACATAAGACAATAGTAAAGGCCTTGTAGCTTTACACAGGTGAAATCTCCATTGCAATGTTTAAAAACTCCACAGTCAAAAAATAAAACTGATCAGAAAAACATTAACCTAGGTCTGTATGGGCTCAAAAAATAAAATAGAACTTTATGATGTGGGAAAATGCAATAATAAAATAGATATTGAAAAAAGCATCCTGGTTAATCACTGTCACAGATGTAAGAATAGCCAAGCTTGAGCTCTGGATATCAGCTGTTATGGATTTGAGTCAAATCATCTTCTTTTTGGTCTGTAGAAATCGCTTTGGTTAGTCTCCCTGGAATCCAAATCGGCTGTTGTTCTCCCTGTGGAAACACACAAACAGAGCCCCGACTCCAGACAATCACTGGGTCAGGACCTTTCCATTGTCCTGTTAGAATATCCTTCCAAAGTAGCTTAGGCTTATGTACATTTTTTGGACACATATGCCTTTCCACAGCACTAAGCCCTGATGAATCCAAATTTTAAAAGTTTAGAGTGAAAAGGGTTATTTTAAGTTTATCTTTGGGGGATATATACTCCTTTACAATTTCCTCCTTTTGCTTTAATAAGTACATTTTAATAGTTTGATGAGCTCTTTCAACTATGCCTTGTCTCTGTATTGTATGGAATTCCTGTTATGTGAGTAATGCCAAATGATGAGCAAAATTGTTTAAAAGAGGTATAGGTATAGCCAGGACCATTATCTGTTTTTAACTGTTTTGGAATGCCCACAGTGGCAAAATTTTGTAAGCAATGAGCTATAATATCTTTAGTTTTTTCTCTGGCATGAAGGGAGCCCATCAAAACTCCAGAAGAAGTATCAACTATAACATGCAAATATTTTAATTTTCAAAATTCTGGCAAGTGTGTGATGTCCATCTGCCAAATATGGTTAGGAATCAGTCCTCTAGGATTGACTCCAAGATTAACTTGTGGTAAAAAGGTCACACAATTTTGACATTGTTTTATTATATGTCTGGCTTGTTCTTTAGTTATTTTAAAACGCTTTTGTAAAGTATTAGCATTGACATGGAACCTTTTATGAAAATTTGTTGCTTCTTCTAGTGTAGAGAAAATATGTATGTCATGTGTAGTTTTATCTGCTAAATCATTGCCCAAACTAAGGGCTCCAGGCAATCCTGTATGTGCTCTGATATGTCCTATAAAGAATGGATCTTTTCTGTCCCAGATTAGACTTTGTATAGTGGAAAACAAAGAGAAAACAGTAGAGAAAGGGGAAATCCTACCAGCATCTTCAAGGGATACTATAGCATTAACTATATACTGACTATCAGAAAATAAATTAAATACAGAATCTTTAAACATCACAAAAGCTTGTAAAACTGCATTAAGCTCTACCTTTTGAGCTGATTGTTTGGGTACTAAAAATGTAAAAGTTTGATCAGTGGTAACTACTGCTGCTGTACCATTATTTGACCCATCAGTGAATATATTTGGAGCATTCATGATAGGTGTTTTTCTTGTCATTTTTGGAAAAACTATAGGATACGAAGACCAAAAAGACAAAAAAAGGATTAAATGGTAAGTGATTATCAAATGAAACATTAGATTTACACATGATTATTGCCCAAGTATTTAACTCATTAGCTAACTTATCAATTTGATCCATAGTATATGGAGTAATAATTTTATTGGGAGAAATTCCAAACACTCCCTTTGCTGCTTTTATTCCTTTGAGTATTAATTGTCCTACAGCCTCAGGATACCTAGTAAGAATAGTGTTAGGAGAATAAGATAAACGTATTCACAATAATGGACCTTCTTGCCAAAATACTTCTATAGGAATATTTTTTGTTGGTAGTACAATAAATAATAAAGGCAAACTTATATCAATTCTATCCAAGTGCATATTTTCCATATATGTTTCAATAATTTTTAATGCCCTTCTTTCTTCAGGCGTTAACATGCGGGGTGAATTTGGATCTGATGGACCTTTTAGGATATCAAATAAAGCCATTGGTATGCCTAGATAAGGCCTTATCCAATTTATGTCTCCTAATAACTTTTGAAAGTCATTAAGTGATTTGAGTTGATCTACTTGTATTTGAATTTTTGGTGGACGGACCATGGTTGAGGATAATAGAACTCCTAAATAATTAATTGGAAAATTTAATTGTAATTTATCTATTGCTATCTCTAGATTATAATTTTTTAAATAAATTTGTAAGTGTGGCATAACATTCTAGCAATGTGTTTTTATCTATGTGTGCTAACAATACATCATCCATATAGTGAAATATTTGTAGTTCAGGATTTTGATTTCTAAGTGGCTGGATTGCTTTGTTAACATAAATTTGACACATAGTTGGGCTGTTAGCCATCCCTTGAGGGAGTACTTTCCATTCATATCTCTGATCAGGACCTTCATGATTCAGTGAAGGGATAGTAAATGCAAAATGTGGACTATCCTCAGGATGAATTGGAATTGAAAAAAAACAATCTTTAGTATCTATAGCTAAAACGTACCAGGTTTTTGGCAAAGCAGACAATTGAGGAATCCTTGATTGAGCAGGTCCCATAATAACCATCTCATTATTAATGGCTCTTAAATCTTGCAATAATCTCCATTTACCAGATTTCTTTTTAATGACAAAAATGGGAGTATTATAGGGAGATATGGAAGGTTGTAAATGTCCCTCCACTAATTGTTGTTTGACCAGCTCATGGGCTGCTTGTATCTTTTCTTTAGTCAGGGGCCACTGAGGAACCCATACTGGTCTTTCTGATTTCCAAGTAATTTTTATTGCCTCAGTGATCCCTTCTGAAAATCCAACCCATGTCTGTCTGTTCCTTAATCTATTTGAATTGGTGCTGCTATACCTTGTTCTCGTTCTCCTAATCTTTTTTCTTTCCTGAAACCTTGTCTAGCCCTAATAGTGGGCGCATTTGGATTGATGTTATTTGTTAATGTCAAACCTAATTGATCTAGGACATCTCATCCCCATAAATTTATAGGAAGATGATCCAATACATATGGCTGTATAGTTCCTTCACATCCTTCAGGATCCTTCCAATCTAATACCATTGCACTTCTATGGGGATTAGTTGCCACTCCTAGGACTCGAAGTGTTTGAATGGCTTGTTGTAACGACCAATGTTTTGGCTATTCTTGACGAGATATGATGCTAAGGTCTGCACCTGTATCAAGTAGCCCATTAAATTCATGTCCTTGAATATTTAGTTTTAGCATTGGGCGAGAATCAAAATTTAAAGACAGCATAGCCCAATCTACACCTGTGGAGCCTAATCCCCTGGAACCTCTTTCTATATTACTACTGGAAAATTTATCATGTAGGCTGGGTATTATTAATAACTGTGCTATTCTATCTGCTGGTGAAATCACTGATATACCCTTTGGAGAACTAGCTTTAATTTTTATTTCACCTTCATAATCGGGATCAATTACCCCAGGACTTATCATAAGTCCTTTTAGAGTAGAAGAACTGCGTCCTAACAATAAGCATACTGTTCCTTGGGGAAGAGGTCCTTTTACTCCTTTGAGAATGATTTGAACTCCCATCTCTGGAGCTGGTACTGCTCTGGCAGAGGCGCAGATGTCCAACCCTGCGCTCCCTCGGGTTCATCTGATGAGAGATCTGATGGATAATGTGTCCTGGGCACTACCCTGATGGTGTTGCTGGGTTCCTCCATGGTGTTGCTGGGTTCCTCCAGTGCCCTGTATATTTGTGGTCATGGGCCCCGGAGCATTGGGACCCCTGTCCATTTTTTGTCAATGGAGCCTGATGCCTTTCTCCACGATATCGTGGGTAAACACCTGGTCCTTGTCTGTTTTTTGATAACGGAGTACCCTGTATGGTGGTTTGAGAATGGCTTTTATTAGCCCAATGTCTCCCTCTATGGCATCATGGGCAAATACCCAGTATTCTACTCCTTTGATACCTAGCTTTGTTAAACCCTCCTCCTATGGGGCAACTCCTTTTAAAATGTCCTGTTTGTTCACAATTGTAGCATGGTTTTGGCCTGGCATCTAAAGCCTGTTGCACTGCAGCTGCCAAGACTTGCCCTTGTTCATTAATATATGTGTTTAAATCTCCATATTTCCATGGTCTAATGAACTCTCTGCACCAATGATTTGCTTGCTCATAAGCCAGTTGTTTAATTAATGGCATTGCTTGTTCTGTATCCCCAAAAACTCTGGTAGCTGTTTGAATAAGCTTATCTACAAATTCAGCATAAGGTTCATTAACTCCCTGTATTACCTTAGATAATTGGCCTTGTAAATCTCCATGTCTTTGTAAAGTCTTCCATGCCCTAACTGCATCTGCAGCAATTTGTGCATATATAGCAGGATCATATTCAATTTGTTGCCATTAACCCTCATAAGGTCCTTTTCTTAACAACATATCTAGATTTCTTTGAGGGTAACCAGCTGCTGCATTTCGCCTAGCCATCTCCACGCAAAATTCCTCATTGGCAACCTTCCATAACAAATATTGTCCTCCATTTAGCACAGATTTACACATATTAGCCCAGTCTGCTGGGTCACATCCAAGTTGGTAATGGATTCGACCATGCTTACAGTGAAGGGTGCTTGGGGACCATAGGTTATTACAGCCTCCTTTAACTGCTTCGCTGTTTTGAAATCTAAAGCACGGTGAATTCACTGCCCTCCTGCCTGCTCAAGTACAGGGCATGCTAATCTTTGAAGTCCTGTCTCAGGATCCCATCTATCAACTACGGGGCCACTCAGCTGTCTCTATAGGTGGAGCTGTTGGTTGAATCACGTCCTCTGGTGATAGAACAGAGTTAGTAGCAGCCTCCTGTTGTAGCTTCCCCCCTGATAGCTGTTTCTCCTCTAAGCTTTCTTCCTCTAAATTTTCTTCCTCTATCTGACTAGCTCGAGAGACCTTCTCTTTTACTTGATCTAAAATGTCTTTCTCCATGGTCTGAACCTCTAACAATTTACTTAACACTCTTTCAGTTAGTTTTTTACTAATTTCTAATCTACTATAAAGATAACACAACCCAATAAGATAACACAAAACAAAACCGAAACAGAATGAAACAAAAGCGGAACAAAAAATTGTTGTATCAATTTTCCTATTTTCTTGACATGTGCATTTGTGGTCTATTTCTATCTCTTCCTCAGGGGCGAACAATTTCAAACCTTGAGCCAACCATTTTTCCCAGTTTGCCTGAGAAAGTTCTAGGGAGAGGCAGCTTGAAACAAAGACAAAACAAATCAAAACAAAAACACATTTTTTTTTTGAAATGGTCACCCCTTCTCTCGCCTTCCCTCAGGGGTGAGCAATTTCACTTACCCCCGAGCTTCAGGCGTTCCCCGCATGGGCCACCAAATGCTGCAGTCTGGCTGGGCACAAATCACGAGCCACTGAAGCAGGAACAAACTTTATTTCTGAACTCCACCAGCACAGTCCACGCATGCTCCCCAGGAACTATCCCGAACCCCACGTGGCTCGTCCAGGAACCAGACACTGGAAATATCCCCTCCGGAATTCCCTCCCCCTGCACTTCCCCAACCAATGGGAACTCCCCAGGAATCCCCAGGAATCCCCACAAGAACTTCAAAGTAGCATGAGAACTCCAAAGTAGCGGCCAAGGCAGATAGTAATGCCTTGCCTGTCAATCAATACTATTGGCAAAATGCCAGGGGCCATTCTGACTCAGCTGTGGCTCTCAGCAGGTAAGTATCCAGAGTTTCTAAAATATTTCAGCAAAAATATAAGATGTAAATTATCAAGAAAGTGTAACACACAGGAAAAGAAACTAAGCAATAGAAACTGCTATTAAGGGGAGCCTGAAGTTGGACTTAGCAGATCATTAAACAGTTGTTATGGATGTCTGCAAAGAACTGAGAAAAAAAAATTTGGAATAGTAAAGGAAAATATGACAAGAACAGCTCAACAAAATATCAATGAAGAGAGATCATTTTAGGACTGAAGAACAGATTTAAGTGACATAATAAATAATTAGCAAACTTGAAGCCATACCAAGATAATTATGCATCTGAAAACAAGAAATAAAGAAAAATAAGTAAAAATGAACACATCCTCAGGGAAATGTAGGCTCCTATCAAGTAGACTAGTGTGGGCATAATGGTAGCATCAAACAAATGTGGTTAAACATTTCTCAAATTGGAGGAAAACCATTAGTCTACACAGCCAAGAATCTCAACAAACTCTCAGTAGGATAAATGCAAAGAGACTCATTCCCAAATACATCACTGTCAAAATGTTAAAAGTCAGATAGAAAAGAAAATCTTGAAAGCAGCAAGAGAAAAACAACTCATCATGTACCAACAACAGAATCCCAGTCAGATTAGTAGCTGACTTCTCATCAGAAGCACCAGAGACCAGAAGCCAGTAGAACGGAAAGACAAGAAAAACTGTCAATCAAGAATCCTATCTTCATCAAAACTACCTTTGGAAAAAAAATGTAGCTTGGTGACAGATTCCATGTGCAAGGCCCTGAGTTTGATCCTCAGCACTGGGGGTGAAAAAGACACAATAAGCAAATTAAAAAATAATGAAGACTATCACATCAGACCTAATATTCATGTCATCAGAGTCTCAGAGAGAGAAGGACGTGAAACTAAAAGGAGGTTAGAAAACATGATTTAATATGCTGAAATTTGTCAGAAACATGAATCTACAGACTCACGGACCTGAGCAAGTCATAACTAGAATAAATCAAGAGATATCCACACTAAAGCACATTATAGTCAAACTTCTAGAAAAAAAAATTGAAAGCAGTCAAAAAGAAATGGCAAAAAGAATCTGAGTAGCAGTGGGATCACTTCAGAGATCACGGAGAAATGGAGGAAGTGGCACAATGTATTTTGAATGCCGAAAGAAAGAAACTGTCAACCCAGAATTTTATGCCTAATGAAAACAGTCCTCAGAATTAAAAGACATATTAATACATAGTCAGAGAAAAAAAAACTAAGAGATATTTGTGACCCATCTGAAAGGAATAGCTAAAAAAAATTCTCTAAATTCACAGGGGAAAAGATGGACTCCCATGGAGCATCCAGGAAGGAAGAAAAAACAGAATCACCAGAAAATAAAATTCAGACCAATATCTTCTCTGAATATAGATGCAACAGGGTGACATTTGGTTTTGATATCAAGGTAATATCTGATCTCATAGAAATGAGACAGGAATACTGTTGCAAAGATAAGACTTTCACTCAGGTTGTCTCAATAGCTACTTCTTACATAATTATTGTACAATATCAAAGCTAGGAATTGAGACTGTGTGTGTGCATGTGCACGTCTGTGCATGCACAGTTCTATGTCATTTTAGCACATGTGTAGATTCATGTGACTGTGACCAATGCCCCTTTAATCTTTCCTATTCATAATATATTTGTCTTTTAAAATTCTCTACCTGCATGGAAAACCTTGTTGGGCAATGTTATAATTTTTACTTCAAATTTCAAACATAATTTAGGAAACTCAGGGAAAGGAGAAAAGTCTATTTTATTCATCTATATTTTTGCTTACTGTGTATTTTCCTCCTTCCTGGATATCCCAAGGAGTCTTCTTTTATTTTCTGTGAATTTAGAGAACTTCTTCAGCTATTCCTTTCAGATAGGTCACAAAATCTTGGGAAATTATACTCCATTCATGTATGATGTGTCAAAGTGCATTCTACTGCCATACAAAACTAATTAAAACAAGTGTAAAAATTTAAAAAACCTAAACAAAATAATAACAAGCTGAATCCCAACAATATAAACCAGGACCAAGTGGGAATCACCCCAGGAGCACAAGATTGGATGAACATCCAAAAATCGATTGATCAATCATAACCATATCATGGAATATCTTTCAACCATAAAAAGAAATGAAGTACTAAAAGAGACTACAACACTGAACAAACCTTGAAAACACAGTGCAATGTGAAAGAAGCCACACAAAAGACCACATATTGTGTGATTTCCATGTATGTGAAGTGTCCCAAAAGGCAAATCCATTAACACAGAATATAGAACAGTAGTTTCCTCAGTCTGGGCTTCCAGGGGAGGAAGAAGGGACTCCTACTAGGTACAGTATTTCTTTTGAGGGTGATAAAAATGTTAGAAAATTTGATTCTGATAGTGGTAGCACAGCTTTGCAAAGACCTTAAAAATCCAGTGAATATTTTTGGTATATACATTCTATCTCAAAAAAAAAAAAGTTGCTTTAAAAAAAATCACACCAAAAAATATTTCCTTGCATTCTGGGCATTTAATACAGAGGCAATACTTCCCATGAACCTCAGAATTTCCTGCAGACTAGTTCCCTCCCCACAATACTACACAGACCCCTTACACCGCCCCCCCCAACACACATACACACACACACACACACACACACACACACACCCCAGTAGGAGCACACTGAATTGAGGTCCGGTACCTTTAAAATCTTCTTTTCTAAAGACTTGGTCTTGCCCGGGGCTCGCTCACTGCTCTTCATCCTGGCTCACCTGTTCCACAACCTCTTTTCTCTCTCTGCCAGAGGCACTTGTACCCTTTGCTTATTGTTGAGTTTGCTGCAACTATTTTAGCCCACAATCGGTTTTACTATAGGTTGAGCGGTGAGAATAGGATGAGAACTTAGCCTAAACTCCAGATAGAGGGGAAAGCAGCCCAGGGGATTTTATTTCCTGGTTTCCCCCCCTCCTTTCTTTTTGCCCTGAAATAAAGAGATGATAAGGGAGACAGAAGAAAGGTGTCCAGGTGCTTCTAATGCCAGGAAGCACAGATGTAAGATCTTGAACTTGGCCCAGTGCTCACCATCCATCACCTAAAGTTGTAGTAAGATTCCACAACTTGTGGGTACCTTTTGCTGGGCATCAGGCTTGCAGGGGAGGATGTCAGCATGTGTCCTTTCTAACAAATGTGCTTTTCAAAGTTTCTGGGCTGGTCAGGCCATTCCCTTTCACCACCTACCCAATTCGCTTCACCTAGTAGAACACACACCTCCGTTCTAGTGCCATCCTCTTTCCTTATGATCCCATGGAGAACTGAGTCTTGTGAACAGGTCCTCCCTTAATAGCCCTCCACCTTCCTAGGTATGCACCTATTCCAGCTTCTGCTCATTTTTTAATGTTAGTCTCTCTCTTAAGACGCCGTGTTTCTTAAGGTTTCTTACAAGTTCTGTATTTGTTACGGGTACTCTCTAGCTTAGGACAGTGACTGGTATGTTATATTTATATTTTGAGTAAAATTTTTCTAGTGGATAAAGAAAATGTGGTATATATATATATATATATATATATATATATATATATATATATACACACACACAATGGAATATTACTCTACCATAAAGAAGAATGACTTTATGACATTTGCCAGTAAATGGATGGATCTGGAGACTATCACGCTAAGTGAAATAAGCCAATTCCCAAAATCCAAAGGTCAAATGTTTTTTCTGATGTGTGGAAGCTAACCCACAATAAAGTGGGGAGGGAAAGAAGAGAAGTTCACTATAGATTAGACAACCGGAATAAAAGAAGGGAATGGTGTTTTAGTCAGCTTTTTCCAATGTTGTGACTAAAGGACCCAATCAGACCAATTGTAGAGGAGAAAAAGTTTATTTCAGGACTCACAGTTTCAGATATCTCACTCCATAGTCAGCAGGCTCCATTCCTTGGGGGCTCAAGGTGAGACAGAACATCATGGCAGAAGGGTGTGGCAGAAGGAAGCAGCTCACATGGTGATCAGAAAGCAGAGAAAGACTCTCCAGATACAAAGTATATACCTCATAGCCACGCCCCTAATTAGCCACTTACTCTAGCCACACCCCACCTGCCTTCAGTTACCACTCAGTTAATCCCATCAGGGATTAATTAACTGACTAGGTTAAGGCTCCAATGCAGTCATTTCTCCTCCAAACCTTCTTGCATGTCTTACACGTGAACTTTTGGGGAGCGCCTCACACCAAACCATAACAAATAGGGAAAGGAATAGGAAGGATACTAGAATAAATCTAACATAATTTCCCTGCGTACACATAGGAAAAATACCTAAGCAAACCCCACCCTTGTGCCCACCCACAAGAATGGGTCCTAATTAGAATAAGATAGATCCTATGCTTTGTATAATTTCATCAAAATGGATTCTACTGCCATGCATAACTAAGAAGAACCAACAAAATAAAATTTTAAGAAGATACACATTTTTAATTGGAAACAATGCAGTGATAAGTACAAAATATTAAATGTGTTTGCAAAGTGCTATAGAAGAAGAGATGAAGGATCAACCAAATTTGCCTGGGGGAGATATTGAGTAGAAGCCCGGAAAGCAAGTGTTATATATGATGGTGGTGAAGCTGATGAAGGCAGCTTCTACATTTAACAACACCCGTGGAGTCCGCCTCTTCAAATATATTTTCTATCATTCTCTCTTCTACTCATTCCCCTCTAGTTCCACATAACGACCTCTCATTTCTCAAACATTTCAGAAGTTTCTGGACATAAACCTTTGTACTGTTTTATGATCATTTTGATTAAGATGTGTATATATATATATATACACACACACACACATATACATATATACTGTGTACAAACAGGGCTGCAATATAAAATTTACTTTCTTCTAAATTTTTAACAAAACAGATTTTTGCAAAATGCCGTTCTATAGCAATAGATTTTTACCTTATCAGAGACTTCTTTGAAAATCTGATCACAATACGCACATGTGCCTGCATGCACATTATTTTGCCCACAATTTCAGAGAATATTCAATCCAACCGGAACACATCTCAGAACCCCTGGGGAAATAGGATCCTCAGCTTCAGAGCTGCCCCTAAATGTACACCAGACACTGATCATCACTGAGACATTGATATCACCTATTAATGTGCCCAGTCTACCAAATAGGAGATTCTAGGAGAAGACCCCCACTGTTCCTGTGACCCATGAGCTCCGGAAGTCTGTTGGAGGGAGGGAAAAATGGCAGGTGACCAGAAATATGCCTCAGGCCTGCTTCTGTGGTTTAGAAACTATGACAAAAGTATAAGACAGAAAATGGAAAGAATTGACCTTGGGGCTAAAATAATGAGTCACTTATTCCCAAAATATAGATGTGTGTGAAAATAGATGCTGCTCTACTGAGGGTTTTGCAGTGTGCTTTCTAGCCATGTCTCATAGTGCATATACATGAAATTTTTCTTCATTACACACATAACTGCTCATCCAGGAAAAAAAACATGTGCAAGATAAGGGCAGAGAAGTGCTCTTCAGAAGAAAAATTCCAGTGGGAAAAGACACGTGACCAAAACAACCTTCAGGTCTGCTCCACTCCACCCCAGCCACCTGGCGGACACGGAGAAGGTATGTGCGGAACCTGATTCACGGAAAACTGCAGTCCTCACTTAAGAGGAGCGCAATCAAAGCCACTTGCCCAGAATTAGCCACCACCAACCCAAATAGTTACCATGCAGCCATTACAGAATGAGCAATTCTCAAAAGCTTTCAAGGAGCAAGAAAGTAAATGCTTAAGAAGAGGACGTCAGGAATGAAGGCACCATTCTTTGAGAAAAGACACCCATCTGTTCTCCCCCTGCTCAGCTTCCAAGGCTGCAAGAATAATGTGGGGTTTTTTTTAAAAAAAAAAATTGTTTTCTCCTACCTAAATAATGGGTACTCCACCTAATGTATACTATTTAAGTGGCCAATGGGGATGGATTCGTGGGAAAAGGGCCTCTCTTTGCTGAAACTATTTACTTTTCAATCAGCAAATGGGAAGGAAGCCTTTTTGAAATGCCTATTAAGGGTCATATAACTCCAATCATGAGAATGGGGGGAGTCTCAGGTGGTCCCTGGGATCCTTTCGCTAAAGCCATTGCTGCCATCATCGTCACCAGGTCCGCTCCACTCAGACAAAAGTCAAGAACCAAATGGCCAGGTGAAGTGGGAGCCAGGAGGGCTTTCAATCAAAAGGCTCACACATAAGAATAAGTCATCAGAGTCCTCCTGGAGCGCCGCCGTCTCCAGGTAGTGAGCACCCTGAGCGGAAATCCTAGCTTCGGCCTTCCTTTCAGAGCTGAGTGGAAGAGCAGTCGAACCAAGTGTTTGAGCCGATTCACAACAAAGTGTTCTATTTGGGTCCACTTGTGGGATAGAAAATGTTTGTGAACAGGAAATCTCATTGCACCAGACTAAAGTTCTCCTGAGGAGACGAGTCAACCTGTTAAGAAATTCGGTCCACACAGTGTCCTTGGCTGAGACTTGTCTCACTGAGTCTGTAAACAACAGGGTCCCTCCCACCCTGGAGGGATGATAGTACTGGTCTCTGAGAGTCGGCCTCTTTTACATTTAATTAATCCACTTGTTTATAGGCCATACTAGTCTATGGCCATACCGTTCCAAATATTCCCAATCCCATCTGATCACGGGAGCTAAACAGGACCAGGTCTGGTTAGCACCTGGATGGGAAATAGGCGATCACTATCCAGCTATACAAACAATGACCATCTTGAGGTCCCCAGATCCCAATGGAGGCAGCCCAGAGCAGGGTGAAGGTGATAAGGATGTTAATGTGAGAAATTCGGACAAAATCCGTGAACAGAGTTGTGAAGGATAAAATACTGCTTACCTCAGGGACTGTGTCATTAGAACAGGAAGGTTTCACGGCAGGGTGTCAAGAAGTGGGTCACAACACAGTCACAGAAGTGCAAGCGGGGCACATACTTGTGTTCACAAAGATGCTACCTTAGGAATTTCCAGAAAACCACTTAGCAGTCGGTGGTTGTCAAGATGACAAATACCAAGAATGATTGCTCGATTGACCTGTGAGGCTGTGTGGCACAGTAACCAACGCATCTAGTCTCTGAACTAGCCAGCATACTCAGGAAAAAGGATGTGGTCAAGGTGGGTGAGGGCCACCAGGATGACACAGAAGGTGACATTTACAGAAGCTGAAACGGTGCAGGAAGGTGAACTCTGTCG
The DNA here is from genome assembly GCF_048772815.1 of Callospermophilus lateralis. Lineage (NCBI taxonomy): Eukaryota > Metazoa > Chordata > Mammalia > Rodentia > Sciuridae > Callospermophilus > Callospermophilus lateralis. The sequence continues at coordinate 11,715,398 of NC_135311.1, forward strand.
GCTTCTGTGAGGTTCTTTCTCTGTATTCTGAAGGCTTAAGATGGTCAATGAAATGGGTCAATATGGAAAAACTGTTGTTCTGACACAAACTCTAGGTCTTGGGTGCAAACACGGCATAGGATAAAGGTACAGTGATAAGAGCAAAGAAAGACAGTTCTAGATAACACCCGTGAGCCACACATTTAAGAAATCTGTCCCTGTTTCTTTGAGGAATGTATTTCCTGTCACTGTCGACTGAGAAATGAATTCCTATACGCAGAGAAGGGAAAATTTTCCATCAACATACTCAAGGTACAGAGTGACACTGAGTCCCTGTCGTTGTATTTTTTTCTCTTTTGCACATCTCCGCCCTCTGATCTAGTGTCATGAAAAGATCATGAACAGCAAGGATGTGGTTGTGACCAGCGAGCTCTGATGAAAGGCAAATTTTACAAAAATTTTACACGAAAAAAGACGGGTTAAAAAACCCACTTCAGTAACAACAGCTAAATTTTATAAAGACTACAGACGTGGTTCAAAAAGGAAGTAATCTAGGAATGTAGAGGATAGAGAATGAGAGAGAGACATTGTGACGCCCCAGAGAGTAGTTTCAGTTGGATTCTGAATTTAGAGCGAGATCTCAGGGAGGTCACTTAGTCTAGACGTCTCATGGAATCCAAAAGTAGAAAATAACAAAGTTAGCAGGGATTTGCTTTTTATAAATGAAGCCTGAAATTAGGAACAGAGAACTGAGATCAAGAAAAGACTCCCATGTATCAACAGGGTCTGGAGAGGGAAAAGCCAATTTGTGAAGATACTGGAATTGAGAAAGGGCAGTGGAAGTCGGCTAGTAGCCTAGAGCCTGGCGTTTAGAATATTAAAAAAAAAAAAAAAGTACTGTGGTAGAAGTCAAGTCACAATCTCAGACATTGTCTCAGTCCACTGTGTGCTGCTATGACAGAATAGCAGAGACTAGGTAATTTGTAAATACTAGCAGTTTATTATGGTCATGATTCTGAAGGCTGGGAAGTCCAAGATCGAGGGGCTGCATGTGGTGAGAGCCTTCTTGCTGTGTCCTAACACTATAGAAGATATCACCTGCAAAACAGGAAGAAGGAGCCAAACTCACTTTGAGAACACACCCACTCTTAGAGGAATGACATTAATCCATTCATGATGCCAGAGTCCTCACAACCTTATCTTTTTTTCTTGGGTAGGGGTACCAGGGATTGAACTCAGGGGCACCCGACCACTGAGCCACACCCCCAGTCCTATTTTCTATTTTATTTAGAGACAGAGTCTCACTGAGTTGCTTAGCATCTCACTATTGCTGAAGCTGGTTTTGAACTCATGATCCTCCTGTCTCAGCCTCTTGAGCTGCTGCGATTACAGGTGTGCGCCACTGCACCCGGCTCATGATCTAATCTTAATCTCTTCCTTTAAGTCCCTACTTCTCAACACTGATGCATCGAGGATTAAGATTTCAGTACATAAACTCTGAGGGATACATTCAAACCATAGCATTTCACCCCAGCCCCGCCCCCAATTTATGTTCTTCTCACATGCAAAATTTGTTTATTTTATTCCACTAACACCCAAAGTCTCAACTCGTTCTTGTGCCATTTGAAAAGTCCAAAGTCAACTACACATCCTGAGGCAAACTCCCCTCTAGTTAGGAAATCAAAACCTACATTTCCCTTTTAATTATAGATTTAAATCATGGATCTCCTCTTTTATTTTGCTGTAAGCAGCCCAAAGAAGACATACACACTTGGATACCCTACTGCTTAGATATTTCTTATGCTAAATATTCTAGGTCACTGCTTTTAAATTCTGCCTTCTCTAAAGCTCTAGGATACAGACACAGTTCCATCAAGTTTTTTGCAAGTGTGTCACGAGGGTGGCCTTTACTCTAGTTCCCAATTCCTTGCTCCCTCAGTTGCACCTGAGACCTCATCAAAATGTCACTCACTGTCAACATTTTTGCCAGTGTTCTCTCATCATAACCACTCACAGAGTCTCCACATTGCTGACTTTCCCTCAAGTTCTCTACTTTTGAATTGCTCTTAGTTTTCCACCGGTGGAAGTGCAGGCTCTTTGTAGCCTGCAAATTCTTCCAACCTCTAGCCGTTATCCAGTTCCACAGCCGCTGCCATATTTTCAGGTATTCGCTATACAAACAGCCCCACTTCTTAAGACCAGGTTTCTGCCTTCGTCTATTTTGTGATGTGATAAAAGAATGCCACAGACCCGGGTAAATTATCCATAATAGCAGTGTATTGGGCTCGGGGTCCTGGAGAGTGGGCAGTCCCGGATCAAGAGGTCACATCTGGGGAGGACATTTTTGCTGCCTTATAAGATGGCTGAAGGCATCAATGGTGGGCGAGCAACAGAAGAGAGATCAAGAGAGGGACAAACCCACTCTCATAACAAAGCTCACTCTTGCATTAGTGACATTGATTCATGCGTGAGGTCAGATCCCTGGAGACCTAATCACCTCAAAGAGGTGTGTCAACGGCACCCGAAAAGTGACAGATTTGTGAAGATTCCAGAGTTGAGAAGCAGAAGTAAAGTCTGCCAACAGCCTGCAGGCTGGCCTTTAGAGTCTGAAAAAGCTACTTGGGTAGAAAGGTCAGTCATAATCTCAGGTGGCTACTGATTTTTCTCCGTTGTTGGAGGAAATGTTACGGAGAGAAACAGAGATAAAATCACCCACTCTGTCAAAAAGAGACCATCTATAATCCGTGCGGGAAGAAAAAAAAATACACATTGGACCCCCGGTCTCCTAAGGAGAATCTGGTTTCTCTCTTTTTGTTTCCTGTCAAAACCACTGAACCTTAGGAAATAGACTCCCTTCTTCTTTCTCCCCGCATCATCCCCTGAAACTTGAATCCTGCCATGCCCACTTTACGAAAATTGCTCTTTCAAAGGTCACCAATGAAATTTTTATTGTGAAATCCAGCACCCTTTCTACTTAGATCTCTCTCTTGCCCTTAATGCCACAGGACACTGCTTCCTGGAAACTCGTGCACACACTCCTTCCTCTCCGGCCAAGCCTCAACTCTTCCCCTGCCTCCAGCCAATGAATGCAAATGTCCTCCCAGATGAGTATGTGGACTTCTGACCTTTTCCGTCCTCTCTTTCCACTGAAAGAGATAATCTATGATTTCACCATCACCTAAATGCTGATTCCCCTGAAACCTATATTTCTAATCCCAAGTGGCCATCACATAGTTCAGGTTCTCCACTGGCCTTTTATCTTTTCTCACCCTAGGGGCGGGTCATATTATTATTTTAAATTCCCAAATTTGGGGGATCAGACTTATCACCTATCCTCCATCTCCTCCAAATTAACTCCCTCACTGTGATCCTAACCGCAACAGTAGCGCCATACTTTCTAAAACCCTATGTGCTGTGGTTTCGGCATGCCCCCAGATTGCATGTTTTGGAAACTTAATCCTCAAAGTCACACTCAGTGTTGAGACATGGCACCTTTAGGAGGTGACTGGTCACTCATGGGTTAATGGATTAAAAGCTCATCTTGGAAGTTGCTTTGTTATAAAAGCAGGCTGTCTCTGGCATGCTTGCTGTGTCTCACTCCATGGTTTCTTTTCCATGTTATCATGTGAAATAAAGGCTATCATCTGATGTTGGTGCCATAATCTTAGACTTCCCAGCCTCCAGAGATGTAAGCTAAATAAATTTTTATTCTTTATAAATTAGCCAGTCTATGGCAATCAGTTATAGCAACAGAAAATGGATTAAGATAATATGGAATAAAAAATTTGGAGTAAAGCTTAATTGGGTTCTATATTCAACATATTTTTATTTTTAAATTCTCAGTTTTTCTTTCTTTTTTTTTTCTTTTCCTCCATAAGACTCTTTCATCAGAGTGAAATTGTGTAGCTTTGATTTTGAACAACTACACACCAGGGTAATTATCATTATTCTGAATTCTTCCAGTGCCTCTACATGCTTGTAAGTAAACTGAGGCTAACAGAACATACAGCAAATAATTCTTAGTCCTAGAGTCTTCAGTACTACCTCAGGTTTTCCTTCAGTCTCTTCCTTCCTGTCGAGCATTTTCTAAGAGTCATTGTGACTTCTTGTCTTCCACAAATGCCCAAGAACTTAGAAGATATCATTAAGGTGTTCTTTAGTCTTTCAGTGAACCTTACTTATTCCTCACTTCCTGCCTTTGGGAAGCGCCCGGTAATAGCCCCTTTTTGGTTCCCCGATACCTTCTTTCCCCTTTTTTACCCGCCCCCCTGAGGTCAAACTCAATTGTATGCCATCTGACTGAACCAGGATAACCCTGCTGAGACACACAGGTGGCCCTGCTTCTCCTCGGCCTCCTATCTATCATCTTTCCTCTCTTACACTCAAGCCTTCTGGAGCCATTAGATAGACAGGCACCCACCTGTATCTGCATGTTCGCGGGCAGGAAAGCACCCAGGAGCCTTGTGGCAATGGCAGATATTGGTTCACCTTGAGAACACCACTCAGTCCTGAAGACCCAGGATTTATTTTCCTATATCCTGACTTTCTGTATAGAAAGAGTCCTTGGTTTCCAACTTGATGACTGCCGGAGCACAGTCAATTCCCTTACAAAGCCTGAAAAACATATTCCAGAGAAGGAAAGAGTCGGGCCCCATTTTTCCTCCCTCTTTCCCATTCTACTATGAACAAGCTTTTTAACCAAGATCACTTCTTCACAGTGTCTGAACACATTTCCATGGTCAACTATAAGCCCTGGCACTTGGCCCCAGTACAAATTCCCTTACCTCTAGTCTCTCCAGGATCATCCCTCATTCCCCAGTCCAGCTCCACGGACTCAGCTCCTAGTAAAAAAAAAAAAAAAAAAAAAAAGAGGAGTTTCTTTTATATTAATATCCAAACCATTTTTTGTTGACAGAATGATAATTTGTTAATTTATGATGAAAACTAGAAGCAGCTGGCGAACCCTATTCTGTGAATTTTATGACACTCATTAATCAACATCTGGGACCAGGAATTATATATTCCCAGGGTTCACAGTAAAGGTTACCTCCCCGTTCCTATTTATAGTGTCACCTGCTCATATTACTCCATTCTGTCTTAGTTTGCATTGCTCCTAAGCTGTTGCATGTAAGAAGTCCTTGCCCTACTTGTGCCCTTTGATTGCACAAACATATGGAAGGCTCATTTCACATGTTTAAAAAAAAATCAGATGAGTGATCTAAATATGAATAAGACCAAGTAACCATCTTTTGTCTGGAGGGGATAAGAGATAAATATGCTAAAATATTTTCAATTCCAGGCAGACATTGGTAATAGACTAAAAAAGGCTTTAAAATGATAATGGTAGCCAACTAGATAACATTCTGTGCACTTTATGCATATTATATTTTCTCATTTATCCTCCCCCACAGTACTGTGAGATAGATAGCTCTATCTTTGTTTTGCAAAGAAGGAATCTAAGGTTCAGAGAGCTTTAGTGGGTTGGACAATAGTCAACCACTAGTGAACAGAAACAGTGGACTCCTACTCTTTGGTTAAGACTTTATTAGGAGTCCCAAAGAGGCAAAATTAATGTCCTGTTGAGACATCAGAAAAGTCTTTCTTTTAGTCAGACTTTCATGGATGTGATTAAAAGGACCCAACCAGAACAACTGTAGAGGAGGAAAAGTTTGAGGGCTCATGGTTTTTGAGGTCTCAATCCATAGATAGCTGGCTTTATTCTTCAGGTCTCAAAGGGAGGCAGAACAACATGGCGGAAGAATGTTGCAGAAGGAAGCAGCTCACATGATGATCAGAGAGCAGAGAAAGAGATTCCACTCACCAGATACAAATATATACCCCAAAGTCACGCCCCCAATGTCCCACCTGTCTTCAGTTACCACTCCATTAATCCCATCAGGTGATTAATCCACAGGTTGGGTTAAGGCTCTCATAAGCCAATCATTTCTTCTCTGCACCTTCTTGCATTGGTGAACTTTGAGGGGCATACCTCACATCCAGACCATAACAGTCTTCATGAAGCAGATTACTCTCGAGATTAATTTTGAAGAACAGTTAGGATTTTGAGAAACAGAGAAGGATAAGTAAGAAATGAAAGAAATAACTAGAAGTACCCAAACCAGGAAAGCAGGGCATCTATGAAGAACAACAATTAGAGGTGTTAGACTGAAGAATAGGATCTGATTCAGAGTTTACAGCCAGGCTGGAGCAAGATTGGAAACAGCATGGGCTTCCAAGCAGGAGGATTAGTATTTAATTCAGGATACAACCAGCTGCATGTAACTCCAACTCCAACACCCACCCTTACTGTGCCACAAGTCAGATAAAGCTTCGCAACCATGATTCAACCTAAAAAAAAAAAAAAAAAAAGAATAGAAGATAACGGAAAACTTCCCAGAGATAAGAATAATCTGAACATTAGTAGAGAAAGTTAATTACTGGTGGCAGTTATTGGGCCATTGAAAAGGTTGGTCAGAAGGCTGGAGTGAGCTGAGAGAGGAGAGAATGAATTGGAAGCTAGACAGAGGGTGAGAATGAAGATCCCATACCATTTAGTGAGGAGAGAGAAGAAAAGTCCGGATAGGTGGAAAGGAAAACCTCAGTTTGATATCTTACAGGCAGAGCAGGTTTGAGCAGCAGCTAATCAGGTGTGGCTGCTTAAGTAGTAGCAGAGATTATGGAGAGAAAGGTCATTGGGGTTGTGCAAGAGTCAGTCACCACTGATGCCCCAGTAGCCAATGTAGTGCCTGGGAATTAGTAAATAAATGTGCACGTTCTCTATTAATGGGGTCATCACCAAAGATCAATTAAATACACACTTAGTGGCGAAAGACTCAAAGAGAAGAACTAGGAGGGATACTGACATCTCTTCCGGTATTATGTCCCCAGAAAAATTACAAAATCAGAAATGAGAAAATACAGGAACACAAAAGAAGGGAAAGAGCTAAGTAAGAGCTCCGGCAGTCATTTGTGTTTAATAAGTAACGCCCATTGATTTCCGAGCCCAGGGCCTTGCCAATCCCATTCTGTCAGCAGCTCTGATCAGCAGCACCAGGAGGAGGGTCTGGAAGCTCACACATCATTGGTGCTCACCACCCCCAGGGTCACCAAAGTGCCCTTAAAGCCTGCGGTCTAAGAGGGGGAGTCTCGAGAGTTCAGTGGTCAGCCACCTTTGTCACTGTTGCTGCTGTCACAACCCCAGGCCAAGGACATGGACAGGCTGCTGTTTTGGGTCTCTGTCCTCATCAGCCTCCAGGGAACCTTCGCTCAGACAGGTAGGGAGGTCAGGAGTCGATCAAGGAGACTGGGATGAGAAAATGAAGTTGAATCTGGGATCATTCCCCTCCCCCGCCCCCTGAGTTCCTGGTGAAAGTCATTATGTTTCTGATTTCGTTCCCACAGACCTCAGAGGAAAGGCATTTGTGTTCCCTAGAGAATCTTCTTCTGACCATGTGAATCTGATTGCGGAGGTGAAGAAGCCTCTGCAGAACCTCACCTTGTGTTTGCGAGCCTACAGCGACCTTTCCCGGGCCTACAGCCTCTTCTCCTACAATGCTCAGGGTAAGGACAACGAGCTACTGATCTATAAAGAAAAAGCTGGACAGTATAATCTATACATCGGACGGAGCAAAGTCACAGCCAAGGTTGTCGAAGACCCCCTAGCCCCGGTCCACCTCTGTACCAGCTGGGAGTCCTCCACGGGCATTGCCGAGTTTTGGATCAATGGAAAACCTCTGGTGAAAAAGGGTTTGAAGCAGGGATACTCGGTGGAAGCCCACCCCAAGATTGTCCTGGGACAGGAGCAAGATTCCTATGGAGGCAGTTTTGATAAGAGCCAGTCCTTTGTGGGAGAGATCGCAGATTTATACTTGTGGGACACGGTGCTGTCCCCAGAAGAGATCCAGCTTGTATATCAGGATTCCCCTCCCAGTCCGAATATCCTGAACTGGAGAGATCTGAACTATGAAGTGAATGGCTATGTTGTCACCAAGCCCCGAGTCTGGTCTGAAATCTTGCTTTAATAAAAACTCTAAGAGATCTGCTCAGACCCTATACCTATAACTCTTTCTTTATTGAATTTCCTATCTACATATTTGTCTAATAAAAAAATATGGTATTATGCCACTTGCATTGTTTTGTTTTTGTTTTTTGGGAGATTTTTTTGGGGGGGCTGTTTTATTTGTTTGGTTTTGGGGGGGTTGTTTTTTGTTTTTTTGTTTTGTTGTTGTTTTGTTGTTTGGTCACTGCTGTTCCATTGTCCAGAAAAATCAGGTTGTAAAGTAGGGAGAGAAAAAGCTTTAAGTAACTAGGAAGATATTCAACACAAAGCCGGAGCACTTGATGAGCTGCGGAGGGAGTTGGGGGCAGCAGTGGCAACATTTACAAACTACTAATAATTATTTTAATAGCAATTCAAAATAGGTGCAGAATTGGAATCGAAATCTTTCTATTTGTTTTTCCAACTATGAATCAATAGAAAAGAAGTCTGAGGTTGCGACAGGGAGGCAACTGTAAAGAGATAAGTAAGCAATCGTTGAGAACTTGACAGCGAGTAATGAGCTAGAGGCGGAAAAAACTAGAATCGGAATGAAAACTAAAAATGCATAAGAAACTGGGATCATTTTGTGTAAAGACAAACGTGCCTTTCTGTCTCAAAAACCCCAGGGGTATTGTGCAGGGCTTGCTTTTCATAATGCTGCACTGATATGATCAAAAACAAATTATACTACGAATATTGCTCACATGAATCCTCCGCTTCCAATCCTTCCACCAATCCCTCCTTCTCACAGGATGTCATTTAAACCTTTAAAGTGACCCTACCCTCCATTGCCAGGGCCGCTCACAGTTCTATGTACATTTCAGGAACAACTCAGCCCAAGTAGCAGGCTAATTATAACACTCCAAAATAAATGTCAGATGCTATTAGTAGTAATGATTCTGTGATTATTAAAAGCATGGAGCATAGTGTCTGGCACATTCTCAAAAGATACGAGTTGCCTTCCCAGAGAAGCAAAGATCTTGGAGGGAGTTTGGGCTTCAGATGGGCAAAAAGACAGTCCTTTCCCACACATAATAGAGATGAAGTCAAGGGAAATTAAAAAAAAAAAAAAACTAAATCCAGGATAGCTTCCAAATGATAACGGGTGATTACTTCAAATCTTAAGGCCATTCGTCTGAAATGGACAGAGGCAGGCATCAGAACAAGAAAGTAGGGGATGTTCTAGGATCTCCCAGAATGGAATCAGGACATACAGGAACAGATAGAACCTGGAAATATTTGGTATTCAGAACATGAACTTCATTAGACAAGAACTTCAGCAATGTGGGAAATTATTAGTTTCCAATTGCCATCTCATGAGCTAAGGTCTGCTTTATGTTCCTTAAGACTAATTACCCTTCTTTTCATAAATGTGCATTGTGAGGACTAGAAAGATCATCTATTCTTGCATAACATGTTTCCATCGAGAACATGTGAACATGTTGCTCGCCCTAACATTGTAGAAGCACCCAAAAGTAGGGCGTTTCAGTTCAACAATCCCCTCTGCCAAGGAACCTAAAACAAATTTCGGGAATGAAGCCAGTACACTGGATAGTAGCATCCATTTGCTCAATTATTTATTGAGCCACTATTCTATTCCAGGAACTATGCCAGGCACTGAAAATATTATATTGGGTGAAATAATCGTGGTGCTTGCCTTTTTTGAGAGTTTATATTCTAATAAGTCTGTGTCATCTAAATATGGATTCCCCTAACAGTAATCAGCCTGTGCTGTAATCTATCCTTCACATTTCTAGGATTTTTTTCTATCACAGGTTGATATCCTCCTACTTCACCTCCCAACTCCACCTGAGATAGAGGCGTAGTTTATTTTTTTCTTTTTCTTGTTTTTTTTTGTGTTGTTGTTGTTATTGTATTGTATTTATTAATATATATGCTAATTGTACAAACTGACAAATTCACTCTGATATTTCCATACATACATACATATTGCATAACCGTGTCCAATAGCACTTCTATTCTCAAGCCCCCTCCCCCAGCACCTTTCCTAGTCCTCCTCCCAATTTCTTTCAGTCCCTCCCCTCCCTTTTCCCCAGTATCTACTATTCCACTCCATACAAGTTTCACTTATTGTTTCCTTATGCATTGAGAACATGTGGTATTTGTCTTTCAGTGTCTGTTTCACTGTTCGGTGTCCAATCATGAAGTGAGTTTCACTCATCAAAACGTTCTCCAGTTGAATCCATGTTCCAGCGAATGACAGGATTTTATTCTTCTTAATGGATAAATAGTAATCCATTGTGTGAATATATCATGTTTTCTTCATCCATTCATCTGTTGGAGGGCACTTAGGTGATTTCATCTTTTGGCTATTGTGAATCATGCTACAGTAAACACAGAGGTACAAATATCTTTTTGATATGAAGAGTTCAACTCCTTTGGGTTATGGAATGGTGGAATTATTGGGTCATATGGTAGTTCTAGTTTAAGTTTCTTGAAGAATAGCCATGCTGTTTTCCATAATGGCTGTACGAATTTATATTCCCAAGAATAACTGAGAGTTCTCTTTCTCTGTATTCTCACCAGCATTGGTTATTGCTTGTCTTTTTAATGATGGCCATTCTAAATAACTCAAGGTTTTAATTTGCATTCCTGTGATGAGGCCCATAGTTATACAATTGTGTCTAGAGATAGAGGCCAAAGGTAAATGCAAAACACTTCACTCAGAGCTCTTGCAAGGACAGCTGCTTCTCTGGATTGCTGCATGGGATTCTCGGGAGGATTAGATGTGATGATCATGCAAAGACCCACTCACTACATGTTCCGCCACGCTGCAATTGTTTGCTAGGATGATAAAGAGAATAACTCCCTAAAACTTTTAAGTCACTTGCCTAAACTTCTTGGAATAGTCATACAAATAAAAAGAAATATTCATACTCCAGTTTCAGTCTCTGTCCCTAAATCTAGTTCTTACCTAAACAAATCCATGCATTTCCCCTTCTAATAGGAGAAACCAGGTAAGTTCTTTCTATATACACAAAGGAGCCTCACCTTTGACTTTATACAGGAGCATTTTCACCCATAACTCACCAAGAACAAACCACTAACAAGGATTCAAAAGAACAAAGAATAGTGCCAAGTGACATTCCATATACCTTCAACTGAGGTCGAGCTATTTTTTACTAGATGAAAATTTAGGTACCAGGCCACGTGAGATCAAAGCTTGCTCAGTATGCCTGTGTGCACCACTTGTAATGAGATCCCCTGGCTTATTTCTGGATTCTGACTCCATGCAGACCCACGGGATGAATATAGTAAGTCTCCTAGAAAATTAACCCAGGAGACAGGAGTTGTGCAACAGAACTCCTCGGAGAGTCCCTTCCTAATCACGGAGTTTAGGAAGCAGCTTCCTTAAAGGCAAAGTCAACAGGGTCGGAAGGGCTCCGTGTGATTAGCATCTGGTGCTCCAGCCAGAGTCTAGTGGGATCTAAGTGATCTAATAATCTCTGAAGGCTAGCCTAGAACCTCATAAGGCTGAGCCTATCTTTAACAAAAACTGACAATCAGGTGTCGTGAGACTGCAGTAGTCTTTTGTAACAGTTTGATCTGTTCTACAATACAAAGGAGCCCAGTCAGGTTTCACGCCCTCAGGAAGATGGGTGGACATTTTTTTTTAGTCTAAGGAGGCTCTGTCCCAAAGAAGGACCATTCTGTGGTTTATTGAAATAGCTCATGTAATCATCCGTTTCTTACTAGGTTAATTCCTCCATCCATGGTTTCTTAGATTTATTTTGTTTTAAATGAAAAGGGAAAAGGGGGAGAGAAGAGGAGAGGAAAAGGAAATAGAAGGTCAAGGAGGGTCGGGGAGGGAGGAGAAAGTGGGGAAAGTAAGAATAAAAGAAAGGAGAGGAGAGGAGACGAGTGGGAATTCTGATAACAAGGCACCGTCATTATTTCTTTAACTGCACGATTCCTTTACACACAAAATTTAATTACAGAGACTTAGCCTACCTTGCATATTTTAATTCTTTTAATAAACAGATTGTTTCTAGGCAAAGATGTTGCATATAAAAAGATTGAAATGTTTTGGCATGTCCACAGTTTCTGGGATGATTTCTTCCCTTTGCAAATGGTATTTCCTTTTTCACCCTCAAATTGTGTTTTTCCCCTCCACTTATTTTTCTTTTTTTTTCCTCTGGTAGGAATATTGGCTTCATGACTAAGATTTTGATGCATGAGCACATTTCAGTGTTCTTACTCTCCCACAGGGTTTTTATCCTTCTGGAATGTATAAATCATTTTGAAAGCTCCTTTCTGTTCTATGCCGTGCTTTTGAGATTATCTACTGGTGTGTTCCTTACACAGAAATGCCCCTAGGGCTCCGTCTCACAGAAGACCCAGTCTTGGGTGGCAGAAGGACTGCTGTTCCTGTGCTCAGCTGTACTCACTTCTGGCAGCGCAGAGACTCAAATAGCAACCAGTAGGTTAAAAAAAAAAAAAAAAAAAAAGGTGGTCTTCTGGTGCTAAAACAGTTGTTACTCATTGATCCATGTTCCAGATGCTGAGAGCTCACCCCGGCCAACCTCCACGGGTAACGCCAACAGAGTTCTTTGGCTCCACGGTGCCCTTTGTGACCTTCTCCCTGCCCAAGGTGAACACTGCTGCTCACTCATTGTTATCTGATTTAATTCTTAAGTGTCCAGCTACCCAAAGGCCAAGAAGAACTAGCAATGGGATTTACTCCCACATCCCATATTTCCATCCCTCTCACTTCTAGGAACACTAACAGCCTTGGACTTTGCATCTGAGCCACACTAACAGTTCAGGATTGCTTCTGCACCCCAGAAAGAGATGGGTTGAAGAGTGAGACAACTAGGCAGTTGCTCTTAATTGATGAGGGACTCTAAAACATCTCCAGGTGTGTCACCAAGAGGAGGAAAATTTAGGTGAGCACTAAATTCTCAGGTAGAGTAATGTGATTGGAGAGAATTGGGAAGAATACTAGGAAAAATTGTGAGCAAGTGTGAGCAACCGTTTGTGCGGTATAAATGGTCACTGAAGTGTACTCTTTGGAGAACAAATACAAATTGCTACAAGGCTTTTGTTTATTTTCCTCTTTGGGGAGGGTCTCTAAGTGAAGAAATGGGTTTTCCTTCATGCTCCTCAGAAAGGTGAAATGATAGCTTCCTAGTACATCACACCCCACACCTTTCCTCCATACACAATTATACATCAAATACGAAATTTCTGGACAACAACAGAGCATCTATATGCCAGAGGTCCCCTATGATTCCATCCCCCAGTGACAAAGTAGCTGCTCAGTTTGCATAAGTACACCCTATAATGTTCACACAATGATATCACCTAAAAATACATTTCTCAGAATGTGCCCGGGTTGTTAAATGATTCATGACTGTAAATGCCAAACAATATGGAAAGAACATTGGTCTGAAAGGGCCACTGCGGCTCCCATTGCCCTTTGAATTCAATCCAAATGTACATCATAGGCAATAAACTAAATTCTATTCCCCTTTTCTTCCTGGGCTTATGTACCTGGCTCACTGTATTAGTCAGCTTTTCATTGTTGTGACCAAAAAAAATAGAAAAGCATAGAGTAGGAAAAGTTCATTTGGCTCAGTTTATGGTCAGCCAACTCCTTGCTCTAGGCCCGAGGTGAGACACAATATTGTGGTGGAAGGGCTTGGCAGAGGAGGGCTGCTCCACTCATGGTGGCCAGAAAGCAGAGAGAGCAAAGGCATGGTCCCAGTTACCTGCTTCCATCAGCCACACCCCACAGACGTACTGTTACCACCCAGTGAGTCCATTAAAACTAGGCCGGACGGATTAGCATACGGCTCTCACAATCTAATCATTTCACCTCGGAATATTCCTACATTAACACAGGAGCTTCCAGGGGACACCTCACATCCAAACCACAATACCACTTTCCCCACATCCAGTGGATCATTAGCCATCATTAGACTTTTATAAACTTACTCAAAAAACGTAACATCATATTTACATGAAACATGTTCACAGCATCTGGGTGGCTGCTTTAGGGTGAAGCCGCACTTTTCAGGCCCTAAAATAAAGATACCAGGATTTTTTTTTCTTTTTTTTTTTTGCTCCTCTTGCCTCCATCTAGTTCAACTCTTCCTCTTCTCCAATCCAAACATGTCTACAGTTTTTGTAGCTTAACATCTTCTTAACTATTCTATCACTCATTGCAGTAGGTCCATCAGGAACAGAAAAAAAAAAAGGCAGGCGACATCTGTTGTTCTCATCTGACATATTAAAAAAAAATGTTCTGCTTACTCCATATAATCAGGCTTTGGAAGCCAAGACTCTACTGGAACTGTGGCTAGAACTGTCCACAGTGGCCTCTTTTCTGTTCAGTCCACTCTCTGTTCTCACTGTCATTGTCTTTGACTTTTCCAATTCATAAATCACAATTTCATGCTTAAATTAAAATATTTTAAAATAAGAGTAATAATCATTACTGTAAATAGGACAGTGTTAAAAAGAAAAAAAAAAGAAGAGTTCCCAATCATCCCATCCCCACCACAACATGACTGTTGCCTGTGAAATGTGGCTGGTGTGACCGATGAACAGAATTTTTAATGTCACTCAATTCCATTTAATTTAAGTGGTTAGAACTGTTTAGTTCTGCCCCATCCTTTCTAGAACGTTACTTAGAGTTGCGCTATCACTCTCCTTAATGGGTGCCTGATTGCTATCTCTGTGATCTTTTAATATAAACTACTTTAATTATATGTGACGTGTTCAATTATACTTGACTGTGTGCTTCCTTATTTTTTAAGATGGAGTCTTTTCCAAAAACACTCACAATGTTCCCTAAGTTGTGTTTCCCAGATTTAGAATGTTTGCTAAATCCCTAGAGGCCGTTAGTTAAATGTGCTAAAATCCTTCCTATTGCTTAAGTGAAATGCGTTTAGATCACTATCTGACAGGTGGTGGCAATACCAGAATCCCTCACCAAATTTCCATCAAACTGGGTGTGCTTACAAGAGGGAAAGCAGGGCAGGATGGGGCTTTGGGCTTCTTCTTCTTCTTTTTTTTTTTTTTCCTTCCTCATTCTGGATTCTACCCAATGTCTGTGCTGCCCTTTTTCAGCACCAAACCATCGTCCAGTTCCCTCCACAATTCACAAAGAGATCGTCTAGAGTACGGAATATCTTCACAGACTTCTGAGATCCTAGGCTGGAAAGACCCAGGTTCTTTTAAGAACTGGCTCTCTCTTTCTGATGTCTGTTCTGTGTCTTTGCTATGTCTGCATCAAAGAAGTACGACTCGTTGAAGAAGCTCTCGAGAGGTCGAGGCTGGGTCTAGAGGTCCTGAACATGCTGTAAGCTCTTCTCTGATGGTGCTTTCAGGGTCAGGCCAGGAGAGATGGATACCGAGTGCCTAATAAGAGCATTCTCTGATGACGGGGGTCATGCCAGACGGAGAGAGCTTCTCTCCTGAGGATGAAGGAGGCCTCTCCTCCTGCTGGCAGACTACCTATGCTGCCAACTTTTAGGGGTAACCGCCCCCCTCCCCAATATGCTCTGCACTAGGTTATTAGTCAGGTTTCCAAAGAAACAGACACAGAATACATAGAATCATAAGAAGATTCATTAGATTGGCTCACACAAACAGAGGAGGAAGAGTCCCATGGCAGTTGTCTATAGGTTGGGGAGTCAGGAAAGCCTGGAGCTGCTCGGGCCAACAAGCTGAACCTCGGAATGAGAAATGAGGCCAAGGATCCGGTCTGAATCCAAAGGCCGAACAACCTGGAGTCTGACGTCCAAGGGCAACAGCAGGAAGAATTGAACCTGCTGGAGGAGAGAGAGAGAGAAAGAGAAAACAATGAGTCAGTCTCCCCTTCTGCTTTTTGGTTCCATCTGGGCTCCCAGCCTTTTGAGTGGTGACACTGGAGTAGGCCTTCCTCCCTCCGTTCACCGACAGGCCAATCTGCTCTATAAACGCCCTTCTAGACACACGAGGACATGGGGCTTTACCAATTTTCCAGACATCCCTGGATCTGGTCCAATTGAGAAGCAAAATGAATCCCCATAATTTGTAACGACTTGCATATCTTCAGACCTGTCTGAGAGAGGGTCAGGGGGAGTCGGAAAGTTCTGAGCAGGAAAGTGTAGCAATGATGAGAAGGTGGGTAGTCATCAGACCTCGTTTAACCTATTTCATAACAATAATAATAAATGCATAATAGATAATCCTTCCCTGTCTACTTCTCCACACAGCTGCTCTTCCATCCGTCTCCGGGGTTAGAGACAAAAGGTCTCTCCCACATTCTTTCTCAATCTAAATTCCCTCAAAAGCAGACAAACCACAGCCCACTTGTGCAATCAGAAGTTAAATGTCAGAGCTGAGCCCAAGAACAAGAGCTGCAGGAAAGATGAGTCATAAACTAAAGAAGAAACATCTATTTCTCCAGTTCTGTTCCCTAGTAGTTCAACTGTGTGTCCAACTTTTAAATAAATATGTGTGCTTTTATTTTTTTTTTAAATAATAAGATGTTGCATTATACGGTGGAAAGGTAGAGGACTTGGGGTTAGAAGGTACTGAGTGCTCTGTACCCATTAATGAATATAATTCTTTTAATTCCACTTCACTGGCCATCAAAAGTAATTTTTTGATCTTTTTTACCTATTTATTTTGTGCAGACTATTATTGAGTGAAAATACTATTTTCGTTGCTTTCAGAAGCATCCTTCTCCCCACTCCCACCCAGACCATTAGTTGCTCTCTTATATGTGTTCCTGAAGCTCCTTCTGGGAAATTATATCAGTCTATAAAGTTTTTCTCATTGTGTTTTCATTTCTTGTTTCTGTCACTGGAATCACAAACATTTTAGGAGTAGAAACTTGTTTTTCTCATTATTATGCACCATGCCTGGGACAGTGCTCTGCAAAATGGATGCTAAATAATTAATCCCTCCCTTTATGGTTGAAAACCTACTATGTGCCATGCTCTATGCTTGGACTTTTGCTGCTATGTTTTGATCAATTAGATGCACTTGCTGTCTTAGATCAGTCATGCCATTATAACAAAAATACCTGGGGCTGGGTAATTTAAAACAATAGAAAAAAATTTTTTTTCTCATAGTTCTGGAGGCTGTAAAGTCCAAAATCAAGGCACTGTCAGGTTCAGTGTACAGTGACTGCTCAGTTTCTGCCTTGAGGATGGTACCTTATTGTTACACACTCCAGGAGGGATGAACAGTAGATCCTCACGTAGCAGAAGAAATGGGGGAACAGAAGGCACCCTAACTTGGTCCCTCTAGCCCTTCCATAAGGCTGCTAATTCCATTTTGAGAGTTCTGTTCTCAGGACCTAATTACCTCCTATGAGGCTCACTTTGTAATACTACCACATTGGAATTTAATTGGCTACATGAACTGTGGAGGGGTCATGAGACATCCGAGTCATAGCCCCTACTGTTGTTTCTGTCCTTGACATTTGGTCCTCACCTAAAGACAAATACAGAGCCTTAAGCAGATCCACAGTGGAAGGATCATGTGGGTCTGCTTTTCCACCTACCCTGGATTTTCTGCCAGCCAACTCTCAGCTGTTCTAAAACCTCTCTCATCCCCAGTGTTGATTTCGTCCCTTGCACTGATTAATCCCTTAGCAACCCAAACCCAGAAGCACTAGAGCTCTTTACAAAAGGTCACGGATTTACCAAGAAAATTATTCCTATCCAGACGAGGATACAACCTTTGAAACTTACTTAAAAGAAATGTTTTTTTTAAAAAAAAAATAGAGTGATGTTCCGTATACCATCAAGAATCAGAACATTTCCTAATTATACTGTTGGCTAAATGAAAAACAAGCCCATTATAAAACCAGAAAATCCTTCTACACTTTTAGATTTTCAATTATACTCGAGCCTCTTTTGTTGCTAGAGTCCAAAGACTTAAATTTCTGACCCCCTAATGTCCCAATCCCCTCTTTCTTTTGCAAGGAAGAACAGTGACGAGGCAAGAAAATGGACATGAAAACAACGAGGCAAGAAAATGGACATGAAAACACCAGCCCCCGGGAAAATAAAAATCTTGATTGAGCAGAGCACCTAGCCTTGAAAAATGAGAAAGGAGGGAAAGCAGCAGATGAGTCTGAAGAATAGATAAATGGTAGATGTCAGATGAACCCAGCTTCTTAGAAACTCATCTTTGAAGAGTACAGGAATTCCAAAACAGCATAGCAATAGAGTGTAAAGAAGGCAGTAACATTTATTGAGGATTTACTATAGGTAAGCACTATGCTAAGTGCATTATTTCACTTAATACTTCAATTTCATACTGTGTGGCACTTTAAAACCGTCTTCAAATATAATGTCCCTACTTGATCCTTCAAATAACCTTGCAAAGTATGCACTTATAGCCCCACTTTTTAGTAGTGAATGGTAGAAAGGTTAACTGATTTGCTTCATGTTACACAATGGTAATTGATAAGAATTGATACCAATATCGACCAGCTAACTTTAAACTCTTTATGCTTTTCGCTATATCACCACCATCTCTCATCCTTGATCTTCCTGAAAGACATATCCTCCCCATTTTGAGTTACTCTGGTCTCATCCTGGACATCCTTTCTACCAAAAAAAAAAAAAAAAAAAAAAAAAAAAATTCTTCCTTTGGGTGTGATACTGCATTCCTGTAATCCTGTAATCCCAACTGCTGGGGAGGCTGAGGCAGGAGGATCCCAAGTTTCAGGCCAGACTGGGCAACTTAGCAAGATGCCGTCTTCAAAATAAAATAAAAAGAGCTGGGGATGTAGCTCAGTGGTAGAGCTCCTCTGGGTTTAGTTCCCAATATCAGAATTTTTTTTTTTTAAAAAAAGTCTTCCTTAAATAAGTCATTGATACTTCACCTATGAACTCCCACATTCTAAGCTTGTCTCTGCCTTGGCAATGCATCCAAATTGTTATTTCCAATTCTGCCTCCCTTCCCACACCACACGCCCTTCAGGAGGAGGATCGATTCTGTAACCCCAGTGCCTAGACAGTTCTTGACATAAGACACACCTCAGTATGTTGTTTGTTAAATATAAAACGGAAAGGCAAAGTGAGCGCATTTGTAAAGGCTTCCTGATGACTCCGTGAGTTGACGAGGAGTGTCCATTGCTCTCCCGTCCTGTGGAAGCACCCGAGTTCTAAGATGGCAGATTTTGTCCTTTTTGTCAAGAGCTCACAGAAATCTCCTGCTTCAGAAATTTCAGATTTCCCTTTCATGATCTTTTTGTCTCTTGGTTTTGTAATACAATCTGTCATGTTGCTAAGCTGTCAGTAAGCTGAACTATAGCAACGACTTTTCTTTCTCATGGGCTATTTCCAAACTGGTAAAGTAAGGAAAGCAGATGAAAATATAGAACTACCTGATTACATACAGAATTACTGTAAAGTAGCATGAGAGAGAGAGAGAGAGAGAGAGAGAGAGAGAATTGCATAGAGGTCAAGAATAAGGATCTACAGAGTCCCACGGTTCTAATTTTGACTCTGCCACTCACTAGAGTTCTATCTTCTCCATGCATCTATTTCCAGAATTGTAAAACAGGGTGATGATAGTATCTAGGGAGGTAGATGTCCTTTTTCCCATCATTATAGGTTTTTTAGAAAGGTTAAGTAAACTGCCATGCAGTTAGTAGGTAGTAGAATTGCCCGCCTAACATCAAATCCTGTATTTCCACCATGCCACAGAACCTGGGAAAGACAGATAGAAAGACACATAATGTATCTCCACAGAGATGTAGGTATGTGTATGCATGGATATAGGCACATCTACATGGCTCTGTACAAATACCCACATATTATGATTAGTCCATTTGTCAAAAGTACATTGTATGCAGACACCTTGTAGACACTGAGGCTAGAGTGCTGATTAGGATATCATAGCCCCTGCCTGATAGAGAAGGCGAGGAGTTCAAAGATGTATCAAGTTGTTACAATAAAGTGTGATACATCTTACGATGGGACAAATGTGGGATGTTATAGAAACACACATTGGTGGGTTCTAATAAAATAAAGGGGCTGGGAAGAGCTATCAAAAGAAGTAGTTTGAGCTTAAAACCTGAAGATTCAATAGGAGTCCGCTGGATGACACTCTTTGCAAAAGAGTCTGGGAAGGGGATATCAAAAGTATATTCCAGGCAGCAGACACAGCAATTGCAAAAGAAAGTAAGATACTCATTTAAATTATGGAAAGTTTAAAGAGCTGGGTCATAGGCAGGAGAGCAAGTGGGAGAGAGGGTAATAATCACATAATGAATGAGTTTATAAGCACACTAGAGAGTGCATATTGTAAAGACAACAAACAGCATTTGTACATCATTAAGTAAGAGCAATGACATGATTTTACTTCTCATCCTGAAAACTCACCTTGCTAGCAGAGGGGAAAACAGATTATCAACGGGGAAGACTGGTTGGGAAGCTATTTTGAGACTAAAGAGACAGGCGATGGTGAACCAGGCTTGGGTGGAAGAACTGGAGATGAGAGAAATTGACTGATCTAAGAAAATTGTAGGAGCTAAGATTGATGTTTCTTGGTGAGCCACTGTGTTGCATAGGCAACTGGGGGTACAGTTATCCAACACAAGAAATGGCAAGAGAGGAGCAACTTGGGAATAAGGAGACACAACGAGTTGCATTGGGACATGGACAAGTTGAAGTGACTGTGAAATATTCAAATGGAGATATCTTGGAAATACTCATAGATTTGGAATTTGGGATAGTGGTCTGAGCTAGAGGTGTATTTAGGAATCACAAATATATAGATAGCAATTTTTAAAATGTGAATAAATGAGTTTTCCCATGGAAAATGGGCAGAAAATCAGAAGTGCCCCTAAGATAGAATGCTGAAGAGCAGCTGATGAGATGGGATCTGAGGAGAGTACTGACAATAAAATGAACTATAAGGAGAACAAGATATGGGAAGAAGAGGGACACTCTGCATTAGTTTCCAAGGTCTTTAATGATCAAGAGATGCTAATGTCCCTGGTAGATAGAAGAGGGAATGGGAATGTTAAGACTCTCAGATTTTTTCTCAGAAGATGATATACAATCAATCAACAAATATATGAAAAAAAATGTTCATCATCACCAGCAATTAGAGAAATGCAAATCAAAACCACTCTAAGATTTCATTTCACTCCAGTCAGAATGGCAGCTATTATGAAGAAAAACAACAATAAGTGTTGGCAAGGATGTGGGGGAAAAGGCACACTCATACACTGCTGGTGGGACTGCAAATTGGTAAAGCCAATATGGAAAGCAGAATAGAGATTTTCTTGGAAAATTGGGAATGGAACCACCATTTGACCGAGAAATCCCTCTCCTTGGTTTATATCCAAAGGACTTAAAAACAGCAAACTACAGGGACACAGCCACATCAATGTATATAGCAGCACAATTCACAATAGCGAAACTGTGGAACCAACCTAGATGCCCTTCAATAGATGAATGGATTAAAAAAATGTGGCATATATACACAATGGAATATTACTCAGCAATAAAAGAGAACAAAATCATGGCTTTTGCAGGTAAATGAATGGAGGTAGAGAAGATAATGCTAAGTGAAGTTAGCCAATCCCCAAAAAACAAATGCCAAATGTTTTATTAGATATAAGGAGGCTGATTTATAATGGAATAGGGAGAGGGAGCATGGGAGAAATAGACGAACTCTAGACAGGGCATAAGGGTTGGAGGGAAGAGAGGGGGCATGGGGTTATAAGTGACGGTGGAATGTAACGATCATTATTATCCAAAGTACATGTATGAAGACACAAAAAGAAAAAAAGACCCAAAGATTTAACTGTAATTGGATCTGAGATCCAGTAGCCATTATGCAGAAGAAGAAAGTGTTCCACTATTCTTTCTCTGACCCTCTTTTTTGGGGCCACAAAAAAAAAAATTCAAATCAGGGTTGCTGGAGGCCTCTACTCATCCCAGAAGGCTGCTGTCCAAGTGCATATGTGGGGGTGCTTCCACTCAATCTCCCCTCCCATCCACCAGCGTTCTTAGAATGTTCTCTCCCCCACCGTGGGATGTCCTAGACGATCTGCCGTCAGACTGCAAGACGCCTGTTAACACTCATGGGTGGGGGGCAGTGAGTTGATGGCCAACCCCATGTGTCACATGATGCTATGACCAACATCCTCTATCACCGTCCTATAGCAGTATCCAGAGTAGCTCAGTACAGAAGTGGGAACACAAAGCATTCTCAGCTTCTCATCCCATCCCTCTGAAGATGCTGGAAACATGGTCAGGTGGACAGTAAAGGAGAGGTAACAGGTTGACCCTCAAGGTGACGAGGTCAGCAGTGGGCTCTCCCCTGCTGGGTCCAGTTGCCTTTAGAGATGTCCTGTTAGAGACACATCTTCAAAGAACATGTGTGAAATCATATTCTCTGAAGTTCTTGATGTCCCAGAATCAATGCCCCTAACTGAAAAGAAGACACACATTTTGAAGAGAGTGTAATGGTCTGTGTGAGATGTCCCCACAATTTCAAATGTGTCAATGTAGGGGTATTCCGAGGTGAAGTGAATGGATGGTGAAAGCTGTGATTTAATCAATTCATCCTAGTCTTAATGGACTGACTGGGTAGTTACTGTAGGCAGTGGGGCGTGGCTGATGGAGGTGGGTCATTGGGGATATTTTCTGGAAGGGGGCATCTTCCCTATGGACCCTTCCCTTCTCTCTCTCTCTCTTCCCGGTCACCATAAACAAAAGAGGGCTCCTCCACCATGCTCTTTTGCTATTATGTTCTGTCTCATCTCAGGCCCAGAGCCATGGAGTCAGCCCACCATGACTGAACCTCAACCGAGAGCCCCAAATAAACTCTTCTTTTACTAAATTGTTCTCCTTGGGTATTTTGATCACAGTAATGCAAAAACTGACTAAAACAGATGGCAGCTAGCATTTTTGGTCTGCTCTCTTCCTCAGAGTTTGTTAAGGGACCCTAGAACCAGATTTTCTACTTTCAATCAGACCACAACCTGTCGTCCTTCTAGTCACACTTCACCCCCACCCTCAGTCTAAAAAAAGGCCAGATTAGGGACTGATGGAAGCAACCTGGAAGCATGCTATGGTTTGGATAAGTGTCTCCCAAAGGTCCATGTGTTGAAGGCTTGGTCCCAGCCCACGGTGATATCGGAAGAAGGTGGAACCTTTAAGAAGTGAGGCCTACTTAGAAGTCTTCTGGTGTCATGGGGGTATGTCCTTGGCCCACTTTCTAACTTGGTCCCTCCTCTTTTTCACTTCCTGACCACCATGAAGTAAGCAGCTTGCTCTACCTTAGGACCCCCATCATGATATACCATTTCATCACGGGCTCAAAACAAGGGGATGACTGACCATGGACTGAAATCTCCAAAGCTGTGAGCCGAAATAAACCTTCCCTCCTTTTATGTTGATTCTCTCAGGTATTTTTGTGATAGTAATGGACACCTGCTGTGGTGACATCTCCATCCATTCCCATTCTTTAATTTTCCGCAAGCTGGAAAAATCACTCAGATAAGGGGCAATGCTGGGAAAAGAGTTTGCTCAGCAAACTCTGTTTTCTTTATGGATGTCTGCTTTTGCAGGAAACTAAACAATCTGACCCGGGTCCTAGAAGACAAGCAGGAAAGGAATCAGAGAGATAGCTGGATGTTTTGTTAGACCTGAAATTTCATGTGCTACTTCGCATCTATGACCATCGCAGAGCCCCAAAGCCCAACCATGAGTTATCTTGCTCTTGCCAAATATGCCCACCACCCAGCAGCAAAGGTTCTCCCATCTAGTAGTTCTTGGGTTAGCTGAACCACTTAGGCAAAGGAGACTAGAAACAAGGTTATACATGTCTTCTGAAGGCAGGATATGAAAAGGGCAAGAGTCTGCATTCCCATGTCAAGGAACTGTCTGGAAGTCTTGGTAGGGCCCTCCACAGAACCCATGCATGTGTCAGGGCTGGCATTTAGATGTCTGCCTCCCATAAAAATCACAATATCAATGTGTCAGCGACAGTGTCTGGTGTGTCAGTCTGTCAGCATCAGAGTGTCAATGACAGTGAAAGTTGTCATCTCATCAACTCCTAGGAGACTACAAACAAGGCTATCAATTAAATTAACAGAAATTTTTCTTGGTCCCTTTCCTTCCTCACCTCGAAACCTTGAGGAGTTAAGTTATGAAGCAATGGAAAAATTTCATAGCCAGACCAGTGATCCACCTGATCCCAATCTCCAAGTTGCTGAAGACGATAAAAACAGTTTAACAGTAAACCCCCATATTTTTCATTGCTGCTCTCAATACAAACGGCTGAAGAAGGAGGAACATCAGAAGAACATGTCATTGTCCCCATTGGTCTTCACATTCTGCAAGGCACAACTTTAGCCATTGCCAAGGCTGGCAGAGAGAGTTAGAAGGGAACCTCAATTTTGAATAATTAAAAGACAGAAAAACATTATGGAATCGGCTCAAAATAGCAGTAAGATGCAGGAAATAGAAATTCTAAATTCTACAGAGTGTTGTTGAAAACAGAAGTTGGAGGGAAAAAAAATCAAACGGTTTCTATCCATCCAACTGTGTTAAAAGTGATCAATAAGCTGATTACACAGAAATAGGATTTGTCAAATTGTTTAGTTCTCAATGGAGTTCACCTAGTAACATATAAGGATTTTGTTCAACCTTCAAAAGTGAGAGATTTATGCACGTTTTCAAAATTGTGTTAGTCCCATATGCCAGGGACAGTCCCTGCCGTTTTATAGGTGCTCAATAAATATTTGTTGAGTGAGAACAACTGCATGGAAAAGATTGGGGCTTGGCAGCAAGGAATAGGGGTGAGCTATGAATGAAGCCTGGATCTCAACTGTGTTAGTCAGCTCCTCATCTTTGTGACCAAAATACCCGAGAAGAACGTAAGCTGGGCCTGAGACACACACCTATAATCTCAGCAGATCAGGATCCTGAGGCAGGAGAATTGCAAATTCAAAACTAGCCTCAGCACCTTAGTGAGTCCCTAAGCAACTTAGCAAGACCCTGACTCAAAATAAAAATTAAAGACAAAGGGCTGGGGATGTGGCGCAATAACTAAGTGACCCTGAATTCAATCCCTGGTACCAAAAAAAAATTAAAGGTAGAAAAGTTTATTTGGACTCACACTTTTAGATGTTTCAGTCCAGCAGACTCCATTATTCTGTGCCTGAATATATAAAATATACAAAAGATATGCTCTCAATGACCTACTTCCTCCAGCTAGGTCCCCCCTGCCTACCCAGTAATTAATAATTTATTTCAGGTTATTAATCCATCAAGTGGATTAGTCAGTCCACTGATTGGGTTACAGTTGGCATAATTGAATCCTTTGACCTCAGAACATTCCGGCATAGTCTATCACATGAGCTTATTGGGGGATACTTCATATCCAAACCATAGCATTGGTTTTCTTACAACTTCTCCTATGCATGCAAAAATACTTTGTTCTTACTTAGTCAAGAAAAGACTCACCCAACCAGGTTTGTAGGAAAGTGGGAATCATTGAGCAAATATAAAACTTGTATGATTACTAAAATCTGTTTCTTCTCAGGTACCTGTAGAGAAGAATAGATGGTTGACCCAGGTTTCATATCTGATATCCTTTCCCATCATTTTAATCATGTCATACCCCACCCCCAACCTACTACTAGTTCCTTTGCCAGCACTTTGAAACCTTTGGGAATACTCTCCAATCCCTGTACCTCTGAGAAACCTTTCAGAATCCAATTCCAAAATCCAGCAGGTGCATCCTCACTGGGCCTGATTAAGGGTTAGACCCATCACTACAGGAACAAAATGCGACTTTCTCCAGTCTTCACCCACGGCCCACATCTTTCCTGCACCCAGGACAGAGGTCGCATCCCTAGGACTCTTTAAATATTGGTGAGGGAGTGATTGGAGACCTTCCTATTTGGCTTAATTAACATCCACAATAAGAATCCACTTGAACTTCAAAGTTTAGAAGATATTACAGGGCAGTTGTAATGTGGCTGAAGTAGTGAGATCCCAGCTGGAGACCCCAGACCCAGGTATTGACCTCCAGTTCACACCTAGTTACCAGGTGACCAGTCTTCATTTGGAGATCTGTGCTATCCCTAATTTATGGGCTAGTGTATCTTCCTTAGACTCCTTATCTATATTCATGCTCCTCAAACTTCCTTCCCCTCTGGCAAAAGGAATATAGAGAAAGAGAAAAGAGCATGAAGATAAGCAAAATATAGTAGTGTATAATTATTTAACTACATATCTGTACATTTAGCCATCTTTTCTTTTCTCTAATAGAAGGATTATCCTATAAAGAATGAAAATATTTCTTCTTTCTACTCTTAATGACTTAGGTTCTGTTTTAACCGGCTCTTAGAGTTCCTCCCAATGGGATAAAAGGAGATAGAAGTCCAGAGGTAGAAAAGGGACAAGAAAATATGAAAGCCTGAGATCCAGAGAAGAAACATGCTCCCAGAGAGGAATGGGTATCCAAGAAGTAATGGCCAAGCTGATCTAAAGAATCACAGAAAGGAAGGGGCATCGTTTGAGCACCTGGGTAATCCCGGGCACCTTACCAGTCAGCGGCTAACCTCCACAAGAATGAACACTTCACATGCCCCACACAGAGGTTCAAGCCAAGTGATCCCCAGTTTTCATCTAGCAAGGAACTTTTGATTCACCTGCACCTATCCTGCAACAGGTTCCAGTTCATGCTTTTAACTGTGTATTTTATTAGTTTAATCCATCCCCCGTTAACAGACAGTTTGGCATTAATCTTTTTCTATTACCAACAACATGGAAGTGAATAAGCTTTGCGTGCCAGCCCCTCCATGTGCAAGTGCAAACCAACACAGAGGAATCCTAAACACACAATGCTCAGTGAAAAAAATGTAAGGTGCAATTAAGTATAAAACATAGTTTTATGAACCAGATAGTGGAGACATATCAACACATCTTTAAGAATATGTGCAAAATAGATATATATTAAATAGAATGAAATGATTGAGGGAAGGCATGAGAAAACTAAACCACTGGTATTATAACAAGAAGTTAATGGATTACTTGAATTTGATTAATCAAGAGGAGAAGTAGCATAAAAATAGAGACGTAAAATACCAGAAGACAAAGCTAAATGAATTGCCTGTAGGAACTAGGGCTTAGCAGTGAGGAGGGATAAAGAAGGAAATTGCTGTTTTTCATTACAAGCATTTTAGTATTGTTTGATTTTTAAACTATGGTGTGCATTACCTTAATAATAATAAAATTTGTAAATATAAGCAATAAATGTCAAAACTAAATAAATAGCCCTAAGAGCAAAGACATAGAAAGTAATGCACTAAGCTTTTGAATTTCAAATCCAAGAGAACTTTTTAAGAGTGTGTATATATGTATGTGAGTTCGTGTGTGTAGGGTGTGTGTGGGTGGGTGTGTATTTCCCTCTAGGAAAATTACATTACCATAGGTAATAAGTGAGACTGTTCTTTTCTTCGTATCCTCACCAAATTAAGAATTAGCTTTTTAAAAGTCTTTGTAGTAGGGCACGGGAGGGTTGTTTTTGCTTTTTGTTGTTGTTCTTTTCTTTTTTGGCAGTACTTGGATATTGAACCTAGGGTTCTTTACCACTGAGTTATAGCCTCATCCTTTTTTATTATTTTATTTGAGACAAGGTCTTGCTAAATTGCCTTGAACTTGCAAGCCCTCCTGCCTTGGCCTTCTGGGTAGCTGGGGTTATAGGTGTCCACCACTGCACCCAGCTTCATGGAAGGCTTCTGAAGAAAGCCAGGGAATACTTGTTTCTTCAAAATGGATAGTTATAGCACTCCCCTCAAATATATACCCACACACGTGCATGTGCGCAAACACACCCCACACACTCGTTCAAGACAGGCCCAGCCACATAATTTAGGGGGTCCAGTGCAAAATCAAAATGCAGGGATCCTTGTTTAAAATTATCGAAATGTACATTAAACCAAGTGCAGGGCTGTTCTAAACCAGCGTCCTGAGCAACTCACGGGTTGCACACCTGTGAAGCCAGTCCTGAGTTCTGAAGGTGAAGAACCTGGGGTTTTCAGTCTTTAATAATAACCTCAGGTATCTTTAATCAGGTTTCATGAGAAGTATACTTTGAGAAACACTGCTCTAGACCTATCCATAAGAGTCAACAAAGCAAAGGAAAACATGGTGAGGGGTTTCTTAAAGGAAGTGTAGGAATCATAAGAAAAATGAAGGAAGAAAAATTGTGATAAAACAAAATTTTAACAAAGATGAAAGAGCATGTTAATATGGGATTTCAAAAATAGAAAAGACAGTGGAAATAATCTGACATAACTTTCCTCTGTACATACATGAAAATACTACAGGGAATCTCACCCTCATGTGTATCCATAAGACTGAGATTCTAACTAGAATAAGGTATACTACGTGTTTATGTAAATATGTCAAAAATAGGCTCTACTCTCATGTGTAATTAAAGAGAACAAACAAAAAATAAATGAATTTAAAAGATGGGATATCAAAGGCAAAAATAAAAATAAAAACACTGCCCAAGGACACCATGAACAAAAGAGATGGTCAAAGAAGAGGTACCATACACCGAGAACCACGAGTTCTGGTGTGGAGAAAACAGGCAAAGAAACTCTGCTTAACTTCTTAGCCTCATCCCCATATGAGCCTGCAAACCCAAACTGGGGTCCAGAATCTATTAGGAAACCCAAGCCCACCTTTAGGGAAGCAAAGACTTCCCCAGGGATATGAGTCTGCACAAGGCAGGAAGGCCGAGAATTTTCCCCTGCTGAATCTCCCCTTTTCTGTCTCATGTTTAAAAATTTTAGAAAAAAAAATAAATTTAACAGAGTTTATTCAACAAAGAATTCAGCAACCCTCTAAACTGGAAGAAGTTCAGAGAGCCCCACTCCAGCAGGGTGAACAGCAAGCTTTTGTAAGCTGAAAATAGGAGCAAAGTAATGACTTGATTGGCATTTGACTTATTGGGGTATGGTTTGGTGTTATCACCAGTTGTGTAGGTGGCTGTCTGTGATAGGCTGAAATTCGAATCAAAATTAACCAGTTATACCACTGTGGGAATCAGTATGGAGGTTCCTCAAAAGACTGGGAATGGATATAACCCAACCGAGCTATGCCATTCCTCAGTATTTATCCAAAAGAACCTAAGTCGGCTAAGTCACACACATATCCACGTTTATAGCAGCAGTACAACTCACAGTAGCCAAACTGTGGAACCAGTCTAGGTGTCCATCAGTGAATGCACACACACAAACACACACACACACACACACACACACACACTAGAGTTTTATTCAGTCATTAAAAAAAGAATAAAATCATGTCATTCACAGGAAAATCAATAGAATTCGAAAGCATTATGTTATACACAATAATCCAGGCTCGGAATGTCAAGAAACTTGTGTTTTCTCTCATGTGGAAGTTAGAGAAAATAAATGATAAAAAGAGGGGGGCTCTCATAAAGATAGAAGGGAGAGCAGTAGAATAGAGAAAGGAGACCAGGGGGAGGAAACAGGGAGGAACTGGGAAAGGAAATTGGCCAAATTATGGCATGTGTATGTATGAATATGTAACAACAAAGCCCACCATACTTTACAATTGTAATGCACCAATAAAAAATGCTCTTAAAAATTAATCCACTATAAGGAATGCTTCTGAGTTTCAATTTGCTGTGTAAGGCTACCAGATACAGAGACAATCCCAGGTTAAAGGCCTCCTGCTTATTTTTCTGGAACACATTGACTGATGTTCATGGGAACACTGGCATGGTCCAGCAGGCCAGGATAGGATGCCCTTGAAGTTAGGCTGCCTTGGAAGCTGGTGTCTGAAACAGCACAGATGTACCTCACCGGAGGAAAAAAATAAAAGCACAGACTTTTTCTATTCTTTTCCTGGAAAAACTGACTACCCTGTAGGCAAGTTGGGTTGGGGAGTTTTATGCTTTGTTTTGTTTTTCAAATCGCAGACTTTTTAAAATGTCTGATTATCATAAATTACTTAAGAGATTACTTAATCCACTGCTAGCACCTTGAAATCATTTGCCTTCCAAGACCTCGGGAGAAGTGGCCACGGGTTATTTTTACCACAGAATCATTTACACATAAATCATATTTACAGAAGATTACCTGTATCACCTATTTGAATTTCTCCACCAAGCAAGATTCCCTGCAGGCCTGGAGCTGAAGTATGAATATCTTGTTCCTTTGCGGTCTCAAGCTGTCAGGACGTATTCTACCTCCCACTTTAGTTTCCCTTCTTTTTTCTCTGAGTGCTTTGCCTTCATATACACATCATTTGCTGTCTTAATTCTTTGACAAATAGGAATATTTCCATCATCTTTCACGCCTATTGAGTTCTCTTCCCTGCGGTGTTTTCAGTTTGTATCGCCATACCATTTTTGCATATATTTTTCAGACTTGCTTCATATGGTATGTTGCAATTTTCCTAAAGTCAACTTCCTTTTACAGAAGCACTTCTAGACTTCAGAGGAAGGGGTGTCTAACATTGAAACTGTGCAGAACTGCAGGGTTGGAAAGAGGTTGTGACTAGGTTATAAGAAACACAATAAAAAAGAGAATTTTTATTTTATATAATTCATATAATAAAAATGAGAATCATATACACACATAAAATCACTTTCAAGCCCAACCTAACTCACTATCACTAAAGAAAAGACCAGAATATCTTCAAAGACAAAGATGTATTTTCTTTAATGATAATGCTTTGAGTTTTGATGTAATTTGCTATTTTATTTTTTTGGGGGAAGAATGACCTTAACATTGACTGTGATGTAACTTGACATAAATAAAAATATATGCACATAATACCCTGGCCCATAAAACAAAGGCGTGCAAAAGAAGGCAGGATAGTACTAAGAAATGAGAAGTATGATCTGATTATTCGAAGGAAAGAGACCGTGGTGATCCTACCTAGTGCTCACCTACCCTCTTATACAGAAACCCTCACAAGACACACATAGGTAATGAGCCAGTTATGATCACATGCCTGAGAAGAGACTTGTCAGACGGAGAAGGAACCCAGACAATATGAGGTTATCATCACAGGTCAAGCTAGGCTTTGGGGGGCATTAAGTTGAAGTAGAAAGACAGTGACAGACAGGTAGAGAAGCAGAGGGGTATCACATAACCAGACTGTTTCTATGACAAATAATCATGCAGCTCCTATAACTCTACCTTCACTTCATTCTATGTATAAGGAAACTGAGACCCAGGGTGGTTAAGTGGTTAAGTAGTCAAGGTCAGAAAGGTTGCTATGAGCAAGCTCCATATTGTCACCCAGATTCTCTGCTGTCCACCACAGCACTCTCTTCAGGTTTACCCGAGCTCCTGTGAGCAGTAGATTCGAGTTCTGAAAGCCTGCAAACCAGGGAAGGACAATAGATGCGGTTGGAGAATATAAATAAAAATGGTATATCAAAATCCAGAGGAGTGATACAAGTCAAAGGAAGAATCCATAAGCAAAGATGATGAAGGATGTAAATGAATTAAAAGTAACTCCAACCGTTCAAAACTAATGGAAGTCTTTACTCCGTCATTTGGATACTGTGTTAATTATAAGGTCAAGAAGTTGAACAGGGAATGGTCCACCCAACTTCTTGACGTTTCCGTCTCATGTGGAAATTGAAGATAATATTTCTTGTTATATTTCCCAAGGTTAAGATATAAAATAACTTATATAACAAATATTTCTTGATTATTTTTTATAAATTATACTACTGGGAATATGCAATATAGACATTAATCCTGCCTTGAACACATTAGTAGTTTTGTATTGCATACGTGAAAATGCCTTATAAAATTAAGCTACCCCACAATTTATTATAGTTATTATTTTTACAACTATTCTAAGGGAATTGGTAAAATGATTGACACTATCAAAAATTTTAGAAACATTAGGAATAAAAAATTATCTTTAGGGACAGTAGAGGGTTACTGATAGAAAGATAAGATGAAGAATTTTGGTTTCCAAAATATTTAGATGACAAAGACCTACAACTGGAACTAAGGAATATAATAGACATTCAGCAAGTATATCTGAAGTGAGTAAATGAAATTAATCAATTCATGAAGATTGTTAAGGGAAATATTCATGATGAATCAGGACATGCAGAGTTACCACTTAAGGAAGAAAACAAAATTAGAAATGTAGATTTTAGAGTCACAGTTATAACTAACGTTTACTTAGTGCTTTTCATCTATTGAGATTGTTCTAAGTGCTTTACAAAAATAAACTCACTTAAGCCTAACTAGAATGTTATTATAGTTCTCATGTTGCAGGTGATGAATGAAACAGGAAGAAGATAAGGATTTGTGCACATCACACAAGGCAGTCAGCACAAGTTCAAGAACTTGACTACCATGTTCTTGGTAATGTGTTCTTGGTTCTGCAACAAATAAATGATAAATGACCAAGACCACACGATTTCTTATAGCAAAAAAAAAAAAAAATGTAGGACAAAAAATATCAAGAGTCCATGTAGGTTCATGTCTATGCGGAGAGAATAGGGTCAGAATTGGGAAAAGCAAACAAGGTGATACAGTGGAGGCGGAGGCCAGAATGGATTTTCGTTCTTATAGGAAAACAAAGTCCAACCTGTGTATGTAAAACAGAGGGAAGTTAATACAGGAAATTGGTTAACCAAGTAATGGAAATGGTGAAAATATCAGCAGGATACAATGAAGCAGCCCAGTGATTAACAACATCAAGAATCTATTACTAACTCAGATGGCCAGAAAAAACAATGTCTTAGTTTGGCTTCCCAGCTCCCTGCCAGAACCCCCTGCAATCCAAGCGTGAAACCACAGCTCATATGCAAGCCATCTATTTAGAAAGTGATTTCATGGAGCTATATTGAGGCACCTGGGAGAATGATAATAGGAGACAAATCCAGGGTAAGGATAGGTTGTTGAATTATTGCTTTGGACCTCTAAGGCTCACCCCCACCCAGGATCTTTTGAGAAACACATAGAAGACCCAGAACTAAGTGGAGATCTTCCAACTCAGGACTGAGTGGGAAAAGTATTTTTCATCAGCTTCCATTTCTCATTTGTGAAGGGTCACCTTGGAGAGGTTGATGTCCTGCTTTTCCCAGATGCACATTGTCACTTGCCCAACAGGTTTTTAGAAACCTTGTCAGTGTGGTAGAAATTCCTGGACAGAAAGTGGAAGACGCGCTAGAGCTTGAGTTGAGACCCTGTGAGCTTGGGGCAAGTTGAAATTGCCTGGAACCGTGCCCCACAGCTGAGCTGAAATCAAAGCCTGGTCTACAGGATGTGAGTTAGGGCACTAATGAAGCCTGATACAGGAGTGTTCTCAGAACCCAGAGGTTGGGACCACCCAGTGAATGCCACTGGGATTGGAATGGGAACCCTGGGAGATGCTACCCAAGCTTGAATGAGAGAGATGAACACTCTCACTTCTCCTCCACCCTCCAAACTTCCATTGTCCAAAGCCAGCCAGAAGCCAGCTGACACTGAAGCCTGGCAAAGTCCACCAGCAATACATCCTCCCACTCTGTGGCTTGCCTTTTTACTTTGCAAACAGTGTCTATTGATGAATGTTCTTTTGTGTGTGTGTGTGTGTGTGTGTGTGTGATCCAATTTTTCAGTCTTTCCTTTACTGTTAGTGCTTTCCATATCCTGTTTAAAAAAAAAAATCTCCCCCCACCACCAAGGTCATGAAACTGTTCTCCCATATGATCTTCCAAAAGATGTATCATTTTGTCATACACGATTACTTCTACAGTACACCTAACTTTACTTTTAAATATAATCTGAGGTCGGGATTGGGTTTCCTATTTTTTCTAGTTGGATAATTAGTTGATCCAGGAGAACTCATTAAGGAAAACATCTTTTCTTCTCATTTTTTCAACGTCACGTTATCATAAATCAAGTGTCCATATATTTATTATATGTTTCTTTCTAGTTTCTGTTCTATTTCATTGATCTACCTATTCATATGTCAATATTACAGTGTCTTAATTTCCATTACTTTAAAAATAAGCCTTGAAATCTGGTAGAATAATCCTCTTTTTACTTAAAAACTTCCACAATTCTTCTTGGTCTTTGCATTTTTACATAAATTTTAGAACCAGTTTTTAATCTCCGCAAAATAAACTGTTAGAATTTTTAGCGGTATTCCATTGAAACTGGGAACTAATTTGGGAAAGGGTGTCAAGAACTTTATATCCAATAATGTTCTTTAATTGTGCTCAAATTACACATCAGAACATGCAATGTTCTAAAAATCAATCAGAAAACTTCAAGAAATCCAAAAAAAAAAAAGGCCAGGGAGTGCGGAGTCACCTGAATAGGCCCTTCACATAAAAAGATATCCAAATTGTAAATAAACATGTAAAGATGTGTTCAACCTTAGTAGTGATCAAGGAAATCAAATTTTAACCACAATGAAGTATCACCACACTCTTCCAAAATAGTTAAAATTTCAAAATCTGGTAATGCCCAGAGCTGGGGAGGTGGAGCACCTGGGACTCTTAGGCACTGTTAGCAAAAATGGAAAATGGCATATAACAACTTTGGAAAATAATGTGGTAGTTTCTACTAACTGTGAATATATATGTATGTATCCTGTGGCCCAGCAATTTTTTTAGGTATAACCCAAAATGCATACATATTTTCCCATAAATGTGTACAATAGTATTCATTTGAATAATCATCCCATTAGCCAAATAATGGAAAGTTTCCACATGTTCGTTAACAGTAGAGTGGATAAATTGTGCTCGAATTACACATCAGAACATGCAATGAGAATGAATAAATTACTAAATAAAACAATATGAATAAACCTCACAAACATCTTTTTGAGGAAAAGAAAGACACAAATCAATGCAAACTGATTCTATTTTAAATATAGTTCAAAAATCAGCATGATCAATCTATGATGTTAGAAGTTAGGATCGTGGTGCCAGGTGCAGTGGAGGATGCCTATAAACCCAGCAGCTTGGGAGGCTGAGGCAGGAGGATCCCAAGTTCAAAACCAGCCTCAGCAACTTAGATAGATCCTGTCTCAAAATAAAAAATAAAAAGGGCTGGTAATGTGGCTCAGTGGTTGAGTGCCCTTGGGCTCAATACCTGATCCCCCCTAAAAAAAATAAAAGAAAGAAAAAAGAAGTTAGGGAGTGGGAACTGGTATGGGGTAACTGATATGATGCAAAATCATCCATAGAGAAAATAGAGGGTAAGTCTTTGGGAGGAGACCAGAATTCTTCTGAGATACTGAAAGTGGTCTACCATATTTTTTACCTAAGTGGAGTTACATGGGTCTGTTCACGTCATGATAATGCATCAAGCCATGCACCTCTGATTTCTGTACATGGCTATATGTGTATAGTAGTTTCATTTTAAACATTATTTACAAACAGCTGATGCTTGTGAAACACTAAATATAGCGACTGACACATCAGAAACTTAATAAGTATTAGCTATATGAGTAAAATAATGGAAGCTGGACAGTATGGATTTTTAGTAGTTTGGATCTTTGATTCCTTTATCAATACCCTGTATCCAAGGCTACAATTGAGAGATGTAAAGTGGGAGAGAAAAACTGTCCATGGGAAAGCTGTTGGAACTCTCACTCCATTGGGAATAGAGGGGGATATATCCATTCCCATAGCCTCTTTTCTTGAAGCTAAGACAATTCTTCAGCCACTTCCTCATTTTCTACAGAGACAGAATCCTAGCCTTAAATAGTTCTTTAATTTTGAGTCTTTGGGGACACACATATCCATACAAAGAGACGTTTTCCTGTTCTCTAATTCATATCAATTAACACTTATCGCCCTATGAATAATTAAGACCCATTTAATTACAAATGTTAAAAAAAAAATCTGCTCCCATGAGCACGCCTCTTTTATTTTTTGACAAAGAAATGGATCTCCACACATTCTCCAGCTCTCTCTATTCTGCCTGGCATTAAGTTTGAGCCCTCAAAGGTTACAATGCTCACCTGATTTAATCTTTTGAGGCTGTCCAGGGTCATTCTGCAGCACTCCAGGGAGAATTTCCTTCTGTTTCATCCTCTCACTTGAGCCGTCAGTTATGATCCAATATCAGCCATGCCCCTTTCGTTACAGCTTCTTCTCAGATAAGAACATCCATCTACCTCCCTGGCTACACTTCCTCCTTTTTTTACATGGAGAGATTTTCCAATCCAGCCTGGTAGGTCTGCTTCACTTTACTAAATGCATTGCTCACTCAAGGGCACACTTAGCCACATTTCTAATGGGTCTGTCCCTTTCAGCCATAAATGAAAGACTCCTGCCAAGCAGCAGGCCCCCTGCTCCCTGGGCAGTGGGGCTCCAGTTGAATATTTATACCCCATTCCATCAGAGTAGAAAGTTCTCTCTTTTGTTAACTGCTGTTATCTCCAGCTCTGTGCCTTAGTATGCGATCGATTCCTATTTGTTTCTGAATGAACATTCTGTGGTTGGGACAGCAGATACCGGGCACATCCTTATGCCGATGTCTTAGGCATTATGTCCCTCTACTGTTTCACTGGAGACCTAGTGAGCAGTAATTCCAGCTGGTAGTTCCTACAGGGACAGGACATAAGGAAGAATGGATGCTAACCCTCTGCCCTGGTTTAAAGACCAGAGGTAGAACAGCAAAATAAATATGAAAAGGTATGAAAGCAGATCATTGGACCTACAGTATGGAGGTCAAACATAGCTATGCTTGAGGCAAGAATTAGGGTCCAGGTGCAGAACAGAAGAGTCCCCAGTACATAGCACAAAGTAAATATTTGCAATATGAATGAATGAATGAATGAATGAACAAACAAACTTTCATGGGGACTAAGGGAAGCCAAAGACAAGGGTATAAGCCATAGTATGCAATTTTGAGTCGCTATTATGTGATGTGGACTCTTCTGTGACTGTTTTAGTCAGCTTTGTGGCATGTGGCCAAAAGACCTGACAAGAGCAATTTAGAGGAGGAAAAGTTTATTTCAGCTCATGGTTTCAGAGATTCAGGCCACAGTCAGCCAACTCCCCATCTTCGGGCCTGAGGTGAGGCAGAACATCATGGTTGAAAGGTGCTAGAGGGAAGTAGCTCAAAACATGGCCACCTTGGGCTGGGGATGTGGCTCAAGCAGTAGCGCACTCGCCTGGCATGTGTGCGGCCTGGGTTTGATCCTCAGCACCACATACAAACAAAGATGTTGTATCCGCCGAAAACTAAAAAAAATATATATAAAATATTTATTTTTTAGTTTAATAATAATGGTAAAAAAAAAAAAAAACATGGCGACCAAAAAGCAAAGAGAAAGCTCCACTCACCAAGGACAAGATATAAACCTCAAAGACATGACTCTAGTGACCTACTTCCTCCAGCCACACCCTACCTACCTACAGTTATCACCTAGTTAATCCATATCAGTTAGGATTGGGCTACAACCCTCATAATCTAACAGTTTTACCTCTGAACATTCTTGCATTGTCTCACACACAAGAGCTTTTTGGGTGATACCTCATATCTAAGCCATAACATACCCCATTATGTGATTTTTACTATTATAGTACAATATTAGCATAAAAAGTAGTATTGTGCTGAATTATAGTCACAGAATTCTCATCTTCTTTATATCCTGAAATCTGGATTCCTCTCCAGCCATCCTCCTGAAATTGCAGTCACCAACCCAGTGGCCACAGAGAGCGTAGCAATCTACTTTCCTACAGCAATAAATGAGTGTCCTTCTCTCCACATTCTTGCCAACCCACTGTGTTTTCCATCTTTTTGATCTTTGTCTGATTGATGAAAATTAGCATCACGGTGAAGTTTTAATTTGCATTTTTCCAATTACAAAGGAAGTTGCACATCTTTTCATGAGTTTATGAGCTGCTGGTATGTCCTTTCCTCTGAACTATTTATTCATGCCTTTTGCCTAGATTTCTAGTGGGCTATTGGTCTGTTCCCAGACAATCTATAAAAGCTACTCACATAGTACAGAACTCAGTCCTT
Source organism: Callospermophilus lateralis (assembly GCF_048772815.1). NCBI lineage: Eukaryota > Metazoa > Chordata > Mammalia > Rodentia > Sciuridae > Callospermophilus > Callospermophilus lateralis. Next base: position 11,753,410 of record NC_135311.1, read on the forward strand.
TGTAATCTGCCTTGTAAATATTTTTTCTAGATGATTTATCTTTTGTCTCTGCCTCTGTCAAAAAGGATGTTTAATATAGCTGGATTTATCAATATTTTCATGACTGTTATATTTTTTGGCCTGGGTAGATAGGCTTTCTCCTAACCACATTATTCTTAAAGACTCTTGATTTCGCTAAACATTTATAGCTTTTTTCCCCTTTGCATTTAATCTTTAATCACTTGAAAACCATTTGGACCTAGATGTTAAAGATACACCATGCAATGTTTTTGTTGGTGGTATTTTTCCAGATGGCACTCCAGATGCTTGAATGAGTATTCTTCCTTTTCACCACTATTTTAAAATGGTGTCTGTATGAAAGCCTAAATTTCCATAATCATTTGGGTCCATATCTGGACTTTCAATTCTGATGCATTAATTCATATGTGCTAATATAATCTTATTTTAATTAGTACAACTTTATGTTTAATGGTAGAAAGTTCCCTTGCCATTCTTCTATTTTTTTCTATATGAACTTTTTTGTAAAAAAAAAGCTTACTTTTTTGAAAAAAAAGAAAAGTCCTGCTGAAGACTTAATAAGCTGACACTAAATTCATGGATTAGCTTGCATTATCCTATCCAAGAACATAATATCCTTTTCCATTCATTCAAGCCTCCCTTGAATCCCTGAGGAGGTTGTCAAGTTTTTTTGCAACTATATTTTGCACATTTCTTTAGATGATTAGAAACGTTACCTGTCCCTCTTGTGGCTATGGTAATTCGATTCCTTTCCATCATGTCCCCTAATAGATTGTTATTTGAATATCTGAATGATATTGCTTTCTTTACATAATTTTATGTAGCGACGCCTTCCTAAATTTTCTTACCAATTGAATAAATTCTCAGTTGATTCTTTCTATTCCCCCCCCAAAAAAATCCAAATTCCCTCTCCCTCACTTTCTCTCGCCCTTTTTCTCTCTTATTTATGATAGCTGGCATCTTTAGAACAATGCTCAAAGTTTTTTCATGATGGTAGAAATACTCCGGGTTCGTTTTTGCTTTTGATCTATGTTATGGAACTTCATTTTTTTTTGCATCCTCTCTAAATTCATAGATTGAAAATCTATTCCCCAATAAGATGTTGTGATAGTTAATTTGGGGTATCAACTTCACTGGATTAAGAAATGTCTGGAGAATTACTAAGGCAAATTTCAGATTGTGTCTGTGAAAATGTTTCCAGAGAAACATGTGGGTCAGCAAACTGTGTGGGAAGCCCAGCCCTGATATGAGTGGCACCATCCAATCAGCGGGGGGCCCAGAGGAACCAAAATAGCAAAAGGGAGACACTCTCTCCCTCCCTGCTGCTTCTCTGCATGGACACACACACACACACACACACACTTCACACACTTTCTTTCCTGAGCAAGTACATTTTCTGCTGCTGCCACCCTTGGGACATCCCACTATCACACATGAGGTTCTTTGGTCTTTGGACTCCACATTTGCACCAGCAACTCTGGGGGAGACAGGGAATTCTCTTGCCTTTGGCACATCATTATTCTGTCTCTTGTTTTGAGACTTCTGACCTGCTACTGATTTTCCCGGCCTCTCAGGCTTACAGTGAGTCATTGTGAAACTTCCAAACCTCTGTGATTGTGTGATCCAGTCAAGTAAATCCCTTTTCCTATGAATGTATAGTGTGTTGGTTTTGTTTCTCTGGAGAACCCTGATACAGATGGCATTAAGAGATAAAGTTTGGGGAAAATAATTAGGTGATGAAAGTTATATGGGACTAGGTTTCTTATAAGAAGAGAAAGAGAGAGACATCCCTATTTCCACTGCCCGAGGATACAGTGAGAAAACAGTTATCTGCAAACCAGGAAGAGGACCCTCACCATAATCCAGTCAGTTCCTCAGTATAATAAATTATGTCAACAAATCTCCTCTTTCTGAACTGTTTTATAGTTTATGTTGCTGAAGACTGAACCCAGGCCCTTACACATATGGTACCATTTTTAATGCTTAGAATGAATCCCACATAACCTTAGATATTATGCTTTTAAAGTGCTGCTAACTTCTGTTTGATCATTTTATTTGGCCTGTTTGTATCAATTATTATCAATGACATTGATCTGTGAAATACTTAAACTCTATTAGATTTATCATATTTGTGCTCACTTCCTAAATGCATTTGGAAACACAAATTCTTTTATATACACTAGAACAGCACTAGCCAGTACAATAGCCAACAGCAACATGTGGGTATTTAAACTTAGATTAATTGAAAAGAAATGAAATTAAAATCCAGGCCCTTAGTAGAACAGCATTTAAAGGCTCAGTGGCCACATGTCTGGCTGTTACTGAAAAAAAGATCTAAATAAATTCTCCAGCTTCACTTGCTCTTAGTTGACCTAAAAATCACTAATTTCAGAGGTCACACAGCTAGGCAATACGTTATTAGACTCCCACTAACTTCTCTGTAGATAACACTTCTGACAGGTGGATTATGATGATAACGGTTGCCTAGGTTACTTTTCAGGGACTTGAAGCCTGCTTTTGCTGAAAACACTGACTCTTCACTGGGGCCTACAGATTTTCAATGAATGACTGGAACAGCGGGGGGCAGGCTTGGTACCTCTGCCTTCCTATTGTGTCTGTCTGTCTTGCTGCCTTCAACTTTGGGTCAGATTTCTACTGTGCCTATAGACATATTAAGCGTTGGAGACATGTTTTTCTGGAACTGTAATACAAGGTTCATTTGTCCTCGCCTCTTTTTTTCCACTCTCTTTAAGGCTAAAAGCCACAAGTACAAGCTGTCTTGACTGGAAATACCAAACCATGAAAGGAGTGAAGAGAGGAATTCTTGGAAGATCCTCACCTATTCCCAGAAAAGACATGAATATCCCTTCTTTTTATTAGCCTACCCCTCTCCTCTCCCTCACTCTTCCTATTCTATGTCTGTAAACTCTCAACTCCCTGGAGTTGAGAAGTTGATTTGAAATATAGGCTCTCACTTCTCCAATCTTTGATGACATCTTTAATGAGTAGATAAAAATTTTTTTTAAAGAGAGAATTTTTTAATATTTTTATTTTTTAGTTTTCAGTGGACACAACAACTTTATTTTTACGTGGTGCTGAGGATCGAACCCAGCGCCCCGCGCATGCCAGGCAAGCGCACTACCACTTGAGCCACATCCCCAGCCCATAAATTTTTCTTTCTTCCCAATACTTGTCTCTCAGACTTTGATTTTTCTACAGAATGAGCTTCCAGACCTGGATTGAGTAACACTAGTCAAGGAAGTTAAAACATTTCTAAAATCACAAAAATTTCTAATTTGTAGTGATTCTATAGAATCTAAAAGGCAACCAGATCATCTGTTCTTTAATGATGCTCTAAAGGGATAGCACCTGGGAAAATGCATGTCTCTGATGGAAATCCGTGTTCTGATTTTTCTTTTTCTGGAGTCAGTTTTGAAAATTAATACATTCCTAGAAAATTGTCAATGTTTTCAAACTTATTTGAAGACGAGTTAAAAGTTCACCTGCTATGATTCTTTTAATTCTCTTACAGTTATCTGCAAACCAGGAAGAGGGCCCTCACCAGAATCCAGTCACACCAGTGAGGAATTTGTGCTACCTTCTTGTTTTCTTGAATAGATTAGGTCATGGTTCCCAGTTATTTAATCAAACATCAATTCAGATGTTGCCATGAAGGTAACTTGCAGATAAGACTCAAGTCTATATCAGTATCCAAGCATGGAAACTGTACTAGATAATCTGAGTAGGTGTGTGCTATGGTTTAGATGTGGTGACCCCCAAAAGCTCACGTGTGAGACAATGCAAGAAGGTTTGGAGGAGAAATGATTGGGGATAACCTTAACCTAATCAGTGAATTAATCCCTGATGGGATTAACTTGAGTGGTATCTGGAGGCAGGTGGGGTGGGGCCGAAGGAAGTTGTTTATTGACTATATATATATTTTGTATCTGGAGGGTAGAGTCTCTCTGTCTCTGCTCTGACCTCCCTGTGAGCTGCCTCCCTCCACCACACTCTTCTGCCAGGATGTCCTGCCTGACCTGGAGCCCTGAGACATGGAGCAGATTGTCCATGGAAACTGTAAGGCCTTAAATAAACTTTTCCTCCTCTAAAATTGCTGTGGTCGGGGCCTTTAGTCACAGCGGCAATAAAAGCTGACTAAAACAGTGCGACTCAATCTGTTGGGAGGTTTTAGGAGCAAAATGAATCTCACAAGAAATTCTGCTATGTACTGCAGCTTTAGCTCAAGCAGAGCTTACCCCTCCTGCCCCATAGATTTCGACTTCCCTAGGCAGCCCCATAATCACATAAGCCATTATGCTTCCCTAGTTGAACACTGACTGATATAGATTAACTATTAGTTTTTCTGTTCTATTAATTTTTCAAAAGGACAGCTTTTCGTTTATTAATAATTATTCCTCATTTCTCTATTTTTAAAGTTATTAATTTTTGCTTTTATCCTTCTTAATTCCTTCATTCTGCTCTCCATGGGATCCTTTTATTGGGTTTTAAAATAACTTGTTGAGATAGATGATTAATATGTTTGTTTTTATTCTCTTTTTTATTAATATATATTTTGAGGTTATTAATACTTTTCTGAGCACTGCTGTAGAAGTATTCCACAAGGTATAATCGACTTCTAACATTGTTATTAAATTTCTGAATATTCTGCCATACAAGCTTGGACCTTTTATTCAGAGTTGTCTCATGGAGTACTTTACTGTGTAATCCTAAATTTTTGAGTGCATTTTTCCTGGCAATCTCCCTGGCTCCTTTTGGAGACACCCCTGCCTGATTTTATCTCCTGTCAGAAGCCACATATTTTGTAGTTTGACATTTTATCTGGTTTCTAATTTTTCCAAACATAGACTTTGCATTTCAATTCTCATTCCCGAGAAGGAAAATATCAATATTATGCTACCATTTTCAAACGGAAAGTCTCTTTCAGGATGTCTGATATTTTATGGAGGGACCAAGTTCAGCATCCATTCAAACACGGAGATAGAAAATACCAAAATATCACAAAAGGCAATTTTTATTTATTTAATAACTGTGCTTGGGAGTTATCACATCCTGTGGACGCAATAAATTCAGACTGAAAACTACTGTCACTACCACAGGACTGGGAAGTCCATCTTTAGGAATGTCTTTTTTTTCCCTACACAAAGCCTAGTTATGCCCTCATTTTATTATCATCCCTTGTTTTAGCAATGAATGGAGTTTTCCCATAGTTCTCCTTTCCTGAAGATGCAGCTATCAGGGGTCTTAACCGTCCACAGGAGCTTCAGTCGTACCTCTTTACTTCCCAAAGCATTTTTTTCCTTTACCTAAATTTAACATCAAAACCTAAGTGTGCATGGGAACCAACAACCTGGAGCACACAGGCCTGGAGTGAATCAGCACATAGAGCCTGAAGAGGATTGGCCCAACCTTAATGGGGCTGGCCATCGGTAGTGGTGATGGTGCCATCTTTGACGGAGCCATGGAGATGGAGTATGACAACTTTGGAGGAAGCATCTCAGGTTCCTTTGGTAGAGCTAGAGACCTGGAGTGGACAGGAAGGCTTCCCAGATATTTGGGAGAAATCTCCCTTTTGATTTTACCTGGAAGATGCTGAAAGACAAATTCAACAAATGTGGCCATGTGCTCTTGCTGACGTCAGTATGAGGAACACAAAGGTCCAAGGGGTGCGGTAAGGTTAAATTTCAGCCAGCAGAGGTAGTTGAGAGAGCCTGCAGGATGATGATAGCGTGAAGTTGAATGGCAGAGAGATTGATGTTCCAATCAACAGAAATGCTTAAGCAATTGCCTTTTAAAAAATATCAATACCAGACCTCTGCATTCATATTTTTCTTGTTAACCATTTTAATTTGTTGATTGAATGCATAAAGATATGTTAAAAGCTCAGTTATTTGGAAGGATTAATTTGAATTACTTTTATAATGGCTGGGGTTCCATTTGTGTGCATTGGGATTGCAACATGTGCCATATTTTTCTTTGTAGCTGTGTATCTTACCAACAATAAATACGACTTTGACAATAAGTACCAGTTCCTAAAAAAGAGGAAAAAAAAAACAGCTCTTATAATTTTCATTATCTTAAAAACAGGAACAAGGCGAGGGCCTGTAGTCCTAGACAGTATGATCAAGCTGGGTATATATTTTTCCTGGCTTGATCATACTGTCTAGGACCTCCATGGCTCCGTCAAAGATGGCACCATCACCACTACCGATGGCCAGGCCCATTAAGGGACCAGCCTGTGTGCTCCAGGTTGTTGGTTCCCTTAGGTTTTGATGCAAATTAATTAACTAGAGAACTTCATATACAACAGCTGTGCAGTAATGATTCCTCTGCTCTTCTAATAATGCACAGCTGTTTAATGCTTTGGCATTAATCACGGGGATAAAATCCCCAGATCCACTCTAACCAAATGGAGTTTTTACATACACAGGACTCCTATCTTAAAAATTCGGGATGAGAAAAGCAGGGGACAGCCTGAAGTAACTCCAGACTTCCTCAATAGGCTCGATATTTTCTACAGGACAACCAGCCACATTCAGGAGAGAAACACATTATTATTCTTCAAACTAATGCAAATATTTCCTTACTTGGTCAGCAGTGTGGGTCCTTGGTGGCTGTCCTCTCCCTGCCCAGCTATACCAGAGATTTCTAACTCTTGACCTTTTGGAGGGAACAACTTGGAGAAGGGCACTTCAAAGGGAATTCAGGCCAGAAAATTCTACCAGGGCTACAAGTGTTAAGAAAAAATAATTTCAAGCCTAGAATACTATACTCAACCAAACTATCAACCAGAGGTAAAGCAAAAGCAAGGATTTTTTGAATATGCAAAAATATTTACTGCTGCTCATATACTTTTTCTTTCTTTTTAATTTTTTTTTAAAGAGAGAGAGAGAGAGAGAGAGAGAGAGAGGGAGGAGAGAGTTTTAATATTTATTTTTTAGTTTTCGGCAGACACAACATCTTTGTACGTGGTGCTGAGGATCGAACCCGGGCCGCACGCATGCCAGGCGAGTGCGCTACCGCTTGAGCCACATCCCCAGCCCCCATATACTTTTTCTGATTTCTTTTTTTATTATTTATTTATTTATTTATTTATTTATTATTTTAAATTTATTTATTTATTTTGTTTTTTTTTTTGGCGTGTGTGTGTGTGTGTGTGTGTGTGTGTGTGTGTGTGGTGTTGGGGACTGAACCCAGGCCCCTGTACATGCAAGGCCATGTACTATTTCTTTTGAAAATAATAAGCTTATCTTAGATGGGGTTTTTTTTGCAAAAAATAAAAAAAATAAAAATATGCGAGAAATAATATACTTCCTATTTCCTGTAGTGGCAGTAACTGTTTAGCATTTGAAAAACAGCTAAACAGTTACATAAAACATTTTCCTAATCTAAAAAAGAAAGAGAGAGAGGAAGAAGAGGGAGGGAATGGTAGAAGGAGAAAGGGAGGAATGAAAGAAGGAAAGAAGAAAAGGAGAACAAGATAATTTTAAAAAGATAAAAACAAAGCCAAACCTGAAAATAGCTACAAACCCAAAGAGAAAAGCTTCCCATGGAAGTTACTTTAGCTGTAAAGATATTTCCCAATCCTAGACTATTTCAATTTTCTTCTTTTGTTGTGTTTTATTGTTTTGTCTATTTGTTCTTTATAGTGCCGGGGATTGAACCCAGGGCCTGGGTGTGCCAGGCAAGCACTCTAGCAACTGAGCTAGGTCCCCAGCCCATCTTGTCACCAGGCTTTACAGCACTGCATGTCCAGGGACTCTTGGGCCTGGAATAGGGACTACAATGGTCCTGGATCAACAGCCCCTCCAAATCCCTGGCTAAAGTAAACACACACTCTGAAGGAAGAGATTCGTTCTATCTACCCAAAATCCCTATAAGCATTTTTTTTATTTCTAGCGATAAAAACACAGTCAAATAAATCAAGTACATGAGGAAATAGACTCCAAGAAAAAAAAGTAACATTAAAAAAATTACCACTAAAACATCATTTTTAACATTATCAGACCCAGATGATAAAAGGACTGTGCTTGCTATGTTAGCAAGAAATTTTTAAAACTTGAAAATGTCTGCAGAGAACAGGAAAAACTGACATGACACACTTGAAAAGGAACCAAATGAAATTCTAGGGCTGAAAAGTTAAATTATCAAAATTAAGAATAAAAAGGATTCGCTCAAGAACTGGAATCATGCTGGGCACGGTGGCACATGCCTGTAATGCCAGAGACTTGGCAGGAAGCTGAGGCAGGAGGATCGCAAGTTCAAAGCCAGCCTCAGCAACTTAGTGAGGCCCTAAGCAAACTTAGCAAGACCCTGTCTCAAAAACAAACAAAAAAGACTAGAGATGTAATTCAGTGCTTAAGCCCCTCTGGACTCACATGTGTTAAGTCACAAAAAATAGCCAGAATTCATTGCAGATGAATTTAAACAGATAAAAAATATGAGAAATGATAAGAGGGAAATGGAGTGGGACAGTGTAACCTCTGTTTAATCAGATACCCAGCAGAAAGAAAGGCAATACAGGAAAAAATAATACCTGAAGGATAATGGCTGAGAATTTTTCCAGGACAAAAGAAAGACACTGGTCCAGGTTTTAAGACAAAGCTCTCTAGTAGGATATATAATAAATGGAAGCCCACACCTAGTATACCATTGCATAACTGGAGAGAAAAAATGTAAAAATAGCTCAAAAACAGATAACAACATAGACATATTCATGAACACACAGAAACAGAAAATACTTTTAAAATGAGCTGGGATTGTGGCTCAGTAGTAGAGCACTTGCCTTATATGTGTGAGGCACTGGATTCAATTCTCAGCACCACATATAAATAAAAATGAATAAAATAAAGGTCCATCAACAACTAAAAATATTATTTAAAAAAAATACTTTTAAAAACAGATTGTTAAAAAAGCATCAGAACTGAGAGGTGATTTCATAATAGAGGCAATGAAGCTAGAAGATAGTGGAATGGTTTTTCAACCCTGTCAAGAAAAACCCAACTGCCAATCTAAAATTCTGCAACCAGTGAAAAGTTTTAAGAATGAAGGAGAGTGGGGCACAGTGGCGCATGCCTGTAATGCGACCAGCTGCTCGGGAGGCTGAGGCAGGAGGATCACGAATTCAAAGCCAGACTCAGCAAAAGTGAGAGCCTGCCTCTAAATAAACGAAATACAAAATAGCGCTGAAGAAGTGGCTCAGTGGTTGAGGGCCCCTGAGTTCAATCCTAGGTACCAAAAAAAAAAAAAAAAAAGAAAGAATGAAGGAGAGCAATTATTACAAGGACAATGTGAGATAACTCTATGCATCTATCAACTTGACAAAAAAAAAAAAAAAAACTCTGATAATGCAAAGTATTGACCAAGACGTAGATAAATTTGAGCTCTCAAATATTTTACTAATGAGAATATAAATTAATATCACTACCTTGCAAGATAGTTTGGCATTTTCTAGCAGATTGGAAGATATACATTTACTATGCTCCAGCAGGTCCGGTTTTAGGTATATACCACCAAAAAAATTATTTACCTGTTGTGGTATAACAAAAATATCATCTTGTTCCCAGTTATGGATACAAAGCTTGAATTTTCTAAATGATACCTTTGTTAGTCTGATGATGGGACTCATGGTGGGCCCTTGGATAATTTCAGAATGGGAGCTGTGAACCACCCGACCTCCCAGTAAAGGATGGGGGCTAGAGAATGGGTTCAATCATATGGTTAATGGCTCAAACAATTATGCCTAGGTAAATAAACCCCTGGGTGGAAGGGCTCAGAGGAGCTATCTGGAGCTTTCAGATTGATGTGCTGACAGGATGATGTTTCCAAAGAAGTCATGGAAGTTCTGCAGTTGCCTGCCCACCCATATATTGCCCTATGCATGTCTTTGTTTGGCTGTTCCTGATCTGTAAAACTAAAACCATAATGATAATACTTTAATCAGTTCTGTGAGTTAGTCCAGTGAATTATCAAACCTGAGAGTGTCATGAGGACTCCTGAATTTATGGACAGAAATGTGGACACCTACTAAGCCTTGCAGTTGACATCGGAAGTGGAGCTAGTCTTGTGTAGGGCTGAGCTTCTTGTGGGATCTGATGCTAACTGAAGGTGCTTAGCGTCAGACCTGTATTGCAGCCCAACGGTAGCTGGGATAGAAACAGCATTTTGAAGTTTGGAGCTGGCCAGACAGGAGCAGGGGTGGCGCTCAAGATTTGTGGCTGATGTCTGAAGTGGGGCAGTCTTATGAAGAAATCTGTCCATATCTCGTGGGGTCTGCACTACCTCTGGATAGTTAGTGTCAAAACTGAATTGAATTGTAGGACATTCAGACAGTTTCACAGAATTGATGTGGAACATGCCTGTGCACTGGTAGACATGTCGTAAGTGTGTTTATAGAGCTTCTATAAACCAAAACAACTCAACTATCCAGTGGTATAATTGATAAACTGTGGGTATATGTATAAATCACAACTATATATCACAAAAAAAATGGTGAATCTAAAAGTAAAGTAAGTCAGACATAATCTATATTATGTAATTTTTTTCATAAAAGTTCGACATAGGCAAAACTAAGTGAACTGTTGACATTTGTGGTATGTGCTGGGATAGAAAAACTGTAAAACAAGGAAATGGTTTCCAGACAAATCAGGGAGTGATTCTTCGTTTACAGGGAACAGAGAAGGTTGCGATTGTCAAGAGATATCTCAGTAGGTTTGGGGGGTCCTACAAATACCCTGTTGGTCTGGTTAACAGTCTTTGCTTTATCAATTCATGTTGTATGGATTTTTCTAATTGCATGCTGGATTTTTGGAATTTTTAAAAGACTTTAAAGAGTAAAAGTAATTCTCTGTTGGTAGAATTGCAAACTAGTATATGGAAATCAATATAGAGATTCCCCAAAAGACAAGGAATAGAACCACTATATGATCCACTATACCTAACTCCTCAGCATTTATCCTAATGAGAGTTAGAATACTAAGTAATACATACTTATCTATGTTTATAGCAGTGCAATTCACAATAGCCAAATTACAGAGCCAGCCTAAGTGTCTGTGAACAGATGAATAGTTTAAGAAAATGTGGCATATATACACAGTGGAGTTTTACTCAGCCACCAAAAAGAATGAAATTATGTCATTTGCAGGAAAATGAATGAATCATCATAGTGTGTGAAATAAGCAAACCAGACTCAGACAGTCGAGTCCTATGTCTTCTCCCATATATGGAAGTTAGAAAGAAAAAAGAAAAAAATGTAGATGCAGGGGAATCTCATGAAATGTAGGTGGGGGGACTTCATGAACACAGAAAGGAGACCAGTAAAATAGAGGAAGAAAATCAAGGGGAGGAAGGAAGGGAAAGAAAAAGGAGATTCTGGGGAAAGAAACGGACCAATTTTTATTGTTATATTGTGTGCATGTATAAATATGAAACAATTAATTCTATTATGTATAATTATAATGCATCAATTAAAAAAAGAAAAAAGTAGAAGCAATACTGAGGAATAAACCTATAAACACTTTTGTATAATTGTTGAGCCTATATCAGTGATATATATAAAAGGATGCCATTAAAATAAATAATGTAGAAATTAAATGAATTCGAAACTGGAAGTTGAAAGGGAAAGTAAAAGGATACTTTTTGGAAAACTTGCTCTGATGCAGGAGATTATAAAAATAGGTAATTTCTTGACTGGTATATGTGTGTGTGTGTGTGTGTGTGTGTGTGTGTGTGTGTGTGAATTTAGATTATTTAAAACAATACCTTGAAGAATAGTAATGGGAAGTATGACTTTTGAATTAGAGCATTAATTTTTTAATCTTTAATCCTAAAACCATCTTCTATACAACCCCTTGTTATATAAGTTTAAAATTCAGATTTCAGGGACTATACACCCTCAGATGTACAGACTCAGGATCTGTGAAGGAAGAATCTGCACTTAAGGAGAACTATGGATGATTTTAACTTTGTACACTAGAATTCTAGAACCTTATATTAAAGAGGAAATGGCAGAGGACCAAAAAAAGAGCAAAGTGAAGGCTGGGGCTGTAGCTCAGTGGTAGAGAGCTTGCCTAGCATGTGTGAGGCACTGGATTCGATCCCCAGCACCACATAAATAAATATAAATGGATAAAACAAAGGTTTAAAAATACAATAACATCATTTTTAATATCTTTATTTATTTTTTAAATTTTTTAATTGATTTTTAAAAAAATCAATGGCAGTGGAATGCATTACAATTCTTATTACACATATACAGCACATTATTCATATCTCTTGTTGTTGTAAAGTATGTGGACACTAATTCATGTCTTCATACATGTACTTTGGATAACGATGTCCATCACATTCCATCATCCTTGCTAACCCCCGCCCCCTCCCTTTCCCTCCCACCCCTCTTCCCTATCTGGAATTCATCTATTCCTTCCACAGTCCCCCTCTATACCCCACTATGAATCAGCTTCCTTATATCAGAGAAAACATTCGGCATTTGGTTTTTTGGGATTGGCTGACTTCACTTAGCATTATCTTCTCCAACGCCATCCATTTACCTGCAAATGCCATGATTTTATTCTCTTTTTTTTTGCTGAGTAAAATTCCATTGTGTATATATGCCACATTTTTTTATTTTTAAAAGGCAAAGTCAAACAAAACAAAAATTCCTTAATAAACCTAAAAAAAAAAGAAGAAATGTACAGTGAGTACAAAAAAACAATAAAAAAATTGAGTAGAGTGGCAAGACCACGTACAAATATATTCATAACCATAATAAATGTGACTGGATTAAGACTCTGAAATTAGGTAAATAAAAAACATTTTAGTCCAGATATATGCCATTTGTAAAAGACAGACTTAAAAATATGAAGGAAAGTTAAAAATAAAATAGCAAATAAAAATGTTGAGTAGATTCTACCAAAAGAAAACAAAATGGCAATATAGAAATAAGACAAAGCAGAATTTAGTGTAAAAGTTCAATAAAGTAAAATTATGTGTTTTTGTAACGAGTACAATTCACCAAGATTTAACAGTTATGAACAATAAACGGAATAATATTGCTATGTATTAGGAATATGAAGAAAAATTGTCAAGTCCACATGGTAGGGAAGACTTTGATAATTCCTTCTATAGAAACTCACACATCAAATACAAAAAAGAATTCAAGAATACAGAGGATTGGAAAGCATAATAAGAAAACTCAATTACTAGATTTATAGTGTTTTGTACTACACAGAGAATCCATATTTTCTCAAATTCCATTGAAATATTTATAAGATAGACTAAGTGGCCCCAAGAACGTTCACAATATGCTAGAGCAGAGCTGCTAAAAGAGAGTCAGTGTGGGTCTAGGAACCTGCCAGGCTGGAGGAGTTAGAAGTCACGGCAGACCATGGATCAGTTCTATCACTCAGCACACAGTTCAGTTCAGCTGAACTTTTTTGCTTCATTAAATAAAAATATTTATTTTGAAGGAAGAGGAACATCGACTAAAGTCCTGTGGTGAACATCTTATCTCAGTGCCAATGGGTAACAAGCAGTTCATTAGCCCAGCTGCTTAGAATAGTTTCACGACCAACAAAAATAGCACAAAACTAACATTCAAAAAAATTTTTAGGCCCGTCGCTGTGGCGCATGCCTGTAATCCCAGCAGCTCAGGAGGCGGAGGCAGGAGGATGGTGAGTTCAAAGCCAACCTCAGTGATTTAGTGAGCTGCTAAGAAATTCCGTGAGACCCTGTCTCTAAATAAAATACAAAATAGGGCTAGGGGTGCGGCTCAGTGGTCCGGTGCTCCTGAGTTCAATCCCCAGTACCCAAAAATAAAAAATAAAAATAAAATAAAACTGACAAAAATATTATCCACTGTGAAAATTTATTTTTTAAAACACATCTGGGGTTTAAAATATCAAAAATGTATGTAGAATCACAGATTCTTTAAAAATGAGTAAGTGCAAGAATAGCACTGTATTTCAAAACCTGTGAGGTGAGATCGGAAGGAAATCAGAAGATATTGTGTGGCCTTAAATGTACTTCAAGTATAAGGGAATTAGTGAATTAAAAATGAAATTCAAAAGTTTTAAAAAAATTATAAAATGTCAAACGAAAAAAAGTAAAAAATAAAAAGGGCTGCATCAATTTATTAGAAGAAAAATAGTTAACTTTGATCAGTAAAACTCAGAGTCCATTCTCTGAAAATGCCAATAACATTAGCAAAGCTAAGGAAAATGTAAGTGAAGAGAAAGTAAAAACAGCCCTTGTCAAGGGTGAGAGAGGGGCTGGACAGTCAGGAAAGCTCAGAGCATGAGACTGGAAGGCAGAGACCTGGCTGTGATGTTCGAGTTTTAAGAGGAAGGAGAAATTCAGAACTACAGACCGAGATGGGTGCTGCCAATGACACTGGGTAATTTAGAGTGAGGGAAAGACAAATGCGATACCCCAGGGTTTGGCTCAACTGTGGAGTGAAAAGGATGAGTATTTTATCACTGTGCTAAATGACTCTCACCACCTGTGTTCACGAAACTGAGATCACTGAAAACCGCTTTTGAGAAATTCATTTTGCAGGCTGACAAATTAAAATACCTGTTGAGATCAGAACCTCTCTCTATCATATGAAAATTATGGCATTGATGAAAAGTGGGTTATTGACCCACAGGATACGGACAATCTGCAGGACCCAAAACTGGAGAAGGAGGACCACAATCCAATAAAACAACTCCCCGTTCCATGAGCCTTGCTGCTTCCTGATGCATCTTTGAAGTAATGTGGCAAGCTCCAGCACATCTTGCCCTTCATTATTATTCTACAAAGGAATAGAATTGTGATGCACAGAATCGCAGGAAGGTGATCCACAGAATCAGATTAGAGGAAAAAATTGCCTCAGCTAGAAGGGATTACACACATACTGCTAACTTCTCATGCCTGCACTCAACGTCTTAGATGAGATATCCATAAAGTTCTGAAAATACGTAGTTCTGAAATGCTTTGGGTTGGTTAATGGAAACATGGATGCTTTGTGGCTCAGGCATCACTAAAGTCTGGAAAGCATGGGCTAAACCTAGCAGAAGATATTCGAAGGGTGCAGAAGAGAAGACAAATAGATGATGTCTATTTATGAGTCCTCCTCATGTCAAGGATCCTTTCATTAGGATACCTATTGTGTGTGCATAAGGGTAATATAAAATAAACTTCTCTGATCATTATGACATATATGTGTCCATATATACATAATATAAAATTAACTTCTATAATATCTTGAGGACTAGATTAGCAAGGAAAGAACTGCATATTGAGAAGGAGTTCTCCGGAATGATTTTATGATTTTATTTGCTGATGGGCAACAATTGGAGGAACAGCTGAAATCAAAATGGTATGGGGAGAATTCTGGGGGTCAGGTTGGACCAGGTGGTAGCTAGCACAGAACCACTTAAAGTAAATTGAGCATAAGTTTGCACAGTAATCAAGGAGCTTTGAGAGGGCTTACAAATAGAATTTTTTTCTCTTTTTTCATTAAGTTTTAAGAAATAAATCAATAGCTAAGACTTCAATTGATTTGTATAATCCAAAAAACAGGAGGGAAAATTACTCCAAGGACAAGTAGAGAGAAAACTAACTCTAGCCATTACTCTGAAGTGTTGCTCCTGAGGCCCTGGGAGGAGAGTGAGTTTACTGCAACGGGACCGTGACCCATGAAGGAATGGCTTTTGTAGCCATTTTTGGTAGGAAACCTCTTGGTATAGAAAACTTTGCCTGGTCTAATAGTCAGCTAAAGGCCAGTTGTTTTCTAGAGGAAGTTGAAATTGTTAGCATCACTATCTAAGATTGGAAGATGCAGTTGATTTCAATTAATTTACACTCAGAGATTTTTTTTTTATTTTATTTTACTGGTGGAGGTGAAATGTGTAGGGCTTTGTTCATGGCAGACAAGCACCCTACCCCCAGCTCTAACTTCTACTTGGTGCATTCTTCTCCGTGTTAGTACCTAGAGAACGTGGAAGCAATCTGTCACTTGTTCCTGCCTGGGATATGATTCCTTTCACATTGGCAATACCATTTGACACGTTTTAATCCACAGGGTCCTTATCCATTTAATTATCCCTCAGGACCTCACGTTGGTCCACTGCATTGATAATGTCCTGCTGATAGATTCTGGAAATAAGAAGTAGCCTGTGCTTTCCATGTTTTAGTAAGAACTACATGGTGAGGTCCCCAGAAATAGAGAAGGATCTGCCATTTCAGAGTGGCCCACTCAGAAAGAACCTAGAGCCCACATGTATCTGAGTCATCTGTACATTCTCATTAAAATTCCTCACGGAAGACAAGATTTTTTAATAATCAGAGAGTTATATTATTGTCGTCAATCATCCTCTTTCTCTGGACAGCCTTCTCCCTGCTAAATGGACTAATAAACTATAAGGCCATCACAGCCAGAATAGAGGATATACATGGACCCAAGAGCATGAACTTCCAATCACCAAATCCTACTTGGTTAATCCAGTGCTGAACTCCCAGTTCTCTAGGGGAAATCTCTATCATGAATATAGTAGTGACTGATCCGCAAGATGAACAATTAGGGATTTATATTTGTTTCCCAACTCACATGTCTGCCAGTACCACCCTGGTGGCATCCTAGACCAAAGGGATACTGACAAAAGAACATGTTTCCCAAAGAAAGTGGATCTGATGCCTAACAGAGGACATAGCCAAATTATTTTCTATTTTTGACCTATAAAAGGCTTTCTATATAAAAAGGCATATATACATAGGTGTGTATATGTGTGTCTGTATATATATGTGTATGTGTGTATGTGTGTGTGTGTGTGTGTGTGTATCTGTCTTATGACTCCTGCATGCATTTATAAAATTATTTTTTCAATTTTGTATAAAATATGATAAGTAAATGATTATGTTAAAATTTAATCGCTATATCATTAAATATTGCATTCAAAATTAATTTTGTAATACCTTTAATAATTCATGATATAAAAAGACATTTTCGCATTTAACTAGTGACATGCTCTTTAATTTGCTTTAAGGTACATTTGAATATATAACTGTATTATAAAAAATGATATTATACCATGTTTGATTTGGAACCCAAACGGAGTGCTCTGCAAATAACACATTACTGGCTCTCATCATGGCACGTTCTCCCCCTTAATTCAGAGAATGCTTAATGTGCTGCATTCGAGTTTTGATTAGCTGAATGCCACTTAAAGATTTTGTAAGATCAACTTGAGGTGAATTGACTGAATTATTGTCATTAACTTATATTCCAGCACCAAGCTTCATTATGTTTCTTATATTTATCAATAGCCCATTATGGGTATAAATTAAATAATATGCAACTACGAATAAAATTATTTAAAACAGTCTAATGATCAAAACCATAAAGCAGCCTTTCTTAATACATTCATCCGATTGCCATTAGCCGCAGAGTATGCTCGTTGGATCTATATTCACAGATCCCAAAACTGTTCTTCCATTTCCAAAAGAAGACTAGAAAATGTTAAATGATTTATCAGATACCTAACCAAATGCCATTGTTATCTTCAAACACTCAGAGTTCTTGGGGTACATCTGTGAATTATTCAGGATAGAAAGGACTGGCATTTCAGTCCTGAGGCCAGCTCTGAGACACAGGCTGGGCTATCGTTTTACAGTGCCACTGAGCTCTGAGCAGCAGTAACCAGGTGAACATTCTCTCACAACTGACACATCTGTCACATCTGACAGCCAAGGCATGGAGGTGGGACAGGTACCTCTGATTGTTTACACTTGTCTTGACTAATTGTAAAAAGGATTTGAGACGACTTTCAAAATTAAGTTAAAAAGGATAAAAAAAAATAAGGGTGAATAACTAAGTGATACGGACATTTTAATACCTGAGGGAGGAATATTTTTTACCCATAATGTTGAGAAAATCTGTAAAGTCTTAAAATATCAAATGGAAAATACTGGAAATGAAAAGAAAATCACTCATATTCCCATTTGGTGACCCTGTCAATTTTTTACAGCATTTACAAATGGCAATTGAGCCATATCTAATAAAATCTACCAATTTCATTTCTATGTATCTGTCATGAAGAAATATACATACATATATGCTTAACAGTACCTTGGCCTTCCACAGCTGAGAGTTTCACATGCATGGATTCAACTGGCTAGAAATAGAAAATATGTTTTAAAAAGTTATATCTGTACTAAGCATGTATAGATATTTTTCTTGTCATGAATCCCTAAATAATATAGCAACTATTCGTATAGCAAATATTATATTTGAATTAGGTATTAAAAGTAACCTAGAAATATTTTAAAGCGTATGGGAAGGTGGACATATTATGGGTAAATACTACACCAGTTTAATGTAAGGGACTTGAGCATTCATGGATCTTGGCATCTGTGGGTTGGTTCTGAAATGGATCCCTTATAGACATCGAGGAATGACATATTCTGTTTATAAGGAACAGTTTTTAAAATTGGGAGACATAACACATACAATGTATATAATTAAAGGTGCCTTAAAATCCAAGGGTGATGACAAGTTGGAAAAGCTGAAATGGAAAGCAGGGGGTATAAAGGGCTGCTCAGAGTCCCACCGTGTCCATTCCAACTAATGAACTCTGCAAGGTTTCTGTGGATAGCAAAATCCAAGTCTGTGGGAGAAGCCAGAAAAAGAAATATGCATGGAATGGCAGTCCCCAAGAGCTCCCGCGCGACAGGCCGGCTGCTGCCTGGTGGCCCAACGTTGACTATGGGAGCAGTAACCTGCTTCTGATGGAACGTGTAAGAGAGAAAACAAATCTGAAGAAGGAAAGAAATACAGCCTTCAAGTTCAGATGGAAAATCCACCAGCCAGCAAAATTGCTGTGGCCATGAAAACAAAATGGTTACTTTAAGGAGAGGATTAAGAATAGAGAGTAGAGAATTGGAAGAATTTCCAAGAGGCCATTTGAATGCTAACAGAGAACCTAGATAATGAATTTGACCACTGTGTCCATCTGCTAGGGCCGCCCTAACAAAGCATGTCTTTCCTCCACATGTTCATAGCCTAGTCTCTTTTTAGATGGCTCATAGAGGTATTTGGGGTTAGGACTTCAACACATAAGTCGGGGGAGGGCGGGGCATGGGGGGCCGGATAGGGACACATTTCGAGTTACAGCAACCTGTACAGTTCCAGATCTTCTGCGGGAATGTACCACCTACCCCTTTTCACTACCCTTTTCCTTGACAGCTGTCAATAATCTGATCAGACTTTGTTTGGATGCAGTTTTCTTAGAGACAGCTTTCCTCCACCAACCTAAATTTGCTTTCTCTTTTTTACTTTCATCATCACATATTTTTAAAAACTCATTTATTCTTCATATCAACTTTCATAGTTTATAATAATACATCGTTTATAATAATAAAGCTGGGTGTTGCTTTGTTGTTATCATTCGTGTTACTCAAGACATCCCATGGCACCGTGGCTGGGGGGGGCTCTTTGGTTCACTATCACCCCGACCAGTTACACAGCCCCTAATACATACACATACTCAGAATAGATAACCTTGACTGAGAGTTTAGCATGTGTCATTTTGCTAAGCACTTTGTATTTATATTAAGACATCATTCCTCTAGAACAGAGATAATATTGTTAGAGATGTGAAAATAAGAGATTTCACATTTTATACAGCAAGTGCAAAACGATACAGCAAGCAAGTAGTAGGGTTGAAATGTGGGGTTTCACATATTCAAGGACCGCATGGGGGACAGGAGTAAAAGTAGCAGTGGGAACTATCAGATATCTGTTGAACTGTTAAAAATGAATCAATAACCCTAAACTGCCATAAATATATCATCTCACTCCAGTCAGAATGGCAATTATCAAGAATAAAAATAACAATAAATGTTGACAAGGATGTGGGGGGAAAGATTCACTCATACATTGCTGGTGGGAATGCAAATTGGTGCAACCACTACGGAAAGCAATATGAAGATACCATAGAAAAACTTAGAAAGGAACCACTATTTGACCCAGTGATCCCATTTCTCAGTTTATACCCAAAGCACTTAAAATCTGCATATACAGCAACACAGCCACATCAATGTTTATACCAGCTCAATTCATAATGCCAAGCTATGGAACCAACCTAGGTGCCCTTCAACAGATGAATGGATAAAGCAAATGTGGTATGTATGCGTATGTATATATATGTATATGTATGTATATGTATACACACACACACACACACACACACACACACACACAATGGAACACTACTCAGCCATAAAGAAGAATGAAATTATGGCATTTGCCGGTAAATGATGGAACTGGAGATTATTATGCTAAGTGGTCCCAAAAAAACAAAGGCCGAATATTCTCTCCTGAATGCTAATCCACAACAAGGGAGGGTAGGGAGGGGAAGAATAGAAACTCATTGGATTAGATAAAGGGAAATGAAGATAAGGGAGAGGGAATGGGAATAGGAAAGAATGAATCAGACACAACTCTTCTATCCTTATATATGAATACATGACCCTTGTAACTCCACATCATGTAGAACCACAAGAATGGGATCCTAATTAGAATAAGTTATACTCCTATATGCATAATATATCAAAATACACTCCACTGTTAGGTATATCCTAAAAGAACAAATAAAAAATAAAACAAATTATAATGGACTTTAAAAAAACATTATTTAGTCTTTGAAAAGGATAAGAAAGATTTATAAGGGGTAACGTGAAGAAATGACAAAGTATTAAGTGCAGAAGCAAGTCACAAATAATTGTTCCTTACTTTGTGTGCGTGTGTGTATATGTGTGTGTGAGTGCTCACATGCACATGTACACACTATTTAGATCCTCAGAGAAAATTTAAATAGATACACCCCCAGGCAGTTTTGGAGATCAGCAAAACAAATTTGAGGGAGAAGAGATTCAAAAGGATTTCTGCTCTTTGTTGTAAATACTTATATATTTTTAATATATTTTATAAGAAGTCTGTATTTTACTTGAATTTCTAAAAAAAACTACTGAAAAGAAAATATAGATGAATAATTAAAACATTTTGCTGAATTTATAGTGTAAATTTTTCAGAGACAGTTCCAGAACAGTTTTCCAGGCATTAGATTCTATTGTCTTCCGCTCTCTCACCTTGTGACACTGTGCAGTAGTAGTAAAGGGACCACTCAGATGTGCCAGAATTTCTTTTAAGCCCCTATTTTTAAAAAATAAAAAAGAGTAGAAAACAGACAAATTGGCTATGAAAACTAGAAGTCAAACTATATACAAAATAATATTGCTCCAAGAGGTGGGGAAGGCACCAAAGTGTGCCAGGGTTGGAACAAGAAGAAGGACACCCAAGGACATCTTGGGAGTCGTTAGTTGAAGTACCAATGGGAATTACCAGATAGATGGACTCCTTCATTCTTGTTTGCAGGGAGCAACAAGGATGAAGGCTTGGAGTAGACAGATGGAACAAGTATCCCAGGCAACTGACAACACTTTGAAAAGATAGCAAATCTTGACTCCTGGAAGAGTCAGTGCAGCACTGAATAGCACATGCTGACCCTCTGCCTCTTTCACAGAGCAGCCATGTGCTACCTCTTCCTAATGACAGCAAAACGAGTTTCATAGGCAACATAAAAGGGCATCTCAATTACCAAAATGAGCAAGCAACAAATAACCTCCAAATATTTGCAAAAGCTAGCACTCAGAAGACAAACACCAAACTCAATAAACAGAAGCACTTAAACACACGGTAACAGAGATATCAGTAAGAATAACGGGAATCTAATGAGAGAGTTTGACATCCTCAAGAGGTACAAGATTATATGGCACTCATTAAAAAAAAATCAACCAAGAGCATGGGAATTTAAACCTTAGTTATTGAAATATAATACTCCACAATGTATAGGCTAAATAATAAACTGAACACAACCACAAAAACCAAATAGTGAACTGTAACATCAAATCTTAGCATTTACGCGAGGCAAGTAACAGTATCTCCCAAGAAGCATAAATGCAAGGAAATAGTGGCAGATGACATCACATTGAGATGCATCAAATGAATATGCCTTTGGGTTGTCTCCAACAAGTAAACCCAGGGGTGACACCTATACCATTAAACCGTGCCACTGATCCCAGCTGACGTTGTAGGTGTACACACAGCCCCAAAGATCTCTTTATCTTTGGTCTTCAAAAGTTTAATTACAGTGTATCTACATCTCCTTGAATGTAACCTACATGTTGACCTTCTCCAATCTGCAGATTAATTTGTTCTCTAAAAGATGGGACATTTTCAGCAGTTAGTTCTTAAAATAGTTTCTGCCCACTGATTCAAATTATTTTTCTCTTCCTTTCTTTCTCTCCTCCCCTTCTGAGAATTTCCTCAAATATGTTAGTCAACTTGATATTTATTGTCTCAACAGGTCTCTGGGGCCTTTTTTGTTTTTTTTTTTTTCAACTCTTTTCTCCTGTTAATCAGCGTCTGTGATTCTATCTATCTGTCTTAGAGCTCATGGATTCTTCTCCTGCCATCACAAATCTGCCATGGTGACCCTGGGGTGGATTCTTCCTTTCGTTTATCATATTTTTCAACTCCAGAATATAACTTGGTTCTTGTTAAAACATATTCTCTGTCTCTTTATTGAAATTCTCTATTCATTGAGCTGTCGTCTTCATTCTTTACTTCTTTTAAAATGCCTTCCTTTAGTCATTTGATCATATTTATGGCAGCACTTTTGACATATCTGTCTGCTGAATCCAACTTCCGGGGACACTCAGAGGTAGAGTCTATTTGACTACTTTTTTTCCTGTATATGAGTCACTCTTTTATGGGTGTTGTTTTTTTTTTTTTTTTTTTTTGCGTGTTTCATAATTTCTTGTTGAATACTTCACATTTTAGGTAATATATTGAAGCAATACTGGATTCTGACATTTCCCCCAAGGCTTGCTATTATTGTTTTGTTCGGTGACTTGTCTGAAACAAATCTGTGAAGGCTGTCTACCCAGCAGTGTGTGGCTGCTTTCATATTTGCATGTATGTTTTTTTTCCTTATTCTTATTTTTAAGACTGTATTCCTAGAAGTTATGCTTGTGTCTAAACAGCTTGCCATTCAGACAAGCATTGTTCAGGGGTTGCGTTCAAATGCCTGGGAGCCACTAGAACTTGCTGATGGATTTATGTGGGATTTATGTGTCTAAACATCAGACTGTTTCAAGTTTCCCTGGCTTTTACTTTCCACCAGACTCTCATGAAGAGTCGTGTGTGCATGTGTGTGTGTGTGTGTGTGTGTGTGTGTGTGTGTGTGTGATATTAGAGATCAAAATGCCTGCTCTTTAGACCAGAGATGTTGTCATGCCTGGTCCACTCTGATGTCAGCTGCACATGCACAAAGTCTCCAGTCAAACCAAGAGGTATGAAAACTCTCCACCAAATCCCTCTTGGCAGTCTCATTTTCTGTTTTCCTCTTTAAATTCCCAGCTGGTTGGTGGGTCCAAATGGGAACACAGCCTCAGGCTAGTGGAGACATTGGCACTCCCTTTTGGCCTGCCACTGAGATCAGCTCCTTAAGGGACAGTGGAATGAGACTCTGCCAGCTGTGGCAACAAAGCTCCTGGCTTCAAGTCTTGCCCCACAGGAGGCCAACAGACCTGGAAGCCAAGAGAGGGATAATCCCCACCCACTCGTGCTGTTCTTATACAAACTCAATCACTCCCAAGCTCAGGCTGGGAATGCAGCTCAGTGGTAGAGGATTTGTCTGGTATGCACAAGGCCCTGTGTTCAATCCCCGGCTATACACACACACACACACACACACACACATAGAGTTTGAGGTATACCTTTACCGAATTTTCAAATGAGTTTGAGGTTTACTACTGATTAGGTTTACTACTAATAATACTACATCTTAATATATGTTTCTGAGTTTGAAGTATACTTTGAATTTTCAAAAAACTAAAATAATTGGTTTTGACAATTTTATCCAGCTCCATAGTTGTTTTTGAGAAAGATTTCTTAGCCTTCTAACTCTATCATGTTAGAGATTGACTCACTTAAAATTTATTTTAACTGAATGTTTTTATTATAATGATAATTAATATAAAATTAACATAAAATATAATTACAATATAATTACAATAATACTCTAACATTCAAGATCAGCAATATAACTAGAGTGGATGGAATTCATAGGGAATGAAAATCTAGATAATTTACTTGATTAATTCAAGGCATTAGCTAATAAATATATTTAAATGTTACTATATAAGGATAATCATTTGAGGAATAGACCAGAATACTTAACATATGAATTACTGAAAAGTAATCACTAAAATAAATACAACTTTATCAAGCCAAAACAAGGAATGGGGAGAAGAAGGAAATTATACAAAACACTAAATAGAAAACCAAGGAACAGGTCCAAACTTGTCAGGAATCACAGTGATCAGATAAATCTAACCTATCAGATATTAGCATTTCTCTGATTGTATTCATTTAATAAAACCATTCGCTATTTACAAGAGACACTGAAAGCAGATTAAAATGATAATGAAAGCAATATCAGAATAGGAAAAGGAAGTACCAGACACATCACAAGACAAAAGGAAGCTGGCAAAACAGTCTTGAGACCACACAAAATAGAGTTCAAGGCTAAATACTTGTAAAAGAATCAGGGATGATTAATAACAGAAACGATATTAATAAATAAGCATGCACATTTTAGATTAATATGAATAATACAACATCTTAATGTATTTATCTAAAATCATAAACACTAGTAATAAAGGTGTGTACAACAAGCTAAATAGCTTTGAGATAAAGTAGGGAGATAAAAGGAACCATAATAAAAAATTAACAAGTAGAAAATCATAGTACTGTGAAACAGCTCTCTGAAAACAGATCAAATAAACTTCAAAAAAAGAGTTAAAACATTCAACAATATTAATTATATATATATTAATATTAATTATATACATGCACATACACACACACACAAATACCATATGCTTGTTTGTGAACTTTGAATAGGTGACAGTTCACAAGAGATGGATATATATATATATATTTGACTATATATTGGCAACAAAGTAAATTTCAACACAGTCCAGAAAACTGGCATCGCGTATGTTACCGTGAATAACTACAATACAATTGAATTGGCAATCAAAAGCTAATAAATAACTTTCTTCCCCTACCTGTTGGAAAAAGACTCTTCAGTGATTTTTAAGTATAGAATACATTATTATTAACTATAGTCATATGTTTACAATAAATCCCTTAAACTTATTCCTCAGATTTAACTGAAGCTTTGCATTCTTTGACATGGAAATTGCTTAGATTTGAAGTCTTTTCACAACAGGAAAGGTGAGGATGTGAAGTAGTGCCTATATTAATTATCTTGATGTAGACATTCCGAAATGTATACATATTCTAAAACATCACCTTGTAAACGATAATGACATACAATTTTGTCAATTAAAATATAAATTTAAAATCTTAAAATGAAAATGGTATTTTAAACTTAGAATGCATTGCAGTAATATGTAACAACACTATGGAAATGGGCACAAAGTCATACAAAAAAACTGAAGTTATAAATACACTCATTTAAAATTATTAAAATTTAAAATAAACATGCTGACTTTTAACTCAAAAACTAAGAATATATAAACAACTGGCACAAAAGAAGTAATGAAATAAAAGCAAATATTAGAACTCTTAGTAGATATTAAGGAAATATTAGTAGATATAAATATTAAACATCAAATCTGATTACAGAAAAAGACTAGTAGATCATATGTTTGACCAGAGAAAGAAGGTATAAATAAATATTATAAGACAGAAAAGTGCCTACACTGTATAACATTACAAATAAGTTTATAGAGATAAAATGAAACCTAAATGAATTGGAAAATTTCTAGGAAAATATGAATTTACAAAATTTGAGAAAGAATAGGAATAAACTTTTAATAACTCAAACCATAGGAGAAATTATTCCGAAAGATCCATTCCTTCTTGAAATGAACTGGTCCCACATGGATCATAGGTAATTACTGCTAATAATTAAGAAATAGACCATTCCCAGCATATAACAATTGTTTCAGAATATAGAAAAAGATAAAAATCCAAACAACTCATTTTTACATTGCGAATATAATAGTGTTACAAATTCTAGACCAAAAAAATATAAGAAAACTATACTAACCTTATTTAAGAATGCAAATTAAAAAGTATATAAATATTAACAACCCAGATTAATCAGTATATTCAAGGGAAACTACCTATACTTATTACAACCAAGCAATATTCATCCCAGGACTTAAGAATGGTTTAGAAGAAGAAGAAAAAAAACTATCCAGTTACTTTATCTCTTTAACTGAGGAAAAGAAAAATTAAACCAAATAAATACTAAATAGAATTTATAACATTTAAATCTATTTTTATAAATAACAAGTTAGTACTAGACCAGAATTTTCCCTTTTAAGAAGCAAATTTAACAATAAACTTACAGATATTATATTTAATGCAGAGTATTTCAAGCATTACAAGTTGGGAATGAAACATATGTCTTCTGTCATACCCATTGTTCAAATTTTCCAGAGGTCTTAGCAAAAGACAATATTACTATTTTTAAAAGCATAAACATTGGTGAAAAAAAAGATATAAAACTACAATTGCTGTCAAATAGTAGAATTGCTTATTTAGAAAATCCAAAACAACAACTGACAATTAGAACTAACAAGAAAGAGATCA
This sequence comes from Callospermophilus lateralis, assembly GCF_048772815.1. NCBI lineage: Eukaryota > Metazoa > Chordata > Mammalia > Rodentia > Sciuridae > Callospermophilus > Callospermophilus lateralis. The sequence continues at coordinate 11,780,177 of NC_135311.1, forward strand.
AATGCATGATCAGTAAAGAAAAATTAACAATTTTATTGTACAAAGCAATAAATCATTAACATATTACAGAAAACGGCATTATTTTTAATAATAACAAAAAGAAACAAAAAAAACTAAGCACCATGAAAATTAAATTCAGGAACTCATGCTAACAGGTATAAAGTATATTATCTAGCACAGCATATTACTGAGGCTATAATAGACAAATAAAGGAAAGAAACACAACAACAGAGATCAATGAATTCAATATAATTTAATAAACGGTAAAGGTTACATTTTGTAGAGGAAAAAAATTTTGTTCAATAAATAGTAGTGACAAAATCAACAATCAATTCAGAAACAAATTGTGTCCTACATCACAATATTCTCAAAAATAAATTATAAATATGCATATAAATGTGAAAACAGAAATTTACAATTATAGTAAATATATATGAGAATATATTTTATGATTTGTGTATAAAAGACTTTTTAACAAAAATCAAAAACAATGAAAGTAAAGCATTGATATATTTGGCTACATCAAAATTTTTAACTTCTGCAAGACTGCAGACTTCATTAAAACCTTGCAAGACAAGATACAGATGAGAAAATATTTGCAAAGTCTACAACTGACAATGAATCAGTATCTGAACTCTAAAGATGTTAAGCATCAAAAGGCAAACAGAAACAGAGAAAAGCTTTGTAGGTATGTGCAAAGACTGTTGCAGAATTGTGAAAACTGGAACCAACAAAAATATTGGAAAGTAAAAAGTGTTTTGAGAGGTGAAATTCTAAATAAATTATCATTAACATTACAGAATATTTATACATGTGGCAATTTTTAAAATGAGGGAGCAACATTCACATCCACAGGAAATCTCTAAGATACATTGGTAGTGAGTTTTAAAAAAAATTTTTAAAGTTTCTAAAAAATACCTAGACTCTTACATGTCTTTAACAAGGGGGAGAGGGGAAGAGAGAAAAAAATCTGGAAGGATATATACAAAATTCATAAGAAGCCAGGTTTGGTGGCCCACACGTGTCATCCTAGCAATTTAGGAGGTTGAGCCAGAAGGATCACAACTTCAAGGCCTGCCTTAGCAATTTAGGGAAAGTCTGTCTCAAAATAGAAAGGTCTGGGGATATGGCTCGGTAGTAAAGCACCCTGGGTTCAACCCCCAGTACCCCCAAAAAGTAACTAGTTAATTAAATAAACAAAATGAACAATATTATTTCCTTTAGGATAGTAGGTGATTAGTAGGGGGTGATTAAGGATTTGGGCTCTTCTTTGATTTTATTTTGATCTGTGAAGTTTGAATTGTTTACAGTGAGAATACAATTCATGTATCATTTTGTGCAACCTTAATTAAATAAATTCTTTAAAAAGCCTTGCATTCTTGCCATGCCCACTCCCAAACAAAGCAAGCACATAATCAAGAGGGCAGAAGCACCTCTCATGTCCTTACTCTGCATCTTGTTCTTGTTCTTGAAGGTTCTTAAGAGAGTCTGCACTTGTGGGCTAAAACTCCACAGCAACTCCAAAGATGGCAACTCCCAGGGCCTCTAGTTTGGTAAATTGAAAAGAGAAGAAAATGGGAACAACCACAAGTTGCAATCTCTTCAAGTGTTTTCAGGAGGCAACTGACTTTTATTTTTGTTCTAGGGCAAAAATCACTTGAAGGTCCTTTTAATTTTCTGATGTCTTTTAAGCTCATCCGTTGAACTTGGATAAGATATTGAAATAATCAAATATAAAATGTTTCAGTCGAGCAGGTTGTGTCCCATTAAGTGATATAAGTTGCATGTGCCATTTAACATATCTTTATCCCCACAGATTGTATTCTAATTGGTAAATTTATCTTCCCTGTGTGAGACTCTCTTGCCGATTCTTGGAAGGCCTGTGTGTTATTATTCAAGTCCTTACACACCAAAGAAGAGAGTGGGAGAACGGCTATAAAAGATGTTCAGACTTAACATTTCATCACTGGAGAACAGGGTGTGAAAAAGATGGCTGGGCTGTTGCCCCCACTGGACTGTTACTGTCCCATCTGTGATGTTATTTAAGACAAAATAACCCAGATGGTATCAAAGGTACTGATGTCCGTCAACTATGTTCAGCTGCCTTTGAATAGGGGGCGATTTCAATCTTCCCAAAGGAAATGAGCAGTAACACTGTTATCCTAAAAAAACAGGCAAGATTTCACAAGCAGCAAAACTTGAGGTTTCACCCAAGGAAAGTGAAGAAACTGTTCACTATCCCTCTGCTTCTAGAAGCTGGGGTCCTGATTGAAAAAGAAGAGTTAGGCTTGTTGCAGCGGCACCTGCCTGTCACCCCAGCAACTTGAGAGGCTGGGGCAGGAGGATCACAAGTTCAAGGTCAGCCTCAGCAACCTAGCAAGACCCTGTCTCAAAATTTTAAAAACTGAAAGGTTAGGTGGGGATGTGACTCCGTGGTAGAGCACTCCTGGGTTCAATCCAATACCACAAAAAACAAAGGGGTAAGGTTGAAAGGGATTCTAATTGAGAGTAAGGGAACAGTACTTTAGAGTGAGCCCGAGGGCCGACTGCTATGAAGATGAAAAGCAGAGACCGGTTCAATAGGGTACCCATGTAGTGTGTGCCCACAAGTTCTAAAGCTGCATGTATCTCGGTTTATTTACCTTCCCTGTATGTATTTATTAACTAATTTTCTTAATCTTAAAGTTGGAGAGGTTGAAAGTAGGCATTTATTTAAAATAAAAATTTAGGGCAATGGCCATAAGTTTGATTTTGTTGGTGGTGGTGGTGGTGGAGGTTTAGAGCATTTTATTTAAATTTTTTTTTACTGGTTCTCTATGATTATATGTAATAGTGGGATTACTGAGATTCATTTGTACCTGCACAGAGCATAATTTGGTCAATTTCATGCCCCAGTATTTTCCCTGCCCTCCCCTCTTCTCTTTCCCTGATTTCCCAAGACTCGACTCTACTGTTTTTGGTTTTTTTCTGCTTATTTTCTTGGTATCTCTCTTCCCCCCGCCCTTTTTTTCTCTCTCTAGCTTCCACTCATGAAAGAAAACCTAGAACCCTTGACTTTCTGAGTCTGGCTTATTTCATTTAACTGATGTTCTCTAGTTCCATCCATTTTCCTGTCACTCTGGAAAGCAGTATGCAGAGGCTTCAAAAGACAGGAATGGAAACACCATATGACCCAGTTATCCCATTCCTTGGTATTTATCCCAATGAAGTCAGCATACTCTACGTACCCCCATTTGTAGCATCAAAATTCACAAGATCCAAGTTACGGAACCAGTATAGGTATTTGTCAACAGACGAATGGATAAAGAAAATGTTCTATTTGGTTTTGCTCCTGTTTACTTGAGAATCCTGTGAAATAATTTAGAAAATGTATATGCCTTCTCTTACATTTTTAATTTGGCAAGTAAAATTTTTCATCACAAATTTAAATAATTGCAAAATATATAACTTCTGCATATTATAAACATTTACATTTTAAGATGAAAACACCATATCATTTTTAAATATATTCCATAGAAGCTGAAATTTCATATATTTCATCCATTTAAATATATATTCACTAGATCTTTTTTAATGTTTACTTTTAGTTGTAGTTGGACACAATACCTTTATTTTATTTGTTTATTTTTATGGGGTGCTGAGGATCGAACCCAGGGCCTTGCACATGCTAGGTGAGTGCTCTACCGCTGAGCCACAACCCCAGCCCCTAAACAAGTTCTTTTTAACAGTAAAAACTTACAGCAATCCTTGTCTTTTTTTTTCCCCTTTTCTTTCTTGAACTTATATTTCCATTCTACTTCTCCCATAGAATTTTATCATAGTGTAAATTTTATGCTTGAAAGTATATAATTGATCACACTTCATAATTCCGTTTAACAAAGACAAAAAATGAATAAGTGAAAATACACTTTTATTTAAGTTCCAGTAGCCATAAGAATCTAAATGGTAAAGAATTTCTTCTGGATTAAGTTATCATTTCAATTTCTATTTTTATGTGGTTCTGATAAGTAATTTAAAATATAAAAAATATGTTTGGGCAGGAAATACATTTCTTAATAAGATAGATGAGACTTTTTAAAATTAATTTATACCTACATGGATGAACATTCTTCATTATGAGAGGGAGATTTATCATTAATTTTATTCCCTTTTTAATGTAAATGCTGAGACAACTGTTCATATATATAAGTAGATGCAGATGCAAAAAGGTTTATTAATGTCCTTCATTTCCTTTTAATTCTTTGCAAATTAGATACAAAAAAACACAGTTATCAATCAACAAAAAATTAATTTCTATCCACTGACAACCTAACAGTATTCCTTCAGTGTTGATGAGAGCAAAGACTTGGAACCACCGAGCTGCATAAGGACTCAATATAGATCATTACAGTAGTCATGCACTTCTCAGCACTGGCACCGGTCCTTTAAGATGTCCCCTTTGTGGGCACCTAGACACTTTTAGTGTTACTCCTTGAAATGCCTTCATTCACCCCAGCGCACCCCAGTGAGAACAGGTGAGATAAGTGAAAACACTGACACCCTAAAGGCATGCTCATCTTGAGGTAGACACATGCAATCTGCAAAACGGGTGAGAAGGGCCGGAGACACAGACAACTTACTAATACCTAAATATTAAAGTTGGAACCATAAAAGCACTCAGAACAAATAAAAGAAAGATCTTTTTATGATCTCCAAATTGGAAAGGTGTTTCTCCCTAGGAAGAAAAAAGCTGACATAACAAAAGAAAAATACTGATCAGTTCCACTCTATAAAAACAAAAATACATACAGGGAAAAATCTCTCATAAATCAGAGATAAATGACAAACAGGAGGAAAGTATTTGAAGCTCACATTATATTTAAAGGCCTAATTTCTTTAATAAACAAGAAACAAAATCAAGAAACCGTAGGAAAACAAGAAAAAAAAATAGCAAAAGATAATTCCTAGAAAAGAATATCAAATAGTTCTAAAAACAAGAGGTATTCAATTTCGACCCTAATGAAACAAAGAAAGAAAGAAAAGAAAAGAAAGCAAGGCAAAGCAAGCAGGTAGGCTAATTCAAACTACAAGAAGCGACGCAGGGCTGAGGATGTGGCTCAAGCGGTAGCGTGCTCGCCTGGCATGCATGCAGCCCAGGTTCATCCTCAGCACCACATACAAACAAAGATGTTGTGTCCACCAAAAACTAAAGAATAAATATTTTAAAAATTCTCTCTCTCTCTCTCTCTCTCTCTCTCTCTCTCTCTCTTAAAAAAAAAAAAAAAAAGCCACGCAGGGCACAGACTGGAGTTCCAGCCACTCAGGAGTCTGAGTCTGAGGCAAGATTGTTTGAGCCCAAGAGTTCAAGGCCAGCCTGGGAAACATGGCCAGATACATGTCTCAAAAACAAATAGCCACAACAACAAACATTACAACAAGCTATGACTTTTCACCTAATGCATTAACTAAGAGCAAAAAGTCTGAGAACTCACTAGGTTGTCCTGCAACTTTTTGACTTACTGTCATTGGACTCCAGCCCTACCCTTCTGTACTCCATGATGTCAGCTCTGGGACTCCGCCCCACCACCCACGCTCTGCTTTTCCACCGGGCTCCTTGTCAGGAGTCAGAAAAGGAGAGAAGAAGGCTGCAAGAGAAAGAAGAGATTTGTTCTTTCTTATCGGCTTTCCATTTCTCTTAGCCATCGCCACAGAAAACTTTTTCACTTAACAGCACACCAGGGCTTAGCCACCGCTACGACCAAATCCAGTTTGCACTTTTTCAACACTTAGAGATTCAGCCTCACCGTTCCCCTTCTCAGAGAACCATCACTATCCAACCAGTCCTCCTGCCACAAGTTCGATCCCAGTGCCACCAGGTCCCCCTGCCAGCTCACAGCAGTATCTACACCTCCTCAACGGTCTGAGTTTCAATGCTGTGATGCCCTTCCTCCAAACATAAACTTTAATAATTTCCACCTCTTCACTTGTCCCCCTAGCCCTAGAGATGGTGGCTGATTTCTGTAATTACCACCTCTCTGGTGGATGCTTTAGTATTCTCTTCTTGTCTTTCATTCTCTTCTTATATTGTTAACCTTATACCTAGTTAACAATTTGTTGTAGGAGACTGTTGAAGTGGTTGGTATGGTTTCTGACTGGATCTTGACAGTACAGTGGTCAAAGGTGTGGAGACACAGGCGATCTCACATTATTGGAGGGAGTGTTAATTGATACAGTTCCCAAGAAACTTGGCGATTAACCAGCAATTTTATTTCTTGGGAATTTATCTGACAGATAAACTCGTATCTATGTGAAATACAGTGTATAAAAGAAAATTCACTGTATTTTTTTATAAAAACATAAGATTGGAGGGGTAATTACAAGCTCACCAATTAGTGCATGTTTTTAAAAAAATACAATATAGTCATTAGTGAAACACTGTGCAGAAATTAAAAAAATACTCTTTAGAAAGCTCTGTTCTGTACCACTGTGGAATGATCCTTGGTAAGTATAAAAAGAAAGGTGTGAATGTGTTTATACGCTGCTTCTTCATTTAAAAAATGTAAAAAGAATATATGTTTGCATAGAATATTTCTGAAAGGATACACAATAAACTGAGTGCCTGGGAATAAGGATGGGAAAGAGGTAGACTTAAATTTTACTGTAGATCCTTTTGGCTCTCTTGAATTTTATTCAAGATATATATATATATATATATATATATATATATATATATATATATATATATACACACACACACACACACACACACACACATATACATACATATATACACACAATTAATACAATTAATCAAAAAAATTTTAAATATCTAGTGAAGAAAAAAATACAGAGGATTTTCCAGTTTGAAATTGCATATGGAGCAAAATGTTTATCTGTGCTGTTTCCTGAGATCATGTTTAAAAAGATGCTAAGTGAATAAAACTTATATAAACCTGCAACAATGAAGAGAACAGAAGAGAAGCTATTAGCAGGTAGAATATTTCTAGACATTTCTGCAAGATACAATAATAGATAAGAGATTGAATAGCCCGGAATATGTTAGAGAAAGGAGGTGCCTACAACCCAGGAGGAGAAGCATACCAGGACAATGCAGAGACCCCGGCCCATCTCTAAGACCCAGAACCATAGACAATAAAAATCAGACTCTGAAAATTATTAACAGCATCGCTTCCCACAATCTCTCCTGATCCTTTGACAGAATGATTGGTAAATAAGTGTTTGGGTTTCATGCCCAAAATAAATACCTATACAAAAAGCACTTTTCTAAGGAAAAAGACAAACTAGTGAAAACAAAGAGAACTAGTGATAGTATTAGGATTATTAGGATCCAAAGGTGTAAGGAGTCCTTTAGATTGTGTAACTCCCCAGCCCAAAGACTGACTCCCCACATAATCATCCAAAAGCCTGATGCCACATGTAAGCATACAGATACACACACACACACATTCTAGAATTCTTCAATAGTCTTATTTTTAAAAATGATATATAATAATAGATCATTATGCATCATATTGTATATATATTGGGGTAAGAATTTAGCAGTCTCGGTATATAACTGGAATAAGAAAGGAGAAAAATAACTGGAGGCAGTACAGATTATTCAAGGAAGAAGAGAGAATTCAGAAATAAAACTCCAATAATTCTCAGTGATCATGATCTCATATAGAGGTATTATAAAAAAAGGATCAGAGAACCAAAAAACAAGGCACTTACAAGTAAAAGCATGTAATTGTCAAATTAAACATTATTAGTAAATAATGAAAATATAAAATGGAAAAAAAATTCTTAAGCAATAGTACCCAATGATAAAAAGACAGAAAATGAACTAATAAAAAAAAAACAATCCAGAAGTTCAAATAGTCAACCAATATAAATTCCAGAAAGAGAAAACAGATATTGGGTAATTGTGAAATAAATCAAAGAAATTATTAAAGCCACTGTGGTGGCACACTCCTGTAATCTTAGCTACTTGGTAGGCTGGGGCAGGAAGATCACAAATTCAAGGCCATCCTCAGCAATTCAGCAAGACCCTAAGCAGCTTAGCAAGACCCTGTCTCAAAAATAAAATAGACAAAAGACTGGAACATGCCTCAGTGGTTAAGCACCCCTGGTAACAAAAAAAGAAGGAAAAAAAGGAAATCAGTAAAATTTGGCAGATAATTTTTTCAGACTGAGATCTTCCACCAAATACTCAAAACAACCATTACTTACAGCTAGTCCCAAATTCTTGAAATGTCAGAACACCAAGTGTCAAGGGAAAAACCTTAAAAATTTCTTCAGAGGAAAAAGCATTCCAGTCAATTATGATAAACAAATTGATATCAGACTTGGAAAACCAACATACATTTTAAAAAGAGAAAATCCTTCACAGTAATATGGCAAGAAAAAAAATAATAATTTCCAGCTAAGAATTTGATAGCCATTTCATTATGAATCCAGTGTGAGAACAGAACAAAGACATGTTCAGATGTGCACGGATCCAAACAATGCCTGTGCCTTATACCCTTTCTCGGAAATTACTTTAACACACTCCAGCAAAGCTGAGTGAAGCTGGAAAAGAGACACACGATCAAAGAAACTGGGACTCCATCATAGGAGAGTAATGGAAAAGACTCGAGATGACATCTGTCAGGCCAACCTAAATAACCACCAGCCCAGATTAGAGAGAAAGGACAGTTGGCTCCAAAGTAAGGTATCAATAGGTGGGGGGAGGAGGGAGGTAAAGAAATGCCTTTAATTTGGCCGCGTCTTTGCATCCATCTAAGGAAAAAGAAATAAAGGAGATTAGAGACTCCAAGGAACAACCACAGAAAAAGCTGGAGAGGAAACATAATTCCACCATGTCACTTGCCTCTGATGTGAACAATTTTAGCTTTTATATTTAAAAAAACATACATAGATAGATAAATAGAACCTAGAGGTACTTAGCCACTGGGCCACATCCACAGCCCTTTTTTTAATTTTATTTTTTTGTTTTGAGACGGGGTCTCCTAAGTTGCTCAGGGTTTGGCTAAATTGCAGAGACTGGCTTCAGACTTGCACGACTCTCCTGCTAACTCAGTCTCTCAAGCCTCTGGGTCACAAGCCACCACACCCAGCTCCGTTTCAGCTTTTAGAATCACTCTGTGGACAAAGCTCATGATTTTTATTAGGTTAAGAATTGATTAGTAAACTCTACTAAATCTGGTGATTTAAAAATATAACGCACCGTTTATCGTTGTAAACACAAAACATTTTTTTGCTTTTTTTCCAGTTTTCTGTTAATGGCAAAAGAATGGAAGCAAATAAAGTTTTACTGATTTTTGAGACACTAATAAAACAAAATAAAATTAAAACATAAAGCAAACAAGAAGGACGTGAAAGGGGAGGAAACAAGTAAAAGAAAGCTGTATAATGTTAACTTTTTTATCCTATAAAATGTAAAGTGCGGGGCTGGAGATGTGGCTCAGTGGTAGAGCGCTTGCCTCGCACGTGTGCGGCCCTGGGTTCGATCCTCAGCACCACGTAAAAACAAATAAATAAAATGAAGGTATTGTGTCCAGCTACAACTAAAAAATAAATATTAAAAAAAATGTAAAGTGAGAAGACAGGTGTTGTCTAGAGGGTCTCTGCTGTGTGGAGTTGAAGGTTACAGTGGAATCATTAAAACCATGATACAACTTCACTCAGGGAAAGTGTAAAAGATGGATTCCCTCCTTTTCTGTCATAATAGGAAGTCTATAGATAGTGTTTAAAATGGATAAAATAAGAAATAACAAGCTGCACATGACAGCACAGGCCTGTAATCCCAGAAACTCAGGAGGCTGAGGCAGGAGGATCACAAGTTCAAAGCCAACCTGGGTAACTTAGTGAGATCTTGTCCCACAATAAAAATAAAAAGAGTTGGGGATGTGGCTCAATGATCAAGCACCCCTGGATTCAAGCCCTAGGTACCACAGAGAATAATAATAATAATAATAATAACAGTAATAATAATAATAATAGTAATAGAAATAAAAGAAAGTAGGACTTTTTCTTAGAAAAGTGAAGGCTACCTCCATAAAAACATAATTAATTTTGAAAGTTCGAAATGATTGACTGCATGGAATAGGACGGGGTGGTAGAATTACTTTTCTTTAAAACACTTCTGCACTATTTCATCGTTTTGTTTTAGTTTGGGTTTGGTTAAGATTTTTTTATTTTTTGTTTTTTTGTTTTGTTTGTTGTTTTGTTTTTTTGTTTTTTCAGTACTGGGGATCAAACTCGGGGCCTTGTACATGCAAAGCAAGCACTCTACCACTGGGCTACCTCCCCAGCCCTCATCTTTTTATTACAAGCATCTATTAGTTGGATAAAATATAAACCTAATTTGCAAAATACTTAAAGAAGTGTTACTTCACATATTGGTGACATTGAAGATTTGAAGTAGATGTTGGAAATATGAAAGGGATCAAAAAAAAGAAGATTACTTAAAATGAGCTAATAATCTTTTAATAACATTGTCTTTGAGGTTCTCAGTAAAAAGTATGAATGATTTGAAGACTGTATATATTTCTTAGCAACTCAAAACTAAGGGTGTGGTGATCCATGCCTATAACAGGAGGCTGAGGCAGGAGGATCATGAGTTCAAAGCCAGCCTCAGCAACTTAGCAACTCAGTGAGACTCTGTTTCTAAATAAAAATACCAAAAGAAGGGTTGGAGATGTTGCTTGGTGGTTAAGTGCCCCTGAGTTCAATCCCTGGTACTAAAAAACAAAAATTAAAAATAAGGCTCTTCTTTCCATTCCCAAAGTGTTAGTGAGCCAAGATAAAGAAGAAAAAGTTAACAAAACAAACAAACAACAAAAAAAAAACTGAATAGGATCTCAGAAGTCTGGATTTAAGCCCCACATCTGCATCTGATGCACAGCTTTTAAAAAACCAATCCTCCTGCCTACAGTAAGCACTTCTGCCAAGTGAGAGGCCTGCTCTAGACCAGCTGATCTTACAAGCTGGGGACACCACCCTCCCACAGGCCATGGTGAACATCTGTGGGGCATTTTTGGTTGTCACTAAGATTAGGGGATCTGATGGCATTAGAGGGCAGAGCCAGGATGCTCTGCATTTCCAATCTTTGGGATAGTCTGCACAGCCAAATTGTCTCTCATGACTTCGCATAGTTTTTAAGAAATAATATGGTCATCATAACCCAAGCCTAGTGCTCCTTCTGTTTTTTTGCTTGTGAACACTGAATTCATTTTACATGATTTTAACCTAAGCTGGTATTGGGAACCACTCTGGAAATACACGCCCTTAAGTCCTGAGCGAGAGGTACTAAACAATTATTGGGCCCCTGCAATAACTTGGGCTTTACCTCTGCTTGGAAAATGAGGTGTGGCTCCAAGGAGTGGGTGTCACCCAATGAGGTTGAGTTACATCCCACCTGTTTTTTCCATAATCTTACCGCTTTGCCCTTATGGAGATAGAATGTTCCATGAAACCTCCCCTTGTGTGTCCCCTATATATAAGAATAAAGAATTTCAGTGGCTCTCTCTTTCCACCGACCCTAAGGTCACAGAGCCATCCCCAGATTTTGAAAAGGTATTTTTGTGTGTCTGTGTGCTTTCTTTGCTGTTTTCTTAAGTTATTGGAATAATCAGATTTATGAACCCAGCATAAGTCACCAGCTAGGATAAATGGCAATAAGCTGGATTTTCTGGAAATGCTTGCTTCCTAATTTTCCCAAGAGTTGTTCACTTCAGAAAATTATGTAACCAATAGCCAACTGTTGTAACAAATCTCTGCACGTGTATAAGGTCACATCTGTGGCTATTGAATTCACAGTGATTCTACATATAGTCACAAGCATCCAATTTACTACATCATCTACTGAAGTCATGTTCCAACATTTTCATGTTGAAATACATAATTTATCTAAACTGATTTCCTTTTATTTTATATTGCAGTTTAAGCATTCTATTGATAAGCTCAAGTTATGGGACTGATAGGTTATATTATCTAAGGACTTCAAGTCAAGATAATGGAGAGGATGCTATAAATGAATGAATTGGATTGGGGCAAAAATCTATCATGGGTCTAGGTAGTCTCTAAAACTCCTACCAAGAATCTAATATAGTGGTCATCCTTTAGTAACCCCAGGTTTATAACATGTCTCTCACATTCATATGGAGTGTGGTGTACTTTCTTAACAGTCAACTGATAATGAAGAAAGAAAATATATGCTCACATTCTTTCATAGCCATTTAAACATTTAGGAAGTATCCTAATGGTCCAGAATGTTGACTGATTTCCCTCTCTTATTGATTCTGTGCAGATGTCAATGCAATGGGTATAGATGTGGCAGGCACCTGCTGGATAGACCTTCCACTTTCTGTGGCCACTGCAAACATGTTGTTAAATGCCTGTTATCAGGTAGTCAACACATACTTTCTTAGATGTCAGTGCCTCACACACACACACACTCTTTCTTACAGAAGCTTATTCTAAAGGTTCTGCAAAATAGGACAAAATTCTATTTCACTTCTGAATTTTACTAAAATCTCTCCACCCCTGGGAAGAATTCCTTGGCAGTTTGTCTCTTGCTGTCCTACTTCTCTCTTTTCTAGAATAAATGACTTCCACCATTTTTTACTCACACGTGCGTAACACAATGGTTTTTATCATGGGAGCATAACTCTAGGTTTATAGGGCTCCTCTTCTGCTAGTCTGAGAGCTACTTAGGGCAGGTACTGTCTCTTTCAGGATTTTTCCCATACGATTTGATTCAATAGGAGGCTTTCCATTAAAATGCATTAGACCAATGGTTGAGTAAGAGAATGAGGGATTTCCCGAAATCTTCACAAAGGTATTCTAGTTTTCATTCATTCATTGCTCTCATTCTTCACATTTCCTCATAGACGCATATATCCTATTATTTATCTGTAACTTACAAAGTCCTTTTTGTACTGGGCTTGCAGGATTATAGAACTGTGTCTCAGGACACATTTACAATGGGGATTCCCACCCCAGTAATCTCTTGCAGGCAGCTGCTTATCTCCTCTGTACTACAAATGTCAGAGAAAACCTTCCATTGTCAGTATCCTCTCCTGTCTTGTAGGGATACCTCCAGGAACTTTCCTTTGTCCTGATTTCAGTGCCCCACCACATTTCATGGGAGATGGAGCAAAACTGGCACTAAGCATCCTCCAACTTAGTATTTCCCCCCATCCTTTTCTCTCTTGCTCCTTTGGCCCTTCTCTATTCCTTCCCCAACTATCCCGTTGCTTTCTGCAGCTTGACCGTGGTTCGACTCTTCCTGGGTGCTCCTGGCCCTGGGTCACCCTGCCTTGCTGACGTCTGGCGTATATGATTCTATTACTGCTACTTCAAAAGCTGAGGAAGAGGCCTGCCTGCTCCCCCTTGGTTTCCCATTTCCTCCAAGGCCCCCTTTGGCTGCTTCATCAGGGTTCCTTCTTTGAGAACCAGGACTACCTCCCTAGACTGACCTTCCCCAACCTCTCAAGACAGTCACCTCTCTTGACCACTACATACCCCTTGCCTCTGAGCGAGCACTACAGCTAACTCTCCAGGAGGGAAACCACGATTCTCATCAATAAACACCTCAGGCCAATATTCCAGTGTATTTTAGAATATTTTTTTTCTGTGAAATATTCACTGTATTTTCTCTTTCTTCAAACATAAGAAAGAATCTCTGATCCATCTCTGATCCTTAAAATAAAACAACTCTGGGCACAATTTTGAACTGCCAACATATAACATGGCACACCCAACTCAGTGCTTCTGAGTGCCTTCGGTACACGGAGCCTGATCCCGACAGAAAGAACAGGACTGTGGTCCTACTGCTCATGCACAGCAAGAGCAGCAGATGACATCCTCTGGACACACTGGATTTTGGTTTTGTTTTGTATTTTTTTTTCTTTTTTACTAAATAGCAACTATGAATGAACTCACTTCTATTCAAGAAAGACAATAAGAACAATACAGGAAAAAAATAAATCCCAAGAAAAGTATTGCACTAAAGGGTGAATACAATGAGAAAATATATAGTACTTCTAAGGAATTCTCAGAATACCTTGAACAATTTGTTAACACATTATTTGCCCATTAGTAGAAACAGAGAGAAAATTAGCACCACCACCCACCCCTCCCAACTGGAGGGAAGGCAATTTTTAAATCTTCTCAAATTCTATCCTCCTTTTATTCCATGGAGACATTACTTCCTTTGTTCTCCTTATTATAAGTTTCTATGATCAAGAACACTCTCCTATATCCTTAGTTTTCATGGTCTCAGTGAAACATCCTAGGTATGTGCTGTCCAAAACAATAGGCATTGCTTAAACTTTAATTAAAATTAGATAAAATTTAAATACAGTTCCTCAGTGCCATTAGCCACATTCCAAGTGCTCAGCAGCCATCCAGGGCTAGTGGCTACCATTTTGAATAGACAAAGTGCTTTTTAAGTAGCCACAGGAGGCTCATGGCTTCTGTTTTAGACAACATCGACCCACATTGTTTCCCTGAGAAAATGAAAATGTGTCCTCAATCACGGAGCAGATATAAAACATTTCCTTCATCACGGAAAGTCCTACTGGTCAGTGCTGGTCGAGAGAAACACCCACTCCAGGCAGGGCTGATTAAAGTTCCTTTGTCATAGTGGCATAGAAAGGTAACATCACCATAGAGGATTTATAAAACTCAAGAGCCAAAATGTCTTGCCCTTTTAAATGTGGTGGAAACTCACGGGGCTGTGGAGCAAAATGTAAGCATTCCGCGTACAAAAGATAGGAGCTGTGACTGGGATGTAGATGTGCACAGACACGGACAAAATGGAACAGGAAGAGGCTCATTGAAATGTTATCAATAAAAGAAGAGGAAGAAGCTTATCATGTCGGAGCTGAACAGAAGGGACTCCTTTGGGGCAGAGTTGGAAGGTGGTATGGCTTGATTCTGTTAGGAGTGTAGTCAGTGCATGTCCTAAATTCCCTGAGCCAGCCATTTTAATATGAAAGGGTAAAAAGAAGGAATGAGACTGGAAAATTTGGAGTAGGAACCTAGCAGGATTACTACTGCCCCCGTGTACCCTGGCATGGTGTTAACCTGCCCATTCATATAAAAACAATATACGGACCAACAGTCCAGGGGAGCCCTGAGAATTTTTTTTTTTTAATTCTTTGTATGTGGAACACTTACATTTTATAGGGATAACTTCTGTAAAATAAATGCACATACTAAGTGGCTATATATGCTCTAATTCCTGATACCAGTGAATCTTCTACCTCATGTGGGCAAAAGGAAAAGATATTAGATCAGCGCTAGATCCACTCCTTCTCCTGCTGGGCTCTGGAGTGAGGATATTAGCAGCTGACTTTCAGGACACAGATGTCTTAGAAACCCTTGACTCCAGATAATAGCTAATAATGTGAACCATTTTCCAAACCACATCTAAAGGCTTGGTTCTGGGGACAAGAAGGGCAGGGTCATCCCCTGCCAGGAAAATTAATGAGAATTCTTTAGTAGAGATCTAGGATGCTTCCAGAACTCCAAATCCCTGTTGTCATGATGGAAATCCTGGAAGATTTTTATTCCATCCACCATTTTATGGAAATCATTCAAAATATGAAAGAGCTTTTTTTTAACCCAAAATTATTTAGAGAGGTTAACAATTAGAAGTAAAACACTCATTCTGCGCACTGATTCAAACCTCTCAGCTTCTTGTCTTCCTAACTTCCAGTTAACCTCAACCCCCATAAGCACTTCTCAAATCTAACACGGCTGCCTTTGACCTATTTTGTCTTCTACCTGGATTTCGAACACACCTCTGATTTGGTGTCCCTACAGCCATCCTGTCCCCTTCCGTACCAGTTTACACAAAGCAGCTGGAGCAAATATTCTAAAATATCAACTCTCACACTTAAAGTATTTCAGTGGTTCCTGCGTAAGAATTTGCCCCATCTGCATGAAACCCACTTGAGGTGGCCTAAGCCAATGTCATTTATTCACCTAACTCCATGATCCGTCTAAGTGAGGGAGTTCAGCACTGGTACGATGGCTCTGCTATGCCATCAGGGAGCAGAATTGTTCTTTCCGTCTGCTCTGCTGTCCCTAGTGATGACCTCCAGTCATTGGGGCCATCATGTAGAAGACTGGAGAAATAAAGCAGTAGACTTTTCCTCACTATCAAATGTCCAGAACTGGGCTATAGAGCCCCTTCTAAATACAAGGGAGACCAGGAAGTTGAGCATTTTTAACATCCCATTCATCATAGAAAAGTAAGTCAAGAAAAATAAGATTGGAAAGGGAGTTAAGGGGGCCAACCTTCTTAACCCTAGGGACCTTAGCATGCATTACAAGCTCCTTGGTAACCGGAACCTTGTTTAATCCTCTGACTTCATTTCTCCTCGTGCCCACCTCAAACCTCAGGGCTGCACCTTCGTTATTTTCAATTCTTGTTTAAAACATGTCAGAATCTCACTGACTCCAAATGTTTGCACATACTGTTTACTCTGGCTCACATCCTCCTATGAATAGCTAACTTCTGTTTTTTGTTGTGTTTTTTTTTTCTTTCTCAACTTAGAGGACACATCCTCTAGGAATGATTTCTACACATCCCAAACCTTGAGTAGGTGGCCCTCCCAAACTTATTGATTGCGCTGTCAGTGGACGTGCTATGTGCAGATGGTCCACTATGACAAAGTCCTTGAAGGGGGGATCAGGTCCTGCCATGTTCATGATGGTGTTCCGAGTGCCTGGCCTGGAGTCTGCCAAATGGCTAGGGGTGATCTCTGCTTGTTGAATAAACAAGGCAGGGAGACTCACTAAGGAAGTGATATTTTATCGCTATTCCCGAGTATATTGGAATATATCCTATTCCAGGCAAGTAGCATTGAGCTTCCTTGTCTCGAGTCTCCAAAGGCAAGCAACCAAAGACATTGGAAATAACACTCCATCAAACATTTGTTCTCCAAAACCCTGAAGTCTTTCAGAGATTAAACTGGGGAAGGCAGACACCTGGAGACATCCAGGAAGAATGGCGAGAACTGTGCTGGGAGACGGGCAGAGGCTGGCAAGTCCAGGGAATATTAGCAGTCTTGGCCCCACTCTCTGCCAGCCCCTGAGGAGGAAGAAGAATCTCTGAGAGGATGGCTGCAAGGTGTCCCTCGAGATCTTTGTGTTTCTGATATGATTTGGATCTGGAAGTTTCTCCCAAAAGTTTATGCTTTGAAAGCATGCTCTCAGTACAGCCTGGTCGAGGCAAGAATCTCAGGTGATTATTTGATCCTGAAGGCTGTAACCTCATCAGTGGATTAATCCAGTTGATGGATTAATAATGTGAATTGATTATTAAGTGGTAACTATAGGCAGGTGGGGCATGGATGGAGGAAGTAGGTCCCACTAGGGACGTGGCTTTGGGGATTATGTCTTACCCTGACTTCTAGATGGCTCTCTTCTCTCCTCCCCTCACTTTCCCTCCTCTCCTCTCCTCTCTCTCTCTCCTTCCTGGCAGCCAGGAGGTGAGCCACTTTCCTTTGCCAGGCCCTTCTAACATGAAGCTCACCTCAGACCAAGAGCAACTGAGTCAGCTGGCTAGGGACTGAAACTCTGAAACAGGATCCCCACATCTACATTTCCTCCTCTAAGCTGTTCTTGTCGGGTGTTAAAAAACTGACTAACACAGACTCACAACCTGGTCTAAAATACCTATGGTCTATATGGTAGAAGCAGCAGAGTTGCAGGTGGCAAGGGTCCATATGAGCTTAGACAATGGTCATCTCATCAGCACCTAGTGGGACTCTCTGACATTTGAGTCCCTAGGACCTTTATATGACATTGAGGTCACAAATAGGAAACCCCAATGATGACTAAATTAGGAATTTTCAGCAACTCTATAGGACCAAAGTCCAGAGACTTATTTAATTTGATTTAAAGCAAATAGAGATGTGACATTTCTTGCTCACCTGAGTTTATTGAATAAGATTTATATTCACAACATAAATGGATGGCTTCGTGATTTATGCCACAGCCATATGATGGATGAAATAATAAGCAGTCATTCAAACGAACAGTGGCATACCCAGAGAGAAATAAGCCTCACAATGACAAAGTTCTATAAATGGTGCTTATTACCTGGTTTTATTCTCTCTGGACACCCTTATTTTTTAACCTAAAAATCTGGATCCAGTCAATCAAGGTCTGTCAATACGAATACCTGAAAGATCTTTATAAAAATTTTTAGAAAAATAGCAAATGGATTCATTGAGACTGACTACACTCACATTCTATAATGAGAACAATGTGTTTATTGTCCCTATGCCATCGTAATTACTTGGCCTTTTGGATTAGACTATGTGTCATGATTTGCCTCCTCTGTTCCAATTCACCAAAAAAGGAAAGAATTCTTAATCCTTGTAAGATAAGTGAATTGGTGGTGTCTGTCCTGGTCACATCTTAATGCCATTTCCTGAATCCCCTGATAGTACAAAATCCCATACAATTTGATCTACTCTTTGCTTTGATGACTCGATCATCAGGCTTCATTATGTGATTACACACGGGTTCCAATTAAAGCTTACAGTACTCAGTTTCTGCCTTAGTTCTTTATGTGCGGCTATAACAAAGTCCCACCGACCATATAATTTATAAAGAGCAAACATTTCTCTCTTACAGTTCTGGAGGGTAGAAAGCCAAAGGTCACGGGTCTTGCATGTGATGAGGTCATTCTTACTGCAACAGCCCGCAGTGGAGGGATGAAGGTCAAGAGAACTCAAAAAGGGTGGACTAAACTCATCCTCTTATCAGGAACCCACTCTCCTAACAACCAGCCCGCTTCCACGATAGCTGCATTCATCCATTCATGACAGTGGGGTCGTCACCACCTAATCACCTCTGAAGGCCCCACTTCTCCACACCGTGACATTGGGGATTGACTTTTCAACACGTGAAAATTGGGGGACATTTTCAAATCAAAGCAGTCTCCTGATTTTTCTGGAACATCTGACATTTTCCAGCCCTCACTGACTTGGAAAAGAGAACTGACTCACATTAGTAGAAATCCTTCGTGGGCCTTCCCTAAGCCCAAGAGTTACATCAATTTTTTTTTTTTTTTCCCTAAGGATTTTAACCCAGGGGCACTTTACCACTGAGCTTTGTCACAGCATTTTTTTTTTTTTTTTTTTTTGAGACAGGTTCTCGCTAAGTTGCTAAGACTTGCTTTGACCTTGCCATTCTCCTGCCTCAGCCTCCCAAGCCACTGGGATTACAGGTGTGGACCACCGCACCCAGCTTACATCAGTGGTTTCCATACATCCCTAGACTTGCTGAGTGATGTCCCCTCTTGGGCTTTTATCATTATCATGCGCTTTTCTGAAGCTCATGGAGTCTCTTCTGGGTGTTGTCACACTCTCTCGACCACCCCTGTCCTCCTTGAGAAAGAAACCCCAGGTGCATTCCAAGGTTGCTATCCCCTGGAGCAATCCAAACACCCTCACTGGGTGCCAAGACCTGATGCTCCCTTTGGCCTCAAAGTATTGAGGGAGTTTGTTCTGTTTTCCCATGAAGTGGGGGAACCGGATCTCTTCCCCACTCAGTGCAGGACCAAAACTGCCTTGCTTTCCCCACCCCCCACCATATGGCTGAGCTTTTTTAAAAATACATCTTATTTGGCTCCTATGTAGCCCCAAATTTCCAAATGTCTGGAGAATGTGTCCACGGAGACTAACCAGGAGAAGAACCAATCTGAGATACACACTAAGCTATCCTCCTGTCCCCAGTTTTCCCCAGAAGTCGCAAACAAATGCCATCTCTAGTCTAGGATAAAAAGTCCTTGGGCAAATTAACTCCTCCCAGTTCTCTTCTATCTTATCAGACATGTCATAATCCTGTTTTCTGGTTTCTGCTGTATACATAAGGCTATAATTGGCACTAATTTTATAGTAGACTGTTTTTATCTCCTCAGTCTCAGCCATTTATCCCTGCCATTTCTAAACCACAGGCACAAAAGCAAGATGTCTTCTCTGACAAGCAGGATCCCTGAGATTTTCATAAAGCTTTAGGTAAGATTTGCAGAACAATATGGAAAAAGAGGGGATAAAAGATTTGCAGAACAAATGTGACTTTCTCTCTTCAATCCATCCAATAGAAAATTCGGAAGCTGTAGCTGATTATAAGAGCATTTCCCTTGTATTGTCCTCTATGCACAATTGAACACCATGGAGTAATCTAAAAATTACATCTCAGAGCCCAGAAATTGATCATAAACTGATCATAATTCATTACAAATTGAGCACAAACCACCAACTCATTTATCTGAAGTCATGTTCTGCTAATTGTAACTTTTACTTCAATATTTCCCAGCAGGAGAAAAATATATTTTCTCCAGTGGCATTCAAAAATCTCCCCACCTGTGAATAATTCTTTGACTCCTCTTCCTTCCACAATCCTCCTCGCCCTCATTCCAAAGGTAAAACAAATTGCTCTATTAGTTTTTACTCCTACAGGTCGTCATTCACTAATCTGCTACCACACATATCCAGTTGGAATGTAATTGCTTGTGTATGTCTACCCACCCAAGGACTGGGGCTGCACCATCTTCATGGATGCATTAATTCATCTATTCAATAAAGATCTTATCTCATTCTGTGCCAGGCACTGCTCTAAGCCCCACTTACCAGCTCTCTATCTTGAGAGACATTAAATGACTGAACTGGAAACTGAATGTTCAGTCCTTGTTCCCAGTGCTGATCCAGTCATGAGGACACTTTTGAGAAAAAGGCAAAAGAAAATAGCTCTGCTCACAAAGGAGAAGAGCAACAGACTCCCCTCACAAAGGCTGCCATTCTAACCGACAGGGAGACCTGGAGGGCTTTAAAAGGGGGAGACGGGGGCACAAGGGCTGTTTCCCAAGTATCATCATCAGAGGATCTAATTAATGTTTGATCGATAGCCTTGAAAGAACTGTTCTTCCAGTTTCCAAGTGCAGAGTTTCTTTAATTCTTGTGGACAGTGAGTGGAAGGACAGATCACTCACCTTAGGACAGGAAGAAGGTTCATCTTATTTCCCCCATGGTTGGAGAGGGGAAGAGGGAGAAAAGAAAAAAAAAAAGAAGAAATGTCAGTTTTGAAATAAGCCCTCGATGGTCAAGCAGCAGATTTATATTCAAAGCATGAAGTGGACCCCGTTACATGAAAGGCACCCCTGTTAGTTTTTGTCTAAGTAAAAGGAAAGGAAAATAGTTAAGAAATGAATAATTGCTGAGTTTCCGCCCCAAGAATCTTTCAGTCTATGGCTGCTTCTTCCTAGTACTCTTTCCATGACACGTCTATCAAGCTTCTCACCTCTCCAAACCTCTTAAAGTGAAGGACTATTTGAAGCTATTGTGAAAGGACACATATGGATGCGGCATCTCCAGCTCTGGTTCCCTGAAATTGACATTCTCAAGGGGTTCCTTCTAATATCACCTCCCTCTGAATGAACCCCCACATTGGAAATAAGCTCTTCCCTCCATTCTCTATAATTGTCCATACTGTTATATTTAGTAAGAACTTTGCTTTAAAAAAAATTTTTTTAAACCCAGGGAGAAATTTAGACCCAGTTCCCTGGATATGACTAAGTCTTTTCCCCTACCATATAGCATTACTACATCCCCAGCCCTTTCTACTTTTTTATTTTGACACAGGATCTCTCTGTGTTGCCTAGGCCAGCCTTGGACTTGTGATCATCCTGCCTCCGAGCTTCCTGAGTTTCTGGGATTACAGACATGTACCACCCTGCTTAGCTCCTGGATATGACTGTTCTTGAAGCCCACTAATTCTGGCTTATTCTCCTCCGATCACCTCATTTTACTTCTCTCTTAACTCAATGGAAGGAAAGAGCCAAGGAAAATCCTGAACCATTTCTGCCCTCCTCCCCCAAGTCCAGGCCCATATAAGCCAGGACGGGAAATAGGAATATGTTCCTTCTCCTTCCTGCTCAGCTCCATCTTGTGGCCAATTAAGATCATCCTCTTCCAGAAAGTGGAACTCCACGTGAAAACCAATATCCGACCTTTGTGTTCAGCCTTACCTAGGAATTCAGCCTCTGGGCAAGAGCAAAGCATATAGTTAGTAGGTAAGAGGATATTTTTCTAATACTACCAACCCCTGCACCCTGCTTCCCACTCCCAGGAACTTCTGTTAATCTATTTCTCTTATCTTGGCCAAATGCCTAACTTCCTGTGGGTACCTTCTCCTTATTTCCCAGATTTGACTTTGGAACATTCAACCTAGAGCATCTTGCTCACATACACACACATCTGAAAATAGATGCGAACAATATATCCCTCAGGAGACCAAGGATTGTGTCATGGAGCAAATGCTACAAACATGAAAAGTCTTACCAGTTTCGCATTTTATCTTAAAATGAGTGCATATTTTGCATTCTGATTTCTAATGTATTTATTTTTTTTTTTTCATTTAGGTTTAAAATTACTCAAGATCATATTAAGTGACCCAACCGTGTCCCACCTATCTTACCACCCTGCTGGTAAGAGGCTGGGGATGATGTACGAAGCGTGTCACTTTCAAGACCTGGACTGAGTTGAACTGAACTGACACTTGATAAATCAGACTCAACAGCCAGGCAATTGCTCTTGTCTGTCTTGGTATCATAATATTTCAAGAGTCTAGGCTCACTCATGTAGTTACAAATAGGATCAGTTTTTGGCGATGGTGGCTTTATGTTTTGTGGGAAGGGAGGCTGCACATTTGTTTACTTTTATGTTTTGTTTTCACATCAAGGTAATCACTAAGGTGAGAAACCAGAATACTGCCAATGAGTGACAGCATTTTCAAATTGTGCTTGGTGAAATTTTGATCAGTATATTTTCTTCGTACTGAGAAATCAAGTAGCTTCTGACATTTGCTAGGCAAAAATGCTGATCCACTGGTCAGTTTATTTTACCGTTTTAAGAAAATACTTGCTGAAGGAATTGATTTTCCACAAAGAAAGATGGTAATGATGTTATTCTTCATTTTACCACCAAAGTTATAATTTTCATCACATCCACCACATGAATAAAGAATTCCAAATGACTCATCGTCTCCACAATCAACTTTCTTTAATCAATTCTCAAACGTCATCTTCATTTCAGCATGTTTGTTATATGCCGTGAAAACTTTAATAGCTTTTGCCTTACGGATATTTATTGAGAATATTTGGGCTCTTTCAAGTTGCTAAGTCAGTCAAATCTGTGGCCCCTCTCTCAATTATTAAGGTAAGAATTTAATCAATTCACTTTATGTAGGTGTTTATGCCTTCTGAAGACAACTTTTTTCCTTCTACAGTTAAATAATAAATCAATCTTTAATTTGTAAATTCTAACACTTCCAACTAATTCAGAAAGAATATATACAGCTGGAAAAAAAACAATTTGAAATGACTTCACTGTTCATAATAAAATTCTCTTATAAAACAACTTTCCTAAAAACTGAAACCTTAAAAAAAATATATTTAATTTGTTGGGGAGAAAATTTCTCCCTTTAAAGAATTTCCCAAATATAAAAAAATGATGGGGCAAAAGTTATAGCCAACCCTAAATTAAATAAGTTACTTTAGTTAAATAATTTCAAGAGCAAAACCATAAAAATGGTTGAACTTTTTATGGAAAAAAAAATATATGTTTTGAGAAATGAATACACATGAATATCCTTCCTGAGATTCAGAATGAAGTTTTTAAAGGTGAGAACACAGACAAACATACAGATTTTTCATGTGAGGAAAAAGCATTTTATGCTGATTCGCATTCAGACATAAGGAAACCTACATTTAGTTAGGCTTCTAACACCCTGAACCTTTTGATTCAAATGTTGTTACTCACCCCGATTATTGATGACAGAGGGTAGTCTTGTGTGCCTGACCCTTCACTGGGGACCGCATTCCTGCATTTCCCTGAAGGTCCTACTTGTAACTTCAGGCTTGCACGGCAACCTGTCTTTGCTGAAACAGATCCATGCTCTCACTTCTAAATACAGTTTTTCAATGTCCATAGGTTAAAAAAGAGAAATGAATAATGGCAGTTAAGTGGCAAAATTCGGAAATGCAGTTTTGTGTTACTGAAACTACAAAGTAAACATATTGATAAACATTTGAATGCAGTTGTGACAGGAATTTGAAGTAAAGTATGGAAATTGTGTGTGTGAGAGAGAGAGGAATAGAAACACAAAGGACTGTGAGGGCTGGGGATATAGCTCAGTTGGTAGAGTGCTTGCCTTGCATGCACAAGGCCCTGGGTTCAATCCCCAGCACCACAAAAAAAAAAAAAAAAAAAACAAGAAAAGAAAAAGAAATACAAAGAACTGTGCGGGAACCTAGCTACACGTGCCTGAACCTGTGCAATCCCATTTCCTCCCTTCTGCCCCTTGTACATAACTCAGGAAGGGTGAGAAACTAGGATCAATGGTTGGTCCATAGATGGACCCAACTAGATCACTTGAATGTTGTAGAACAAAGATTTGAGGTGTGAGCCTGGAACTGCCAAGCAACCAGTTTCCACCATGTGGAAGAATCAAGTACAAGAGGATGAGCAGAGAAACAAAGAGGAGAGCGTCCCAGCAGCATTCTGGCTATGGCTGCTTTCTCTTGACAATCTAGCTCCACAAACCAACAGAGTCCTGGTTTGTCTTATGATGATTTACATTAGGTTCCCTCCTAAGAAAACAAAAGAGCTCTACCTAGCATTCTTGGTCTCTATTTAATTCAGGGAGCACATAGCAACACATACCATACGTAGAGGATTGGGTTTTACATTCTGAAAGAAATGACCTCACTTCCTGATTCATTAGATATACACAGCTCTCTGCTCTCAAAGCACCTATAACCTAGCTAGTAGTCCTGCAGTGGCGACATTGGAGCTGGTCTTCAAGATGAATAGGAGTTTTCCCATTGCTTAAGGCGGAGACACGCATTCACACATAAGAAACACCCCATGCAAAGGCAAAGTTATGAGGCTGGATGACATGTTTGGGAAGAGCAAATATCTCTGTATGTCTGAAGCTTAAAGTAGAAGGTAAAGTGAAGAGAATGCAGAAAACAGACACAAACTCATAAAAAAAGGCTTTGAAGGACAATGCCTCGGGATTTGAACTGATTGATCCTCCAGAGTGGAGATCTCCAAAAAGGAGTGAGCACATTCTTGGAGAGGGGCAAGTGATACATTCATGCAGGACCAAATACAGAACTTGTAGGGCCCAGTGCACAGTGAAAATCCAAGGCCACTCATTCCAAATGTTTAAGAATTTGAAGGTTCTAGCAGCAGGGCACGAATCCAGCATGGTACCCCTTCGGTGTACAACCAAACAGGTGGCACACCTATAAAGCCAGCCCTGCGTTCGAGCAGGAAGAAAATTAGAACGATCTTGTATTCATTTCTTTTTTAAAATATTGTTTTTAGTTGCAGTTGAACACAATACCTTTATTTTACTTATTTTTATGTGGTGCTGAGAATCGAACCAAGCGTCTTGCCCATGCTAGGCAAGCGCTCTACCGCTGAGTCACAACCCCAGCCCCCTCTTGCATTCATTTCTTTCTTGTGGTTTCCAAATTTCTATTTCTATGAATACCTTAGGCATAATATATTTTAGTATATATGTAATTGACAATGATGTGTCAACATAGGTTCATGGATCATCACAAATGTATCATTCAAGTGGCAGATATGAATGGTATAATAAGTTATATAGGGAAGAATGGAGGTATCTGGGAACTCTCTGTAATTTTTGCTCAATTCTTCCATGAACTTAAGGCTATGTTAAAAAATATATATACAGTTCATTTATTTAAAGCAAGATATATTATAGAAAAGCCAATGATTTTTTAAAACTACCTGTAATCTCTTCCCTCCCAGAAAACCAATTTAAATATTTTTATTCTCTTTAGTATTTTTCTAAGCATATATATACTTTCCTGTTTTAAAAAAAAGAAAGTAGGGAAATATGGGTATCAACATCCATTCTTTTTCATTAAAACATCTCATGGGTATATATATCCATGTCAAAATATTCAAAGAGACAAAAAAATATATACCTTATGCATAATCCTCATGGTGGATCCTATGATTGCTCCCCTCAATCTTGATTCTAACTTTTTCTGTTGAAATGATGTTAAGGCAGACAGGACATTTCCCAGCTCCCTTATAGCTCAGACTCTGGATGTAAATCAGGTTCTGCCAATTCAGAAAATTTATACAAAATTTGAAAGATGAAATTAAAAAAATGAAAGTAGAGGTACTATTTCTCTCCTTTTGGGGTGTTTTTTGCTGGCTAACAAGTTCATGGAGACAAAGCCTTCCTTCCTGCAGTGTTCCAGTGCCCGTTCTCCAGCACCCTAGGTGGTGAGAACAGCTGCCGCAGTCTCTAACTGATTCTAATTCTGCCACCGATTCTGACTCAGTGGCAGCTACAAGACTGTGTTCTTGAAAGTGGGGTTCCTGTGTGACACTTCTTAATTGTTCTAGGAGTAATTTATTTCATTCACAGCAGCCAGCCAAGGGTCTCCTTTTTCAGTTCACCCATTAATTTTCCCACTTACAATATTTAAATAGTTTCTCATTTGTACTTGAAACACTGGCTGACACATCCAGTCACTTTAAATTTTTTACAATAAAGTAATAATAGAGAGTTCTCATCTCTGCCTATTTAACACAGAATCTTCTCAATCAATCTTGTCTATATGTATATGCCGCAGTCGGGCTGCAGCGAAATAACTGGGGGGGGGGGGGGCGCGGGGGTTGACGAACAACTTGTGTAGATTGATACAGCAGGAGTGGGAGCCATTTATTGTAAGACAACAGAGGTATTTATACATTCCACACAGCTTATCTTAATTAGCATAAACTAGATACAGCAGTCAACCAATAAGAAATCTCCATACTTAATGGCTCGCTGGCTCCACCTCACAAACCACTCCCCCTGGCAAAATGCCAGGCACCATCCAGACTTGTTTACAGACTCTAACATGTATATATATATATATTCATCTTCTATTTATCTGCTTCTCTACCTACTGGATAACTGTCCATGCCCATAATAATACTCATGTTTTTGCAAAATAGAATTATGCTGACCTATGATTTGCTGTTTTCCTCCAAGCATATTTTCTGAATGGCACATATAGATCTACCCCACTATTTCTAATAGCTGCACAATATTCCATAATATGGTTGTAGTACAATTTGTTCAACCATATTCAAGAATTCCCTTCCTTATGAACACATGGTTTTTTCGAATTTTTGCAATTAGAACACTAGAATATCTTTTTACATATCTCTTATAGACTTTGGTCTTATTGCTATTGAATGGATTTCTGTACGCAGAGTTACTGGGTCAAATAACGTGATCACTTCAAAATTTTAATAGACACTATCAAATTCAATTCCAATAAGCTTCTACAAATTTACACTGGTAGCACAAATGTATGAAACTGCTTATTTCCCCATAACCTAGTGATAACTGGATATTAACACCTTTTTAAAAACCAACTTAACAGCACACACACACAAAAAAAACAGTGTGACACTGTTGTTTTTAAATTGCTTGCCTTAGATTTCAAGTAAAATTGAGTATCATTTCAGATGTTTACTGGCTATGGACAATTTATTTGCTATTATTGTCCTTTCACAAGTATCCTTGGACATTTCTCTTTCACATCAATTTGTAAGCATTGTTTAGTATATTAAAGATATTAGAGCTTTGACCAATTCACACAAATACACACACTCACAAACACATACACACACACACATTAAAAAAAAAAAAGGGTTTTATGTAGCTATGGGTTTCTGGTATTACTTAGAATGATATCCATGACTGAGATTTTACAGATATTTTCCTAAAATTTTAATAACTTTTATTTTGTTGTTTTATATGTAAAGATTTAAAAGTTCAAACTTTTAGTTTGGTATATTGTAGAAAATTAAGATCTGACTTTATTTCAACTGGAAAAACAATATTTTCAACACCAATTATTGTCTTAGCCATCCTTTCCTTCACTGAAATGTATTTCCCTACTACATATGTCCCTGAATCTCTCTGAATTCTTATTTGTGTTTTGCTGGTCTATTGATCATCTCTCTTTGTTGTTGTTGTTTGCAAAAGCTTTATTTCTGGACATACATGTGATTTTTTTTTTTTTTTTTTTTTTTAGTGCTGGGGATTGAATCCAGGGTCTTGCAAATGCCATATCCATTTGATTCTAGTAGCTTTATAGATATTAAGTTCTAGTAACTCTTAAAAAAAAACTCCCCTTACTATTTTTTATTTTCAAAAATTTATTGATATTTATCACATATTTATTCTTCAAGGCCAAGTTCAGATTTTTTTCATTAAAATAAGCTAGAATTTTTATTCAAATTATATTAAATTTATATATATATATTAATTTAGGAATGACTGACATTCTTGGGATGATTGAGATTTTATAATATGAAGTCTCCCCTCCAAGAAAATCACATATCCCTCCAATTTATTTCTGTTTTGGCCTTCAATAACATTTCATTTTTTCTTTCATATGAATCTTGCAACTTCTCTCGTAAGTTTCTTTATTCCTTAAGAGTGACAGTTCTATAGAATATGACAAACTAACAGGAACTCCCTCCCTAGAACCAAACAGTGAGAGGGAGGTTGCTGGATCCCAGTAGGTGTTAAATGGGAGAAATACTTAGAAAAAGCATGCGACACCCCAACATGACGGGGAAGAATCTGGTCAAAGCAAGAGGAATCCAGGGCCCATGACTGAGAAGAGATGGAGAAACAATATTCTAGCTGGGTCCTTTATTGGCTTCCCCACATTGCCCTAGGAGCACTATGGCAGCTTAGTGAGAAAACAGCCTCCCAGCGCAGCCCAGACACCAGCCTCACCTATCAGGGAGACTCTAGCTGGGGTAAAATACTGATAGTAAGAAGTACACATGGTCTGGTCAGCTCCTGAGCATTCTCTCCGCCACCCTCCTCCCCTTATCTCACTTTATGAAAGAATCAATCACAACAGCGGAAGATACTCTTTGGAAACAGGACATGCTCAGTGCAGAGGTATTAGGGGTCCTGAAGGATGACATTACCTGGTGGGGGGTGGGGGCGGGGAATAAGGTTCGCAGAAAATTCTTGAGACCACAATCCAACACTAGAAACTCTCCACCCTGGGTTATATTCCATTTCCTCTCCAAACTCACTCAGAGGGGAAAAAAAGTCAGAACACAATCTCTTGTCTCTCCGTCAAGGCACACACAATCTGACAAGGTAGTTGATGGCATATGTGCTTGCACAGAACAGAGGTAATAGAGCTGCCTGAGACTGCCCTTCTCAGAAGTGCCCACTTGCAAAGCTGAACTTCCCCTCTCCATAAGGAGATGCAAGAATGCTTTCAAAACCCATAGAGGAAAACATCAGACTCCATCACGAATTATTAAAAACACCCTCCCTTGAGATCAGGAACAAGAAACGGATGTACACAATTTCCATTTTCATTCAAGTGATGGTGCTAGTCAACAGGATGAAACAAAAAATAATCTATGAGTCCATACTGATAAGAATGAATCGATGGATAAATGAGGGGAGAGAAAGTCTTTCTTTGACAGTAAGTACAATGTCATTAATAAAGGGGAAGGAGTGGTGGAATCAGAAAATCACCACTTGAAAAACTACCATAGTAATAACTAATCCAGCCAAGAAATGTTGATGAGTCCTAAACCTAGTGAATGAAATGTGATAGGGAACAGTATGTTTATGTAGTCCTCACAACGTATTTACTAATTTCAAAGACAAAAGAGTAACATTAAATGGAGAAAAGCAAATGAAATCCCTATAGTCAAATGAATCAAATAATGAGGTAAATCCAAATGATATCCCTCTTGATAAAAGGCAAAGAGAAGACTAAAGCCTCAGTGCTGTGATATTTCTTCCAAAAATTCATACACAGAATCTAGCTGTTAGAAGACATCAGATAAACCCCAACTTAGAAATATTCTGGCCTGTAACCTTATATGTGCAAAGTTATTAAAGAAAGACCAGAATGAATGAAAAAAATGCTCCAAATATCAAAGGAAACTAAAACATATATATGAAAACTAAATTCAGCAAGTAATCCTGCAGTGAACCCATATGCTATAAGAAGACTCTGATTGGGACAACTGGGAAAACTGAATGGGATCGATCAATGAGACAACCCTGATGTATCAGTGTTGATTTCCTAATTTCGATGGTTGTGTTGTGGTCAGGGAGGAGAAGATCCTTGTTTCCATGAATTTCACACTAAAGTATTTCAGGGTAATGGAGCACCATGTTAGAAACTTATTTTTTAGTGGTTCATAGAAAAGTTTTTATATCAAGTTTTTAAACAGACACAAATGATCTATGGAGTTCAAAGTCAAAATAATGGTTGTCTTTGGCTGGGGAAATGGCATCTGTGTGTATGTGAGGAACATAGGTCACCGGGAGCTTGGGGACGACATCTTGACCCTGGTCCCTTCCTCTCACTGGGCTCCCTGGCTGCCGTGAGCTGAGAAGCTTTCCTCCATCATTTCCTTCCGCCACGATGCTTCTTTCTTGGAGCCAGTTGGCCATGGATTGAAACCTCGGAAACCAGGAGCCAAAATAAATCTTTCCCCCTTTAAGTTGTTATTGCCAGGTATTTCGGTCACAATGACAAAAAGCTGACTAGCACTGCTTCCGGTCATGGAGACCAGCATTTGGAATACTTCTGTCTCTTTGGGAAATTTAGAGATTTTTAGTAATAAACAATCATGAGACCTCTCCTGAAGCTACCAAATCCCCTTACTAACTATTCGAAAATCCATCACTTGAATCTAATCGTCAGAAGACATCAGATAAACCCCAACAGCTTTTTCTTTTCTTTTTTAGTGTTTCAGTTTGAACCCCTGAGCTATACCCCAACCTTTTTAATTTTGCTTTTAGACAAACTCTAAGTTGCCCAGGCTGGCCTCAGACTTGTGATCCTCCTGCCTCAGCCTCTCTAGTAGCTAAAATTACAGTTGTGAACCAATACACACAGCTAATCCCATGTATTCTTAATAACATTTCAATTTCTATTTCCCTACCTGCTTTATTCCCAGAAGAGTAATGCTAAATCAAATGTGGCCTCTATTCCTGGATATTCTCTTCTTTGCCTAAGGAGTAAGCTACCACACATAACAGCCCAGGGTGTAAGTAGAATTATGCCTAACAAAGTCCTGCTCACTAAGTATTTCTCCATCCTCAGCAAGATCCAAAGCCTTTTCATAGCTGCTGCTGCTTTCTCTGAAATTAATTCATGCATCAAACATTCATTGAGAACATACTATAAGCCCATACCATCCTAGAAACTGCAACTACAAGGGGGAATAATGTCTCTGCTCCATGGGATTGAGTCTAGAGAGGAAGGCAAGCCATACAGAAACAACCATTTTTAAAAATCAGATATTTGCTTAGAAAACAATAACATATAATGAAAATGACTAGGGAAGTCCTTTCTAAGGAGCAGAATCCAATCTGAGACAGAATGATGTGCAGCCAGCCAGCCACGTGAGCATTTTAGGCAAGAGAGAGCAAATGGGATGCAGGTAGGAAAATGGAAAATAAAAGATTATTAAGAATATATGGGATTCGCTGGGCACGGTGGCACACACCTGTAATCCTAGCTACTTGGGAGACTGAGGCAGGAAGATCACAAGTTTGAGGCCAGCCTGGGTGGAAACATATAAAGCCTATTTTAAGTTATTTTAATATAAGTTCCAGGTGACCGTGATTTTGTAGGGCTGGGAGAGCTGTTGCTATTCCCATGGGTTTACTGCTTACCCCGGGCACCTAACGCTGGTGCTTGTCATGTCACAAGAATTCCATGTATTTTTTGTGGAGGAGATAGACAGAGGGGCTGGACTTCAGAGAATGAGAGGGAGGCGTGAGGCAGCAACAGAAGCAGAGGTCAGAAAACACAGGGCCTCAAAGGCCAGGGAGACTTTTGGCGTCTACGCTAAGTGCAATGGGAAACGTTTAAGGGATTTTTATCAGGAGACATGATCTTATTTAAGATGGGTAAAATCATTCTCTTTGCTTAATGGAAAAGGGGAGTCTGTGCGGCTCAGAGGTGCTTTGTCTTTGAGCCTGGCTTCCAGGCAAAGGGTCATTCGGCTCCAGTGTTTTGACTGTAAAATGAAGCCTGTCTTTGAAGTGAATTTTATCCTCCCTGAGCTTCTGATGTTCTCCTAAAAGTCGGAGTGAGTTTACGGACCACATGCCGGATTCAGAAGCGTCCTCACCCTCTCCCAGGAGTCTTCCATCTGCCTCTGAGCAAAGTTGTTTCCAGAGACCACAGTGTTCCAGGTACAGGCCTTTTGAATTTCCCCCTCTACCTTAAGTCTGTGATAATTTCTATGATTTTTTTTTTTGCTCCACCACAACCTAACCCAGGCCCTGTAGAGTCGAGTATCCCTTTTTCTATACCTATTCTTTGATGGATTCCTTTGTCCCGCCGAGTCTGACCCAGAGCCTTGGGTCTTTGAAACTCAGAGTCCTGGCAGTGCTAATAATAATGATATTAGCGTTAGGTTTGACCTGAGGATGCCTTATGTACTTGGCTCCTTATGTAACAAACTATTACCTGAGTACATAAACTCACGAAAAGCTTAATTTAGCATATTTTTGTCACAAATAGCTGAGTCTCAGCCAATGATAGCTGCCAAGCTCTAGCCAATTACAGGTGGCCAACTGTTGAGGTTCAAGTAAGGTAAACTGGGAGCTGTGACCAACTGAGCTTCCATTTTCTGTCCATAAATGCTCTTCTGGACACAGGGCAGAATGGAGTTTCTCTGAACGTGTCCTGGTCCTGAGGGCTGCCCAATTCACAGATTATTCTCTGCTCAGTTAAACTGTCAAATTTGATTTGTGTAAAGATTTTCTCTTAACAATAGTGAATCATGGAAAACATGCATTAAACACTCGCTTGTGCCACTGAAGTAAGCCCTATTTTATCCCCATTTAAAAGATAAGGAAACCAAGGAATTTAAGTAATTTGCCTAAGGTAAAATGGCCATGGAGAGATGAAACCTAAAATCAAGAATCAATAAATGGGATGGATTCAAACGAAAAAGCTTCTTCTTAACAAAAGAAACAATCAGTGAGGTGAAGAGAGAGCCTACCATTTGGGAACAAATTTTTACCACACGCATATCAGATAGAGCACTGATCTCTAGGATATATAAAGAACTCAAAAATCTTAACATCAAAAAAAAAACAAACCAATCAATAAATGGACCAAGGAACAGAACAGACACTTCTCAGGAAGAGATATTCAATCGATCCACAAATATATGGAAAAAAAAATGTTCAACATCTCTAGCAATTAGAGAAATGCAAATCAAAACTACTCTAAGGTTTCATCTCACTCCAGTCAGAATGGCAGCTATTAAGAATACAAACAACAGTAAGTGTTGGTGAGGATGTGGGGAAAAGGCACACTCACACATTGATGGTGGGACTTCAAATTGGTACAGCCAATCTGGAAAGCAGTAGGGAGATTCCTTGGAAAACTGGGAATGGAACCACCATTTGACCCAGCTATCCCACTCCTCGGCCTATACCCAAAGGACAGCATACTACAGGGACACAGCCACATCAATGTTTATAGCAGCACAATTCAAAATAGATAAACTGTAGAACCAACCTAGATGCCCTTCAGTAAATGAATGGAGAAAGAAAATGCGGTATATTTACACAATGGAATATTACTCAGCAATAAAGAGAATAAAATCATGGCATTTGCAGGTAAATGGATGGAGTTGGAGAAGATAATGCTAAGTGAAGTAAGCCAGTCCCAAAAAACCAAATGCCGAATGCTTTCTCTGATTTAAGGATGCTGATTTATAATGTGGTTATGGGGGATGGGCCATGAGAGGTAATGAACTCTAGAAAGGGGAGCAAGGGAAAGGAAAAGGGCATGAAGGTAGGAAAGAAAGACAGTGGAATGAGATGGGCATCATACCGTAAGTACAGGTATGAAGACACAAATGGTGTGACTCTACTTTGTGTACAACCAAAGATATGAAAAATTGTGCTCTATATGTGTAATGTGAATTGCAATGCATTCCGTGTTATATATAACAAATTAAAATTTTTAAAAGTAAAAAAAAGCATA
Organism: Callospermophilus lateralis; assembly: GCF_048772815.1. Classification (NCBI taxonomy): domain Eukaryota; kingdom Metazoa; phylum Chordata; class Mammalia; order Rodentia; family Sciuridae; genus Callospermophilus; species Callospermophilus lateralis. Next base: position 11,814,306 of record NC_135311.1, read on the forward strand.
ATCAATTATAAATAATAGAGCATATAAAAATTTCTTTTTTTGTAAGGAAAAAAAAGAGATAGAACCAATGAAGGAACTCAAAAAATCAAGTTTGATATTTTAGAAGGAACACCGTAAGAAACTACAAATGAGCTTTGCAAATGTACAGTACAGACCTTCAATAGTCCTTCTTTGACCTTGAACATGAGAAAAAATATATTGGGCAAGACTAAGTCTTGGGTTCTTTTGGAGAAGGGGACGACCTGGGGAAACTTTCCTATCCCATAGACTGGCTCCTCCTAGGTCTACACTTAAAAGACTTAAAAACAGCATACTACAGGGATACAGCCACACCAATGTTTACAGGTGCATAATTCACATTAGGATATATAAAACATATCTTGATAAGAGTGGATCTAGTTCTGGCACTAAAAAGACAAAGGCCAGAGACTCTGGGAATCAAAGCTCAGCTTGCTTTGAGATGAGCCTGTCCCAGCTCCTGCAAAACTTCACAACATTTTGACTTGAAGCTGCAGTCTAACCTGCCCTGGCTGGAAAATCCAAGTCCATTCCCAATGACCTTTGCACGACCTCCAGGCGGGTTCACCCACCATGTTGTTACTGGTCTTCTGAGTCTGAATTCCCACCCAGCACCCACTCTGGTTGCTTGAAGGTGAAGAACCTCTTAACAGAGGAGTTCCCATTGCTCTCCATGGTACTGTTAGGACTTTGAGGGGACAGTCTTACTGTTTCCCCTGTACAGAATGAACTGAGAAGTAGACACTCAAGGATCACGGCATCATCGGCCTTGTGGCCAACAAAGCTGGATTTGAAGAACCCAACTTGGATGTAAAATAATCATGGCCATCCTAAAACATTCCCCTTCCACATTTAAGCTTCAAGGCAAAACCACAAGACTCTTCATCTGCTTTACACCTGGTGGAGAGTGAAAGATCCAGAAGCCCTAAAGGGAGCTGTCATATATGTGTGACATTGGGCCCCCTGGCTGGACCAGACTTGGGACATGACACCAGTCCCAAGGGGAGGAGCCAGTCTGTGGGACAGGAAAGTTTTCCCAGGTCATCCCCTTCTCCAAAAGAACCCAAGACTTAGTCTTGCCCAATTATACTAGTGTCATTAAGTGTGTCCTCCCCAGTACTTTGAGTCATCCCTTCAAGAGATACGAAGACACACATACCTAAAACTCAAGGACATACCTAAGAGTCAAGGACAATTGACAGAAATTTGTGGAGGTGAAGGGCCCCTTAAAGGGGAGTTGCAAGAGGTCAGTCCTGGAGCTAAATAATTAGCAACTCTGAGTATAACCAAAAATCCATCAGTAAGCTAGCTAAGGTTCAGAGAACCTAAAAGTGGTCAGGTAAGCAGGAAAGGACATTCACATTATATCTAAACAAATAGCAAGATCAAAGAGTACTGAAATATATAAGCATTTAAATCAAACAATTGAAAAAAATTACTTAAAAAGATTAATAAAGGAAATTTTAGAAAACTTTAGACAGCAATTGCATGCATTAATCTCTTAAGTGAATTGAAGCAAAAAGAGACTTGATGAAAGATGAGAGTTGGAAAAAAATACCAAATCTAAAAAGAACTTAAGGCAACTCAAAAAGCATTGCAGAATTTAAATGGCATTAGAAATAGTAAGTCTCCCACTCTACAAAGTAAAACAATCAGTAATATGGAGGACAATTTTGAAAAAAAAAAAAAACTCTCTCAAGATATAAGGATAAAAGACAGAGATAAATGTGATCTTAGTGGTGTTAAATGAAAAGGAAAAACAATGGAAATTTTACATAATGAAATTTGGCCATCCTGAAAGAAAAAAATAGAATAAATTAAACAGAAACAACAACACATTTCTTAAATTTTTGGATCTTCAAATTGAAAAGATTAAAAAAGTAAAGATGATTCTAATTTATAATGATCACATCCTGATGGTGGGGTTGAATGCTGGAAAAATTATATTCCCGTGTCCTTTAGTTAATGCAATAAAGCACAATAAATTGTGGTGAGTGTATCTATTAAGACAAATGAAATTTTTGGCAGGACTATAGTTAGAGGCATGCAGTCTTTTAGAAGAAAAGGTTGGCTTTTTTTGCTCTTAAACAGACACATAAATGCAATGTTCCCAGCCTTGTCCAAACATTGGAATCACTTGGAGAGCTTTTAAAAACACAGATGCTTGGTTCTGACACCCAGAAAATCATATTTAATTGGCCTTTTGTGTTACCTGGTGATTTTAAGGCGCAGCCAGGAGTGGGATGCTCTGTGTCATACTGTATACCAGGCTTAACAGAGTAGATGCAGAGGAGGGGAAATACAACCCTGTTGCAGGGCACGAGAGCCCTATATGTGGACTAAAAAGATCAGACCAGACAGGGAAATGTAAGGTGTGGTCCCCAAGATGCACCTTCAGGACCCACAGCAGGGGCTTGCTGAACACCTCACCATGTGCTCACCAGTTCAGGACCTGGGGACTGAAGGTCCCATTAACATACACCATGTCGATCTGATCTGGAGTCAGCACAAAGTCTCACATGTTCACATCTCCAAATCTCTCACCAAACTGCTCTGCATCAAAGCCTCCATCAAATAAATCTTGAACCTGTCCCAGAATGGTATTTACCTCTGTCCCCACCAAGTGTCCCTTATTCAGACTCCTCTTCACTACGGGCTTCCTGTCCACCCAGAGCTCTGTGATCCCCGAAGTGTACACCCAGCTAACACAGAGGGGCAACGGTGCAGGAGAGCTCTTAGGAGAGTGCACCAGGGATATGCTGCACCCTCCAGTTTTCTGCCTGAAGGGGCGGCTCTCATTATCTAGTATTGAGAGAAAAGGCAACCTTCCTGGGCCAGGTCCCTGTGGGTGCCAAGGCACGCGGGGAAGGTCTCCAGTGGATCCTTTTGTCCATAGTCGGAATCACAAAGGAATCATGTAACTCTGGGCAACACAAAGGCCTTTGTGTTCATGTTCATGGTATAAAAAAGAGAGAGGAAAAAAAAAGAGATCACTGGGTAAGCTTGTTAGGCCACAAAAATAAAAATGAATTCTCTCTCCATATCCAGAGATGTTGAATTTAGAAACCACAGACTGACCTCTTCCCCAGACCAGCTCCACACCTCAGCTGGCCCTTTTCCCTAACAGCTTAATATAATCACAACTGCATCTGAGGATGAGATCCCAGCTCCCATCTGAAGCAGTACCTGCCTGGGAAAAAGCCCGAGGGAGACTGATGAAGACGAGGAAACACAGGCAACTTCATGCTACAAGCCTGGGAAACTCACGCTCCCTCCCTGCTGTCGTGTGTGAGCAGAATTTGAATTATCCTCCTGAAAAAAAGTATCAGTGGCTGAGATTCTGGGTTTGGACATTTGAGATCCCTCTGTCTCCGATCTGCTCCACCTTGACCTTAAATGTGCTGTAGTCAGGTGTCTCAGCTGGCAAATGATTTTGCAAAATTGTCCCTTGGAGCCATGAATCAAAGCTCTAAGAGCAAAGAGAGCAAGATAAATCACAAAATGAGAGATCAATATGGGTTATTTATTAGAGACTCCACAGTGCCGGCTGGTGTTCCAACAGCTCTATGTGGCATGGCCCGGTAAATTAGAACCATCACGACCTGGGAAATTATGTAAAATAGGAGAGATAAAAGAGAGGCTTTATTCATAAAGAAAACCATTTAACATTACTTAGTACACTGAAAAATTGGAAAATTGAGAATGTTTAAGTAAATTGTATATATATCTCCATCCACTAACCAGAATGGATTACCACTTAAAAAGTTAGCTGTGAACTTTATATTATAACATGTAAAAATGCTTCTGGTTAAAGAAAAGAAAAACACTAAAAGAACTCTAATACTTCCAAATCATGTGCTACTATTAGAGGAATAATGTAGAATTTTTTTCCCCTGCAACGTTTCCATAATGTAGTTGGATTGCTTCTAAAATGAAGGTGTATGTGGCTGCATGTGTGCATGCGTGTGTTTAATTAAGAAATAAGGAAAAAGGGAATGAAGAATGGTAGTCCTTGAAGCTCCAAAAGTTACTATTTCCTGTTATGAATAGGACACCCAGTCAGAATGTGGCCATTTGGCTTTATGCCCAGAATGACTAAAACAGAGGTACAGTATCCATTAGGCAATATCTGATAGATAGATAGAGAGATAGATAGATAGATAGATAGATAGATAGATAGAGATATAGATATATAGATATTTAGGTGCAGAGTATTTTGCAACATACAGATTCCTATGTGAAACATCATAATTTCATGTAAAAAGAATCTCAAGTTTATTCATTGTGATCTCATCATGAGATCTTCATCTGCCTATTGATATTGAATGAGAAATTAATAATAGAGGTTATTTCTCTATTGACTAGAAGAATCAGCTCAGATGTAGGTAGCACATTGTAAACACACAAAGAAAAAGGACTATTCAAATGTGAATATGGCCAAGCACGGTGGCCCACACCTGTAATTTCAGCAGCTTGCGAGACTGAAGCAGCAGGATCCCAGGTTCAAAACCAGCCCAGCAACTTGGCAAGGCCCGTAACTCGGTGGGACCCTGTCTTTAGATAAAATATAAAAAAGGGACTGGGAACGTGGCTCAGAGGTTAAGCGGCCCTGGTTTCAATCACCAGTTCAAAAACAGAGAGAGAGAGAGAGAGAGAGAGAGAGAGAGAGAGAGATTGTTTCTAGAATGGTTTAATTTTTAATAACGTATAGTTAAATCTTTTTTTTCCCCCTGTACCAGAGATTTAAATCCAGGAGAGCTCTACCACTGATGCACATCTCCAACACTTTCTATTTTTTGAGACAGGGTCTTGCTAAGTTGCTGAGGCTGCCTTGAACTTGCAATACTCCTGCCTCATCCTCCCGAATTGCTGGGATTACAGGCATGTGCATCACCCCAGCCCTGTAGATAAATCTTTAGATCCTCCTTTCCCAAACTTCTCACATCTGATTTTAAAAATATAAAACTGGCTTAATGTAACTGCTTCAAAAGCTTCTGTACTCTCAATCTAACCACTTGTCCTTTAAAAGATATACTCATAATTTTAAACAGGTAAAAATATTGGGACAAAGAAGGAAGGCAATGTTTTCTCAATACCAAAATTATCCTCTCGTTAATATCTGGGCTCCCCAGGTCAGTCAAAAGAACATGGAAAACAAGATAATGGGTGGACACTGGAGTTGTTATTGATTTCATGGATCCCACTGCATTATTGGAGCTACCTCCCAAATGGACATACTGAGCAAGTCTTAAAGAGAAAAGGAGGGAGATCAGGAGAGGAAGAACTAAAGCAAGAGAAAGAAAGAATTTGAGAGACCTTCCCTCTGAACCAGTTCACAGCCTCCCCCTCGTTCCAGCCATCTGCCAACACCATCCTGTAACTTCTCCCATCAATTGAGCCCTGGGTGCTTGCAGGTAGGTTGCATTGGAGCCCCTCTCTTTGCTAGTGATGCTCCAACAAAAATATTCAAGGATCTCAGCCTTTCTACAATATGTTGGCACTTTGGTTCCTCCCTGATTTAAAGCCCCAGAAGTTCAGACAAACACCACAAATTGCCTGGATCCAAAGTAACAATCATAGGGAGAAAAGGAAAACATGGTTAGACAAGCAGAATGTTTGTTATCACAGCACGGCTTTATTGAATAAATAACACGCTAAATACAGGGCTGTCCTTTTACTTGATTTAAGCCTAGAGCAGCTTACAACTCTAAACTCCAGGGCTGAAAGAGAGAGCTGGGCTCGCTCCCCACATTCAAACCAAATCCCCTGTAACACGGGGAAAGGAGGAAGCAAGGGGCCACGTTGGTCAGAAACAACACTGTGAACTATCAGGAACAACAGCTGTGACCTGCAGTCATTTCAAAGCTACCACTCAGCCTGGAACCGTGGCACCCCATCCTCCACGGCCGGAGACTCTGCTACACACTGTAATCACCTGAGAAGCTTTAGAGATACTCTCAACTGGTCTTGCTACCAAAGAACCTGATGTAATAATCTGAGGTGAAGCCAAGACCATGAGATTTTTTGTAAAGCCCTCCAGGTAATTCTAATTAGCATCTGAAGTTGGGTACTGCTGGCCCACCGGGAATTCTCATGTGATCCCATGCCTTTGGTGAATGGTTCCCATGAAATTACCTCTAGGTATACATGCCTGGGGAAGAGTTGGATGGGTCCAGGTCAAAACAGAACTTTGTCAGTGTAGAACAGGCATAGGCCGCCTAATGTTATGTGGATGCTGAGATCAAACGGGATTTCTCTGTGCAAGTCATGCTACCAAACACATGAACAAAACTTTAAGTCGGAAGATTGTCAGTGCACCAGTCATGTCAGTTAACCTTCTGGATATACGGCATCCTCAATGGCCTCCCTATATGGAAACACACACACACGTCCCATACCCTGTGTCCTCAAAGGAGGCTAAGTACAGGATATGAACTTTTCTGTGGCCAGACTGCCTCAGTTCAAATCATAGCTGAGTAAGTCAATGAACCTCTCCAGACCTAACCTTCCTCGCCTGTAAAATATGACTATAAAACAGCCTTGACTTCCTAGGGTTGTCAAATAAGTAAATGTATGTAAAGGAGGTAGAACAGCGCCTAGCACATGGTAAGAGCTCCGTAAAGTGTAGGGTATTAAGATTGTCTGTGTGCGGGAGGTCGTGGGCATACACCAGAAATCCCAGCGTCTCGAGAGGCTGAGGCAGGAAGATCACAAGTTCAAAGTTAGCCTCAGCAATTTAGCGAGACCCTAAGCAACTTAGCAAGACCCTGTCTCAAAATAAAAAAAAACAAAAAGGGCTGGAGATGCGGCCCAGTGGTTAGGCACCCTGGGGTCAAATCCCTGGTAAGGAAAAAAAAAAAAAAAAAAACCAAGACTGTGTGTGTGATCTGCCTTGGGTGATTAGGCAATTATCATCCTCAGGACCATGAAGGAGCCTTAGGAGATCACTTGACTGTGTGGATGAAAGGTAAAGGGGACCTCACTGAATGCACAAGAAGCACAGGGCTACTGGGTTACCCTGAGTCTAGCTGCACTAGATCCTTCTTTAAAGATGGCCACCAACATGCCCAAACCAAAACCATTCTTTTTGGCAGACGTCAACTAATTTTTAATTGGACCACATGTAACAACTCTATGATATGACAACTCACCTGTTAACTAGGGATACATTTTCCAACAAGATTACATTCAAGTATCTACCAGTAAACTAAATTGCTTAAATTTAAATATTATAGGAATGCTTTATTAAGATTTTCTAATGTTCGCTGAATGCAAATACCAGCTATTAAAATTTTCCTGGCTAAAATTATTAGGGCCAGAGTCTGTCCAGTAGACCATATACAGGAACGTACCGATGATAATTGAATTCTGAAGAAAATATTAGCTCAGCCCACATCCCTGGAGAGTTGGGATGGCCTTCTATAATTAAGATATATCTCTTGACTGGATTCTGTAACTGGAAAAGAGTGTCAGTCCTCTCTTCTGCTAGCTGATGTGTCAGGGTCTATGGATCTGTCCTTATTGGACAACAGAGAATGGCTACACTCACATTTTTGCCCAAGAATATATCTCAGTAACGTTTGTGCTTCTAAATGGTTATCAAACGTCAATTAGGGAAATCAATACTCATACATTAATTACTTCAAAGATTTTCTGTTCATCCTCCTAATGTTCTGAACATAATTCTTAGCAAATCAGAGACCTTATTGCTGCCAACCCAGGCAAGTTCTAGCAAGTTGTATTTTTATGGTATATAATGTCTAGGCATGTAATAACTACAAAACAGTCAAAGAAGAAGAAACTGTTAGAGGAGCAGACCAGGGTGAATGCATTCTTACACTAAAACTGACAGCAGATTGCTGGTTCTCAATGACCTTTAGTTTTTGTTCCTCGAACTGGAATAATGATAAAGTGGAAGTATTCAAAAGCCCACAACTGACCCCACATGAATGACCAGCTCTCTCAAAAGAAGGACCACCCTTGTCAGAGAGAACCCCTACAGGAGACTCCAAGAGACAGTAGAGTACCATGTGTAGGTTCTCACAAGACAGCAATTGTCAGTCAGAACTCACAGAGGGCCTTGGTTTCAGCAATGCATTAGAAAAGTTAGTCCCAGCTTCCAATGCAACCACCAGAAAACAGGTCCAATTTATTGGAGTAAACAGGGGCTTTACTGGCTAATGAACCTGGGAAGTCCAGGTGCAGGTTCTTTTCCAGACAAAACTGATTTAGTGACTCATTATAGTCAATTCTGCATCATTCTGTAAGCCTCTCTCCACTCTTAAAGTCCCAACATGGCTTCTTTCTTCATTGTCTCCATGTGGTAACCAAGATGACTGCTAGAGGTCCAGCCTCTTAGCTTGGAATTCCAGAAAGATGTTGCCTCCTGAAGTCCATAACGCAATCCTCGGAAAGACTAATTTGTCCTGTTTGGAACACAGAAACAACCAAAAACAACCCCTCCCTAGGGAAATGAGCCATTGATACTCTGATAGGACAGCTTGGGTCACAAGCCCACTCTGGATACCTTGGTGGAGGCACTCACAGCTCCACACATGGAGTAGGAAAAGAATTTCCCAAAAAAAAAAAAAAAAAAAAAACATAAAATCAAGAAAACATTGTAAGCAAATAAAACTATTGTTACATAAGTCCTAGGCAATAATAACTGAAATAACTATACCCGTGTATCTCATTTTTCCCAGGGAAGAAGCCAGGCTTTCTCTGCCATGGCAATTTCAACTGCCTTTCCCGGGCACTTTGAGAAAGTGGAGGAAATGCACAGTATTAATGGGTTTTCCACATCAGAAGACCTAGATCCATGATATAGTGATGAGCATTCTGCAAACCTCCGCTAAAGTCCTAGCTCTGAGATGGAAGAGCCCTGTGAATGCAGGCAAGTACCTTCTACTTTCTGGGGGACCCTGGGTAGGAATTCCCATCTCAGAGATGTACTTGCCCTGTGACTTTTTAAAAATTCCCTTCTCCTTTCTGTGGGTATCAATCTTTCTCATCCATTTGAGGGTAAGAGATGATTTCTGAAATCCGTTCACTTAAAAAAATGAATATACAAACAAAAACATCTACAATCGTGATTCATCTGGACAAAGCTCCCCAGTGTGGTTCACAAGCCCCCAAGCCAGACAATTCAATTCTGTCCCCTGGTGCTGAGGAAGACAGAGCAGAAAAGCAAAGGTTTATGTTCACAGAGCAGACCTTCGGCAAGTATGGCGGGCAAAGGTCCCTAGCGATAGACAGGGGGCCCATGAGGTGTGGTCACCAGGACTATATTCAGGACTCACGGCCACAGCTGGGGCTTGACAAACACCTCACCATGAGCTTCATATGTCAGTGCTTTCCAGTCCAGGACATTAGGACTGACGGTCCCACCAACATACACCATGTTGATCTGATCTGGAGTCAACACGAAGTCCCACATGTTCACATCTCCAAGGTCTCCCACCAAAGACTGGTTTGCCTCAAAGCCTCCGCCAAATGAATCTTGATCCTGTCCCAGGACGATGCTTGCCTCTGTCCCCACAGAGTAGCCCTTATTCAGACTCTTCCTCACCATGGGCTTCCCGTCTACCCAGAGTTCTGCGATCCCTGAGATGGACTCCCAGCTGGTACAGATGTGTACTGGAGCCATAGTAACTTCGGGAGCCTTGAAAAATATTTCAGACCCACCCACTGAAAGAAGATATCCTCTATTGAACGACCAAAATATGAGGATATCATTAAATTGTTTCTTGGTAGCGAAAGAGAAAATGCTGTACCCTCGGGTCATGGCCAGTTCGGTGTAGATGTGGAAGCACACGGTGAAGGCTTTCAGTGGTTCCTTTAACTGGGCTTTCAGGGATACATAGGAATCATCCGACACTTTGGGAAACACAAAGGCCTTCCTAGACATGTCTGTGAGATAGAAAACCAATTACAGATGAAAAAAGTTTCTCAGATCACAAAGATCTGTCCCTCTTTTACAAATACAGCTTGGGATCAAGAAGCAAACCCACCATTTCCCCAGCTCTCCTCTCCCCAGCCCCCGCCCTCTCTTGCATACGGAATGTTCCTCTGAATTCCGTTTGTATAATCTGAGGCCCCACCCCATCCCTACCCCTCCCATCACATCTCTGACGTAGTCTGTGGTACCTCCTACCTTTCTGGCCAAAAGCATTAGAGAAGCCGATCAACACAACCACCACACACCATAACAGCTTCTCCATGGTCATTCCCTGCTGCCGGTGCTTCTAGGATCTGGGTTCACCCCCCTAGAAAAAGTGTTTGTCTGAAAACTCAGGAACTCGAAGTCCTAGGTTCCTCACCGCAGGCCTGCTCTGTCCCACCCGGATTTATATCCTTAGCAGAACAGGGATTCTGTGCCACTTTGTAAATGATTTTCTAACACTGCCTCTGGGACAGGTGTCAGGGCTGTGGGAGGAAGGGAAGCCAGATGATTCTGGAACAGAGAAATCAATGTGGGTTATTTATTACAAACTCCTGTGACTCGTGAATCGCCAATGCTTGGTGACAGGAAAAAAAAATGAAGAAGCTTCTCAAGGTTCCACTGTGGTTATCCTGAGAAAATAATGGAAACTTTTAACTTAAGAGACAAGTGGCCATCTGTGTGCCCATGATCATTGGTTCGCCAACGCCTACTTCAGCCCAAGCCATGGCGTCCCATGGAGGGAAACTGACAGCCTGCGGAGATGGATGTCATCACCAACCCTTTTCAAAATCTGCCCACTTACAGACCGGGGAAGAGGAGAGCAAACGTGCCATTCCTGGAGCCAAGAACAAACATTTCTTAGTCAACTGACTGTACTTATTAAGAGATCTCTGGTCAGGTGAGACATGTGTCTGATCCCAAATGTACCACAGTGTCAGAGCTTCTTTACACAGACTATTCTCTGCAAATATAAAACTTCAGGGAGAAGTCAGGATGATCCACAGTGGTCTCCAGGGCTGAAGTAATTCAAGTTGGCCTTCCACACACTGCCTGGCCATCTTGCTACAGTTTCTTAGTTGACTCACACTTCCAAATGACTATTTTGCTCCTTCCCCTTGTTCCTGCAATCCCCCAAATTTCATTCGTTTTTTTTTTTTCACTCAACTCATGAGTTCACCCCTTCATTGAAAAATCAAAAGCAATCACTATGTCCCTTGTAGCAGAGGCTCCAGGCCATTCCCCAGTATCCATTCTCCACTTCTTTTTAAGAATAGCATTTCTGGGGCTAGGGTTATGGCTCAGTGGTAAAGCACTCGCTTTGCACATGCAAGGTCCTGGGTTCCATCCTCAGCACCACATAAAAATAAATAAATAAATAGTTGGGCACAGGGTCACCCAGACAAGCGCTAAATGTCCCAACCTCCTTCACATCTAGGAGTAATTAAGTCGTTAAGTGCCAGTGTATGAGCTGGGAGCAGAACAGGAACCATCTCCAGGTTGGGCCCTTACGGAGAAGATACGGGAGTTCCCTTTCACTTCTTCCTTTCCCTTTGGTGAGGATTCAGACATGAGAGCAGGAGATGGAGCAGTCAGTCACCTTCAGATGAAAAAATATAAGCTGCATATTGAGCTTGGCACAGCAACAAGATAATTTATTTGGGGGGCCACTGTATTAGTCCTAGACTGCCTACCTGAACATTTACATCAAGGGAAAATAGTTTTATCTTTCACAAAATCACTATTAATTTAGTCTTTCTGTTACCGAATCCTACCTGATATCATCACACAAATTTCCACCACAAAACCTACCAGCCTTTCTGTCTCTCTCCTATTACAAGAGATGAGCCATCCCTGTGGATATCTAAGGTCAACCTTGCCCTTTAGCAATGCAACCCAGGCCTTCTCCACCACGCAGGGAATTCTGTGCCTGGTCATATGCTTAGTATCTTATGTATAGATCATTAATGTCTTCATCTTTACTCAATCATTCCCCCCAAAAACAATACTGCAATGTAGCTGATATGTTACAGAAGGAAGGGGGGAGAGGGAAGAAAGGAAAAGGAAAAAAGAAGGAAGAAAGAAAAAATAAAAAAGAAGGAAAGAGGGAGGAAAAGATTATGTGTAGTTACAACTTCCATTTTCCCATTTGTCGATCCACCTTCAACCTATGAAAATCAGACTTGGTTTCCACCAGTGCAACCCACACATATAAACCCCTCTCTCTTTCTTTTTTTATTATTAATAATGGATTTTCTATTCTTATCTTACCCTACTCCTCACTATATTCAGCAAAGTTCATCTCTCTCTCTCTCTCTCTCTCTCTCTCTCAAATAACTACATGTTAATTCAAAAAGTGAAATAATTTTAAGGCCTTGTGCCTAAAAGGAGTGGTTTTCTGTTCGACCACTGCCCATCCTTGTCTCCCAAGTAGAGCTGAGACACTGAGTCTCTCCGGGTCTGCTCTCACCTGCCTCCAGCTTTACCTCAGATCTTCTGAAGTCTATTCACCATTTTACATGTTTCAGTTTGCTTTATGATACTTGCATTTCAATGAATTTGGCAAATGGGAACACCTCTTTAACAACGCCCTGAATCCAAGACAAGGCGTGTCCAAACTTACCTCCCTGTCCTGAAAGACACTAGCATCCTTGCTACCAGAATCCTCCCAGAGAAGCTCAGGTCTTTGTGGATAGGGCAACCTTTAAACCGAGCCACAAAAGTGGAAGTGGGAGATTCAAGACTGAGAGAATAACGTGAATGATGGTCACGATCAAATTTTGTTTTCATATATAAACTCCAAAAAAATTGACTTGACCCTTTACAACCATGATAGTCCATTTTAATGAACAAATGTTCTTTCAGTCTAAAAGTTTACTGATTTGCAAGTCAAAACTCCAAGGTCTCCTTAGTCTGCAATTTGGACCAATTCATTCTTTTATTCACCTTCTCTCCTAATTAACTCAAGAGTGTAATTTTCACTTGGTGTTTCCTACTACCAAGCACTATTTTAGAATTTCTATTCTGTTTTACCAGCAAAACTGTTACATAGATACTCATGATGTATTACTTACTCTCTATCTCTGTTCCTGTTAGTTATGTAAACTTAATAAAATAATCTATTGAAATATTGGGCCTAAGGTCATTCACAGTAAGCAAGTAAGACTTTGAAGGTTTCTTAAACCATGAACACATAGTCAGATCTGTGACTTGTTTATTGGCAGAAGTATGAAGGATGTATTGAACTAACAGAGGTTACAAATGGGGAGACCACCTGATGAGTCTTAGTTCACTAATTCAACAAAGACAAATGTTGGAAGCATTTACCAGGGATCAGGCACTAAGCCGTTAATGTGACTAGGTTATGTTAAAGATAACAGAGATTAGGGAAGAGGGCAGGAAAAGAGGAAGTACTAGATGGCTCTATGATCAGTTGGTTTCAGGTATTTGGAGTTCAAACACTACAACATGAACCGAGGTAAGCCTCTAGGAAAGATGATTCCAAAGATTAGACAATGGGGAATGGAGGGAAGGGAAGGGGGATAACCAGAAGAAAGACAGTGGAATGAACCTGATGTAGTTTTCCCACGTACTAACGTAAAAACAACACAGTGAATCCCACCACTATGTGCATCCATAAGAATGGGACTCTAAGTAGAATAAGATACATTCCATGTGTGTATAATTATATCAAAATGGATTCTGCTGTCATATATAACTAAAAAGAACCAATAAAAAGTGATAACTGAAATTAGTAAATAATTGAGACTTTTGGGATTTATGAATAAATGGCTTTACTTTGTGAAGCTAAAAAAAAAAAGGAAAAATGTGCACATAGATGCAAATATAGCATCCTTATCTCTGTTAGAAAAATACCAGAAGAAATTCAAATTCCAGTTTGATTTATGGGCAATAACATTACCTTCTTAAAGGCCAACCAGCTGCCCTGCCTGGCATACAGTTGGTGCTCAGTAGGACGACTAGATGAAGGAATAACTGAAGGAACAAAGGAAGACATGGCAGGGGAAAAAGACCCAGAAGATAAATTTAATCAACAGCGGAGTGAACACTAACGCCGATACCTTCTTCCCACCTCAATTCTTACAAATGACAAGAAACATACTTTTAAAAAGGAGATCGATGTAGTGCCAGAAAAAGAGTTCCAGCAATGAAAGGAGATACGAAGAGTTTTTGAAAGCCAGAAAGCACTGAAATTTTACATCACAGAAGACACATAACCCAAAGCATAAGCAGAAAAAGGGCTGCCATAAAAATTTATCCTGGTGTGCCCCAAAATAAAGGAAACGAGGGATAGCACACAGAGTCGTAGCCCTGATGGAGTGTCGGTGGCCATCCCCTGCCCTCTTTAAGCAAGCAGTAAGCACCAGGCATCTTTGCTCTCAGCTTAGAGCAGTAAGTCCTTTGGCCCAGGAGGCTCTAGACACCCAGGAGGAAATCCTATGTTCTCAAACCTAGGAGAGAAATAACTGGTATGCCTGCCCGTACATCTTGCTCTTTCTTCGTAATTCCTGGAAATGAACTACAGAAAACAGTAAGAGCATCCATAGGCAAGTTGAAAAAGAATTCGTGCCATGAGAAAAGGGCACTCCCCTTAAAAATTTAGGTGCAGCTATCTTAGAAACAGAATCTAAAAGCAAATGGGAAATGTTTTTATTGAGAAGTAGAGTTAAGAGACTCAGAGTATAGGAAGCCTAAAAGATAATAAATAAAAGACAAAAATTACAGGAATTAAAACTAAAACAGGGATTTCAGAGAAAGAAATATTTATATTGGAGGAAGGAAAATAATCTAAGAATAATAGGAAAAAATTCCCCAGAGTGAATGACGAAAGTAGTCAGATCAAAAGGGTAAGAAAGTATCCAGCAGGTTGTATTTAAAAAAAAAAAAAAAAAAAAGTCTAAACTGTGACAAGGAATTTGATAACCAGGAAAAGGAGCAACATCAGAAATATTTCCACATAGTATGTTTATGTGTCCCAGAAAGGAATAAGGATTAATAAATACACCATAAAAAATAATAAATATTTGAGGGACGAGATATGTTAATTAGCCTGATTTAATCATTGCATAATATGTTTACCCTATAAACATATACAATTATCATTGAATCAATGCATGTTAGATGATTGTCAAGAAAATGAGAAAAAGAGAAAAAAGAAAGAAAGCTACTTGACTTCTGTTAAGTACCTGATAATAAGTTAACACAAAACCCAAACAAAAATAATGCAAGAAAAGAAAATGAGGAATCAATTCATCTGTGAATCTCTTCTATGCAAAAAGTATAAGCAGATCAAAATCAATCTACACACAAGAAAGTTGAAAACATCACAACTAAATAGAGCTGGCTAGCAAACAAAAGCAAAGGGCCAGGTAATGCTCAAACCTGGTCAAATCGGCATTTACTGGGGACCTGCACAGTAGGAAACCTTCATATTCTAGGGCAGGGCTCAGAGATCTGACAGGGCTGAGGAACAGACTCCAGGAGAGGAATCTCTCACCTGGAACTATGAGACTGCAAGATAAAGATGTGCCGACTTCTCCCCTGGTGTGATCCGAGTCCTGATACAATAGCAATATGGTATGACAACTTAGCATTCACGGCAAGGGTGGACATCAGCCGTTCCCTGGTACAGTGGGCTGCTTAAACATTCATAGCAGGAGGCAAGCAGTCCCCTGGCATGACTCAAGAGCAGGTGTCCAAGCCTTACCATTGACAAGGATTGATTTTTGGAGTGGTTTCCATGGGGACTAGCAGTGGGTAGTAGGTAGCCAGTTACAGAGAGTTCTCTTGGACAGGGTAAAATAATTAACACCTATTAAAGGTTTTCCTCAGAAATGCATGGTAGCTCAAAATTAGGAAAAACCATATATGTAAATTATGGCATTTTGACAGACTTAAATAGCAGCATCACAAGATCATTCCAGTAGATGATTTTAAAATCATCATCTATTTAAAATTTTTTTGTATTTTTAAAAATTCATCATCTAGCTTCCCTAAATTAAAAGTTAAAAGAGTTTCTACTAAAAACCCACCACAAATATCATTCTTAAAAATGAAATTTATAAACTTCCCTTTAGAGACAGGAGCATAACAAGATACCTGCTATCTACCCACTGCATTGTGCAATTCAATGCAATAAAAAAGTGATCTGATGCTCAGAACAGATCAAAAATATATAACAATGTATGCATGTGATCATCTGTATTTTAAAATTCTAGAAAATCTATACACAAACTACTAGGATCAACAGAAGTTCCACATATCAAAGAACTATAAAACACATTAAAAATGTTCCTTTCCCATGAAAGTGATCCATTAGAAAATATAACATAAACGATCGCATCTGGAAATAAGTCTAACAAAAATGGGCAACACTGTTATTTTAAAAATATAAGACAGCAAAATGAGTAGAGAACTATGCAATATGCAATGAGTAACCTTGTATCATGATGATGTTGATGCTCTCCAAATTAATGTATATATTACATTAAACATTTTCACACATAATACAACCATTTTATCTCTAAAAATTTAACTTATTGGAGTTGTGGCTCAGTGTTAGAGCACTCGCCTAGCACAGGTGAGGCACTGGGTTCAATCCTCAGAACCACATAAAGATAAATAAACAAAGGTATTGTGTCCATCCACAAATATATATATATATATGTATATATATATATACACACACACACACACACATGTGTGTGTATTTTTTGTTTGTTTGTTTTAAAAACCCTCAGAGACACATACAAGGAAATTCTCTGAAGCATTGCTTGTTCTTGGGAGGAAAAAACAGAAAGAATCCAAATGTCCCTGAGTTGGAAAATGTTTATTTCTATTGAAGAATTGTTTACTTCAGTTAAAAGGCATGAAAAAGATATACACCTTGCTCTGCAACAAATCAAATGTCTGGATGCAAATTAGGACATGCATTATTATAATATGCAAATAAAATATTTACATAAATTAAAGACTAGCATCAATATAACATAGAGGTTATATTCATTTATATGCTACAGTGAAACAAAAGACCACACTTTCTCACAATTAAAGAAAAATCCTGAGTAATATGTGAAGATCTTAATAAAAAGCCTGAAAATTCAGCCTAAGTGCTATTTATGCATGCAGTAAATGGTTTAGTGACTTCAAAAATTGCTATGCATTCCACAATTTTAAGCTATATTGTGATGCTGTAATTGCTGATGAAGAAGCCACCAAGACATTTCCTTTTGTGTTAAAAAAAATTTATTGATGACTTAAGCTATACTCATAATCAGATTTTAAATTTTGATGAACCCAGCCTCTATGGGAAGTGATAGTCCTCAAAGGAGGTGTCAAAGCATTGGACAGAAGCTGCAAAAATCGAGAGTAATTGTGAAGCTGGCAAAAGTGTCCGGAGAAGCTTTCACTATGCTAATAGTTTCATTGGATCGTTACTGTTCCTGTTAGCACTCTGGTATGTTAGTGCACTGGTTTTGAGTAGACTGCCCCTAATTATCTATGGTTCTAATTATCCCACAAGCCCTGTTATTTTTAGTACACAATTACACAGAACATGAGGATTTTCAGGAATGCATACATCACATTAGAGCTAAAAGAAGATGCATTTCAAAAAGGATAGATCTCAAAAACAATACTGAATTCTAAAAAGCAAGTTATGAAAAGCTACTTAAATGGAATCACATATTGGCTTTTAAAATCCAAAACAATATTATGTGGCACACATAAATATCTACCTACCTATTGTGTTCTTAAGTATTAAAAAAATGAATAATTCATCCCAAGTTGAACCCACAAGTTCATTTTCATCCCAAGCACCCACAAATTCATTCTTCTAAAGAGAGGAATATCAGACAAAACAAATTGAGAGACATTCTACCAAATCAAGGATTGTGTACTCCTCAAAATTGTTAAAAGTCTTGAAAAACAGGAAAGACTAAGAAATTTTCACAAACCAGAGACAATTAAAATAACACAATAACTAAACTCAATTTAATATCCTGGATTGAATCCTTAAACAGGAAAAGAACATTAGCAAAAAAACTGGAGAAAATTTTTTTTAAAAAAGATGACGTCTACTTAATAAAAGTGTACCAATCCTGTTTTTTAGTTTTGACAAATGTACTATGGCAATGTAAGATGCTAACACTAGGGTAAATTGGGTGAGATGCATATGGGAACTCTGTATTATGGTTGCAACATATCTATAAATATAAAATTATTCCAAAATAACATTTTTATTAAAGAAAAATGTTCTGTTCAAAAAAAATATGTAAGAAAGGCAACAATTTCATTACCATATCTACATCTGGGACAGGGGATCAAGCCTTCTTTAAATTATTTTGAGTGTTGTTAATGTGTGTGTGTGTGTGTGTGTGTGTCTGTGTGTGTGTACATGATACAAATTTTCAATTCTTGGTGACATAGTTTTTCAAAATAAAAAAAATTTAAAACAGAAATATTTGTTGCAGTAACCATTAGAGGAGGAGCATAAGTATAAACAACTTTCCAACTCAAGAGAGGAACTATAAAGTTTGAGGTCTGAGGAAGCTTATCAGTGTAATTCTCTCCTTGCCACCTGAGTTTTAAACCAATAGAGAAGTCAGACAAATGTAGTCAGACAAATACTATTTTTAAAACTGAAAGGGGCCAGACTGGCAAAGATGGTTTAAGACAAATATTGTCAGCCTCACTTACCTGGTCGCAGGTAGTGCTAAATCAGATAGACTTCCCCTTGTGGTTGCAGAGTATTTATTGCCAAGGTCATCAGGTGGTCAAGAAAAAAATACAAACATATCTGCTAGAGGCAGACAGGTCCTCAACACACACACACACACACACACACACACACACACACACACACACACAATAGAATGAGAAAGGGACAGAAACACACAGTCTCAATTTGTTAACCCAAAGTCAATGATAAGTCACTTTTAGACAAGGACCAGAACAGGGGGCAAAATAATGGATAAACTAGTGGGCTGCCTTCATAATCTTTTGCTAAAAGTCTTTTCCTACTCATCAGTTCTTATAATGTATGGAATGTACCTTTTCTTACCCGCTGGTTCTCAATCAAATTAACCACAAACACGGTGTAGGATGCTGCCAGAAACTAGAAGCTCTTTGGTTTTACTCTCAAACCTTAATTCATAATCTTTACTTGCTAAAAGTCTTGTCACTCTTAGCATGTATGGAATGTGCCTTGTCTTACCCTGATATTCTTAACTAAACCATAAACATCGAGTGACATCAAGCCAAGAGTCTGTTCTCCTCCTTAAAGGAATGATCATAAAAATACCATCAACTGGAGTTGAAGCCTCCCCTTCTCCACTTCTTTTCCCAATTAAAGCTTGGCCTGTATATTCGTGTAGATTCATGTTCACTTGACTTGGATTTTGTTTTCGTTTTTTAATCGACATTGAGTCAAAAGTTGTCATCTTCAGAATCAACTGTTTCCGGTGGCCTGCTGATAAACCAGGTCTCAGAACAACAACAACAACAAAAAAAAATAGATTTGTTGTTTGCTGGTTTCCAGGCTGTAAATACTACCATTAGGACTGATTCCAAATTGCACCTGTGACCTTACTGAAGGTAGAGTTGAGAGGAGGTATGCAGGATACCAATGATTCCTCCCTGGAGAGAGGAATGAGCAGAACAGTAATGAAGCCAGGCCCATTTAGGGCTGCTTCCATCAGGGAGTGGGGAGCAAATATTTCACCCCAAAATATATCTACTTTTTGTTCGTCAAGCTCCATCAATAAGTTTCTGATCAAACAATGACATGACTATCCCCAGTGCTCCATCGTAAATTCTCCATGACTGCCGGTGGCCAATGTGGATTTTTGCCCCAGAAACTGTGCCACAGGTCAGAGCATTAGATTAATTAAATTATAAAGGCCACACTGTAATCAAGTCTAAAATTCACTCCCTACCCCCCAGTCCACATTATTTGTCGTCATATTTTCCAATATAATTCTATCAAAAGTTCTGTGTGGAAATTAAATGACAATATTAAGCTATTTCAGTAATCAATGCCAATAACATAAATGTCCTGAACCTAAATACAAAATCTCTTCATTGTTAAACTTCCAAGGAAAAATTGAAGTCCAAAATTTTCATCCTCCTCAATTTCCAGTTTTGCTCGTCTCATCCAGAAGGTCCCACTGAATAGTCTGGGTAAATCATATTTCTTCAACATCCACAGCCTGGGTTTGCTCACTACTTGGGGTGTGTCTCCCTCAAGTCCAATAAATTGGAGCCCTTCCTCCAAAGAGTTCAAAGAGTCTAACAGGACATACCAGATGACCACAGCATTGGCTCCAGTCCACAAAAGTGTAGAAAACAAGCTAATTCCACACCTACTAAATCAAATATTGCAGGCAAAATGATTTCCCAGGGCTCAGTATGTTACTGGCAGCCAAGCTCAAGAACCCTGCCTAGACGCCGGGCTCATAAGATGGAAAAAGGAAAAGGAATTTTATGCAGCCTGATCAAACTGGTGGGAATGCTTCTAGAATGCTTCTCCACCCCTCCCACAGAAGCCTTAACAATTTGCAGAAACAAAAACCAGGCGATAGACGTGTGTGGATGCAGTCAGTGAGCCTGTGCTAGACGGACCAGGCAGGCACTTTCCGATTCCCTGCCGTTCTCCAGGTCACAGGAGGCAGCCCCCCAGCCTTTCCTTTGGGTGTGAGGAAATACAGGCTGCATAACAAAACGGTGACCAGGACGTTGTCCTTCATTTCAAAGGAGCCCTTCATTTCAGTCGGTTTCAAATATTGACAAAGACAATAGCAATTCCATGATATCTGACAATGAGAACAAGAAAACCTTTGTTTTCTCCCAGTGCCAGTGAACTGATGTCAGGTGTCTTCAGTCTATATCCTATGAATTAATTTAGGAGAAATCTCTTGAGGGATTAATTGAATCTCTTGAGGCACTGAGTCCACACATCGGCCCTGAGAGGAGAGTCCACCTTGGCCTACGCTGAGAGCAGCACACAAAGCCTGGTCTCCTTCCTCAAGAGTCTGGAGCTCTGCCATCCTGGCCCTGCTTGTCACCGCCTCTCTGTCTTCTTTGATGCGTCTTTCTTCCTTCTGTGTAATCCAAAGCTCTTGATTCCCATCCATCCCTTTGAGCCTTTGTTTCTGACACCCCCCCTAGAGGTCTCTCATCTAGTGAGAGTCCCAGCAGTGCATTTGGGGACAGGAATGATTGGTTCTGGGCCGGAGGCTGCTGCTGTAGCCTTCTGCCAAGGAATCATTCAGACCAAGGAAACACACACGGGAATGGTCTCTCCCAGGCCCTCACCACAGTTTCATCTTTATAATTACCCTACAGCAGACTTATAAACCGAAACCGCTACGAGGCTTCCCAAACTCAGCCCTGCCCGGCCAAATACATCCTTAAGAAATCATTTATCAGCTTTCGAATGTCCCGGGTCCGCATCAAGCAGCATTTCTTTCTGCAACACCGTTGCTTTAGGTAATTAACAAAGCCAAAAACTTCTGTGGAGGGGATGACTCAATTTAAGTAAAAAAATAAATAAAATGCACTTGCTCTTCAAAAGTAGCATCAAAATCAGGCGCCTAGCATTCCCTTCCAACCAATCTGCCACCCTTAAGCTCCTTGGATACAGAAATACTAGCACCCTCACTATTGGACATTAGTACAACTCTGTTTGGCCACCGCAGTTGTTTCTTTAACATGAACTAAGTCGGTTGTGTTTGGTAAGCTGGGTATCAGTACAGAAGTTACAAAATTATTTTTTCTTAACCACTTGCTATTTTTTTTACCACCAACTACCAGCAGTTATCATAAAGTATACTAACAAATGAGGAATGCAGAACCAAATATTCTTCCTCTTGACCCACCTGCCCATGTGCTCCCTCTTAGGGGTAACTACTGTGCTGTCCCCTCATCTCAATGCATCTTTGACTCTATCTTTCCGTCTTTCTTTATACAGCTTTCTATCAAGTAAGATTTACCTGTTCTTTCTTAAAGCCCAGTATTTGTCGTGATATATATCTTAATTTATTCATGATAGTAGTTTTATGAAGATAGTGCTTTAAAATTGTTCCAATGACAGCATTGCATAAATTTTTTTTTCCTTTTCTTAAATTGGTGCATTAGAATCATACATAACAGTGTTCTTTGTGGTTACATATTCATACAGGCACATAGCATAATTAGATCAATTTCATTCCCCAGTACCTCTTCCATAGCATAAATTTCTAATTCTGTACCCCAACTCAGATCTTCCCCCATAATACCTCATACTTCTTACTTGATTTTGAAGACTAAGAAGTTATTTCATGGCAAGTGGTGTTACAACAGAAATGCTGGCATTGAGAAATATTCACAGAGAGATTTAAAATCTAATTAGATCATTTATATGGAATTTTCTATCTTTAAGATTGGGCCAAAAAACTTAAGCCAGATTCTGACATAGAAACTAAATTCAGAAAAGAAAGAGAGAGAGAGCGAGACAGAGAGAGAGACTCCTGAAAAATCTACAAAAAAACAGCTGTTCACCTAAATCCTACTAATTTAAGTCTCTGAATGGCGGATACAATGGCAGAAGAAAAACTGTGGAAGGGTCTTCAGTGAAGACCTTTCTGTTGCAGACAGCATGAATCATAAAGGACTCGCTGAAAGAATATTGCTTATGAGAAACTAGAACCAGGAATCAAAGCAACTCACTTTCCATCTTAAACTCGAGGATCTCTCGGCCTTAATTCAAAGTTATAAATAGTGTGCCAGGCGTGGTGGCACATGCCTGTAGTCTCAGTGGCCCGGGATGCTGAATCAAGAGGATCACAAGTTCAAAGCCAGCCTCAAAAATTTAGCATGGCCCTCCGCAACTTTGCAAGACCCTGTCTCAAAATAAAAAATAAAATGGGCTGGGGATGTGGCTCAACGGTAAAGTGCCTGTGGATTAAATCCCCAATTCAAAAAAAAAAAAAAGTAACATATATAAATAGTGGAGTAATCTATGTAGTCCAGATTTGATCAGGAGGTTGATTAGGTTAATATATTTAAGCAATCATAGTCAGGGATTTAAGGGCACATAATAGAAATACAGCTGCCAGAAACCATTCTTGGATATGGAGTAGGGGCTGTGCTATCAGAAGCAAAGGGCGGATGAGACACAAAATACAATCTACTAGGAGCAGAGTACAGAAGCACACACCTGTAATCCCAGCATTTAGGAGGCTGAGGGAAGAGGATCTCAAATTTGAGGCCAGTCTCAGTAATTTAGTGAGACCCTGTCTCAAAATAAAAAGAGACAGGGATGTAACTCTGTAGTAAAGTTCCCCTGGGTTTAATCCCCAGTGCCAAAAAAAAAAAAAAAAAAAAAAAAAAAAAAAAACAGTGGGAGAACTTAAAGAAATAGCAATGCTGTGGAACGCTCAGGAACACCCACTAAAAGCACACCTGCTTTCAACCATCCTTCCTACTGCTCTTTTATAATTAAGGACCAAAGTCCCCAGCAGCCCTTACATTCCTCTTGCAGATTCTGGATTCAGCCCGGATTCTTCAAAGACCTACATAGTCTCTTGGGTTCCTCACTCAATTAACTACAGAATCAATATGTCTAATCAGTTCCACTCCACTTGTTTGCTGTCCCTCCTTTGCAGACTTTTTCATTTTAGGTTTTGTTTATATTTTCTACAATGAACTCTAATGAAGTTGTGTGTGTTGGCACATGCTTGAAATCCCTACAACTCAGGAGGCTGAAGCAGAAGGATGGCAAGTTCAAGACCAGCTTCAGCAACTTAGCAAGACCCTGTCTCAAAATTAAAAAACAAAAATTAGAAAGGGCTGGAAATGTAGCTCAGTGGTAAAGTGCCCTGGTCTCAATCTCCAACAGTATTCCAAATAATAATAATAATAAATTTTAATGAAATCAACATAAATTAAAAATAACATGACAAGTTGCATGAAATAGATAAGGCCCTTAGATAAAGCTGTACCTGGATTCTTTCATGTGTTCTTGGAAGACTTTTTCTTTCTTCTTTCTTCTTTTTTCTTTTTTACTGCATTGGTGATTTAGTCCTGTATTCACCAACAAGGGGGCATTTCATATTCTCTGGGTAGAAGGCACAAGTCATCTTCCTATCTTTATAGAGAGGAGGGTTTAGGCTACATACCTATGGATCAGCTAGTCAAATTTCCAAGAGATTATATATATATATATATATATATATATATATATATATATATATATATATATATATTTATATATATGACATATATATATGTTTTAGTTGTATATGAACTCAATGCCTTTATTTATTTTTTATGTGATGCTAGGAGATTTATAAACCACAATGTTAAATATCAGATACACATGCACAGAAACACTCAGAGACTTAGTGCTGAACCTGTTCAGCATGAAGTGCAGGGTGACTCTGTTGATCATTTCTGTGGAGGTCCTTGGTTCAGTTGAGATCTGCATTCCCTCTGAGCTTGTGTTCCTCATCCATTGTACCTAGTAAGCTAAAAACTACAATTCCCAGGCAACTTGCTACAAAGGTTCCACATGTGATATAGGTTTAGCCAAGCAGAAACACTCACCCGATATTTGAGTACACAGAAGACTTCCAAGTGAATAGATTTCTAAATTTTTGGATTCTGTGTCACTGACCTGAAACCCTTAACAATCTGGGCACACATTCAATGTCCTTCCCTGACCCGCGCTCCCCCACCCGCCGCCCCATTTCACCATAGCTTTTTTTTTTTTCTTGGTGGTGGTGGTGGTACTGAGGATTGAACTCAATGGCACTTTACCTGAGCCTTATTTTTTTTATTTTGAGACAGAGTCTCCCCTAAGTTGCCCAAGCTAGCATTGAATTTGCAATTCTTCTGCTCAGCCTCCTGAGTTGCTGGACTCTCCACCGTGCCTGGCCATCTTTCACATTTTCGATGTGCCTTCTGAAGCCTACACCTTTCTTTTAAAATAATCTAATCACCATATCTAATGAAGTTCATAGGATGATTGCTGACATTAATATGTGATTCTGATTTACTTATCCCCAAAAAGCACACCTTAGTGTTAGGTACATGTGTTCACAGACATTTCCAGAAGAAACGCCATGCCTTTTATAGTACTTCCTGCTTCATAAGGTTTTAACCTCACAACACATTGGAATGTTGCAAATTAAGTCATAAGAGGAAGCAAAATTTATGTTATCTAATTTTTATAATTTGTTGTAAAAATCAATAATTATATTTATCTATGTCATTTTAATTTGGACCTTGTTGATTTTAGTAATCTACATTATAAAATTCTTTCCATCATTTATTTCTTAGTGGTTTTTGTCTTCGAAGTACAAATCCAAGTACTAAGACGTATTCCTTGAAAATATAAAATTAATAATTCATCAACAAAATTCTTATGTATAGTTATAGTGAAAAATCGTGTGGCACAAATGTTTCCAATATCTGAATAATTCAATACTTCTGAATAGCTGCAGTAAGATTTCTACCTTTTGAAATAACATTTTCTAATTGGGTGTTTTTGATGAGTGGAAGCTCATCAAAAAACATATATCAAGGTCCTAATTGCTGGATGGATCCTCAGAGTGTGAGCTGATGTGGAATTAGGGTTGTTGCAGAAGTACTTAGTTAAGAGGAGGCCCTACTGAAGTAAAACTGGGGTCCAGTCCAGTAAGACCAGAGTCCTCCTAAGAAGACAGCCGTGTGAAGACCTAGGAACCTGTGGGAGAACACCTGGATAGTAAAGTGAAGCCATGTCATTGCAAACTCAGGAAGGTCAAAGACGGCCAGCATACCACGCAAAGCTAGGGGGGAGCAAGGAAAGGTTCCCCTGTAGGCTGCAGGGGGAAGACAGCCCTGCTGACACCTCAATTTCAGATTTCTAGCCTCTAGAACAGAATTTTTTAAAATTCTGTTGTCCTAAGCCGCTTAGTTTGTGGTACTTTGTCATGACAATCCTCGTAAACTAATACAGATATCTTTCCTACAAATTTGATTTCAGTTTTGAATTGCACTATCACTTTCTAGTAAAAGGAGTTGGCATGGTACATCATTTAAATCTTTTCAACTTTTCCAGTCTGTAACAAGATTCCAATCAGGAAGAATCGGGGTGTCGAAGAAAGCAGACATGAGAATTCCTTTGGACACAATACAGTAGCAGTTTGGAGTTTTTATAAAAGACTCAAGCTCTAATAAAAATATAATGAAAGTTTTTCAACCAAAGTTCCAAGAACTATGTAGAATTGAAAGCAAAAAAAAAAAAAAACACCAATACTAAACATAATGAATCTTCCATAGAACATGTTTTTCTTTCCAATAACAGCGATTCTGCTTTGTGTTCTTCATCACAAAACATTGTCAAACAATAGTATGAGAGAAATCTCTAGTGCAATGTGGACCGATTTATTTAGAGAACATTTCAGACTCTAAAATTAAATCAATTCATTCTTTGCAAGGAAAACTAAGGGCATTGGTTAAAATTATCAGTAAGCTTAGCATTTAAACTCATTTAACAGGATTGGCTTGGAGAGTCTCATAAGAATCAACATTACTTACCAGTTTCAAAGTTTTCTACTGAAAAATAGAGAATTTTACATAAACATGGAGAAGGTTTTACCTAGTGTGCTGTTGGCAGATTTTTAAAAATTATATAAATCTAACTGTGGTATATATACACAATGGAATATTACTCAGCTTTAAGAGAGAATAAAATTACGGCATTTGCAGGTAAATGGATGGAATTGGAGAATATCATGCTAAGCAAAGTAAGCCAATTCCAAAAAAACAAAGCTGAATATTTTCCCTAATAAGTGAAGACTGATCCATAATGGGGGCGGGGGCATTATGGATCAGCATTCATTGGGCAATGGGGAGGGAGGGAAGGGGAGGGGTTATCAGGGTAGGAAAGATGGTGGAATGAGACGGACATCATTACCCTAGGTACATGTATGACTGCTCATATGGTGTAACTCTACATCGTATACTACCAGAGAAATGAAAAGCTGTGCTCCATTTCTGTACAATGAACTGAAATGCATTCTGCTGTCTTGTAGAACTAATTAGAACAAATAAAAAAAAAAAAGATTATACAAATCTACCATTGCAATTAAATACGTTCCCTGTTCTGACAGAATTGTGGTTTGTACAGTGAATGAATTGACTAAATAATAATAGAAATGACAATAACAAGCAATTCCATAGAACTTACTAAGTGCATTTTCATATTAACCCAACTAATCCTTATGATTTGGGGGTAGATACAACATTATTCCCCTTTTACAGACGAGGCACTGAGAAACTGCTCACCAGACTAGGATGTAGATTATTAGATAAGTTACACCTTACACACAGAAAAATCCACAGATGTTTTTAACCATTCCCAGTCAATAAACTGTCCACGCTGGTAGAGAAGAAAATGCATGCCAAGAACCTTGGTCATGTTATTTTTTAAATTTGGAAATTTTTATTCACATTGATTGACCTTACACTAGGAATGGGACAGGGATATCTACAAACAAAATTCTTGCCCAGGTCAGCTTCATGGGTGAGCCATCTGCACGTTGGATTACACACAGGGCCCTGCTCTTAGAAATACCCAATTTTGAAACAAGAGGCCCGACACTTTTCGTTTTGCAGTGGGCTTCACAAATTATATAACTGTTCTCGATTATTACAATGACTGTATACAAATAGATAAATTTCTTTTATCTATGCTTTAAAACTTGCTTTAGCTTGGGAACATGATTTTATTGATAAACAAGCTTTGGTTTCAAGAAGAGTTCTGAGTTGTAGGGAGCACTGAATATTGCTATTTAAATTGTAAATATTGTAAAATCAAAGGAGTTAAACTTGCATCCTTTTAAATTGATATGTAAGGAAATGGGATCATCTGATCCCCAGCTAGTTGCTGCATTCAAAAATGAGATGGTTGTCATGGGGATGCATAATAGCATGTTTATTGGGACTGAATACAAAGTCAGAGTCAGACTTTTTCTGACAAAGAAGAAATTGATTTGGCTGATTGCTTTGACAATGAATAGTGCTTTGCTCATTAGATAATATAAATACATGTTATGGTTTGCCCAGGGCAGTTGTGGTTTATTGGCATAATTAGTAGCCCATCCTCATTAGGCTATATGGTAGACAATTTCCATAAATTGTCTCATGAACCCTAGATCTAGCATCTTTCCCCAATAAGAAGTAAATTAAGGTAGGTTATCAAAATATAATATTAACAAAGGTGAATTAAAAATAATATTTACATGTTCCTAAGCCTTTCTAAGTCTATCTGGTTAAACAGGTACCACTAAAAAGCAATCGATAAAATGAAGGTTCCTTTGTTGCATCTAAATTTCAGAGAAATTAAAAATTGGGAAACAAATCTTTCTGTACACCAGGTAGTTTAGGGGTTTCTTTCTTTTTTCAAGATATAAGGAAAATCTAATCCGTTGATAGAATGTTATATATAATATTTATGACAGAGAGTCTGTGACTTGAGGCATATAACTGGAAAGGCATTCAAAGAATGAAGCAAACATACTTGTATAAAACTTGTTCTGATCCCATCTACTTATTTGCATGAACACGATTTCTCAGAGACTACATTTTTAAAAGGGGGGAATAGAAATAGAACTAATGGTGAATCCAGTTCATCATTGCGCTAAGTCATATTTATTTACAGATATATGAACTGGAAACTAGTCAGTGAAAGTTTGGTGAGGAAAAGGATATTTACACAGCGTCGTTCCACAAAATGCTTGTTAATTACAAAGAGGAAAAGTGTAACCTTATAGTGGCAGACATGGCATTCGGTAAGGGATCAAAGCTAGCATCATCATCAGTAATGGGATGAATTCAAATTGTGAGCCCTTGATGAAACGCAAAGACTAAACTATCACCCGCTCTGTGATAGTACTGCTAAATTGCACAACCTGATTCTTATTGTGAGGGGACATCCAATGAACCCTAATAGAGGGACATTCTACAAATATCTGGTCTGTAATCTACAAAGTGCCAATATCCAAAAAAAATGTTTGAAGAACTCTCTCAGACTGAAGGAGTCTGAAGAGATATGACAACTAAACGCCACATGTGCTGTAGATGAGGCACTTGCACTATACAAAGGACATACTGGAACAATTGGTGAAGTTTTGAGAGGTGCTGAAGATAAGATGATAGTGAGAGATCAGCGCTAATTTCTTGATCTCAATGGCTGTGTTGTAGTTTTAGAGGAAAATATCCTTGTTCATAGATACTATACATCAAAGTATGTGGTGATTTCTTAATCCACTCCTGCTGCTATAACAAAATACCATGAACTGGGTAATTTTATAAAAGAAATTCATTTCTCACAGATCTGGAGACTAGAAAGTCCAAGAGGAAGGTGCCAGTGGGTTCCAAGTCTGGTGAGGGCCCAGTCTTTGTTTCCAAGATGGCGTCCTGAACACTGTGTCTTAACTTGGGGAAAGGCAAAAGAAGCAAAAGGACCAACTAGTTCCCTTGAACCCTTTGATAATTAAGGGTGCAAATCCTATGAGTCAGAGTGGAGCCCTCGTGACTTACTATCACATTGGGTCTTAGACTTCTATGCATGAATTTGGGGACACACCTTCAAACGATGGCAAGGGTAGGATATCAAGGATATCCTCTCAAATTCTTCTGAACATAAAAGCTCTTTGTATTGTTCTTGTGAAGAGGATCACCTTCAATGATTCCCATGTCACTCAGAAAACAGTCAAAGTCCTTACAATGGCCAATAAGCCCCTCTAGAATTTGTCCCCACCGTCCTTTTGCACTTCCTCTCTTAAGACTTGTCCCTTTACTCTTCTCCGGCTACATGGGTCAGCTTGCTTTTCCTCAAACTCATCTGGGACACTCCCATGTTAGCTAGAGTTTTGCCTGGAATGTTCTTTCTCCGGAAGTTTACCTGGTCAGCTCCCTCATCTCTTTCTGGCCTTATTTCTGTTGTAGGGTCAGACAATACAAGGCACCGAAGACAGCAGGAGACAGTTCTATTTGGCTGCAGCCAGGTTCAGAGGGCACAGCTTTTGCTGTAATCAATCAATCCCCTGAACCCCGAGTTCAGGGAGTTTCAGAGTTTCATACCTGGGATGTAAGGGGAGGGGCTCAGAAGTTCACAGTCTGCAGAAGTTCACATAAAAGCAGCTTTTTCTTTCATTATTTTGGGCAAGTTGACTCTTCAAGGACAACACCTGAGAAGGAGAGAGCTTCTTCTCCCCTTTCTTTCCTCCCCCTGCCAGCTGTTACCATGGAGCCCAATTGTAACTTATCTTAGAAATGTAGACATCTCTGTAAACCCAGCTCAAGGCCAGAGGTCTTGTTTGCACATTTCTACAAAGTACTATACTGGAAATGTTTGTGAAAAACTAGTAAGGGGGTGTCCAGCACCTGGAGTGCTGGTATCTTCTCGGCCAGTGGCCAAGTAAAACAGGGTGACATGAAAATAGGAAGTTTATCTACACTGGACTCTTTTGCAGAGACTCTTTGGCTGACAGTTCTAAAATCAGCCATGGTGAAGATCTCTGGAGAAGCCCAGTTAAGACTTTTCTGTGGAGAAAGGGGGTGCCGCTTCATTTCAAATGTCATCATCTCGATGAGACCCACAAGAACCACTGCTTTGATTTGAACGTCCCATCCAAAACTTAGGTTGAAATTGAATTGCTACTGTGACCATACTGGGAGGCGGAGTCTTTAGGAGGTGAATAGGCATCGGGGCTCCACCCTCGTGACTCGATTAATGTTCTTGTTGCAGGACTGGGTTAGTTATCATGGAATTGGCTTTGTTATAAAAAGTAATTCTCTCCCACCAGTCCTTTTGATCCCACCTATCTCTCTCTCTCTCTCTCCTGTGCCTTTTTTTAACCATGTGATACCCTCCACCATGTTATGATGCAGCAAGAAAGTCCTCAGCAGGCTGGGCATGGTGGAACATGTCTATAATTCCACAGACACAGAAGGCTGAGGCAGGGGGATCACGCATTCAAGGACAGCCTGGGCAGCTTAGTAAGACCCTGTCTCAAAATAAAAAATAAAGAGGTGGGGATATTGTTCATATGGGAAAGTGCCCCTGGGTTCCATCCCCAGTACTTAAAAAAAAAAAAAATCTTCACCAGATGCAGCCCTAGGAACTTGGATTTCCCAGCCTCCGGAACTATGAACCAATCAACTTCTTTATAAATTGCTCCATCTGTGGTATTCTGTTACAACAGAAGAAAATGGACTAACACTACTGACTTATTTTTTTAAAAAAGCAAAAAATAAATAAATAAAATCAATCTTCCTCCCACACTCTTGATTCCTAAACCTTTATCTAATTGTCTTGCTTTTATTTTTTCTAAGAACATCTATCCCCTTCCATATCCCACCTCATATAATCGCATATTATGTTTATTATTCATTGTCTGTATCTACCACTAGATTATAAAGTCCATGGGAAAGAAGAATTTTTATTTTCTTCATTGATTTATCTCAAGTTTCTAAAACAGTGTATGGGCACATACATATTCATGGAATCAATTAAAGATTTCCAATCCTGGGTGGGGGAATTGGGTGCATTGGAAATAACATTTTATATGTTTTTTTTTAATTTCTCAAAATAAAACATTGAGGTGTTTTTTTTTTTTTTTCCAAGGAGGGTGTAAAGAGTAGGACTTCCATTTCTGGCAATATAAGACTGAGAAAATCCAAAATATAAAAGATTCTGAAATTCTGAGTAAAATGTAAAGCATATTTTTAAATGCATAGTTGAAGTACAAAAAAAAAAGGAAAGGAAAGTCCTAAGAGACAAGATGAAAAGGAGTGAGAAAGCTACAGTGAAAGATAATAAGGGCATGTGGTTATCATACTTGCACAAGTCATAGCTACAGGGACAGCAGACAGGACCTTGTATGCACAGCATTGTAGCGTGGAAGCCGAGACACACACACACACACACACACACACACACACAGCCTACTCAAGTAGTTATGGAAACAGGAAAGTATGTCATATATTTTCTTAAATTTAGCCTTGGTTAGAAAAAAAATTAGATCAAAGCCCAAAACTAGAAACCTCAATGAACAATTATTAATGAAGAATCTTCTTTAACGATGGGGGACAGATGGTTGACCAAAATGGTTTTAGAAGTCAAACAAAGCTAGCCATCATAAACAAAATTCAGCACTCCCCCATTATTTGAGGCAAACAGAATACATTTCTATTCCTTAAAAGCACCACAGGATCCAACTGAAAGAGCTCCCACTGACCAAAGCTGAATAACAAAATGAATAAAATAATACTGAATTATAATATAAAGTGTAACTATCCATAGTCCACACTGATATAAATAAATGCATGAGTAAATAAATGAGAGAAGACATGAATATCCTGTACAGAAGAACTCCAATAATGTATGTACATACTCTATCCTCAAAGAGGGGTACTTTGCAGGGAGGGGCATAGTTTCCCACTCCTTCGCTGTGGGCTGCACAGAGTGTCTTCCTTGCAAAGATTGAAGAAGTACGGAAAGGCAGCAGGTGGGAAAAGTAACTTGAGAGATGCCTGAGGAACACTGCCTCCGTCAGCTGTCAAGGTCAACATCAGCAATCACAAATCATGCTGATAATTGGTATGCTTAATATAAGATGATGGAAATGACACTTTACCTCTGCAATCTTCCTATAAAAAAAAAAACTCACACCCCAGACTAATCATGAGAAAAAAAGTCCACAAATTCCAACAGGAAAGTCTTCTATAATTCACCTGACCAGTGCTCTTCAAAACCATCAAGGTCATCAGAAGTCAGAAAATCAAGAAATTGTCACAGCCAAGACGAACCTAAGGAGACTTGACAACTAAATAGAATGTGGTACTTTGAATCTGACCCTGAAACAAAAAAAAAAAAAGAATATTAGGTTAAACTAAGGAGATCTGAATAAACTATAGACCTTGGTTAATAGTGTCGCAAGGCATTATCAGTTCATTATTTGTAACAAATCTACCATATGATAGTAAAATGTTCATTATAGGGAAATTGTCAGGAGGGATTATATGAAAGCTAGATTCTCGGTTTTTCTGTAAATTTTAAATTATACTAAACTATAATGTCTGTTATAAAAAATAGTAATAATAAAAATTTGGGGAGCTAACCACAAACTGTCTGCACCTAAGTCCATATCTCAGGATCTACTTTGGAAGAAACCCCAACAAGGGGCACATGAAGTCATTGTGTCATTGGTTGAATAAACTACAGTATAGCCTACTATATAATAGTTTAAAACTGAGTTGGATCCTTACATGTTTAAATGGAAAAAAAAATCTCAAGAAACTTTCTAAAATATGATTCTCTCTCTATAAATGAACTACAGTAATACATGCATATGTGCTAGCATATGAATAATAATTTTTCTGAATATTTACATAAGAAAATTAATAGTGATCACCTCTGGGTAATGAAACGTCTCATGTGCCAAAGATATCACAGTGCTGGCAAACTGGCTCTCTGGAAAACAATAAAAAGCTCTGATTTGTAGCATGTGTTGATTTTCATGGTGTGAATAACACTCCATTCTATCATGTCTGATTTCAAGCGACCCAGGACTTAACAGACTGAGAACAATTCTTGAATAACCACCCACTCTTGTGAGCCAAGGGTGGTTCATCTCCAATACACCATTGGGTGAAAATGTAAAATTGTTTCATGATTTTACATGATAGTTGAATTTAATTTTTGAAATAAAATTTATTTCACAAAGAAAACTGTTGAGCACTGGCTAAGTTTTTCATTTCCAGTTCTTGGTTACACGTAGCCTGGGAAATAAGCCCAAGTCCGCATTCCCCGCCGCAAAGGACATCAGTCAGCAGAGATCAAGATGAAGGAAATGTGCCCTTTTTATTCTCTTCCTCTCTGGGCTCTCATTAGAACTCATGTTTCCCAACCAAAAAAAAAAAAAAAAAAAAAAAAAATCGAAGGTCAACATTGCCATGAAGCTTCCTATGGGTACCTCCTTGTGCTCTTTACTTTATGAAGATGGAACACACTCGAAGCTGAAATCATAAACAAGAAGAGAAATGAGAAGCTCTGGGAAATGTAGACAGGGACATTGCAATTTATATGTCCATTTTTGTGACCCTGATGGTTTTTGAAAACTATCTCAGAGCCATTTTATTTTAGAATGGCTACTATCCCCAGATAATAAATCAGGTAATGCCCTAACCCTCCTCACAAGTATGTCTTCCTCTTGATTATGATTCGGGAGTAAAGAACACTTAATTAAAATCAGAAACCCGCATTATCATCCTAACCCAGATGATATTGCCTGCAAAAGTCTGAGCAGATCTGTTACCCTCCCTGAGCCTCAGTTGTCCTAGTCTTTAAAACAAGAACTTTGAACTACAAGGTTCCTCAGAAATTCTTTGGTCTTAAAAAAACTTACAATTCTATTATTTTTTGGTGATTTAACTCACATAAAAGCAGCTCACTCCTCCCAAGAACTCAGACCCTCTGAAATGTCCTTAGGTCCTATACCAAGAGAAATGGAAGAGCCAGCGCCTCCGTGTGGACAGCAGAGGAGTAGCACCAGGGCCTAAGGCAACAAGAGGAACAACCCACAGCAGATACTGCAGCCTCAGAATCAGATGGGGCGTGAGAGACACTTCATCAGCACCACCAGTCCAGGTCCTGAAGTCCCCACCTATGGGCAATGTTAATTCCTCTGTGACAACACAATGCCTCTCTCGTTTGTGTGGTTTTGATACTGGGGGTCCAACTCAGTAAGCTGTATCCACTAAGCCACATCCCCAGCCTGGTTTTGTAGTTGTTTGGCTGGTTGGTTTGGTCTGGTTTTTTGCTGGGTTTGATTGACGGATTGATTGATTGATTGGTGGTGTTTACATTGTATTTCGAGACATGGTCTTGCTCAGTTACTGAGGTTGACCTTGAACTTGCAATCCTCTCGCCTCAACCTCCACAGTCCCTGGGATCAGGAATCCTGATCCAGCTCCCAGATCGAATTTGCCATTGCATCCTCAAAATAGTCTTTCCAAGAGGTTCCACACTAAGGTGGTTTTGTCCATCAGAAATGAACACGATCTGAGCTTGGCTCTGAGCCACAGAGATACAAAAAGGGAACATGGAATCTTCAGGCTTCTCTTGACAGGGGAAGAGAGAGAGATGCCTAAAGGGTATGACATTATTACTGGGGTCCCTGGTGGCAAAGGAGCTTACAGTGAGATCGGAGAAGACGCCGACACGGGAAAAGGCCTTCAGAAGCTTTCCCAGCTGTAGCTTAAAAATCTCATAAGCATCAGTTGACTCTTTACAAAGCCTAAGAGCTGATCCCCTGAGGTTTGTGGGAGAAATGAAACAGTGAAGGAAAGTAATTTTCTCTAAGATCAGAGGCCTCACTCTGCCACCAGGATCGTTAGGGAGCGCAAATCCCTAGCAATAATCGCAAAGATCTTCGTGTCACTTTTCAGAATGTGAAATGCCTCTCACTACGTTACCTGATCTGATTTTCATAACAAGCTGAGTTATTAATGTCACAGGAAAAGATTGAAGAGGTGAATAAGGAGCTCTGGGTGTGGCCCCAGACTCTACCACTCACCAGTTTGTGACTTGAATGAATTGTCTCAGGGTTGGTATGGCCTTCATTTGACAGATCAGGAAACTGAGGCTCAGGTAAGCTAAGTGATGTGTCCCTACCAACAGGGACAACATGGAACAGCCTGGATGAATGAAGGCTTGACACAGCGGCTTCTTTATCGTAAAGCATAATTTTAACATGAAAAGGATAAAAATAATATCCAAAGGCTGCAGTAGACAGAATGGGCAGAAAGGAAGGGCAACAGAGGTTAAGAAGATATGAGCTGGGTGCAGTGGCACGTGCCTGTAATCCCAGCAGCTCAGGAGGTCAAGGCAGGGGGATTGCAGATTCAAAGCCAGCCTCAGCAACTTGGCAAGGCCCTGAGCAACTTAGCAAGACCCAGTCTCAAAATAAAAAATTAAAAGGGCTGGGGATGTGGCTCAGTGTGATTAAGCACCCCTGGGTCCAATCTCTGATACAAAAAAAAAAAAATGATATAAAATCCATCACCCAAAAACGAACACAGGTTATTTATTAGAGAAATGGTTAAATGTGTGATTGTCTATCCAAGTGGAATCTCTTAAGAACAAAATAAAGGGGTGAGCCTGATTCACATCTGTCAGTCCTCCTGAACAAGTCTGAAAGAGGACCTGGAGTTGCCCAAGGGGTCATGACCCCCAACTGGTAAGTAACAGCCAGTTATCAAAGGTCTCCCAAAGAGAGTAGTTTAGACACTTCCTATGGTTCTGCCGGATACCTCATCTAGTCAAGAAGGGCAGGAGCCCAGAAGTACAGAGACCAGCCACCTAAGAACTAATGAAATAATATTTCATTTTTAGATTAGAACTGCTGCCTCCAGGTTTATGATTGTGTTTGTTGTTTGTTACTAGGTATGGGACCCAGACACCCTACCACTGAGCTACATCCTCAACACATTTTATTTTTTTATTTTAAGATAGGGTCTCACTAAGTTGCTGAGGCTGGCCTTGAACTTGTGATCCTCCTGCCTCAGCTTCCTTGGTTGCTGGTATTACACGAGCCACCATGTTCAGCTCTGCCGAAAGGTTTTAAGTCATTACCTCCTAGTTATGATTGAACAAAAAGAGGTAATTCCCATAGCTAGGTAACTGTTTCCTACCTAGAGTTCAATCCCACACTTCTCAGGCTTGCTCTTTGCAGCCTTAAGAGTCTCTGGTGGGGAAGCCAGGTACCTGAACAGTGTCTTCCCATAGAACCCCTCTCCCCACTCCACCATGTTAAAGCCTCTAGGAGGGAGTTTTCTCAAAAGAATAAGAATAAGGAACTAAAACCAGCACAAGCGTTTCACGATGTCCATGCTTCCAAAAACTTGATCAGCAACTGTGATGGAAGATAAGATGGCAATAAGTCAGGACCGCTGCTCTGCCCGCTGGAGGGAGCGCCATTCACAGAATATCCCCGTATTGGGCAATATTCATGTGAGCCCAACTCTCCAGTCCCTGATTTCCAGTTGCAATCTACCTAGCCAAAGTTTTCTTCTCCTGGGGTTTTAGAAGGAAAGGTGCTATTAAGCAGAAGATATTAATGTGTAAATGTTTGTCAAACACAGTTGTCCCTCAGTATCCATGGATGACTGGTTCCAGGACCCTCTGTCAATACCAAAATCCATGAAAGCTCAAATCCCTTATATAAAACAGCATAGTGTTTGCATACAACCTAAGCTCATCCTGCTGTACACTTTAAATCTTCTCTAGATTATTCATAATACCTAATACAATGTAAATTCTATGTAAACAGTTGTTACACTCTATCATTTAGGGAGTGATGACAAGAAAAGCCTGCACATATTCAATACAGACGCAATTTTTAAAAATATTTTGGACCTATTGTTGATTGAATCTGTGGATGGAGAATCTGCAGGTGAGGAGAGCTGAGTGCATTTTCCCTTAGGAGGTGCACTGTGTGTGGAGGAGACTCTGCGTTGCATAGAAAATGGATGGGTTTGGGGCCTGGGGTTGTGGCTCAGCAGTAGAGCGCTCGCCTAGCATGCGTGAGGCCCTGGGTTGGATCCTCAGCACCACACAAATATAAAATACAGATATTGTGTCTACCTATAACTAAAAAATAAATAAAAGAAAATGGACAGGTTTGCCCATTAGACTGCCTGCACCCCACCCTCCACGATGCAGAAGTGATCTCTATGACATGATTTGGTGTTGATCCAGAGAAGGAAGAACCACTGGTCCCAACATCTCTCTGCACCATCTGAATATTGGTTCCAGGTTACAGCTTGCAGCCTCTCCCCATTAACATTTATAGAATGTGAGTTATGTCCCTCAGAGAGTTGATTCCTTCTGCTTTATACAACCGGATAAGTCAAAAGGAAAATGCAGAGACTCGTCTTGGCATTAAAAAATAAGTCAGTTGTTTCACTTACGCACCATGATTGTCAATTGCTAATATACACACATACACATTGGCTGAGGGGGATCATAAGCATAGGCGTAGTCAGTATGAGCTCTATAGAAAGGGGAGGGCTGTGTCAGTAAGAACTGGATTCTTACATAGTAACTGTTACCGTTTAGCCATGAGGTGTCTTGTGTATGCAGGAATGTTGAGAGGTGACGTGATTGGACTGTGAGAGCTGTGACCTAATCAGGCCATCCTAGTTTGAATGGATTGACTGGCTGGTAACTCTAGGCAGATGGGGTATAACTGGAGAAGGCGGGTCACTGGGGGAGTTCCCTGGAAGGGCTCACCTTCCCTGTGGGCCCCTTCCCCCTTCACTGCTTCCTGGCTGCTATGAGGGTACAGCTGCCCTTCACCAAGCCCTTCTACTGTGGGGTCCTACCTCACTTTGGACCCAGAGCAATGGACTTGGCCGTGCACAGACTGAGACCTCTGAAGCCTTGGACCCCAAATACGCTTTCCCTCCTCTAAGTTCTTATGGTCAGGTATTTTGTTCACAGCCACATAAAGTTGCCCAGAGTCATAATAGAAACCCAAATACAGTGGCTCAAGCAAAACAAAGGGCTCATTTCCTCACATAAAAGAAATCAAAAGATAGAAGGCTCAGGGTGATATTGCAGTCCTATGAAGTTATCAAGGACCCCCAGACCCCCCCCCAACTTATGACCCCCATCATTCTTATGAGGTGGCTTCTATTCTCAAAGTCACAAGATAGCTGATGAGACCCGACTCTCATAACTGTTTTCGAAAGTAGGTGGAAGAAGAACGGTGAGACTAAGAGCAAAAGATGAAGACCCCAGCATCCCGGTCCCTTTCCAGGAACCTTCCCAAAAAGTTCCACCCAATCACTTCTCCTCAAATTTCATTGGCCAGAACCTAATCACATCATCAAATGTAACAGCAGAGAAGGGTAGGAAAGGCAGTCTGGTAGCTTACGTATCATCATCATAGTAAAACCAGAGCTTATTTCCGGGGGAAAAAAAAAAAAAAAAGCAAAAAAGTA
Source organism: Callospermophilus lateralis (assembly GCF_048772815.1). NCBI lineage: Eukaryota > Metazoa > Chordata > Mammalia > Rodentia > Sciuridae > Callospermophilus > Callospermophilus lateralis. Next base: position 11,853,322 of record NC_135311.1, read on the forward strand.
GATATTGAGTGGACAGATAGCCGGTGTGTCACAACACTGTATGACCAGTGAGTTCAGCTGTGTGATCTCAGCTGCACTCAGTGAGGAGCGGATGGGAAATCAATGCCGTGGTGAAGGTGGGTGCTGTCAGTGTGAGCTTAGCAGGAAGTGAGAAAAATACAAAGTCAGGAGTGAGATTGACAACGTGCGGTGGGGCATGTAATCGGTGTGGGATCATTGAGATGGTGACGGTGGTGAACAGCTGGTCTGGGCGCAGTGGCATTGTCTAGCACAATCAGTGAGATCAATGAGAAGAGAGCGCAGTCATCACAGTTCTGAGAGGTGGCAAGGGCTGTGCAGAGTGCGTGTGGATGTGGAGGGCTGGTTCGTGTCTGATTGGCCTGTAGAGGTGAATCTACTAAGAAGCCTTTCTACTACCAGCTGTGAGATACACACCTGTGACCCAGCCACTTAGGAGGCTGAGGCCAGAATTCCAAGGCCAGCCTCAGCAACTTAGTGAGACCCGGTCAAAATAAAAATTAGAAAGGGCTGAGGATGTAGCTCCGTGGCGGAGCACCTCTGGGTTCAATCCCCAGTACCAAACACAAGAAAGCCTTTATACCCATTTTGCATCTTTTTGGAGAACCTTAGTTCATACAAACTTCTCAGCAAGATCATGGAAAGTTGGGACATGCCCTCCCTGCTTTATGGAATCCATGCCCAGTCCTGCGTCTCCATCAGAGAATTATGATCAGGGTCTGCCTTCATGGGGCAGATGTGACATTTATAGGTATAGGTGACTGTCTTGTCAGTTCCAAGCAAGTTCCATTTGGCTGTTGTGCTTCTGTGGCCAAGTTTCTTTAGATTAGCAGCCGTCATACATCACAGCAGGCAGGTTTATACACCTCCACCTAAAGCCAGAACTGCTAACAAATTACCTTGACACGTTGATTGCTTGCCTTATCTTACCCTGGAGGCCTCCAGAATCTTCCTTCACATCCCCACAAACACTTCCAATTACCGCATTGGTTTATCAGGGACTGTTTTCTGGGTGTTCCCTTCTGCTGTCCCTGACCTTGGTTGTCTGCATGACGCATCCTTTAAGTTCTTGCTGCATCCCTCTTAAATTTGCCCCTGCTCATCTCTGTCTCGGCTCCTCTAGGGTGTGTTTTATTGCCCTCTCTGGCATCATCCAATACTAACGTTCCTCAAGCAACTCTAGAACACCTAGAAGTGGCCTCTGTAAGAGAGAGATTTTCAGGAACAGAATGCCACCCACATTGCCTTATCAGACTTCATGAGTTGCACAATGGAAGGAAATCATTACTTAAGATTTCAAAGCACAACAGAGAATTTCAACATGAACCGGGAATAGGACTCTGCGGATCATCCAGTCCGTGCCAAGCTAATGACAGGAAGGAACCGCTGATGAGTCACGTGATTGCCAAGAATTGGCCCATATCCTTCCCGAGGTCAGTGTTCCCAGCTCCACCAAACCTTACCACTCAAAAGGCAGTGGCAAGTAATCATATAAAGTGTTACCACTGTGGAAATCCATTAAGTTAAGAGCCACACCTGAAATTGTTTGATTTGGGTTAGACGTATGATTGACACTATGCCCTTAAAATCATCAGGAGCTTCTAAGAGATGACATTGACTCATCGACTTCTCTGTCATAATCAGTTATAATTCTAGAAATAAACCCAATGTGAATTCTTAAGAGCAATGGTCTGAAAGAACTGATATTTGAGAATCCACCACATCTTACTTCACAGATGCAGCAATATATATTCTTGGAAAAATGACAAGAAATAAATCCCGAGCTCATTTGTCAAGACCTAGCCGTAACTGTGAACTCTCAACACACCCTTTGCAAGACAAAGCACCAACTTTGCTGGGATAAGATACTGAGTGCCTTTCCCAAATGAGGACCTTGATTTGGATTAGCTATCTTAGATGTGAAAATTCTCCTTCCTTTAACCGCATCCTAATGAGGTAAGTTAGAAGTTCACACTGATAAAGCTACTTCAAAAATCTAGGCTCAGTGGGCAGACTGACTTTTGTTCACTGTTAGAATGAGGAAGAAGCAGTCAAAATTATCACCCAAGAGAATTATATCAAATATCCTGCTTCACAGGAGCATGTCTGGTCTTCTTTGGAGAGAGGACTGACCTCACTCCCAGACAACACAGAACTTAATATGAACTTGGAATCGTGTGCTAGAATTTATAAAGTCCTGGTTAACCTAACAACTGGAAAGAATAACTGTCATTGTCCCTTCATTACAAAATAGTTCTGAACTATTGAACTCCATGTGTAAAATCAACCCCCTACTCAAAAAGTCCATGAGAATCTCACCATAGGCTAGACGAAGATGTAAGACCGTCAAGTGCTGCAACAGCGCTCTTGTTTACCTGAATGCTCCATGAGATCGAATCTTGGCTGTTGCATCATGACTGATGCAATGAGACATCCCAGACCCAGAATGGGAAGCCAGGCAAAAATAAATAAATAAATAAAACCAGTCCAAGAATTACAGGTAGGGGACTGGTAATGGGAAAAGTCAACAGGGTTCAGATGCCAAAATGAGCCATCAGCAATCAGATGTGTATCAGAATTCAAGCTTAAATTTGTAGGTTAAAAACAAGAGATGAGTCAAATGACAGGCGTCTAGTGTTTGGAATCATATTGAAGGACATATCATGATACCTCCATACAGTGCCTGACAAACGTGAGAACTTGAAGCCAGTAATTGAATCCCCTTTTCACATCAGGATTTCAGGATGCACTGGCCAGGAACAGACACTAAGGGTCAGAGGGGGAAAAAAACAGAAATTGAGAATCTTTACTAAGACCCTTACCAACCTCTTGGTCTACCTCCTTTGACCTCTTCTCCAAGTTTTCCAAGTGAAAAAAATTGTATCTCCCCCCTCCCAACACACTTACTTTCTCTCTCTCTCTCTCTCTCTCTCTCTCTCTCTCTCTCTCTCTCTCAAAAACATATCATATGCTGCAGAAAGCACACATATCAAAGTAACTCTAACTGAGGTATAAATGATGAATATGCTGAGCTCTCTGAAAGGTATTTGCATTTGAAGGGAAAAACTAATTAATACGAAAGTACCCCCTGGAACTCTGCCCTTACCAATCCAGAGGAACAGGGTTGAAAGAAAATAAAAAACTATTTCTTCTCTTAAAAAAAAAAATTACTTAAGCATATGACTTGAATTATAGCTCTAAAAAAAATGTTGGTTTTCCTCCACAATAAAAAAAAAATATGTATTAATCAAGATTTCTAAGGACTCTGTTTAAAGGCGATAACTGATTCATCTCCCCTATCTCCCTTTTTAATCAGATATAGTTCTAGGAATAAACACAGACAATTTGAATTTTAATGATTTCCAAAAAATGATACTTGACTATATAAAAAATTCAGACATTTCGGTTTTCTAGGACAAGTGATAAATTATTGCAGAGGCCCTACTGCACAGTGGGAAAATCATGAACTCAATATTGCCTGAGCCAGTCCCTTCTCTTGCCTGGTCCTAGTGTCTTAACAAGATAACAATATAGAATTTGCAGAGTTCTTATAGATTAAAAAAAAAAATCATGCATGTGAAGTATCTAGCACCGAATGTGGCACAATGAATAGTAGCAGATGTTAATATTGGCTTGCTTATCTAAGAAATTTCCAATTATCTTTCATTGTAAACACATTTTTTACCTAGTCAAAGAGAGAGGGAGAGAGAGAAAGGCAGAAAGTACACCTATGTGTAGTGGTAGAAATTCCATGTGTTAAGTGCAGAAAACTGGGAAACCATCCCAGGCAGCCGTGTGCCTCTGCAAGACACCTAACCTCTTTGGACCTCAGCAGCTTTCCCATCTGAAAAATGGAGGCGTTGAACCCATAATAACCTTGGTCACTTCCAGATCTGAAGGTCTCTGCCTCCACCTGATTACTTTCCCAGGCAGAAAGAAGGCTGTTAAAAGGCCGTTGCTGTGTAGGGACAGCCTATTCCTAAATGACCAGATTTTGCCCCACATTCCTCTGCGCGGACCCTTCCACCTACAGTCCCCACTCCTGCCTCTCACCTTTGCACCTTGACCAAGGGCACAAATGGACTTAGACTCCTAAGACCAGGTGTAAACCCATCGTTGATAAACACTTGCCCGGAGATCTGGGACCATTTGCTTAAGTTATCTGCGCCTCCGTTTCCTCCTCTGTAAAAGTAGAAGAATAATATTCACCTCATTGAGTTTTTATGAGAATTAAATGAGACATGGATATGAAAATGATTTATAGGCTGTGCAGCATTGTGCAATGTTAATATAGCAACTAATTATTGGTGATTTACGCTGTTGGAAATGCTCTGTGGAAAGTTCGATTCTGAGTCAGGACACTTGGTCATCAACCTAGGCTCCTGCCCTCTGTGGGTTTTGTGTGCCCAGAAGAAACATGCCAAGTGACACTGAATTTTGCTGGATTCAGATATTGATTCTGGTCTTCCTAACTGAGAAAGGAGGTTTGTTTAAACTTTCACTTACAGGCAAGTGACAGGAACTTGTTTTAATGGCCCGGAAAAGTTCTCACCCCATTAGCAATATCCTACCCATGTGATCTGAGGTTTTCCTATTTCAAGAGGCAACTGCAGAATTTCAGGAGAGCTGCTTATTACTAATTGTAAAAAATCCATCAATTTCTGGAAACAACCACAGATCTGTCCCTACAACACCCCCGACATTTTTTCGTAATGGACATGGAATCCAAGAGCCCTCTCCCACTGAGCTACATCCCCAGCTCTTTTTATTTTTAATTTTGAGACAGGGTCTCACTACATTGCTGAGGCTGGCCTTGAACTTGCGGTCGTCCTGCCTCAGTCTCCTGAGTAGCTGGGATTACATGCATGAGTCACAATGCCAGGCCAGAGCCTCACTCTTAAGTTTTGCTGGGTCTACTGTTCTGCACAATGCCAGCCTCCTGTGGTCACAAAGAGGCTCTAAGAAATGTAAGGCAGTCTAACAAGAAACCAATCATGCTACTACATCCTAAAATGTCCCCTGTTTGTAGTGCTGTGGAATGTTGTAGAATCTCTTCTGAAATTTTCTCCTCCATACCAAAGTCTAAAAGCTATTCATTAATCAAAGGTTTTAAGCAGTAACTTTAGAACACAGTCCCATGTGTTGAGTTTTCTGAGCACTCAGTTATGTGGCAGTGTTTTGTTAGGTTATTTTGTTGTTGTTGTTGTTGTTTGTTTGTTTGTTTTTTAAGAGAGAGAGAGAGAGAGAGAGGATTTCAATATTTATTTTTTAGCTTTCGGTGGACACAACATCTTTCTTTGTATGTGGTGCTAAGGATCGAACCCGGGCCACACGCATGCCAGGCGAGCGTGCTACGGCTTGAGTCACATCCCCAGCCCCACTGTGGAAGTTTTAATTAGCCTTTTTCTCTCTCCCCCTCCTCTGCCTTCTCTATTCCACCCCAGAGTTTCCCATCCACATTTCCAGGTCACAAACCCCTGGACGGAGCTAGACCTATAAACAGAAAAGTAAGCAACTATTCATATGGTGTAACTGGAGATATGTCACAATCCCTACTGCCCAAAATATCTTTCCCACCAAATGCCACCGTGCTTAAAATTTCCAGTATTAAACTCACTGCTGTTAATCTTCTTCCTTCGCTTGATATTCTCCCCATGTCCACACAATTAAAGCTTATCTACCCTTCCAGGCCTTGCTCAGTATCACATTTGCCTGAAGCCTTTGGGATCCCCCAGTTAGAAGTGATCTCTCACTCCTCAGAATATTCACAAGGCTTAATTTGTACCTCTTTTATGATCTATGTTACTTTGTACTTAAACATACTTACGATCCCTACCAGTCCACAATCTGGAAATTCAATTCCTCAGCTGGGTCTGATTTTTCTACTACTATCCCATCCCCCAAGCAACCAGGCTCAAAATTGGTAAAGAATCGCTGCCTGTAACAGCCTTGTACTGTGATTAGGATATGAAGTGTCCCCCAGAGCTCCTGCATTGATACAGAAATGTTTGGAAGTAAATTATGAGATTGGGACAGCTGTGACCTAATCAGTTATCCTAGTGTGAATGGACCCACTGGGTGATGACTGTAGACATGTGGCACGTGGCTGATGGAGGTGGTCACTGGAGGTGTACCCCGGAAGGGCTCACCTTCCCTCCTGCCCCCTTACACCTCTCTCTCTCTCTCTCTCTCTCTCTCTCTCTCTCTCTCTCTCTCTCTCTCTCCTCTTTCCTAGCTGCCATGAGCTAGGAGCTCTTCTCTGCCACACCCTTCTTCCATCGTGTGCTGCCTCATCTCGGGCCCAGAGCAATGGAATCAGCCCATCATGGACAAAAACCTCTGAAACCATGAGCCAAAATAGTTGTTCCTGTCAGGTATTTGGGTCACAGCAACCCACGCCTAACACAATCTGCATCTGGAATGTTCCCCAAAGACTCATGTGAGGAAGACCCGGCGGTCTCCCGTTGGTGGAAACCTTAGGATGTGGGGCCCCAATGGAGGTGACTGGAGGCATGTCCTTGAAGGTTGTATCTTGCCTCTGGCCCCTTCCTCGATTTCTCTCTTTGCTTCCCAGCTGCTATGAGGTGAGCAGCTCTGCTCTACCATGTGCGGCCACCATGATCCTCTGCCTCACCAGAGGTCTAAAGCCATGGGGCTAAGTGACCTTGGACTGAAACCTTCAAATCCACAAGCCAAAATAAATCTTGCCTCACTTTTTATCAGGTATCATCACGTTTGCCTCACATTTATCTCCGGTATTTTTTAACGGGTGCGTATTGTTTATATAGAATGGTTGATTTCATTGTGGCGTATTTTTGGTAGACATAAAAACATAATTTGATCAATTTTTCTCCCTAACACCTCCCTACCTCTTTTGTCACAGTGATGGAAAGCTGACTAACACACTACCTGAGCCAGGCCCAGTACCACTTGCTAGGAACCCCAACTCCTCAGGAGGCTGAAGCAGAAAGATCATGAGTTCAAGATCAGCCTGAGCAAGAGAGAACACCTGTTATGGTTTAGATATTAGGTAACCTCCCCCACCCCCCCAAAAAAAAATTCATGAGTGAGAAAATTCAAGAAATTTTAGAGGTGAAGTGATTGGGTTATGAGAGTTTTAACCTAATTCGTGCATTAATCCCCTGACAGAAATTAACTGGGCGGCAACTATAGGCAAGTAGGGTATGGCTGGAGGAGGTGGATCATTGAACACATCTTTACGGTATATATTGTCCTTGATAAGAGGACAACTCTCTCAACACTCCCTTCCCTCTCCCTCATTTTCTCTCCCCATCCTGGTACCACATCCTGAAATGCTTTCCTCTGCCACACCCTTCCACCATGACCTCAGACCCAGGTCTCTCATGGACTAAGACCTCTGAAACCATGAGAATCAAATCCACCTTTCCTCTTCTAAAACTGTTCCTGTCAGGTCTTTTGGTTACAACAGAGAAAAAGGGAGAAGGGAAGAAAGGAGAGGGGAGGGGAGAGGCAGACAGGCTATCTGACCCGTGGGTATCCTGCCAGTGGATGAAAGGTAAGACAGAGCTTCACCTAGGCTGAGCTCTTGCTCTTTGCTATCTCTGTTCACTTAGATAGTGAACTTCACTTCTCAGATCTCCTCTTATAAATTAAAGCTATTGGAGAATCATAAAATACCAGAACTAACCTGGCAATCATTGTTAAGTACCACTATATGATCTTACTTTGATTCAGCAAGGGCCCAACATTACTTGCATTTATTTTCTGAAGTGGTCTGATAATATGTATACTACAGTGAGATTTGTTTGTTTATTTGTTTTTAATTTTTTTATTTACTGATGGACCTTTATTTTATTCATTTATTCATATGTGGTGCTGAGAAATGAACCCAGTGCCTCTAACATGCTAGGCAAGTGCTCTACCTCTGAGCCACAACCCCAGCCTGTGAGATTTTTTTTTTTTTTTAGAAGAAAAAGGGTCAGGAATAGTAAGATAAATCCAAGGGAAGACTCAAAACAGAAATAAATTTCCTATGCTCCTGTTCACTCTCAAAGGTAGGGTTAATTCAGCTTTGAGATTCCTAGAAACCAAAGCAAAAAGTATCAAAGCAAAAGCTTATTGATTGATCAAGAAAATACAGCTCTTCCTGATATTAAAATCCAACAGAAACTGATGTAGAAGACTTGGTGCTCAAACCCCCCAACAATGATTATACCAGGGAACTATTTCCTGCAGCCACCTTTCACACAGAAGGGTTCCAGTTATCTATAACTGCACAGAAATCTCAAAATAGCAGCTTGAAATGATAACAATTATTCATTATTACCTCAATGGGAATTGACCAGGCTCAGCTAAGCAGTTCTCCCCTAGGGTTTCTTATAGTGCTGCAGTCAGATGGTGACTGGGTCTGGAATAATATGGAACCCCAGCCTGGACGCCTCAAACAGCTGGAAGCTGGAACAACTGGTCCTCTCCTGCTATCCCCAGTGGCCACTCCACGAGCCTCTAGCCTGGTAGCATAAGAGCTGCAGAGGTTGTACATGGCTGCTCAGGCTGAGAGGGAGAGAGCTGGGCAGGCTTTATCACTTTTTATGAGCTAGCCTCAAAAGTCACACAGCATCACTTCTGCCACATTCTATTTACTAGAAACAGCCTCGAAGACGTAACTATATTCAAAGGAAGTGCAACTAGTCTCCATCTTTTCATGGAGGAATGTCCAAGAATGTGAGAACGTGTTTTAAAACCACCATTAATGATAAAAAAGAGAAACTTGCAATTCACTAGGAATAAGCACTATTCCTTGTTTTTATTCATTTGTTTGTTTGTTTGGGTATTGAGTATGAAACCCAGGGACACTGAGCAACATCACCAGTCCTCTTATTTTTTTATTTTGAGGCAGGGTCTTCCTAAGTTGCCCGAGCTAGCCTTGAAGTTGTGATCCTTCTGTCTCAACCTCCTGATTCACTGAGATTACAGGCGCTCACCCACACAACTGACAGCAACATTCTTTTGAACACCAAAGAAGGGATAGTCTGACTTGATCCAGGGATAAAACTTAGAATATGTAAAGTTTTGCTGTCAAAAATGGTCTCCACTACTATAAAAGGCTATTTAAATGTCAATTTATTTGGTTAGAATTAATTAAATAGAATTTAATTTTATAATAATTAAATTTTTTCAAATAAAGAAATAATTTAAATACTGTTCTGTTTCAATAGCCACATTTCATATGCTCCATAGCCATACATAGCCAGTGACTACCATGTTGGTTAACACAATTACAGAACATTTCCGCCATCACAGAAAGTTCTATTGGACAATGCTGCCCTAGAATAACAAAAGAACAATATCTCCCTTAGGTATCAATCAGAATTGCTTCCCCCCCGCCCCCCGTAAGATTTTAGGCATCTTGGCATACCCGTGTCATCTCAGCTACTCAGGAAGCTAAGACATAGGATTCCAAGTTCAAGGCCAGCTTGGGCAACTTAGACCCTGTCTCAAAATAAAAAATAAAAATAAAAAAGGGTAGGGATGTAGCCCAGTAGTAGAGCACCCTTGAATTTAATCTCCAGTATCACAAACAAATTTGAATAAAAAAGATTTTAATAGGTATTGGGCAGCAGACATGTTCCAATTTTAATATTTGACAAAGAGTACAAACTGCATGAAATCCATGTTGCTAAGGAAGGATAGTTAATACAAATTAAAAATCAACCCATCAGGAGTAGGTTTGCCTCCTCTGAAGAAAATGAAGGATCCTAACCAAGACCCAAATAGCTGGTCTCCCTCCTCCGTGGAGGAGCTGGAGGTCTTCAGCAGAAGGTCTACCAGCAAGACCAAGGCTTCCCTTCAGACAGCTGCCTGAAAACTCTGTCCTCCAAAGAGCTGTGAGAAAAACTGAATCAAAGCCACAAAGTTCATCCGTCACGCTTTCATTAAGTCAACACTTACTAACAAAGTACAAATGCTGTATGTTTTGATCTGAATTTTTAAAACATTTTTAAATAGATTTTACTAATCCCCCTGACAAAGAGCATTTGTGAAATTGTATTCCAGCACCTCTAGGACGTCATAAGCTGTTCTGAGTAGGTTTGGGGGCTGACACTACAGGAAAACTGGATTGGTATACCACTCGTGTTTCTCCTAGATAAGACACTATACCTATGCTCTCAAAGCTTGCTGAATCCACGTTCTCTTAAAGGTGAATGCAGTTCTACAAGGAGTTTATAAAAAAAAAAAAAAAAAAAAAAAAAAAAAGCCTTGCTCATTTGCCTTTATCCTGCCAAGAAAGGGTTTCTCATTCTTGATAAGTTGAGTTGCCTCGTTGCGGAGATCACAAATAAAATAAGATCAAAACAAAACTAAAAAAAAACCATCTAGCTGGTGAGTTCATGAGGGTCTTCTTTTATTGTCTGACATTGAATAAATCAGCCTGAGTGGTGTATTCCCTCCAAAATGGAAACTCAGCCCCTGTAGTTTCTGAGTAGCCATCCAAGAATCATTGCAATTTGCTCTCCTGTTGCCTTTTTGCTCCCAAGCCATGCACACAGGTGGTCGTGATAAAAATATACCCACAGTACAGTTATGATTCTCATTCAAGATTCAATAGGATGCTAGGATGCCGGACTAAGGGTATAAAACCCTGCACTGTGGATTTTACAATTATGGATGCTATGGTTCTCATAGACCAAACAGATGCTGGATTATAAAAAGCAAAGTCTAGTCAGGAATTTGCATCCTAAATCACTTAATCGCTTCCCAGTGCACTCAAGAAATGTCCCGTTTTTTGTTTTTGGTTTTTTTTTTTTTTTCCCCCTTTTGGACAATAGATAGTGAACTCAGGAGTAGTTTACCACTGAGCTACATCCCCAGACATTTTATTGTTGTTGTTGTTGCTGTTTATTTTGAGACAGGGTCTCATGAAGTTGCCCAAACTGGCCTCAAAGTAGCAATCCTCCTGCATCAGCCTCCTGAGTAGCTGGATTTACAGGTATGTGCCACCACACTTGGCAAGAAATGCCTAGTTTTAAGTGTCATCCTTTTCTAGTGAAACTAACAAAGAAAAATTGTTGCAAAATGTACCCCTAAGCAGCTGAGTTATCTGGCTATATATAATCATTATATATAAGCCAATTTAATTGCAAATATTATCTGCCAAAACTGACGATTTGGGATTTAGAAAATTTGAATTCAAGCCACTCTATTTTCTAGTAACATAAAGAGGACATTTTTGGGTTAGTGACAATAAAATTATATCACCAGCATAGAGAATAGTTATTTTTGTACTTCTTAGAATAGGGGTGCATGTAGCTAGCTCATGAACAAATTGTTTTAAATCATTAAGATACAATTTAAAAAGAACTGGAAGAAGCAGAGACAGAACACAGTTCCACTTTATAAAGACTAGAATTATTATCTGATCCATTGTCAGACCATTCCCAGGAATGCTCCTTGGGGTCTTAAGTTCAGAGAGTGCATAAGCATTAGTTACCAAATCTTGTATCCAGGCTGCACTGAATATTCAGCTTTACCCTCCCGGTTCAATTTCTGGCATTCTTCAGCTTGCTCTGAGTCTCAGGAGGCTGACTTACAGGAGATACATCAATAAGATCCCTTGCCCTCTCCTTTCTAGAGGAATTCAGCCTTTGGGAGGCACCAATGCAAGATTAGAGGATGGGAAGTAGAAGGTTAAAGTCTCTGTCCCTCCAGCTCTCTCCCTGCCAGGCTACCATGTTTCGCTGCACTCTTTAACCAAAGGGCATAGCTCAAGTCTGACAGCATTCCTCCTAGAGTTACACTCTCAGGATTCCAGGAATCCTTCACTTCCTTTGATCTCTTAGGGCTGGTAGGTTGCAGTGTCTTCCTGCTATGGTTAGCCCAAAGTACTACACCATCCCTTAAGGGTTTTTTTTTTTCCAACCCTACCTATACCTTTGTATATAATTCCTTTGATTAAGCTATTCCGTTTGTATGAACTATTTCCTGACAAGCTCTGATGATACACCAGTTCATTACTTGTTGCCATACACAAAGACCAAAGAAAGATCTATTAAATTTATACACAGTCTCAGATTTCCTGATTTTTCCAACACAGCATAGAGTCAAACATGATCAAGTAAATAATTGTGTACCTAAACCCAGCCTGTACCTCATAGAAAATATTAGTCAAAAAAAGATGTAGAACTATTGTTTATAAAAGCATTGAAATGAAAAGTCCACCAAAATGATGACTCTATGATTTCACAGAGCAATACTGTCCTTTAGAAAAAGCAAGAGGCAGGGCCTGGAAGTGTAGCTGAGCACTTGCTTAGCATGTGCAAGTTCCTGGTTTCCATCCCCAGCAAAATTAAGAACAAATTAACCCCCGATTAGATCAGAACTTGAGCAGCTCTGGTTGTAAGAAGTCTTTAGTAAGTGCTCTTTGTTCAGTAGTACTACATGAGGAAGTAACATCAAATTGCAAACATTGTCTGCCAAAACAGACGATTTGGGATTTAGAAAATCCCAAAATTTAGAAAATCCCAAATTTAGTCTTGTTTTTGTTTTTGTTTTGAACAGCCCAAAGACTGATGTGGCTGTCTTGAGTTAAAGGCCCTGAAGCAGCCCTACCGCCTACCGCCATGTTGCAGGAAATGAATGAAATCCTTGAAATCAAGCAGACCTGCTTCCAAATCTCTAAGTCAAAAATCATTTATAAAGTGGAAGAAATAATATTTCCAATGTAAGGCAGTTGTGAGGATTTAAATAGATAAATACGTACAAAATACCTAGCCCAGTGACAGATTCATCAAAATCACTAACAAATGGAAGTTCAAACAGGAAACCCAACTGGAGGAAACCAAAGACTTCCATCCCAGACCCCCAGAAAATCAGCGAGGACATCAGGGGCAAAGAGTACATTGATACTCCAGAGTCCCACTGGTCGTCCACACTTTGAGAGTGTTAATAATGGATGAATTCACTTCTCAATTCCCTTCTGTAAGGAACAGTCACCTAAGGGAAATTTCTTATTCTCTGTCCTGGAATATCTCCAACTTTTCTTCTTCTCCGAGCATTTTATGTTTCAGGGCTAATTAACACTTCTCCCAATGCACCAGAGTGATCATTTCTGGCTATTACAAACTAGCTGGGAGGTCGGCGCTATTCAAATGGGCACAGACTAAAGCAGGCACCTCAAACTGGCACCCAGGGTGCCTTCCAGCTGGCCACAAGCTCCTCTTGCACCCAGTTCCAGAAATTTCCTTAGTGCAGTGCCCAACTGGGTCCTCTGCTTGCTCTTTTGAGATTGTCCCACCTGAGTAAAAAAAAAAAAAAAAAAAAAAAAAAAAAAACATTGCCTTTGCCCACTTGGCCACGTCAGAGTCAGGAAGTTAAGATCACCATTTCCTCACCAAAGTGACATCTTCCTGTCTATGGCTTGGGTTATGCCAATGTGGTAGTCAGCTTTGCATTTCTGCAACCCAAAGACCTGAGAAGAGCAACGCAAAAGAGGGGAGATTTATGATGGCTTACAGTTTCAGAGCTTTCAGCTGGTGGTCTGCTGGCTCCTTACTCTGGGCCTGCCGTGTGGCAGAACATCATGGCAGAAGGGTATGCTGGAGAAAATCTTTCCAGTTCATGGCAGCCAGGAAGGAGAGAGGGAGGGAGCAGGGACAAGATTTAGTCCCTCGGGACACACCCCCCTGATGAGGTCAGAGCCCTCACGATCCAATCACTTCCCAAAATCCCCACCTCTGAACATGGCTGCATTGGGGACCAAACCATTAACACATTGGCTTTTGGTGGACATTCCAGATCCACATCATAACAGCCAGGGACATGTCACTGATACTACTTCTGGAAAGAATTCATATTTTAACAAAAATTTATAAAACAAGATTCTTCAGTAGGACTATGAGGAAATGACACTGAGGACGAATTCTTTGGGCAAGTATTCCAAGGACTGAAACAGGATACAATGTGTTTATAAGACAACACACACACACACACACACACACACACACACACACACGAGGCCCAAAGACAAGGCAGAATTTTTGCCCCATCTCTGGATTTGGTTTACTGGTTCCTAACCCTGTGATCATGGACCCAGTTTTCAACTGATCCTGAACTTGCTGTTCCATGAAGCCTCAAGATCAATGTCCCAATGGACTCTTCCATGAAATGTTGCTTGGTGAACCGAGCAAACTCAAGTAGAAAGAGATCAATACACAGAGAACACTGACTGTGTACCAGGGATTGCACAGCGTGTTTTTACACATTCTGTCAGTGAATCCTAATAGTAACCCCATAAAAATAGACCATGTAAGCCCCATTTCGCAATTAGAAAAACAAGGACTTGAGAAGTTAGGTGACTTGCTCAAAATTGACTTGTAGAATGAGAACTTGCCCCATGTCTCCTGTTTCCTAGTCTGATCTCATTCTATTCTACCACACATTCATCGGGGATTTTTCCATTATTTAGCTCTAGGACCCTCTAACACATTCTTTACTCCTCTATCAATTATTCATCATTTACACAAAGCTGTTAAAAGACAGGGAATTTCAGTCATCCAGATACCCAAGTGTACAGCAGCCCCTATTCTCCCATTTATTAGATATAAATAGATGCTTGACACTGGACAGCTAGATCTGTTGCATAATAAACCACCCCAAAGCTAATGGCTTAAAACAATTTTTTTTTTATATATTAGGGATTGAACACAGGAGCACTTAAGCACTGAGCCACATCCCCAAGCCCTTTTTTTTTTTTTTTTAGAGATGGGGTCTCGCTGAGTTGCTTCACTAAGTTGCTGAGGCTGGCTTTGAACTTGCAATCCTATTTTCCCCCTGCCTCAGCCTCCAGAGCTGCTGGGATTATAGGCAAGCTCCGTTGCACCCGGCTAAAACAACATTTTATTGTCTTATGATTCTGTGGGTCATTTGGGCCATCTTTCCCTTGATCTTGCATGAGCCCGTACACAAAGCTACGTGTAGCTCATGACAAGGTTAAACAGGAACAGCTTGAAGCAACAGAGTCTCTCTCTCCATGTGGTCTTTCCTAACAGGCTTCTTCATATTAGGTGATCTCAGGGCCACTTGCAAGAGGACAAGCCCCAAGTACAAGCATTTTTCAGTCTTTGGCTTCTCTCACGTGTGCAGTGTTCCACTGACGACAGCAAGTCTCACAACCAAGTCCAGATGCAGCCCCTCAGTTCAATCCCAGTACCAAAATAAATAAATAAAAAATAATGGGGTTGGGTTGTGGCTGAGCGGTAGAGCACACGCTTTGCCTGTGTGCGGCCCTCCGCTCAATCCTTAGCACCACATAAAAATACAATGAAGGTATTTTTTTTAAATGCCCTTTTAAAATAAATAAATAATAAAAACAGATTGTATATGCAGCTAAGTCATTTTCTCAGCTTACTTCCTGACTCTTTGAATTTTGAATCTCCCTGTGCACCATTTAGTCTAAACCGATCCAATTACCTTATAAACTTGGTGGGTTTTCTACATACCAGGTTATAGCCCAGTACATTAAACAAAAGCTATACCCACAGTCATTTCTAAGACAAGCCTCTGCTTTGTCAGCATGTCAAGGTGCTATGCAAAAAATACTCTTCAAATTCTTAGAAGCCCTTTTGCGTATCAAGGGGAGTCTAGTGGATATCAGTTTAAGTCTTCCTGGAGTAGTAACAAAGTCTTTTTGCCAGAGCAGTGATGTGATTTGTACCCAGAAAATATTTCTTCTCCCCACCCCAGTACTGGTATGATCCATTAGGGTCATTGCTTTAGTAATCTCTTACAGTACTGGGGATTGAATTGAACCCGGGGCACTCCACCACTGAGTTACATCCCCAACCCTTTTTATTTTTATTTTGAGATACAGTTCTCCCTATTTTGCTGAGGCTGGCCTCGAACATGTGATCCTCCTGCCTCAGCCTCTTGAGTCTTTGGGATTACAGGTCATTGCTGGTCCCTGAGTGCCGCAGTCTGGCTGGGCACAAACCACGAGCCACTGAAGCAGGAACAAACTTTATTTTTGAACTGCAAAAAAACACTTCACACACGCTCCCGGGGAATTCTCCCAAACTCCACGCCGCTCCTCCAGGAACCAGCCACCGGAAATATCTCCTCCGGAAATCCCTCCTCCTGCACTTCCCCAACCAATGGGAACTCTCGGGGAATCCCCGGGAATCCCCACGAGAACTCCAAAGTAACCGAGAACTTAAAAGTAGCGGCAAGGCGGATAGTAATGCCTCGCCTGGCAACCAATACCGTTGGCAAAATGCCAGGGGCCATACAGACTCCGCCGTGGCTCTCAGCACCTGAGGAAATTTCTCACCTGAAGAAATCTTTTGCCAGTCGTAGAGTCTGGAAATGTGAAAAACGTTTTATTTCCCAATTTAATCACATCCTGAATCCTCCATACTCACTTTACATTCTGCTTAAAATTGAATAGGTCTTTGGTTTATCTATGTAGTCTTATATGCTACTGTATAAAAGTTTTTTAAAAAACTATTTGACCTCTTCAGTGTTCTAAATGGATATTTCCTTAAGCCAAATCCTCGGGAACATTCATTAAGCTCACTTTCTAATTTCCCAGCTTCTGAGGTGACAGTATTGCCAATAGTTGTACTATAAAATGTGACTTGCCCTTTATCAGCCTCTAGTTTCCTTTCAAGTCGCCAGGCTCTGCTAACACTCTAGTTCCCCCACACCCTCTGCCAGCCTTTCTGACCTAAAGTCAATGTCACAGAGTTGTGATTTTTGTTATAGCAGCATACCGTGCTGGGTATCAATTTTATGTCAGCTTTCATTCCTGAAATTAAACAATATCTTAACAAAATTTATTTCTTGCAACTCTCTGAATTATCATTATCATTATCATTCATCTGCTGGTCATGCCTAGGATCATTTATGCACCTGCATATATCTGGGACATCCTTAGGGATTGGGCTCAGCTGTCCCTTCCAGCCACATGGAATTTAATTCCAGGATTCTTCACACTGTTGTGGTTTCTGGGTTCCAATACGACAAGCCCCAATGTGCAAGTGCTTATCAAACCTCTGTTTTCATCAATTTTATTTTATGTCATATTAGCCAGAGTAATATGCCCTGAGCCCAATGGTAGGGGAATGTATTAGGATGTGAATACTAGGAGGTATGATCCATTAGGATCATTGCTTTAATAATCTCCTACAGTGCCAAAATGTAACGTTCAGGCTTTTTTCTGTATTCCAAATCAAGTATATATAACACAGTATTTTGTTCATCTAGGCAAATCTGGAATATATTTGTTAATTGGATTGAGGGTGTGTAGAGTTTTAAAAAAACACAAAGACCAGAAAAACTAAGACTACTTCAGTCTTGAAATAAAAAACACTATAAAACAAAACTAACCATTAAAAAAAAATGTTTTTTCCAGGAGCAGTGGCACATGCCTGCAATCTCAACAACTCCAGAGGCTGAAGCAGAGGGATAACAAGTTCGAAACCAGCTTCAGCAACTTAGTGAGACACTGTCTCAAAATAAAAAATAAAAAAAAAAACTGGGGATGTAGCTCAGTGATAGTATTCCCCTGGAGTCAATCCCCAATACCACATAAAACACCAGTTTTTCTCTCACCATCTTTCTATGTTCCTGTGAAATAAATGTCTTTTCTGACCAAAGGTCTTTAGAGAATCATGAATTTCAAATAAATGACTCCAATTCATCAACCTTGTATCTGTTATGGTCATAGCAATTCAAGAAATAAATTCTGTAGGAATTTGCAAACTTTTCCATCCTAAATAACTGTTTGAAAATCTGAATGATCATACAATGAAGATTCTCCCATATTTGCACAAGAGAAAAAAGAATTAAACAGAATTACTGGCATTTCAAACCCAGTATTTGAATTTTGCTAAGATCAAATGTTAGACTTGATTTGTCTTTCCCATGTGAGGATATAGGTAAATTTAGTTTTTCACTAAAATAAAGAGAATCAGGAATGTGTTTTAATGGTCTCAGAGGCTCTCTTCCGATCAGTCATTTTCTCCTGAAGAGGTTGGGGTTTTTCATCAATAGTAGTGGGTAATGATGAATGCATTTGATTCATGATATCTTGCCTTCAAGGACTCATAGGCCATAAAACTCTGTGCCAAAAGACACATTCTTCCCTTGCTACCAGTGTGGTTCTAATAATCCAGGTATGTTTGCACTATTTTCCCCCATGCAGCAGAATATCCCATCAAAGGGTAACAAGGGGATTCACTGAGAACTCAATTTGCATGTGGTGGCTTTTGGTTCTGTTCTGTTTGCTTGCTTGCTAAATAATTAACCCTCTGCCTGACTTTCCAGTTCTAGTAAACGACGTTCCTACCCCAACCTAGAGGACAGGAGGAGGAGTTCCAAATCTATTCCCTGGGATCAGAAGGAGCCATTAGTACACTCTATGAGAAACAGTTACTAATCAGCCCTTCCAAATAAATAGATCCTTCTGAGATGATGATCCTGATGATGACAATAACAATAGCCAGTGCTTATTGATACCTCATTCTGCCAAGCACTGTTCAAAGCACTTTGTGTGGATTAACTCACAACTCTATGAGGTTGGCACTAGGATTATCTCCACTTTCAAGAGAGAGGCATTAAGGTGTAAAGCAATGTGTTCGGGGTAATGTAGTTTTAAATGACAGTGTCAGGATTTGAACCCACCACCAGCTCTTTTGCTTCAAAGATAACTGGTCTCATGGAAACCTCAGAATTCCTCACAGCATTTACAGTCAGTCTTGGGACTGCACCTCAATAGTTAAGTCACAGATGCTCACATGCTTCGATATTAGTTATCAAACTTTTGGGGGATTCACATGAATTGTTGATGGGAAGGCAACTTCAGATGACTCTGGCCAGACACCTATGGCCAGCAACCTCTCAGCCCATGTCCTTCTCCCCTGGGTTGTCTCCCCTTGGACTCTATATTCTCCTGTAACTCAACTAGATTACTACCTGCACCTCTATCTCTGCAGATATGTCATGTCGCCCAATCTTGCAAAGCTGGGACTCTCCTGTGTCGGTACCTTTCCCAGTCACCACCACTACATCCTGCCCCAACACAGAACCAATCAAAACACATTTCCTGAGGGTCTGCCATACGCCAGGCACTGTTGGAGGTAGAGAAGACAGACCTGCGTATTGGGAGCTTTCATTTACAACATTTCTAACTCCCAGTTCGAGAGACACGATTAGTTTGGGGAAAACACCAACCTGGAAGTCAGGGGAGAGCAGGGATGTTTTAGAAAAGATTCAGACTAACCCACCTTTATAGTCCCTTCCAACCCCACCCCCATCCTCTTGATTTCTCTCTAAGGCAAGCATTTATTAGTTTGATTTCAACACACACACTTGTACCTGTAATTACTATATAATGTCTGTTTACTTTTTTAAATGAAAATGAATTTAAATTAATCTTGTTTTGTGAATTTCAAGGCACCCCCTGAGATAAATGAAGACACTCCAGGGTGTCATCAAGTGAGTGCTAGGAATCCTGGCTCTCAAAAGTTGAAAAGCAAGTTCATTAAACCTTCCAGGATCCAGAGGGGAGAGATGTATATAGCTATATAGACAGAGAGAGCACATTAAAGGGAGTTTTATATGTACATTATTCATATATATATGCACACATACACACAGATACATTGAAAGGTGGTGTACCAAAACGTGGTTATCTTTAGGTGAATGGTCTCCCATAAATTTACCATCAGTGCCATTAATCTCTAAGTTCTCTGCACCACAGAGAAGATGCTCAGTGCAATACTTCCAAAAATCCCCTTCACCGTGTATTTTGAGTGCCCATAAGAGACACTCATGGGAGATCTCAGAGAAGAAGGTCAAAAGAGCATCCAGGTGAATTTCTTGAGAACTCCCCCCACTAGTGCTGCGGACTGAGATCATTGGTGAGAATTCTGCAGAAGTTCTTGAGATTTACAGTAGACTAGCTCCCAGATAAGGCCTTTCAGAGCTCATCATTTAAGCATTGCAGGCTAAGATCACGGCCGGGTTTCTGTTCTCACAACTAAAAGGCTCAGGGGTCACTCCAGTTGAACTGGGCTAACTGGGCTGTGCAAAATAACCACACAAGAGACACAAAGACCTTTTTCTCTGGGGTCACTGTGACAGCTCCTCTGACCTTAAGGGTCCGCAGGAAGAGAGAGTGAGAGCATGCGCTGACCCCTTTTATTGAGGAGAAGCTATTTAAATGAGGCAAGGGGTCAGGTTTCAGGGGGCTGAGTCTATCTTCATGATGTCCACTGTCAGCAGGTTGACTGACACCTGGGTAGGCCACACCCAAGGGCACAGTAAGAGAAGGGGACACATACAAGGGACTTCCATGGAAGATTCTATCCTAAACAGGGCAAGCGGTTATATTACAAAGGAACAGGTGAGCGTAGCTTCACCCATGGGGCTGTAGCAAGACACACCCATGCACAAGACACCGACCCTCGAACCCAAGAAGGGTGGGGAAAGCTCTGCCACTTTTCTGTGACCAAGCACCTCAGCACCCAGCTGGGGAGTATGATTCAGTCACATGCAAGGTTGGTCTCCCACATATCACCTAGGACTTTGGCTAAGCAGCACATCCAGCAGGTGGACCTTGTGTTTCTATCCTGCTTTCCTCCATACCTGAAAAACACAGAGCACTTCTTTTTTCCTAATTCAATGCCATGGCCTGTGACCAGGCCATATTTGGGGTGCTACCAATGACCATCAAGAAGAAGAGGAAAAAGAGCTGAGGGGTTCCCAGTCTTACCCGAGAACTTCTCAGATGTTGGTGTGCATACAAACCACCTGAGGAACCCACGGGTCTGGGATGGGCTCTGAGATTTTGCATTTCTCACATGTTCCCACGTGATGCCATTTTTTTATGTAAATGTATCTTCATGCTTTTGCAACAAACATATATTATTTGTATAATACTGAAATAAGAGCTTTGAATGTTTTAGATATGTAATAGAATACATATTCCAATAGCAATATTATGGAACCTCAAAACAGAATCACAAAACATATATGTAAGAGAGCAGAGAAGTCTTCCTAAAAGTATTTTGGTCCCACAGTGTACCTTGAGGAAGGTGAGATATTTCTGGAAGCTAAAGATAAGCACACGGGGCTGGGGTTGTGGTTCAGTGGTAGAAAGCTTGCCTAGCACGCATGGGGCACTGGGTTCAATCCTCAGCACATTAAAAAAAAAATGAAATAAAGATATTGTGTGTCTACCTACAACTAAAAAATAAATCTTTTTTTAAAAAAAAGATAAGCATAGGGCAGGTGAGGGCACTGCATGGGCAAAGGTGTGTGATACAGCTCTGTTTATCAGACAACCCTGATGTTGCTCAGTGTGATGGGGACATGTATTGTTGCAGAGGAAAGAGATGAGGCTGACAAGAAAAGTAAGACGTCAACCCAGAGGGCTTTGCATGCCAGCCCATAAACACAAACCCACAAGGGTTTTCTCTTAAAGACAATAAGGAGTACAAAAGAACTGGAAAAGTAAGATCTGTGCTCTGTGAAGTCCACAGGGCTGCACAGAGGAGAAATGGGGAGAGGCCGGAATGGAGGGGACCAGACCAGAGATCCCCAGAGGTGAGCAGTCCTGGAAAAATTCTGGAAGGATGGCAACTGGGTGAGAAGGTCAGCTATGGAGCAGGAGAGGAGAAGATGGTGTGGCAGGAGGCCGTCTGCGGCTCCTTCCTCTTTCCCCCAAACAGCAGGGAAGATGGAGGCACTTACAATGGAGGACAATGACCAGGGCAGTTTCTGCTATGCCTGGAAAAGGTGGAAAGAGTAGGGAGTGACATTTCGAGCATTCCTCCAGAAAGGAAACAAAGGAACCAAGCCCTTCCTTGGAACAAAAACAGGAAAGGCACATGTACATTTACGTGTATTTTTCTTGGACATCCCTCTAACCAGTAGATAAAGCCAATAGATTGTTCTAATCAGGGACGGTTAGGTGTTTCTAATTGTCCTTGGGCTTCCATCCAGGCCAATTAGGTGGTTTTCAGACCTCTCCCTCTACTGATGGGCTCTTCTGCCACAGTCCCGCTCAGCCAAAGCATCTCAGCTCCAGAGAGAAGACACCTGGGGATCTCCAGGTCATAGCTCTGTGACCAGGCCATGTTTGGGGTGCTACCAATGACCATCAAGAAGAAGAGGAAAAAGAGCTGTGGGGTTCCCAGTCTTACCTGAGAACTTCTCAGATGTTGGTGGGCATACAAACCACCTGAGGAACCCACGGGTCTGGGATGGGCTCTGAGATCTTGCATTTCTCACATGTTCCCACGTGATGCCAATTGTAGATCATACCTCCAGAAGCACTGGTCAAAAAAACGATTGGGGGAACAGCTAGGAGTTTGGGAAGTTGGCTAAAAGAAACTGACAAGCTCTGAGCTTCACAGATTCTTTTTTTGTTTTTGTTTTTCCTCTGCACTCGAAAACAAACCTACGTATTCTATTGTTTTAGAGATTAGAAAACTGAAGACAAAGCAAAGAGATGGGAAATAATATGGCGATTTGGGGCCTACAATTGTAACCAGCATATTAAAGATAAGAAAATAAAGCCGGTATATAAGGGCATCTGGAAACGTTTTCTATTGATGCATAACAAATTGCCACAAACCGTGGCTAAAGAAATATCCATTTATTATGTCACAGTCTTGTGGGTAAGAAGTTCAGTTACAGGTTTGCTGGATCCTCTGCTTGGGGTCTGAACAGGCTGAAATCAAAGTGCCAGTTGGGCTGTGACTCATCTGAGCTCAGGACAACATGAAGAGAAGTAGGAGAGTCTTCACCTGAGTGCCCCCCCCCATTCTGCTCTCCCCTGCCTTTTCAGAAATCAAAACCTGATCTCCAACTCCTTCCCCATCTCCAGCTCTCATAATGATAACATCTGGTGGAAAGGAGCAGCACCTGACATCCGAGCTAACAGTTTCAGTGCACTCCCGGAATGATTGTAAGTGCCCTAAAGGTGAAATTGTGAAAAGTACCAAAAAAAAAAAAAAAAAAAAAAAATCAACTAGTAATTGTGAGATCTGTTATGGAACGTTCTGTAACCATAGACAAATCACACACTTTTCAACAAGATAGAAAAAGAGAGAGGGAAACAACAAAAAGCTATCAGTGCCATCTTGTGGAAAGACCTATATTAAAATGCCCAAGGTGATCTGGCCACACCCATCCCATTTCAGAACCTCTACACCCAAGGCCAACGTGCATCCAACAGACGAGGGAGCTCCATTAATCCTTCATAGACACCGTTCTGATTGGTAAAGACTGTGTTCTAATCGTTCTCTTCCTAGTCCATGACCAGTTATTAAATAATCTGTGTATCTTTGCTAACCATATGGAATTCCATATAGATCTTTACCTCCAACACCATACACACACAAAAAGAAAAGAAGAAAGAAAACTCATACTGAAATTACACTGGTTGGTTCCTCTACATAGCAAGGTTTTCCAGATGTGGAAAATTTGCATTGACCTATCACAACACTCCAACAAACACACATAAACACCACACACGCACACACTCATGCCCACACTCTGACCATCATTGCTTATAGTGTAACTCCTTCTGGTTAAATTAAACTCGTCTGTGTTTTATTTCACTTCTTGAGTGTATTGAGTTTTATTTCTCTTCTTTCCTTCAAACTGGATATTTTTATCTGCATTAGATACCTATTGCTACATAACAAATTACCCCAAAAATTGATCGCTTAAAACAAAAAGTGTGTGTTATCTCACCATTTCTGGGAGAAAGGAACTCAGGAAAAGCTTAGCTGAGTTGTTCTGGCTCTGGGAATCCATGACATTATCATTGTAAACAAGATGTTGCGCCCGTCATCTAAAAATCTTGATGGGGCTAAAGGATCCACTGCTAAAATAGTTAACGCACCACTGACTGTTGGAAAGAAGCTTCGTTCAGTTCCTCGCTGCAGAGATTTCTCCATGTCTGCACAACATGGAAGGTGGCTTCCTCCCGAGAGTTTTCCATGGCAGCTCTTCCCAAGAGAGAACAAGATATAAAAACCAAAGTCTTTTATGACCCAACCTAGGAAGTCATATGCTATTATATCTATGATACCCTACTGGTTACAGAATCTGGCCCTATCCGTGTGGGAAACACATGAGATGCTCACTGGGAGCCAACTTTGAGGTTCCATTCCTTCTCCTTATGTCTAATTTCCAGATTATTTGGGCCCCAGGGAAATGTGTTTAGACACAGAAAAATCAGAACATGCAGAACACAGAATTCTGACTCTAGTCCAAGGTCCACAGGAACCCAGATTGAAGCAATCCTCCACCTTGGACACAGGGTCCTATCTGGAGAAAGGCGGCCCTTGCGTCTAACTTCATCTCAAACCTGTCAGAGAACGGGGACCTCAACATGAACCAGGACTAGGTCAGAACATTCTTATCGGCTGGTGAAGGGGAAGCTAAGAAAGCCCCAAAACTGTTCCATTGAGCTTTTCAACGGACAGAGAACAAAGTGGGAAATGAAGATCCCATCTTCAGAAGACTTCTGATCTTTCCAACCCAAGTTTATCTTTCCCCCTACTGACTTCTTTTCATGCTTGTTATTTTTTACTGCACAATTAGCTTTTTAATATATATTATCTGATTTCCAGATAGTGACAATTGCTTTGATGAGCAAGTTAGTCCTTATTATATGTTCCGGGAATAATTATATCTGAGTCTAAATCCCCTCCCTCCAAATATGTTGTGAATTCCTTGAAGTCAGAGAAATCACTTAAGCTTATTACTAAACCCATCGTCAGTGTCAACAAATTGTTCTCCAGGAATATGTCCCCCAACACATTCACATACACACAGAGACACAGGCCGTCCTACATATACACACCATGGAGCAATGCTTGATTTAAAACAAATTAAATTAAATTTAAAAGGCTTATTTATCCCTTTTTACAAAGTAACTGGTCTCAGCCAGGATCATACTGACATGTTAAAATGCACACCTCAAAGAGGCGCTGCCCGATACTTAACACAGTCCTTGAACTCATGCAATCAAAAGGAACCACGTTGTGCTCGAGACGCACATTCACACTCAGAAATGTACATTCACAGTCTTGCCAATGCACTCTACTTACTTTCTTATTTCCTACTCATTTGTTATTTAACATTTTTGAGCACTATGTATCAGGCTCCACACTGGATGGGGGAACTAAAAGATGTGCGGAGAAGTTTTGTCTCCTGTGCAAGCAGCTAACCGCCCCCCGACCACCAGTGAAATAATACCATCCTGGGAGGACCTTTATACAAGACAAGGTGGGATAGAGAGTCTAAACCTTCCTGAGGGTCAGGTGACCCTACGCAGAGGAGAGAGGGTAAGGAGGTCGTGTTATATATGGGTGTGACATATATAATACATTGTTAGCTGCCAAGGTCCTGGACATGAAATGATCAAAGAGCGTTTTCCTTAAAGTTTAAGACTCCCCAGGGCGAAGGAAAAAGTTAAATGGGAACCTGACCATGGGACATAGTTCCGACAGGGACTCTGGGATGTACCCAGGGGTGTATTGGAAAGAGGAGGAAAGAATTCCTAAACTGGGTGCTAACTGGCCTTTCTGTAGGGAGGCACTGGCAGATGGGTGGCGGTGTTTCTAGCACCACAAAGAGTCACATAAGATGGAAGATAATTGTCTGCAGGACAGGGAAAAAGAGAATCTCTGTCCCCCCATCTCCCCCTCCTCCCCCCAAAAAATGGCTTTCCTCTGGAGAAGACAGAGTTTGAGCTGGATATCAAGGGGGCAAGGAGGGGCACGGGAGCACAGGCCACAGGGGGAAGGAGGAAAATGAATGAATTGGGCAGGCTAGAAAGATTGGTAGGGAGTTTTGTAGGAAATGGGAGTGCAAACAGGAAGGGCTTAATCAGGCCCTGACTGTATGGAAGGAGAGAAAAGGGGAGATCCGGCAGCTCCTGGAACCTGAGAGAGTGGTTGTCCCGATAAATGGTGAAGTGTATTTTCCACTGAGTCACAGCAAACTTTGAACTTTGGGGAAGGAGAAATCCTTTTCATTTTGCCAGAGCCAGAGGACTAACTGGTCAAATGTGTGTGTCAAGCATAGGCGGGGGCAGAGGGCGGGAAGTACATTTCCATGGCCAAGTACCCTGGGCTTGGATCAACGTGTCCTTGGCCAAGTTAACCAACGTCTCTAAGCCTCAAGTTATTCATACACAAAGAATATGTACACATACCGTCCCTGTGTGCTTCTTCCAGAAAGCAACTGGCACAGGGCCTGGTACGTGAGCAAATTAAAAGTGGATTAACTTTTTCATATTTATGGGTAGTCTGCATCATTAGAAGCCCAGCATTCAAATGAAAATATAAACTGTTCAGATGCTAGCTGAGATACCATGTTCAGATGTAGGTCACCACCCCATAAGAACAACACTGATAATCTTTGGTCTGCCCAAGGTCCCTGGAAACCTTAAAATATGAAGCAATATGGATTCTGAATCAAACTTAAGAAAACCCACAGGTATTTAAACCAGATAATGTTTGGAGGTGTGTTTGGATGGATTATATGAAAAGGACATATTTTCTGCTTCATTTTAGAAAGCAGTACTGTGTTTTTAAATATTCTATACTGGTCATCTTCCTTAATCTCACAGTGCCTTTGTTTTCTCCTCTGTAAAATGGGGCTAATTAGATCACTTAAAATTGTGGCAACTAAATGAGTGAAGATACCTAAAGCTTAGGCAAGTACTTGTCACATAGTAAATGCTCAATAAATATTAATTCTTATGTTCCTGGCTGTTGTTATTATTACTATATTGCCCTGGGTAAGATTTCAGAGTGTCACTTGGCAGCCCAGCCACCCTTGAGTTAATTCCCTTTTACTGGAAGAGTTCCAAAAAGTCTCTGACAATGACTCATCAGTCATTGGAGCAGTGAGTCCTCCCCAGCCCAGAAGTCGATGTGTCATCTCTTAAACCCTTGAGCATGTGCTATAAAGAAACTAAGTCCCATGGATGGAACTGGAGCATATCATGCTAAGTGAAATAAACCAGACCCAGAAAATCAAAATTTGAACGTTTTCTCATATGCAGAAGCTAGAGAGAGAAAAGGGGAAGGGGGGTCGGATATAATATAGATATAGGGAAGATCAGTGGAGTAAAAGGAGATTGAGAGGGAGGGAGGAGGGACGGGAAAAGGGAGAAAATGCAGAATGAATTTGACGAAATTACGCTATGTGCATGTACAGATAAACCAGAGTGAATTCCACCTTCACGTGCATCTATAAAGCACCCATCAGGAAGGAAAATGGGGAGAGGGAGGAGAAGGAAAGCGGGGAGGGTACGGGGAGTGCATGGAGTATATTAAATTCCGTACATGTACGACTTTGTCAAAATGAACCCAACTATTATATATAACTATGATGCACTAATAAAACAAAATTAATCATAATAAAAGGGAAAGTAAGTCGAGGTATCGCGTCCTTAAGGAGGCAGGGGCAGGTAGCCAGCGGTGCAGTAACCCCAAAGCACCACCAGGGAGCAGCAGAGCCTGACCCCGGGTTGCTTCATTTCCAGAAAGCAATTAATTTGTTCCAGTTTTCTTCTTTTTATATGCACGTAGTTGTCAATGGATTTTTTTTTACTTATTTAGTTATTTGCGGTGCCGAGGTTCGAACCCAGGACCTCACCCCAGGCAAGCGCTCCACCACTGGGCCCCCACCCCAGCCCACTGAGTTTTCTCCTTGATCGTTGCGCACGGCTGCAGCGAGCCCGCCGTTGCTGAACACCCAACTCGCAAATGCTCTGCTCCGTCTGGGCCGCTGCGCGGACGGGAGGAGCCGGGTTAGCAGTCCAGCCCCCGCCCCCGCGGCTGGGCCAATCCTCCTCCGCAGAGGGCAACGTCACCGGGGGGCGGTGCCCCACGGACCACGTGGCCCCTCCTGGCGCTAGTTCCCGGCAGGTGGCGGGTTACTGGGTCCCTAGAGGGCTCGCGACAAGAGGGCGGAGCCAGAAGGGCCGGCGCAGCCCCTGGTGACCCGCTGCCCTGTGCCCTTCCCCAGCGATGGGCGTGCAGCCCCCCAACTTTTCCTGGGTGCTCCCGGGCCGGCTGGCGGGGCTGGCGCTGCCGCGGCTCCCCGCCCACTACCAGTTCCTGTTGGACTCGGGCGTGCGGCACCTGGTGTCCCTAACGGAGCGCGGGCCCCCCCACAGCGACAGCTGTCCGGACCTCACGCTGCACCGATTTCGCATCCCAGACTTCTGCCCGCCGGCCCCGGACCAAATCGACCGCTTCGTGAAGATCGTGGACGAGGCCAACGGCCGGGGAGAGGTCAGTGGGGGGGCAGGGTCAGCGCAGGGAGGGAAGCGGTCTGCTGGGGACGAGGGCGGAGCTAGAGATGGACGGGTAAGACCGCGGGGCCCGGAGACTCCCGCCGCAATCCGACAAAAAGCCAGGCTGCGAGGGGCAGGGCCTAAATGGGAGGGGTGAAGAGAGCCGAGTGGTGTGAACTGCCCTGGAGGACAGAGAAGTCGCCAGGAACCAGTCACTCTGGGGAGGGGAGAAGGAGAATGATGAGCCTCCGTGGGATTCGTGGGGGTTGAAGCTAGCACAGTTTGCCCTTTTTTAGAACAGTGCTGTCCAAATATAATGGAGACACATCTGTAATTTTAAATGTTCTAGCATCCACATTATTAAAATGTATTTTTATTTACTGGGCTAATATTACCAAAATTAATTTCATCTGCTATTTATTTGTTTATTAATATGTTTATGCATTCATTTTGCAGTGCTGCAGATTGAACCCAGATACATTCTACCACTGAGCTACATCTCCAATACTTTAGATATTTTTTTTTTTATTTTTGAGATCGGATCTCACTAAGTTGCAAAAAAATGTTCCCAGCTACTCAGGAGGCTTAAGGCAGGAGGATCTCAAGTTCGAGACCAGCCTTGGCAACTTAGTGAGCCGCTGCCTCAGTATAAATATTTGAAGGGCTGGGGATATAACTCAGGAATAGCGCACCTCTGGGTTCAATCCCCAATACTGCCAAAAAAAAAAAAAAGGAAAATAAAGCAGGTGATATTAATTTTGTTAACATTGACCCAGTAAGTCAAAAATATTATCTCAAAATATAATCTAAATAAAATAATATTTCTATTCGTTTTCCTGCTGCATCTTCAAACCCTGATATATGTTTTATATCCCATCTCAATTTGGACTGGCCACATTTCAAGTATTCAGTAGCCACCCGTGGCTAGTGGCTTCTGTGTTGGACAACATAGGCAGAGGGGTATAGAGAAGCAGGTAAGGAGCCCATCTCTGGAACCAGCCACTTCAGAGCCACCCAGGTACAAGGACACCCTTCCATGATAACTTTGATGTCTCTTCTTGCTCACAGAGGGTCTGAGACTTAGAGGGAGAAGGGTCCTACTCAACGGGGGCAGGAAAGTATTGGGGAAGACATCAAACACCACCCCATAGAGCTCGCTCTTCACAGGCTGTGGCAGTGCACTGTGCCCTGGGATTTGGGCGCACTGGCACCATGCTGGCCTGTTACCTGGTGAAGGAGCGAGGCTTGGCTGCGGGAGATGCCATCGCGGAAGTCCGGCGCCTGCGACCTGGCTCCATCGAGACCTACGAGCAAGAGAAAGCAGTCTTCCAGTTCTACCAGAGAACTAAATAAGGGGTCTCAGCACTCTCCTGCCCTATGTGGATAATGGGGTCAGGGACAAAGGGAAGTGGACTAAGTATTGAGCCCTCTGGCTTCATTTAGCTCCCACTGAACTGAAATCTCCCTTCCTCAAGGCAGGTCCTGATTGACAGGGTGGCTGGGGCCCCATTGAAAGGGGAAGAAGTGTGCTGCTTCCTTGAATAAATAACTTATCAGAACCAGCTCACCCTGCATAGCACTTGACCAAGCGCTCTCACTTATTTGAACTTCATGCTAGCCCTGCAGGGTAAGAAAGGCAAAGATCCCCCCCTGTTCTTTGGATGAGGTAGCTAAAGCTCAGGCCTAAGGTCACACTTTTAGAAAGTAGAAGGATGGGCCAGGACTGCAACACACATCTTCTTAAAGATGCTGAAATGCTGTATGTCCATTCCCTGTGATATTGGCTATGGTTTCCAGGGAACTGGTCAATGAAAGGATGCAAATTCCTGGCAGCCCAGCTTCCCAGTATCCCCAGGTCTCTCACATTCACAGGCAAGAAGCGCCTCTGTTGATACAACCTCTCAGTCCAGGCCAACCTGCCCCCCATATGTCAGCTTGGCCCTTCTCAGAGCAAAGCAGGCCTGGATGTCCTGTTTATAGATGGTCACTATCTCCATCTCCCCTGGAGTTGGCGTTTTCTTCCAGCCTCGGGTGTTGCTCAGCTCCTATGGGACTTGTAGCCCATCATGCTGCCCCAACCTCAGGTCACTGAATGCTAGAACAAGCAGTTTGGGTGAATATGCACAGTGGATATTTGATAAATAAAGAGCTCTGGGGCTATGAATCTTGATCATGTTTCTCAGATGTTATCTTCATTTCTCCTCTTTTGGACCCCATCCTGCTATCAATGCCACACTTGACTTCTAAGAGATGGGATGAGTAGTATACATTAACCAGATTGGACACTTTTTACTATAATAACTGCTTGAACCCCTGTTCTCTCTTCTACTGTGGCAGGCTGGACTGAATAAGGTAAAATTCATCATGAAGTACATATGGAGTATCTGCAGGTACCAGGCCCTGTTAGATGTGGAGGCTCCCAGCAGAATGAGGCATGAGTCTTGCTCTCAGAAGCTCTCAGCTCCTGAGAAGATGGGCACAGATAGAGCCCAATCAAAGCAGTTTCTAGATACTGGAAACCATGCCTATTATTTCCAAGTCTGTGAGACACAGGGGAGAGAGTAGTCAAGGTCCCCCTGCCCCCAGATCCTATCCCTTGTAGCCTAGACTAGAGCAGGACTAAGCCACCTCTCTTCACTATTTCTCCTTCTCACTACCACGCACCTAACTCAGCATTATCCAACACACCCTTGCACAGAAAGTATATCAGCTGAAATCTCACCAAGAGAAAAACTATAAGATGCACACACGCACACACTCACACACACCAGTTTTCTTCTGTATGTTAAATCCAAGGGTTTAATTCCTCCACTTTATTTTCTTAGTCTCCACCTTGCCCACACAGGTGAGGATACTCACCCAAAGAAGAGAAACCCACAGTCCCATGCACTCAGGGTGTAAGGGAGGAAGGAGAAATGGCACTGGCTCCCGCCCTCTCCTGCCCCGACAGCATGCTGCATCCTGAGTCTTGATGCAAACCAAAGCCTCCTCCAAAAGGATGAATATGGGTACGTGTGGGTGCTCACAGGCTTGCTTTCCTGTGAAGGTGGCAGAGCAGAAAAAGTCATGACTGGTCCACTTGCTGGACCCCTTTGATCCATTCTGAGATAACCCTCATGGTCTCTGCCCCTCCTTTCCTCTTTGGCTCCATCTTCCCTGCATCATCTGCACTGGAGCGGAATCTGCCCTTCCCTTCCTCCCAAACCGCCTTTGAAGGAGACAGAAAATTTTTCTAACCCCATTAAAGCCCTGTGTGCAGCCTCCCTCCCCATAATTTAAGCAGGTCTCCTCTGCCTCAAGAGTTCCTTAGGGAAATAAACATATAATTATGTGCTTAAGGAAATCGCTTTTTAAATAAGTAAGAGTTGACTCCGCAATGAAAAACTCTGCCCTTGAGAGGTTGGCCTGATGCTCCATTTGCACCCATTCCTCCCCCAGATTTCCTTACCTTCTCATCACCTCCTCTTCCGTGTTGGTCCACCAGTGAGGGATGACAGATTAGCCAAGACCCATCCCCATTTAATCCTACACTGAGATGATGGGCATGAGAACCAACCCTCCGCCATCTAAAAAGCACATTTGTATAACATCAGACCTGAGTTCCCCAGTCTCAGCACCACTGATATTTGGGGCTAGAAATTCTCTATTGTGGGAAGCTGTGCACTAGAGGATGCTTAGCAGCATTCCTGGCCAGTAACCCACCAGTCGTGACAACCAAAGATGTCTCTAGATAGACATTGCCAAATGTTTTCTGGTTGAATAAAATCTGCCCCAGTGAGAACCACTGCATCAGACCAATCAGCAGCCGCTTCTGTCATCCGCTGTCCTTTCCTATGGGAGTAGAAGAGGGAGCAGACTCAGGCATCTCTCTGTGGATGCACACGTCTTAGGAGGGTCGACTCATACACCATTCCCTCTCCAATCACCTCTGGCAGTCATCCCCAGTCCCTCAGCCTTGCCCAGGCCACATTTCCAACATGGTGATAGACACGACTAACTTTCTATATTCAGGAGGGTTCTAGTCTCAATAAATTGCTAGTGAGCATCACTAAGACAACAACACCCACCCCTGTTTTTTAAAGTTCCATTCATATTTATCATCTGGTACATGATCATTCAAGGTTCTGTGCTGAATGGAAGTTTTTCTGTCCAGAAATCATTGTTCCTTGTTAGGAACAATGGACTCCATCCTAAATCATTTCTAAGGTTCCTTTCCCAGGAAGCTGTTTATGTACAGAAACAACTGGTGTCAGGATGGGAGGAGAACCAGACACACCCTTGAGGATTCCACCCTAGCTGGTTCTCCCACCTCTACTTCCCCCACAGGATGTCCCATCTGGGCAGGATGCCCTTGTGCTTCTGGGTTCTTAGTTCTATGACTGCCCCACAGCCCGTGTGTCCCAATGCACAGCCTGAGCACCGAAGGCCAAAATGGTGAAACTACTGTGGGGCAATTCTGTCACATTCGCTATCACCTAATTTAGAGCATGCAGATGTTCTGCACCAGAGAGGGCTAGAGTGAGGACATAGGCCCGATCATACATGCAGGTGCATGCCTCCCTTGGAGCTGGACTCGGTCAGCTTGACCCTTACAGCCATTCATAACATGCAGGAATCCTGTCCACGTCCCTCCCCTCCCCCTGGTTGAGGAGATCTGCTTCTTGTGCACACCCTCACCTCTACCCACCCATTCTCCCCAAAATCATGTCTCCCCAGGGCAGTGATGAACCTGGGACAGACCATAAACTGTTTCTCAGAATGATTTGCGCCCATTTGCCAAGCTTCAAGTCAAACCTTCCGCTACCTGTATCCTGCCGTTCTTCCTGGTCTCACAGGATCATTGTGTCACAAAACAATGGCCGTTTCCACTGGTGCATTTGACACTTGGTCATGACCATATTTGTTTGCTTATATGATCATAATCACCATCGCTTACGAAGCACTTACCATGGAGCTGGTGGTCTACATGTGTTGCTTTGTATTATTTGATCCTTGCAACAGTACTGCAAGCCAGGTATTTTCTCATTTTTATAGATGAGGTAACAGATTTAGGGAGATGAATGATATGCCAAAACCCACACTTGCATTGAAGGAGCTGGGATACAAACCTAAAGGGTCTCATGAGCCCAGGGCTCGTGCTTCGTGGATCAGACATCCACCTGCCAAGACTCCCCTGGTTCCAGGGACATCGAAGATTCTAGATTCATCCTCAGAGCTTAGCCTCATGGGCCATCTTATCCAGTCCCCTCCAGGGACCAATCACTTCATCTTCTCAGGAGGCCAGGGAACAACCCTGCACCTGGCAATGAAGTCAACAGCACCTGAATTACGGGCTGCTATTTAAAATGCATCCTGAGCCCTGAAGGCCAAAATAGTGACATTTCCGTGGGGTAGTCCTGTCACATCCACTATCACCTAATTCAGAGCATGCAGATGTCCTCACTCAGCATGATAGTCTTGAGGCGTGTGTTGACTGGCATGCAGCCCTGAAAATGTCTTCTTATATCTGATGATTTATTAAAAACCCTAATACCTGTTCTGGTTTCGTTGTTGTCATCTGACCCGTTAATGCAGGTGAGGCACTGTGCCAACTGCTTTATAGGCATTACCTCATTCACTCCTCAGAAAATAAAACTTTTAACCCTCTGAACAAAGAACTGTTACAACAACCAATGCATAGAGAAGTAAACTGAGACCTAGCGAGTTTAAGTAACTGAACTCAAAAGTCACAGAGAACAAGATTCATAGTTGGAGCTAACAATAAACCGCCTTCCCTCTTGAGAGCAGAGCGGAGACACCGGGTTGTAATTAGAAAATATATAGCAGCATCCAGTGTCCCCCAGAATGGAGGCATTTGGGCTCAGGGGACTGCCGTGGAGCCCTCTGATCCGCACGGCTTCCCGGACTGCTGCCCAGCTATTCATCAGCACAGCTCTGACTTGGGAGTTTGCCTATCACTGTCACTGTCACCGTCCCAAACAGGCTCCTGCCTCAAGCCTCTAACACCATCAAAAATATAGTCCCCCGTTGATTTAGAAATGAGTTACATAAGCACATCTTCCATTACCTCCCAGATTTTCTCCAGCTATTATGGATTCAAGGCATACTCCTGAGAAAGCATGCTTGTCCAAGCAAGCAAAAATTTGAGAAACAATTTGGTGCATGTCCATGCCTGAAGTTGATGACTTATTTGCAACCTTGATAACTGAGTCCTTTGTGCCAATAAATTGCTAAAATGGCTTCAACCACTGTCTCACCCTATTTTTCCCTTGACTTATTCTGTCACCGTGGATATGGGATCACGAAACAAATTAGTGATATCACCTCTAAATTTTCACACTGTGGCATTGGGTATGGCAAACAGTTCTGGAATTTTCCCCGCACCTCTTATAATAACCACACCGTCTCCTCTGTACTAATATACATTACATAGTTGGCTCTGCTCCAAATCCAGCGGCTCTAAGGAAAATAACAATCAGTGCAATCATCCCATGAGTGACACTGCTCATCTCCTTCATTCCCCCCTCCCCACCTGAAGAAAATGTGTTTATTTGCATGTTTTCTGTAGGCATTCTGAATGAGATTGAGCTGGGGCAGGACTCGACACAGAGTTGCGGAATAGAATTAAGTGAGGTAGCCACAGTGGGATCAAGCCCACGAGTGGAACCATGCCTTTCTTTACCATGATCCACAAGGACCTAAAGAATCCAGTTCTTTCCTCTCTCGCCCCAGATGCTCCCCTCTCTCACAGCCTTGGTTCTTTCTACTCGACCACTCTCATGTCAAGTGAATCACTAGGACCCAGAACACAGAAAAGCCATTTTGCTCTTGCTTGTGGTCTACTGCAGCGGAAGAATGCAGAGTAAAATCTGGAGCAGGTCAAAGGAACACAGAGCAGATTCCAGAAGAAACCAGATACCGGCTTTCCGTCATCCTCTCCCAGTGGAATCACAAGGACAGGACTGCGTTCTCCCAGCAACAGCATGTGACCAACACATCCAAAATATTGCCAACCAAGAATGTTCCCTTGAACCTTACTATCCAGAGTTTTTATTGGGGGTCAATCACATAAGCATGCAGCATGTGAATGATTGACCTTAGCCACTCAGTGTCCAACCCCAACAGAGATCAAACAGTAACAACATGGCCCAAAGCAGCCTAGGCAAGTAGAAACAGGTGTTCCCCATAAATCACATTGCTAGGCTGAACCATCTGGCCAGCCCAAGATCCCAGGTATATGCAGATATTCTATCAGGGAGGACAGTCCAAGAGTTCACAGAATGTGTAGGGTTTGGGCAACACAGGACTGCTGGATTAACCTTGACTCCACACTGCCGGATACTTTGCATTCTGTGCATGTGACAATCTGAGCACCTGCTACTCCCTTTGTCTGGCATGTTCCGCTGATTTTTGCCTAATACCCAGCTTTTATTTACTCCTAATAGTCTCAGTTTACACTTTCTCAGGGAAAGGTTTCCAACAGCCCCCACGTATTCCCAAAACACCTGTCTTTGTTCACCTATAATGACTCCTCCAGTCATTTAACATCTCTCTCTCCTGCTAGAGTCTTAAGACTGTGTCCCTACCTCTAGCATGATGCCTGGCACATGGGTGCTTAATAAACATAAATTAACCTGTTTATTTTCACATAATAAATGGGAAGAAAAAATTAATCTAGGAGATAGAAAATCCAGTGGAGGAATACATGATACACATTACTCTAAAGAATAAATGCAAAAATGAGCATGTACAATGGGAAAATATGCAATGCATAAATATTTAAGCAAAATGCCATAGTGATGAAAGAGACAAGAGTGAGCCTCATATGGTTTTAAAAGTTGAATTTTTCAAGGAGCTATGGAGGGTGTAGTTGGATAACCTAAAGAGATATACAGATGTTGGGTGCTGTTAAAAATACCAGTGTGATGTGGTAGGTACAGAATCCATCCAGGAAGCTTAGAGCAGGATGAATGGGTGCCGGTGAGAGGAGAAAAATGTATGGGGAGTCAATCGGTATAAATGAAATGACCTCATCCAGTGGGGAGCAGAGAACACGGTAAGGTTAAAGGGCAGTTAACCTTTGGCAAAGGGGAAGCACCATACCTGTTCATCAGTGTGAGGTCACCACAGTTTTCTGAGTGAGGACATGTCACCAGATGGAATTTTTCTTTAGTCCCATTCCGACAGAATGGCCCCATTACTTGGCTGCAGTATGGTGCTTTATGACTTAACATTGTCGAAGAGAGACGAGGTCTCACTGCTGCTGGTTTTTAAGACTTTTCAGATGATAAGAGTTAAGTAAGAACCTTGCTTTTCCCTCTTGCTGGAAGTTAATGACTTTAATGCTTTGCAAAAGAAAGTAAAAGGGTTGTTAAGTCAGAGTGCTCACCCTCTGGGCTTGCAGGTTATGATTTTTTAATGCTTTTCAAATGGGAAAGGATCTCAAGTGAGTGTCATCTCTACGTGCTAGAAATATGTCTTTCAGATGGCAGTTGGCACTGGCTTCTGCACACCCACTGCTCTGTCTGATTCACTGGTGTCGCGCTGTCAATCAGGCTGTTGCCATATGCCAGTTCACCAGGCTCAAACATCATGGAGGTGGCAACCCCCGGGGCCACATTCAGTCCAGTGTTTTAGTATTCCTCCTTGTTGTGCCAGGATTTCAAACCTTCTCCCTCAGTTGCACTTCTCTCCCCCTCTAGCCCCTTGCCTCCAAACCAGTTTTCTCTTCTCCAAACAGTAGTCCTTTTGTGGATGGCAGAGAAGCCAAACAGACCAAGTAGATCATTTCCTGTTAGTGGAGGGTGTTATGTAACCAAGGAGTGGCCTGCTGGAGACTCCACAGAGACTGCTTCCTCCAGGGGAATGCACAGGGTCTCAGTCAGAATGGAGAAGCCAAATGGAGGCTGCAAAGCCAGAGCACCTTACCTGGGGACCTCCCATCTGGCACTCTTCAACTGAAGACCTAGAGATTGACAGAACAGCCCAGGTACCCAGGGAGCCCCCGATAGACCGCCACAGAGGCCTTCAAAGCTCAGGGTGGAATTGGGCAGAGAGGACGACTCTGGCTCTCCACAGTGTGTTCTTCCACCCTGAGGATCCCAGATTTTTCTTGGTATATGTGCTCAAATCTCTCCAGGGAGAAACAGGCTGGGGATGCATGCAGAGCTCCAGGCCCCTGTAAGAGTCAGCTGCACCTTTAGATTGATCTTCATCCCACCCCAACCTACTTCTGTTCATTTAATGATCTGGGAGCCACAAGGATGTCAAGGAGAATCCCAGGTAAGGAAAAATCAGAAATGAATTAGGAAACTACAAATTAAAACAATAATGACATATGATTTAACATACAGCAGTGCTGTGCACTACAAACTCAAAATGCTAATATCAGCAAGGCCAAAGGGAAACTGGAGCTCTCAAACTGCCCTTGGAGAAGGAGTTTGCCCCCAAATCCAGTCACTTCACATGCATATGGATGTTTCTGGACAAATTCTGCATTTGAGTAACTTAGAGACACGTTCGAAACTATTCATGTATTCATTCACTCAGTACGTATTCATTGAGCACCTAGTAGATGCCAGACACAATTCCAGAGGTTGAAAATTGAGCATAAGCAAAAGACAAAAATCTCTACCCTCTAGGAATATATATTCACCATTGTTTAAATGGCCCAAAACTGAAAACAGTCTAAAAAGACATTTTTAGGAGACTCTAAAAACACTACACTGGAGATACCAACATCCACATGAATGTGTTTTAGAAATGATTTTAGATAGGTAGGAAAGAAACATGCAGAATATTAGATATAGAATGTATTAGCCAGCTTTTTGTCACTGTGGGTAAAATACCCAACAAGAACATCTTAGAAAAGTTTATGTGGGGCACACGTTTCAGAAATTCAGTCCATGGTCAGTTTCTGCATTAGTGTGGGCATGAGCTGAGGCAGAACATCATGGGAAAGGGCATGGCAGAGGGAAACTGCCAACCACAGGTAGCCAAGAAGCAGAGGGAGACACAGAGGGGCCAGGGACAAGATGGAATCCCCAAAGGCAAACAGCAGTGACCTACCTACTTCTTCCAGCCACAACCTGCCTGCCTACAGTCTCCACCCAGGCCAGTAATCCTTTCAAATTATTAATACATCAGGTGGATTAATCCACAGATTAGGTTACACATCTAATCATTTCACAGATTCACACATGAGCTTTCGGGAGACACCTCACACCCAAACCATAACCCAGAATTTAAAAAGAATACATACTATAAATTGATTTGGGAGACTTACATTTGTGATAAAAATAAGTAGTTTGGACACCCACCAATCTCAGGATTTCAGCTGCTTCCTAAAAGGGGAGACAGACTGGAAAGGATCGCTTTATTTCTTAAAGAAAACATCACAACAAATAGATGTGTGAAGAGGCTGGCCCTGTGTATTTTGCATTTTAAGCATTCAAATGTTTATTTTAGCAATACAGGTCCTTTTCAGTCTTAGTTCCTGATGGGGAAGTTTCTGTTTTGAATTGCTCTCAGATTTTAGCAAACAGCTGGGCATGGGAAGGATTAGGCCTCACTCTTGCCAGCATCCAGAGGCTGCAGCCTGCCCTGTAGGGTCTCTGAGATCCCGATCTCCACCTTCCCGGCCAGTGAATGCGACCACTAGGAGGAAGACAGGAGCGGAGTCGAGTCACACGGCTGCTGTCCCAAGTGCCAGCGAGCTGCTCCCGCCCCCTGGCGCCCGAACCAGCTCTACCACTCGGAGGGAGAGTGTGGAGCCAGGGAAACTCACCCACGCTCAAGTACTGGAGGAAATTTGTTCAACCACTTTAAAGAGAAATCTGGCGCTGTCTAGTAAAGTTGAAGAGACACATACTCTATTATTCAGAAATTCTGTTTTTTGAGGTTTTCACCCTAGAGAAACTCAAAACACACGCCCAAGGAAATGCATACAAATGTTCTTTGCCACATTATTCGCAATGGCCAAAAATCAAAACTGACATCATCATCCGTCATTAGGAGAAGAAAATGAATAGAGTCAGACATCTGAAGTC
Organism: Callospermophilus lateralis; assembly: GCF_048772815.1. Classification (NCBI taxonomy): domain Eukaryota; kingdom Metazoa; phylum Chordata; class Mammalia; order Rodentia; family Sciuridae; genus Callospermophilus; species Callospermophilus lateralis. Next base: position 11,892,697 of record NC_135311.1, read on the forward strand.
AGTGGAAGACTATGCCACAGTGGGGATGCGACGCCACGTGTGTTTGGAGCCACCTCGCAAGCCGCACAGTGCAAAGTCTCCTAAGATACCACTTACAGGAAACTGTGGGAACGCCAAACAACGCTAGGCACTGCTGGTGGGCACACACACAGTGTGTATGAAGACAGACACGAGAAGGGTAACTAACAAAGGGTCACTTCTGGGAAGACGGGGAGGAGAAGAGAATTGAGGAGAAAGCATACATGTTGCTTGTGAGTATCTTATTTATTCAAGGGGAACAAAGACCTCGAGCAAATCTGACAAAAAGTTAGACTAGTGCTAATGCCAGGTGGCAGATACCTGGATGTCCCTTATGTTGTCTGGTATCCGTTTTTGATTCCTTATCCTTTCTTTTAAAAAAGATAAAGGGGGATGGTAGATGGGGCAGAGCCTGTGAGGCACAGGAAGAGTCAATAAAGACCCAGGAAAGAAAGGTGCTTCCCATATTAGCAGAGAAGAAAGATCAGCAGGAACTTGGTAGGAGAGGTGCGTGGCCTCAGACCAGGCCAGGGACCGGCAGGGCCCAGGCACGCAGGACCCCACAAATGAGGCCTTGCTCTAAGGAAAGGCAGGGCAATGGAGTGACCTTGGGGTTCTAAGCAGAGGAACTGTCAAGTGCAAAGCACAGTTGTGCCAGGGCAGTGAGACGGTTGCTAAGAGACCAGAGAAAATACCCAGAGATGGCAGAAGAGACAGAAGACTTCACTGAGAAATGCTTACAGGGAAGGTGCAGTGACGATAGGCAGAACAGATGGCACCTCCGTCCCTCAGGGTACTGCATCAACCAGTACCTGCTCTTCCTCATAGCAGTCTGTCCAGTGGCAGCTGGCTGGACAAGTGACATGTCTCCTTCCACAGTCACCACTGAGAGAGGGGTTTTATATATGAAGCTACAGCGTTAGCTTGCTTTGTTTGCTCATATGATCAGTATCCCAAGGAGCAACTGCCCTGGTGTACATGCCAAGCCTGCTTTCTAGGGCAGACACCGTGGCACATGCCTGTAATCCCAGCTACTGGGGAGGCTAAGGCAGGAGGATGGCAAGTTCAAGGCCAGTCTCAGCAATTTAGGAAGAACCAATCTCAAAAAATAAAAAGGGCTGGGGATGTAGTTCAATGGTAGAGTGCTCCTAGGATCAATCCCCAGTACACACACACACACACACACACACACACACACACACACATACACAGCTTATATAGAGAACACTAAAACTTGCCCTGGTTCCCAGCATACATGAGAGAAAACCAGGGTCCTTCAGCATACTGTGTATCTGGACATCCAAACCCAGGGTGTTCTCATTGCTATCTTAAGTTGGCTAGTTCTGGGGGGAACTGAAAGGAGACATTCAGGGACATGATGCTTTGCTATCTTACCCCCTCGCCCCTTTTAGGGATGATACAGGAGTGTTTTCGTTGATGTTTAGATGGTGAGTAGGTCACTTTTTTATTCTGTGTGTAAAATGGAAAAGGAGGGCAAGAGCAGAGACACAGGACAAAACTAAGAGACATTTACAGTGACATGTAAAGACTAGGGGCTCCACGATTGTGGCGTGAGGAAAGCCACAGGAATAAGGTAGGTCTGAAATAAATTTTGGAGAGTAATCAATAGAACTTGGTTGTGAAGCATGGTTCTGAGTTTTCTATTTGAGCAACTGGGTGCAGGAGTCTCTTTAATGAGATGAGAAAACTCATGGGGAGGGAGACAGGGGCAGTGAGAAGTAGGATTGGTGGGTTGGTTGGTCCCCAGCAAGGAGGAGAGGGGTGAGGAGTTGTATTTTGTACATGTGAAGTTTGAAATGTTGGTGAACTACCCAAGTGAAGGAGATAGCTGGCCAGTGGACATCAGGTCCGGAGCCCTCTGAAGAGGTCAGTTCCGGTCAGGAGGTATGAATTTGGGTGTCCCCAGCATATGGGAGACAGTGTAAATAGATAAGGGAAGAAGGCCATGACCCAGCTCTGAGCATCCCTACCCCTAGTCACTTAGTGTCAAAAAAAAATGTAAAAAGCCAGCAAATAGACAAGGGGAGACACAGGGAGAATCAGGAGGGAGCATGTGTAGAGGTCAAAGAGACAAGTGTCTCAACCGAGAGGGAGGGTTCCACTGTTGAGGATGCTTCTGTGCAGCCAAATGGCGGGGAGCAGGATGGACAGAGAATTGTCACCACCCCCCCACACACACACCAATGCGAACTGAAGTTTCTGTGACCGCATCCAAAGCAGTTGAGTGAGTGGGGGTCTGCAGGGGCCGAGGCCAGGTGGTCCACAGCTGGGAATCGAGGAACAGGAATTACAGAAGAGGAGACAGCAACTGTGGACGAGCCTTTTGAGAAACTTGGCTCTGAAGGGAGGACAGAAACAGGATGCAAAAAGGAATGAGGAAGGCGAAGGAGAGGTTGGCACTGGAGGATATCTGTGCAGGTCCAAATGCAAAGGCAGATCATCTAGTAGAGAGAGAAACTGACGGTGGGAAGGACGGACGATGGGAGGAATACAGGGAGAAAGAGTTTGAAACAAGCATCGAGAATGGAATGGAAGCCGCACAAGCTCATTTGGCTAAGCCAGGGTCTCCGTTCTGCTCTGCCTGACTCCGTGCTCTTTCCCAGACACTCATCACTCCTTTCCATTGTTTGCTGGCTCGTGGGTGTTCAGCTCCCAGGGTCCAGGGCACTAAATCCTTTTCCGCCATCTCCTCTAAATACACAAGTCTTACCGGCTTCCCATTCCCATCTGGGTTCCGCATCTACCCAGGGAACTGGAGGGGAAAATAAGCAAACTGAAGAGAATTAATTCTGACCTATTTTATGCATTCTGTATAAATGCATGAAATAGATTATGTTTGACAGTGGTAAACAGAGAACCCAAAAAAAATCCAATTTATCACTTTAATTATGTATGCTTTTCTTCCTCAATCTCCAGGGAAGAATGAGCCTCCAGCAGTTTCCAGCCCCGTCTGTGAGCCATTCTCGGGTTTCTAAGGCTGCTGTTGGTAACCACAGGCTCTAGTCAAGGGTGTCCTCTCTGAAGCACACTGAAAAATTTTTTAACATGCCACTAGGAAAATATGTAATGGGTAAGTATAAAATTAAAAGCGAGGACATAGAGGTGGAGCGTGGAACTGTGATACAAGAAAACAGCATGAATTAAGTTGAATTCCTTCCAAAGAAATGGATGATCTCTCCCTGTCACTAAGGAAAATGTAAAGGCATTGAGTTATTTGGTTACTAGGCTAACCCCAGTATCAATCAACCACCTTTAGGTACATCAATCTCACACTTAAATCCTTTTATTTATTAATTGATAGGATTGAACCTAGGGGCACTCTGCCACTGAGCCACATCCCCAGCCCTTTTTATTTTTTTATTTTGAAACAGGCTCTCTCTAAGTTGCTTAGGACCTCACTAATTTGCTTAGGACCTCACTAAGTTACTGAGGCTGGCTTCGAACTTATGATCCTCCTGCCTCAGCCACTGCACCCAGCTGGGATTCATGGGATTTGAGGTGGTACAGATGAAAATGCTTAGCGAGAGAACAGAGTAGAAAGAGAAAGGGCCTGGGACCAGGATCTGCAGCACTCCTCCAAAGTCCCTAGAGGAGGGAAGTTGAGCCTGCAGAGGAACGTGAAAAAGAATTACCAAGAAAGGAAGAAAAAGGGTCCAGGGCTGTGACTCAGTGGTAGAGCACTCACCTGGCATGCATGAGGCACTGGGTTCGATCCCTGGCACCACATAGAAATAAACAAAGTACATTGGCACACTGGAACACGAAAGAAAGACGAATCGGAACTGGTTGAGGTAAGTGAGAGAAGAGTTGCTTTGTGCTACATAGAGATTATCTTTAATTGGATGGAACTGGGCAAGGCTTGAAGTGTGGCCCCACTAGCTGCTCTGAGAACTGAGCAGATCAATAATCTTATAACACCTGTAACCATCCATGGCACAGAAACGCAGATTGGCTCGGAATGGGGGCTCACCGTGGCTGTGGAATCAAGGGAAGAGTTGCTGGCTTGGTTTGATTGATTCTAAAATGAAAAAGACTTGACATCTTTCAGAAGCAGCTATGAAAAAGATCCAGTTGAAATGGAGTGATTGAATTCATGGGAGAGAAAATGGTAGAATAGTTTTGGGAGTATAAAGCTTATTAGAAGGTGCAATAGAATCCACCAGGCATGGTGGCACACTCCTGTAATCCCAGCGGCTTGGGAGGCTGAGGCAGGAGGATTGTGAGTTCAGAAACCAGCCTCAGTAATGGCGAGGCACTAAGCAACTCAGTGAGATCCTGTCTCTAAAGAAAATACATAAAATCACCGAGGATGTGGCTCAGTGGTCAACTGCCCCTGAGTTCAATCCCCAGTACCAAAAAATAAATGAATAAAAAGGTGCAGGGAATGTAGTTCAGTGGTTAAGCACCCCTGGGTTCAATCCCTGGTACCAAGTTTTTTTAAAAAGTATTAAAGAATTCAATTTCAGGTGGAGCAATGGAACGTAAAAGGCACTGTGTTTGCAAAAAACGTAATCCTCTCCACAATGCTAAAATGGGTGTCATTTATTATCATGTTAACAAATTTAAAATCTGAAGTTTAGTGAGATTCAGTCACTGCCCCAGGTACCCCACTCAGCAAGCAGCATAAAAAGGACTGCAATCCACATTTTTTCTGACTCTATCAGAAAATTCCTATCAATTATTACTTCGATGTATCTCAAACCTCATATTGTGCTCACCGTGGGGACACAAAGACGGATTACACTTGGTCCTTGACTTTGAAAAGACCACAGACTAGAAGTAGAGAAAGACAATAAAACAAATACAATGCAGTGTGATAAATAGAATAATGGGGACATGGGGGAATGCTTTAAGGAGCACAAAGACAGCACAAAGACTATAATGTGCACGTCTTTTCCTCAACTCATAGAGGCAGGGATGGATGGGCATAGAGAAGAGATTGTTTTTTTTAAAAAAAAAAAAAGTTAATTGGATGGAAGAAAGGTTGGATGGATGGTTGGATGGATGGTTGTGTGAATAGGAAAAGAACTTTCAGTATTGATTCCCTCCTTGGAGCAACTGTTGTCCATGTAGCCACAAGAGGGCGCTATAGACCTGATTCAAAGTTTTCCCATTGACACCAGGTTGGAAGGAAGGGTGGGGACAGAGGGAATCAGGGTGGTGACCAGAAGCTTCAGATTCCTGCTCCTGCAGACCAGGCCCAGAGTTTTGTTTTTCACCCTACCCCCTCATCTTTCAAGCTCCTGAGCCAAGTTCTAGGCTTTGGGTAGATTTCTCCAGTTGTTCTCTTTCCAGCCTATCTCAGAAATAGTCCAAGGTCTTTCTTTGCACATGGGTGAGCAATGTGGCTCCAATCCCGGCAGGCTGAACAGCAGAGTGCCCTCCCACAAATTACTTCATCTTTCTGGGGCCTCACCAATACAAGCTCAGGTTGGGAGGGAGGGTCTGGTGGTGTGTGACTTCCGGACCCCCTCTTCCTTAGGAGGATAGCGGACCTTCCTCAAGCACTTCCTATTTGCCTGCCGTTGCTCTAAGACTGTGGTAGCTAAGAAGGCAACCGCTAGCCACATGAAAATGATAAATTCAAATTAAATTAAAAAAAAAAAAATCCAGTTCCTCGTGGAGCTGGAGCGTACCCCAGTGGTAAAACACTTGCCTAACATGTACAAGGCCCTGGTTTCCATCTTTGACACTGTCAAAAAAATAAAATAAAAATTTCCTTGGTCTTGGTAGCCAAGTTCAAGGGCTCAATAGCTACCTGAAGCCAAGAGCTACTGAAATGGACAGCCCAGAGAGCATCTCCATCATCAGAGAGTTCTGCCGGATAGCACAAAGTGCTTCTCACATTCTTAACCCATTTTACCTTCCTGACAACAATGCAGTATGTTTATTTATCCACTCTAGAGATAAGGACCCTGAGGCCCAGAAAGCTTTAAAAAAAAAAACTTAGCCAAGGTCTCTAAGCCGATTAGTATCCAGAACAAGGAATCAAACTCAAGTGGTTGGCTCAATGCCCACCATGTTGCTTCTATGCCCAGAGCTGCCCCAACCCCAAATCTTGTGTGCTCCCCTTACCTCCTGAGAATTGGGATGACTTCTCTCATTGCCCAACAGCTATTGTTCCTCACAGTCACTGCCCTGACTCTCACCCTGAATAATGAGGGTGCAGGGCTTCACCCTCTGCTGGATGAGACTCCATGTGCTATGGTCCTCCCACCTCCTTAAATAGCCCCCCTCAGCTCCCTTAGAATATGAGCATTATTGCTTGGGTCTCCTCCCTAATCCGTGGTTCAATGTCAGCCTGGGTTCTGGAAGATTCCTAACCTGGGCAGCAGTCCCCGCTGCTACTTCCCAAGGGTGAATGCAGTCACCTTTGAATGTGCAGCAGCGTCTCACTTCACAAGGGTAGAGTAAAAGCCAGGCTGCCGTTCACACGCTCAGCTGCAGAACCCAGTGACTATAGAAGCAAACTGGGAAGGAATGTCTGCGAATCTGTATGCAAACCACCACTGGTGTTTGGTGTTTTTGCAAGCTAGACCTTTCATGGTCACCACCACCACCACCCCACCACCCCACCATCACCCCACCCCCCACCCCCCACCCTGGTCTTCTGGTCTTCTGCCACAGTTGCTACCCTGTAGGGCCTCCGCTTCACCCACTGGGCCTGAAGCAGAACAAAGTTATCACTCAAATCTAAGAGATCTGTTGGCAAGAGACTGACAGAAGAAAAGAAATTGATGCTGACAGAGATCTCTAGGTAAGAGGATGGGATTCCTATCCCGTTCCTTACTGCTTTTACCTCTCTCCTGAGCATCTGAATCCCTAAAGAATGTTTCCCACACCCAATGTTCAGAATCTAGGGCAAGAAAACAGAGAATTTGCCCCCACTATTCCTGCCTTCAGCAATAAGTATGTCTATAATTGTTTCCTAAATATATGGAACTTCCCACTTAAAGGTTTTTCCAGGAAAAACCTTACCATCAGAAAGTTCTCCCTGGTACTTACCAGACTCCTCTATTTCACCTTAAACTCAAAACGTTCTATCTTCTATCCTCAAAGAAGATGGAGATGTATGACCTCCTTCTCGGTAAGGGACCATTGAGCCATTGAGTAGTTTGTATTTTTTATCTATTATCAACAATGCTGCTCTGAACACTCTGTGCATGTCTTTTTTTTTTTTTTTTTTTTTTTTTTCCCTAAATGGGAGGTACAGTGGTGGGGACTGAACCCAGGGCCTTGCAAATGCCAGGCAAGTACTCTACTGCTGAGCTAAATCTCCAGTCCTGGTGCGTGTCTTTTGATTCCCACACTAATGCATTTCTGTTCCATTTATGGTCAGGAAAATGCTGGGTCATCAGGTATCCATATGTTTAGGCCATTTTCCAAAGTGACTGTGTCGATTCGGGGGCCTATGATGACAGGGAGTGCATGGTGGGGAAAGCTGCTCACGGGTAGTCCCTCACTGCCAGACCGGCTCCTCTCGTCACCCGCATGACTGACTGGCACAGGGAGAAGTGGAAAGAAGAGACAGACAGGGATCTGAGAGAATGGATTTGATTCTTCAAACTGGGCCCAAGAACAAGTCAGACCCTCCTTCCCCCCAACCCTCTGCCACCAACACAAAGAAACAATGTAAGCAGAAAAGGGTCAATGTGAACAGGGCTTTGGATACTCGGCACACACACAGCTTCTTCTTTTTTTTTTTTTTTTTTTTTTTTTTTGTACCAGGGATGGCTGGAAAACAGAGAGGAGGAGACGAGCATCCCACAATCCCCTTTAAGGCCATCCCCCCAATGATCAATGACTTCCCACTAGGCCCCCCCACTAAAAGTTCCACTACCTCCCCGTAGCACCACAGGCTGCAGACCAAGCCTTTAACCCTTGGGCCTTTGGGGTATTCCAGATCCAAATATCGTAAAGTGGGACCTCAGAAAGCTAGAGGATTCTTGACAGAAGAGGGTAGGCTATTTCAGAGTTTCCAGGACTGTGCTGTCTCCCAAGCCGAGAGTGGCTAAGACCAAATTCCAGCAGTCTCAGGATCTTTCCAACAGGGACATCCCCCCCGTCACATCTCATCTGGTCCCCTGATGAGGTTTCTGAAGTCCGGAAAGAGTAGGAAAGCACTTATTAGTTATTTACCTGACTCCTGCATGCCTTGTGTTCAAGAAAATCAATTTATGTCATACACTTCAACCAAAGAAAATACCACTGCGAGCTTTTCAAATTTCTTCCCCACTTCCTCTATGAAGACTATCAAGCTGCGATACCACCCAGGTTAGAAGGGCCACCCACTCACCCTGGGCCTGAGAGCGAAGTGCTCTCCACCCATTTTCTCACACCACCCCCCATCCCCTGCCATCTGACCTGCACTTCCTGCTCCGCAACAAGACAGGCAACCATGCTGCTCTGGACCACTGCGCTGTTCTTGGGTAAGTCACTGTACGTGGGCAGCCCCTCCTGGGCACTGAGGACTGAAAGTCATTCCTGAGACACAGAGTTCTCCATCTTTCATTTCTCGATCCAGATGAGTTTGCGGTAGAAACTTGAAAAAAAAGTGCATACGCGCCAGGTTGCTTGGGGTAGATGGGCCTAGGCCCTGGGGACTCCCAAGTGTTTCCTGTCCCATCTTCATGGATCCTTAGCAGAGATGAATTAAGGAGGTAGAAAATCACATTCTGAGGTCCACTTGTTTCACCTGATTTTTATCCGGTAAAATCAGGTTAAAATATTCATCAGGGTTATGTCAAAAGGCAGGAGAAGTTAAGAAAGGAAAGGAAGTTGCGGGATGGGGTGGGAGGCATTGGTGGAGGGATCAGAGAAATGGTGAAATAAGTTCTATGCATTTTGTTCAACAATGGGAGATGGGATTTTACAGGGTAACATAAATGCCTCTGCTTTATTTAGTCCCATTTAGCAATGACCAGACTTCTAACTTGGTCAAAAGGTTGGTGTGCCAGCCAGGCGTGGTGGCACATGTCTGTGATCCCAGCAGCTTAGGAGGCTGAGGCAGAAGGATCGCGATTTCAAAGCCAGCCTCAGCCAAAGCAAGGCACTAAGTAACTCAGTGAGATCCTGTCTCTAAAGAAAATACATAAAAGCACTGGGGATGTGGCTCAGTGGTCGAGTGCCCATGAGTTCAATCCCTGGTACCAAAAAAAAGGCTTGTGGGCCAGTATCCAATGCCCTTTTCCAATTGACCCTTCCTTTTCTGTTTATGTCCTTTCTCTGTGTTAGTGGCAGAGGGTTGGAGGGTGTGGGTCTGACTTGTTCTTGGCCCAGTCTGAAGAATCAAATCCATTCTCTCAGATCCATGTCTGTCTCTTCTTTCCACTTCTCCCTGTGCCAGTCAGTCATGCAGGTGACTAGAGGAGCTGGTCTAGGAGTGAAGGACTACAGTGGGGAGGGTCTCTGGTCTCCCCCAACTGCAGCCAGATCATCACACTACACATAAAAGACAAATCTGTTCTTTTATTTTTTTTTTCCATTGACAGTTTCTGAATTGGCCTGCTTTTTAAAAACTTGGTTCCAATGGTTTGCTTGTTGATTTGCTGTGTTTACATGGATCCAGAAGTGCAAAGCTGTTCCTAAATATGAGCTCTTCCTGACAGAGTTTCTGAGAATTTAAGCCTGAGAGGAGAATGCCTATTCCACCCACTGTTCTTCCCTCTCTGCCTCTTCAACATCTCTGTGCCGCTCTCCGCATTCTATGAATGACTATTTGGATGCATGAAAATGGCTGACACTCACATAGCAATATGGCTAACACTCACACAGGATAGCCCAGTACCTGGGTACAATCCAATGGAAGGTTTCCAAGGGCAAGTTGCATGACCTTGTAAAAGGAACAGCCCTTGGGCTGGGGTTATAGCTCAGAGGTAGATCACTTGCCTAGCATGCACAAGGTCCTGCGTTCAATCCCCAGAAACACACAAACACACCAAGTAAAAGAATAAAAAACGGTTTTTGAATTTATCTAGATAAAGTCCAAGAATGACCAACTGACTAGCTCACACTATAATGGAGAACCAAGCACAATCTGTTCAAACTTGATGCCCAGAGACCCCAGAAAAATAGACTAAGTTATGTAACACAAGGCTGGACCTGTTAGGAACAGTTGCTGTAACTGCAAAGCCGCTATTTCCTTTTGGACGTGGATAGAAAGGGAAAAAAAAAAAAAACACTAAATGTCTACTTTGTAGTGCATGCATTTCATCTAACCTTCAGAACTTCATAGGGCAGTTATTTTTAACCCTATTAAACAGTGAAGGAAACTGAGGTCCAAAATGCTGAATAATTACCCAGCAAACAAGAACAAAACAGTCCCCAAGTGCGTCTGATCTCAAACCCCATACTTTCTCCAATCCACCAATTACTCTACCTCGGGCCTAGAAGTAATTGGATTCTAATCAGGAAATGTGGGAAAATACTAATTCATTTAATCCACTTGGCAGGGTGTGGCCACGATAATTGATGGTTATTATTGTTCTTGGCTATCAGGAATCCAGGAGGCTAGGGGCCTGACATGGAACATGCTGGTTCATGGCCAAACATTAAATCTATAAACTTTGGGAGATGGGCCTTAATTTTCTTCTGAGCCAAGCATGAGGCAGCTTTCCTCCCCTACCGGAGCCCACCTCCCATGTACTCACAGAGAATCCATGGTAGGGGTCATGGGCCTCCACACAATCCTGGCAGCAACATGGAAGTCAACTAGCAAAAAAAAAATAAAAAGCATGTTCCACCATGGCAGAACACAATCATTAAATAGTTCTTCACGTGAAGCTAAAACCCCTCTAATTTCTGTTAGACTCATTTCTGTCCTATGAAGTAACTCAGAAATAAACTTGGCTCACCAAATGAATAAAGACCACTATTGTGTCCCTACTCTACTACATCTTCTCCAGATTAGTATCTCCCAGCCCCTCATCAACTCCTAACAAGTAACAATTTCTAGACCCTTTTCCTCATCCTGCCTTGTCTTGACATGCTTTCTCAGGTGCAGGAGCTGGACTTTCTTCTCCCTCCCATAGTGGACTAATAATGCAGGCTACTGCCTCCACTGTTTGAGGTTCTGAAATGCAACAATAGCTCTTGACCACTTTATCACACTGTCACCTTACTTATCAGTCATTAGCTAAGATTCCCACACCTTCTTTATGGGAACTACTATGAGCAGATATGTTAGTCAGCTTTTGTTCTGGCCAAAATACCTGACAAGAACTACTTAGAGGAGGAAAAGTTTATTTGGGCTCATGGTTTCAGTGGTCTCAGTCCATGACCAGCCCACACCATTGTTCTGGGTCTGAAGTGAGTCAGAACATCATGGCGGAAGGGCAGGGCAAAGGTGCCACTCAGCTCATGACAGCCGGGAAACAGAAAGTGAGGAGCCAGGGACAACACATCCAAGGGCACACCCCCAGGGACCTACTTCCTCCAGTTATGCTTCACCTGCCTATAGTTACTCCCTAGTTGATCATTCAACTGTTAATGAATTAATCCAGTGAATGGATTTATCCACTGATGAGGTCAGAATCCTCATCATCTGAAAGCCCCACCTCTGAACATTGCAGAACTGGAGATCATGCTTCCAAAGCATGAGCTTCTCAGGGGACATTCCAGATCCAAATCACAGCAGCACACAACATCCATTCTGTATGTTCCTAGTTGGCTGCTGGCTTGATTACAGAAAGCAATTCTGCCATCACAACTCCAAGGTCCTGCAGTTCCATGGGGCAGCAAGTCATCAGGATTCAAACGAGCTCATCTGAAGTGGCTCTATGCTCTCTGGTTACCTTCTTTCTTGTTATAGGCTTTGGTAACCTCAACCCTGTTTTTGCAGCACTTTGTAGCTGCAAAATTGTTTTCCGGGGAGGAAGGGAAAATGGGGGAGTCATAACTACAGAATAAGTCCTCAGTCACTCTGAGTTCAGCCTCCTTTCTGCTTTTCATTAATGTTACAACCATTTTCACAGGCAGTGGGTCACCGCAACCTGCACAACCATCCTGTAAGAAAAAAGAATTATCATTCCCATTACATATGATTTGACAGACCAGGAATTGGAGGCTCTTGGAATTTAAACTTGTTGGTGGGGGAGGAAGTGGGTACTGGGGATTGAACCCAGGGGTATTTTATTACTGAGCTACATCCCCAGCCCTGTTTATTTGTTTGTTTGTTTGTTTAGTGGTTCTGGGAACTGAGCCCAAGGGGTGCTTTACCACTGAGCTACACCCCACCTCTTTTTTTTTTTTTTTTTTGAGATAGAGTCTCTCTAAGTTGCCTAAGCTGTCCTCAAATTTGCAGTCTTCCTGCCTTAGCCTTCCAAGTTCCTGAGATTATAGGCATGCATCACCATGCCCAGCAGAATTTAGACAATTTGTCCAAGGTCGCACAAAAAGAGGTAGATTCATGAGTTCAGCCTATGTCATCTGCTTCCAAATGCATGATTTCTACTACAACAAGAAAAAAGAATCATCCAGTTCTATATAGGAACTGACACTAAACTGAATTAAAAAATCAAGTTAAAGGGCTCCATCTGTATTCAAAATGAGTGGAAGCATAGTGATAGTGGGTTTAAGATACCCCTTCCAAGACCATTCTTGCATTTCTCAGTGTCCTAGGGCCTTGGAGAACCTAAGACATGTCAGCAATGAAAGACACAAATAGACTTCACTTAGCCCCACAATCATTCATTGTTTCATCCCTTGTCCCAAAGTCCAGCTTTCTTTCCAACTATGTCCCTCAATTTGGGGTCCTCCATCCCTTGAGTTATTCATACCCATCTTACTGTAATCTGTCCTCTTATAACTTAGCCTCTCTTCCCAGATCATCTATTCTCCTCAAACATGCAGGCCTTTAGGACAGGCATGGTGGAGCACACCTGTAGTCCCAGTGACTCAGATGGCTGAGGCAGGAAGATCACAAGTTCAACACCAACCTTAGCAACTTAGCAAAGTCCTCAGAAACTTAGTAAGACCCTGTCTCAAAGCTTAAAAAAAAATAAAATAAAGGGGACTGGCATTATGGCTCAATGGTAAAGCACCCCTAGATACCCAGTACCCACAGCGCACGCGCGCGTGCACACACACACACACACACACACACACACAAAATCAGGCATTTGAAACACTAATACAGTGTTCAAGGTACAAGCAGCATGGTATGAGATACATCTAGCTCATTTGTAGTTCTCTCATTTATCTGAGCTGCCTGACCATGTCCCACATCTTCAATGATCGCTCCTTCAGAGAACCTTCCTCCTCAATCTGATCGCTCCCACACTCTTTCCCAGAGCTCTGTGGACTTATTGGGGAAATGGGATCTGGCCTTGGCATATGGGTTCTAATTCTATATGCATAGGCCCTTCTGCCCCTTAGTGCAAGAGTCTAGCCTATATGTTCTACTTTTTTGATCCCTATCCCACACAACTGGACACAAAGGAAAGAATTCATGCATTTATTTGACAAGTGCTTACAGAATACAGATAATATTCCAAAAAAAAGGTCCTGGGCATGAGGAACATGAAGATAAGCAAAGTCCCTTCTCACGTTCTAGACAGAGGAAGATAGGTGATAACATGCTGGCAATTTAACCAAGAAAACCAATTCAAACACTGATAAGCACTCTGACGACAGTACAATGGCACATCATCACAGTGACCGGGGAGAACGATTTTGACTGTGGTCCCAGAGAAGACCTGTCTGAAGAGGCAACATTTGAACTGAGATAGGGCAGAGAAATTCAGGGAGTAGACTCATCATAAATAGTGATTGGTTAAATGGTTGGGTGGGCGAGTGGTTGGGTGGCTAGCTGGGTGACTGGGTGACTGGGCGGTAAGTGATTGGGTGGCTTAGTTGTTGGGTGTCTGAGTAGTTGGGTGGCAGCATGACGAGGTGGTTGGGTGGCTTGTTGGCTTAGTGACTGTGGGTGGCTGTGTGCCTAGGTGGCTTGATGGCTGGGTGTCTGGGTAGCTAGATAGCTGGATGGCTTAGTGGTTGGGTGGTTCAGTAGTTAGTTGGGTGGTTGATTGACTATGAACATAAGCAACCAATGAAGTAGAGACCTCCCAGTAGGAAAATTCTGATATTTAATCAAATGATATCATTTTTCCCTCTAGCAGTTTCCTGTGTTGGAAATAACGGTAAGTCTTACCCACGTCTTTTCTGACCCCACATGTGTCTCTGACCCAACACTTAATGGATGGAGATGGTGCAATTAGGTCCCCCAGCAGCCACGCAGAGCAGCACCACATTAGGTCCCTTCTTCGGGATTCTTGGATAGTGTCCAGAATGAGAAGAAACCTGACTCCATGGGCCAATGTTAAGGGTAGCCCTAAGGCAACTTGAATCTCAACAGAGGGCTCTGGATCTCCTTCCTAGTCCCTTAAAAGTGGCGGTGGCCTCTCTCTGTCTCTCTCTCCTCTCAGTGTGACTCTGAAACTCCTGTATTCTCTACTCAACAAGACAGGACTCCCTTCTCTCCTTTTTATATTAAGAGAAGTGGGCACTTACGTCTGTCCATCCATCTTCCCTGCCCTCCAGCCCATCCCTTCCCAAGGGCCTCCATGACATTTTATGTCAAACAGGAGGAAAAAAATGACCCATGAACCTCTTGACCTCCAAGGGCATGTTCTGTGGTTCTGGGGAGAGACTTCAAACTAATACTTAGAGCTGACAGAAAGAGGAGTAGTGGGGAAGCAGGGCCCATCCTTTAGGAACCCTGTGAACATCCCTACTTTTCTCCTGGGGTGGGAACGGGGTGGGGTGGGGGGGGTCCTAAGCATCCAGGGAAATCCAGGCCAAAGTAAGATGTGCTGGGGCTCACCTCAGGGCTCCCTGTTTGATCACTCATCATTACTCCCAGGCCATTAGTCCTGGTTCCTGAGACCATCTGGGACTGGTGGGTATCCAGCCTGATAAAGAGGTCCAGCCTGCGGACAGGCCCAGCCTAGTATGTACTGCAGATGAAGCCTGACCAGGAGAGCAGGAGGGAGAAAACCCAGGCCGTAGCACCTCTGACGCCCCACGCCACCAGCTCCTCTCTGGTGGGCAGGGATGCAGCTCTTACCAGCCGTGAAGGCTGCAGAAAGTGTCACATTGGGGCAGCTGGGGACCAAAAAGCCAATCAAAGGAAGCTGGGATTGAGACAGAAGTTCTGAGGCAAGGCAATGGGTGACTCGGCCAGACTTCTCAAGGTGGTAGAGGAGAACGCAACACGCAAGGAGAAAAAGAGTGTGGGAGGGAAGAAAGCCAGAGAGAGGAGAAAGGGGAGGGAGACAGGAGAAGAATAAAGAAAGGCAAGAGGAAGGAGAGAAGAAGAAAAAGACGTCAAGGCCCTGCCGGGTCTCTTCTGGCCGGACTGGAGAACCGAGAGCTAGCAAGGGCAGGGAGGTCTCACGCTGGGGATGAAGAGGGGAAACTGGGCTGACGGGCTGCAGCCCCAGGATGACCCTGTGCCTGTGTCTCCCAGTCTGGCTGGACCTTCAATTCCTGCCGGACCCTGTATTTGAAGGAGAGGTCTTGACTCTGAAATGCCAGGGATGGATGCACACACAGCTGTCCCAGGTGACGTTCTACAAAGATGGAAAACCCCTCAATTGCTCTAAGAACCACCAAGTTTGCTTCATAGAGACAGCAACAGTGAAAAACAGCGGCCAGTATAGCTGCAAAGGACAGAAGACGTATACCACACGCTGGCTCACGTACACCTCAGAGGCCATCACGGTTCAAGTCCAAGGTGAGTCACCACCTCAGAGGGGTTGGTGGGGCAGTAGGATGCTGCTCAGGGATCCAGCCTCTCGAGGTCAGTAGCCCTCTGGGCAGGACTTCTCTCTCTGACTACCCCTGATGTGGGGCCAATGCTTGGGGTCCCAAGGGTTCAGGATGGTGTCTAAATGTCCTCCTCACCCCCACGGGCCATGTCTGGAGCCAGGGGAAGGAGGGTGAATTGGAAAGAGGCCTGGCCCAGCTTAGTCACTCGTTCTTTTTCTCTGGGGACCAGATGACTGCTAAGGGGCCTTCCGGCTCTGACTCCTGGGATTCCAGAGGGCTTGCTTGGCTATGTGGGAGTTGTTCCAGAGCTTGTGGGTGGGGACAAGAAGACAGGTCCTGGGGATGGAACTGTCTCCCATCTGGGTCAAGGAGCTGCAGCCGGAGCTCAGTCCTTGGCCTCCTAAGCCTCATTGTCCAGGACTCCCCTCCTGAGCCCTGGGCCTGTGTCTTCCCAGAGCTGTTCCTGCCTCCTGTGCTGAGGGCCATCCCCTCTCCTGAACTTGGTGAGGACAGCCCATTGACCCTGAGATGTCAGACAAAGCCGCATCCCCAGAAGTCCACCTGGCAGCTCTTCTTCTCCTTCCATAAGAATGGCCACATCTTGCAGGAAAGGAGTCTCCACCCAGAGCTCTCCATCCCAGAAGTCAAGGAGAGAGACTCTGGGCTTTACTGGTGTAAGGTGGCCCTTGAGGGTCACAGGGTCCAGAAACAGAGTCCTCCGCTGGAGATCAAGGTGCAGGGTAAATGGGTGAGGGAAGGGGCCACAGTCCCCAGGGTTCCAGGCATCAGGCAACAGGACCCCTTGGGAGTAGGGGAGGGTCCCACGGGTGGAGGGGGCCCTGGAATCTGACAGTCAGGCTGACTTTTCTACCCCATGTGCTGTCCCAGCTCCTGTGTCTCGTCCTCTGCTCACTCTGCAACCCAGGGCTGCTGGCCTTGCTGTGGGGGACGTGGTGGAGCTCCTCTGTAAGGCTGAAAGGGGCTCCCCTCCCATCCTGTACTCGTTCTACCTCAATGGGGAGATCCTGGGGAACTACTCAGCTCTCCAGGGGGAAGCCGCCCCCCTTCGCTTCCTATTGAAGTCAGAGCAGGACGCTGGGAACCACACCTGTGAGGCTGAGAACATGATCTCCAGAGCCAGCAGTGGGCCTGTAAAGCTCTCTGTGAATGGTACGTTTTGTCCCCGAACCAGGCTCTGAGCCCCAGAAACCTGGCAAGAGTCTGATCACACTCCTCGGTGCACTTCCGATCACACCCAACACACTGATGGGCTCAGGGCAGGCTCTGCATGACTGAGACGGGCCCCAACAGAAGGAACTGTCCACTGAACCTGGCAGGGAGTGGGGGACCTTGTTTGGCGGGGGGTGGGGGAGGTTATATGGTCACCCATGACACTACCTGATTATACAGGTATCCTCTGAGCCATCCTTCATTCCCCTTTCAAGGCTCCCCGGGGCCATATGTTTCCCCTAAAGTCAATCATTCCGCCTCTTTCTGGGCCAGTCTGGGTTGCATCTCTGAAATTCATCCTCAGTGCTCATGGTCACCTCTCCTCCCTCCTCCCCCAGGTTCTCAAGACATGTCCACCTTTATCAGCAGCAACCAGCTGGTTGCCTGGCTCCTTGCATGTGTGCTTGGCCTGATGGTCATTGCTGCCATACTTCTAGCTTATTTCAGACCTTGGAGGAAAGCTGGTTAGTAACTCTTTGGGCTTTCTGCGTGGCTGAATCCCTAGGCCAGGCACTGCCCAGCCTTTGAGAAGCCAGCACTTGTCAAGATCAGACACTCTCTTCTCTTGAGTGTTGGGTGGGAGGAGGGATTTCTCTTCATATATCATACAAAAGAGCACATGGAGGGACACATAGAGCATCCAGAACATACGCACACACAGACAGACACTCTATCTCGCATGCCCACAGGCATACAGAGAGGCACAGTACACACAAGTTGAACATTAGCATGAACAGAAGCACAGATGAAAGATTCTTCCAAGCCAAATGTGATGTACATCCCTGTCCTTCGCATTAAAAAAAAAATTATTTGTGGTCATAAATATGACTGAAAAGAAACCAAGGCCTCCAACTCTCTCATTAAACTCAGCAGAGCTCTGGTGAGCTAATAGAGCAGAATGAAAAAATGAGACCTGCAGTGCATATGTGCTTTCTCTCTCTCTCTCTCTCTCTCTCTCTCTCTCTCTCTCTCTCCCTCCCTCCCTCCCTCTCTCTCTCTCTCTCTCTCACACACACACACACATACACTCACACACACACACACACCTTGAATAGTGTTGTTCATGAATATTGACTCATCTAAAATGAAACACGACAGAGAGGACTGAGCGATGGCCTGGTCCCAACACGGCTGTTTACTAGTTCCGTAGCCTTAGGCCAGTTCATTCTAAGACTCACTAAACCGCCTTCCTCTCAGGGATGTTGTAAAGATGTAAGTTAATGAGACAACGTGCATCTCCTGCCTCACGTGTTTGATTGGCAGGCAGCAGGTGCTTAGCAAGTTCTCGTTCCAGTCCTTGCAGTTGACCCCAGCAGGTTCCACAGGCTGCCCTTTCTCCTGCTGTTCGTTTTCTAGTTCTTCTAATCCAATTCACTAAAAATAAAAGGCTTGGTTAAAATTCTGACATTGAGGACTCTATAGAGAAGGAGTGGAAATAATCAGATGCGTAGAATTCAGAGGTCACCTGTTAATTTTGATATCCCAGATTCCTCTTCTTCCTGTCCTGGGGATGATACTGAAGCCTGGTGACCAGCATTGGCTTTCAGAGCAGTCACTTTGGGTGGCTGCATGTTTATCCCAACGCATCCACGTTCCCTTCAGGTCACATATAAAGGAATAGATATCAATGCCAGAGCTGTTTGGTGCCAGTGTGTTCCTAGGGCTTTACCTCTGCCTACAGGGGTTCGAATCAACCCTACTTTCTCCTCCACTGGGGCAATGTTCCTATTTTCTACTTGTCTAGGGCAAAAGCGAAAGCTCTCATAGACCTCCAAAGCGAGATTTACTTATTCAAGCGTTCAGCTCCCGCTGTTAAGATATGAGTGAGAAGTTGTCCCAGAGCAGAGCCACCCAAGGTGATCAAGGAAGACCACCCAGTCATTAATCCAAAGCTTTCCTTGACCGTCCACCAAGTTATCTGCAAGGTGCTCTCCCCAGCCCCAGCCCCAGTCTCTCGCCTCAGCAGTTAGGGTTTGAGCTATCCTTCAATTTCCTCTCTCCTTTTTAATGTTCTCAACAGTTCTCATCAGTTCACAGTTTTTACCCACCCAACAGCAGGAGAAAGGGCACTCCTTCCCACTAGTCTGAAGTCTGCAGGCTAGATTTGCTTTCAGGTATCTCTATAAGGTAGGAGACGGTGGAGACAGACCCAGAACTGGGCGGGGAGACTGCTGGACCAAGGGACCACAAACCAAAGATCTGTGAGTCCCACCATCCCTGCCTCTGTAATAAAGCCTCCCCAACGGCCCAGCCTGGCCCCAGTAACACAGGCATCTCTGTCCACTTATCTCCGGATCAGAGTACAAAAGGCAGGTAACATATACAGCCACCTCCCTCCCCAGCCCCAGACAAGACAGTGTGGGAGCAGACACGCTCCATTTTACAAAGGGGCCCATCCCTCAGGCAAACAGGACTCCTGGCGGTGCTCCTGATATCTCAGATTCTCGGGAGCACAAAATACACTTTAGAACATTACTCAAAAAGCCACTTTCAGCCCCAATTCCACAGCCACACAAGAAAAAAAAAAGCAGTCATTTTAACAGCTTTATTCTTCATACCCTCCTCTACAAGACTCTCAGCTATTTCCAGATAGCATATCCATTGCTCAACAACAAAAGCCACAAACAAAACATTCAAAGGACTGAATGTCTGAAGGCAGTTTTTCCAAAACATATTGACCAATGATGGTGTCATTGTCACGTACGAGTGCACTTCAAAGCAGCATTCACCCACATGTTCAAGTTTGGGGTGTTTGTTTAAAAGTGTTCATTTTACTGCTTGTCACACCTCCCATAAAACAGAGTTCCATCCAATTCATGGAACTCTTCATTGGAGGGAGACTCAGAATCACAGCCCTGGCAAATGAGCACTAAGGGAAGTTTAATAACCAGGGGCCCGTCTGAGTCGCCATAAATGCCCTCTTGGTTTTTACAGGAGGGACCTTTTCCACAGGTCCTACCTGGTGACTGTGGTGCCTTCTTGATGTTAGCGCTAATGAGCACGTCTCAGGCGCTAGGCATAAACCAGTGTTCTGGAATCCACAGGTGACATAGTTCCTGCCCTAGGAGTTAATTTTCCATTCTGGAAGCACCTACTCTCTAAAGGCAGAATGTTAGGGGAGAAAAAAAGCATACAGACCTAGCTTCTGATTCCCCCAATGACTGTGACCTTGAAGACGTCACCTGGGTCGGCCTCAGTCACCTCATCTATCAAATGGAGATAACAGTATCCACCTTTGCAAGATGATTATAAACAATACCAAGCATCAAAGAGTTAGTAAGGGAGACTTTTGGAAGTCCAACTATGTGCTGGTCACTGGGTGAAGTGCTTTAGTATGAAGGAGACATTTTACATGACATTCTCAGTCCAGGGTCTGGCATATAGTATGTGGTCAACGTTATTAGCTTTTCCTCCTTCCCAAAAGCAGCCTGGCTTGTGGGTCTGGGCCCTTTCTGTACAAGAGTGTGACCCATCCTTCCTGACCCTGCTTCCTCCAGCTGGTGATTCCCATGGAGCCATCCTACCCTCTAGGGTATTTTTCAAAAGAAACATCCCATAAAAATTAATCATGTCCAGACCTGTGAATTAAGCCTCATAAGCAAGCCAGCCGCAGGCCTCGGGCAGCTCCACCACCATCCTTCTCACAGACTTTCTGTCCCCACTCTTCCACCTGCTCTGTGAGGGAGGCTCAGGAAATTGTGCCTGTGTGTCTCCTAGGGACCCTTCGATCCCGGAATCTACCCTCAGCTCCAGGAGGAGAGCAGTGCCCGCTGTATGCAAATGGTAAGGACTTCTAGCAGGACCACCACCTGTCCAGGAAGTGAAGAAGGCCCTCTTGTTGACGTAGGAGGTCTCCCTGAGCCCAGAGTTTTCTAGAATCGGAGTCATCTGGGAAAGGAAGATGACAGCTTCAAGGGAGAGTTTGAGGAACGAGTGCTGTGGAGCTGGTGATGGGAGAGGGAGGCAGAAAGGGAGCCAGGACTCCAGGGAAGAAGGCAAGGAGGGTTTAGACCAAAGGTCAGCAAACCACGGCCCATGGACCCAACCTGGCCTGCTGCCTGTTTTTGTAAATATAAAGTTTTATTAGAACACAGCCACATTCATTTTTTTTCTTACATATTTTATAGAGCTACTATTACACTATAAAGTTGAATAATTGCAATAGAAAAGATACAACCTAGGCTGGGCTTGTAGCTCAATGGTTGAGCGCTTGCCTGGCATGCATGAGGCGTGGGGTTCGATCCTCAGCACCACATAAAAATAAATAAATAAATAAAAGATGTTTTTTTAAAAAAAAGAAAGAAAAGATACAACCCACAAAGCCTAAAACATTTACTGTTTTTTCATATAAATGTTTGTCAACCTTTGGTTTAAACAGGCTAGGAAAACTGCTAAAGTCTGTTGAGGGGGGCAGGCACCTGACAGGATGAATACCCCCACATTACTAATAGATCTCCACAGCTAGTTATCACCAGGACAAAGCCCCTGACTGGATTCCCTCTGTAAGTGTCTTCAAGACACTCACGGCTGGAGGTGGGAGAGTCAAGTAAATCCCGTTTAAACTTCCTTCCTTCTTCCAGTACATTACCAGAAAGACAAAGGTGAAAATGTTACCTACTCTCTGGCGCATACAAAGAGGAAAGAAGGTGAGTGAACTGTGGCCAAGCTTGGAAGTCCTGGGACTAGGATGCAAGTGTGTAATTATTCCCATTACCACCACCAGTACTACTGTTACCAACACCACCTCACTAACCACCACCATCCCCTTATTCATTACCACCATCACCAGGACCACCAGCACAATCATCATCACCACCAGTTTTGCTACCATCATCAACATTACCATAACCACCACCAGCCTGTCCTTCACTATCCCCATCACTACCACTTTCCATCAGGACTACCATCAATCCCTCCCTCACTACCACCAGCACCACTCTCATCACCATCGTGACCATCTTCACCACCATCACAACCACCACAAACTCCATCACTACAATCATCCCCTACAAACCACCACTCTAATAAGTCATGTAAACTCTCCGAGTCTAATCTATAAAATGAGGACAATGTCTAAAGACTACTAGAAGTTGTTAGGAATAGAACCTGGGTTGTAGAAGTCAATCTTAAAGATTGGCATGTAACAGATGTTCAAAAACAGGGAATTGTTTGTTGTTGTTGTTGTTGTTTTTAATTGCTCACCTGTTCTAATATTTCAATTCCTTGTCTATAAAAATGGTTGGACTCAGCCTCTCCTTCCCATGAAGGAGACTGGGGGAAATGGACAGCCAAGGTGTCTCAATTCAGGGGTAATTCTCCAGAATCTGGCTGGTTACTGCCCAAAGCATGGCCGAGGCATGGGAAGCAAACACAGACCCAGTTCTTTCCTAAGAGTTACAAGGAGCCAGGCATGGTGGTGCATGCCTGTAATCCCAGCAGCTCAGGAGGCTGAGGCAGAAGGATTGCAAGTTCAAAGCCAGCCTCAGCAAGGTGCTAAGAGGCACTTATCAATTCAGCAAGACCCTGTCTCTAAGTAAAATATAAAAATGGGCTGGGGATGTGGCTCAGTGGTCCAGCACCCTGGGTTCAACCCTCAGTACCAAAAAAAAAAAGAGTTACAATAAGGACCTAAACATAAGAAAGAAACAGGAACCCCCCAAATATATGGTTTTCATTGGCAAATTAAGGAAAATCTGACCACTTTTAACCCTAATAGGAAAACAAAGGGTGAAGGCGTGATTTGTGGGCTGAGGTGGGGTTGATGATCGGCTTCCAATTCATGCCTCCCCTAGATAGGCTTCCTTGATGTGTGGGATTTGAAACTTAAAATAAGGAGAGGATATTATATTCCAGGATGATTAGGAAATATGCCACAGGATCTCTTATCAATGAGAGAATCTTTGTAGTTTGTAAAGACTCACTATGGACCTACAGTTCCTAATTCAACCAAAAGTGACAGATTTCTCATCCTAATATGAAAATGAATTCATAATCCCCGCTTTGCAAGATTAACGTGAGATTCCATACGATAAATATAATCTTCATACTTCAAAGGTTGCCAGTTATACAGTAGGAGTCTAATATGGTGGCTATTTTAAAGGCATTTTAAAACTTTCATCTCTTTTGAGTCTCATTATAACCACTGGCCATCGTGAGGAAGTGATTATCAACTCTTGTCGGTGGTGGTGGTGTTGGCCTGGGGGCCACACAATTGGTGAGGGTCAAATTAGTACTAGAACCCACGTCTCCCAATCCCTACCTGGTCCTGGCTGTTTTCATATTGAGTATAAGTTAAAAATGGCATCTCCTGGGCTGGGTTGATGCTCTCTGGAGGAAGAGAGACGGCATGGAGGAGGTGGGGAGGAGATGTGTTGCTGAGCATGGGTGCCCTGACCCGAGTTCCTCTGTCCCCCACAGCCAGGCCTGTGGAAAAGTCCCCCTCACCGAGGTGAGGCAGGTGGATCCCTGCTCTTTCCCTGCCCTCGGTCTTACATCTGCTTCCTCATCCTGATCCAGCACTCCCGCAGGACAATTCTGTCTACACAGAGATGACACACTCTCGGCCCAATGAACGTTCTGCAAAGCATTGAATCCAAGAAGCAAGACACACCAAGATCTCTTCGGTGACTGCAAGGATGTTCTCTACCAGCGATGGCATCCCCTCCCCCCAGCCTGTACCCATACCCAGCCTCCACTGCTCCCCGGGCAGTCAGTGGTCTGTCGTAGGTCCTCCAGTTCCTGAGTCCAGCAGTGAGAGAGTCCCTGGGCCCTCATACTGGTCAGAAACTCCTGAATTGTGGGCTCCCCTCTCAACAGAAGGCCATCAATGGTGTGGGAAGGGACAGCCCCTCCAGTACACACATTTAGGCTGCAGAAGTGACACTGGACACAGCCACAGATGTCTTATTTCCACACAAGTGAAATAGTTTCCTGAAAGAGAGAAATAGTTTATACACACACACACATACACACTCAGAGAGAGAGAGAGAGAAACAGAGAGAGAGAGAGAATGCTCGAGCATGAATTCGTCTTGACCCTGAAAGGAAAAAGCATCAATCTCCACATCCCAGAAGACTGGTCCTAGGGCAGGCAGCTCTGTAATGAATTTTAAGCGGCTGCCAAGAACCATGAGTGACCACAAAGCTAAGGAGCCTCTCCGAGGTTCAGCAAGACCAAGGTCAGCCGGGAAAGTTTCTGGCCCAGATACATCACAGAATTCTTGACAACGGGGCCCAGAGCCCTCCAGGTACCAAGGACTCTGCCTTTACCTGCAGCCCCATTTCTGTTCCTAACCCTTCCAGTTCACCAAAGACAGAACTGAGGCTGGCCCAGAGCCCCTGTGTGAGCCCCTTACTGGTTTAAAAAGATATATGGTTGTAAAATGCATTCTGTTAATAGAAATACATCAATTCATTTTATATTGTTCATCACTATCCGTCGTTTGCAATGCCTGACAGTGTGGTTTGGTTTTATTCAAGGAGTTCGCACTTCTTGATTCCTGAGAGCGGTCAAGGGTTAGTTACACTTGTTCCTGCAAGGCCCTGGCCTGGCTTCATAGGCTCCTGCCGCTGGAATTGCAGAAAGCGAAGTTCATCTTACAGATGGAGACTACACCAGACCCCCACCTTCACTGTCTGTGAAGGAGGCATCAACTTTATCAGAGAGCTCTGGGCTCTTACATCGTGAGCTACTAACTTCGTGTCCCTGGGACAAGCAGCATTGACGTCACCTGGGAGCTAATTAGGAAGGGGACCTCATACATCCAGATCTCCTGAATGGGAATCTGCATTGCAACAAGATCTCCAGGTGATGTGCATGCAGGTTAACAAGATATATTCTGGAAGTACATCCACTCACTCATCTTTGGGTGCTAAATTACCTGTGGTTCTATTCTAAATGAAGACAGAGAGACTTAGAGCTAGTAAGACAACCCATGCTAGCGTTTGTTTTTTTTTTTACTTCTATCTCCTTTCCTCCTTCCCTCCTCCCACTCCATCCTCTCAACATCTTCATCTTCCTCTTCCTCATCCTCCTCCCTATCTCTCTCGTTGCCTGTCCAGAACACACTCCCCTTTTTGAACAATCAGAGATCCTGCTGGGAGGACAGAGGAGCACAAGCCAGATAATCTAGAAGCACAGGGTCTTCGTGGGTCAGCTGGGATGCACCCACAGAACCCCAAGCCCTCGCCACACCCTCTATGGAAGAATCAACCCCTTATAAAAAGCCCAAAAGGAACACAGGTCAGGTCATGAAGGGAGACACCGATGATGGGGAGCAGGAAGGAACCAGCCCTTCCAGTTGACCCATAGACCACAGAGCACCTCCGTTCCAAGTTGTCTTGCCTTTCCCCACCCTGCCCCCAAACAGCAGCACTACACAATATGTGACCCCCAAACTGATGCCAGTCTGTAAATTGCTTTTTTACTAGTCCAGGACAAGATAAGCAGAAAAATTACAGCAAGAATTTAGAAACTTTTATAGCAATCTGACAGAGTAATTTTATGTTTGTTTAACACAATCATAAAAAATTAGGGCTCGTCTTTTGTATGCATGTCTTTTTTTATTTCATTTTTCTAGTAATTTGCTTTTATTGTATTCTACAAAAAGTATAGGTCCACAATGGATTGGAAATATAAAAGAAAAACAGGTTCTTCAGCGCAGACGGGTCAGAAGCCCTATCTACACACCCACTCGCACGTCCTCTTATTCTCTCTCACACACACTCCCCTGACCTGGCTGCTCAGGCACTTGCTCTCTCTCTCTCCCTAGAATCTCTCCCCACCTCCAGCTCTACTTGCACAGCTGACAACATCATTTTCCCTTAGTTTAAAAAAGAATGAAATGGAATTTTTCAAAATGAACCATTACAAAGAAAACTGAAGGGGGGGGGGGGGAGAAAATAGAGTTTTCAGAGACGCACGCTTTTCCGCCCAGACTCTTGCTGGCTTGTGGGTTATCAGCCCACCAGCCCCCCCAAGCCCCATTTCCCAGCCTCAGCTGTGGGAATAGGAACCTGCTTTCTGATCCTGGAGGATGCTGGGGAGCAGGCCAGAAGGGCCCCGGGGAGAATGGGACATCCACAGTTCTCTAGGGACTGGACCCTGCTGATAGTGAGGAAGGGCAAAAAGGAGACCAGAAAGCGCTGCCTGCCACGGGCTCCAGACCACAGTGGTCAGGAAACTGTCCATCCTCCTCCCTGCCTTCTCCAGGCTGTGGCATATTCTTTTTTTCTCACCAAGTCAGAACTAAATGCAAACACTTTTCTGAGTGAGTTGGCTGTGACTTTTCTAGAGATCTGGGATATATGAGGTCACCTTACGTCATGGACAAGAGAAAGGAAAGCAGAACTCAGTAGCAGATTGAGGGTGGAGAGGCACCCTGGACATGCTCCTTATGGGAAAGACAAACGCGCAGCTGGGAACCTCGTATCGCCCTCTAGTGGCCCTCTCTGGTAGTCAGGGACTTACACACTAGGGTCCACCCAGGTCTGACCCACTCCTTGGACAACTTCATTGTTAGACACAAGCTGAAAACGGCCTCCTAAACCAAGAGTGGCACATGCATTTGAATTTCTTCAATTCCCGGTTTGTTAGTTTGGATCTGGCTAGGAACTAAGGTCCACGTTTTTTATTTAAATTAGCATCCACCAAACAGTTCTGAGTCTTTCCTCTTTGTATTAACTTTGGCAATGTTGACTACTGACAGACTACACAGCATGGAAACACCCAGATTTTTCATCCCTTGTGGGAGTATTTTATGTGCTGCCACAGAATATTCCATATTCTGGAATACCTGCAGCTGCCCAGACCCAGAGTCATTGACAAGTCGGCTCCTACAGCAGGCATTGCTCCCCGTGCCTATACTCAGAGGAATTCTTCTCTCAGTCCCTGAAAGAACAACCTTATGTTCTACTTGTTTCTGGGATTCCTTCCCACGCGGGGCGCAGATCAACAGAGATGGCTTCTTTATTCGTTGGTACATGCTCGCTGTCATCATCAGCATGAGTTCCTGACCTCACGGGGCTTACACAAGCTCCATGCTCTATAAATGTTTGATGCATTAGCCTGCACAAGACGGGAATCAAACAAGTGTTTGGTGAAGGAGCGAATGCATGAATGAGCCTCCAGTTTCCCCTCTCTACCTCAATAAAGCATGATGGTGGCTTCATTTCATCTTCATCAGCCTCCCTTCGCATCTCTGAGAAGGTGCATCATTGCCTCAAAAGCAGAGCAGACCGAGAGCTGCAGGGCCCTCATACCTCCATCCTGCAGTATTTCGTTCCACTCACTCTTTCTCCTCTCTCTTAGGTTTCTCCCACTCCAGCTGTGTACCATATGCCCCTAGTTCATTAAAGATCCATTAATTCTGCCTCATTTCAGGAGAGAAAGAATTGGAGTGAAGCAGAAAAGGTATATTTTAGGCAAAAAAAAAAATGAAGGAAGAACAGAGATTCAGGGCCACACCAGCCCTGTCTCTCAGGAGCCAAGGCACATCCATTGCACATCTGCAGAAATTCAGCAACAGTAAGTCTTCCTAAGAAAAGGCAGAGGCACGGCTCCTGCCAGGGTGTTCTTCCCCAAACCCAGCTTTCTCCCCACAGCTGCCTAAACTGGCCATCTGGGAGAGGCTGCAAGGTTCTGGTTGCTTGTTTGAATACAGATCATGCAGGTGGGCTTAGGTGGTATTAAAAGACAATACTTCAAGCTGGGCAAGGTGGGTGCATGCCTGTAATCCCAGATACTTGGGAGGCTGGGGCAGAAGAAATCCAAATTTGAGGACAGCCTGGACAATTTAGTGAGACCCTGTCTCAAAAAAAAAAAAAAAAAAAAAAAAAACAGGGAGGGTTGGAAATGTAGCCACTGGGTTCAATCCCAGGTACCACAAAAATCAAAACAAAATACTTCAACAAAGGAGGTTAAATGATCTAATTGGCTGTGATTAGCAATCCACGAATTGGGGCAGCAATCCATCTAAATGCACTCTGAGGAGTAGGGGAGCTGGGCTTTACAGGCAGAAAGAAAGGGCTGAAGAAAACAGAAACAGGGAACAAGATGGAGAATTGGTCATCTCAAAGTTCCTCTCCTGATAGGGCTAAAACTGAGGCAACTTCCTTAGATGCAAGTAACGGGTCCCCTCCTGATTGGCCGCTGTGAATTTCTTGGTTTTTGAAAAGTCGCCTATTTAAAGTCCAGCGTGATTACACGGCACCTGGCGTGACGGCCTCCATTCTGGTTTGGGTGGTCAGTTGGGCCTGATGCTGGAGTTCAGTCCAAAACACTGACTCCCTTTAGGATCCACCCAGCAGTGGCGTTTTACCTGTTCCCTCAGTCCTCAGCCCACCCATCTCCTCAAAACTGCACCCACTCCCCATAAAGCCCTGTGTCCTTCCCTCTGTGTCCCCAGCACCTGGCACCTAAACAGATGCTCAACCTCCTCCCTGACTCTTAGCTCCCAGGCAAGCCTGCTGGATGTCTCTCCTTCTTCAACAACTGTTCTGACTCCTTTCCAGCCTTCCTCCCCTTTCTCTCAACTCCGTAAGCACCCCTTCTTCTTTTTCCTTCTCTACCTCCCCCACATGGAGAAGCATGGCCCCAGTCTGCCCTCAGAGACAGAGGAGGGAATATGTGCAGCTTGGTGCACTCTCCTCCAAATTCTACAGGCCTGAATCTCTGCACCAAGTGGCTCCAGGTTGATGGTCAAGTTCAGGCACTGCACAGTTGTTTGGTCATGGTTAATACCTGCTCCATCCCACCCCACCCCTTGCCTTTTCCCAGCCAGCAGTGGAGGTGGGCTACTACTGGTGGGGTGCAGGCTCCTCCACAAGGCAGATGGAGCTATTCCTCTGGCCTCTGCAAGTGCAGACTCCACCTGACTCTGGCTTCCCAGAAAGGCCCCAGGGAGGTGGAGTAGCAGCTCTGACTGCCAGCTGCTCTCTTAATTAAGGAATGCGGGGAGTGGCCCCTTTGAACTTACTAGCTAATTTGCTCCAGCGGACTCCCCCCTGTGGCTGGGTAATTAATGTAGTGTGAACTAGTGATTAGCAGTAGTAGGAGAACCAGCCTGCCGCAGACTTAACCCTTCCCTGCATCTGGGCAGCAGCATCGCCTCTCTTGAGCTGTGGCACTGCTGGCTCAGGCTTTCCCTTTGGATGGGATATTTTAAAGACCTCACTCATCCTCCTCCCCCTCTGCTTCTGCAAAACACCTGTTAAGGAAAGGGGCTCTGGGTGAGGGGAGAAGGGAGGGGACAGGTTAGGGGACCACAATGGACAAACAATTCTGCTAAGAGGGACAATGATTGCCTGCTGTCTCCTTGGAAGGAATTCAGGATCTTGCTCCAAGCTTGCCCCACTCTTGCATCCCTCCCAGTCTCTCCAGAATAATTCCATCCAGTTTGACAGATGCTTGGAAGGCATCCCCTCTTGGAAAGCCTGTCCTTGGCAATAGACAGGCTGCAGAAATAAAGTAACTCAGTCCTGCTTTCATGGAGCTCCCAGTCTGGAAGCAGAGACTCAGAGCAGGGTGCTACCCAGCCTCAAACACACCTTTATCCCATCTGGACAGTTTTCACCTCTCCCATCTCTACCCATTTTGTAACAATGATCAATGTTTGAGTGCTCACTGTGTATATGCAAGAAGCATTAGAAACCCTTACAGGTGTCCACTGGCAGCACTAAGAAGTACATGCTATGATCAGCCTCCATTCAGCAGATGAGCACCTGGAAGCCAAGAGGTTACTTTGTGTGTGATTTCAGAGCCAAGATTTGATCCCAAGTCTGAATCTAGAGCTTGCGCTCTTACTCCCACCCTCCCTCATCCATTTGTACCCTTAAGACACCTGGGACACCAGCCCCTCCACTAAGCCTTCCCAAGCCTCCCACCCAGGCGGGGGCAGGCCTGTGCCCTCTGGCTCCCAGAGCATCCCGGGCACACTTCTAGCATTATTCTTGCCACATTGATTGTAATTATTGGGTTACATATTCCGTCTCCTCCTCTAAACTCTGAACTCCTTACGGGCAGGGACTAAGCCTTTCATCTCTGTGTCCCCAGCACCTGGCACCTAAGTAGATGCTCAATAAATGCCAGATGAATGAATGATAGAATTGACAATAGAGTCATAAATGATTCCTCTCCTTCGGCCTCTATCCTACAGGCAGGCAGCTTCCACTTCTGCCGGGACTCTCCCTCTGCCTCAGACCCAGCTTTCTTTCCACTGCAGACATTTCCTTCCTACTTCAGGCCCTTCTCCTTTAGCAGGACCATCATGACAGGCTGTTCCTCAGGCTTCCCTGTCTCTTCTTTCTCTCCCAGCCTGCCCTGTACTCTGGGAAGTTGCCCCAGCCCAAGACAGACAGTCCCCTGCCTCTAATCAGTGCTTCTCAGAGCATCCCCTCAGTCCACTGGCCACACAGTCCCCTAGAGAAGAATGCTTGTCAGAACCATAGGTCCCTGGGCCCATCCCCGCCCACTGAGCCAGTATCCCTGAGAACCCAAGTATTGAACAAAAGGGAGAACCACTACCTCCAGAATAACTTAGCCCACTATTCGAGGCCTCTTTAATCGAATCCCTCCCTTTCCATCCTTCCCACTACTGCTGATCACTAGTTCACACCATCCTAAAGTATTCCTCCTGCTGTCCCTTGGTGTCCTTGGAGCCTACTTGGTACAATCCCACGGCCACGTCTTTGCACGCTCTACTCTCCATGCTCATGGCCGGCGCCCAACCTTTGGCCTTCCCCTTTTCCTCTTTCTATCTAAATGATGCCCGTTTTCAAGGTGTCGTTCGAATTCTGCCTGTTCGGGAAGCCTACCCTGGGCCCTTCCCGCTCCCTTCTGCAGCGCTGGCTTTGTGAATGGCCCATTGGCACAGAGCAGTGCCCCTCTGCCAGCAGGCCTTGGCTTTTCCTGGCATTTCTGTTGCTGCATTTTGATTGTGAGAATCTGAAGGGCAGGAATTCTATCCCACACACTGTATGCCTCGTTTCTGGCTGACTTCAAAGTGTGGTCACAGCCAATGTGAGTGACAGGTCACAGACTAGACAGGACCAGACTACCCAAGGAGCCTCATTCGGGACAATCAGGACCCTTCCCCAGTGGTAGCAGCTTGGAAAGCCTTCCTTGAGCTGGGTGCAGTGGTGCACACCTGTAATGCCAGCAACTCGAGAAGCCAAGGCATGAGGATCACAAGTTCCAGGCTGACCCGGGCAAGTTAGTGAGACCTTGTCTCAAAACAAAAAAAAAAAAAGACTGGAAATGTAGCTCCATGATGAGGCACCCCTGGATTCAATCCCCAGTAGCAAAAACATAAATAAAAATAAAAATTCCCACCTCGACCAGGGTCATCAGAACGCCCTTTGTGAGAATTAAAGGGCTTACATAAAACCAAATGAGGACCTGTGTCTAGAATTCATTTGCCCATTGGTCAGATTATAGCCTCCCCTTTCCAGTGCTAGAGATAGAACCCAGGGTGCTCTACCACTGAGCTGCATCTCCAGTTGTTCTTATTTTTTATTTCAAGACAGGATGTCACTAAGCTGCCCAGGCTTGCTTTGTGCTTGTGATCCTCCTGCCTCAGTCTCCCAAGTACCCTGGACTTACAGGCATGCACCGCAGCATCCAGCTTCATTAGACCTTAAACATCTAGAACGCGCCAGGCACTGAGGGGAGTAAAGAAGTGAATCCAAGATCTTGCTGGCCAAACAGCTCATGAAAACCGGAAAACTGATACAACCCACATGCTAAGGGAAGAGTGGGGTACACATAAGGGCAACGGAGAAGGGGTTCTCCCTGGCCTTGGAGCGTGGCTGGCCTCAGAATCATGCCTGGCCTGCAAGGGTAAGTGGAACAGCAATCTTGGTAGAGGAAAAAACTAAGACACATGGAAGTGTGAAAGGAGTGGTTCTGAAAAGAGGTAGTTCTAGCTGGGGTGGCCAGAGAGCAGAGGGGATGTGGGCGGCCAGACTGGAGAAGACAAACAGCCTCTCCATCTAAGCCAACAATTCAGTCTTTATCCTGAGGGGGGCAGAAGTCTAGGAAAGAGAAGAGAAGCAACTTGGTAGAAATTGCCGTTTTGAGGGCTCTCCGTGGATAGGTTTGGAGGCAGGAAATTCTGGTAACAGCAAGGAACACATGAGCTTGTGCAGGGGTGTTTGCCACCGCGCACTAGCCAACCATGTGCACAGGAAAGAGCCTGGTTTACAAGAATCGGCTCCTGAAGACCCAGCGAGGCCGGCAGCCAACTTCCACTTTACTTGGGATGTTTTCACTTTCAGGGCATCTTGTTCTGAGTCAAGATTCCTCCTTCTGAATGCGGGACTTTCCAGAAGGACCGCAGCTCCTTCCATGCATCCACTTGGCCTGGGATGTTCTGGATTTGGGTTGTCGAAGGAGTTTGCCTGCTTCTCCGGAGAAGGATGGCCACGTGCTTCCTGTGGAATCTGCTTCTCTGGGAAGGTGAGTGGGACAGGTGGATGGCTTGTCCCCAGAGAGCTGAAGGCTCCTGCCCAGCTGTGCTGGCCAGTCCAGGCCCCAAGCCAAATGTGAACCTAGGAACCGGGGAGAGCTAGAGAAGAGCAAGCACAGCAAGTTCTTGAGCGACATCAAATGCTAGGCAGAGACAAAGAGATCTGGGTG
Source organism: Callospermophilus lateralis (assembly GCF_048772815.1). NCBI lineage: Eukaryota > Metazoa > Chordata > Mammalia > Rodentia > Sciuridae > Callospermophilus > Callospermophilus lateralis. The sequence goes on from NC_135311.1 coordinate 11,925,367, forward strand.
GGAAGAGGTGGCAGCACTCGGACCATCAAAATCCTGGAGACGTGAGCTATTTGTGGCCCAGGACAGTTAGAACTGAGCCAGTTGCACTTCTGGTTTGGAGAGAAAGTTGAATGTGGGAATCTTGAGGCTCTGGCAATGTTAACACATGGGAATTATATATACCATCTGGAGAGAGATGAAGGCCGGGCAGAACAGGGCTCCTTACAAACTGAGAAGTGTATTTCCAGCTCCATGTGGGAAAACTGGGGTCCCCGAAGGCCTGGGGAAGGGGAGGTGGATACTGAGTAGGAAGAAAGGCAAGAGTCAGTTAAATGTGGTTCGTGTGAACTTGAGGGCGGCCGGCAGTGGTGTGGTGTTGGACTGGCTGAGATATGGGTCTCGTGGGGGAGCAATCCCTCCATCAGTCTGATGCCCAAGTTCCCCTCCTTGGTCAACAGGTAGCCAACATGACATTGGTCAGATCCTGCAGGACCGGGGATGGGAGTCATGGGGTGTGGAAGAGATCAAGTCTCACTGTTAACATCAGAGACTCAGGGACATTGAGATTGTTTTGTCCAGTATCCCCACCTAAGTTCCTGGCCACAAGGGTTCCAAAGGCCCTGCAGATTCCTTCAACACTTCTAAGTATATGAGGGAAATCATATCTTAACCCTCAGAAGAGCCTAACTCTTCAAGGATTCACAAAATTTTCAAGTCAAATGAACATGTGAGGACATTGTCCTAGACTTTGGACATGTGGATATTTTAAGAATGATTTTTGTTTATTTTTGCACATGTCCAGCAGATGCTCTACCACTGAGCTACATCCCCAGACCTTAAATGAATTTTTAAAGGGCTCTCCGTGACAAAAGAGATCAACCCAAACGATCTGGTTCAGCCCCCTTGTTTTATAGGCAAGACCACTAACACTTAGGAAAGATGATGTTCTCAGGTCACACAGCTGATTTATGGCAGAGCAGGACTGGATAGAACCTAGGTCTTGATTGACATCCAGTGAAATTCTATCTGTAGGTAAAGTCATCTCCAGTAGGGACAGAGGTGATTGGGGCCAGTAGGCCAGTGAGATGGTTGAAGGACAAGATTTATTGTAGCCAGCAAAGTGAACATCCATAATACATCTCCTTAACCCAATTCCCAGCACTTGGGTACATTACACATGTGTCCTGATTCTGCTCTGTACCCCAGGGGCCACAGCTGTGCCACCTACAAGATCAGTCTCCAGCAAATTCAGTACAGTTTAACAAGCTTCTGCTATAACCTGGACCAGGTGGGCATCTCAGGTACAAAGATGAAAAAAAATGATGTTGTCCCAGCCCAGTGGTGCATGCCTCTAAGACCAGCTGGCGATGCTGAAGCACCTGGGTCACAAGTTCAAGCCCAGCTGGGGCAAATTAGCAAGACGCTGTCTCAAAATAAAATAACATAAAAATGGCTAGGTATACGGCTCAATGGTGGGGTACCCCTGGGTTAAATCCCCAGTACTCCAAAAAAGGTGTTGTTGCCCTTGGAGAACGCATGGTCTGGTGGGCGATGTTGTTCAGAAACAGAAAATAATAATAGAAGGACAAGGTCAGTCAGAGTGCTGATCCCTGACCACTGTGCGAAAGGGCAAGTAGCCTGCAGTGAAGTACGGGGAAGGCTGGGAGAGGCCAGGACCTTTCGAGAATGAGCAGAAATAAGCCCGAGGAGACAGGATCGAATCCTACTGCTGTGCCAGGCACGGGTCAGTTTACAGCAAATTCAGTACGACGTACTGAGCTTCTCCACAGCCTGGTCCTAAACAGGGAGGGCATTGCAAGCACAAAGATGAAATAATAATAATAATAATTACTTTAATTTGTCCCGCATCTCTCCATCCCCATGGCTCTATCTCTCAGTTCAAGTTTCCATCACCACCTTGAATGAATGTCAACAGTCTCAGTCTCACCCCACTGCCAGTGTTGGAGTGACTTCCTAACCATGTCACTCTGCTGCTTAGAACCTGAGATCCTTGCCCACCCCCGTTGCTCTACAGATAACACCCCCCCCCCCATTCTAATGCTGCTTTCAGCTTGCTCAGGCTGCCCTGACAACTCTGCTGTGTCATTTCCTGCTCCCCTGCAGAGAGCCACTTTCAGTTCCCCAGGACACTTGCTCTCTGCCTCCAGCCCCAGGAGCACATTCTTCCTATAGCACTTCCCCTTCTTTCCAGACAGCCCTCTTCTTGACCTGGCTGGTTCAGGTTCCTCCTTCAGGTCTCAGTTTACCTATTTCTTCTCTAAGCCCCTCAAGGCTGGGCGAGGGTCCCCGTCACCCTACCAGTGTTTCCCAGGGACACCCATTCTTCCCACCATGGCACTTAGCACAGTTTATTTTAATTACTTGCTTGTCTGTCTTCTCTGTGAGCCCCGGGAACACAGGGCTCAGCTTCTCTTCCTGTTCAGGGATACCCGATCCCTGCAGAGTGCACTCTCAATGGAAGAGAAGGGAATGTGGGTGGGGGATGCTAATTGGCTCCAGAGCAGCCCAGCTGCATGCGGGAGTGGGATGAAGAGGATTTGCCAGCAGACTGACCAGGGTCTCTTGTTTTCCAGCTCTTATGCCCATTGCAATTATTGGTGCTCAAGTGCTGAGCAAGGTGGGGGACTCCGTGCTGCTGGTGGCCGAGCATCCTCCAGGCTTCCAAGTCCGCGAGGCCATCTGGAGATCTCTCTGGCCTTCGGAGGAGCTCCTGGCCACGTTTTTCCGGGGCTCCCTGGAGACTCTGTACCACTCCCGCTTCCTGGGCAGAGCCCAGCTGCACAGCAACCTCAGCCTGGAGCTCGGGCCCCTGCAGTCTAGAGACAGTGGCAATTTCTCCGTGCTGATGGTGGACACAGGAGGTCGGGCCTGGACCCAGACCCTGCAGCTCAAGGTGTATGGTGAGTGTATCTGACACTGACTCCCCAACACCCTTCCTCCCACAAAGCACCAGACAGGCATCCTGAGCTGCAGGAGCTGGGGAGAGCTGGGTTCCAGAAACCCTGTTGCTATCTCAGAGAACCGCTGATCCCCAGCTGTCATATCTAAGAGAACTCTCCAGGACTCCCAGATGAGGTCCTACCTGGAACGGCTGGGCTTTGCCATCCCACCACCCTGGTCTCAGCTCCACCTTTGCTTGGCTCGGCAGGCTTGGACACAACGCTTAGCCTCCCTAACCTGCACCTTCCTTGTTCATAAAGTGAGCATTTTGTGATATCACCATGTATAACGCCCAAAGGGTGAAATGCAACGGCACTTACAAAAGTATCTAGGACACAGCCTGACCTATCAATCTAAGAGGTCATCCTAGATTACAAAATAGGCCATTATTTTATGTACCACTAGGAAGGAAAAGAAAGATGTTCTATACTAAACTATGACACAGCGGGGTTTTTATTTGTAAATTAAATTCAAATTTGACTAAATACAAAGTGTGGAACAATTTTCTTTTCCTTGTTTTTTTGTTTTGAGACAGAGTCTTATCAAGTTTCCCAGACTAACTTCTGCCTCAGTCTCTCAAGTCACTGGAATTAAAAGTGTGCACTCCTGTGCCAAGTCAGCCCTACATTCATTTATATATGTATAAATATAAATATAAATAAATATATATATACATTCCCCCCCTCCCCAGTACTGGGGATTGAGCCCACAGGTGCTTAACCACTGAACCACATTCCCAGAGACCTTATTTTTCTTTTCTCTCTCTCTCTTTTTTTTTTTTTTTTTTTTTTGTAATCTTGAGACAGGGTCTTGCTAACTTGCTGAGGCTGGTCTTGAATTTGTAATCTTCCTTCCTCAGTCTCCCAAATTGCTGGGATTACAGGCATGTGCCACTGCACCCAGCTGCATTTCTTAAAAGAGGTCTTTTAGTCTCAGTCATACATCATTGTAAAACAAATTATTTCAAAATTTAAGGGCTAGCCAGGTACTGGGATACACACCTGTAATCCCAGCCACTCTAGAGGCTGAAGCAGGAGGAGAACCACTCACAAGTTCCAGGCCAGCCTGAGTAACTGAGCAAGACCCCATGTCAAGATTTAAAAAAAAAAAAAAAAAAAAAATTAAAAGATACAGTGACTTGAAAGACTGAGGGAAGAGGATTGCAAGTTCAAGACTAGCCTTGGCAAGTTAGTGAGTCCCTAAGCAACTCAGTAAGACTGTGTCTCAAAATCAAAAATAAAAAATGTGCTGGGGATACGATTCAGTGGTTAAGTGTCCCTGGGTTCAATCCCCAGGACTGGAAATAAAATAAGAAGAAAAGAAATTGGGATGTGGGGAGGGGTTTGAGATTTAAGAATCGAAAATAAGAACAGAAGCTGGGAAGAGGGAAACAGAGAGGGAAAGGCCATAAGCAAATTGGGGAGGTGTCTCAAACTGCAGTGATGGCTGTCCAGTGGTCCTCTGGCGACCCATTCGGGGTACTGATGTGAAACTGGAGTGATTTTCTGGATACGCAAAGTTCTGAACCAGGTTGCACATCTTGGGAAGAAGAATACTGGGTGTATTTCAGCGCCCTGGTGACCCCGTTAGCCCAGTGCCTTCGTGCAGTGAATAACTTAGACAACCACGCAGGCCTCCCTGGGACCTCTCCCCCATTCCGAGTCTCAGCTGCCACACGTGTGAAATGAGGACATTGAATGCCATAATACATGCAGCACCCACACCACTAAGCTCTCAACTGCCTTGTTCTCAGCATCTGAATTACAGATTTTAAGGAAATTGCTGTTTTATTGCTTCCAAATACATAGCGTGATTAGAACTAATTGCAGGAAGCTGCCAAGCCGCCATCCTCGGGAGCTCTGCTTTGACAATAGATAAGAACGATTTGAATTAGCAGATCAGTTACTAGAAATGTCAATGGGTGTTTCTACTGTGCCTGATCGTGTTTGGAAGCAGCTTGTCCTCTTAAGTGGTGTAAATATCCCCCCTGTAATCTTTGTTTATACTATTAGTGTGCCTAGCAAATCATTTCTTTTTTCATATCACAAATCCCACCAGATTGAGTTGGCATTAATGAGGTTTTACTCGGCTTGACTCTGGAATGCTGTCAGAGACTGAGCCCTCCTGTTGTTTCCAGAGTGCTCTCCCACTGGCCCCACTGCCACAGAGATTCAGGATTTACGCGTCGATCTATATAGGAATGGAGAGCCTCCGCTTGGGACATGGGGACACTGATCTGTTCCATGGCCCAGGTATCAAGCATCTATTTGACAGCACTGGAGAGAGGTTATCGAGATAACAAGACGGAGCCCCTGCCTCTGGGCAACTCCTTCACAGCATTTTGCACCCTTGTGATTATTTGCTTAGTTATTCATAATCACTTGTCAGACACTGTCTTCCTCACCAAACTATCTATGATCTAGGCATGGGCTCACTTTCTGGCCTGACTTAAAGGCTTGTCATCTCCTGTTGGCAGACCGACACATTGTAAGACAGCTGCTACAAAAAAAGGGTGGGGGGAGTTATACAACGTGCTTGGAGATGCCTAGCACCGAATCTAAAATATCAGGGGTGGCTTCACAGTCAAGGCATTCAGCAATGCGTCCAAGCTGGGCTTTGAAGGATGTGTAGGAGTTTTCTGGGAGGACAAGAACAAAAAGCATATATATGCACAGATGATCCATGCTTCAGCTTCAAGATATCCATGCTTCAAGATAACGTGGCCTGTTTGGGAGAACTGCAGATTAAATAGTGTGGGCAGAGAGGGGCAGCAGGAGGTACAGCAAAAAGGTTGACATGAATCATTTCATGAAGAGTTTTGGTGACTAAGGAACCAGCTTCTGTTCTGTGGGCAGTGAAATGCCAAACAAGAACGAGAGAGGCCTAGCGAGAGGAGCCACCCAACCCCGCTGGAGCCCAGACCTGGAGCCCCGCCCGGCCTCCCTGTAACCTACTCTTCTGTCCTTGCCCAGATGCGGTACCCAGGCCCACGGTTCAGGTGTTCATTGCTGTAGCAGGGGATGCTCAGCCCCTCAAGACCTGCCAGGCCTTCTTGTCCTGCTGGGCCCCTAACATCAGTGACATCACCTATAGCTGGCGACGGGAGGGGACAGTGGGCTTTGGTGTTGAGCCACAGAACCTCTTCCCAGACGGACAGGTGCTGAGTGTTTCTCTGGGACTCGGAGACAAGGACGTGGCCTATTCCTGCATCGTCTCCAACCCTGTGAGCTGGGACTTGGCCACTGTCACCCCCTGGGAGAGCTGCCATCATGAAGCAGGTAAGCCATGGGCCTGTGGTCAGTGGGGAGGGAATTATAAAGCATAGAGCCCACCTCTGACCCTACCCCTCCGTGTCCAGCACCAGGGAATGCCTTCTACAAGGATATGTTACTGGTGGTGGTGCCCATCTCGCTGCTTCTGTTCCTGGTTGGTCTCTTCTTCGCGTGGCACTGTGGCCTCTGCTCAGGTAGGGGTCCTGCTGGTGCAGGAGATGGGTGGAGGAGGTGGACCCACTAGGGAGGAGGGTGAAGGCTGGACCTCCCTCTACTTAGGCTTCAGATGACCTGTCCCCCCGCCCCTCCTGCCTTATTTCTTGGTCCTCTCTACTTCATACTTTGGTTTCCAACCACACTGAGCTACTCAAAGTGTCTTCTTGATTTTGTTTTTGGTACCAGGGATTGAACCCAGGGGTCCTCAACCGCTGAGCCACCTCCCTAGCCTTTTATTTCCTGTGTTGAGACAGGGTCTGGCTCATTTCCTTAGGGTTTTACTAAGTTGCTGAGGCTGGCATTGAACTTGCAACCCTCTGGCCTCAGCCTCCCCGAACTGCTGGGATTAACAGGCACGTGCCACTCCCCTTGTCCATTTGTCTAATTCCCACTCAGTCTTCAAGGTAAGGATGTCCAGGAGGACTTCCCTGACCACAACCCTTCAGCTCCACCATCAGGTTGGCTAATGTCCTTTCTTTAATCTCCAGCGATTACCCCAATTACATTACTAATTATACTTGTGCCCCCAACACACTGAATTCTGAGCCCTTTAAAGGCCAAGGCTGGGGTCACCGATGAGGCCTGTCCGGTGCTTCCTGGAACACGAGCAGTATTGGTAAATATTTGTCAAGGGAAAGTATGAATGAATCTCAACCCCCTTCTGAAAGAAGACTCTCCCTGACCAGGAGCTGATAAGGCCACCTTCTTCAGAAAAAGAAGGAATAGAAAACTCTGAGATCAGAACAGTTTCTGGGCTCCATATCCAACTTGGCCTCTGCCTCTGGCCCGGTTGCCCTCTCCTTGAAAGAACTAGCAAGACTGACGTGGCTTCCTGGCCATTTCCACGCCACGTGGCCTGAGCTTCCTGGTCACAGGGTGAGCAAAGAAGGAGCCCAGAGACCTCATTATGGTGGGTGTGTTCTGGAGCGCCAGAGCGATGGCCCAAGCACTGAGAGCCGGAGCAGAGCGGGTGTATGTGACTGATTCCTGCTTGTCCTTCCCCTGGGGACAGGGAAGGCAGGGGAGCAGCTGTGGCTGCACTCTGCCTGCAGGCCCTGTCTCCTCGGGGGAGGGTCTAGCCCTGACCCTTTGCCCCCAAGAGGCCTAAGGATTTATGGAAAGATGATTGAAACCAAGAGAAGAGCAACTTCTTCTCACCCCATATTGAGAATTGAACTGGGGAGCACTCTACCACTCTGCTGCACACCCCCGGCCATTGGAAATTCTACTTTGAAATAGGGTCTCACTAAGTTGCTGAGACAGGCCTTGAATTTGCAATCGTCCTGCCTCAGCTTCCTGAGCTGCTGGGATTACAGGATATACCACCACACCTAGCAAGAACAGTTTTCTAAAAACAGCTTTATTGAGATAGGATTCACACAGCGCACAACTCACTGGCTTTTAGTCTATCCACAGAGTTGTACAGTTATCACTACACCAACATTAGAACATTTCCACTACCCCAAAAAGAAACCCATAACCCCAATTCCCCCATTCCTCCCACAGCCCCAAGCAACCACTAATCTGCTTTCTGTTTCTCTGTATTTTTCTATTCTGGACATTTCATATAAATGGAATCTCACTGTGTGGTCCTCTGTGACTGGTTTCTTCACCTAGCCTGATCTTTCAAGGTTCAGAAAAGAGCAACTTTGGCTATTGACAAGGGATAAAGAGGACCCCACCACCTGGGATAGTGGAGAGACTCCACACAGGGAGTTCAGAGGCTGGTCCCAAGTCTGCCATGTGGCCTCTGGTCATTTAACCAGGTCCATCCCTCACAGCCCTAACTTCCCATAGCTTCTACAGCTAAATACATGGCACAGGTGCACATCAAGATTAGACATTAAGAAGAACGTCCTGTACCTTAAGAGCTTCCTTTTCCATGATTATGGTAGCTAAGGAGAGATGTCCCTTTGCCCAAGGTGACCTTGTGACAGAAAACAGAATTCGGAGCCCTGGGGCCAGACCAAGTATGCCAGATTCTAAACACGAGAGGGGTAACTTTCTTTCTGATCTCCTCACCAGGGAAAAAGAAGAGGGACGCCTGTACTGACCGAGTGGCTGCAGAGACAGAGAACCCCCTTGTATAGAAAGTGCCATGAGAGACAATAAAATCTGACCACTGGGTCATGAGGAAACCCCCTGTCTAAGCACATGATGCTCCCGGGACACAGCCGGTACCTGGAAACCTTCAGGGACCTTCTACCTCCTATGACATTTCTGGAACAGCCTGGGCAGCTGTCACACTGGCAGGACAGAAAGTATTGGCATAAACTTCGACACCTCTCCCTTCTTTCTCCTCACTGTTCACGTCCTGGCTGTCACTGCTGGACAAGACGGGGCTAACAGGACGTTCCCTCAAGAACACCAGGAGGCTGGGAATGGTGACACACACCAGTAATCCAACCACCACTCTGGAGGCTCAGGAGGATTGCAATGTGAAGCCAGCCTGGGCAGCTTAGCAAGACCCCGACTCAAAAAGAACGATAATGAAAAAGGCTGAGGATGTGGCTCAGTGGTAGAGCACCCGTGGGTTTAAACCCAATACTCCCAGAAAACAACAACAACGACATGAGACGCTCTCCAAGTCACATGGACACAGATTATTCAAGACACTCACCATTCCCCAAAGAACTGCCTCCAGCTCTGGTCCTGGGCTCTAAAAGACGTTCAATGGGGGCTGGGCTTGTGGCTCAGTGGTAGAGCGCTCGCCTCGCACGTGCAAGGCCCTGGGTTCGATCTTCAGCACCACACACAAATAAATAAATGTATAAAGTATATATATAAATGTTTTTTTTTTTTAAAAAAAGGCATTCAGCACTTGAACAGAGAAAATTAATCACACACTACCAGTTCCAGTCTAGCCTCCAGCCCCCATGGTTTGAGGTTCCAATACTTATTATTATTAAAAGAACAGAGTCTCAAATAAGTGAAGGTGAGAGGTGGGGGACAGGGATTTCTCTTTCTGGCCTGAAGAACTTTTAGGTCATCTGAGTTCACGGCCCCTCAAAAATATTTTGCAGTTGAGGTTGACTAAGAATGGTTGACATGCCATATGATTGGAATGAAAGCCATTTGGCTGGTAACATTAATAGGCATCCTCACCTTCTCCATTGACCTTCATCCCTCTTTCAGGATCTAGGGGAGGAGGGGTAGAGTGTGACATTAAGGTTCTCTCCTCACTCTCTCGCACAGTGAGTGAAAATATGTACTGAAACACTGAAAAGGTATGCTGAATTTGCCTCAACCAATAGGAAGTTCTTGCTCAACTTCCACAAAAGCAGCTCAGCTCAGGATAAGTCTTTCTGCCTGAGACTTGGCTTGAAGATCCAGGAAAAGCTACAGAGAAGGAAAATTATGGAGCGGAGGGGTGCTGAGGCATTTTAGGCTCTACCATTTTCCTTTTCAGATGCAAGTGTAGAAAAGCTACCCAAGTTCAAGGAGAGAGATAAAGATCCCACCATTCAATGGGAGACTGTCAAGGTCACATTGACATAGGGAATAGAAGATGTTATTGTGGCCATCTTTGGAAAATACATTCTGCTACTGAGTGGATCTGTCTGGAAAAGCTCTGGGCTGTTTATTGCCACCAGAGAGTGGAGGGTAAGCTAATAAAATTCACAGTCAGCTCCCACCCAAATGTAACTGGATTTTATTCTGAGGTCTCAAGTCTTGATAATAGAAAGAAAGGAGGTGTTGAAAAAATAGAGGAGGATTTTGAATATTTACCCAGAATGGCTTTGATCTCTCCACTAGGATGTCAGTCCTGTCCTAGGACCTTCTCTCTTCTCCCTGATGCCTGGAAAGCACTTTACTTTGCACAAATGATCAGTAAAACGGACTCCCTCCTCCACTCAGCTGTTACTGGATTTCCTCTTCGTGGATCCTTTTAGAGTCCCCCTGATTTTCACCTGGATTTACCTAATTCCCATCCATTTCCTGCACCTACTTCTCTCCTATTACCTTCCACCTAAGCCCACTGCACAATGCACATGCCCCTCCACCTGGCCGTTGGTGCTGCCCTGGCTTGCCACTCAGAGGCATCGCTCATGCCTGATCACTGAATTGCGCAAAACTGGCCTGCCCCTAAAAATGATGTAAGAAAAAAAAAAAAGCCCAAGATCTAGCAATGAGCCAAGGTAGGTCCGTGGAGAAAAAACACACACCACTCCCCACCTTCCCTCCCTTCATCCCTAGAGTCTCAACTCAGATCAGAGCACTTGTGAATGGGGTGGGGCCCACGGTTCTTCCTCACAAAGTGACTCTTTGCAACCTTGCCTACACAGTGATTTTGTAGTGAGCTGCACCAGGGCCTCTTTGAACAGATCCACGCTGCTCGAATAAACTAGTGTTCCCATCCCCAGTGACTCACTTGTCAACCAGTAGACTTACTAACCTTCTATTGAAAAAAAAAAAAACACACACACACAAAGGGTTTCCATGAGACCAATTTTTGCGCTCATAAGCATTGAGATTGATGCTTTAAAAGTGACAGCATCACAAATAGGAATTGAGGGTTCCACACATGCTGGGTGCACTTTAGCACTGGGGGGAGTCACACTTGGGAACAAAGAAAAGCCTTTGCCTACAAGGAGTTTATTTTCTATACCACATAAATAAATGAGCAAGTCTGTGTTAGAGGTTGGCTTGTTCTGTGAAGAAGAATAAGGCAGAGTAAAAGGCGAGGGAATGATATGCTGGGGACAAAGGTCCCTCTCAGATAAGGTGTCACTTTCTGAAAAGGTGACACCAGAACAGAGAGACCAGGGAAGTGAAGGAGAGGGCAGAAAGTGCTCCAGACACAACAGAAAATGCAAAGGCCCTAAGTAAGAAAGCTCAGAGTGGCTGGGTTCAAACAAAGCAAAGAGAAGGGACGGGCAGAGGGTCCAGAGAGAGTCGGAGGTCACACCCCACGGAACCTTGCGGTCTTCAGAACACCCCTTCCTTCGGGTTTGGGTGGCAGAGAGTCCCACCCCCATCAGTTCAGATGTCAGGCTGCTTCCAGAATGACCTCTTACCTCCTTATTTCCAAGAGCTGTGTTCAGGGGCACAGGCCTGTAATCCCAGCCGCTCAGAAGGAGGCTGAGGCAGGAGGACCACAAATTCAAGGCCAGCCTGGGCCCCTGAGTGAGAAACTGTCTCAAAATAAATAAATAAACAAACAAACCACAAACAAAAAAAAAAACTGGCTGAGGGAATAGCTCAGTGGTAAAGCACTCCTGGGTTTTATCCCCATTACAATATATATATATATATATATATATATATATCTCCATGTTTCAAGTAGGCTCATGATCAGACCAGAGCCCTCTCCAAATCTGCTTTTCCAGTGTGTGTGTGTTGGGGGGGGGGTGTATTACTGAAGATTGGACCTTGGGGCCCTAAGCTATATTCCCAACCTTTTTCACTTTTTATTTTCAAACAGATTCTTGCTAAATTGTTCAGTCTGGCCTCAAACTTGCAATCCTCCTAGCTCAGCCTCGAAAATCTCTAGGATTACAGGCCAGTGAACTGCGCCTGGCTTCTTATTTTTATTTCACTTTATGTTGTCAGCCTTTGCACCTGTTCTTCTGTGCCAAGGACAAACACAAGCGCTGATAGGGCAAAAGGGTCATGTGACTTGATAATGTCGAGGAGGGGGAAGGAGTTGCAGAGAACATTTTTTTTTTTTTTCATTAATGAAGATATGAACACCCAGTGCTTTTTTTAAAAAAAAAGGAGAGTGGGGAGAGAGAAGGACAACAGCTGCAAACATTAATGCCGTCTCTGGTGAATCTTCCTTCCGTGTTTATGAAGAAGTAGAAATACCTGTTCTGTCAACTGGTTCTTGGTTACTTTCTGATCTCTCAGAGAAGCACCACCCACTTCCAGATTTGACTCCATGGCTCCCTGCACCTGCTCTGCATGCAGCCTGAAGGAACAGCCCATAAAACCACCAAATATGACTATCCCTAGATCCAGGAAGCACGACCAACCTGGGTCCTGCTCTGGGGAGCACCCTTTCAGGGAACACTGGAAAACTTAAGTGTGCGTTACAGGGTGATCGTAATGGCGACAAATTCAGAAGTTTTATCATATGAGAAATTATTGAAGAAACTGGTCATGTTTAACCTGGAGCAAAAAATTCAGAGGGGCATGCGCGCTCAAATATTTGAAGAGCTATCACATAAGCCCAGGCTGTGTAACTGAGTCCAATGGAGCGTATCACTAAGAGGCAGATATTGACTCATATAAATAATAGGATATTAAAACTGGAAAGAATCTGTGGTTGTTCAATTCAAGTGGGATTTTTTTGGTTTTTTGTTGTTTTTGGTTTGGGGTCTGGGTTTTTTTTTTTGTTGTTGTTGTTGTTTTTTTTTTAAGTATTTGGCACTGAAGGTGCTACACCACTAAGCCACTTCTCCAGCCCTTTTTATTTTATTTATTTATTTATTTATTTATTTATTTTTGAGACAGGGTCTTGCTAACTTTCCCAATACAATGGTCTTGAACTTGTGATCTTCCTGCCTCAACCTCCCAAATCTCTGGGATTATAGGTATGTGCCACCAAAAAAAAGCTAAGTTGTTTGTTTGTTTGCTTTCATTTCTTAGGTGGAAAACTGAGGCCCAAAGAGATTGCCACATCCCTAAAACTACATAATCAGTCAGTGGGAAAAGTCAGAATTAGCTTTAGTTTATCTAAATCAATCCAGCCTCTCACACTGTACCACACTACCAGAGAAGAACTTTCTAGCAAGTGAAGTCAACCAAATATACAATTTCAATGGATGTTATACAATTTCAATGAATGTACCTAATTCATTCAGCTGTTTCATAAACATGCTTAAGGAAAAAAACATCTCAGAGCAAGATCCTAGACTGGAGACTTTTCAAATTAGGTAGGAAGTTGCATTAGGAATGACAAATACACAGCACATATATCCAGGCTTTGGCTTTTCCAGGGCGATGTCAGATGCAGCTAATTAATTATGACACACTTTTCCCACCGAGCCCAGATGTAACCCTCAAGTTACCCCTACAAACCAATTAAAGTTAGGAATCGAGATGAAAGCTATTAGCCATTCCTGCCCCAGACAATTCTTGAGATCCTTCCTTTATTAAGAATGAATTATAAATTAAAGAATGAATGAGCAGCCAGGCACTCGGGTACACACCTTTAATCCCAGCCACTCAGGAGACGGAGGCAAGAGGATCACAAGTTCAAGGCCAGCCTGGGAACTTTAGGGAGATCCTCTTTCAAAATAGAATAATGAAAACGGTTGGAGACGTAGCTCAGTGGTCAAGCGCCCCTTGGTTTCAACCCCCAGTACCAGAAGAAGGAGAAGGAGAATAAGAGTGGGGAAACATTTGTGTCAGTCAAGCTTCTTCAACAGAAATCAACTCTAGTCTTAACTAAAGTAAATAAAGAATTCACTAGAAAGTGGTGGGTAACTCAGAGACCCAAAGAAAATGCTGACCAATCAGGTCACAGAAAGGACAAAGCCAGAGACCGTGGGGATGCAGACCCTGGGGCCTGAGTGGAAGTATTCTTTTCAGTTTTCTGTTCCCTGGTTACTCAGAGAAGATTCAGTTGCCAACAGTGAAGCTCGACTGGTCTAGCTGGGACCACGGACTCTTTTTTTGGTGGGGGGGAAGGGGGTGGGAATAGGGTAGAATTGTAGAACATCTTGTCAGAGGCAGCAGTTGGTTCAATAAAATAAAATACCAAGCCTAGCAGGTGGTGTGTGCCTGAGATCCCAGCTACTTGGGAGGCTGAATGAAGCAGGAGGACTGTAAGTTCAAGGCCAGCCTGGGCAACTTCGGGGGACCCTGCATCAAAATAAAATTTAAAATGGTTGGGGGTTGTAGCATAGTGGTAGAGGCCCTCTGGATTTAATTCCAGTACCCTCCAAAACTAAAATAATGAAATACCAAAAAAAAAAAAAAAAAGTTTAAACAGAAATCTGTAGAACAGGAAAGGCATCCACCTGTTCATTTAGTAAGCATTTGCTTACTAGGTAAGCACCTGCTAATTATCAGCATCAATGGAGTTTCCGAGATGACTAAATAGTAGCATCACTGTCCCTGTCCTCAAAGGGCTCACAGTCACATCAACAAATGATGCCAATGAGCAATCAGCCCCCAGCAGGAGCGCGCAGGCATATACTGTCCTGGGAGACCTCTGCCCCAGGGAGGGCCAACTATTTTTCACTATTTTTCCCCGGGGAAAATAGTGAAAGGGCAGAAGCTTTGGATTAGGAACAAAAGTTTCATTGACAGAAATTGAAAACGTAGGTGTGGCCTGGTAGTTTCCCGGGGCAGGTCTTGCCAGAGCAGCAGAGATTTCTTTTATCGGAGGTTGTCTTCAGCATCTCCGATAGAAAGATACGGTCTGCTCACAAGGGCTGGGGCTGGAGCCTGCTCCCAGGGTGAAGTCTAGCCTGCCTGCCTGCCTGCACGTTAGTGTGCTCGGTCCTGCCTGCCAGACCCTCCTGTTGGCCTTCAAGCTGCACCCCCTGGCTGGGAAGGGTCCTCAGGAGTCTTCCAAGGTTGGATAAGTCACTGAAACTCTGCCTAGCTGGACAGAAAATGAGGAGGTCTGAGCTCCACCGGCTGCTCCCCACCTGCCCACTGGTCAGTCCACTCACCAGGTGCCCACCTTTGGTCACCTTCACTGCAGGAGCTCAGAGCTCCAGGGTTGTCACCATGGTTCTCCTGACCAGGTCCGAGAACCATCACCCCACCCCCTAGTCCTTCTAGCCACAATCCCTGGTAATCTGGCCTTCTTCCTTCCTTGCTCAGAAAGACCATGGGATTCCCTTGCCCCTTATCAATAACAATAACCCTACAGCCTAACCTCTCCAGAAAATTCCTAACAATCCCTGCACATACTCAGAGCCTTGATTTCTGCCAGCCCTGAACACCCATGTGCAGCATGTCTCTGAATGAGAACATGAGAGATGCAGGTGGTGGAAGGACTGAACACGGGTTTGGCCACTCCAGGAAAAAGGACAAGAAAGACAGGGGAGGACTGAGGCTCTCAGCTCACCTGCTGACCGGAAGCTTGGACAGTCAGCAGACGATGGAGTTATCCATTACCCGCCTGAGAGGGAATTCAAAACTGAAGGCCAAAATTAGCAGCCAGGGCCTCGGCCAATCCAGACAACAGCTAATGCAGAGCCTCTTCTCCGGGAGGCTGTGCCCCAGAGGACAAGCACCACAGGATGCCTGTCAGTCCTCGCCCTGTGCAGCTGTCTCTGAAGGCCATAAGACAGAGAGCATCACCCTCACACCAAAGCAAGAAGGCGGCTGCTCTGGCTCGGGCTTCAGAGGCCTGCTCTGGCTTTGCTCCACAGGCAGCACACCAAGGGGACACCCACTCGGTGCTCCATCTCGGCATGATCACACTCCAGGAATCCAGGATCCTAGGATTTTCTCTCCAAATGGTAATTTGGGGACTCCTTGCCTGGATTCATCCTGCCAAAGATGGGCCAAACCACCTATTACCCTAAGGTCTGAGGATAGCTTTGAAGAGGGACCTGGATGAAGTCCAGAGTAGCCACATGAGTGAGCCCAAGGCCCTTCATGGTACGGGATGGAGATGTGGCTGGAAAGAGAAGAGGTCTATTCTAGAGCCTGGAGCGAGGGACTCGTTTTTCCTACACCATCAAGTTTTGGTATGAAACCCCAAAGAGTCCAAGATTTCTGAATCTAAACTTGACCTTGCAGTTTATTTGAAAAAAAAAAAAAAGAACATAATAATTTTATGTAACAATTTGTTAGCTTGATTTATAATTATAAATGTTAAGGGCGGGCCTGAATATAAGGACTCCTCCCCTGACTTTTTTTTTTTATATACTGAGGATTGAACCCAGGGACACTCTACCACCAAGCTACACTCCCAGCCCTTTTTAGTGTTTGTTTATTTGTTTGTTTGTTCATTTGTTTTGGATGCCAGGGATTGAACCCAGGAGTGCTTAACCACTGAGACACATCCCCAGCCCTTTTTATCTTTTATTTAGGGACAGAGTCTCACTAAGTTCTCACTAAGTTCCCCAGACTGGCCTTGAACTGATTATCCCTCCTGCCCCAGCCCTCAGAGCAGCTGGGATCACAGGTGTGCATCCCCATGTCCAGCTTAATCGTGAACTTTATTCTATCGTAATTCCCATCTATCTCCTAAATCTGAGAACCCTCCAACCCCACCAATAACTAACAGCAACCTCCCAGTTCTCACTGCAGCTCAGGAGTAACACAGCAAAACAGGGCTGAAGTCAAACTTGGGACAGTAGACCCCGATTTCCCGAAAGACTGAGCTGTCTGTCTCTCAGGGTTCATTCTCTCAGCCCACCTTTAATGAGCACCTACTAGGTGCCAGAGACATTGGGAATGCAGCTGTCCATTAGACAAACATCTCTGCACGCAGGAAGCTTGCAATCAAGTAGGGAGAGACAGACACTGAGTGAATAAGCACAAATGTTTGGTTTAAATTGTGCTAAGCTCTGTAGAAGAAAATAACTGAAATCCTTGAGCAAGAATAGCAAGGGGCGCTGCAGGTGGTGATGCACACCTGTACTCCCAGCTGCTCGGGAGGCTGAGGCAAGAGGATTGCAAGTTCAAGGCCAAGCTGGGCAACTTAGCAAGGTCTTGTCACAAAATAAAAAATCGAAAGGGCTGAGGCTGTAGCTCAGTGTAGAAAGGACATTCAAGCTGCATCCAGCAGGGAGAGTGAGAATTAATAAAACAAAGAGTCTGAAGTGCCTGCACTCTGAGGAGCCAGCAGTGTGGAGCCCTTCTGGAAAGACCTTGGCATCTGTGAATGCACCAGGGAAGTCCCCATGGCCAGAGGGTAATAAGCAGGAGGGACCCTGGGAAGAGACAACAGCAGAGGTCAAGGAGGGCCTCGTTGGACACGGTAAGATTTAAATTTTAATTACAAATGTAAAAGGAGGCCACTAAAGAGCTTTAAGAAGGGAAAAGACGTGATCAGACTTCTGAAAAAAAAAAATCACTCTGGTGCTGTGTGGAGAATAGATTAAAGTGGGGAGACGGGAAGCAGGAAGATGAAGTAATTGCAGCCAACCTAGCAGAAAATGACAGTAGCTTGAAATCAAGATGGACACAGGGAGAAGAAAGAAGTGGATGGGTGCAGGAAGATATAGGGGAGCTAGAATAGGCAGGGCTCGGTAGCCTCCGTTCAAGGAGGGTCAAGAATGTCACTGGGTGTCTGACCTGAGCAACCAGGCAGATGGTGGTGCCACGCACACCAACCGGATATATACCCACAGAAGAGTGCATTGGGGGTGAAGTTGAGAGCTCATTCATTGTTTTATTTATATTTATATTATTTATGTATTTGTTTTTATGGTCCTGGGGGTAGAACTCAGGGGTGCTCTACCCCTGAGCCCCATCCCCATATCCTCTTTTTAAATTTTATGTTGAAACAGGGTCTCACCAAGTTGTCAAGGCTCCTCCTGCCTCTGGCTCCCAGGTTGCCGGAATTACAGACGTGCGCCACCCAGCCCAGCTCATTCATCCCTAATTGTCATGGAGCAGGGGCTTGAAAAAGAGCAAACATTTGGAGGCTTAACAATCTGTTGGGATGAATCCTGAAAATTGTCATTCTTGCAAGTTTAAAAATGAGTCACATATAGGTGATTTTATATGCGTCAACCTAATCATTTCAATGGACGTTTACTTGTGGGGAAAAAAAAAAAAAGAATCCTCCTGTGCCCTGACTCCCCTCCCAGCTAGGACAATGAATGGGGACGTGCTTATAATCAGGTAGGTTTTCACACTGCAGATCTGCCAGGCTCCTTCAACATGAACCTGAGGACAGAGGGCCTGCAAGATATCTTTGGGTGAACAGAACCTCCCACAGCACCTTCAACCCCAACTGGTCCGGGGTCATGGTGTCCTGGTCAACTCCTTTGTCATCTGGCCAGAATTCTGCATACCAATTTTTAGAAAGTTCTGGAACATCCAGAACCCAAGATTCATAATGGTGGGGAGTGCTCGAGCTGCCTCAGTAGCCATGTGGAACTGTCCCTGATCCCAACCCTTCCCCGGAACCCATTCCACCTCAAGCCTACCCCTACAGCATTCAGGATCCCACATGGAGTGTCCAAGTGGAGCCCCTGATGCTATTTAAGGGGGGGGGGGGGGTTCCCAAGCAATGACAGTGACTTGGTCAGGTGGGTACAGTCAGAAACAGAAGCCACAGTGTATTACTCATGGCAAAAGGAGCTGGTTTTCTAGATGCCACGACTGTTCTCCAGGGGTAAGTGGAGAGGAGCTGCCCCAGAGTTAGGAGGCTGGAGAGAGTCACCATTGCTGGACAGTGAGGAGGGTGCTTCTTATTATAGACCAGTACCTGCTAGCAAGGGGCTAACAAGCACAGGGCTGGAGCAGGGCTGAAACAGGCAATGTTTCTGGCTATTCAGCCACTCTGGGCTGCAGATGTCCTGTATCCTTCCCGGGGTGAATGGGTTCCATGCAGGAGGAGAAAGCAGAGAGTCTGGGCCATGGGGCAGGACTGTTCCTAGGACTGCAGAGAAGGATTCTATGATCTGTCATGTCCTATTCCTAGAAGCTGTGTCCATCTGGCCATCATTGTCCCCAGTGATTGTACTCCCCCCTCACTGCCCAGCCCCCTAGGAGATTGTCCAACCATCAGTTTGAGGGGTGCACAAACATCCATCACTACCATGTCTCTTTGCCTCTGGGGCCAGCACATCCTCAGTGCTACCATCAGAGTGGCCTCATTCCTGCAGGGCTAAATCAACCATGCTCTGTACACTGAAGAGAAGAGCAGTTCTCTTGCACTGTCTGCTTTGGGGAATCCTGGGGAAGATGGAGAGAAAGCTGGAGTGTTGGAGGGATGAGGCTTCAGTGGGCAGTGAGCAGCAGAAGTAAGGGCGTTTGGTCAGGAGCCAGATGGCCTGCTGGGAGCATATTGGTGGGCAGGCACACCTGACTCCTCACTCCATCCCTAGCTCTCAGGGGCCTTAAGATGGAGGTGACAGCTATCAGCAGTGCCCACTCACTGTCTGCATTCCAGCCTGGGTTCCTGTCTGTCCCCTGAACGTGACTTACTCATGCACTTTATCTCTTTATCCAGGATCTTCTCCCTAACTCCCAGCCCTGGCATGTACTCGCGGATCTATCTTGCTTTCTAAGCAAATGATTACAGGCACAACCCCAGGCACTCCTACTTGCAGAAGCCTTCCGCCCCCCCCCCCCACCGGAATGATCTCATAGCATGCACACTTTCCAGGGAGCTGAGTCAACAATTGTATGTATCATTTTTAAAATTTCTCCAAATGCATTTAAAGATATCTCTTGGGAGACTGGTTGCTTCTGGAAGGATCGGGTTTAATACCCCAGTCCTACCACTCACATGTGTAAATACATCACCAAAACATACGTCTAACTAAGTGAATGCAGAGGGTGAGGAACGTGCAGGTGGACAATACATGGCCACTGTTCAGACGTCCCCTCCAATGAGGAAGCTAGGAATCTCAGGTTAGGCAATTCCAGGGCTACACCTCCCCTTTCCAGGCAGGATAACCAATAGGCTGGACTTCGACGACCCTCTGAACATCTCAGGAAATTCTCACCATCCATGAAGAGATTGGGCTGCTTCTCACTAATGTCTTACCTTCTCAGGTAAGGCCATGGCCTGGGGATTAACTCCTGTTGCAGGTGGTCCAACTCCCCCATCCCTTTTCTCTCTTTAACACAACATTTATTCTCCTTGGGAGGCTGAGGCAGAGGATCACAAGTACAAGCCCAGCCTGAGAAACTTAGTGAGACCCTGTCTCAATTTTTTTTAAAAAAAGAGCTGGGGTTCTAACTCAGTGGTAGAGTGCTCCTGGGGTTCAATCCCCAGTACCGCAGGAGAGGAAGGGGATTAAAAAATATTCATTGAGTGCCTCCTACATGCCTGGCATTTTTTAGGAGCTTAAATACAATAGAGAATAAAGCAGACCAAGATTCTTTCCTTGTGCTACCTCCTTGTAGAACTGGTAGGAGAGGGGAAGAAGGGATGAGTCCATTAGCAAAGATCACAACAAATGAATTGTAGACCATGTTAGAAGGGAATGAGTGCTGCAAATTAAAGAAAAAAGTGGGGCATAAGGGCAGTGGGTCTCCTTGTACCATTATTTAAGATCGTTTTAAATAAGGTGGCTGTAATAGGCCTCACTGAGAGGAAGACAGGCAAGCCAAGATCTGAAGAATTTAGTCACTGGGGAGTCTGGACTAGAGCCGTTCTGGGCAAAGAGGACAGCCAAGGCAAAGGCCCTAAGGTGCTGGAGAGACGATCCAGTAGCTGGAGTGGAGAACGCTAGAGAGAGACAACTGGTAAATCAGGTCAGAGAGGTGACAGAGAAGGCCTGGGGACCAGTGTAAGTTACTTGACATTGAGAAGTCATTTTTGAGGCTTGAGCAGGAAAAAAAAAAAAAAAATGATTTAACCATCACCCTGGCTTCTCTTTTGAGAATAAACCGCAGGCAGAAAGGAAGCATAGAGATCAGCCTGGACATCCTTGCTGTAACCCACACAAGAGATGAGGGGCGACTGGGAGCTCCAAGGTAATAGGAGAGAAGGTTGGATTCTGGCCCTGCTCTGAAGGCTGAGTCAGTAAGGCCTCCTGACTGGTTGCATGTGGTCGGGGAATGGTAAGAGAAAGAAAGGAGGTAAAGGACCGAGGCACCATGATCTGAGAGAGGGGGAGACAGTGGAATAATTTACGGTTGATCCAAGGTGGTTTTGGGGATGTGTTAAATTTCAGCTGTCTGTTAAATATGGAAGCAGAGCTGGACAATTGCCTATAATCCCAATGACTTGGGAGGCTGAGACAAGAGGATCCCAAGTTTGAGGTCACCATAGGCAATTTAGTAAGACCCCCATCTTTAAAATAAAATGAAAAGGCTGGGGATGTAAATCAAAAGATAAGAGTATGGGGCTCGGGTTGTGGCTCAGCGGTAGAGCGCTCGCCTAGCACGTGAGAAGCCCTGGGCTCAATCCTCAGCACCACATAAAAATAAAATAAAGATATTGTGTGTATGTACAACTAAAAATATATATATTTTTTTAAAAAAAAAAAAGATAGAGTATCACTGTGTTCCATCCTTTGGACCAATCAATCAATATATATCCAAGCAGACAAGCATGAAATGTAAGAGAGAGCCCTAGCTTGGGTGCCTAAATATGGGTGTTATCGGCACATAGATTTTAGGTGGCTAAGTAGGAAGATGAGGCAGCTGGGTGGGATATGATCCCTAGCCCCTCACTGTCTCAGGCTGAGTGCTCCATTCCTGGAAAGGCTCACGTTTACTGAGAGGAAGGAATCAGATTTCTCCCCAGGAACAATGTTATAATAGCAGGTGAGGCTCCTGACCAAGGATCTGTTGCTCAATTTTTTAATAGCACTGCTCAGAAACATGGCATATCCTCAAGTTCTTAACAAACCATTAGCGAGAAACCTGTATTCTGTACAGGAAAGAGCTTTGACAGAGTCAACTAGTCAGAGGAACAGGGACACCATGACCCAGCCGTAGACATGGCAGCTTGCCCTCACCTGAAGAGCCGGAGCACTAGGGACTGATTCACAGGCCCGCCTGGCTCTGACTGCCCACTGTCCTGGAAAGCAAGCTGCACACGCACCTTTGAGATGAGTTTGGGCTGGGCATGGTGGTGCACTCCCATGACCCCAGTCACTCTGGAGGCTGAGACAGGAGGATTGCAAGTCTGAGGCCAAGCCTGAACAATCTAGACCATGTCTCAAAATAAAAAATAAAAAGTTCTGGGGATGTAGCTCAGTGGCAAAGTGCCTCTGGATTCAATCCTCAGTACACACAAAAAAAAAAAAAAAGAGAGAGAGAGAGAGAGAGAGAGAGAGATTTGGAAGGATATGTTTGGCTCATTCCATACTATCTCAAGCAGTGATAAAATATTTTATTTTATATATATATATGTATATATTTATTTATTTAATATTTATTTTTTATTCACCCCATAATGAAATAAGAGGCTCTAGTACATATTCTATCTATCACTCCAATTTTTATCTACCAATTCAAATAGGTGTTGGTGTTTCAGCACTGGGGATTGAACACAGGGACACTCTATACCGAACTGAATCCCCAGTATTCTCTATTTGTTTTTTTTGAGACAGTATTTCACTAAATTGCCAAAGCTGGCCTCCAACTTTTGATCCTCCTGTCTTAGCCTTCTGCATAGCTGGTATTACAGGCGTGCGCCACCACACCCCACTCAGAAAGAAATTCTGAGCTTAAAAGGGAGTCGATGTTCAGAATGGAAGAGACAGGGCCCTCCTCTCAGGGGAAGTCCAGGCTGAGGGAGAGGAGAGAAGGAAGGGACACTCCCAAGAAAGGACATAGATAATAAAGGCCACACCCTTTCCCTTGTCTGGAAGCAGGGAGAGACTGAGATAATGGGACTGGGCAAGGCCAAGTGGGCTTCCTCTGGAGGCGGGCCAGGAAAGAGGAGGAGAAGGAGGTAGGGGAGCTCCCTCTGCAAGGAAAACTGACTTGGTCAAGGAGCTGAGGCAGATGAGGGCTGAGGCTAGAGCAGGCACTGGGAGCCCAAATCCCAGCCTTTGGAGATAAAGGGCCAAAATGCTGGAAGCAGACAGGCAGAAGACAGGCCAGAGGATGACAGGAGGAGAGTCCCCAGATAGGGTGTAGGTCTGCAGAGGGCTGGAGGAACCCATTTTCGATGCCGAGTTGATTTCCATAAAGTTAAAGAAAAGCTCTGTGCACCCCGTGGGGAAGGTCTTTCTTCAGCTTTGGGAAAGTTGTGTGGATGTTACAAGAGTCCTAGACCAGAGGCCTGATTCTGGGGTCCAACAAATCAGGTTCAGCCACTTGTCCCCCCTCCAGAAACAAAACCAAACAGAGAAAACGTAATGGCGAAAAGCAGGAAGGATTTTTAATCAGTGTATTATGCTGGGAAGAAAAGTGGACCCACATCCTCAGCCCTGTCTTCAAGGGTCTAACAGTAAGTTTGATGTTTTGTAGAAAGGGGTATGAGGGTAAGGGTTGGGGGTTTGCCTAGTTGGAGGATTCCCACAGCTGCCAAAGCAGTTGATCTTGATCACGTAAGGTTTGGTACATCATTATTTTAGGGCTGACCAGGTGGGCCCTTATCAGAATAACAAAGTTGCTATTACCTAGAGGTATGGCTTGTCACAGGATGTTTGCCAATGAGACTTATTGTCCCTGGAATCCAAGGTGACTCAGAGCAGAGGAGACAGATGCAAATAGAGGCAGAGACACCAAATCTTTTAATCCTGCTTTTAGCTACCCATTGAACATTCCTGGACAAAGCGAAGACACTAAGACTTTAGGAATGACCCATCAGGCCTCCCTGGTGTCACAACCCACGCTTCAGAGGGCACCCCAGGTGGATACTAGGCCCAGAGGGCAGCAGGTATCTCCTGAGTTCCAGGAACTGAGAGCAGGTCGAAGGGGAATGGCATAGGAGGACACACCCTGGTCCAGGAAGGTGGCCCCAAGGACTCTGGAAGCTCATCCAGGACCCTGCCAAGCTTGTGTTTCAGGCACTCCCTGTTATTATTAGTATCACTATTACTAATGAGAATTCTTGTCAATATTAATACCTGCATGTGACTCCAGGCTTCCTCAGGAGTGTCTCCAGGAGCCAGAAGGGCGGCTTACTAGTTCTCCTACTTCAACACCTGCTGTTTCCTACATCCCAGGCTCCTTCGTCCATGCTCAATCCCAAGGCTTCATTCTTCCTGCTCCATCCCCCACCCTTTGGACCTCCCACTGCCTCCAACTCCCACCTCTGTGTGGCTAGCTCTGTGCCTCCAGGCCTGTCCTCTTATGGGAGATGAAATTATAGATTAGGGATGTGGACCAACCATTTGCTGGGCACCCGCTATGCACCAGGCTGTGTGATATGCACATCACACAAAATAATCCCATCCTCTTCCGTTTCACAGAATGGAGATTCTGGGAGTCAAGTAATTATGAACTCAGGTCTGTCTGACTCCAGAACTGAGGCTCCTCTGCACATCTGGGGAGGGGAACATGGCTCACTCACAAATATTTCTTATAATTTTCCTTTCTTCTTCCTTCTTTTCTATCCCCCAAAAGCCCATTCAGGACCCACCGTCATCTATCTCACTTAGGGGTTCCGCCCCATCCTCCTCGGCCTAATTTCTGGCCTTTGTCAAGGGCTTCCGTCTCCTTCCTCCTGCACAGTGTCCCATGCTATTTGTCTTTTCCAGAGTATCCATACGGTTACCAAGGACCATGGTCACAGAGGGGTGGCCGATGACCATCTTGTTCACTCTCCTGAACAGGCACAGTGACCACACCTAAGTTCGTCAAGATTTCCCAAAACAGCCTCTCCTGCCCCCCCCCCCCCCCCCGCCACCACTTCCCTTCAGCACACCCTTCCTGGCCCAAGCAGCAGCAAGGGAATGCAATCAGGTTTGTTTCCACGCTCCAGGAATAAACGAGATGATTATTCCAGATGGGCTGGACAGATGAAGAATGGGAACTCCAGAGCAGGGTTTCCCAGGCTCTCACCAAATCAGGGTGACAATCCAGGAGAAGGCTCCTCCAGGAAACTTGGAACCAGACTTAAAGTTTTCATCCAGTCCCCTGCCTACAGCAGCCCACAGCCTGTGCACATCGACGTTAGCAGTTTTCTAACTCTGGAAGGATAATAGGTAATTACCCCAACTCTCTTGTTCCAGTGAGTCTGAAGATAAAATTAAGTTCCCTCTCCAGTTTGGGGCTGGAATAACTGAAATGAAATGGACATCATGACATTTATTATCTCTATGTAGCTACGTCTAGGTAAGCACTACTCAAAAAGGACTGCCTAGACAATTCACCGGAATTCCAACGGCTTTGAGAATTTGGAGATTAAGAAAAGATGCCTAGAAGATGACTTTCTAAATCTGGGGAGGAGAATCAGAAAATGAACCGAGGCAGCAAGGACTCAGAAGTGTCTCCAGGAGCCAGAGTGGTGGCACTCACTTGTAATCCCAGTGACTTGGCAGGCTGAGGCAAGAGGATCTCAAGTTCAAAGCAAGCCTGGGCAACTTAGCAAGACCCTGTCAAAATAAAAACTAAAAAGGGCTGTGGATGTAGTTCAGTAGTGGAACACCCCTGGGTTCAATTCCCAGTATGGGGGAAAAAAATAGAGTCTCTAGAATGAAATTCCCAAGGATGGATACCCTGGGAGGCAAATTCATAGAAATTCTACGGATGATAAATTAGGTTTCTGATGACTATCCAAGAGTGGCCTTGGTTCCCAAGGAGATGTAAATCACCTCCATAATGTGTCAGTGGCCAAAGGAATTATAATTAGCCCTGGCAATTCTGAGGAGAGATGCAAAAGGCAGAACTAGGAAGAGGAATGGAGACAAGACACTTCAGGCTGTTTGTGTCTCTCCGGAAATACAGACAAAAATCAGAACTATCTTGAGATCCCCACACTTGAGGCAGCACTTGTATACCCAGTCTTCCACTTGACTGTTGCTAGGGTCTGGATAAGTGTCTCTCAAAGGCTAAGTGGTGAATAGCCTATGGTGCTATTGGGAAAGGGTGAAAACTTTCCTTCCTTTCTTCCTTCTTTCTTCCCCCTCCCCCACGCACCCCTTCCTTTCCTTTCCTTTTTGTGGTACTAGGAATTGAACCCAAGGGTGCTCTCCCACGGAGCCACATTCCACAGCCCTTTATATATATATATATACACACACACATATATATATATATATTTTTCTTTTTTTTTGAGACAAGTTCTCACTAAAGTTGCTGAGGATGGTTTCAAACTTGGGGTCCTCTTGCCCCGGACTGCAAAGGCACTGGGATTATAAGTGGGTGCCACTGTACTCAGCACGTGAAAATTTTAGAAAGTACAGCTACGGGGAGGAAGTCAGATCACGAGAGGTGCCCTAGAAGGGGACGCTGGGACCTTGGCTCCTTCTCTTCCCTTTTTTCCTCTCTGCTTCCTACCTGCTATGAGGTGAGCATCTTCACAGCCATGATGTGCCGCTCTGCCACAGGCCCAAAGGCAACTGGACCAGGCAACCATGGACCGAAACCTCTGAAACCATGAGCCAACAAAACTCTTTCCTCTTCTGAAGTTAATTATCTCAGGGATTTTGTTGCAGTGACGCAAAGCTGACTAACGCCTGTTGACGGTGACCTGGTCCTAAGTTTTGCAAGTCAATTGTTAAGTGCAGTCACTGATTAAAAGTAAAGCATTTAAGCTTACAATTAAATAAGTTATAGTAAAACAAAGGTGGTAAGTACTGAAAACTCATCCTGATTTGATTATCTTACTACAGTTCTCTATTATTTAAGCTCTTGAGGCTATTCACTTTTATTCTATCTGAATTGTGGAAATACTATAACGGTGTGCTACTGAACCTTTCTCCTACTTCCATGCCACTAATATCAGGTTAACAGCTGAAAAAAGCCACAGTAGGAGTATTTATATCATAGAGCTTCAGCGATGCTACCAACCACAGCATCCCTGCTCACCTCCCCACCCCAAGCCCAAAGCCACTGGTGAATATTTATCACAAGTGCCCTACTCCAGCATTAAACAAGGTTTCAGACAAGAGACATGAACAAAAAAGAACAAAGTGTCCCTGCAGCAAAATCCTGGGATCAGAAAGCTCCCTTCCTCTCGCCCTGGGACTTTGAGCAGGGTACTGGCTACAATCTTGGCTTTGGATTTAAGTACTCCCCTGGCTTCCTGCCTGAGCCACCCTAATCAGAAGTTGTTTCCAGATTCTCTCTGAAATCTCAGCTGCTTTTGAATGGGCTGAGCCATTGCCAGAGCCTCACTGTTTTCACCTCTCTGGTGAAGGCTAAGTCTAAGCATGGCTTCCTGGCTCCCAGAATAGGGCAGATAATATCACTCAACACAGTCCCTACAGCCAACTGGTTGCCTCTGTCCCTTTGCATCTTGCAAGAAGCTGAGCTAAAGGAGCGCCAGGCTGGGAGCACCCTTTCTGGGTCAACCTCATCAGCCCCCTGCCTTAGGGCAAAGTGTGCCAGGCTCAGTGCCCTGCTGAAGATCTAAATCTATCTGTAAACAAGACATCTGATACATGCTCAGAAGTATGACCAAGTATGTGAAAGGATAAATGGTTCCCGAATTTTTCTGCTCCCTATCTGTGCAGTTCCCCTTCCTGCAAACCCCTGCCCATTCCCCAATCACCCCATCTCCAAGCTGCCAGGCCAGTTGTCTCTGGTTCTCTTTGTCTCCCCACTGTCTCATCTCTCCTCCCAAGTTCTGTCAAGGCAGATCCAGCAATGCCATTGCCCCTTTGCAAATACCCAAGCCATCTCCAGCAATTCCTGCTTATGTATTACCAGGCAGGGTTTAGGGATCCCTCAACCCAGTTACTCTAGAACCCACGCATACCCCATTTCAAGTTGCCCTAGGGTAGAATCAGAAAGAATTCAAAAGGCTGCCTTCTTTCCAAAAAATAAGAGAGACAGAAAAGTATCAAGGCTCTCAGCAAGCAGGTGGCTGGGGAAAGACTAAATGTCCCTGAAGTACTATTCACTTCTGAAAATCCCCTACCTCTAGACCAGACAGGTGTCCAGTTCTATGTCTCCTGAGCTCGGCTGTATGGAGGACAACCGCTTGGTTCACAAGAGGCAGCTGAATCGGAAATATGATGCTGTGGACTCCCTGAGAGTGGAACTTGGACCAAGAGATAAAGGCTATATGGTTCAATAGAAGAAATGTTCTATTAAACATTGGCAATCAGAGGCTGAATGGTCTGCTGTGAGAGATAGTAAGCTGCCATAGGAGGGACATAAGAAGTTGGAATATCCTTTGTCAGGGATGCCACTGAAGGAATTCAGATTCAGAGGAACAGCCTGATGTTCTGGAGTTAAATATTTCTAGACCAAATTCTGAATTACTACATTTATTGCCTTGATTGAGATAGCTAATACTCCTGAGCTTCAGTTTCTTCAAAGTAAAAGATGAATAAAGATAAGATATTTAAAAGCACCTGGCACTTAGTGGGTGCTCAATAAATCTAATTTTCCTTCCTATAAATGGAAGTTTGGGTTAGGCGGCCTTGAGGTCTTTCTACCTCCACAGACTCTGAACCTGTTCCTGGCTGCTGAGAAGGAAAGTATCCCTCTGGGAGAGAGAGAAGTCAGGGTTAGGTAAATGAGGGGAGAAGACAGGAGGATGCTGAGAATGACCCGGGAAAATCTGGAGGTCATCTCTGACAGTCCTGTCTCCTCTTCTGACTTCTGACCTAGTTTTAAAGCCCACCACTCTGAGGGACCTCAGAAGGCGTAGGTTTAGATGACCCCTTCCAGAAATGACTCCCCCGATAAGAAGGGGAAGAGAGGACGGTATGGTACAGGTATGGGGCAGGGCAGCAGAGCACATCGCCCCGTCCCTCCACCCCGTGCCCGCCCCTCCGTGTGACACGACAGCCACCGCAGTCTCAAAGCTTCTTTATTGTGCTAACACTGTTGCCTCAGAGCCAGGATTCCACACAAAAACAATTCAGTCCAGACTCCCACCCACCCGGGGCCGGGGCCCTCTGCTTTGGCTGGGAACACCCAACCTGCGCCTCTTCGGCTCTCGGATACTGACTCCGCCAGCTCTTTCCTCCCTCGGCCCACGAACCCCGGCTCTGCAGCCTCCGGAGTGCCGGGGGGGTCCGGACGGCGTTCCCCTGACCTTCCCGCCCCCTCCCACTTTGGGGGAGGAGGCTCTGTCCCCCTCTTTTCCGGAGTGAAATTCCTCAGCACCCCAGCGCCAGGCCGGGGAGGAGCGAGGTCTGCGCCGGCCCGAACGTGTCCCCAGCAGCAGGCAGAGAGCCCCACCCCCGCCTCCCGGCCGCGGGAGCCACCCGGCGCGGGGCGCGCGCTCACACTAAAAGTCCGTCCTTGCCCAGCTGCGGCCCCTCGGAGCACTCGGCCTGCTCGGCGCTCTTGACCTTGACGTAGACCGGGGAAGGGCCTGCTTCGCAGGCAGCAGCGACGGTGCGGGGGGCTAGGGCCACGTCCTCGGGGCCGCCGCAGGGTGGAGGCGCGTACTTGCGGCGCAGGGAGCGGCTGACGTTCTGCGTCGGGTACCCCAGGAGGTGGGTGACGCGGTTGCCGCGCCCGCTGGCCTTGCACCCTGGCGCTACGGCGTCCTCTCTGTGGAAAACAACAGGCGGGCGGGTGAGCAGGCTCCTCCGCGGCACGGCGTGGGCACGGCCTGGGCAGAGCTGGGGGCTCTCGGCAACCTCTCGTCTCCCGCACCTCCCCCCACCTGCCCCTCGCCTCTTTCCCTGGGCCTCAACCTACTCTCCTTTCTGCACCTTCCTGGGCCGGCGACCCTGCAAGCGATCCCAGGTGCCACCGTCCCATCTTCCAGACGGGACTTGTCCACACGTGTTCGAGCAACCCATCCAGGCGCCCTCCGTCTCTTTAGTGAAGTTGCGCAGAACTATCACGTCTAATAGGGAGGGAGCCTTACAGTTCTGGGAGCTGCACTCCCTAACCTTCTCAACTAACCCTGACCTTGCGCACTTTCTTCTCACCTCCTACCCCGTCAGTCTTCTCCATCTTTCCCTCCATTCCCCAAGGCATTGCAATCATTAGCACTGCTAGTCTGGTTCTAGTTTTATTTCTAGTTTGCTTCTAATATAAGTTATTAGCACTATTCTTAACTCTTCTTCCATAAGCAGGTCAGAGTTCTCACCGGCGCCACACAAGGGAAAACGAGAAAAACCGTAGGCCCTGCCCTCCAGGAGCTTACAGTCTAGACAAGACAGACAGAAGGGTGCCTAGGCTGGAGAGAAATGGAGGGCAGGGGAGCAGAGGTGGAGACTGGGAGGGGAAAGGGGGGAGGCAGAAAGCCATGCGACGAGGTGCAGGTCGACATGCTGCAGTCCCAGCACTCCGTGGTGATGGGTGGTGGTGGCGGGCAGGTTTGGGGTGGGGTTCCCAGCCGGCCGGTGGCAGGCAGGCAGGGGTGAAGAGGGCAGGGCGCCGGTCCCCTGCGGCACAGCAGCATGCAGCATGCATCAGGTTTTACCTGATCTCACTAGCCAAGTCGCCGCCGCAGGCCCCTCCGCCGACCCCGCCGCCGTAGCCGAAGGCACCCCGGGCGCCACCAGACCCGGAGCCTCCGCAGCAGCAGCAGACGAGCCCCCAGATGCCCAACGCCAGGCAGGCCAGCATGAGCAAAGTGCCCAGTATGGCCCCGATGATCATTCCCACGCGCCGCGAGTCTGTGGAGAGAAACGGAGGGGCGGGGTGGGGGGGGTCAGTTTTCTGGCAGCCTGACCGATGCCTAACTAACCAGGAGGTGCCGGGGCAGGGATCTGTGGGAAAGACGACTGGAGCCCCAGGAATTTCCAGGCCCTGGGACACCCAATGAGGAAGGTATGGGGGGATACAAGTTAACCCCTTCTGTCTGCATGTTTATCCCAGGGTTTGCAGTTACTCTAGCAGTAGAAAGACAGCTCAGACTCCAAAATAGAGCCAAGGGTCTGGGGATGTAGCTCAGTGGTAGAGTATTTGCCTAGCATGTGCCAGGCCCTGGGTTCCAGCCCCTGTGCCTAGGGCGGTGGTGGGACACACACAGAGAAAAGAAAACTCAGTTCCCTCCCTCCAGTTCTACTCTCCCAGCCAAGGACCCTCAGACCTGATGCACCTACCTGAGACCTTCACCTCCACCACACAAACACTGTAGCCCACATGGTTGGCCACTGTGCACTGATAGAGTCCATCATCCTCTTTGGAAACACTTTTCAACACCAGCTCCCCATTGTTCAGGCCTGGAATTGGGGAGCATCAGAGGGAGATAGTAAGGCAGAGAATCTGGCATCTTACTAAAGTTCCCACAGCATCCTCAGCCCCTGTCGGGTAGGGGATGAGATGCCTCTTTGAAAAGTCTGCAGGAGTACCCCCCCACACACAGATCCACTCCACTCTCCAGGTGAGCCACCTTCGCCCTCCTGAGACAGAGGTGAGGAAGGACCACTCTCCCAGCAACACCATTAATTCACTCTGTGACACTGGGGGAAATCCCCTGCCTCTCCTCATTTGTACAGTGCAGACAGGATTAGGCCAGAGGAACACTAAGGTCCTTTCTAACTCTGTTATTTTTTAATCATTGATGTTGTTCACTTTTTCTATATGCAGAAATTTTATATACCTCATCCCCTTTAATCCTCATAGATCTCTGAAAGGTAGATATTACTATTCCCTTTCCATGTGGCACAGAGAGGTTAAGCCATTTGTTTAAGACTATCAGCCAGTCGGTGTCCCAGCCAGGATTCAAGCCCAGCTCCTTCCATGGAAGCCCATGTTCCTTCCAAATTATCCATACTGTTTTTGACTGACTCCTCCACTTTTGCCTTCTCTTTTTCCTTCAATAGCCGCTGGTGAGACAGTCCTAGAGGAGCAATCTCCCACATAATTCCAGGTTTGACTTGGTGCCACTGATGAGCCAGTGAAAGGCCCAGCTGGTCCCAGAGTCCCTGATCATGCATGCATTCCCTCTCCGCCCTCTCCAAGGCCCGCTCACCTTGATTTATGGAGCTGTGGAATGACTCCTGATAGGACAGCTCAGAGTAGAAGCTGTGCTGGGAGTGGTAGGACCCAGCTCGGTAGGGGTGAGTGTGCCCGCTGATCTTGGCCCACCTGTAGGAAAGGGGCTGGGAGCCCCCGTTGGCAAAGCACTTCAGCACCACATCATTGCCCTTTGACATGTGGCCTTCAGCCCAGCACATGGGTACTGCAGGACGAGCTGCAAGAAGGCAGGCAATTGTGAGCCAGGACCCAGGCTGGAGGCACAGCAGGCTCAGAATGGCCAAGCTGCCTTAGCTCTAAAGCCTGGGGAAGGGGACCCCATGGGAATCTGGCCATACCTTGGACAGTAACAATGACCTTCCGGGTGGCCATGGTGGTCTTCTTCACCCGGCACTCGTAAGTGGCTGTGTCGGATACTTGCAGGTTCATGAGGTTGATGGAGGCATCATACTGGCTGGGGTCTGAGGCTGCAAAGCGAACCCTCTGCTGCAGATGGGGGAGGTTGCCATGGTTGATCCTTTTATCCTGGTAACTAAGGAACTGGGAAGAAGAGAGGAAAACAAAGGTGGTGAGACAGGCAGAGCCACAGACGTGCCAACTGCTCTGGGCAATTGACTGAACTCTGAGACTCAGTTTTCCCAGCTGAAAATGGTAAATGATGATGCCCGACCCACTGACCTCTTAACAGAATGGGTGAGATCCCTCAAAGAAGTATAAGGTCAGGCTGGGAATTTCTTGAGGACAGAGACCACACCTCATCTTCCCTTTGGAATAGGGTGGGAGGAGGGAGAATGCCTGGCGAGCTTGATTCCCAGCTGCACAGTTTTTATGAGCCATTCCCTGAGAAGCCTTGGGGTTCTTGGAGAAGTACAGGGTCTTGGTTTCTTAAATTATTCTCCTTCTCCCCTCAGGATATTGGCTGCCCGACAGGTAGACATCACAAAGCACAGAGTAAGAAGAGCCCTGCACCCGGCACTCACCACATTCTCCCTATGCGAGGGGTCTGAGTTGACTTGCATCCACTCAATGTCCAGCCCATTGGGACCATAGTCCTCTGGGTCCAGGATGTAGGGACAGCCCAGCCTCACATTGTCACCTTCCGCAAGGTACAGGACCTCCTGGCCATCCCCGTTGATCCGCACAGCAGACAGCAGTGCTAGGGTAAGGGCAGAGCAGACGGGGTGAAGGAAAGCAGAGCCAGAGTTTGAGCAGTCAGCTTCAGCCTCTCCTTCCACCGTTTTCTGTCACCTGTCACCCAGGGCTCAGTGGGGCTTCGCTAGGGTAATCCTGCCCTAGTGAGAGAGTGTGTGTGTGTGTGTGTGTGCGTGTGTGCACGCACACATGCGCATGCACATGAACTGGAATAGGCATATCTGTGCATACTTATGTGTCTTATTTATTCATGCAGCAGTGTCTATGGGTGCTTGTTGGTCCATATATATGTATTTTTTTCTATGATTGTGTAGGTTTGTATATGAATACTGTTTGTAAATGCATAGCTGAAATATATGCTTGTGTGTGTACATTATTGTGTGAATATGTGTATTTATGTATCAATATATGTACATATGTACATTGTATATTGTATGCTTATGAGTATTTGTAGCTGCAAAGATATTCATGCACATTACCATGCAGGATATCCACTTACATATTTACATGATAGTGTGGATGCTCGTGTGTGTGTCTGTGTGTGTGTGCGTGTGTGTGTGTGTGTGTGTATAGGCATGTGGAGCACCAAGAGTGGCTATTTGCTCCAATGGAAGAATCTGACTCGTTAAAAGTCAAATGTGCTGGGTCATACGAGGTGCTTCTGCTCAAAAGCACAAGGATGGACACAATGACTTCTGGGGTCCCTTTCTAGCCTGAGAGGCAGATTGAGTGTGTCTGTGTGTCAGTATGTGTGCACATGTATGGGTATGTCTGTGTGTGTCTGCAGCTCTATGCCTCTGTATGGTATGTGACAATGTGTGCCTGACTCTGTAAGTGCTCTAAGTGATAGTGTGTACCCTGGGGTGACACTGGGCACTGTCAGACAGTGACCCGGCTACATTCATATTGATGGGAAGTGATGGCATCTGCCTAGAACTAAGGCAGCATGAGATGAGCCTTGCATGACTATGTATGGCGTTATAGCTCATGTGTCCTTCCCCTTGTATGACTGTCACTCCCATATTCTCACTCCCACTGGGGCCCCTCCTGCCCCTGAGTCAGAGGCAGGTGGGCAGAGTTAGGAGCCAGGACCTGGAAGCTTAGAACTGAGCTCCTCTCCCTCCCTTCTCTGAAGCCCCAAGGCAAGCACTAGCCCCAACCGGTTAGACCAATAGAGGGATGAGAGGGAGGTTGGACCCAGGGCCCCACCCTGGGCGCTCAGCACCCTGCCTCCCAGCCTCCAGCAGCACTCCCTCCCCAGGCCCCTCATCCAGCTTGTCCACTCTCCATCTACAGCTTTTTCTGAGTCAGCACATACTCTGGAGTTCCTGCCCCAAGTCTCAGCAATCATGTCCTTCCCTGGCTCAGGACACTTGCACTCTTAGTATCACAAACACACAATTATACAGTGTCAGTGTTTACTTACATATTGACACATACCCCAGCCTTCAAAATGCAGCCACATACCCATGCAATCCCCTATTCCTGCACACACAGACACTGTCAGATCTATACAAACACGGGCGCATATTTGCAGGCAAACACAGTAATCCAGAAGACACGCCCACGGCCTGCTCATACGATTTCGACTGCATTCATTCAAGACCATACATATCTGAGAAGCCCTGCTTGCCAGGTGAAGCCAGAGAGGCCAAGGAGAGCCCTGGGAACCCCGGCTGGGCCATCAGCCATGCCCTAATGCAGTTAGATTCCAGGGTGGCCCAGAGCAGGCAGGCTGGCTGCTGGGGCTCTAACGGGACAGGAGGATGCCTCTTCCAGCCCCAGGCCAAGGGAACACCAGCTCATTCCTGAGATAAGGATCCTAATGTCATCTGCCAGATCTTGGGGTGGCCCAAGGCAATTTCGGGATGAGCCAGAAGTCAGGTGCAAGAAGAGACTCCACCCTGGGAAAGAGCCACTGGAAGCAACGCTCCCAACAGGAAGGATTCTCTTCGCCCACACCATGGAGTCCATTCAGGCAGGAGGGTAAGTATTCAGGAATAGGGGCTCGGGATGGAGGGATAGGCTGGAAGGAAAGTGTCTCCACCCTGCATTAAGCTGAGAGTCTTTCTTCAATTGTCCCAGGCCAGGAAGCCTCACCCCAGCTTCTCAATCTCCTTAGAAGCTTTCTCAGACTCCTCCCAAAGCTTCCAGCCTTTTCTGTACCTCCTCCCTCTTCTTTGGAAGTTGTTCCTGGAGTCTCACCACGATTCCTCTTGCTGTGACACTGAGGAAGTATTTCCAAGGAATGTGTGAGGAAAGGGAGGCTGGGGAGAGGGAAGAAAGCCAGAGGGGATGAGAAATCTGGTTGGGAAGACTTGGGGAGAGGAAGGATCCTGAAGGAGTCAGTGGTGATTGTCCCCCCACAAAATTGACAGGGGCTGGCTACCCTCACTCCTAGTGACTACTCTCAGCTGGTAAATCCTTTCTGAATTTCCCAGCTGTTTCCAGACAGGAAAGTGAGGGAGGGGAACAGAGGGAGGAGAGAAAAGTCACCTCCACAAGAAGACACTGGTGCATAAAGGCACAGGGCAATCTGTGCTCACACACCCCCAGACACACACTGCAAACATGGAGCTGTCCCAGCGCTCCGAGCACAGCCGGAGCTTCCCGAGTGGGCTCTGCCAACCTCTTCAGACCCAGAGGACGTCACAGACATCCTGCCGTACATGCCAGAATCACACACGCACACACGCACACAGCAGAGGACGTACTGTGCGTTTACTTGGTCGTAAATCCAGACCCCAGCTCAGTGGCTCTTGCTAGAGCTTGCCCAACCTGGGCAGGCAGCCACCACATCCACACCGGATCCCTGCCCTCCAGCAGCACCCCAGCATGCTGAGGAGGCTCTGGAAAGAGCCATCTATCACCACTACTCTCATCTTGGAGAGGCCCCAGACCTGGAACTCTCACAACACACGACGGAAGAAAGAAACTTATCCATCCAGATTTAGCCCTTTCAAGGGAAGCAACTCCCCGGCCCCATGCTCTGGCCTAGGGAGGGCAGGCCCTCCCATGACAGAATATCCGGTGAAAACTGAGCCTTCCCAGGCTCCTCCTCAACCCCCACCCAGAGCTGCGGCTCACCTGACTCCTACCCCACCCCCACCTCCCGAAGGTTACTCCAAGCCAGCCCCATCCTCCAGTTCACAGCGCGGAACGCTGCACGTGGAGCGGCTGCACATGTGTGAGCCCCACAGGCCTCAGACACCGTGAAGAGCCACGCAGAGACCTCTGCACACGGGCACTGCCCCCAAACCTTCAGGTACAGGTTCTCCTGGGGAGAGGCCCCCCCTCTTGGCCGTATCCAAACCAGGACGGTAGCAGGGTGAGGGTGGGTGGTCCCCTACCAGAACCTTGCAGGCCACCTTTGAGGCTCCTCTGGGAGTCCTTGCTGCCCTTTTCCCGGCCCATGTGGCCTCACGCTGGGCATCCCTGCCCACTGCCATGCCCCATACCTGGGCTCAGGCACAGGAATAGAAGTTGAAAAGCTCCTGGAACTCCCATGTCTCTAGGTTCGGTATTTTTCCTGTGGCCGGTGGTGGTGGATGGAAGGGGCAGGTGGAGGGAGGGGGAGCCGAGGGCCCAGACACTGCCCGGGGTGGCAGGAAGGTGCAGTGAGTGCCCAGCTGGGGAGCAGCCAGAGTTATTTCTATGGGAGGGAGGGGGCCTGGTCCCCGCCTTGGGGAGGAGCCCCAATAACCCTAATTAGCGGGGTGACAGGATGGCCTACCCAGGCATTACCCAGCCCTCACCCAAGCTCTTCCCTGCCTTGAGAGTGGCACAAGGCGGCCAGCGGGACTTGTAATTAGGCACCTGTTAAACGTCCACTTCCTCCTGGCCAAGTCCTCGGGGTGACAACAGTCGCCCCATTTGACAGCGTCCACAGAGCTCCCCTCACCACTCATTTGCTGCCTCCTTCCCTAGGGGAAGTGGGAAAGAGGAAGGAGAAGCCAGGCTTGGGGGGAAAGAGAGGCCAGGCCAGCCTTGAAGAGTTAACACTAACAGGGGAGGGGCGGGGTGTTCTGACACAGCCTCCCAGTTGCAGCCCAAGGGACTCTCCAAGTCCCGCCCCCA
Organism: Callospermophilus lateralis; assembly: GCF_048772815.1. Taxonomy (NCBI): domain Eukaryota; kingdom Metazoa; phylum Chordata; class Mammalia; order Rodentia; family Sciuridae; genus Callospermophilus; species Callospermophilus lateralis. Next base: position 11,962,587 of record NC_135311.1, read on the forward strand.
CCAAGCATCCCTGACCCTCCCGGAGGGACCCCCTGTAGGAGGAGGTCTGTGAGAAGGTACTCCAGGGAAGGAGACCCTTCCCCCAGGCTGGGACCAGGACTGGAAGGAAGGCCTGGCAGATGAAAGGGATCCAGGAATGTCCAGCCTCGGATCTTTCAAGGGGAGTAGGGCCCCCTGAGCTGAAAGAGGGAGAGGAGGGGTATGTGAAGGGACAAAGTCATCCCCTGCAACTGCACCCCTCACCCATGCCTGACTCAAGGACTCTACGGGCGTTGGGACCCCTGGGAACCAAAGGTGTCATGGAGGACCCAGGCCCAGGCTCACACAGATCTAGAGTGGTTCACTGAGGGTTATAAAGATGGACCAGGGCATGTGGAGGGAGGGAGGTACGGGGATGGGGTAAGGGAAGGAGCGGCCCTGGTGAGGGAGGACTGTGTGAATGTGTGCACCCTCACACCTAACAGCGCATAGGTGGGAGGGAGCCAGGGTGTCAGTGCCACTGAGTGAGGCTGGGCCCCTCTGTATGTGCTTCCCGTGAAGGATGCCTTGGTAGCCTGGCTCCTATGCCCAGGAAGAGCCACCAGGCCTGAAGAGTTAATGAAGACCTGGTAGGAACTGAGCCCTTGAGACCAAGGACCCCCGGGACCTTGACTGGTCATCAGGGTGACTAAGATGGCGTAGTCCTAGGAAGGCTGGAATAATTGGGGTGGGTAGGGTCTCAACCAGCCCGAGAAAAGAGAAGGCTGGCTCTTGCTTTTGGTCCCCTCATTGCCTCCCCTGGACTCCAGGACTGCTCCACAGGAGGAAGGTCACAGAGGGGCCCCATGGAACTGCTGGACTTCCTTCAAGGAGCCAGGAGCCCTCCCTTAGCCCTGACATGGGTCTCAGTAAGGACAGAGGGGGAAGAGTCTTGGGGAGAGTTATGGGGCTCTGGGATGCTGTTGGGATCCACCCCTCTGGGGAAAAACAGGAACATTAAGGAAGCCAAGGAGTCCATGCGTCTCGAAGTTCCAAACCCCTCTACCTGAACTCCCAACAAAAACAGGGTGCTCTGGGGGCTTCCCAGACGTACACAGTGAATATCCTCATTTCCTTATTTATTTTGAGTTTTATGGGATTGTCCTGTGCCCTCTGGAGAACAGGGATCATTATTTCCATTTTACAGATGGGGAAACAGAGGCCTGGAGAAACATGAGGATTTGGCTTAGTTGATACCGCTGGGGCCCAAGTAGGAGGCAGCCAGACAACCTGACTCTTGGCCCAGCGTAGCCCAAAAACAAAATGGCTCCGTGAGAAGAAAGCGTAGAAGGTCAGTGGTAGGGGAAGGGGACAAAAGGTGGGATGAGGAAATGAGAGACTGAAAGGAAAGGAGTGAAGGGAGGGGTTTAATTGGGTTCTGAATTTGAGCTGATGTTGGAGTTGGGGTGAAAGCTGGAAGTGGGTTTAAGTGTGGGGTCAGTTGAAATTATAAATGAGGTTGAAGTCAGGTTTGAGGTTGGGATTGAAGCTTAACTTGGCATTAGGTTAAATTATAGATAGAACTGAGGCTAGAGTTAGTGGCTGGGATTTGTGTTATGATAAGGAATAGGACTTTTAGCTTCATTTACAGATGTGCTTAGGAAGACGTCTAGGGCTAACCTGAAGACTCAGTTGACATTGACCTAGGATTAGTTACAACTGGGTTAGAACTGAGTTTAGGATTTGAGTTGGAATAGGCTATGGTTGGGGTTAAAACGTGCATTAAAGAGATACGAACGGAGGATTCCCAGTAATCAAAAATGATATTTTATTTATGATACAGAAAGACATCAGCTTCCATCTGCTAAATTCAGGTTTGGCTGGAATGTTCAACCCTTAAGTCTGGGAGAATTCCAGTGGTACATGTTGACTGGGATCCCAAGATTTGGGGGAGGGATCCCAATGTTCATGAGTCCATCTGTGGGTATGAAGTAACTTAATCCCACAACAAATGTAACCTCTGAAGACCTGTTCCACCACCCAAGCTCATGGTTTGGTCAAACTCCAATAAAGGCACCGGGAAGAGGATGCAAGAAGCTATTGGTAATGGAGAGAGCTCAGACACCAAGTTGAACCAGAAGACAGGGCCATCAGAGGGAGTCTTACCAGAGAGGAGCTCTGGTTTTGAAGCAGGAGATGGGGGTTGGGGAAGAATAAGGACCTAGGTGCTTCCAGAAGAACAGCCACTTTTCAGGAGACCATAAAGGGGGTTCTCAAAGCCTAAAAAGACATCATTGGTCCGCTTGACCTACTGATGGCTAATTGCCTCCTCCTTGCAATTTGGAGCCTATAAAAGAAGCTGCCAGCCTTCTTGCCTTGTGCCTTGAGCCCTGCAGGGTTTGGGGGGAGTGGTGATAGAGGGAGGGTACCCGGGATAGGTCCAACCCACAGTCCTCTCCCTGGGAGACCAGCCTACAGCCCATGCCTCTCTCTCTGGGCCATCCTCAGTAGGCTGGGCCCCAATCCTGGGAGGCACCCTACTCCAACTCCTCCTTTTCCTTTCCCCCCATCCAGTCCCCACCCCAAACATTCCATTTCCCTGCCCACTTCTTTTTCAGGTCCCATAAAAGTCCAGGCAGATCTGAGAGTATTGGATTTCTCTCTCTCTGGAAGGGGGGAGTGGCGGGAAGAGGAAGAAAAAGGAGGAGGAGGAGGAGGAAGAGGAGAGGAACTTGGGAGGAAATAATGATTAGTTAAGGGGCAAACACTGAGACCATCAGAATTACATGTGGCATGAGAGAGAGTCATAGGAGGCAGAAGACTCCTGCGAAATCTAGCTTTTCGGGGGCAAAGGGCTCCAGTTTGAATGGCATTTGCTTCTATTCTAAGACATAAATAGAAAGTCTGAGACAGAGACCTGGAAAAGAGTGAACAGAGACCCAGACGAGGAGGAAATAGGCAGGATAGGGACCTAAAGACCTGAAGCCAACTTCTGAAATGAGGTGCAGCCCAGCCCCAGGGCCTTTGGGGAAGGACGGGCAGAGGTCTCAGTCTACCTACTCTTCCTCTGAAGTTCCCTTTGCAGCAACTCATATGACCCTATAAGCCCTCCCCACTCCCTGCCTGGACTCTGCCCCAGGCCCCCTCCCTAGGCTCTGTAGGCATGGGCTCAAGCTCTCCATCTCCCCTGCCCCGGGACTATAGCTTGACCCTTTCTAAACCCCTCCCCATTTCTGTCAGCAGGTCCGACAGCCTCTTGTCCCTAGTCCCCATGTAGAACTGGGCTCACCTCCACAATACCTGAGGAGGAGCTACCTCCTGAGAACACCTTTGAGGAAAGAGCCCAGGAGCAGAAGTTATGACCATCGTGGAGAGACAGGGTCTCCTTAGCCTTGGAGGCAGGTGGTGACAGAGTCTCTAAGAAGCCGCTGCAGCTATTGTCTTTCAGCTTTCAGTGAAGGTTTGTGGGGGGAGAACTGCCCTGCTGGGTAGGGCCATGGTTGGATGAGAAGGGCAGGGGTTTCAGAGATAGGACAGGTGGCATGACAGAAGCTGGATGATATCCAACAAGAAAAGCTTAGTTAGCTGGAGAAAGAGGGATGAGATCTATGTGTGGGGTGAAGTTTGAGGATGTGGGTTCAGGTTGGGGACTGAGGCTCAAATCGGGGCTGGCAGGTAAGAGCTTCAGACACCGGCGACCAAAGAGCCCTTGAGCGCCTGCTCAGACTTCCATCACAGAAGAAGAGGGATACTAAGAGGGAGCCTAGATATACCCAAATCTCTCCCATCAAGCAGCAACTTAGAACCGTCCCAGATTTATAAAAGAAAGCAGAGCAATCATAGTCACCACCTCTGGAGGAGCGGCCTAACCCACCCTCCATCAGTAAAGAACAGTAACAAAGGGTGGTTGATTGAAGGCCATCCACTGAACTGTTATCAAGCAATTAAAGGAACAGAGACAAGAAGAAATCCCTTTTAAAGAGTGTGTGAAATCCTAATGACCAGAGGAATAAAAGACCCTGATGATTAAAAAGTATCTTCACCTCCGAGAGAGCAACCGCATGCCGCAGGACCTTCATGCACTCTACAGCTGGCTGGGCTCTGTGTTAGTCCCTGGAGACAGGGATGGGGGACACAGACAAGTGAAGGGGCACCTAGCTCACAGTGTGATAAGCTATGCTGATGTGCTCAAAGTCCAACTCAGTGGAAATGATGTTTAACCCGAAATTCGAAAGGTTGCCCATTGAGGTACCAGGAGGAAGACGAAGGGTGACCAGAGGAATATTTCAGTGTTTGGGAAATAAGCCGGGCACCAAATGAAGTGAGGAAGTGAGGTGAAACCACTGGTGATGATTTTTGGACTGAGGAGGGGAGATCCTTGAGAACTGAACTTCTTGGAACCTTCTGCCCAACCCCCACAGAGCACCTCACTGGGATCAGCACCAGGCCCTCGGATTGAATTAGGTAACTAAGATCCATTGGCCTGATCCACATGTCTGTGTGTGTGTGGAGAGGGAGACTTTATGATGTATTAACCCATATGTCCAGGGAAAGCCTGGCTTTTGAATTTGTAGAAATAAAATTCACCTTTGCTTTGCTACCTAGATTCAGTGGCTACCTATCTGCAGAGGGGAACAGAGGTCCCCTTCAAGCGTTAGGGTGGCCCTGGGACTGCCTTGCCCAGGAAAAGGTGTGGGAGCTGACAGGCATCAGAGGGAAGTCGCTCCTGTCAGCCCGACCTGACCAGCCCTCACTCTGCCTTCCCTGTTTGTTTCCCGTTGCCTGGATACCAGAATAAGGGACTGAGAAGGGGAGGTGGCGCCAGAGGGATTGGGCCTTGGAGAGAACACCAACCACTCTGCCAGGGCTGGCCGGGGATGGAAGTATTAACCTGCAGGAAAGCAACAGGCCCAGCCCAAGGAAGAGAGAGCCAAAGTTCCCCTCCAGTTCCCTCCCCTAATTTCCTCCCTCTAGAACCTCTTACCTGAATTGCTGGAGAGCCCTATGTTTCCAGAACTACATGCACTTCCCCACATAGGGTCAAACTGCACAGCTGCTATGGTAGGAGATAGTTGAAGGGGTTTTAATTATGAAAAAAGAGCCTGGACTTGTTTTGTGTGTTCCTAAAGAGCAGAAATAAGTCTATGCATTAGATGCACAGGAAGACATATATTGACTCGACACTGAACTTTCTGAGCTCCAGGGCCGATCTAAGATGATTGGGTTGCGTTATCAGATAGTGAGTGTCACGTCTGTCAGAAAGTGCAAGCTCAGACTGCCCAGCCGTGGGAGATTAAAACACCAGAAGGTCTTTGAGGTCCCTTTTGGCCTTGACATTCTATAATTCCATGCTCACCCCCACCCCCAGCGCAGAGATAATCTTTCTCCAGGGATCATGCAAAAAAAAATCACTAGCTCTAGCAATTTCTTCCAAGCCCCACGACCTTCTGCTCCCTACTCCCACCCAACGCTTTGGCTCCACTTTCTCTGAGTCTTTTGAGAAAGCCACCAAAACCTCAATGCTATTTCTGTCTCAGCCTCCAAGTTGCCAAAGGACACTAAGAAAACTGGTCATCCTTTTCCAAAGTGAGGGTGGGGATGCAAAAAGAAATGTGGAGCTTATAACTCATGGGGCGTATCCCAAGCTAGGAGAGGCCAGAGTGTGTGAGCGAAGACAGCTATTGGATAGCTATTAAAGCTATCCAATCAAAAAAGATATGTGATGTTGGAAATGAGGATCTTCCAGGAATTCTTGGCATGAGTTCCCTGATAAATCTCAGAGTGCAGAAGGAGAGATGGGTCACCTCGGAAAGCAGCCTTGGATGAGAGAGGGCCTCTCGTTGACCTTTAGGGAGCCATGTCCCAGGCTCCCACTCTTTGCATAATAGAGAATGACCTCTGCACCCAGACTTTTTGTCTGAGACTCCTGCGTCTCCCCTCTGCCATCACCTGAACACCTGCCACCCTTTCTCACCCCAAAAGCCCTGCCTGGCTTTGAACTCTCACAGACCCTTTCATCCAAGTCTAATCAAAGTGCTTTTACTGAAACCAATTAATGCCCAGCTGTGACCCAAGTCACAGACGGGGATGCTGAGGCCTTCAAGGGCACTGGAGGTCATCCCAGCACTCCACTGAGTCAGGGCCTGCCTGGTTGGGCCACTGGGACAGGCTGCTGAATCATGCAGCCTTGAGCTGCTTCTGCTGCAGGTGCAAAGGTTCTGAGACCGCCCCCAAGCCACAGCAGAGCATGGTGCCAGGAAGGCAGATAGTACAGTGAGCCCAGCCAAAAGCTGAGGGAGACAGGCATACCTGCAGACAGCTGCCTGCAGATCCGACTCAGTGCTCCATGGCTGGAAAATTCAACTCTGGAGTTTTTAGGCTGAATCAGACCATTCTGATACTGTAAGGACTGTAAGACCCCCCAAGGGCACAAGACAGGAAGCTAGCGCACACCTTGGTTTCTGTTTTTTTGTGTTTTTGTTGTTGTTACTTTTGTTTTTACCGGGGATTGAATCCAGGGTTGCCTTACCACTGAGCTACATCCCCAACCCTTTTTTTTCAAAAATTTTGAGACAGGGTCTCTCTCAATTGTGCAGGCTGGCCTTGAACTTGTGATCCTCCTGACCCAGCCTCTCAAATTGCTGTAATGACAGATGTGTGTCACTGCACCCAGCACAGTATGTACCTTTACACATGAAATAATGTAAACGCAATATATAAAGAAAGCAGATACCCATACCACAAAGTCAATAATAGCTGGGGCACTTTAAAAACAGAATCTTTACATCAGCAAAGACAGTGCACCAGCGGCACTTCTTCCTCAACATCACTCTGCTTCCTCATCTCTCTCAGTGTGGAAGGAGAGGGGGTCACCGCAGGCAACAGCCGTGGATGGGAAAGGGCCTCTGGTTGATCTTTAGGGAACCATGCCCTTTTCTACAGTTTTCCTCCAGGATCCCACTCTTTGTAAGAGTAATAGCAGCTGCCTCCCAGGTACCCCAAGACTGACGCAGTGGTTCAGAGGGATGCATAGAGCACATTTCCACCTCTGAGCATAAGCTGGGGAAAGCTGAATCCTCTTCAGCAGCCCCACCAAAGGTCTGACCTCTAGCAGAGAGACCGAGACTGGTTATTCCTGATTCTGAGCCTGGGGGGTCCATTAGAGTCCTCAACATCACACTCACTCCCTCTTTCCCTTGTCCCCGGCCCCACCCCCACTCTGCAAGTTGGGCTCACACAGCCCCCTGCTGGTTCTGCCACTACTGTCACAATCCTGATCCACCAATCACCACTCAGGCCAGGAGACTTGCTCTGTAACTATTCCCAGGGCTGTTCCCAAGCCAGTGGGTAGAGGGTTTATTAAAATAAAAACAAAAAAAAAAAAAAAAAAAAACCACCCTCACGGAGCTGGGTAGCCTAAGATCTCAACTAGTCCCGCACTCTCAGAAGATTCCCACTTCTAGGAAGTAGGCTCCTGTTGGCAATCCAAGCCAGCCCTGGAGCCGAGGACACCTGTGTAGCGCTTCTCGAGAATCCTGAGAGAAGAAACAGAACCTCTCTTTTGTGGGCCAATTCCAAGGCAGAATTTTTCCCCTCATACTGGAGATTGAACCCAAGGACATTCTACAACTGAACTACATCTCTACATCCCTAGCACCATTTTTTTTTTTTTTTTTTTTTTTTGAGACAGGGTCTCCCTAAATTACCCAGGCTGGCCTTGAACTTGTGATCCTCCTGACCCAGCTTCCCGAGTTGCTGGGATTACAGGAATGTGCCACCACACCAAGCCAAAGATATGAAATTCTTAGACTGGAGGGGGCAACCCAACGAGTTTCTCTCCCAAGCCACCTTCACTTGTTCAGAGGCAACCGTGTTCTCCTTTCTCCTCTAACTGCTCTGTGTCCAGGCCCTGTCCAGACAGTGTCACCCTTGGGCCTTGGGATCTGCCGTGAACCACAGCCCTGCTTTTTCACCAGCAGCGGCTCTTTGATTTCCACCTGTGAACATTGTTCTCAACATGGGTTCCCAAGCAGGCAGTGAGTCCAAGAACCCCTTTCTCCGAGCCTGCATTCCACAGGGGCCCACTCTTTCCCAGCCCTGAGATGGATGACCTAGGTGTGCACCTGACAAAACTCCAGGCACCCAGGAAGGGCTCTTTCTGACCTTACTGGGGAAGAGGGTTCTCCAAGATAGGAAAGGGCTTATTCTGTGGACCTTGGCGGTCTCAAGATGAGGTCAGCAGGGTGCCAGAATTCTTGGTGGCACTGCTGTGTCTTTCTCTCACCCTGGGCTCAGTGCCACGTCCTCCCAAGACCCTGACAGGGGCAGGTATCAGCTGGCTGCAGTTAGGAGTGCTGAGCGGAGAAGACAGTCTTTTCCCCCAACAGCTGGGGCGCTGCGCGCCTGGCTGGGTGGGGCAACGGTCTTCCCTAGTGGGGAAGGTAGAGAGGGCAGCCACTCAGTCCTGAGGAAGGGGAAGCACAGGAAGCAGCTTGCTGACTCTCCCGGGGCCCCATGAAAAGAGGACTCTTGCCCCAGGCCCTTGTAACCTGGCGTTGCAAACACCAAGGACGCGCCCAGCAGCTGTCCTCTGCCTCCTCTAGTGCAGGATGCATGGAGGAAGACAAGACTGGGCTTTGGATCTGGGAAAAGAAGCAAACCCCTGGGGGTGGGGAGGAGCAGAGGGGCACCAGAGTTTGGGGAGCTAGGTGGAGGCCCTTTACCCCCAGGCACACAACACCAGGAAGTGCTCCATCATTGGAATGTGGCTCTCCCACTCCAAATAACTCCCAGGGTCATTCCAAAAAGGCTGAGATTATTCTACAGGTACATAAAATTGGGGGAGGGCCGAGAGGCTTCCAGGAAGGGGCACCAGGTCTATTGTCGTCACTGAATGCTCAGAAGGTGGCTGGTTCACGGCAGGTACTCTGTTAAGTATGTGAATGTGTGAATAAGGAGTGGTTTGGAGCAAAATGAGAAAAGTTAAAACAGAAAAATGGTTTGGGGGAGCCCCACTTACGGGAGTGGGGTTGATCAGGGAAAGCCCAGCCACAAGAGTGGGAGGGAAGCTGTGTTTGGGTAAGGAGCTGGGTCCTGGGTGTGCCCTGGCAGGGCGGGGCCGGTGTCTGTGTTGCAGTAGTACATGGACCAAGCTCCAACACCAGCCCCCTCCACAGATGTGGTCTGAGTCATGGTTGTGAGCCCCGGAAGAGCTCTCCCTCCCCAGCTTCACCCCACCCAGCCCTCACACCAGCCCTCCCCAACCCAGCATCTGCCTCAAGCCTGGAAATGCCTCCAAACTGGCAAGTGGACACTGCAGGAGATGGCAAAAAGCCAGCAGAACCCAACTCGAAGGGACCCCCTGGTCTAGGACATCCTCCCACACTTGGGTTCCCATAACCTTTTTATTTATTCATGTATTGTGGTACTAGGGATTGAACTCAGGGTGCTCTACCACTCAGCTACATTCCCATTACTCCCTCCCCTTTTAAATTTTAAGTCAGGGTCTCACGTACCCAGGCTGATGACCTCAAACTTGTGACCCTCCTGCCTCAGCCCTCCCAAATCACTGGGATTACAATCACACCTGATTCCCCGGAACCTATTTTTCTCCACCTTTAATCCCCTGGAGCAGCCATATCCCCACAACAACAACAATTAAAAAAAAAAAAAAAAAAAAAAAAAAGCTGTTCCTTAGAAAAGTAGAATAGGTTTAATCCGTAACTATGAAATGTCTAGGTTAGCAGCAATTAAGGACACCCAAAGACTGGGAAGAATCTGTCCCCTGAAGGCATCCTGAGGGTCACAGAGGCTCCCCCTCAGTTCACAGAGGTGGTGGGCAGGATGTTAGCTTTGCGCTCAGCTTCAATGCAGTATTTCTCGGGAAGGCCAGTGGCTCTGTGGAGAGAATGCAGGGAGGGTGTCAGGAAGGGTTGGACCAGAGTGGACGCAGAAGAAAGCAGGCCTCGGGTGAGGTTTACAACACCTGGGGACCCGTACCCCAGCCTTCTCCTATAATCCACCCCCCAAGCCAGTATACTGCCAAGGAGCTCCCAGAGAGCCAGGAAGACCCAGTCCCAGAACCTTCTTCTGGAGCCCAGTTTAGAGCCCAGCCTAGAGCCAGGAGAGGGGTCCCTCCCTGAACACCTGTCACCCCCAAATCTACACTTTCCAGACTGCCATGCCAGCATCTCTTAGGGGAAGTGAAAAGAGCCAGGGAAGAAAGGGTCCCAGTGCACCTCAACTCCTCGAGTTTTTTCTTCTTGATATCATCAATGCGCTCACGGCGCTTCTGGGCCTCCTCTTTAAGGCGCCGGCCCTCTTCGAAGGTGGCGATCCGGTTCTGCACCTGCTTCTGCTGGTTCTCTCGTACCTGGCGTCTGAGCTCGTTGGCATGCTGTAAGCGCTCTGAGGCCTTTTTCTCCTCCTCCATCTTCTCCTTCTCAATCTGCTCTCTCTGAGCCCTGGGGGAGGGGCACAAGGAGTGGAAGGGTCTAGGCTGAGCTGGTCCTGCCAAGGGAAGGCGGCTCCTCTAAAGGACATGTTTCAGAGACCACAGCCCTCAGGCCCCAGCCCACTTCTTCTTCAACTCAGGGATTAGCATGAAGGCAGTGTTCTGCCTCCTCCCACCAGCCACAACCAGCCTCAGGATCATGCAACTGTAAGTCAGGGGCATGCTTTAAAGGGCCTCAGGCCTGGTGTAATGCTCTGCTGTCACGGTGGAGAAATTCTTAATAATTTTTTAACAAGGAGCTCCATAGTCTAATTTTTCATCGGGCTCTGCAAATTATGTAGCTGGTCCTACAACCAGGATTTCACCCCCTGGGAGCTATTTTTCCTACTCTTCCCTCATAATAATGCATAACTCCTCTCCAGCTTGTTCTAATATATCTTCCTTCCTACCTTCCTCCCTTTCTCCCTTCCTTCCTTTCCTAACAATAATAACGTTAACAATCTGCATGCATATTAGAATCATCTGCAAGATTTCAAAAGATACTGATATCTGGGCTGCACCACACACCATTTAAATCACAATTTGTGGTATAGCTTATCTGTATTTTTTAAAAGGTCCCAGGCATGTCTAAGAACCACTTGGTAGGATAGATTAGGCAATATCTGCTTAATCAACAAGCTGAGAACTAAAGGCATCCCTCTGCCCAGAATCAGGTAGTCTCTAGGGAGGCCATACTTTGGGCTTGTTTTTTTGTTTGGTTTTTGGTGGTACTGGGAATGGAAGCAGGGGCTTCCCACACGCTAAGCAAGGACTCTACCACTGAGCCACATCCCCAGCCTAGGTTATACTTTTGAAGTGGGAAAATTTGGATTGCTAGCTGTGGCAGAGGCACTCTTAAAGAAAAGGCACCCATCATGGAGGTCACATGGCCTGGAGACACTAGGTCTGGATGCTAATCTAGGACAGCAAGTAAAACTGAACTTCTCCAAAGGCTGGTCCAACTTTTAATAACTGGCTAGTGCACATGCTTCAAGAAAACAAAGCAAAGCAGAGACAAATGGGTCAGTGGCAAATGTAGAACTTTAATTTCATTCCATTAAAGGCACACAGATGTACAAGGGCACAAGGCCAGAGAGGAGAGGGGAGACATGGAAGGCAATCTGGAGCCCTAGGGCAGGATCTTTGGGAGCATTTAGGAAGCTGCCTTCTTTACCAGTGTCCAGTGACCACTGGCACAACCCCAAGGGCAGCGAAAGCTAGAGTCCCAAAGGGCATCACAGTTACTGGGTAAAACTGAACTTCTCCAAAGGCTGGTCCAACTTTTCCTGCTACTGTGCAGGAAAGATGGATAAATAAAGAGAGCTTGCAATCCTGCAGAAGACCAGGAATCTGGTTCTGGCAAGGACAGAGCTTTATGGAGAGCTGCTCTGCCTCCGTTAGGAGTCTAGATGGCCTAGTCTAGGACACCACTAACTGAAACAGGATAAAGAGAAAGGTCCTATAGCATGGAGACCAAGAAAACGAGGTCCAACTGTTCAAACTCCACCCACTTATCTAAGCATAATTTCTGATTCCCCAAATTTCAATTTTGTCTGTTTTTTTTTTTTTTCCTTTTGAAAAATTCTGATCTCACAGAGGCTGAACCAGAACAAAAAGGAAGCTGTTCCCAGTTAAGCCAGATCTGGTGGTAACAGATTTAACTGGTAAGAAATAGAGGGAAAACCAAAGGTACCTGTGATTACTGACTGCTTTGAGGGAGGGTCAGAACAGTGATGGATATGAATGCTTAGCTTCCACTTATATGTCGGAATTACCACTGAGCCAAAAGTATACAAATAAAAGGATAAAGCGCTACTGTGCAGGAAAGATGGATAAATAAAAGTGAGGTCAAAATATGAACCTCTAACATCCTTCCTACAAAATAGGAAAAAGCGATTTTGATTAATTTCTAATGCTCTCCGTGGCATCCACCACAGAGCCTGGCTGGATGTGCTCAATACATTTTTGTCGAATCAGTGGCAAAGATATACTTTAAAGTCCTGCTCCAGTGACACAACCCTTAATGACTGAGGTTCTTCTGTCTCCCCCCTACCTTCTCCTACTTGAAGCTTCATCACTAATCTGCAGACAGATGGGGACGGGGCGGGTGGCGGTCAGAAGGGACTAGATAGACCTTTATTTACATTTTACTTCTTCAGGATAAATTATCCCCATAACCCCCAATTCCTTAAACACTTCCCAGATGCTATTTTCAAATTCTCTAATCCTGAAATACTTGGCTTGAGTGTTTTGTCATTGTTGTTGTTATTTGTTTGGGATTGTTTTTGCGGTAGTTTGTATGTTTGTTTGGGTTCATACTCCATACTGGAGATAGAACCTAGGGACGGACACTCTATCACTGCACTACTTCTAGTCCTTTTTTTTTTTTTTTTTTTGCAACAGGGTCTCAGTAGATGAGAAACCTGAGTTGCTAAGGCTGGCCTCGAACTTTCCATCCTCCTGGCTCTAGCTGGGGGAGGCCTGCAACACCACCCCTGGATTACTGGGTGTCTGAAGTATGTCAACCGCCCATCTAGCTGGAGTACTGCATGGATGTGCATCTATCTGTTAAACTGCCAGAAGGCTCCCCTTCATGCACTGTGCCCCTCCCTGCTGCAGAGCCCACACTGGTCCACTACAGGGCAGACACGAAGCCAAGATTCCCGAGCCCCTCCTACCGAAGAATCCTCTCGAACTCTTCCCGGTCCTGTTGCACCTGAACGGCGAGCCTGTGCTCCTTGAAAGCCACCTGTTCCATCCTTGTTTTCCGTAGTTTAGCCTCCGTTTCTATCTTCTTCTGTGCATTTTCCTTCTCCTTTCTGCGCCATTCTCTGTCCGCAGCCTCCTGGTTGCGCTTGGCCCGCAAGGCATCCTGGGAAGGTGGGGGGCCAGTGAGAGCCCCGAAAACCTCAGGTCCAGACCGGGCCCAGGTATCTTTGGTCTGTTTTCTAAAGCACCATGGGCTTCTCTGGCAGCAAATTATTTTAGGAAAGAATGAAGGAATCCTAGCCTAGAAACTTCGGGGTCAGAAGGCCCCCTGAGGGGGTCATCTTGGCCTTCTACCCCTACTCAGTCCACTTCTTTCCCTGTTCCTCAGACTCCTCCAGGCAGTCCCCTTCAGTGCTTCTAGTTTTAAAAACTGCTAATGGTGGAGAGGCCATAGTTTCCTCTGGTGACCTATTTCCACTTAAGGTGGAAATTCCTTTGTGGTGCAGCCAAAGACTTTCACTCAGATCTTAAGCCATAATTCTGTTCAAGCCTTACTGCCATGGGCACTGGGGGGCAGAACCACCCCATCCTCCTCAGTCTACTATAGAAAGCCTGTGTCCTCTCTTTTATACCTCCATCCTTGAGGCTAGTTTACAGGCCGTCAAAGGTACAGCTGCTGGAGTAGCAGAGAAAGAGGGAAGTCGAGACGGAGAAGAAACAGGTACCTGTTCCGCTTGGTAATCCTGAGCCCTCTCCTGCAGGGCCCTCAGGCGGGTGAACTCCTTCTCTTTTTCCCTCCGGATTCTGTTCTGCTCAGCCTCAAACTCTGCTTCTCGAGCCTGCAAGGAAGCAAAGGCCTCATAGAACAGTTCTCATTGCCCCAGCCTTGCCCAGACAAACAGGGTCCCCTGCAACACATTTTCCAACATCTCCCCTACCACTCCTTTTAAAACAGGCAAAAGAGGCCAGGCATACGGTACACATCTGTAATAAACACAACTCAGTGGCCAAGGTGGGAGGATTGCAAGTTCAAGGCCAACCTCAGCAACTTAGTGAGACCCTCAAAATAAGATGCAAAAAAAATATTCTAGCTCAGAGGTAGAATATTCCTAGACTCAATCCCCCAGTACATTAAAAAAAAAGAGAGTAAAAAATAAAACAACATAGAAATGAATGAACATTAAAAAAAAAAAGAGATATAGCACCTGTAAAATGTTTCATTGTTGAAAAAAGGCTTCCCCCTGAATTATCCTAGGCAATTCTGATCTTATGGGATGGACACTATTGATGAGAAAACTGATGTTCAGGAAGATCGAGGATCCTACCTAAGATCACCCAGTCAGTAAACTACCAAACAGGATTTGAACACAGCATCCTGAGCCCAGTTTTAAACTCCTTCCATTACATCACAGTCTTCAAGTTGCAGGGCCACTGGGCCAAGTAACAAATGTGGCTCCCTGCCTGTCTTGTAAAAGCAGAGCGCAGGTGAAGGTTATCTCATTAGTCCCTGGGCAAAGGGCCAACCACCCTTTAGGCAATTCCCCAGTGGTTAGCAGACACCTAAAGAATGAACCATCAACATCAGTTCCCTTACCACCTCTGTGAAAGAAATGGCATCTCTAAAGCTTCCAATCCACTATTTCTGTTACTATTTCCCCGCCCCCCTCCTCCTTCTTTTCCTCCTCCTGTACTAGGGGTGCTTTACCCACTGAGCTATACTCCCAGCTCTTTGTTGCTTTGAGACGGGTCTTGCTAAGTTGCTGAGGGTCTTGTTAAGTTGCTGGGTGGGCCTCAAACTTGCAATCATCCTGCCTCAGCCTTCCAAGTCGCTGGGATTACAAGCATGTACCACTGTGCCCACCTACCAACCACTGTTTCTCAAGAGACCAGTATTTCTCAAGTCTAACAACAAAGGTTGAATGGAAATGTGATCTTCCTATAAAGAATCTCTGTCATCCCTTGTTCATCCTGCCCAACAAACTGTGTCAGCTGGTTCCTTTGTTCTACCTTGCCCTGTATGGCAGGGCAGGGAACTTGGGATGATTCCACAGCCAGTCTCTGCCTTTAGCTCTGAAGGGTTAGTTCTGGCTGCAACACCATTGAAAGGCACCAGTGGGGGAGGTGAAGGGCTAGTGAATATAGCCATGAGGTGCACAGGGATGACCTGCCATGTATATGACGATGGTCCCCTAAGATAATGTCACCCGTGGTGTTGGAGCCATCTTAGTTGGCATACACCTGTTACGTTCAACAATGATGAAATCACCTAATGACTCATATCTCAGGATGTATCCCATCATTCAGTGATGTGTGATTGCACTTAGACACTTAAAGTAGACTGTAGAAGTGCCCGAGTATCTGATCCTTTTGCCAGTCCCCAGCCTCTCCCAGCATCACCTGCCCATGTCCTTTCCATGGAAGAATACAAGACATATTTCCCTCCTGCTCAGGGATCTACAGTTCCTGATCATACCACCCCCCACCAGTTTCCTTCAAGGGCCAAGGCACCTGCCAACAATGGCTCTCAGCTCTCCAGCATCATTTCACCACCCTCCTTCCTCATCATGACCACCACAGACTCTCAGCTGCAGTCAGCAACTCTGTTCACCTGCTCCTGCACATGATCAACTCATTATCACCACAGCACCCATTCCGGGAAGCCACTGTTGCGTTCCATTCAGTGTACACTGCATTACTCTGGGTTCTCTCAGCCGAGTCTAATATTGGACACACATTGAAGCATTCAGTATATTCTGAATCAATCAATAGCTACTTCCCATGGCTGTTATCAAGATTAAATGAGACAACAGAGCTAGGGGTGTAGCTCAGTGGTAGAGCATATGCAAGACTCAGAGTTCAATCCCCAATACCAAAATAATAATAATAATAATAATAATAATAATAATAACACATGTAAAACACTTAGCACAAGAGCTTAAACACACAGTCTAAGTGCTCAGCAAATGGTGATTTTGTAGTCATTGTTATGCGCAAACCACCTCCATAGTTGTGCATTCTTGTTCCATTGCTTGCATAAATCCAAAATCCAGTAAGAAAACTGAAGCCAAAAAAATGAGCTTTCCTAAATGTTCAACATCTCTAGCAATTAGAGAAATGCAAATCAAAACTACACTGAGATTCCATCTCACTCCAGTCAGAATGGCAATCATCAAGAATACAGGCAACAATAAATGTTGGCGAGGATGTGGGGGAAACGTACACTCATACACTGCTAGTGGGACTGCAAAATGGTGTAACCACTATGGAAAGCAGCATGGAGATTCCTAAGAAAACTTGGAATGGAACCACCATTTGACCCAGTCATCCCACTCCTAGGTTTATACCCAAAGGACTTAAAATCAGCGTACTATAGTGGTGTAGCAACATCAATGTTTATAGCAGCTCAATTCACAATAGCTAAACTACAGAACCAACCTAGGTGCCCTTTAACAGATGAATGGATAAAAAAATCTATACATTCACAATGGAATATTACAAAGCCTTAAAGAAGAATGAAATTATGACATTTGCAAGTAAATGGACAGAACTGGAGAATATTTCACTAAGTGAAATAAGCCAATCCCAAAGAATCAAAGGCCAAATGTTTTCTCTGATATGTGGATGCTAATTCCCATAGGGGTTGGGGAGATAGTGGTATTTTGGACTAAACAGAGGGGAGTGAAGGAAGGGAAGAGGGGATGGGGGTAGGAATGATAGTAGAATGAATCTGACATTATTACCCTATGTGCATATATGATTACATGACCTAAGTAAAAACATGTATGTACTATCATGTATAAATAATTAAAGCAAGTAAAAAAATAAATTCAAAAAAATAAAATAACGGAGCTTTCCTGACTTTCATTTTCTGTGATTTTGTATTCAGCATAAATGGGCATACCAAGGATGCCTTTCCAAATTATAACCACAGGCCAGGTACAGTAGTACACGTTTATAATCCCAGTTACTTAGGAGTCTAAGATAGGAAAATCGCAAGTTCAAGGTCTGTCTCAGAAACTTAGTGAGACACTGTCTCAAAAAAAATAAAAATAAAAAAAAAATAAGGTCTGGGGATATGGCTCAGTGGTAGAGCAGGGCTAGGTTCAATCCCCAGTACCACAAGAAAAGAAAATCATAACCACACCCTCTCCCCACCCTTCATGAAGAACCCCTCTACCTGTTCTTCATGAAGGAGCACAGAAAAGTGAAATGTTTTCTGTTGTCATGAAACTTGAAAATTTGCAGAGGAGACAAAACTGACACATGAAGAAACAATTTTCCTGCCACATTGATTCCTTCTTCCTCTTTTTCCCTACACCACATCCATTCTAAATCACGCTTCCAAGGCTTCCCTTGTACTTTCCACAGACCCCAATCATTTTATCACTCAATTTTGCCCCAGAAAGAGTCCACACCTGTGTGAGCTAGAGCCACCCATAACCGTCTGCAGACAAGGCTCTTTGCTTCACTGGTTGTCTTTGCAAGGGGAGGGACAAGTCTTTGTTTTCCGAGTCTAGCACCCAATATAGGATGCTCAACACGGAATTTACGGGGTTACCAAGTCATGAGGAATCTAGAAAAACTTCACTTTCACCAATCATTTTCATTTACTTCCATTCCTGCCCATGACCCACAGACCAACTTCTAACGAAGGTGTTCATGAGGATAATCACACACTAATTTGGATGTCCTTTCTAGGATATTCGGTTAATGAATAAGTCAGGCCAAGGAGAAGAGGGGAGCCAGGTCCTTGAACAAAGGATGTACATTTTTAAAGTGCAGACGTGGCTACCTTCTGTAGGAAGCCCCTCTCCTGGCTACAGACATGCCATTGCGGCTCAGAGGCCCCAGGAACCAGGTCCTTACCATCTTCTTCTTGGTGAACTCCATCACCATCTGGTCGGCCAGATTTTCCTGAGCCAGCAGCTCTGCTTTCTTTCTCTGGTTCTCGTCGTTGATGCGCTTGATCTCAGCTTGCATCTGCACTTTCTCCTGATGCCTTCGTTCCAGGTCCTGCCGGTGCAAGCAAGAAAGCCTTGGAGTTCAAAGAGGTAAGAAGAAGCTCCTGTCTTCCTGACAGTGAAAAAAGCCACTGTCTCTCTGACGGCGGGGGGAGGGTTGGGGGCGGGAGATGCAAATGGACGCGGACACAGATGTGCTGCCTGCAGCCCGAACCTCTTCTTTCAAGGGCTGACGGTGACTGCTACCAATGGCCTCTCCACCGTCTTCACCCACCCTGAGTTTGCCATGGCCTCTGACACTGCTGGTCGCCAGACACCTTTAGGAAGTGGAGGCTCTTAAACTTCCACTCTGTGGCCCCCACATATTCTATAAATCCTAGTCATGTGGCTTTTCTCCTGTGCCATCCTCCTGCCTTCAATTTCCTTCTATTTTTAAACTCGATTTTTTTTTCTTTTTTTCACTTATTTTTGACTGATAAGCACAAACTTTCAATTTCCATTCAGCAGTAATAACTAAGAAAATAAATATTGCCTGGAAAAGCTGATCCCAGCCACTGGGGAGGCAGAGACAGAAGGACCACAAGTTCAAGGCCAGCATGGGCAAATTTAGTAAGACCCTGTCAGGAAAAAAATAAATAAAAAGGTCTGGGGATGTAGCTTGCTGTAGATTCAATCCCCAGTACTGAAAAAAAAAATTAAATTTTTAAAAAATGTATGTACGTGTATGTGTTGTGTGTGTGTGTGTTGTGTTGTGTGTGTGTGTGTGTGTGTGTTCCCCTAAGTGAGTACTTTCTATTCATTGGGTCACTTTGTATAGACTATCTTTTTTTTTTTTTTTGTATCAGGGATTGAACTCAGAGGCACTTGATCACTGAGCCACATCCCCAGCCCTATATTTGGTATTTTATTTAAAGACAGGGTCTCACTGAGTTGCTTAGTGCCTGGCTTTAGCTGAGGCTGGCTTTGAATTGGCCATCCTCCTGTCTCAGCCTCCTGAGCCACTGGGATGACAGGCGTGCACCACTGTGCCTGGCAGTATGGGCTATCTTTAATACCTAAATCTATTCGAAAACGAGGAAAGGCAGGCCTTGTGTAGGTGAAGAAACTGAAACCAAATGTTAACTGACATTCCCAAGACCACACAGCTAATATACCCTACGGCCAGAATTTTGAAACCTGCTCTGTCTGAATTAAAGTTTTACCCTCCTACAGAAATCACCCTGGATTATTCCAACTTTCGGTTCTCTCTCCATTTATGAATTCCCTCTGTACTGAGGTGATGCCACATTTCTTGAGAGTTGATCATACACGACCTTGTAGAGTCCTGTTCATTTCATAGGTGCTCACTGAGTCCCAGCTAGAGGACAGGGACCTGTGTCACATCCCCTTTCTTCACCAAAAGTATCTTGCTCAATTCAAGCAATACTTAAACTCTTGATAAATGAGAACTACAGAGAGTGGCACATGAGGTGGGGGGTGGGGGTCTTAGACACAGAAACGTGTTTCTGAGCAATGGAGAGCAGAGTACCAACATGACCCTGAGGGATAAAATCCTTTCTAAGGAAAGAACCCCTGCCTTTTCCAGCCCTGAGCCTCCAAAATCTCTCAATGATCAGATGTTCAGGCACGTTCTCAGGTCACAAAGCAAAAGGGCATTGCAATTTTGTGCAGCGGCCCACAAGCCAGCACCTCTGATCAGTCTCAGACTCCTCCTTGCTTCAAACTCTTCTACCCACCAGCTCACCCCACCTCCCATACTATTTACAGCTCCCTACATTTCTTCAAAGACTAAATCCTTCCAGGCCTTCCAGCTCCTCCTCGGCTCTGCTTCTGCCCTGACACACTCAAACCATGCAACCCTGCCTGTGTGTCCTCCTCCAGGGCTTGGCTCGCAGCCCAATTCGGGACTCCCTCCTCCATGAAACCTCTGAGCCAGGGAAACACAGCAACCATCTCCTCCAAGCTCATGTGGTGCCTGAGTCACAACGGTGCACATTTCCCCACTCTCTCTGTCCTCCTCTGCCCGTTCCACTCTTCTCCTTTTCCAGTTTCGAGCCTGTTGCCACCCCATGCCTTGTTTAATCTCATTGACACTCAAGGCTAAGGAAGCTGCTGATCTCTGATCCAGAACACACAGGCAATCGGGTATTTGTTGGCTTACTTCTTTACCTATTTACGCACTCTCTGGTTTGTTGTTTGGGTCGGTTCATTTCATTTCCGAGGAACAAAATGACTTTCCCTGTTTCTCATCTTTGAAGACCTTCAAAGCAGCCCAGAGAAACTCCCTGCACTCTCTCTCCATCTTGCTAGCAAGGTGGGGAAACTGCCCTTGCACCCCCTGAGATGACACGGCAGCTCTCAAGCTGGGCAGGCACAGGGATCTGCCCTGAAGTTGCCTAATAATAATACTTCCTGGAGACTCAGGGAGTGCCTATTGGAGGGACATCCAAAGGACAATGACACAACGCCAATGTGATGGTGTTGACTCACTGATTCCTGGAATTTCTAGTGTGGCCACCAAGTCCCGATCCCCACCATCTAGTTGGGTTTTCCAGTTTAGTTTCTCCCTTCCCTGCATGTTTGCCCCACACCTCTCCTTCCTGACCCTCTCTCACCCCCTCTCTCTTCACCAGGAACTGAAGTAACTTGGCCAGGTCTTTCTGTCTTCTTGACCCCCTCAGTCCCCTTCTCAAGCACCTCACCAAACCATGTGCCCTCGGCTTCTCCAACTATCCAGGTGATCTTCCTCCCACCCTTCACCCTGGGGCCTCTCTCTGCAGGACCTTCATAATTTGAAGTCTGCCCGACTGTGGGACTCTTTACAGTCCCCAGTCACTCACCACTACGGAATGCGCCGGTCAACATTTATGGATGTTTATCAAATGTAAACATGGGAGAGGGGCAAAAAAAAATGTGCTCCACAAGTTAAATGGTACCATGAAAAAAAAAGAATCAGACAAACCAATGCAGGACATTTTTAAGGCACACGGCCTGGGGCTGGGGCTAGGGCTCAGTGGTAGAACACTAGCCTAGCATAGGCAAGACCCTGGGTCCAATCCCCAGAACTACCAAAAGAGAAAAAGAAAAAAGCTAGCCTAAGGCATATGACCTGTATGCCTCAAAATTAATGCGTGGTGAGGGGGATGGGGGGATAAGACGGTTAATGGGTACAGGGACACAGTGAATAGCAGGAATCATTTCTATGTTCTGTAGCACGGAGGGATAATTACAGCTGACAACAATTAATTGAACATTTCAAAATAGCTAGTAAGGAAGATTTTCAATGTTCCCAACACAAAGAAACAATAAGTGTCTAAAATGATGGATGGGCTACTTTCTCTGATCTGACCATTATACATTGTACACATGCAATGTATACGATATGCAATGTGCTCCATAAAGATGCACAATTACTGTGTCGATTAAAACTAAAAATACATTTTAAACAATAAATCAATCAGCAAATGAGGAAATTCTTCTAAATCAAAACGTACTAAAGAGACTTAACCAGCTGTAATGTACAAACCTTGATTGGAGCCTGTTTTGAAAAGAAGAAAAGAGTTGAAAGTACATTTTTGAACAACTGAGGACACCTGAATATGAATTTTGTATTAGGTGATAAGAGGGAATCATTGGATTAGAGTTTTTGATGGAGGATGTGATAAATGGTACTGTTGGCATGTCAGAGTGACCTGGTTCTTCAGAAATGCAGGCTGGTACAATTGGTGACTACATGTCAAGATGTCTGTAATTTAAACTAGATTAACAATTAGCAAAATATGTATATACACCTAGAAAGAAACAAGCCACAGCTGGGAGAAGTGGCCCACACCTGTAATCCCAGCTAATCAGGAGGTCGAGACAGAAGGATCTCAGGTTTGAGATCAGCCTGGGCAACTTAAGAGAGACCCTGTCTCAAAATACAAAAATGAAAAAAAAAAAAAAAAAAAAAAAAGCCGGGAGTGTAGCTCAGGGTACAGCTCTCTGGATTCAATGCCCAGTACTGAAAAAGAAAGAAAAAAACAAGCCACTAAAACAAATTGTTAGCGATTGTTAAATCTAAATGAAAAATTGATGGGTGTGATACAGTGTTTTCACCTTTTCTGTGTGAAATTTTTTGAATAAAAAAAAAATTGAAAGGAACAAAACAAATCAATGCTCCAAATCCCTGCTGTGTCCCCTGCTGTACTTTTGTTTACTGAAACAGATCAGATAAGGCAAATAAAAGAGGAGTTTTTAAGTCTATTTAGTTTGGGCAGCTATTTCATCAGTTTTTTGTTTGGTTTGGTTTGATTTTGCAATAGATATTCCTACTAATTTTATTTGGGTTGGCTCCACCACACAATTAATGACCATGGGATGCTCTGCACTTTGAATGAGGTAACAGCGGGGAGCCTGGAACTAAGACACTGCTACTGTTCATACAAACTAGATAATAGACCTAGATAATTGAGGGAAGACTGTAAAACTTCCCTGTGTTTATTTGTGCAAAGCATGCAGCCAGTATATTTCCTTTATGTGTCTGTTCACATGGATATGTCACTGAGACCCAAAGTCCCCAGGAGACAGGGACAGTGTCTATCCAAATCACTGCTCATCCCCCAGCATGGCACCGTGGCCAAATAAATGTTTAACATGGCATTAAAAGGTTGATGGTGACGATGTTGTGAAATGAGCATGTGCCTAACAGAAATCAGCCCACACCCTGAATCCCAAAATCTTGGAGTACTTTGCTGTGGTTGCTGGGGGAAACTTGGCATGACCTGTCTAGCCCTGTTACCCGAAGGTCTTCCTCCTGCAGCTGTTCCAAATACTCCAGCATCTGTTCCTTCTCCTGCTCCCGCTGCTCCGAAAGCAGAGATCGCTCTTCCCGGTTCCTTTCCATCTGCTTCACAATGTGCCGTCTTCCCCTAGGAGGGAACGGCACCACAGTGTCTCAGGAACCACGGGTCCATGTCTCTCTGCTCTAACCTCCATCCAAATAATCCCCAAGACGGGCAGTTTCAGGGACAATTTGACACATGCCCCTTAACCTGGATAGGCTTGATGGGTCCAGACCAAAGTCCTTCCCCAGCAAGTCCTGGGGGATCGGTCCCTCTTTTCTCAGCTATTGGCTCTGGGGACCCATCCTTCCTGAGATTCCTCTCCAATCTGTTTGCCCAGGAGTCACCCGACAGCTTAATACAGCGTCTCTTTTTCAATATGTAACTAGTTACTGGAAGCCTGTTCTTCCCAAGTCTTCTCAGAGTATGGGAAGCTAGCATGGTATGCTAACCTCACAGAACTGCACAGAATTTAAAAGTCTAATTCCTCTAGTGCTTCTGCTATCGCCCAGTTTATCTTGTCTTCCACGCCTAGCGTGACAACTGTCTTTTTTACATTCTCCCTCACATTTGCGACTGTCGGCTGCTGGTAGACAGGGCTGAGTCTGACGAAGTCTCTCCACTGGGCAAAGCCCAAGCTCAACAGTAAGAAGCAGAGAAAGTGGGTCTACAATCAGCACTTCCAGGGATCCCTGTGTGTACTGGGATGTCAATGAACTTGGAAGCATGCAGACCCCCACATCATGAGTCAAGCCTGGGAGAATGGGAGAAGACCAGATCAGGATAGAAATCAAGGGCAGCAGTATGAGACTCCCATTCTGATGGAGCACTTGAATGGCTTCACACTTCAGATAAAATAAGCAGGAGTGGTGAGCAAAAGATCTACATGGAAGCCGGACTGGGCTCAACCAGGTCAAATCATTGGCTCTGCCTAATGAGGCAGAAGTTTTCCCTTTATCGGAGCTATTTATGCAGAAGGTAAACAGCCACTTAGCCACTAAAATAACTTTAACTGGGAGCCTAAGATGGTCTACTGGGTAGCTACTAGAAGCACAGAGATGAATGGTTCAAGAGCTTACAAAGCACAATTCTCTTTAGATAAAACTGCCCTCCAACGTGGCATGAAAACTGCTCACAGAAGTAATTCATGTATCATATGGTTCGTATTCTAACTCTAGGACACTCTGATTCTGTAATCTACCTACCCTAGGACTTTCCCTTTTCTGCAAAATGAAAAAAGGGAAAATGAATTTATTCATCCTAATGTGAATGAGGTACCTATTCCAGGCTGAACACCCTGCAAGGCCCAGGAACTTCAGAAACGAATGGCAGGACCTCTGTGCTCAATAAGCTCCCAGTCTAGCGAGGACCAGGGAGCCACAACACAAGTGGCACCTGAGAGTATAAATACGGAATGGCAGGGTACAGACAAGGAAGCCACTAAGCCTGCCTGGTGAAGTGAGGGAGGGTTATCAGGGGAGGTGACAGCAAAGTCACATTCTACAGAAAGAAAAAGATCCCCACGTAGATCCTTCGCTCACTGCTCCTGCTCATTTCATCGGAAGAATGGGAATCTCATGTTGCTTCCCTTGATTTTTATCCTGATCTTGTCTTCTCCCATTTTTCCTTTTCCAGGAGGGAAAAGAAGAAGAAGAAGGGTAGTCAGTCAAAAAAAGAGGGAACAACAAAAGTCATGAAAATTGCAGCCACTTGTAATGGCAGACGCCTGTAATCCCAGCTACCCAGGAGGCTGAAGCAGGAGGCTCACAAGTTCAAGGTCAGCCTGGGCAACTTAATGAGACCCTGTCTCAAAATTTAAAAAAAAAAAAAAAAATTAGAAGAGCTAAGGGTGTAGCTCAGTGGTAGAGCACCCCCAGGTTCAATCCCCAGTACTGAAAAATAAAAAATCGTGAACCTGTGACAAGAAGCCTGAATTGTGGCCAGATTGAGAAGCACCTGTTATGATCTTGGAAACAGGCTGTAAAACTTCTGGGATTCTCTGCCTCGTTCCATAGGGGTAACAGATGATGATGACCACCAGGCCTCACCTCCTCCCTCTTTTCAAAGCGACATGGACCTCAAGAGGTATGGAAATGTCTTAGCGGAGAAATGCCCAAGCCACATCCTTACCGTACTCTTTCTTCTCTCCTCTTCCTGTCCAGTTCCTCCTGCCTTTGAATGGACTTCTGCCGCTCCACTTCCATCATCTGATTCAACCGCTTCTCCTCTGCATCCAGTTCCTTTTGTATCTGCTGCTTCTCTAGGATTTGGGCATCCCGGATGGCATGGCACTTGGCATTGAGGATAATCTAGGGAATGGAGACCAAAGTGTGGCACCGGACCTGGGGGAAAGGTCAGGAAGGGATGCCCTGTGGGTCCAAGGAAGTGTAAGGGGGAGAAATGGAAGCAGAATATCTTGAAGTATACTGGCATTGTGCATGGCTGACCACAAATCCAGAGAAGCAAGAACATTCTGGTATTTGTTTTCCTCTTATAAATTCCTGGGTTCCTACTAGATGCTAGGATCTGTGCAAGGACAGATCCAGAATAGC
Source organism: Callospermophilus lateralis (assembly GCF_048772815.1). NCBI lineage: Eukaryota > Metazoa > Chordata > Mammalia > Rodentia > Sciuridae > Callospermophilus > Callospermophilus lateralis. The sequence goes on from NC_135311.1 coordinate 11,988,082, forward strand.
TTCTTTCAAAGTGTTATGGTGTTTGGGGGTTAATGGATTGTCCTTTGGGACCCATGAGCCCCAAGTTTAAGCTCAGTGAAGTTAAAACAGTCTAATGAGATCAGGCCACTAAGAGTATAATAAGCTGGAAGAACCCAACATGATACAAAAAGGGATGAAAAACCTGGGTCCATCCATAAAAACCACGATGTAAAAGCCTTGGGAAATAAAAGGAGGGATACGTAAAAAAGATTGACCTGGAAGACAGAAATCAGAGATGAAGGTGTTGGGGAATCAGCATTTTTCATTTGGTCAGGAAATAAACCGCATGCAAAAGGAATTACAAAATAGAATTTCAAACGAGTCCCTGGTCTTTATGCTCTTAGCCAAAGGATGCGCTCTGAGTACTCAAAACAAATCCCATTGCCTCAACCACCCTCTGTGGCCAGAATTGAACTAGCAGGATAAAAATAAAAAGCAATATCCTCCCATTTGTTTATGAATCATGGTTCAAAAAGGATCTCCTACATCTTAGCTTATTTGATCCTGCCAATAATTCTGCCAAGTAGTGTTACCGTCCTCATTTTACAAATGAAGGAAGTGAGGCTCAGAGAGGACAAGAGGACTTGCTCAAGGTCACACAGCAAGCAGGTAGCAGAGCCGGTCCTCTCTGATCACAAGGACTACCTTGATCACAAGGTATACCTTTCCCCCACTCCCCAGCTCACCCCCACCGCCTCGCACCCACTGCTTCCTCACCTTGCCCTGTGCGTGAATTCACGAGGAAGTAGAGGGTGGCGGTGAGATAAGGCACCCACCTTACTCATGTCCTTGAGCTCCTCCTCCTGCTCCATCCGCAGCTTGTCGGCCCTCTGCAGGAGGTTCTGGGCCCGCTCCTTGGCCACCTCTTCCAGCTCACTGAGCTTCCTGTTGCTCCTCCACACCATCTCCTTCTGTTTCATGATCTTCTTGCGAGTAGCCACTGCATCCTAAAGGAGGTGAGTCTGGATCGGTGGAGGGGTTGTCCCCCTGTGCTCTGTGCCTCAGCCCATCACACCATCAGAACTGGGCATTTGCACAACCTGGCTTTATTCTCTGCCCCTTCCTTGGCCCAAGTAGCCCCCATTCCCTTCCAGGCATTTCTCTGATCGCCATTCTGCAACATTTCTTTCTTTTTCTTTTTTTAGCTGGGGATGGACAAAATACCTTGATTTTACTTATTTTTACGTGGTGCTGAGGGTCGAACACAGGGCTTCGCGGGTGTTAGGCAAGCGCTGTACCACTGAGCCGTAACCCCAGCCCGGCTGCAACATTTCTAACTAAGTACACCTTCACCCCTCATCTCAGGACCCTCAAAGTAGGGTCAGTTCTCACTATCTGGAGACGCTATCCTCTGCCCAGAACTTTTTTCTTTTCTATATGGTATTGGAGATGGAACCCAGAGTGGCAGGGTTCTTTACCACTAAGCCAAATCCCCAGCCCTTTCTGTTTTTCATTTTGAGACAGGGTTTCTCGAAACTGCCCAGGCTGGCCAAAGAACTTTCGACTCTCCGGCCTCGGCCTCCTGGGTTTTGCTGGGATTACAGGTGTGTGCCGCCTTGCCCGGATCCCCTGAACACTTGTATTCTGCCACCCATCTGCAGAGATCAAGGTGTAGGGAAGTAAGCTACCACAATGGCTTCCTTCTCCTTCTTGAAGGCCTGCTCCCTGGCCTCCATTTCTTCCGTGGTCGGGACGTGGGATGCCCCTTTGATTCGCTCAAACTCCTCAGGGCTGATGATTAGGGATTCTCCAGAGGGATCCTTTGATGGGACACTGAACCAGGAATGAATGGAGTTAGGGGAGCGACAGCCAAAGCCCCAGGCACCCTGCTCCAGACTCTCTCGCCCTCCCTGCGCCCTGCCAACCCTCCAGCACGGACTCAATCAGTGACAGGGGAGACTGCAACTGCACAGTCATTGGAGGAAAGGGCCTTAGGTAAGCAGTGTAGACTGAAAAGACACATTTTAAGTTCTTTTTCTCTAAGGTCCAGCTCATAGGCTCCCTTCTCGGTTCAGCTGCTCAAGACCCTCCCGACCCACACCCACCCTGCCACCCCGGGCCCCATAGATCACCTCCTCCTCTGAGCCCCCACCACACCCTGTTCTTCGTGCCTACTTCCTGGCCAAAGGGATGCAGACTCTGTCCTAACATCTTCAGCACAAGACCACTGATGGCCTAGTCTCTGGCACAGTGATTGGTACCGAGTGAGCACTCCAAACCAAGCTGTTGAACTGAACCTTAAAAATAGATGATTCCTGATGACATATAAAGGACAAGGGGACGCCAGACAAGGTTGAAATAGATGCTGGTGAGAAATGTAAATATCCCTGTCCATCCAGCTTAGAGAGAAGCTTTGAACCCTAAATATTAATTAAAATCTCTGATCAACAACTGCTGGAGACATGTCCATAGACCTCTCCTTGTAGCTGCCCAACGCATTCAACAAATCTATAGCTAATTATAATGATTACAAACAAATGACAGACTAATTAAAGATGGGGGAGGGAACGGTTGGGGGGTAGGAATTAAAGCTGCTTCTGGGTGAGGCAATTTTACAGGTACAAAGCCATAAGACGCAGACGGTATAAACCAGGAAGTGAAATCTCATCTAATAAAACCAGTGTGTGTGTCGGGGGAGGGAGTATTCAAGAGGTAGACCAAATGAGTGAGTGTATGTGGGACTCAGCCAGGTGACATGGCCCAGCTTGGATCTGGAGTGACAGATCTAAGCGACAGGTCTGAATCTAAGTAGGGAAAAAGGACCAGCGGTTGATTCCCAATGCATCTTCAGCACAAGACCACTCCAAAGAAGGAACCCTTTCTCAGGGCCCCAGGCCTGGCTGCACAGGATGTGACCACATCTGGCTGTTGGATGCTGGGGCTGGCCAGACCAAGCTCAATAAGAGGCTGTGGTCAGGCCCAGCTCCTACTCTATGTACCAGCTGTTCTTCCCCAGCTTATGCCTCAGTCAGCATTTTCTGGGAATTCAAGTTTTTAGCGGGTAGAGCCAGAGTAGGAAGAACAGTTACAAAGAGTGAAGCACTAACTAATACGAGAGCTAAACCACTGAGCGTCATGTTGGCCCGTTGCTTTTTTTTCTGAGCTTGGCTTGAACCTCGTCTGTAGGAGGGATCCATGCAAGGGCTGCTGCGCTCCAGTCGGGGAAGCAAGGCTGAGCTAATCCCAAAGGAACCCAAGGAGCTCCTCAGATAGCCTCAGAGTCTGGGAAGGCTAATTAGGCATCTGGTCAGTTTCCCTGTGCTTCAGATTCTTAATGCAGCCAAAAGGAAGTGACTCATCTGGATCACTTCCCTTTACCGGGTTTGCTAATAGAGACTTAGAGAGGACCCACTAAGCGCCTCCCCTCTCCCAGTTCCTTAGATCCTTTAGCCAGCAGAAGAGAGAGAGGAAAAGCAGCTGGGAATGAGGGGTGAGAGTAGACACAGCAAGGGAGAAACAAGAGAGGCCCAGAGGAAGAAGGAAGACCCAGGAAACTAAAGGGGGACATGAATAGGAAAGAAGCAGGGATGGGGCCCGCAGAAGGAAACCTGGTGAGTTTCCCGTCTCCCTGCAAAATTCTTCAGAGATAATACAGGCTGAGTGAGGGAGGCGGTGGGGGCTCACATGAGTTCTCGGACCATGTCCCGGGTGATGAGCTGGATGGTCTCTGGCTTGTGATCCAGGCCCAGGGCCGTGAGAGTTTTCCGGATGGTATGCTTATCTCGGAGCAGCACAATGGGGCTGTCGCTCTGGCCCTGGGCCAGGGGCTGTGAAGTCAGAAAGACAGCTTTAGAAGCTGGTCACCCCACTTCCTGCTGTTTAGTCCTAACTTCACATGAAGCCTTCCTCTCTCCCGCGCTTTCCACCCGACTCAGGGGCAGGGGAGGCTTACTGGCCCAGACGGCAGGACCACCTTGAGTACTGGGAAAGCAGCACCGTGCTCTTTATTTGAACGTGGCTGGATGCTCGGTACTGACCGGCTCTTCTGAGACCTAGGCCTCCTATTCTCAGCACAGCACGGTCAGGGACAGTAGCAAGAAGAGGGGAGGAGAGGAGTTACTAGTGTGTATCTTAGCGCGACTTTAAAATCATCAGGAATGACAAATAAATTTTGGATCTCTAGGTTCTCCTCGCTTCATAAAAGATTCTCCTCTATCAAAGAAGGAATTCTTATCTCTCCTGGATTGCATAGCGATTTTGAAGCAATACAATCTGTTATAGACTAATACAGTCTATGATATTAGTAATTTTTCTTTCTAATAATGAATCCCTTTGACCCACTTTCTAATAATTAATTTGTGTCAAACCAAAAATAAATAAATAAATAAAAGCCATACTGAAGGAGTTACACACAGCCAATTGGCCAGAGACGCGCTCTTAAAACCCAAGATGGTGAAAAAAATCAAGGAGTCAGAATTTAGCAAAAATTAATACAGATTAGATTATGATTTTTCTTAAAAAAAAACTTCTGACGGTGACAGAGTCAGATAACAAGAAAATGCTTATTTCTGGGATTGACAAAACACAGGAGAGAACTCATTTGTCATTCGTGCATCAAGTGGGACCCTGAGGGGTGGCGGGGGTGTGGCCTTGCCTATCCTAAGAACTTTCCACAGAGTCCCGAGCCCTGCTGCCACCTGGTGCCCATCTCGGCTTCCAGGCGAGCACCACTCGGTCAAGCCACAGGCCACTTCTGCCCCCTACTGCCCGCTGAGAGACTTCCTGGACCCTCACCCTCCCTTAGGGCCAAAGAAACTGGGATGGGATCAGAATTTTTCCTTTTTATTGGCAGCACAACTGCTCCTGGAGCACTTGGCCACTTCCACACCTCTCTTTGCTATTACTAGAAAACTCCATATGGACCCGAAATAAACAAAAACCAAATGGAAGTGAAATTACGTTTCTTTGATTCTTTCCCTTAAAAATAGGAAAATTGTGGCCGAGTGGGAGTCTTCTAAATGGAAAAAAAAAAAAAAAAATGCCCATCTGGAAACCTCTGGAAAGTCTGCTCCTCTCCACAACCTCCTCAGCTGCCCCAGGTATTCACACCACCTACAATCTCCCCCCACCCGCCGCCCCTGGAACTGGGGATTGAACCCAGGTGCACTCTACCACTGAGCCTCATCCTCAACCCTTTTAATCTTTGAGACAGGCAGTCTTCAAATTTGCAATCTTCCTGCCTCAATTTCTTGATTTACTTGGGATTACGTGCACGTGCCACCACATCCAGCTCACAGCTCGTTCTTCTGTCTCTTCTCTTTCTCTTAATCTTTCACGATCCCCCTCTCCGTGTCTCATTCTCTATGTCTCCTTCCTTCTCACCCATGGAACTGTTTCGGAGGAATTCTCTACCTCTCCCTTTCTGGACTAAAGGGATTGTCAACCTTGTAGTCTGGATGAGGCTTGCAAATAAAAACCTTCCCATTTCCCAAATCTACGTAATTGTTTCAGTTGAGCAAGTGAGAAAGGAGGTCATGTGTGCTGTTCTCTGATGCTCTTCTTTGGTGGAAAAGGAAGAAGCTCCTCTCCGTCTTCAAGCTGTGCCCACCAGCCCTCAGTTGGTTCATCCTGAGGCTTTCACTGAGCAACGGCGGAGCTCCCTGTGGCTGAGCCTCCCTTTGACATCACACCAGATCTTAAATGCTGAGAGGGAAGAAGCCAGGCAGCCCCGTTTACACAGGCCATGCTAGAGGCCACACTAGAGATCAACAGTACTGGTCTCAGGATTCCCCTCTGTTCTTTGTCTGAGATTTATCTAACAAAGTGTGATGACTTTGACCTGTGGGACACTGGTCTGGGTCACTGCCCAGGTGACAGATACATGGAGGGACTTGCTGAGGGCTACTTTTTTTTTCTTTTCTGGTACTAGATATTGAATTCAAGAGTGCAATACCACTGAGCTACATCCCTAGCCCTTTTTATTTTTTTTATTTTGAAACAGAGTCTCACTAAGTCAGACTTCCCAGGCTGCCCTCAAACTTGCAATCCTCCTGCTTCAGCCTCCCAAATCACTGGGGTGGTAGGCATGCACCACTGCACCCATTTCTGAGGGTTACCTTGACACCTCCAAAGAGGCTCTCGTCTACTTCAGAGTTCATAGCTTTGGTCCGATAGCGAGTCCTATTTCGTGACCTGTTGGAAGCTGAAGAAGAGGAGCTCAAGATGCCAGTTGTGCTTAACGGCTGGAAAAAGAAAAAAAAAAAAATTGGGGTCATCATAACTGAGTGGCATTCAGACTCTGGGCAGAAAACACTGTCAGCCCATGTTGGGAACAGAGGGTGGGCATGTGGGGAAAGTTAAGGAGAGCACTTGTGTGAGCCCTGAAACATGGGGGACAAATAGCAATAGGTAGACAGCATCCTCACAGAAGAAGGAGAGTCCCTTGGCAGAGACAAGGCACACTGGCACCATGAGAAGGAGCATTTCGGTAGCCCCTGCGGCTGAAGAAGGCCAAATTGGTCATGCAGTATGGAAGAAAGGATGAAGGAAACAGAGGTGGCAGGAAAGGAACGACACTTCAACTCATTACTCATGTGCTTCCAGTGTCCCGTATGAACAACCTCTCATGAGGCAATTCACGCTACCACCCCAGTCTTGCCTCCAGTCTTCTCAGCTTCAGCTCTAGGCCCCCTTCACAAATTACATATTAATTGACCTCTCCTCCATGCCTTGCAATCTCACAAGGTCATGGCAGGAATCAGAGGATATAAAAGATGGAAAAGCACTTCCCCCACTACTGAGCATGTGGTCGACACTTTAAAACACTTTAGGCTATAGATGGAAGATGAATGATCACCAGCTACAGTAAGGCAAACCAGTTAACCAGTTCCTAATGTCCACTATGTGGCTTTTCTCTCCCAGAACTCCTTTAGTGTACATTAGTCATTTAAGCCCCAGGATCTTCTTGTGTTTGCCAACTTTCCATTGTAATCATTGTGGGAATCAGGGCTCATCTCCGACGATGGAAACAGAAAACACCAGGTGTTTGTCTTCCTATTTGGGCAAAGAAGCTAGGCTTAGCCAATGAAATCACCCCAAGCTGACAATGCCTAGGGAAATACAGATGCAAGAAGCAGAATCAAGAAAGTCTTTCTGATAGAGCAGCATGGGCAGCCATACCCAGAGTCAGGGGTAACATTGGTAAGGACACAGGTAGCAGCATCCTGCAATCCAAGCTGACAGTGTTAGGGGACAATGGTGTACCAAAGGGTCTTATGAGATCCTTTCTACTTTTGATTTGGGCCTTGGTTCCAGCCATCTGTTTGTTCCTATTTTCTAAGCCTAGTTTCCCAGCTTTGGTGTCAAATCAGTGAGCTCTCCAAAATCCTCTCAACACATTCCCTTCTACTTTAGAGTCTTGCTATGTTACTTATAATCGAGAATTCCAATTCAACACCCTTCATTCCACAAGGTCAATCCAACTGCAGAAGGATTGATCCATCCAACCTCTAGGAGGCAGTTTGTACAAGGAATTTTTTTTCCCCCTGTACTGGGAATTGAACCCAGGGACACTCTACCACTGAGCAACATTTCCAGCCCTTTTCATCTGTTTTAAGACCTGGTCTCACTAAGTTGCCAAGACGAACCTCAAACCTGTGGTCCTCCTGCCTCAGCCTATCCCATCTCCTGCCCAAGTCCCTGGAGTTACAAGGATGTACCACCACACCCAACTCCAGGCTTAATCTAAAACTGACTCAAATCTGTCTTTGGACACACACTTTGAACACCCCTACACACACTCCCCCGCACACACACACACATATACACACAACACAGCTCTATAAGCTGGGCTACCTTGGGGGAATGGGCTAGACATATTGGGTCCCTCCAAGCCTGGGAATCAGCAGCCATCAAGGGGACAGGGTAAACAGAAATAAACCATGCATTCCAGGTCACTGAACACCGGACAGTGTTTTGAAAGCTCTCTGATCTGCCATTACCAACCAGACCCCCCCAAGCACCTGTTCCACCTGTATCGAGGTTTTCACACTAAATTGGGCAATTATTCTCCAGCTGGCTCTGTTCCGAACAATGAGCACTGCTGTGTGTGCCTTTCCCTTGCCGCCTGGCACAGCCAGCAAAAAGCTTAAGAGGGAACCTCCCTTTACATCCTCAGGCAGCCCCAATACAGCAGAGCAGAAAAGCTTGGATTTATTAAAAGGTAAATATAGCAGCCCTGAGGATGCCTAATAACAGCCTCTGAAGGGTTATTATATGGTGGGTGGTGAGCGACTGCTCCTCTTTCCACCAAAAATAGAATAAGAGGAAATGAACAGAAACTGCAGTAGGTGGGATTGAGACCGAACATTGGGAATAACTGGAAAAGATGGAAGAGGCTTTGGATCATGAAGGATGGTCTGAGTTCTGTACCTAATTAAGAATGTGCCTGACACACAGTGGGAACCCAATATGCATTTGTTGAAGAGCAGTGAATGAGGCTGAGCAAGATGACTCTCAAGGCATGCAGACCACATAGAGATGGGTGCTTTGGGGAAACACATCTGCCCTGCTCCAAGTCACTCCACCAATCCACGTTTTCCAGATCACGTATGTGGTCTGCATTGTGGATAATAATGTATGTGAAAGGGCTTTGGAGTACAGATGGAAAGTATTATTATTGTTTTGCATTTGTTTTCCTGTTTCTTTTCAAGGGCTCCTACAGGTTTTCTCTTTGTGTGTCGGGTCTACCAGGCTCTAGTTCCCGCGAGGGCTCAAGCTGCATCTTCTCCTTCCTGTGTTCTTAGTGCCATGGTCCAGGGCAGTAACCACAGGAAATAATTGATTGCCCGCGCTTAAAAGTCAGAGCAGAGGAAGGAGAACAGATGACCACAGAAAAGTGGCCACTGGGCAGGACAAAGGGAAGCTCTGAGCTCTAGGATTGGGTGTCTGAGAAAACCTCATTTGAGAACTGCTGAGTTTGAAGCCACAAGCCTTACCCCAGGGTTAGAATAATCAGTTTTGCCAAGAGTAACAAGAAGGATTCAGGAGGTCACTACGTAAAAGTACTAGAAAAAAATGAAAAACCAAGCAGAAATGGAAAGTTGGATCCCTCTGGGCTGGAAGCAATAGCCAAGAGTTTCTTTTAGGAGGTGAAGTGCTGATTTTTCATCTTGCATGACAAAATAAATATCTCCAAGAAGCTGAGCAGTGGCCAGAGAGAAGCCCAACTAGTCCTGCTTGGAGTGAGGGGGGACTGTTCTTGAAGGGAACGTAGCGCTCCCCAGCTCCCAATAGCTAAGGAGGCAAGGGGGGATTGGGAAAGATGAGGATTGATAAAGATGCCACCCCTGCTTGGATATGTTCATCTTAGTGACTCAGCTTACTCTCCATACACCATATCCTCCCAGGAGCGTGTGAACCCAGTTAGACAAGTGGAGGGGGATGCCAAGTTCAAGGCCAGCCTCAGCAACTTATGGAGACCCTCAGCCACTTAGCAAGACCCTGTCTCAAAATTGAACATGAAAAGGACTGGGGATAAAATTAAAAGCTCTGTGATGAAGTGCCCTGGGTTCAATCTCCAGTACCAAAAATAAATTAATAAAAATGTGACCAGAGCTAGGGGCTCTTTGAGACAGATGCAGGAAGATTAGCCTTTAAATGGATATTGATTTATACTTATTGATATAGGGTGTTCTTCATAACACATATATTTGGGGGGGGCAGGTATACTGGGGATTGAACCCAGATTGCTCTACTACTGAGCTACATTCCCAGCCCTTTTTATTTTTGAGACAGGGTCTCACTAAATTGCCCAGGCTGGCCTCAAACTGATGATCCTCCTGCCTCCACCTGTTGAGTAGCTGGGATTACAGGGGTGTGCCACCACACTCAGTTCAAAACATAGTTAGTTTTAAAGAAAACGCATTCTGAGAAATATATAGGTATTCCTGCAAAAATGTTTGTATGGAGGATATACACACAAAATGTGTCACCAAAAGCATCTTCACAAAGACGCTTAACAGTTATTTCAAATAAGCTTTACTGTCATAAGACATTTCTTGTGTTAAATAGTTTTTTCCCCGAAGTAGGTAACTATTTTTATGACCAGGAAAAATAATAAAACTATTTTTAGTTGAAAATAAAGTGTAACAGTGGGCTTGGAGCCCTGACTCTGATGGCAAGAGTATGGAGTCCATATAAACCACAGCACTGCACATGCTGGGATCCAGGATGTTTAATGCAAATCTAACAAGACAAAGCTGGAGCAGGACTGGAATGAGTCAGTGTGGAGTTTCCCTGACGTCATTGCAACACCTGTCAACTGAAAAAAGACAAAGGCATGTCCTTTCCTAGATGTCCTCTGCACCCTGGGATCTTGTTCCTCTTTTGTATACAGAATTACCACAGGCTGGCAAATTCAGACTTTAGACTCTTAGCTTGGTCTCACTTCCCTTTGTGTAGATTTTGGTTACCAAGAAGATGGGTATGCTCACACCCAAGGACCCTTGCCTTTTATTCTGAATGATCCATTCAGTTATCCTCTTTCTTCAAATGGATCGGGTTGCCTATCTGTACTGAGGTCCCTGACCCTCCTTTTGGAGGATGTTATTAATCATAACCTTTGTAAAAGTCCTGTGGGTCTGTCCAACCCTAAACCTCCCCAACCTGCCACCTCTTTTCACTCCTCCTCACCCTCTCAAAAGCTAGTGAGTAGGCTGGGCGTAATAGCACATGCCTGTCAATCTAGCAGCTCGGGAGGCTGAGGCAGGAGGATCACAAGTTCAAAGCCAGCCTCAGCAACAGTGAGGTGCTAAGCACTTCAGTTAGTCCTTGTCTCTAAATTTAAAAAAAAAAAAATACAAACTAGGGCTGGGGATGTGGCTCAGTGGTTGAGTGCCCCTGAATTCAATCCCCAGTATTCCAAAATTAAAAAAGAAATAAAACAAGCTAGTGAGAAACAAAACATGGTGAAACATCTAAGTAAGCCCAGCCACTCAGGAGGCTGAGGCCATATGATCACAAGTTCAAAGCCAGCCTAGCAAGACCCTGTCTCAAAATTAAAAATATAAAGGATTGGGGATGTACCTCAGTGGTAGAGCATCCCTGGGTTTGATCCCCAGTACTGCCAAAAATTTTTAAAAAGCTAGAGAGTAGCACCACACGTGCATACACGTACACACACACACACACACACACACACACACACATACACACACTGTCTGCCAGCAATCACTGTGACTCACTACTTCTCCAAGATGTCCATATACCAGTCTTGTCTGAGGATTTTAGAAGGGCTCACTCAGCTGGCCAAATACCTTCCCTGAGTGGCCCTAGGGTAGGGAATCCCTGAGCCTGTGATCCACAAGTCTTGTCCAGTTGCAACTTACTAATTCTTGAGGGCTTGGAAATAGAAAACTTTTAAACAGGAGAAAATGAGAGTTCCATTACTGTATGCAAGAACAAACAGACATTTAAGGACATGCCAGGTGTGATGCTAGAGCCTCACATACATAATATATACCCTGTACCAGGGGAAGGGGAGACACTGAATCAAATAAAATGCATAACTGAAAGGGGACTTCATTTCAGAGAGTCCTCAAAAATTGGGAATTGCTCTTTATTGAAGACGTTTTTATTTCACAATTAACAAAGTTCTTCAAAAATCCATTAAGTCCCAGAAGAGCAACGCAGCCTCTAAGCCTGAAATGTCTTCAAAATTACACCCAAGTAGCCACCTTTAGCACTGGTATGCCAAACATTCTACCGTGAGTTTCAATAAATATTGAAATGAGTCAGTGTGCCTCCCCCAACCCTGCCAGAGCCAACACACTCAAGCACAAGTGTCCTCCTCATAGCTCCTCCCATGTCTTGTTGTCCTTTTCTACGTCCATGACCCTATGCAAATTTCAAGCCTGCCAGACCTATCCCAATCTCTCTTCAGGGCCTGGCGAAAGGGGACCATTCCTGTTCATTCATAAATGAATGAATGTCTATTGGCGCCCAATGAATGATCCAAAGCCCTGCTAGCAGAAGAGAAAATGAGGTTCAAGAACATGAGGTGACCTACCCAAAATCACCCGATTGCTTGTTAATGGCATAACAGGTACTAAAACCCATTATCTGGCCTCCTCACCAGTATTTTTCTCCACAGCACATCCCACAATCCCCATCTTTGGCGGCACCCCTTGATAGGGTGGGGAAGAGGGTCAGAACCTCCCTTTCTCCCCAATTCTCCCACTTAGCCCCATTGCACGTTGACAAACCCCTACCGACTCCGCCCTTAATTCCCCTTTTGAACCCCTCTCTGGTCTTCCTTTGCTTTTTCCAAGGTTGTTCTACCCACTCCCAGACCTTCCTGGCCCCCAGACCCAGACCCAACTTCTGCCCTTGCCAGCCCCCACTTTACCCCCTAACCCAGTTCAGGACACCTGAGCCACCTCGGCCCAGAGCCTCACCATCTCTGCGGCCTCCTCCGCAGCCCGCACTGCCTCAGGGCACTTGATGTTGACGCGTTCCCATGGCAACCAGAAGCCCGCGCTCCCGGCCTGGCCCCGCCCCAGGCCCCGCCCTTCCCAGCTCCGGAGGGCGGTCCCAGCGCGCGGCTAGTTTAGGAACCGGAGCTCCTCCCTCCGACCTTCCCTTCCCGTCTCCAGAGCGGGAACGGTGGCGGTAAAGGGTTGAGCCGACGGGATGCGCCCTCCTTTGGCTGAAAGGAGTGGCATTATACAATTGTCTTAAACCGGACTCGAGCCGTGAAGACCCAGGGGCGACTCACTGCCAGCTAGCTGCCCCAAGAGCTAGACCTAGCCGGGGCAGAAGCTAGACCTTCCCCAGACCCCCTCCTCCCCCGGGGTTACCATGGTTACCGTTGCCCCAGTGCGCGGGAGGCGCCCAGCCAAACCTGATCCTCCTGAGTTTGGTCCACCTCCTGCGAAGCCCGCAGCCTTAGACCAAACAAATTTCACAACAGGAAGGGGAGTCCATTAGACCAAAGAAAAAACTTCCGGCTTTGGATCTGTGCTTGCCATCTCAGGAGCAGTTTCTTCAAAGGCGTGCCTCAGACTTCCCTCTCCAAAGTCTGGGAGAGCTTTATTAAAAATAAAAGTAAAAGCTGGGCGCTCTGGCACACGCCTGTAACCCCAGGGACTCGGGGTTGAGACAGGAGGTTCGCAAGTTCGAGGCCAGCCTGGGCAACTAAGTGAGACCCTGTCTCAAAAAGGGCTGGGAATGCAGCTCAGTGGTAGTGCACCACAGGGTTCAAGCCCCAGTACTGTAAAAAATAGCGCAGGGATGCTCTATTATTGAGCTTCATCCTCAGCTCTTTTTAATTTTTTTTTCTTTTGAGACAGGGTCTCATTAAGCATACCCCATACAACAAACAGGTTGGGAACCTGCTCTTTACACTTTTTCATTTGTATGTTTTGAGGAATTTAATAATATTCTCAATTTGTTTTTTCCCTTTTTACCTCCCAACCTTCAGGGGCAGAGTCCAGCCTACATGCTCCAAGCCTCACAAAGCCTTCCCACCAGCCAGGATGTTTTTCCTTCTTCAGGTGTTGATTAGCTGAGGAAGTAACTCTGCAATTCTGTGACCCCTGCCTCACTCCCAAACCTCTCCAAACCCTAGCAGCAGTCTTTCTGAACCTTACTCCAACTTAAGCATGGAAAGCCCCTTGGGGAATAGAGGAAGAGAGACAGGGCCACCAGCTGCAGCTTCTAAAGAACTTATTCCAACAAGCTTCACATTCCTCCCCTAGATTTCCTAGCCCTTATCTCCTATGGGATCCTCAAGAGTATAAAATTGCACTCCTTTCTCCCGGAAGCCCCACGGAGTATTAGATCCAAGAGGGGAGGGGAAAACTTAAAAGAATGACCCAGTCCTTGAGTGGCTTGGGAGGGAAGGAAGGAACTCTTCTGTTTCTGGCAACTTTCTTGCCCTGTCTTGGTATTAGAACCCCCTTTCCTGCAGCCCAGGAGAACAAGTCACCCCCACTGGGGATCAGGGGCTTCCAGAAGGGTTTTTACTCAATTTTCTGCCACACTCCTCTGAGATAGTAATTGTCCCCATAACCAAAGAGGTAGTAATTGTCCCTGTAACCACTGAGGCCAAGAGAGATAACCGTCCAAAGATTGTGTTCTTTTCTCCACCCAGACTGACGTGTGTGTGTGTGTGTGTGTGTGTGTGTGTGTGTGTTACTAGGTATTTAACACAGATGTGCTCTACCTCTGAGCTACATCTCCAGCCCAGTTTTTTACTTTCTTTTGAGACAGGGTCTCCCTGAATTGCCCAGGCTGGTCTACAACTAGCAATCCTAAGAGTACAGGCATGTGCCACCACACCTAGCAGCCTGGCTCTTTTGAAGCAAAGGTATAAAGTTGAGGCAGGCAGGAGGAGATGGCAGAGTACACCTTAAGGAAATCACCTTCAGAGGTGATGTTTGAATTGACCTCAAAGCAAACAAACTCCAGACTTCCTGTTCACAGGAAGACTCACTAAAATTCACAGCAGGGTCCTAAGCTATGTCACTTTAGTCACGTATTTCTGTAACTTTGCAAAAGTAATCAATTTAGGATACATTTATTTTGGATTTGGTGAAAAATGTTTGTATGGTTTCCATCACTTGCATTATAGTTAAGTTACTATCTGTTGTCCTGGTGTGGGAAAGGCTTCCTGAAACAGCCTGTCAATGGATGTCCCGACAGCCATGTACTGGCCATATTCTTCATATGACTATGTGCTATGAAGTCTGATACAAAAAGCATCAGCGAAGTGAAAGAGAAACAGGTTTAAAATGTACAAATTCAGAAGCCAGTCTGTGAAAAAAAAAAAATTGTTCTAACCATCAGTGGAGTAAAATTTTAATTTAAAATTGTGTTGTTATCAATGCCTCCTCGGGCCAGGAAGAGACAGGGTCATGCAGCATATATAATTATACATTATGTATCTCATCAGAGAAAAAGCTGCCTTCAGAGCACATAAACTAGTTGACTATTGTTTTTCCAGCACTTGATGTTTTCTTTTTGTATTCTTCTCTTAAATAGAGTATTTTAAACACACATACCTACTTGAACTTTTCTAAATGTAATGAGATGGTCTTTCCATTTTAAAACTATTCATGTCTTGTGTATTAGTTTTATGCTGCTGCTGTAACAAATGACTACAAATTTAGTAACTTAAAACAGCATGCATTTATTACAGCTCTAGAATCTGACCCCAGTCTCACTAGGCTCAAATCAAGCTATCAACAGGGCTGCCTTCCTTCTGTAGACTCTAGTACATCTAAAGGCTTCCTATATTCCTTGGTTGATAGCCCCCTTCCTCCATCTACAAAGCCAGGATCTATGCCTTTCTCTGACCTTTCTGTAGTAGTCATGTCTCTCTGCTCTGATTTTAAGGACTCAGAAGGTTAGGTTCTGCCTACCTGGAAAATCAAAGATAATCTCCCCATCTCAGGCTTCTTAACTTTATCTTATCTGCAAAGTCCTTTTTGCCATATAAGGTAAATATTCACTAATACTAGGGATTAAGGGGTGGACGTTTGGGTGCTGGAATTGGGGTGGCAGGGGAATACCTCATCCTGTCCATCACACCTTGCAATATACAAGGATATTTTAAGGACTCTGTATTTTCAAAGACTTGAAAGAGAAACAAAATGTAAGCCATTTATTTAAAAAGTTGATACAACTTGAATCTGCCATTTGAAACTGCATTTGGGGAAGTCTCTTTGAAGATTTCAATAATACAAGTGAAAATTAACAGATTTCTGACTTGGATGTATATCAACAGTATATTTTTTGCTTTTGTCACCTATGAATTTATATATTAAGAACATGAGGGCTGGGGATATAGCTCAGATGGTAGAGTGCTTGCCTCGCAGGTACAAGGCTCTGGGTTCGATCCCCAGCACTACAAAAAACAAACAAAAAAAAAAAAAACATGAAATTGACTTTAAATCAACGATTCATGAAAACAAAAGTGATAAAGACAAGCCATGAAATCAGTAGAAATTATTTTGAAATTCAAAAGCAAATTATCACATAAATTTCAGATCATTCCAAAAAGGTAATTCAATAAGAGGAATAGACAAATTTTGAATAGAGTAAGTAAGCACTTAGATGGCTTTGTAATCCAGTTAACAAGGAGAAGAAAATCACTTGAACAATTGGGAGAATATGAAATTTCTCGTTGATTTAACAGAAAGCATTGGCGTGGATGGAAAGTACGTGAAATTCATATTGGTACACTAGAATGAGACAAACTGATTAATGAGTGCCATCAATTCAAAGAACAGTTAAGATTAATTACTGAACAATGCTCTGAAATCCTACAACTCACATAAAAAAGAAATTTAGGGCAGATTTTCCCAAATTTGACAACCATCATAAAAATCAACATGATTTTACCCACAACAAATTGTGAAATGAAACATTCTAATCTATTAATAATAATAAAAGTGTTGATCAATCCGTGTCAGGGGAAAGAATAAATTATCTTTCTATTCTCTCTATTAAAATTAATACGATAAAATCATTGCCAGACGAAGAAACAAAGAATATGCAATCAAAAAGACAGGGATTTAAAAAGAGCTTTTTTGAGTTGCTTTAGGTAGTTAATTCATATAAATCTTAGGTTGCTCTTCTACATGTTATAATGTTTATAGAATTTGCCAGGCTTTAAGTTTATAATTTGTTGTGATTTCTTTTATTATTCTAAATAATAATTAATAATTTGGGCATTGCTTTTTCCAAAACTCCAGGCCCCATAAAACCAGATTCCAGCCCTGATAAGCAGGGAGTCTACTGTTCCCTTCTCTGGAAAACTTGGCTCAAAGCGCAGCCACATCCAGTAGGTCTGGGGCAAGTGCCCTTGCCCTCCCCTCCCACCCCCAGCCAATTCTGCCCACTCCTCCCTTCACTATTTCTTTCCCCTCTTTTACCTCCTTTTTCTCATCTCATTTCTACTTTTTTATCTCTGGAATCCTTTTCAGTCTACTTGGGTCCCCAAGCTTTCATTTCATTCTCCTCCTGTCCCCTGTCCCCTGTTCATCCTATCCTCCCTGCCCAGCAAGCCAAGGGGTGACAACAGTGGGGAAGGTTAAGAGGTTAAAGATGCCAGAGGAAAAGGGCAGGTCCAGGTTCTGGGCTCAACCCTGACTCCACCCCTGGCTGCCTGCCCCTCCTACCCACCGAGCCAGCACTCCTGGAGAAGTGTCAAAATAAAGCCTGAATGCCAGCTGGCAGGCAGGAGCCAGGAGAGAAGCTGAGTCCGGAGGAGCCAGGAGCAGAGCGGCCTGATCAGAGCCCAGCAGTCTCGTGCTGGACTTGGCCCTGGCATTGACTCTCCACCTCCTACTGGGCCTTGGAGCCTTGCTGGGTACACTGACTCCCACCCTGCTACACCCCACCCCCCCACACACACCCCAGATGCTCCCTACACTGGCCAGTGCAGGAGACATAGGAAGTTCAATTCTGTGATGAATAAGCATATTGAAATGGGAGGAGCCTGGGAAACAAGGTCCAGCAGCGGCAGTTGGCTGAAATGAAAAGTCTGGCTTCTCACTTAAGCATGTGTCCTGCCTGTCTAAGAGCAATGAGAAGGGAGCCTGGCTCCTTGCTTCTAGCTCTCTGTCCCCCGCCCCCCACCCCCACACACACACACAGTGAAATGCATTTAGGAACCTGCACTTCCCAACCCTGGGATTCTAGGTGTTGAAGCTGGATGAGAATAAAGAAGGTCAGGAAGTTGGACCAGGGGTGGCTAGGCCATTGATTTAGAATGAAATGGGGTTTCCACGTTCCTGTGTGGAGTAGAGTATGTGTTATGCACATGTGGGTTTTGGTTAGTGGTAATGTTTTGTTGGGTTTTTGGTTTTTTTTTCCCCCACATTTTCTCGAAACTTCTTTGCTAAGTCCTGAGAGTTGCCCAAGATAGGGCCCTCCCTCCTTCCCTCTGGACCTTCCCCATTCCCTACACAGCCTCTGTTCCCATTGTAGGATGCCCTTTGGCCCTCAGTGACACACTGTTTCTTCTACCTAGTCATAATATCATGTAGGATCTCCTGGAGGAAGTCCCCCCATACTGTGTTCCCTGGGGGGGAATGCAGTGAGAGTCAGATCAGCAAGGTTTGAACCCTGGCCTGAACCTGGTTTCCTCATCCATGAAATGGGGTAACAGCCCCAAAGAGAGATGCTACGAAGATAAGGCCAGGCTTGAAGAAAAGTTGCTTTGCACAGCACCCTGCAGTTTTCTTCCCCCTTTCTCTCCCCTGTGCACGGCAATATGGTGGTGGTGGTGGTGGGGGGGTGTCTTTGTCTTCAGTGCAGCATAAACACCACCCGTCATCAGGAAACAGATCACAAATTTCTGCATGGATGCTAAAGAGGCTGTTTTACTGTCCCCCTTCTTCCGGGAACACTTGAACTCTCCAAACTGCCCTACATTCTTTCTAAATGAAAGTAAGTCTCAAAACATAAATAAATACTCAAATGCACGAATTATTTTATTCTGTTTCTTGCCTTCCCTTCTTTAAAATTCCCTTTCTCTTCCCTGTTCTTAAAGACCAGTAGGCTTTCCTGCTCCAGCTCAGGAGACTATCTGGGGCAGAGGGACAGGAGGATCTGAAAAGCAGGAAGAAATTTGAAATGAGGGAGAAAGAGTAGGGGCTGGGGCAGGAGGCAGGGTGGAAGTGAGGACTGCTGGAAGGTGTTTGGGGCTGGAGGCCCTAAGTCTAGAGAAGGGAGAGGGAAAGGAGGTCAGGAGGGCACGGGCCAGAGGACACAGTGATATTGGTACCTTTCCAGGAGGGGTCAGGTCATACAGAGAGTTGCCCAGGATAGGGCCTCCCTCCTTCCCTCTGGACCTGTCCCCATTGCCCTATATGTACAGAGGAAACACCAGGGTAAGGACAGAGAAAGCCCCTCCTGGTCACCAACACTCTTCCTCACATTCCCGAGGCACACACCCTCCCAGGCCAAAGCGAAAGACATCAACAAATCAGCAGCCTCTCTCCCTTCTTGAACATCTCCACCCTCCTGCCGACCCAGGTCCTTGGACTGGCGTTACCCCGGTGCCCTGGACACGCCTCCACTTGCCTGGCACCAACCTTCCCTCCTACGTGACCAGCATGGGCCCTAGACTGGGTGGCGGATGCTGAGATAAGGCCAAGGAGGGGAAAACCGCCAAAGTCAGGAAGTTACAAAGCCTGGTTCCCCTGGCAACCCCACCACAGTCACCAAACAGTGCAGGGTCGGTGAGGAGGAGGGGGAAGGACAACTCCCAGTTCATAGCTTGGACGAGAGCCCTCCCAGACCTCAATTTTCTGGTTGCAGAAACTTCTCTCCCATCTCCTAGGGACTGTGCAGCCTAAGGATGGTGGAGGAAGCCTGTTTAAAAAGCAAATCGGAGACACCAACCCCTCCCAGCTTCACCCCAGGTTCTGTGTCTGGAAATAGGTCTAACTGGAATCTGCATTTCTGACTAGCATTCCCGATGATTCTGCACTGGCAGTTCTAGGACTTCACTCAGAGAACAGGATGGGTTTCAAGAAGCTGGGACTCAGGCTGGGGATGTGGCTCAAGCGGTAGCGCGCTCGCCTGGCATGCGTGCGGCCCGGGTTTGATCCTCAGCACCACATACAAACAAAGATGTTGTGTCCGCTGATAACTAAAAAATAAAAAAATAAAAAATAAAAAAAAGAAGTTGGGACTCCTTGTGAAAGTTTAGGAGAAAATACAAGGTGGGGCTTGGATAACCCCCATCATCCTTTGTCTTCTGGGGTCTGTAGCAATCCCATCTCCAGGACTGCTTGACTCTGGATATTTTTCTTTTTTTTTTTTTCTTTTGTTCTTTCGTGTGTGTGTGTGTGTGTGTGTGTGTGTGTGTGTGTGTGTCAGAGAGAGAGAGAGAGAGAGAGAGAGAGAGAGAGAGAGAGATGAAACCCAGGAGCGGATACAACATCTTTGTTTGTATGTGGTGCTGAGGATCGAACCCGGGCCGCACGCGTGCCAGGCGAGCGCGCTACCGCTTGAGCCACATCCCCAGCCCAGACCTTTTTATTTTTTATTTTGAGGCAGGGTCTCACTCAACTGCCCAGGCTGGCCTTGAATTTATAATCCTCTCAGGTACTTGGATCACAGGTATTCACCACCATGCTAGGCCAGCTTTGGGTATTTTCAACATCAAGTGGGTGACCAGGAATCCTACAGTTTCTAGGCTGCAGTTTTTTTCTTCTCTCCAAAGAGCATGGAGGGCTAGGATTGTGGCTCAGTGGTAGAGCACTGGCCTCACATGTTTGAGGCATTGGGTTTGATTCTCAGCACCACATATAAATAAATGAATAAAATAAAGGTCCATCAACACCCAGCAGTGCCTCCCTCATTTCTTGGGGCTGGGGATTTACAGTTGGTAGAGTGCTTGCCTCACATGCACAAGGCCCTGGGTTCAATCCCTATCACTCCAAAAAAAACCCAAACCAAAACAAAGAGCATGGAAATACTAAAGCATTACCAGGAGGTAACAAGCCTCCCTGGGATTAACAGATATGCAAGTGCCTTGGATGATCCACTCTGGGGTATTGTCCTGGTGGTAGTTTTTCTTGCTGGAGGTAAAAGTGGGGTTGTCTAATGGAGGGCTAAGAAGGTCAAGGATCCTTGAGAATAGAAACCCAGGCAGCAGGATCCAGGGCCTAAGCCGCAGGCACTCTCTCTAGTTCCCACCTAAAGCAGCCACATCTCCTTGGACTGCAGAGGTGTCTGAGGCAAAGCTGAACTTCCGGTACTCCTTGCCAAGCATGACCTCTCCCTTCCCCCACTGAACCCCGGTCTCCACTCACAGGAAAACCGCAGCTCAAACCAGCCACAGACTGAACCCTTCCCCTGGGTCAGCCATCTCACAGGCGAGCACCAGGAGAGGCTGAGCAATAGCTTGAACTTCTGTTCCTAAAACATTAAGTCTCAGTTTGTCCACTAGCTGAGCTCAGAGAGTTACTCTACTCCAGTCTCAGTGTGTTCATCTGTAAAATGGAAGAAATTAACTCATTTTCTCCCATAGATGTGGAACACCTAGAAAAACTTGAATCCAGCCAGCTGTGGTAGCGTACACCTGTAACCCAGAGACTGAGGCAAGAGGATCTCAAAATAAAAAATAAAAAGGACTGGGGATGTGGTAAAACGCCCCTGGGCTCAATATTCAGTATCCAAAAAACCCTTTCATATATAATTATATGATACAAAGAGAACTATATTACAGCAATAATATGTTATTATATTATTGTAATATGATATTTATTGTTATATTTATATTATTATATTATTGATATAATAATTATACTGTAATATAGTAATTAAAATATCAATTAATAATATATATAAGCTCTAGATTATGATTTCCAACCTATTTTAATGCACCTGTGTTAATTTCATTGAAATATTCACAAAATTGAGACCTGGGACTATTGGTTTGATATTTTGTGATAGTAGCCACTTCTCCTGAATTTCCCATCCTGTTCCATTGCTGAAACCAAAGGATGTCTTTCTTGACCCCTCTCCCTCTCCTTTACAGAGAGAGAGCACCAAATAACTAGAGCTTCATTTTCTTCTTGCCATCTCCACCACCCTGCCCTTAACCCAGGCCCCCGTCCTTTCGGCCCAGACTACTGTAATAACTTACTAAGCCTGCCTGTCACAGATCTCCCCAATCTTAGGCCGTTCTCTACCCTGGAGCCTCACAGAACTCTCTGAATAAAACACAATAGGCAGCTCTTCATTCCCATGCTTAAAATCCTTCCGGGGCTTCCCTTCCCCTCAATGAAATGCCCAATATTAGCCAGGCATGGTGGCACACGCCTGTAATCCCCGTGACTCAGCAGGCTGAGGCAGGAGGATTGCAATCAAAACCAGCCTGGATAACTTAGAGACCTGGTTTCAAAATAAAAAAATAAAAAGGACTGGGGGTGTAGCTCAGTGGTAGAGCACCCCTGGGTTCAATTCCCAGTATCACACACACACACAAAAAAAAAAAAAAAAGAAAAGAAAGAAAAGTTAGTGGACATCCTCCTCTTCATAATGCTTCAGTCCCACAGGGACCCATATCCTCTCCTAGAACCCCAAAGTCCTGTCAGCAGTGGGGTAAGTGGTATAATAGCCCCAGTGTCTGTGGCTGAGGGGGTGACGGTGATTTGTCCTTCCCTAACAATCCCTTCGCACCCAGGTCTCTTTGACTACCCCAATCATAGGCAGGAAAGGAATAGCCCCTCTCCATGGCCCCACACTGAAACTTGACCTCTAAGCAGAGCCGGTGACTGCTCCGTTTTCTGGAGAAGCAATCCCGGCAAGCTCTCCCACTCCCCTGGGCAGATCAGGGGAGATAATCCCTAAGGTCCCCCAAGGCTTTCGGGAATTCCAGAGGCTGGGAGCCCGACCTGCATTCCTCCAAAGGCACATGTCACTGTCTTGTTGGATCATCACGGCCCCTGTGCACGTTTTATCTCCCTACAGGACCACGCACACTTCAGGCAGAGATCATGTATCAGTAACCCCTACCCCGTAAGGTCTGACACAGAGTAGAATCTCAGTGATTGTTGAATGCATACATGAATGGAAAGGAAAATGAGCATTCCCAGGCAGAACTGCCCATGTTCCTCCAGTAGGAGATGAGATTTTTTACCTGTTATTGAAGACATTCCCCCTGACCCTTCAGAGATTCCAGAAGCTAATAAACTTCAGAGTCAAGAGGATCATTTTTCCTTGTCTAACCTACATTTATCTAGATGCAATTTCAGGGCATTTTCTTCTAATCTACCTCCCTGACCATTGGGACTAAAACCCATTTCTTTGCAAGGAGACAGTTACTAATTCACTCTTTTAGCCTTTTCTTCAAAAAATTTAATCCCAGGCCCCGTATTGTTCCCTCTCTGGGGTCCTATTGTCCAGACCTTTCCTTGTTTCACTGCTCCTTGGGCCTTTTGCCAAGTTCTCAAAGGGTTCCTTCAGCTGTAGAAGAAGGGATGGGACATTTTGTTCTCTATGAAATCATGTACAAACACGGATGCCTACGCACAAAGGACCAACACCTCTGTGCATAATCCTCTATCCTGACTCAACACATACGCATAGGAAGCCTCTTCACAAGTCACGGACTCAGCTCCTGCCACCTGAAGCCCTATGCACTGAATTCCCATACACCTGGGTGAACACTCACTTGCATACGAATAGACTGTACAGCTCTATGCTTTTTACCTACAGGTGAGCCAAACTGGGCGGAGCATCAGAAGCCCTCTTCTTCCTCCTCCTCCCCAGCTCCCTTCCCCAACTCTCCTTCCCATTGGCCACCCTGAGCCAATCCTACTTTCTCTCCACCCCCACAGTGATTTTCCATTTCAAGGCTGAAGGCAAACAGTAAATGAACCCAAGTTGGCTTCTACCTGGTCTCCCACCCGCCAATTCCTCAATGTACCTTCCATTTGTCCAGAGCACACACACCAGCCTCTATTCCCTTCTCAGACTCCACTCCCCTGGCTGTAGGAGGCTTCTTGGGTTTTTATTGTTTGGAACTGAGCGATAGGGAAGCATGGGACCTGAGAAATGAGTTGAGTTTCAGCTCAGATCCAGTGACAAGCTGGGTGGCTGGGACTCTGGATTGATTGGGCACAGTGTTACTAGTCCAGGGGAATCACAAACAGGAGGGTGATGTGACATTCATCCAATATTCATTCAACAAATATTTATTCAGCACCTTCAACATGCCAATCACTACAAGAACAAAACCAACAAAAATCTGCTTCTGAGCAGTGTACATTCTATGGGTGGAGACAGAAAATAAATAAAACATATTTGGTGTCAGGTAATAAATGAAATCAGGGGAAGAGGATAGGACACAGGCTAAGGGTGGAGTATGCAATTTTAAATAGGGTGATTAGGACATTTGAAGGAGATAAAGGAGTGAGCCACGGTGAGACCTGGAGGAGACTGTTCTAGTTAGCTGGGACAGGCCTATAAGTGCAGTATTATCAATCGCCCACAGTGTGGAAAGCCAATGAGAATGGGGTACTAGGAGATGGCAAGAAGAGGGGACGCTATACAGAGAGCTCTTTCTCCTGTTCACACTGCCGGGACCCAGTCTGGGCTCCAGGGCCTGAAGGAGTAGCTCGAGAAGTAAGGAGGTCAAATCATGGGTGAAACTGTGACCTCAGGTTTCACAGTTTTTTTTGCTAAAAAGTAAACAAAACAGCACAAAAACTTGGAGAGGCCAAATGAAAGTCAGTTCCAAAAGAAAGTTACAGAACCCACCGTATCAAGAGGAGTCATGAAGTTTCTTTGAAAAAGTTGGCAGGTGGATAGCGGTTGCAGCCAGAAGGGAGATAAGTACCTCTGAAATCCAGTTTGCCTGAAATAACTCCTGTTATTGTAGGAGTGCAGCTAGGGCTACTCAAAGCATCTTTGACCACATTCAGTAGAGCAGGGGTGATAGGTCCTGGCATCAGCTCTCTCCCAGCTTATTATCCACACAAACCCCACCTTTATCCCCCCATGCTTCTTGAGCACTTATTATGTGCTAGCATTCACTATACAAAGTGCTGGCCACATGGATTGCATGTGATTTTCACGGCAGATTTATGAGGAATTATTTTAGTTTACAGATGAACACCACTCCAACACCACTTTCATCCCCTGGTCCCTCCAAAGCTCCACTTCTGGCTAAGCCTGGAATTGCACAGGCTCAGCTGGACCTTCAGTCAGGTGGACCTGGGATAAATTCCTGATTCTCTGCTTAATTGCTGGGTGGTCTTTGGCAAGTTTCTTGTCCTCTCTGAGACCCAGTGTCTTCATCTGGGGATAAAACAGGGGCAATAATAATATGCTAACATCCACCTCAGACTTTTGTGAGAATCTGCTAAGAGATGGCTAAGGGTCAGCACTGGGACATACCATGTCTCAGAAAACCGGTAAGTGTGTGACCAATAATGTATAGCTATAAATAGTTAAATCAGAGAAAGTTGAAACTTGGGGAGAGGGGATAAATATCAGTGAATTCAGTGTTTTCTCTGCAATGACATCCCTCTCTCCCACTGGCATTCTCCAAGGCCTTCCTAAATGGGAGGTAAAGGGGTGGAGTGATAACTAATCCCCTGGGAATTTGCACACAGGCTGCAGTCTATCTTATCTGTGCCACAGCCCATGGGAGCGCAGCAAGCAAGCAAATACCAACTTTCCCACAGTGTGGTGTCAGGAGAAGGCTGAGATCCATGGACCGTGGTATGGTAACACATAGTGGGTGCTACCCAGAAGAGGTAGCCACAGTGAGGCAGGGGAGTATGTGGGTGGGGTGGAAAATACAAGTTCTCTGCTTATGAACCCTGCAAAATCTCTCATGCTCAGGCACCATGTTATGTCTTTCTCCTCCAAGGAGACAGAAATACCCAAAACAGGGCAAGGGAAAAGGATGAGGGTGGGCAAGTCCCTGAGGCTGGCTGGTGGGGGTGGGCCCTAATACAAGAGCCCAGGGTCCCTCAAGTTCTCCCTGGGAAGTCAGCAGGTCTGATCAGCATAGCTCGGGGGTAAGGTAACACTTGGGGACTGAAACTGTGCGTGCAACATTCTTGCCCAGGTGGAACTGAGGACTGGAGACAAGTTTGACCCAAAGTTGATTATCTTGGTCCAAGGCCACCTGGCTAGGCTTTTCCCAGAATGTAGCTCACAGGTGGCTGCCTGGGATAGATCAAGGTCTCTTCCCATTAGCCACCACCACCCATTCATTCTTGTTCATTTCCCAGCTCCACTTCCCCTTCATGGCTGCAGCCCCATCTTAGCCTCCAACCTGGCGGTGACCTACTCCAACCCAGGCCACCTGAACCCCGAGGCTGCCTGAGGGGCCTCCCACCTGGAGACAGCTGCACTTGCCAGGACTCAAGGGCTGTGCTAACCCCCTACATCGGGCTGCAGGGGTGGGCCCAGCTGGAGGCACCAGGAAGGACTGCCCAGTTCATCAGGTAGGGCGGGCCTCACCTTCCTGTGAATACTGCCCACATCGCAGTTCTGCATTATGGCTCTCAGCCCAAGGACAGCTGTGAGGTCCTATCCCTTCCCAATCCCAGCCCGCCTGTCCCTAACCAAGAACAAAAGAGGATGGGGGAGGCACCTGAAGATAGAGCTTAGCACTGCAGTCTTTTATCTCTGCCCTCTCCCCTGTACCGTTCTCTGCACTTTGCCTGGTATTCCTCCCTTCCCCACAGTGGGCACAATGGCCCTAGACACAGCCAGAGTCCATCCAAAAAACACTGGGATTCTTTATTTAAATCAGCAAACTCATATTTCTCAAGCCCCACACCATGGTGGGCAGCCCTCCCTCCTCTGTCCCTTCAACCCCACCCCTCAGCCACATAGAAGGGAGTGGAAAATAAAAAGCCAAGAGGACCTCTGCTAAAGAAGGCTGCCCCAGATGTGCAGTGAGTACAGCCCAGCTGTGGCTCGGGTGGCAGTGGCCACAGGCCCCTCCCTATAAATTAAGTCCCCGCAGCCACAGCTGTGGGAGAAGCATACTTGTGGAAGGATGGCCAGTCCAGCCTCGGGTCAGAGGGCAGCATCCCTGACTTCCAGCCAAGGAACGGACTGAGAGGGCAGAACTCAGGGTCAGGAGAGGTCAGAGGCAAAGAGGAGAGGCCAAGCAGGGAGAGGGAGATTTACCCCTGCCCCCAGAATTTGGTCCCAGGGAGAAGTCGATCCAGTTTTGATGGTGGTGGTGGTGGGGGGGAAGGAATGTATTAGTAAGCACAGGAAGAGAGGCTGCCAACAGGACAGGTTGGATCCCCACCCTGGCAGAGAGGAGCTGAAGGTCTCCAGGGGCTCTCAAGGAATGTCATTGCTAAAATATACAAATACATATATATTAACGGTTCACAAGAGGACAGGAGCAGGGTGGGATCAGAGGATCTGGCGTGGCATTCCATAGCCGGTCATGCCTGCCTGAGACGCCCCACGGTTGGTACCCATCTGTAACCCAATCACGTTCTTGCCCTCTTGCAGCTGGTTGTCCGAGAAGTTCCGAGGGTTCTCCTTGGATTTCCTGGATGGGAGGGGAATGCTGGTTGGAAGGAAGCCAGAGGCTGCCCCAGTACAGCTCTTCTTGAACAGAGCGCAGGCTCCCTAGTGGGCTCAAGGGCTGGCACTGACCCTGCCCTTGAGATCCTTGAGCTGTCTGAAGCCACCTCCTCACCTCTCCAAAGGGACAGTCACTTACCACCCCAGGGAGCTGTAAGGATGGAGTAAGATAGGAAAGCGCTTTGTTGTTTTGGTTTTGTGGCTACTTTCTGAGGTACTGAGACTAGGGATGGAATCCAGGGGCGCTCCATCACTGAGCCAGCACCCCTCTTGATTTTTTTTTATTTTGAGGCAGGGTCTCAAAGTGGCAGAAGCTAGCCTCCAACTTGCAATCTTGCTGCCACAGAACCATCAAATATTTCTTAGGAAAAGGAATGGGCAGGGCTGTATGGCTCCCCTAGCAATACTTACTTAGGAAACCAATTGGGATCCCCAGCAAAGAGCCCATCATCCCGGGCTACCGCCAGCCCACCCAGGTTCATCAGCGTCCGCTGCACACACGCCATGTTCTTTCCTGGAAAGATGAATATATTGGCTCAGCAGGGCTGAGATCCTGGATGACAGGCCTGGCTTCCAAACTCGTTTTACTCTTTGTTCCCATTCCAAGCCCCAACATGGCCCAACTCCTCCATGAAACACATACACACACACACACACGCACACACATACACATAAACCCTTCTTTGTCTTCAGAAAGTTCAAAATTTGTTCCTTCTCTCTGGTTGAAATGGACCAGCCCAATCTTTGGTGTCCTGGAGGACAGCCCCCAGGCCTTCGCCCACCTTCCCAGAGATCCACAGTTTGGAAGATGTCAGTGGTGTTAATTCCATAGCGCTCGGCTGCCTGCAGGAACTGAGAGATCTGCTCCATCTGCTTGAAGGCCATGGTGGAAGCCTGGATCTTCTTCACGGGGGCCTGCCCTTCCGGGTATAGTCCATTAATAAGCTCACACAGCACCTGAGTGGGGACAGCAGGTATCCAGAGGTGAGGATATGCCAACTTCAGATCAGCAGGTACGACCCTCAGTACTAGAGATAGTGAGCCAGAGAGGTTCCTTCACCTGGAGCAAGCCTCAGGGTCCCTCTTGCCCAGCACACTGCCTCGAAGCCCAGAGTGTACGGCTAGTGTTTAGTCTTTCCTTGTTATGCCAGTATCACTGCCTAGAGCCTACCCTCCCACAGCTCTTTCTCAGCGCTGTTCTTCCTTGATGTCACCTACAGCCTTCTTCGGGGTGGAGGAGGCACATACGCTCTTATCTTCCCTCTGTGTAGAGGGAAGAAAGCGTGGGTCCTCTCATCCTTGATAAAAAAAATTCAGGCCAAGGAAGACCTTGGGCCTGCATGCCCTCATTCTTTCCTTCTTCGGTTCCTTAATCCTAAATCCCCCCAGACCCCGTCCTGCTCTCTCTGCATCTCCAATCCAGTAGGGCACAGCTCTCACCGTGCCATCCTTGAGCCAGATCTGGAAGTTTTCACGTCCAGGCTGGGGTCGACCCACGTCCTTGCGGCACTGGCTGGTGATCCACTGGATCAGGATCTGCTCCAGGTCAGTGTCGTACTGTTTCTCTATCTTCTGCTGCACCTCCCGGCTCAGGCCATATGTAGGTCCCCTGTTGGCCATTCTGAACAGCTGTGGTGGCTACAGGAAGCTAGTAAAAGGACAAAAGCAGGCCCGTGGTCAATACTGTGTCCACACACACACATGTGGAGGATTCTGCCTGAGGAGATAGACACCCTAGTCTCCAGGGGGAGCCCATGGTTGAGAAATAGAACTGCTGCCTTATAAAGGAAGCTTCACCTTGACCCCTAGACGTAGATGTGGGCTAGAGTAGAACTTCTCAGAACTCTGGGAAATGTGGGGCCTCATGGACAATTTCTGGATTCCCCCCAGACCACGATAAGCAGTCTGTCTATTATATTGAGCATTCCCACTCAATTTCATTTGAACAAACGGTTCTCTTACTGGAATGAAGCATAAGACCCACTGGAATAGAATACGGGGTAAACGATTGGGGGGTACAGATCCTTATTTGGGATGGTCAGCTTTTGCAAAAGCAAACTGCACAATTCAGATCACATGTAGTAGGAATTAACAGAAGATGATGGGCAGAAGCAGTCTGGGAGGGCTTGCTGAAAGAGGGAGGCAGATTTTAGCAGGCAAAAGGATCATCCTGAAAAACCAGGCAATCAAAACAAATTTTTCCTTTTCCCTTCCAGGAGCTGTGGTGGGCAGAATAATGACTCCCAAAGGGTGCCCATGTCCTAATTCTCAATACTTGTGGATCTTGGGATGGGGAGATTATCCTAGATCATCCAAGTGAACCCAATGTCATAAACAAGGACCTTTAGTAAGTGAAAGAGGCAGGGTCATGAATATGCAATGCAGGTGGTGGCTAGAAGCCAGAAAAGGTAAGGAAACTGAATCTACCCTCATCTCCTCAGAAAGAATGCAGCCTTGCTAACCCTGGATCTTAGTAAGATTCCTGTTGGGGTTTCTAAAGATACTACACGTTTGCCACTAAGTTTGTAGTAGTTTGTTACAGTAGCGACAGGACAGTACTGCAGGAACCTTGGGTGGTATTTTCCGGAAAACATGAAAAGAGAGGGAAGCATGGGGAAGCACACAGAAGGGTTTCTTGAACTTTGAGGACCTTGGTTAGCAAGTACTAGGTGGTTTCTGACCACTGGCCTGAGGTGGAAGCACCTTGCAGTGGGCAGCCTGCCTTCTACCACCACTTCATTGCTGAGGTCCCTCACCCAGGGGCCTGCTGAGCAAATCCTGGTGGTGCTGCTGATGCCAAGAGGAACCAGAAATAGAAAACAGACACAGACCCCCCCATTTCCTGCCCCAGCACCCCCCTAGAGGGGATCTACTGTCCTCTGAAATGGAGCTGGTTGGTTGCTCACAAAAGGGGATCCCCAGGACAAGTAGGTACCTGTGCTCAAGAACAGGAAAGGGAGCCACCCCTTCTTCCCACATTTGGCTCCAGGCCAGGTCAGACTGAAGGAATGAAGTCATCCTGGCTCCCTCTCTGAAGCACCCCAGGTTAAATAATCCCGCCACCCCCTCCATGGGCTTCAGGGCTCTGATGAAGAACAAGGAGCCAGGCTGCCTCAGAGAGCTTCATACCCCTCAGCCCCAGAGGTTGTGTGTCTCAAGACGGACCCTTCCCCCACTTAACAATATGGCTGCTCCCTTCTACTCCAGCTTATCGAGCTGCACATTTCCGGCAGAAATCCTCCCCATAAATCAGTTATTTTTAAACCTCATTAAGAGTGACCCAGCCCCCACTTCCCCCTGCCTGCAAGCTGGGCCAGATAAATGTCAGTCTGGGTCTTAACCCACACCACCAGAGCCCTACACACAATCAGCTGAGGGAAGACAGGCGGGTGGCATGGCTGGGTCTCAAGAGGAAGAGAGACAAGATTCCCACCCTCCAGCCCAGCCCAGCCCAGCCCAGCTGCTCAGCCACCACTCGGTCTATAAAAGCCTGTAACTTGTGTCCACAGAGGAGTAGCTGGAAGACTGTAGGGAGAAGAGGGGGCTAAGGGTTACTATCATTAGCAAACCCCCTTTTCCCAGTCCAACTTCCAGACCTCTTTTTTTGGGGGGCAGTTTCTCTAGGTCACCTGGGTCTCAGGGCTGTTTCTAGAGAGCCAATCAGCCTGAGGTTCAGAGAGCACTATAGCACAGGTACATAAAGGGCAGGAGAATCATTAACCCGGACACCAGAGTTAAGAGGGAAGAGAAGGACCCCAAACCTTCCGGTGTCCCCCGCAACCAGGGTAAGACAGACATAGCCGCCCAAACCTACCTCAGGGCGAAGGGTGAATGTTTGGAGCCCCTCCCTAATTCTGGGGCCTGGACACAGCTGGCAGGGTCCCGGCCTCCAGCTGTAGCGTCTCTGCTCCACTCTGGGTCCATTGCCCTATAGCCCTGGGGTGCCAGAGCCACAGGGTAGAGTTTAGGGAAGGAAAAGTCCCAGCTAGGCCCAGCCAGGCAGGCAGCTGTTCCTCTTCCCCACCCTACTTAGACAGGCAACAGCTGATGGGCTGTGGCTGCTGCCGCTGAAGAAACCCACCCTAGGAACACCCCGGGGACCTACCTGTGCCCTCTCTCAAAAGAAGGGAAAACATCAAGTCTCCCATCAGGGTGGAGAAGAGAGAGGCCCAGCTGGAAGCCAGGTATGGGAGATACCCAGAGCTGGGGAAAAGGAAGGCAACAGCTGAACAACTTGGGGAGTGGGTGGGCAGTGAGTCCCTATAGAGCTGACTGCAGCCGTGACAACAACTCTCCCCCCCACCCACAATGTTACAATAGTGGGGAAACTGAGAAAGGGCCACCAAAGGCAAGGCAGCCCCAGCCCCAGCCCCAGCCAGAACCCTGGGGCTTGAAGCTCACCTCACCCTACTGAAGGCCAAGGCTGAAGGAAAGGGGAACACCTTCCTGGTCTGGGGTGGGGGGGATTTCAGAGTTCTTGACTGGGGTGTTAAATTGGGAAGACAAAGGGACTCTCCGTGGACTACACAGATGGAATACAAAGGAACTTCCCAGCTCAGATTTGGGGTTGGGACTATTCTGAAAGAGAGATGCCCCAGAAAGACAGTGGGAGGACTGTGGTTAAAGGGCAGCTTTAGGGCAACCCCCAACCCAAGGGGCAGCCCCCTCACCACCTAGAGTCCTAAGCAGAAGAGAAAGCTGAAGTTATACAAACAGGAAGCCACAGGCTTGCTCCAGAGGAGGGGAGGAGGTAGAGGCTAGGCCGTTGCTATGGTTTCTGTGTACCAAACACTGGAGGCAGGGTGGGGGCACCAGGAACACCCACTCCACAGACTTCGCGGTGAAGAGACTCTTGGGCACAGGGGCACAAAGTGGGATCTTCACAGCAGTTCTTGGGGACAGTTAGATGCCAGGGACTCCCCAAGAAGGTGGCTGCAGAGGGTGTAGAGAGCATTTGGAGATGGCAAGTCACCAGTTTGGGACAGAGAAGCAGGTTCAAGGTAATTCAGAAGAACCATACAGGGGAGGCAAGGTGTGTTCTGAGAATGCAAAGGAACGGAATGAAGAAAGGATTAGAGGCCAATCCCCAGGGGGGCAGAGGCCATGGTGGTGGTGGTGGGGGGCGCATGGACAAAGACTATTTGTGGGTTCTGAAATGGTAGCGTTCTGCTGGCCCCGCCCTACCTTGGCCTCTTCAGCAGTTTGAGGTTTGCGGGTTAAATAATGAGAAACTGGGAGGCGGATTGGAGGTTGGAGATGGGGAGATGTCCCTGACTGGTGTTCTGAGTCACAGGCAGAACCGGGGGGAACCCATCCGCACCAAAGGTCTCCTCCAGCACCGCATCTCCACATTCGATCCCCGTTTCTTTTTGCCCCACTGATGCCCTGATCCCCCAGAATCTCTGGGTACAGTCTCCTGGAGGCCTGCGGAGTTGGGGAAGGTAGCATGCCACTTCCGGTCCTATAGGTCCAGCCCCTTGCAGCCGCAGCCCCCACCCCCACAGCCACACCCTGGGCCGTTACTGAGGATGAGTCACCCACCGCCCCGGCCCGCCACTGGGGTGACGCAGTGGTCTGGGAAGCCCGCCCGCAGCCCGCGGCTACCACCGGCTTTCCCAGCAGCAGGGGGCATGTGGGAGGGGGCGGCGGTTGGACTCAGGCAAGGCCAGCAGGGCCTGGAAAGCAGCCATTCTCCCACACCGACCCCCCAAAAGTCAGGGCACTCAGGGGCGCAATCAGGGCAGCACCCCCCAAATTGCCTGAGGTCGAAGAAGTCTCCTGGAGACAACTGGAGCTTTACAGATGGCGAGGCCCCTGGGACCCACGCGCCGAGACCCCCCGGCCCCAACCCATGCTCCGAGTCCCCAGGAAAGCGAGTTAGCAGCAGGTACAGGAAAGATGGCCTGAGGTCGCCGTGGGCAGGCAGTGGCCACACGTGCTCCAGGAACCAGGAAGTGAAGGGTCACGCGTGAAGACCCGGGAGCGCTGAGCTAGAGCCAGGTGAGCGCCAGAGCCTGGACGCTCCGCCGGTCACGGCCAGCCAGCTCACATCCGACGCCCTCGTTTCATCCTCCCAGCCGGGACGCGGCGCGGGAGCCAGAGGGTGGGGCTTGGTGCCTGAGCCCCTGCTCCAGACGGACGCCCCGTCTAAGCTCTAGCAGATCTCGCCTGATCTCATCGCCCAGCAATGCCCGGTCAGGACACGGGGACCTGACAGCACGGGGCGGGGCAGAGCCGTCTTCGGACCCTGCCTGGGCTCCAACCCGAGATCCCCAAGATCCCTGGAGCAAGTTGGAAGTTCTGGCTTGTTGCTTTCTAGATACCACGTATCTAGTGCCCCCCGCCTTGGTCCCCGGGTCCTGCTCACCGTCCAAGAGGGCGGGAAAACGACACACGCACGGCAGGGGCTGCAGCGGCGAGTGGTGCGCCAGGGCTGGCTGGCCAGAGGTTTTTCTGGAGGGTCCCGCCTCAGACGGGGCGGACCGGGGGCGGGGCAAGGGCCAAGAGGGTTTAAAGGCGCCGCAGCGAACTAGCCAAGAGAAATGCTTGAGAAAGAGACCAGCAGTGGGCTTGACAGAGAGTTAAAGGATCTGGAGAGTCTAGGGTGTAGCTGACGTGGTCTCCACCCATGAAACACTGCATTTCCACCCAGGAACCTATAGACTTGGGTCCCAGTGGGAAACCTGCCCTTATTAGACTGCCGGCGTCTTTATGGGGGAAAGAAGCCTCCCGTTTTAAAGAGACTTGGCAAGGTAAATGGAGGCACAAGACCCCCACACAGCTCCCAACTGACTAGGGTGTGACAAGACAGGCTGGCAGGCTAGGACAGCATCCCCACGTGGTCTTGCTTGCCACCTGCTTCAAGCCTGGGCAGAAACTAACAGTGAGGTCACTCCTTGCCTGGGGCCCAAGGGGTGTGGTCGGAACTGAGACCTGGATTCGGACAGCATCTCTCTCACCCTTTCAGCTCCTCCTCTATGATTGTTTTTTGTATCTCTTCCTAAATCCTGAAGAAACTAGAAGAGGGTCAGTGGAGGAGGTTGGCAGAGGGCTCCTCTGTCTCTTAGGCTGAAGGGCGGCATGGTTTAGGGATCCAAAGATTACCTCCCACTCTTTCAGGATCCTATTGAGCTAAGTACCCCTGGGTGCACTTTCCTGCTTACAATCACCAGTAGAGTATTTTTTTGGATTTTGTTTTTGCAATGCTGGGGATGGAAAAACAGGCCCTTGCAGATGATAGGCAAGCAACACACTCCCAGCCCAGTGAACTTCTTCACCTATGGTAGAGTCCCCTATTAAGCCTGGAATTCAAAGACATCTACAACCACCAAAGACATCCCCTCGACCTTTCTGTTCTCGATCCCCTCCCTGTTCTGCCCAGATTCATGGAGTGGGAGAGTTTTCATTCCTTGTGCCTTTACAAAGGCTATGCCTCTGCCTGGGATGCTTTTCCATCCTCGATTGTCATCTCACCTGCTCTGGCCCCTTACCTGCTGTGTGACTTTTGGGAAAATTACTAAAGCACTCTATGCTTCTGTTCCCTATCTGGGAAACAAGCTAACTGTGCTACCTGACTCATAGAGCCGTAAAGGATTAAGCAGTACTTGTGAAAAGCTTAGAGCGGTGCCCAGCACACAGTGAATGCTATTATCACTATTACCACCTTCTGCAAGGATCCCCAAACTCCCCCATATGTAGCATTTGTCCCGGAACACACTGTAAGCTTTCTCTAAATGTCAACTCCAACTGAACTCATTTCTTTGTTCTACATAATAAGCAACACATAGTTTTATCACAGAACTTATCACATCATACTGTAACTATTTCTTTACTTGTTTGCCTCCCTGGGTGGAAAGAACTCCCCAAGGGCAAAGCCTCCTCTTCAGGAAACTTTGTATTTTCTCACAGCTTCTAACTTAATGGCTAGTCTTTAGTGGCTAACCTTAGTAGCTGAATGTACCCCATTCATTCAGAGAGAGTCCCTTTTTCTTTGAGGGTTCAGGAATTTCCCCACCTCTTAGATTGAAAGTGAAATAACATCAAAACATTTTTCAGATTTTTCTTTATTCATCTGTAAAAAACTTCATTCACACCACAAATAAAACACACACACACACTCACACACACACACGAGGGCAGACTAAGATCCCTGCTTCAATCCCCAGATTCACCTAGGGGGGTTAGCACATACATCTCAGACAAAGCTCCCCCAAGCCCACCATCAGGGTCAGTGCCCGAGCACCAAAGGGGCAGGGAAGATGCCCATGTTTGGAGCTAGGTCTCATTGGGGGCCTCCTTTGCAGGTCCATAGGCTTTTTTTCCAGCCTCACATTAGTGGTGTTCACAGCAGAGTGGCCTGTTCAGGGTGGGAGACTGGCTGTCGAAAGGCTGGTAGCCGGGCCCTAGTGGCATCTCTGCGGCGGCGGAAGGCTAGGAATTCCTCCCGCAGGGCAGCACAGCGGGCTTCAGGGCCAGGAACTTGGGCAGTGCTCAGGAGGCAGCCCTCCTCTGGAGTCTTTCCACCTGCAAGAGAAGATAAGGGCAGGACAATGAAAGAAGAGGCCTTGTGGTTCAGTGGAGGAAGGACCAGATGTGAAGCCTTTTGGTGCAGATGAGCCAAGGAAGCAAAGACACAGTCTGTGGCAGAGGAGCCTGGGATACAGGGCCTGTCTGTGCAGACGAGTCCTAAGGCGGCAGGGGCAATGTGGGACAGTGCAGAAGGCCTATCTTTCTGGAGATTCACACACCCAGCTCTGGCTCAGCTTCAGGCTGTGGCCGGGAGCTGGCCAGCCCAAGGTGCAAAGTCTCCAGCAATTCCATGTCTCCAGGGTACTCTGAGTCCCACTCATAGTTCTCATCCACAGATGTGTTCCTCCTGTTAAAAGGGACAAACATGTGGTATGGTGGAGTAACAGTGGGTATCCAAAAATGTCTAAACCCAGGGTCCCCAAACTCAGGTTGGGCCATAGGTTTTCTCTGCAAATCCCTGGGCCTCAGAAAGAGGTTCTGAAAGGAGACAGGTTCTCCTGGTCCCAGAGTGGAGTGGAGCAGGGAAGGTATAGGGTATTGGGTGGGGGGAAATGTGGGACAAGAGGACAGGACTGCGGTCAGGGCAAGGATGGGCAGGAACTTCCCTCACCTCTTGCTGACGGTCACCACATGCTCCCTTCGGGGCCACCTCTCAGGGCCACTGGCCCAGCTGCTGGTGTCTCCTGGAGCTGGGCTGAGGTAGCTGCCCCCTGCAGAGGGGGCTGTGGAGGGAGGCCGGAGGAAGGAAGCACTGCCCCGCCCACTGCTCTGGCTGGTCAAGCTGCCCCGAGGGGCAGCAGGGAAAAGGCCTGGAAGTAACCGTTCTCTCAGTGTCCAGTCAGTTGTGTAAGGGGACTCTGAAGTGGCCCCAACTCCTACCAGAGCCCCGGGAAGTGCTGCCCTGGAGGATACAGTAGGGGAGTCCGGAGTGCGAAGGAAAGACGCGGTGTGGCAGGGCCGGGTGTCCACGTAATCGGGGGGTGGCACAGGGACAGGCTCCTCAAGAGGGGGCCAGTCCCCATCCACATTCATCTCCCGGAAGAAGGGCAGGCTCAGGTACTGGAGAAGGGGTCCAGGACCTGGCAGGGGACTTGGGGGAGCTGCTGGAGGAGACCCCACGGGGCTGATGTCTGCAATACAGAGGGGCTGGGGTGCCCCACTGGGGCTGCTGCTACTACAGTCAAAGGACCGAGCCAGACGCTGGACTGAGGTCCTAGGTTCTGCCCGCTCCAGGTCTGACCTTTCTTGGGGGGCCCCCACAGTGGGCCCCATAACAAAGCGCCCATCTGGGCCCCGGCAAATGGGTTCCAGGGGTAAGGGTCCCCGGTTGGGTGGAGGATCCGGATGGGGGCTGGGGGGCCGGGCAGGCTCTCCCCAGAGCAGACTCTGGCGCAGGCTAGGGAGAGGGGAGCCCTGGAGCTTCAGCTTGGCCACGCTGTCAGGGCTGCTGGAGCCTGGAGCAGAGCTGGGGAAGGACAGGAGATCAGGGTCTGGTCTTGAGAGGTTTGGTGCACAACAAAGCAGAGCTAGGGAGAGCAAGTGAGGAAAGGACTAACATGGTGGAGGGGTGGGGGGAAGGTCCAGGCAACACTGGACCCGCCTCCAGGCTGGGGCTTCTGCATTCCTGTTGTCACCTCCCTCCAACTTCTGCTCCGGGTCCTCCCATCTCTCCCAAAGATACAAAAGAGGAAGCAGAGGATACTGTCCAGTACAAGGAGAAGACAAAAGGAAGTCAATGAGTGGAGGAACTTACTGTGGGGCTGACTTTCTGGGCGGAGAGAAGATAAGAGGTGGATCTGTAAGGGTGTGAGAACAGGAGGTGATACAGGCAAAACACAAGCCCCTCCGGGGCCCCAGGTGCTGACCCTCTCACCCAACACCAGTGGCCCAACCGAACCCCATCTAGCTGGAAAAGAGCAGGCAAGACGGGGTGCAGCGAATGCATGGGGGGGGGTTGTCCTCCTGGTGGGAAGGACTTCCGGAGGGGCAGGCCCTTCAGGTGGGCTGAACTTCAAGTGGCCAAGTGCTCTGCACCCACAAGACTGAGGGTGAAGGGTACCTACCCTGACGGAGGCGTTTGCGTCTGCGGCGGGCAGCCCTGCGCCGGTTCATGAGGCAGGCCGCCAGGATGCTCACCAGGACGGCCACGCCCAGGAAGCAGACCCCACCCACCACACCCGCCAGCACAGGTTGGGGCAGCAGGCCTGGCAGTTGCGTGCGAGATGGGTATACCTCCAGGCCTGGGTGAAGAGCCAAGAGGGAGGGTCAGTGAGCTCGGAGTTCCTGCAACCCCCCAGCACCCTTCTCCCCCCGCAGGTTCTCACCTGAAGTGGAGACGTTGGCAGTGTTGCTGGGATCACTGACATAGCTACCGGCAAAGGCCACGAGGCGGAACTCATAGAGAACATCCTGGGGGTGGGGATGGAGTGCCAGGAAGCAGATCAGGCCCCGGACCACCCACTTCAGCCCCATTGGTAAAGACTTTGCAGTTGGGGGGTAAGGATGAGGTGAGGAGGAGAGGTGAAGATGGTCAGATAAGGTAAGATAAGAGGTTAGGGGATGGAGGAGGACACTGGCCAAACCCTGGGAGGACCCTCACTGTACCATCCAGCACATACCTTGATGAGGCCTGGTACCAGCAGCTGCATCTCCGTGCCTGCCACAGCTCGGTCCAGCACCTCCCAGCCCTGGGAGCCTTGCCGTCCTTCCAGGACATAGCCATCCAGTCTCTTAGGGACCATTTCTGGGGGATCCCAATGCAGGAGTACCCCCCGGGGTGTCCTCACTGCCACCAGACTTCGGGGAGGGGACAGGGGAGGCAGCATCTCTGTTGGGGGCGGCCTGGGGGCAGCCGGTGTGGTAGGAAGCCCTGATTGGAGCAGATAGGCAGTTCAGGGATAGGATCCCCAGCATCCCTCATCCTGCCCCTGCCCTGGCCTTCCACAGCCTTAAGATACCCAATCATTCTGCCTGAGCCCTTCCACACCCCACTCCAGACCCCAAACTCCCCAACACCACCTTTGCCGCCTCCCCATCCCCAGGTCCCTTCCGTGTCTTGGTTTTCCCTACCAGCCCTTCTCCACCCTAGTCTCTGCTACTCTGGAACAGGAGCTCTCTCACCTTCTGGAGCAGACAAGACGATCTCACTGAAAGGCCCACTCCCCAGCTTGTTCTGAGCTAGGACGCTGAACTGGTACTGGGTGTAGGGCTGCAGGCCAGGCACGAGGAGGTGGGCATCCCCCACAGGGACTGCCAGGGACAACCAGTCATGATGGGCTCGGTCAGGACGCTTGGCCCTGGGGCACAAGGGGAAATGGGGAGCATCTCATGAACTAGGAAGTCCAGGAAGGTTTGGGGTCCAGAGATCTGACCTCCACCCTCCCCCTCAACTGTCCAAGGTCTGAGGACTTGGGCCCCAAACACCCAAGAGTCACTGGAAACAGGGTCAGCAGAGCTAGTTCATAACTAGGGACAGAAGAATGGGAGAAAAAGCAAACAGAGGTAGGGTGTAGGCCGTTGTAGTTCACTTACAATGGAGTATACCAGACACTGAATCTCTGCAGATAGCCACCATCAAAACCAGGCTCCCAGGAGACATTGGCACCCTTGGGCAAAGGCACCACAGAAACATTGGTGACAACGTGGGGGCTGGTGCCTGGAGAGGGAGGATGGTCAGGATCTTCAAGGAGGGTGAAAAGTTTGGGGAAGGCTCCGTTGACCCCCCACCCATTATCCCAAGGGTCCCACACCCACCATCCCCCATCTGATCCTCAAAAAAATGACTCCCCTGTCTGCCCTTCCACATAGTTTCCCCCCAGCTCCAGCCCATTCAACCACTAACCCAGCACGTAGACATTGGTGGTAGCAGCCACTCGTGCTACAGAATTGCTGGCACTACATTCCCAGCGCCCGTGGGCCTCCTTGGTCAGTGGTCGAAGAATGAGGCTGCTATTGCGGTCCACCTGGGCCTGGCCCGGTAGTCCCCGGCCCACCTACAGAACCACTGGTCAGCCCTGAGGACACACGCAGCCAAAGGGGCCACTCATCTCTCTAGGCTGCTTGTGTCCTCCCCGCCCTGCCTCCGACAGCCAGCTCCCTCCCACAAAATGTCCAGGGGCCCAGAGGCAGGGGAGTCCAAGAAAAGCAAGAGTCAGGAGCCTTACCTTGACCCAAGAGACAGTAGGAGGAGGGTCTCCTCTAGCAGAGCAGGGAATGAGAAGCTCCCGCCCTACTTCTTGGAAATATTCTTCCTTGGGGCGTTCTATAAAAGCTGGGGGAGCCTGCAGGCCAGATCTATATTAGGAAGGATTTCTCTTCCACAGGTCTGAGGTTGGGTACTCCCTGCCTCCAGGTTCCTTGCCACGCCCTATCTCCATCTCCATCTCATTCCTTCTGCACCTCTCAGTTTCTGTCTAGCACACACACTCACTCTCCCTCTCTGTGTTCCCCAGCAGGTAGGGTTGAGGGGAAATGGTGTGATAGATAAGGACTGGTGGCCAGGCAAGACTCTCTGGAGATGTACAAACCCCTGCAGGGGGGGCCCTGCAACTCCGGAAAAGGAGGCAGCCTGGTTAAGTTGGGTGAAAGGTGGAGCCGACAGATATCTCATTTTGTGAATGTGGTGCAAAGTTGATGGACCACCTCCCAGCACCATTTTGCAAAAACCTGTGGGTTGTATCTGACAACTGCTGCTGTGGCCACCCGGGAAACAGGGACTTGAAAGCCCCTTCCCACATACCTGCCCTACCCCCCATCCCATCAGCCTGGCCTTCGCTCACATCTTCAGCTGGCTCAGCTACCTGAGCCACTCCTGCTGCAGGCTCTGGACCTACCCTGGGCCTCACCTTGAGCAGCACACGGGTCACAGGGGAGGGCCCAGCAGTACCAAGGCTGTTGTAGGGGGTACAGGAGTATTCTCCCAGGGCGTCCTCATTCCCAAGCGCAATGATCAGTGAACCTTCTGTGCCCTGGGACCAGCCAGGGAACTGGAGGGAAGAAGAGATGACAATTTCAGAAAGAAATTCAGCACAGGCAAGGTGGTGAGGTAATACCCCGGAGAGGGACTCCATGACTCTAGGTGTAGCCCCAACTTCTCTCTGAATTCCAAACCTCCATTCCTCTGCCACAGAAGGACCCCTGCCAATGGATATGAGGCTGTGACCGCACAGCTCCAGGGATGCCACAGAAAACAATGAGAATGAACCCCCGGAAGTGAGTTACCCAGCGCTCCCTGCCTGCTATAATCTCACCTCCCTGTCCTCCTTATGCTCCACCGCTAACTTCAGCATAAAGCACCCCCATCCTCCTCAGTAAAATGTGATCCCTCACTTTCCCGCACTCCCCCTATCCCCCCAAATTAGGGCCCAACCATCTTCCTGTCCTCCAGCTCCAACTCCGTAATCCCTTAACTGAACCATTTCTACAGCCTCACAACCCCTCTCCCTTCTACTCCGTCGGACAAACTCAACTCCTAATCTCGGCTCCAATGCTATCTCCCATTATTACTGAAAAAAACAACTTCACTGGCTCCCACTACCGTAAGACTTTAAAAAAAAAAAAAAAAAAAAAAACAATGTATTGAGTAGTACTATTGTAAAAACCCTGACGTGGTGATTAAAAGATGCAAGGAATTTACAGTCTCTGCAGACAAACAAAAGATCCAATCACCCTGGGATGAGGTAATATAAAGGGCATGCGCAGTTTTTCCTTTTGGCCCCAACCTGTCTTTCCAGGTTTCTCTGCACCATGCATGTCCCTACAGGTATTGCAGCCACCACCAAACTGCCCAATTCATTATTTCATAAATGCACTAAACCATCAAGTCTTTGGTTTCTACAGGGAATGACCATCCCATCTCCAAGGCCCATCACTGAAGTCCCAGAATCCACGGCTGATCTATCCTCAACCAGGCCTAAGGGGAGGTACTTAACTGCATCCCTGGCCCTATTGCTATCCCACTTCCCCAAGACCGTGCCTTCCTTCAGGATTTCCTGCTGATCCCCACCCAACACCTGCATAGCACCCAGTAAGAAGTTTAGGTTCAAGGAACTGAATTAAACTGAGCTGACTCTATCTATTCCATTTGGTCTTCTGACCAGGATCACACCAAGTCCCCCCATCCCAAGCCTGTACCTTGTCCAGCTGCAGGGCTTGCCCATCCTTTGACCAGCTGACAAAGAGCAGTGGGGGGTTGGCACGAACTGGGCACCGGATCACCCCCCGCATGCCTATGGGCAGGGGTGTCTCTGGAGGCATCATTGTCACCTGGGCTGGGTCTGGGGGAAGCAGTGACAAGTTGAGAAAGGGCTTTGGCCTGGCCCAGGGGAGGGGAGCAGGCTTGGGAAGGAAGTGGAGGTCAGGCTTACAGAGCACAGTGAGGTAGGCAGAGGCTGAGGGCGGACGCGGGAGGCCATTGCTGGGCACACAGGTGTAGCGACCAGCATCATCGGGCTGGGCAGCCTGCAGTCGCAGGCTCCCATCCACCAGGATCCGCACTCGGGATTGCAGGTGGCTGCAAGGCGACACGTGTGAGGGAGGGCCTAGGCCTCGCCCAGCCAAGGGTTCCCTCAAAGACGGCTCGCCAGCTCCCCACCTCCACTGCTCCAAACGTGGGTCAGCTCACCTAATGTGAAAGACATTAACGCCATCCAGGAACCAGCTGTAGGTGAGGTTGGCGGGGTACGCCTCAGCCTGGCAGGCCAAGGAAACATCCTGCGAGGCATTGACTGTGCTGTTCTTGGGGGGCAGCACGATGACAGGGGGTCCTGCAGGGGGCACAAGAGGAGAGAGGTGCTCTCAGCCCACAGTCTTCCCAGACTCTTATTCTGTTACTCTTCCTTGACTCCTTCCTCTGAAACAGAGGGCTCTGGAGATCTGAAAGGGAAACTTCCCCTATGCATAACAAAAACCTCTCCCTGAGCCCTGTTCCTCTTCCCAAATTCTCCCTCTTCCCCCAGGGGTAACTTCATCCACCTGTGTGTCAGGGTGTGGGGAGAGTCCGTCTGAACTGTTAATTTACCCTTTCTTCCCTACCCATCACATCTTAAGTCATATCCATGTCTCCTACCCTAGTCCAGATACCCCATAGCTCACCCCAAGATGCCGCAGCCACCTGGCTCCAGGTTCTCCCGTCATTGCCACGCTAATGGCCACTCATACAGAAAGGCCCCCTTCAGCCACAGAAGGCTTCTGCTCCAGAACCCACAGCAGCCCCTGACCCCTGCCACACTGAGCTCACCTTTCTTGACCTAGTCCTGTGGGTCCCATGATCTAAGCACTCCCAACCTGGCCACCCACCTTTTCATACATCAACCCTAAAAAACATCATCAGGTCAAGGTGACACCTCACCAGGCTCACTCCCATCCGCCTCTGCTCTCTGAACTCCTAGGGTCTGGTTCATCCATATACCTCTTACAGAACTGTCTCTGACTGCTGCAGCCTGCTGCTCGCTACCCTTCCTTGGCCCCACTGCGTAGACAGACAGTAACAAGAGGTAACGATAGCAGTCCATGCATATAAAGCATCTGCTGCAGGTCAGCACTAAGTACCTAGCACTTTGCCTGTTCATCTTACTAAACTCTCACAAGAACCTTTGCAGTAGAAATTACTGTCCCCCCTTTTTAGCATAATTTTTATCATTATTATAATATTATTTAATTCTGAGGATTGAACCTGGGGATACGCTACCACTGAGCTACCATCCACAGCCCTTTTTCTTTTTTCTTTTGAGACAGGGTCTCACTGAGTTGTCCGGGCTGGCCTCAAATTTGCAATCCTCCTGCCTCAGCCTTCCAAAGAACTGGGATTATAAGTGTGTGCCCCTGTTTCCCTTTTGTAGCTGGAAGAAATAAAGGTTCAGAGACAAAGAGATTGTGAAGTGACTTGCCCCAGGTCCCAAGGGAGTCAAGATTCACATTCAGGATTTCCTGAAGCCAGAGACTATGCCCTTAACTATCACCCGGCACTGCCTTTCCCGTGGTACCATGGAAAGCAATACTCCCACAGTCCCACAGGTTAGTCTTATTTTTCCCCAGGTAGATAAAAGTCACTCTGAAGGTGGACTCCAGACTTCACATTTCCCAGCTTTCCTTCTAAAGGGAAGGTCTTGGCCAGGATTTACTATGTTCTCCGCTGAACCTAAATGAATTCTTATCACAGTCCTGAGCAGTGGATATGAACTACCACTGAGCTACATCCCCAGCCCTTTTGATTTTTATTTTGAAAAAGGGTCGTGCCAATTTGCAGAGGCTGGCCTTGAACTTGCAATCCTCCTGCCTCAACCTTCTGAGTAGCTGGATCACAAGTGTGTATCATTGTGCCTTATTGAGATGAGAAAACTGGGGCTCAGGAGGGTCACCTGGTTCACAGTTTGACACTGGCACCCAGGTCCTTTCTACTATGTAACACATTGATGAACACTAAGTATTTATTTGTCCGTTCACTGATCCAGTTAAAATTAAGATGCTTGTTTTAGAGTAACAACTTATATTTGGAGCCCTCTCGCCCTGCACAGATCCTCCCTCAGGCAGAATCCTCCTCCCATCCTGCTATGTGCCTTCCTAGCCATAGGTCACCTAGGTGTCCCTGGTCCCCAGCCCTCCCATCAGAGCACCTAGCACCAGCAGCTGGGTGGAGTGGGTGATGCTGCCCTCGGTGCTGGAAGCTTCGCAGGTGTAAACTCCAGAGCTGCCCCGCTCTACCCTCTGGATCCTCAGTGTTCCGTTGTGCACCTAGGGAGGGAGGGAGAAAGTTCCCTTCCTGCTGGGCCAGCCTCAGAGCCTGCACTTCCCAGGCTGGCCAGCAGAGGGAGGCAGAGCTTCAGGCTCGGTGAAGCCAATACCAAGCCCTCCTGGGAGCCCATCTTCCAGCCCAACTTTGGCCCCCTCTGTCCTCCAGCTCTGCTCCCACCTTCCCCTCACACTCCAGCTGGCCCACTCTGCCAACCCAGGTACTCAATTGCACCTGACCAAGGTCCTGTCCTCGGAGCTTCCAAGTCACTTGAGGTTGGGGGCTTCCCTGGGCCACACAGCGCAGGGTAACTGGCTCCAATTCCTGCACTTCCAGTACTGGAGGAGGTGTCTCCTGGAATTGAGGGGGTGCTGTGGGGAAGAAAGGCATCAGGAGCTGCCAGAGGGGTTATTAGCCCAAAGAGCAGTGTCTACGTCCAGGGAAACAAGACTACTCAGGACAGCAGCCCTCAGCCCACCCAGCTTCATGGGAATCCCAGCTCCGGGTCACCCTATCTGCTGCACGGGGGACCAGGTAAGAATTATACCAGGCCATCCCCACACTGGCCTGGGCTGAGCACAGACTGA
Organism: Callospermophilus lateralis; assembly: GCF_048772815.1. Lineage (NCBI taxonomy): Eukaryota > Metazoa > Chordata > Mammalia > Rodentia > Sciuridae > Callospermophilus > Callospermophilus lateralis. The sequence goes on from NC_135311.1 coordinate 12,032,980, forward strand.
ATGCGCAGGGCCAGGGGGGGAGCTAAATGTTCTGGGAGTCAGTCTTGGGTCCTAGACTCAGCTCAGATAATAACCAGTGGCATCACCCATTTCTTGGTCCAAGTCTCACCTATGAAACAGAAATGATCCTAAGCTCTTCCTTTTTAGGGGTGAAGGAGAATTAATGAGGCCCTAGGTGTAATGAGGTTTTGAAAACATCAAATGCTATATGTAAGTGAGCTGCTTAACTCAGGACCTAATACTGCCCTCTCCCCCATCCACTATCCTGGCCAGAGATGCCTAAGGAAGGAAGAGGAAGTGGAAGTTCCTGACGTTGAGACTAAGAGGCTGATTGGATTTAGATTTGAAGAACTGAAAGGGCAGGAATGAGGAGGGGGATAAGATGCAACCATGAAGTGAACAAACAAGGAGTGCCAGACAGGGTGGGGCACTGCAGCCGCAAGCACGCACGTCCCCCTTCCCCTTCTAACATCATCTAGGGTCCCCATCATTCTCCTCCCCTCCCCTCTCCACCACCTGCTCCCCAGCTTCATACAATTGACTGTCAGGTGCACCCAGGAGCCGTTAGCAAAATCCTCTTCTGGGCTGTGCTGATCCAGGAAGAGCACGCGGCACTCGTACCAGCCCTGGTCCTCCACTCGGAGCCCCTCGATCCGGAGAGATGCTCCTGTCTGCAGTCGGACTCGTCCTGGAGAAAAGCCCTGAATCAAGTTGTTGAAGAGACCCCACGGGAGCCCCCAAACCCTAGTCACACTGGCCATTTTCAGAGGTCAAGAACAGTCTGTCTCTCTGTCACTCTGAGAGAGCAGGGTCTGCAGAGGCACAGATGGGATTAGGGTCGTGAGGGCAGGTCCCTTTGTTCAACTTCTGACTGCTCCTGTCTGTCAATAGCTGGTACCCAGTCCAGACAAAGTGAAAGCCAGAGGGGTGGCTGGTGGACAGAATGTTCCACTGAACTATACCCGGCTCCCAGGACTGTTGGGAAATGGGGTTTGAAGAGGCAGCACTCGGGTCTGCTCTGGATTTCTACAGGATGGTCCCATCCCTGAGCACTTTTTGAAGGGGGAAGGCCTGGGCTCCCAAGGGTACTCTTCCTTTCAGAGGACTCTGTCCCTGGAAACCCCGGTGGTAGCTGGGGCCCTAGCATGGACCCAGGCCTTGCCTGCTAAAGCCCCTAATCCCTCAGGGCTATTATCAGCTGCCTAAGCGCCTTAGGGTGGCCAGAGTCCAGCCCAGCCAGGCAGCAAAGTCAGCAGCCCCCTCACCCCGTCACGTCCATGCCCCAGGGCACTGCAACCCTGGCTGACTGACCACATGTAGTTCCATAAAGCCACACACCACAGCACAAGCAGATACTTCATTCCCATCCCGAGTAAGCATCCATGGCTCAGTGCCCACCCGCTTCAGCCACCCTCTCCTGATGGACGCCTGCACTCCAGACAGACTCATGAGGCCCTGCAGTGTAGCCCAGGGCGATAGGCACACGCTTGGGAGCCAGAGAGAGCTAGACACAAGCCCAGTGCTGCATACTCCTTTGGGCAAGTCGCTTAACCTCTGCCAATTTCAATTTCCTCATATGTAAAAATGACAAAGTAAAAAAAAAAAAAAAAAAAAGGGGTGGATGGAATTGGAAAAGCCAATCCTCTGAAAGGAAAGCAGCCAGCATAGTACCTGTTGCTCAAATAAAGGGTGTTTAACAAATGAACAAGCTCCAGATTTGAAATCGGAACCCTGCCCTCAGTCCTGGCCCTATCCCTTACCTGATAACGCATCATCTCATTTTTCTCTCCCACATCACTGAACTGTGCCACCGTGTGCCAAGTCACCCTACCAGAAATCCAGTCTAACCTAGATTCTTCTATCACCCCTAACATGCGCTTGTTCATTAAATCCTTCAAATCCTACTACTTCACTTCCTTCTCTATCATCTTCATCTGAAGGTCTGCAGTATCTCTCTCCTGGGTCCTCCAGGCTCCTCCCCTACACTCACTCCCCAGCTGCCCACCTTCACCTCCGATGTGGAGAAATGTTGTTTGTTTGTTTTGCAATGCTGGGGTTCAAACACCAGGGCCTTGTACGTGCTAGACAAGCATTCTATCACTAAGCTGAACCCTAGCCCAAATTTTGTAAATTTCCTGGGGTATGTAAATGCAGCTCCAAGACAAGAATTGCGCCATCCTAGCCTTCTTAAGGGAAACCCTGGAGCTATTAGTGCACCCACCCCCTCCAGCCTGCTTCCATTCCACATCTAGAGTGACCAGACTAAAACAGAAGCTCCACCTGCAGTGCCCTTAATGCCACAAGAGCCTTCAAGTCGAGACTGGCTTGTGATCTTAGGCCACGTCTTTTTTCTTCCAAGAATGGGTTCCTGGGGTGTGGATCCTCCAGGAAGGGTGGACCCGCTTAAAGGGCTGGGTATTTAAATCTCCACCCAGGAGATAAGACAAAGCCTAGCAGGTAAATATTTAACATAATCATACTCTTCCACCCACCAGCAGATTCCTCAGTAACCCTCATCTGCCTGGCCACTAAGCGCTATGGACCAGCAGCCTGGGGCCCCTTTGCCCCAAGTGATGGAAGCTCTTCATTATGACAATCTCTGAGCTCCTGAAGAAGAGGGGGAAAGGACTGAGTGTTGAATATGGACCATGTAACAATGGCACTGTCACCATATTTAATCCTCCTGAGAATTCCAATGTAGATGGAGGAACCGATGTTAGGTTTCTCTCCAAAACCTCACGGCTAGTAAGGGACAAAGCCAATCCTCTGTCTCCAGTGTGCTTTCCACTGGGTGTTAGGATCCTGTTGCATAATCTATATATTCTCACTTGGGAAATGTTAGGAGCCAATAGCCTACAGCCCCAAATATCTGTTAACCAGAATATCCATGCAGCATATATAGGTCCTAACTTTCCTGGGAGATGGGACTGCTGACCCTGCAGAGATGCACAGGGGCAGGAAGATGGCCAGGGGAAGCAATCCTGGAACTCCTGAGTCCTGGGCCCACCTCCCTGAGGTCTGCTGTCCACACACAGGGCCAACCTGATGGACTTCAGATTTCCCCTTATACAGGGGTGTGAAGGAGACAGGGGCACAGTCTCTGTTCTCTCGGGCTCTCAGAAGGCAAGAAACCCACACTCATGAACATGGGCAGGTGCATGTGCACACATACAGAAATCCACAGAATGCCTCAAGTCTGCCCAGCCATTGAGCTAGGAAGCAAGAGGAGTAAGGAAGATGGAATGTAGCAGAGGGTTTTGAAGGATAAAAAGGTAGTAAAGGGAGGGACTAAAGGGGACAGGAGTTCTAAATGGAGAATGAAATACCTTTTTTATCTTTTCATTACCAGGATTGAATTCAGGGGCCCTTAACCACTGAGCCACATCTCCAACCCTTTTTATTTATTTATTTATCTATTTATTTATTTATTACCAGGGATGGAACCCAGAGGTTCTCAACCACTGAGCCACATCCAAGCCCATTTTGTATTTTACTTAGAGACAGAGTCTCTCTCAGTTGCTTAGGACCTTGCTAAACTGCTGAGGCTACTTTTGAACTCTTGATTCTCCTGCCTCGCCCTCCTGAGCCACTGAACTTGGCTATTTTGGGGATATTTTTATTTTTTATTTTGAGACTGAGTCTAAGTTGTGATTTTAATTTTTTTTTTTTTTTTTTTACATACTGGTAATTGAATCCAGGGGCGCTTAATCTCTAAGCCACACCCCCAACCCTTTTTATTTATTTTTTATATTTAAAATTTAATTTTATGTATGTATGTATGTATGTATGTATGTTGGTATCCGGGATTTAACCCAGAGGCGACCAACCACAGAGCCACATCCCCTGTCCTTTTCATTTTTTTATTTTGAGACTGGGTCTCACTATATTGCTTAGTACCTTACTAAATTGCTGGGGTTAGCTTTGAATTTGCGATCCTCTTGCTTCAGTTTCCCAGACCACTGTGGTTATAGATCTGTACCACTGCACCTGACAAAATTTCTGATTTATGTATATATATTAAAAAAAAAAACTCAGTCCCCTCTGCTGTGAAATTTCTTGAAACTCCAACCCCCACCCCCGCAAAAAAAAAAAAAAAAAAAAAAAAAAGCACAAAAGCCCATCCCACAAATTGGAAAAGTTGGTCTAAGATCCATCCTGGGAAAGCTGGTGCAGACCAAGCCCAAGCCCAGCCTGGCTTTGCCCTGGTGCCTGGTCTATTTCACATGAATGCTCCGTAGACATAATAACCAATTTAATCCTACTATTAATGCTTGCTTGTTTTATACTGCTCTTTTACTATTTTTGTACTAGTTTATAAATCTGGTTTCCTCTGCTAAATGGCGCCTAGAACCCCCAAGATCAGAAGCTCTCCCTTCAGCATGATCCCTGAAGCTCTCGTCTCCCATGGTTCCTCACACATTCTAGGCCAACAACCTCATGCCCAGTCCCAGGCCCATCTCCTCTCCGCTGGTCCAGAGGGTTTATGACAGAACAGCATTGTTCTTAGCAACCTCCACCTCCTGTTGCTTAGCAACTGCAGTTCCAAGTCCCCTACACAAAGGCCGAGAGGCCCCTTCCACACTGGGAGGCAGTAAAAGGGTTAATGGGCTCAGGGGCCTCCCTCTGGGGTCCTGACTCCAGGGACCAGCTCTGGCTGACTGGGAGCTCCAGACTGGTCACAGGCAGGGGTAGGAACAAAGGGAGGAAAGCCCCCAAAGTCACTGCCTAGGGCCCTTGCAGCTCAAGGAGCAGCAGAGGGCCAGAAGGCACCCCCACAGGTAGACAGGGTTGCTAGCCATCCAGTGGCTTACCTGCCTGGTACCCCCAGAAAGGAGAGAAGCTGGCAAGAAGGAGAAGCATTTCACGTCTACCTGGTGGAGTCCCAGGGAAAGCCCTTCTCCCACCTCTCCTCCACCTCCCCCTTGCCTTGCCCTTAGTCAGACAACATTCTCAGCCAGACAGCCCCAACCCCCCAACCCCAGGCCCTGGCAGGCAGAGACAGGGAGGGAGGGCTGGTGAGCACAGCCGTTTTCTCCTCCACTTTGCTAATTGGGGGCCCCTTTCATCAAGTCCCATAGGGCTGGTGTAGACACACACACTCCCACCAGGCTGTTTGCCAATAACTGCCCCCAGTTTGAAAATAAACTCTTCCCTTCTGCGTGCGGCACCTGCCTGCCCTGCCTCCCCACTCTGCTCAGCCCGCCCCGTGGCAAGAGCCCAGCCAATCCCCGGGCTTCCCTCAGGATTCAAACCAAAGAGGGAAAAGGTGGGGTCTCCCCATCAACATGCTCCCAGGTAGCCTTTCCTGGTCTATTTCACATGAACGCTCCGCAGACAATAATAGCCCTCTCTTACCCAACAGCCCAGACCCTTAAGACCTTCCCATATGCCCACTCAACTGTTCCGATTTAAGCTCCATCCAGGATTAGGAACAAGTCATTTTGGGGAGTCAGCTGGGAGAGAGCAGAAGGCTCCAGAGAGGCCACACACTATTCTATACAGGGGCCACCAGAAGCAGCAACCCAGTCAGCCCCATCCACTTACTGACTTTTGGGAACAAAGGACCTCCCCAACCCCAACATGCTCTTCTCTACAGAGAATCAGGCCAAGCCCACGCTACAGAAGCAGAGAGGTCATAGCCCCACCCACCCTGCGGGCCCATGACTCCCTAGAAACCTGCAATCCTCAAATTAGTATTTTGGATAGTGAGGGAGGGGGAAGGGAGCTAGCAGACAGTAGAGCCAGGGACTAGGATAAGGCTAGGGGGGGACATCACAGAAGGTCAGAGTGGAGTCTGGGGGGTTTCTTTTTTCTTCTTCTTCTTCTTTTTTGGCGTGTGTGTTGCTGGGGATGAAAACCAGGGCCTCACTCATGCTAAGCAAGCATTCTACCACTGAGGTACATCCCCAGCCCGAGTCTAGGTTTCACCATGAGCTCTAGGAATAGTGATTAGAGAAGAATGAACCTTTGGAACAGACCATGTGGAATGCTCAATAGCATAACTGTAGAGTATGTGCACTGTGTGTGTGTATGTGTGTGTGTGTGAGGGAATGAATCCTTCAATGAATTAACAGTGCTTGGGAGCAGAGCTATCTTGTTAAGTAGAATAAAGGCAGTGGAGCTGGAAATGAGACTGGGCAGGGACAGAGCAGTTCCTAAGAGGCCTTGCCCACCCCCAGTTCATCTTTATTGGTCATCTGTCCCTCCCTCCCATCTGAGGTGAGTGCTTACCCACGTAATCAGGGTCAATTCGGGGAGAGTAGAGGCCAAACTGGATGAAGATGGGAAGCAGAAATCCAAATCGCAGCCACTCGATGACATGCAGAGGGGGTCGGCCAGCTGGGGGCAGCAGGTCACAGCCCAGCACTGCACTCTCCCCAGCCTGGCCCACCACAGAGACCACCTCAGGCTTCCTGCGACCTACATGGTGGGTGGCATGAGGACACAGCAGGCGACCAGAGTGAGAGCTGGGAAGGGAGGTTCCGTCAGTATCTCTGTAGGTTTCTCTGGACTTTGGGTGACTGGAGGAACTCCCAGACCTACCCTTCCCCTGCCCTCACATGCTCAAAGAACCCCTTGGGAACCACCCCGACACCCCAAACCCCACGACTAACAGAGAGTTCTTGAGTTCCAGGGGTCCAGCTCACCGTCAGCCCCCTGGCTGATGATCAGGCTGAGGATGGCCAGACTGAGGCACCAAACCATAGCCCAGCTGGCCTGCTCACCCGGCCCCTCCCAGCCACAGGAGCCCAGATGGAGGGGCCGAGGGAGGTCCACCACCCGGGGTCAATCCTTCTGACCAGCCTCAGGTTAACAGGTTTCAGCTCTCTTCTGAAGTTAGGGCTTAGCTCAGGTAACACCCAAGGAAGCTGTTCTCTGGAGAACCAGCCGATCTAAAAGCAAAACGCAGGACAACATGCAGAGTTTGGTCAGCAGTGGAGCCCAGAAGAAACCCACAGTCAGAGAAAGGCACTTAAGAAGGAGAGGAGAGAGGGATGGCAAATAAGTGGTGAATGGTAGGTACCTGGGAACAGACCAAAGAGATAGATTTTTTTTTTCTTTTTTTCTTTTTTTGCTGTCCAGGGATCAAACCCAGAGCCTCACATATTCTAAGCCAGCACTTTACCACTGAGCTCTATCTCCAGCCCTTTTTATTTTGAGACAAGCTCTTGCTACATTGCCCAGTCTGTCCTTGAATTTGTGATCCTTCTCCCTCAGCCTCTTAAGTAGTTGGCATTACAGGTGTGCACTACCATGTCTGGACCCAGCCTAATTTTGTCCTCCCCCTCCCCCACCCTGGGGATCAAACCCAAGGCCTCATGCATGCTAGGCAAGCACTGTACCACTGAAATACATCCCAAGCTCCAAAACCAGAGATCTTGAAGCCCTGGGAATTAGTTGCAGGGGGAATTCAAAGAGGATGAGGGTGTGCTGGGCAAAGAGATGACCCAGGTGAGGAAGTGTCAGGGGTAAGCACAGTTGGAAAGATATTACGAAAAGCAGAGGAATCCTGGGACTATCTGGTTTACAATGTTCTCAGCAAACTGAGCCAGGAGAGAACTGGGAGTTTCTATTACCCTGGGGAAAAAGTTTTCAGGGAAATATGGGAGACTCACCTCCCTTCTCTTTCCTCACTCTTGATGCTTACAAGGTAGTAGATAGCAAAACAGGAACAGTATTAATGCCCCCACCCCCAACTGTGACAAATAAGGACCCCAAGGATCTGTTATCAGCAGCAAGATAGCTAGTGTGGGACAAATCCTAAATTAAGATCTAGACCACTTACCTCCAAAGAAAATGCCCTTCAGGATACCCCTAAATAATCCCTTGCCCCTTTTCCCAGCCTCTATGAAGAGCCCCGGAGGCTGGGGAACCCCATGGCATCTTTATCCACTCAGCCGCGGCTTTGACAGTAAATCACTGGGAGAGGAGGAGCTGACTCCCCCCACCCCGCCGCTGGTATTAGGGGCCCAGGCAGAATCCTCCAGGTCTGGGCAGGTCCCAGGGCTTGAAGCTGGCGCCACTTGCTCTTCATGATGCTGCCAAGCAGCCCTTCTTCAAGTGCCTCACCCGGATTCCTCCCACTCACACCTCTCCAGTATCCTCAGGGTGCCAGGGTTTGCCAGGTACTCCCTTCCCAAACCCTTGGGGGCATGATCCATAAGAAGCCAAAAATGCCTTAGTCCCTAGGGTATACAAAATGAGTAGGAACTCTTGACCATCTTAGGGCAGTCACAGTGAGCCAGAGGGCCCTGCTGGAGGCCTGACAAATCCAAGTGGACTCTGCTCCAGGGCCTCCACCCCACTCTTGGCCTCACAGTTCCATGCTGGTTCTAAAAAAAATGTTTCCTATGGCAGTCTCCTCCTTACCTCTTCATAATGCCCATGTACCTCTAGCTCCTGGCAGTTCACCACACCACTTACCCTGTCTCCCACCGCCCTTAGCCTGCTCTCCCACACTTCCCCGAAAAGGCTTTTTTCCAAGGGTATAGTATGGGAACCCCCAGCTCTCTCCTGGTACAGTTTGCCAAGAACCTTGTAACCCAGGCATCCCCAGAATTCTTCATTTTTCCTGGGACCTTTCCAACTCCACTGGCCCCCATTTCCTCTCCTTCTGGGTCTCCCCACCTGGTACTCCCTCATTCTCCCAGGAACTCCCATCCCAATCATTCCTACTTCTCACAGTCCCCTCGAAATTCCAGTTTCTCACACCTGATCTCCAACTGCAGGAGGTCTTCTGCGATTCAAAATACTCCCTGATGGTCTCCCAAATCCCCATTCGGCCACCCACTTATCTTTTCCTAGGAATTCCCCTCCCTGGAAATCTCCTGCTTCAGCCCACAACACACTTCTGATACTCCGTGCTCAATAATTCCCTTCTCCCTCACATTCTCCGGCCCCCTAGAACTCTTCTTTTCTTTTGGAACCCACCCAGCACTCCCCCACATTATCTCCAGAACTCCTCCAGTTCCGGGGAACCCCTACCCATGCACCAAGAATTCCACTTTACTCCCCAGAACTCCCCTACTTCTGCTCCCCCAAAGAATTCCACTTCTCTCCAGAGCTCCCCCGCTTCCCCCTAACTCTGCACCGTTCCCCCGTGCCCCCGCCGGCACCCCACTTCTATCCCCCAGGACACCCCCGCCCTCACCTGCTCTGCACCGCTCGGCTCCGCTCTCGCAGCCACACAATAGGGGGCGGACCCGCCTCCCCGCCTCGGATGCCCGGAGCGCCTCCCGTCGCCCTGGAGACCGCCAATCCCCCCCCTCCCGCGGTGGCCAATTGGAGCCAACAGAGGCCAGGCTAGGCGGGCGGGACCCCTGAGCCGCCTGGGAGTTGTAGTTTCTGGAGAGAAGGACTCAATGGCACGTGGGCTCAGGTCGCCCCCTCGCGGAGCTCTCTACAACCAAGAGTGGGAAGGCGGGTACCCGCTTCCCGCAGAGAGCCAGAGGGGCGGTCAGGATAGACCGGTGCCCCTGGGGAGACTGAGCCTTTGCAGGCTCCCTGCAAGCCCAGCTTCCTTTGTAACCTACCTTCTACCCTCTCCCGACTCCGAACCCCCGCGAGCCACAGAGGCAACAAAGTGGAAATCTGAGCCCGAGGGCGGGAGCACCAGGCGGGGAGAGCGACTGCCCGCCCTTCTCCCAGGGGATCCACCCAAGTCCCGGGCTCATCCGATTTCCTCCCCCATTCCCATCCCCACCTCCACCTATTTCCTCTCTTGCCAGACTGGAAATACCTGTCTGCACTGGCGAGCTCCCAGATGTTGCCCGGGCGCCTCCCATGTGTGCAGCTGCAGGAGGCTGCGCTCAGAGCCTGGGGTTGCCAAGTCAGCTCTGCAAGCAGCTTCCAACACCAGTGACCCAAAGAATCAGGCCCAGGGGGAAGAAATGACAGGCCATTCTGACAATAGAGATTGAAAGGGGAGGAATGAAATAAAGGCTCTCCTACTGAACCCTTGTAGGGTGCCAGACCCTGGGACTAGATACTTTATAACTCATGTAATCTGCACAGAAACCCTGAGAAGTAAGTATAGAACCACTTGACTAAGGAGAAAACAGACTCAACCAGAAACATGCTTCTTAACCAAGCACAGGCAGAGTTGTGTTCAGACCCAACCTGGACTTCCTTAGACCCACCCCTTTGGAGACTTCACCCTCAGACACACACTTATCTCACCCCAGACTGAAATACTAGACTGAAACTGAGAGAGCTGATTCATAGAACTATGGCTGGAAGATCAGTAGAGACCCAGTAGGATGGACTGTTTTGGACTGTTGACCTGTTAAGGCTGGGGGTTTTTTTGTTTTTTTTTTTTTTTTTAAGAATTTTTTTTTTTTTTTTTTGAAAGAGTGAGAGAGAGTGAGAAAGAGGGAGAGAGAGAATTTTTTTTTAATTTATTTTTTAGTATTTGGCAGACATAACATCTTTGTATGTGTTAAGGCTGTTTTGCAACAGAATCGCTACCAATCATCCCTCGTGGTGGCCAGCCAACCCCAATCTGTTCACATCCCGGGCCAGGAAGTTCAACATTGCTGTGGTATGCATTCTATCTTCAGTGAGCTCTGACTGCTGGAACATTCTTCTAAGTGTAACTGTCTGGGTGCTTTTTGCCACAAGATGGAAGTGTACTTGGGGGAGAAGACTGGGCATGGTCTCTTCCATCCTTTCTGCAAAGGCTCCTAAAGTGGCAGCTTTGCAACATTACTTTACATTGTAATGGACTGCCCTACCATTTTGTAAGACTATAATGAAAATGTGTTAATGTTTGACAAGAAAGTAAGGGCAGAAAAGATGGTCATTGGAAGGCTTTTTGCCTTCTTGGCTCCTCACCAACTAGCAAGAACCATCTTCCTCTCCCACACTAAATCAGCTTCTCTGGTCCCAAAGTTTCATTTCTGCTATTTCCAGTAGTTTTTGGAGGATAAATTCATGTCATTTGGACATTAAAATAACTTTTTTAAAGTAATATTTTGAATTGTTTAAAAAGTTTATGAGATGCTCATGTTTTTCTGGGAGCTTATTTTGCGAGTTTTATTGTCATCATTTTCATTTGAATATAATGTATATTGTAAAGATTTTTTAGTGAGAAAAGGAATCTAACCCTATAACTTGTTCCCTGTTTCCTCACCACCCTAGAAGTGAAAGTGGGTAAAAAACTAAAATTAAAGATACATTTTAAAAAACAGTCCCTTAAGTTAAAAAAGTAAAGTTTTTCCTCTAGCTTGTGCTTGATTCATTGTCATAATTCTCTGAGAAAGTTTATTCAGCCTACTAGGATTCCACCTGATCTCAGTATCAGCCAACTCACATATTCTCAGTTTGCTACAAGAATATGAGAAAATGGTGATTCGAGGGATGCTGTTAATCACATGCCCATGAGCACAGGTCCTCTCACGGTATTAGAAAAGAAGGTTTCCCATACTTGTCATTAACTTTGTATATGTGTGTCTCTTGTTCCAATGAGACTCTAAGCTCCAGAAGTACCCAGAGTCTATTAAAAGAGCCCCTGCTGACTCTTCAGCCTGGTTTGTCACCTACCCCTTTATCAGAGTGTGCAGCCTTGCAGTCCACAGAGTCACTGTGCTCTTCTTTCATGTGTTAAGTGTTTTAGCACTTACCTTCTCTCTAGCTAAAATGACCTTTTTCTTCCTTCCCTGGACTCACTGCTAATCACAAGTCAAAAATTCTGTTGACCTGTTAACCTCCAGAATGGTGGCTCCTCCCACCATTCTGCATCTTCTCCAGGTCCCTTGGCACCTCTCATATCTTACACAAGTTCTTTGTGGGCACACAGAGTCTATTCTGTCTCACCAGTGCTAACTCAAGTCCCTGACACTTAGTAGGTGCTTAGATACTCCCTTCCCCAAGTTTACTTTCACCTATTTCAAATGGTGAGGAAGATTTGCAAACTATAAAGTGATATCAAGTGATAATTATCCAAGTTTCTAGTAAAGGAAGAGGCCTGGACCTCTCTGAGCTTATATTCAATCTTTCTTGTGTGTGTTTCGTGTTCCTTTTCTAGGTGTTCTGGGAAGTGTGAGGGTCTCATCCCTCTCCATTCAGAGACTAGATGTGAGAAGAACAGACTTTACCAACTCCAGGGAGATCCCTGGGCCAGCCCATCCAGGGACCATTCATTCCTTTATTGACTTTCTGTGTGCCAGATTTTGATATACATGAGAACTGGGCTGGCTCTCTGTGTGCCTGATGGACTCCAGGTGATTTTTTTCCAGGTAGTCTCCAACCCTATAATGGCATCTGCTAGGATAGATAAGAAAGGAGCCAGAAGTATTTGGGGTTGCAGAGCTTTGGGGAATCAAGCATGCTCAGGACCTAAGGGAGGCACAGAAGACTGGCCTCAGACCAAAGACTGTCTTCCAGAAGGACAAGGGTTCTTACCCTTGGACAGCAGAGTGGATCCGTTTAAAAATGTTAGGAGCTCTGTGGGGACTGGTTTTTCAACCTCACCACCTCCTACCAAAGTCTGGCAGTTGCATAGACAGGATCCACAAGATCTGATCTGAGGTATGATGGAGACAAAGAGTGGCACCTCAAGCTTAGGGGAAGAATTCAAACTGATCCCTGGGTTAGGGAAAGAGCAGGGGGTGGAAAGTAGGCAATAACCCAAAGAAGACTCCATAGAGAAGAGACATGGAGATCTATAAGGAAGGAACAGACAGACAGTGGTGCCAATCACAAATAGAAGTCAGTGGTCCAAGAACTCCACCAACAGAACGGTCACCCCTGTGAGGAAGGTATTAGAGGCCCAGAGCAGCTGGCATCAGAGAAACAAGAGAGGGCTCCAAGCTCAACTCCAAACCAGATAGGACTGAACTGAGGTCCTTCCCATCCCGCTGTGGGATGGCTTCTGGATGAGAGCAGGGTAGGTGGAGTCATAGTAAATCTATTCGACAGGATGAGAATGGGGACAGAAGAGAAGAAGAACCAGCAGAAATAATTCCACTTTTATTCAGGATTGTAAGGTCCCGAAATTCTCCTATTTAGGAGTCACGGGTTCAGTTAGGTAAAAAGGACTCTCTCACTTGTCTCCCTTAAAGCACGTGTGTTGGTGGAAACGGGATGGGCAAAGTAAAAGCAAACAACACCTCACATGGAGTGGGTCTTCCAACTCAGTCCCCAAGGGCAGGGGAAAAGCATGTGGGCTTGGAGAAGGATCTAGGATGCAAAGAAAAAGAGAAAGTGGTTTTTGCTAGAGCAACCCATGAGGACAAAAGGACCAAACAAGGCTCCCCAGAAGTAGTGGGTACTTTATTTGATTTTATTGCCAGGTGGTCTTCTCTTGAAAAAGATGGTCCTTTGAGTATCCACCCCTGAGAACCCCCGCTTCCCCTCTGCCCAGCAGGCCATAAGATCCCCAGAGCTGGAAAGAAAAGCCAGAGTCAAGACCCAGGTCAGGCTGGGCTGGGGCCAGCCTTCCCCCTTTTCCTCAGTTTCATTCTGTTTCTCTTGAGATACCTCATCCTTGGCCTTTTGTAGACTCGGATGACCCAGAGGCCCACCACTAGAATTACCAAGAGCAAGAGGAGCAGCAATCCCTTAGCCAGGAGGCAGAAGACTGTGGAAGACTTCTCAGGATAGCCAGGATCTGGGATGGATAGAAGGGAGGGAAAGGGGCTCATCAGCGAGAAGAGCAAGTTAAGATTGGGAGGCAGCCGCCCCAAGTTCCACAAGAGGGGGGGTCTCAGGTTTACAATTGGTTTATGTCGCTTTGCAAGTAGCTCTGGAAATATATATATATATTCCTTGCACAGAAGCTCAGGAACTGAGCTCTGGGGAGCAATCTCAATTCAAGTGGAGAAGAGATCTTTGGAAGTTGGGAGCATCATACTCCCCAGTTCCGGTATCAAGCTGCTAATAGGAGGGGTGTAGATTCTGGAATCTGTGTGCTCTTAAGAAGAATCAGGATGGGGAGAGATGGGGCCTGGAGGCATGGGTCTTGCATGAGCTTAGGAATTGTCTCTGGGGTCCTTATACCTGCACAGAAAGACCCAGTAGGGACGGGATGGGAGCTGATGTTGCTGATGGGGTTGCTGACCCTGCAGGTGTAGGAAAGAGCACTGTCCCCAGGCCTCCAGGATGTTCTGAGGATGGGGCCTTCGTGGGCTGTGCCAGCACTGTCCCCCCAGGAGAGCCAGCTGTAGGTCACATCCACGCCTCCTTTCTCCACAAAGCATGTCAGGGATATATTACAGGAACCTTCTCCAGAGATCTCAAAGTTCACAGTGATTCTGGGCTTCAACAGCCGTTCTAGAAAAGGAAAAAAAAAAAAAGACTCACTCAACAATCAGAATTGAATCTATTTTTGAAGCTTCTCATCCTTGGGGTATGGATGCTGCTTCGAGAGCCCGTTCACCTAAATAACAAATAAACAAAACCAAACAAAAAATAACCTCCAGGGATGGGTCATGGCTCAGTGGTAGAGCACTTGCCTGGCCTGTGTGAGGCACTGGGTTCAATTCTCAGTACCACAAATAAATAAATGAATAAAATAAAGGTCCATCAACATTAAAAAAAAACAAAAAAAAAAACCTCCATAACACTTATGGTTCCAGTGTCCCCAGGCAACTGCTAAGGTAGACTGAGCTGACGTTGGTGTCTTCTACCTTCTACTTCCTCTTTATGCCTTCTCTTTTACTTTTTTTTGATACTGGGATTTAAAGATTTTTAGGAGTGGAGGTGTACCAGGGATTAAACTCAGGAACGTTTAATCACTGAGCCACATCCCCAGCCCTATTTTGTATTTTATTTAGATACAGGGTCTCACTGAGTTGCTGAGTGCCTTGCTTTTGCTGAGGCTAGCTTTGAACCCACGATCCTCCGGCCTCAGCCTCCCCATCCACTGGAATTACAGGCGTGTGCCACTATACCCAGCTGGGATTAAAGATTTTTAAACCCAAGGGTGTTCTACCACTGAGTCACATCCCCAGCCCTTTTAATTTTTTACTTTGAGAAAAGGTCTTGCTAAGGGCTGGGGTTGTGGCTCAGAGATAGAGCACTCGCCTTGCATGTGCGAGGCCCTGCGTTCGATCCTCAGCGCCACATAAAATAAATAAATAAATTATATATATATATATTTTTTTTTTTTTTTTTTTTTTTTTTTGGTAAGAAAAGGTCTTGCTAAGTTTCCCAGGCTGACTTTGAATTTGTCATCCTCCTGCCTCAGCCTCCGGAATCACTGGGATTACAGGCATGTGCCACCATGCCTGGTTCTTCTTTTTAACTTTTATATCCCATCTTCCTCCAAACCCTCCTCTGCTTCTTTGATTCTACAAAATATTATCACCTCTCCCAATGGCACTTGTATTTTAACCATTGTCTCTCCAAGATTTAAGTAGATTCAGTGTGACCAGCACAAAAAAAAAAGAAATTTGGGTTCAAGTAAATGGAAGACATTGGTAAGTCCCCTCAAATTGCACAGTGGAGCTTATTAGTGCTCAAGAATGGAAGTGGTGTTCATCACTAGGATACACAATCTCACTGGGAGAGAAAAGACCCTGAGAGGGTGTGCACCCCAAGCCCCTCATCCCTGCGTGGGGACACCCTTTAGTGCCCCATCCTTTACTTCTCTAGCTCACCCACCTGTTGCTGCAGCTCAGATACTGGAGCTGGGCACCCTGGGAGGGGTTTGCCCTCTCATCCTGTAACCTCAAACCCAAACCCTGAGTCCTGAGACCCCTAACTCTAGAGCCTGGGAAGCTCAGGAGAGCATAAGTCAGCGACACTCTTACGTCCCCAGTCTAAACTCACGGTAGACACGTAGACTGTACAGCTGGGTGGTTGACAGCTGCGCAGTCCTCATGTTGACTTCAGCTTCGTAACATCCTGCGTCCTTCCAGCTCACGTTGCTGATGTACAGAGAGTAGCTGGGCTCCAGGAAACTCACTCGACCCTGGTAGTGAGGGTCAATCACGGTGATGGTAGCTGGCTGTCCCTCTTTCCCTGGCATCACCGTGGCAAGCCTTCCCTGAGAGGACCAGATGATGTTCTCAACCTCTTCATCCGGCGGGATTTCCAGGGGGAGGCTGATGGACTCCTGAAGGACTGCAACTACTTCCTCGGTGTCAGCATCATCTCCAGAGTTCCCTTTGGCTGCAGATGTAGGAAGAAAAGGGATGGAAATGGCCCAGCTGGTTTCTCTGGGCCACGGAGCTTGGCCTCAGGAGCTGTGGCTCCATCCCAATCGAGAAACTTCTCAATCCGACCATTTCTGGCTGTAGGCTCCATTGCTCCTGAGTAGAACCCACCAGGGTGGGTTTCCCTCTGACTTTTCACTCTTCAAATTTAACTTCTCTTTTGCCACCCTGGGACCTCTCCCTCTTCTGTGTTCCCAGATGTCCTTCTCTTTTGATCCTGCCTTGAAGCCACACCCTGCTCCTTGTACTCCCAGAAAAAAACTGACACATACAACCCCACCCCCAAAGGCTCTCACTAGCAGAACAGGAGAACTGAGTGCAGAAGACCGTCCTGTGTGGGAGGGACAGCCACTCACCTCCCTGGAGTAGCAGGAAAAGAAGCAGCCAAGGAAGAGCGCCCATGTCAGAAGTGACTTGGTCCGGCCCCCAGGCTGTGGACAAGACAAGCTGTGGACAAGACTGGTTGGCAGTCCCGAGGGAAGGGAAATAATTCTGACTCTAACTTCCTCCATTCTCACGGAGCCCCTCCCTAGCCCTCACAGAAAGACTTCTCTCTCTGGGCCTGAGCGTCAGATGGTCTGTCCACTAACTCATGTCCATTCACCAAACCTCAGCTCAAGTCCTAATTCCCAATGAATACTTTCTAGACTTCTTACCCTCTCTCTCTGTGCCCAGACCCCCCATAGATACCACATGCCCCAAACTCTCCCGAGCCTGTCATTTGACCCAGCTATCAGTAGTTCCTATGTAGCTGTGGTCATGTGATCTTATAAATATCATGATCTCCCCTAGAAGGACTCCATCTTGTGTTCCCTCTGTATGTCTCAGCATTGCTGCCCGCAACCCCGCCCCCCCTCCCCCAGTCACACATTAGCACTCAATTGCTATCTCCAGAATGGACACGTGAAAGAACTCTTTCTATTTAAAGCCAGTTTTGTTCCTACTTGAGATACTATTCAGAGGGGGAAATTTGCTCCTTTTCTCAAAAGCAGTTTGGACCAAAGTTTGATCTAGGTTATTGATATTGTTATGTAAAGGCTTTAAAATCACTCTGTATGAACGCATTGTTGATCAAAGCTATAGGAAGATTATACCCAGATTCAGGAATAGATTATCAGAACATCGGGGTAAGAACAGACTTTCTGAGAGTTGGGGCTGTCCAGGAGGTAACGGGTAGGTGGCCCTGAGAGGTAGTTTCTGTCCCCAGTATTCAAGCTAAGACTGGACCACCAAGTGCTTGAATGTTCTGCAGTGTCTCTGACATTAGATGGATCCCCAGATTGAATAATCTTTAAGCTTCTTCTAAAAACACTCAAGTCTATGAATTTGTGCTGTAATGAGGAAGCAAAAATGGTGTCTCAAGTCCAAAGACACAATGAAGGCATATACATATTCAATTCTAGTCCTGTACCAACATTTCACATCTCTAGTTCAGTAAATTCAACCCTTAATCAAATGTTTATTGAGCAGCTTCTATGATCCACATACTGTCCTCAGTGATGGGCAATTAGCAATGACCAATAGTTTAGATTTGTGACAATGGAACCCCTAGGCTACAACTGATCTTGAACAAGTAACTACAAATTTGACATATCCCGCCAAAACAAAAACTGGAAGAATTTGCCGGGTAAGGTGGCACACACTTGTAATCTCAGAGGCTTCAGAGGCTGAGGCAGGAGGTTTGAAAGTTCAAAGCCAGCTTTAGCAATGGCATGGTGCCAAGCAACTCAGCAAGGTGAGGTGTTAAGCAACTCAATGAGACCCTGTATCTAAATAAAATACAAAATAGTGATGAGGGGTGTGGCTTAGTGGTAGAGTGCCCCTGAGTCCAATCCCCAGTACCAAAAAAAAAAAAAAAAACTAGAAGAACCTACAATAAGGTCACTTAGGAAAGTTGGAGTCAAGAGGATTGAGAAAAAGCTATGGAGGAGAAATGATATTTGGGCTAAGATCTCAAGGATGAATAGAATCTGCTAAGTGAAGAGGAGAAATGGTTAGTTCTTAAAGTTTATGAGCACCAAGCCTCAGGGGATAGGATTTTTTAAAATAAAGGTAGATTTGATTTGGGCCTGAGTATGAAACTTTGTTTTGTTAGTCTTCCCACTTATTTAAAAGATAAAATAATATAGAGCAATTTCAATATTTTTGACCTGTATCCAAAGAAAAACAAATCAGTATGTGGAAGTTGGCACTCCAGTTCACTGTTGTAATATTCACTATGACCAGGATATGGAAACAACCTAAGTGTCCATCAAAGAATGGATGGTTAAGGGAATGTGGGCAATACCACAATGAAATACTACTCAGCTTTTAAAAAGAAAGAATTTATGTCACTTGTAACAACATAGATGAACCAAAGGACATTGTGTTAAGTGAGAGAAGTCAGGTACAGAAAGACAAATACCACATGATCTCACTTATACATGGGATCTTAAAAAGCTAAACTCACATAAATAGAGAGTAGAATGGTAGTTTCCAGGGGTTAGGGGTGGGTGGGTAGGTAGAGAGATGTTGGTCATAGGATACATAATTTCAGTTGGACAAGAAATACAAGTTCGATTAAATTCAGACAAAACATTTTTGTTAGACTGCTTCATAGGCAATGGCATTTGGCCATTCCTTAGTGATGTTAATTTTAATGAGTGTGCTGAGAGATGGATTGTTGGATGTTTCATTGTCAAGATATTTTTCTCCATTTGAAAATAATAAATTATCTTTAGGGTGATATTTGACTCTAAAAAAAAAAAAAAAAAAAAAAAAAAAAAAAAAAAAAAGAAATACAAGTTCAAGAGCTCTATTGCACAAAATGGTTACTAAGATTTATGACAATCATAGTATTCTTGGAAATTGATAAGAGAGTAGATTTTAAATATACACATCACAAAAACCAAGTATGTGAAGTAGTCCATGTATCATAGCTAGATCCAGCCATTTTACAATGTCACGTGACAGCGTGGTGTACGTGACAAGTGTAGACACAAATTTTTGTCAACTAAAAACACAAAATGAAAAACCTTTCAAATAAGATTAAAGCAAGAAGCAAAAAAAAAAAAAAAAAAACAGGTCATGGTGCATAATGTTCAGAGTTTAAAGTTCAGTGAGTATATCTGTTAGGTTCTTTGAGAAGCAGATGCTGGAATTAGGAGTAAAAGAGGCTTAGTGGGGGTTACTGCCTGGAAAAGATCAAAGGGGGAAGGAGCAGATGGAGTCGGGAGATCTTCAGGCCATGAAGCAGTTCTCACAGTCTCTGCTGGCCCAACAGTGAGGTCTGGAACAAAGGTGGCACAGTAAAGGGAACCTGTGTTGGGCAGGAGTGTCCAGGGACACTCACCGTGCAAGAATGTCCAAGTGCCAATACGGTGTGTAGCTATTGGCCGGGCTGCCCAGGATCCTGACAGTGCTACAGCCAGAGGCTATCAGTTCACGGTACTCCTTGCAGCTGAAGATAAGTTTTCTCTTGAAGGGAGAGTGAGGGGCACCTTCCTGGCTGCTGCAGCGAGTATGCTGATAGCCAGAAGGTAACTGTACTCAGGTTTATTAAACCTGTCTCCCTAAATAATCATAAACAATCCATGAAGCCTATCAGGGAGAAGAAGATAATTTCTACCTCCAGTCTTCACTGAGCCCTCCCAGTTGAATGTAGAGAAAGTGGCTTCTCAGAGCGGATTCTCCGGTCCGATTCCCGTTCTAGCTCAGGGATTGTGATCCACATGCAACTTCATTTCTGTCTCCCACTGTTTCTTCACTCTGACTCACTGGGGTAGTGTTCCCCTGCCCTGAGAACGTGGGCTTGGTTTCTGGTTTCAGTTCAGAATGAGAGTTTCCAGCTGGGTGCGATGGCACACACCTGTCATCTCAGGTACCAGGAAGTCCAAGGCGGGGAAACCACAGTTCCAGGGCAGCATTGGCAACTTAGCAATATTCTGTCTCAAACTTTAAAAACTGGGGATGTAGTTCAGTGGTAGAGCACCCAGTACAGGACAGAGAGAGAAATCGAAAGAGAGGGAAACTTCCTGTCCCGTGTCATATAGAAAGCTCCAAACCTAAATTACAATCAAATAATCCCTGCTTTTCCTGGCTTGGATTTGTTTGGGACTAGGAGCCTGAGATGGGAAAGGACAGGAAAAAGCTCTCTTCTCACTCTCAGCTTACCTCTCCGCACTGCACCCCTGACTGATATACTCTCTCAACTGTCTCCCCCATCTGTGTTTCCCTCTCATAAAAAGATGGGGAAGGATTGGGAGGTCTTACCTGGCTAAGTGGCTTTGCATTTCTGGCAAATGATGAAGAGGAACTATTTTCTCTTGGGAGACAATGATGGCTCCCTGTCTTCCACCCTTGGTCAGGAGTGGATGCACCTCTATTCTGGGTGATCACTTGCAACTCCTTCCTCAGTCCCTGGACATCTGGCCACACACCTCCATTCTGTTCTCTTACCCCACCAAATGCCCCTGTTGTGCAGCACCCAGGCCAACCAAGCAGACAGTCTGTTAAGGGTGCCCTCGGTTATCCATCATAAACATTCCTGCCATGACAGATTCCCTCCAGGATCTAGGACATGGCTCCACAATCCTGGCTCTTTCTTGGGAGTCAGATCTTAATTCACAGTTTTTACTCTCCGGGGCTTATCTTCGGGTGCTGTCCCTTAGGACTCTCACTGGTAGGACGTACTTCTCAATAGTTCTCTATTCTTCTTGAAGTCCCCCTCACCTGGCTTATGTCCAGAGGTAACAACTATTTGCAAAGAAGTCTCTTTCCCAGTCATCCTTTTTCAATTTTCCAGCCACGAATGAGGGGCCTCCAAGAACAAGACCATTTCTCCTTAATCCCCCCCCCCCCCGTAAATTCTGCAAGGGGAGCTATCCCTGACACTTCCTTTAATCTCCTGACACCTATCACACTGTCAGCTCCAAATAATCAAGCAAGAAGACACATCCATTCTAACATCTTGCTTATAGCACATACTTAAAGTTCTCTGTGGCACAGCCTGTTCACCTCTGTGATGGGCAGTTTTATGACTGAGTCCTACCTGAAGTTTATACTCTGGACAGGTTCTGTTTTTCCACTTCTTGGCTTTTTCTGCAAACATAGGAGGCCACCCAGCCTAAGGACAGGTGCAACTGGAGCTTTGTGCACCAGTCAATGAAGTGACAAGTTAGTGGACAAATGTTCCCAGGGACTATTCTGATGCCTGTTCTTCATGGTTCTTCAGAAGGACTGAGCTCCTATTGTCCACAGCAGTAATCAGCTGGTACATCTTTTATTGAGTTTTCTCCCTTCTCCATCCATTTTCCCCATTCCTCCTTCTTGGATCATCTCCCAGAGAGATTTCCTCCACCCTTTTCTAAGGGTGTGTTGGGGGGGGCACAGTAAAACACTGTATACGACAAAGTGGTTGCATCAGCAAAATGTAGGCCTCCTTCTCTTCTGCCTGGATCTTTAAAAGTAAAAAAAGCCCCCTGCCCCAATTCTGATATAAAACCTTGAGAAAGAGGGAGAGGTGAAAATTTGATTCTGCTCTGATGGAGAGGATGAAGAAAGATAATAAAGGTCTTGGCCTTTGCTCAAAAAAAATTTTTTTCAGGTTCTCTTTGGATCTGGAAAGATGGGGACCCATAGAGCAGAGCCACAGTTCTGGAGGAGCCAGTAAGTGAGTTCCAACTACATGACGCCCCCCTCCCCAGTCAAAGCACATTGAGGTTTGTGTGTGTATTCTGTCCTGGGGCAAGACTGTGCACTTGATATATGCTTTTCCTTTTCCTTTACCTCTTCCAGGGTTCCATGCTAAAAGGGCAATTGTTCAATTGAACCATGAAGGTGGCTGGAGAGAAATGAAATGGTCTGCAAATTATTGAACTGCACCCAAAGGACTCTTTATGAAACAGAGGAGAAAAGACTGTTCTTCTCAGTGGGGCCAGCTCAGGCAAAGCCTTGTGGTGTGTGCTGAGGCACAGAGGGCATCTAACAAAAGGGAACCTGGAGAGGGAAATGGAGAAGATTTGAGATGAGGATAGAAAGATGGATAGGAGACAGCTTACCAGAACTTGTAGACCTCTTCAAGAGCTTGTAAGTCATATTCTCTCAAAAAAAAATTGTTTTTGAAGGAGAGGGGAAATACATGATGAGAGAGAAAAGGGAAAACATAGGCCAGGTGCAGCGGCACATGCCTGTAATCCCAGCAGCTTGGGAGGCGGAGGCAGGAGGATCATGAGTTCAAAGCCAGCCTCAGCAAAAACAAGACACTAAGCAACTCAGTGAGACTCCCATCTCTAAAAAAAAAAAATACTAAATAGGGCTGGGGATGTGGCTCAGTGGCTGAGTACCCCTGAGTTCAATCCCTGGTATCCCCCACCCCGCCAAAAAAAAAAAAAAAAAGGAAAACATATGGTAGAGGGAAAGGTTTTTTTGGTATCCGAGATTGAACCCAGGGTCACTTAACTCCTGAACCACATCCCCAGCCCTTCTTTTATGTTTGGTTTTGAGACAGGGTCTTGTTAAATCCTTAGGATCTTGCCATATTGCTGAGATTGGTCTCAAACTTGCAGTCTTCCTGCCTCAGCCTCCCGAGCCGCTAGGATTACAGACATGGGCCATAGCGCCCAGCTCTGAGATAGGAAAGATATGAACGTTTTAAATGCTGAAGAGAGGAGCCAGTAGGGAAGAGGGTTGAAGATGCAGGCAAGTCATCACCTCCACCCATCTCTCACCCCCAGGAGGTGTGAGGGAGCTGGGATTCAGAGTCGAGAAAGAGGAGCTAGTTTTAGGTTACAAGATGGTCTCCCACTATAATCAGAAAATATGGGCAAAGGTACAGATAGATTTGTATGTGTCAAGAGGTTCAAGGGAAGGGCTGGAGTTGTGGCTCAGTGGTAGAGCACCAGCCTGGCATGTGTGAGGCACAGGGTTCATTTCTGAGCACCACATATAAATAAATAAAATAAAGGTTCGTCAACAACTAATAAAAATGTTTAAAAGAAGAAGAGAAAGAAGAAGGAGGAAGAGGAGGAGGAGGAAGTTGTTCAGAGAAGCCAGGCTTGTGGCACACATCTGTTAACCCAGACGCTCAAGAAGCTGAGATAGGAGGATCACAAGTTCAACACCAGCCACAGCAACTTAGCAAGGCCCTAAGCAACTTAGTGAGATCGTGTTTCAAAATTAAAAAATAAAAGGGTCTGGGGATATGGCTCAGTGGTAAAGTACACTTGGGTTAAATCTTCAGTATCGAAAAAAAAAAAAGTTTTGGAGAATGCTGTCTGGTGGTTTCAATTTTCCCTGCATAGCAGACAAAATTGTCTGCTGAAGCCAAAGGTTTAAATGAAATGCAGGTATTTCCAGAGAGCAGAAACAGTTTGTAACAGATGAGAAAATTGTATTTTGAGGTTTCTTGGGATAGTCCCAGTTTAGGCATGATGTTCTTGGCTAATGGTTAATACTACCTTCTTTTACTCACAGAAAGTGTCCTGATTTGGAGGATAAATTATTTGGTTATCCTAGAACAAGTGCAAAATTTTATTAAAGGATTCATAGTGAGATAGTATTATGGTTTGGACTTAGAAATGCACCCCCCCCCATGTTCATCTTTTGAAAGAATGATCCCCAATGCAGAAATGTTCAGAAGTGGGTCTTTTAGATAATGGCAAGAGCAGGGCTAATGTGTAGCTCAGTTGGTAGAGTGTTTGTCTTGAAAGCACAAGGCCCTGGGTTCAATCCCCAGCACCAAAAAAATAGATAATGGTGAGAGCTGTAACTTCGTCAGTGAATAACTTGAATGTATTACTGGGTAGTAATTATAAGCAGGTGTGTGGCTTGAGGAAGTAAAACAGTGGGGATCACACCCTCTCTGTCCCATGGCTTACCCCAAACCCAGAGCAATGGAGTCAGCTGACCATGGATGGAACCTCTCAAACTGTGAACTCCACATAAACTTCTCCTCCTCTAAGTTGTTCCTAGCAGGTATTTTGCACAGCGATAAAAAAAAAAAAAAAAAAAAAAAAAACCCTGACTAACACAGGTGGCTGAACTTGTAAGAGTAAAAAGCCACCCCTAAGTTGGGCAACCAATGCCCTGAAGGTCTGGAGGGACACAGTAGATAACAGAAAGTATTTGAAAGCAAACTGCTTTGCTTCCATTATTTGCATAATGGAGTCTCAAGACCTACTTTATAAGATAACTGGGAAAATCAAATGAGCTAACTTCTATAAAGCACTTAGTGCAGAGCTTGGCACATTGTGGAACCTAATGAATATGAGTTGGGGTTATTCATTACTGCAAGTTAGCTGAGTTTGAGGTTCATGGGCTTTGGCACTATAAAAGCTGGGAGCCCCCTGGTAAAAGGCCAGGGTCTGTGGTTATGGAAGAGAATATGCAGAAAGTCTCTAACACGTGAATGGGTTTATTCGAGAATCTCAGCCAGCAGCGCTAATCCGCCTGGTTTGAGGAGACAGAGGATACGGATGCCAGGGTGCACAGCCCAGCTCAGTGTTTTTCATGTCAGCTACCTGTTCACTAGACCAGCTCTTAGGTAGGCAGCGGTGTGACAAACTAGGCTGATCCCCTTCAACCAAACTCCTCAAAATTCATTGCTTGCCTCCCAGGTATCACCTGTCCATATTTTAACTTGTCTATCCTTCTTTCCAAAATGAACTGGTATGTTCCTCTGGGTTATGTATCCTTTGATTCCCTTATGATTGCTGTCAAGACAGGTTGTGTACACCTGCGTTAGAAGCCTGAGGAGGGATAGTTAAAATGTTGATGCCTTTGGCTCTGAACCCACTGAGTCAGAATGGGAAGAGGAGTGGAGGATGGGGCCTAGGAACCCCTCTGCTCATCAAGCAAAGTCCCAGAGGGTTCCACTGTAAGCTGAGTTGAGGAGTTGCACACTTTGCCTGCTCTTCTGTTCTGTTGGAGCAGGGAAGAAGTACCCCAGCCAGTGATGTCTTTTGACTCTGGTTACAAAAGGTGTTTTGGTTTTTTTTCCTTTTTTTTCCCCCTGAACAAAGCCATGAAGTGATGTTTTCTTCTTGGACCAGGCTTTGGAGAACAGGAGAGGGGCTCCACAGGCTTTTAATCGGTTTTCCTGAGCTCTCTGAAGAGCTGTCTCCTAGACTGTTAGGGAGAGACAGGTGCAAAGCCACAGATGTCACCCTGACACAGCTTTTACCTTCTTAAGTATGTGACCCCTGAAACAGGATTTGTTTGAAAATAAGGTGCTGTTGCTAAAAGAAAAAAAAAAATAGAATCTACCGAGCTTTCCCTACCCCTTGTTTTAAAAATTAAAAGCAAACGTAAAAGTAAAATAAAAACCCCCAGAGTCCCAGAAAGGGGAAGAATTTCTTAAAGTTCTGTGTCAAAGTTAATGTCAAAGCTGGGACCAAAATTCTGGTCTTCTGGTATCTTGTTGGTGGGATTTTACTTGATGAACTTGAGATTTATCACAACTACAATCTGGTGATGTTCTGGCACATGGAAAGCCCTTAGTAAATGTCATTGTTATTGTTGGTGTCATTTATTATTGACTTGTGCTTGAGACTGGAAGGTGGCAAAGCAAGCAGGAGAGAAGCACAGGCAAGTGGCTGGGGGAAAGCCCTCTGGCCACCCAGACAGGTCTGCATGTGACAGTAGTTTTCAACTTTAGTTAATTCAGCACAGTTCAAGTGTCCACAGTAAGCCAACTCATCAATGTCCCGGAGTTGATCCGAGTCTGGGATGCTGTCTCATTTTATCAGAGCTGTCGTTAACAGATATGCAGTTAGCTATATCTCTCACAAATATTTATTAAGCTTCAATCAAATGCAAAATGCAGCTGTGAAGGGAAAAGATGGAGCTTATGTTATGAGGTCCAGGCTGGGGGAAGGTGAGCCATATGCAGCAAATGTAAAACATCGAGTGATAAAGTCCTATGAGGAGAAAAACAAACAGAATAAAGGAATTAACAGGAATGAGGGCAAGAAATAACCTTTGGTTCAGTGTTCAAGTCACAACATTGGTTGTGCTCCATCGCCCCGACATTTCTACAGTTAACACGAGGAGTTACCATCAGAAGGGAGTATGGCGCTAGCTAGAGGGAAGGAGATGATCTAAGATTCAACAATTCAATGACAATCTATCATGTTCATTTCTATCGTGTGGTTTCTCCTGTCAAGTTCCCAGATACTGTGGTCTGGCCCCAGACAGAACTTGGACGGGCACAATTAGAGTATCCACTTCTGTGACTCTCCTTTGGCAATTTGTTCACGTCTTCCCATCTCGTTTTTCTAACAATGTCCCTTCATTTGGTCTTTTGTTTCTTGAGGATCAATTTGCATGTCTCATCTCTGATCCACTGAGTATGGATTCTATGCTTCTGGGTTCAGAAGGCAATTTTATTTTCTACTTTTCCAAGGTTTTCCTTCTCTTTCCCCCTAACTCCATTAATACTTTCTTGATAAAGGCTGCCGCTCCTCCATTCATATGTTCAAAATGCCTTGTCTTCCCTATCAAGTTCTCCAAAGAACTTATCACATACAATAGCTTCCTGATACACCATGGCCCTCTACCCTCTGGATCAAATCCTTCTTTCAGGGGTGAAAAGGGCTGTCTGGGAGCCTGACTTTGGACCAATGAAGGTGGCTTGGAGTTTAGGACAGAACATTGTGAGACAAGATTATCTGGATCTGAGGGGTTCCCTTTCTCCAAGGGGAGAGCCAACTAGCTAATGGTACACCAACAATGGAGACTTTTTCTCCAAATCTGCAGAAATAGTTAAGAAGTAGGGAAGGCCTTGGGGATTCCCCCAACAAACTACTAGAAGAGGAAATAGAGGGACAGAGGAGGAGTGGAAGATTTAGGGGGCAGCAATTCCAACCAGGATGGAGAGGAGGTAGGAGGGCAGAATTTTCCTAGGATTGACGTTTCTTGGCACTAGGGATAGCCAACTTGCAACGATTGCATTGGGAAGTGGAGGAAGGGGAGAAGGGTCTAGTCCCTAACTCTCTACTTTTCAAAAGCTTATCTGATGAAGTGGTATCTGAAGACAATGCAGCCAGTCCTTCCTCTACAACACTGGTTGCTGGACTTTAAAAATGATCCATGCAGCCCCGCACAGTAGCATATGCCTATAATCCCAGTGGCTCTGGACTGAGGCAGGAGGATGGCGATTTCAAAGCCAGCCTCAGCAAAAACAAGGCCCTAAGCAACTCGGTGAGACCTTGTATCTAAATAAAATACAAAATAGGGCTGAGGTTGTGGCTCAGTGGTCGAGTGTCCCTGAGTTCAATCCCCGGTAAACAACAACAACAAAAATTTATCTATGCAATTTTTCTTCAATGGAAATATTATAAAAAACACAAATTGAACTATTCCAGTGGAAGCTGAAGGGTATAATTCTTCTCAGCACTTCTGTGAAATCCCAGGGTAACTCTTTGGAGCCCAAAGGATCCTATGGAGCCCCTCTGCTCAGGGGTTGCAGATGGACAGCATTTGCACTTGGAATTCCAGAATTTCCACCTCCATTTCAACCAAAAAAAAAAAAAAAAATGAAACTTTACCTATTTACACATTGGGATTTTGAAAATATTTTCTGTGTGTTGGAAGGAACTTTCCTTAAAAACACTCCCCCAACTACACTCAAAATCTAATTGTGTGTAGCACCGTTTTTATGGCCTTAAAACAAGAGAAGAAGGCCATATGTTCCTATATATGTTCATGGCTTGCTCTGGCCAAGACCCTTCAAAGTTGCAAGGATGCCCCTACTGTAAATCATTCATCTGGGATAAACTAAGTGATAAGAAAGATTAAATCCAAGCCACATCAAGCGGGAGGCATACAGACTTGTCCTACTGAAATACCAGAGCTTGTATACAGGGTGTTAGAAAAACTCAAGGGTGCTATGGAAAAGATGGGACTAAAGATGCCGTTCATTATCATCACACAGTGCCCTCTTAAGAAAAATCCCTTCCAATGGCAGGAACAGCATTTCCTTGATCAGTCCTTTGATTTTCCCAGTCCTCCTACCCCTGCCCAAATCATCCAAGATCAAACTCAGAGGCGCTCTACCACTGCTTTTAATTTTTATTTTGATACAGGGTCTGGCTAAGTTGCTGAGGCTGGCATTAAACTTGCGATCCTCTTGCCTCAGCCTCCAGCGTTGCTGGAATTATGGTTGTGCATCACTATGCCCTGCTTCCCCTGTGATCTTTGTAGAAGACTTCAGGACCCCTTAGCAGTTGCTACTAGAAAGCACAGCCACATTTGTAGCATTCCCGTGGCCAGGTATAGAACACTAAGGAATACATTTTAGATATTGACCTTGTTCCTTGCTGCAACTTATTTTCCTACTCCACTTTCTTCAAACCTCCTTTTCCTAGCTGATTGGTATTTTATCTTGCTGCATTGTATTACAATTTGTAGGACACATGGGAGAGTCTAGGCAAATGTACAGACAGAGAAAACAGTCCACAGGAGACTGCCCCCACTTCTGACACCAACTACAAACCATCCCGTTTCCACCATTTGCTAGAAGGACTCACAGAACACATTCTAAGCTGTAATATTCATGGTTATGGTTTATTACAGGGGAAATATACAGATTAAAAATTAGCCTAAGGAAGAGTGCATAAGAGTCCAGTGAAGTACTCAGCACATCAATTCCCATGGAGTTAGCACAGTGCCATTCTCCCGGCGTCAGCATGTGACAATACACATTGGAATTGCCAACTATAAAAGTTCACCAAAGCCTTGGAATTTTCACCAGGGCTAGAACACATACTGCCCACGTGGCTAACCTTGAGCTCCCAGCCCTTCCAAAGGTTGGGCTGATATCCTTAGTCTCCAGTTTCTCTAAAGGTAGAAATAATACAACTTGACTCAAAGTCTCCATCATAAATCATATCGGATTGTCTGCTGGCCAAGGCCTCTAGGCAAACAGACACTCCTCCTAGACATGACACAGCAAGGACCTAGAAATCACCTCCTGGTAGCTGAGGACAAAGGCTAGACTCATCTTCATTACCCAACATGTAAAATTCATCTTTAGGGCAAGATGACAAGAAGGAAGGAGCAGACCATCAAACCAGATCATACACCTGCGCATACACCTGTATAAGACCACTGCTCTTCATTGACAGTGACACTTCAAGGACTCTGGGGCAGAAATCAAGGGAGGGACCACAGCTGGAACTCTGTCCACAGTTATTGAGTCCCTCTGTGAGCTGTTGTACTGCTCATGGTACTATAGGTTGGGGAAGGGGACCAGGGTGCTGCCTGATTCTTTTTGACTGAAGAGACACCTCACAGTGCCCTCTGGGACCCAGGAAGGCCCAGAGATGTAGATACAGGTTGAGACAGGAATCTGGCTCATTCTATCATCTCACTTATTAGTTTAGGATGGACACGTGTGCAGGAGAAGTTGAGAGTCCTGACAGGTTTGTAGGACCATTTGGGAAGGACACTGTGTCAAAGTCATAGTTGATACCAAGACTTCAAAGCCTCAGAGCTATGCTCATGAATCTTCTGTAGCTCTTAGGAAAAAACCCTCAGCATCCGATGGTTCCCAACACACACACACACACACACACACACACACACACACACACACATCCCTGTGTATGTGAGGCCACAGGGTCCCCTCTGCAAAAAGACATACAGAGCTATCTATGTTGGTGCCCCACCCAACCAACAAAGGAAGTGGGAAATGTGGCCAGCACCGAGGAGAAGGCATCTGTGACCTTGGTAATGAAGGTTCAGCTGAGGCTGCAAGGCTTCTGCAGATCTCCCAAGCCCACCTGCACACAGGACCTGCTCCTCTGCCTCTCTCTGCCCATGTGTTGAGCGTGCCTCTGACTGTCTCCCTCCTCCTGCACCACCCCTCCATCCTCCACCCAGCCCAGCTGTAAGAGAGAAGTTCCCTACGTCTGAGGTCAAGATCTAGATGGCTCAGAGTTGGGGAGCTCTCAGGAAATAGGTTCTCCAGAAGGAATCACAACTTCTGGGGTCATAAGAAGGGGTCCATCTCACAGCTTAGGTCCTGATGCCCTTAGTCATATTTGCATGAGATTGAGATTCTTCTCATTCCACCTGTCTATCTGTCCAGACTCCCTGTCTTCTGCCAGGCTGGGGAGGGTGCCAGGAGGATCAGCTGTTTCCCAGCCCCTGTGGCTCAGGTCCACATCATCATTTGGATGCAGGATAAGATGCACCATCCACGGAGAGTTGCTCCCTGGAGACATAGTTCTTGGTCTTGAAGTAGCAGTTCCCAGCATCCTGCTCTGACTTCACTGGGAAGAGGAGGGCAGCAGCCCTGCCATAGGGAACTGGATGTGTCCCTGGGATCTCCTTGTCAAGGTAGAATAAGTGCAGGGTCCGAGGGGAGCCCCTCTGAGCCTCACAGAGGGGCTCCACCATGTCCCCCACAGCAGAGCCAGCAGCCCTGTGTCTCAGAGTGAGAAGAAGATGGGACACAGGAGCTGGGACAGCACATAGGGTGGAAGAGTCAGCCTGACTGTCCAGGTTCCAGGGTCCCTCCACCCTAGGGGACCAGTCTCCCACTACCAGGGGGTCCTATTGCCTAGAACACTGGGGAGTGTCTCCCCTTCCTTGTTCATTTACCTTGCACCCTGGTCTCCAGCCAAGGGCTCTGTTTCTGGATCCAGCAGCCCTCAAAGGCCACTTCACACCAGCAAAGCCCAGAGTCTCTCTCTTTGACTCCTGGGATGCAGAGCTCTGGGTGGTGGCTCCTGTCCTTCAAAAGGTGTGGCCATTCTTACGAAGGAAAAGGAGCTGGGGCTGCAGCTTCATCTGACATCTCAGGGTCAATGGGCTGTCCTCACAGGTTCAGGAGAGGGGATGGCCCTCAGCACAGGAGGCAGGGACAGCTCTGGGAAGACACAGGACCAGGGCTCAGGAGGGGAGTCCTGGGAATGAAGCCTTGGAGGCCAAGGACCAAGCTTCAGTACAGCCCAGGCTGCAGCTCCTTGACCCAGACGGGAGACAGTTTCATCCCCAGGACCTGTCCCTTTGTCCTCACCCTCAGAACTCGCACATAGCCAAGACCCTCTGGAATCCCAGGAGACAGAGCCAGAAGGCCCCTTAGCAGTCATCTGGTCCACAAAGAAGACGGGGGGAGTGACGAGGCTGACTCAGGGCTCTTCCAATACCTCCTCCTTCCCCTGGCTCCAAACATGCCCCATGTGGGTTGGGAGGAAATATTGGACGCTAGGGACCCTATGCATCGGCCTAACATCAGGGGCGTCCAAATCTCTCTGGATGGAGGACTCCTGCCCAGAGAGCTACTGATCTCCAGAGACTGGATCCCAGAGTGGCCCCATCAGCCCCTCTAAGGTGGTAGCTCACCTCGGATCTGACTTTGGTAGCTACAGGTGTTTGTGAACCAGGATTCAATAAACATCATCTGCCCAGTGCAGCTGTATTGACTCTGCTTTTCACTTTAGAATAAGGAAAGACTCATCCACATGTGTAGAACTGCACCCGGGACAGTGCTGTGGGCCTCCATCCCTGGCTTGTCAGGGTAAGGACATCTCCTTCAAACACAGGGTTGGCAGGAATTCGAGGTGCAACCAAGCCGTGAGACACAGGGCTAGGATCAGCCACAAAGCTGCAGGTCCCATCAGTTCAGTTCTCCCTCTGTCCCCAGCATAAGACCCCCCACTGGGGATGGAGACTCCTGGAGAACCCCTCACAGCTTCGTCTTCGGTCCTCCCCTGGACAGAGCAGGACCTCTGCTTCCCTTTACCTCACCTCCTCCTCCTTTTCCTTCTCCTCCTTCCTCTTTCTTTCCTGTTCTTCTCTTGCCTTTTCCCATTTCCTCTCTCTCTGCCCTTACCATATACCGGGTAACTCCTCACTAACATGTTTGGTTCCTGCTGGAATCATTCCAATCAGGTAGCTGAATCCTGCAAAGATTCACATTTGTTCATACTTCACGTGTCCCAAGTCCAGGGACACAACAGCCCCCACCTCTGGTATCAGGTCAGACCCCCTAAGAATCCCAGGATAGGGGGCCTGATCCGGCTCCCTCTGTCCCTCGTCAGAGGCTCTCCCAGGCCCAGGCCCAGACTCCATCGATGTCCCCACACCAATGCCCATCGCCACCAGGGATTCACTCTCCATTCCAGCCAGGCAGCTGCTGTTCCCATTCCGAACCTGAGTCTTTTGACCTGATGCACAGGACAGAAGGGTCTCTCTCTTGGCTTTAAGTCTCCCACATATCAAGACCCACAGGTCCCAGGTAGGCTCAAGAGGCAAAACCCATGTTTGGGAGTTGGACCTGAGGACCTTCATGAACGATTGTAGAAACAGGATTGATTCATAGAAGGGTCTCATCTTATCTCTAAGAAAGATGAAT
The DNA here is from genome assembly GCF_048772815.1 of Callospermophilus lateralis. NCBI lineage: Eukaryota > Metazoa > Chordata > Mammalia > Rodentia > Sciuridae > Callospermophilus > Callospermophilus lateralis. The sequence continues at coordinate 12,065,476 of NC_135311.1, forward strand.
ACAAGTGCAATCAGCCTTTTCTGGACCATAGCATACCTGACAACGCTGCTGGAATAGATGAGGCCCGCAGGGTCACTAAGCACAAACCCAGGTTCTCAAACCTGGTCCTTCTTTCAGCACTAGCCACAGAACACTCTCCCAAGCAGTGGTTTGAACTTTCTTCCCAAGAAGTCACATAAATAAGTCCCTATAAATCTGGGTACCCATATGTATGTCACAGATTCTCTTTTTTGACAAAAGGACCAATTCAATAGGAGGCAGAGATACAATTTATTTATCATTAATTGATTCACTTTTGTTTATCATTAATGAGTCCATTTACTTATTCATCCCTCAAATATTAATTGAAGCACTTTCTACATGCCAAACACTCAGATATGTGCATGTGTATATACACATAGATATTTTTCCTGGTATTGGGATTGAACTCAGCAGAACTCTACCACAAGCTACATTCCCTAGCCCTTTTTATTTTTTTATTTTGAGACAGGATCTTGCTAATTTGCTCATGTTGGTCTCAAACTTGTGATCCTCCTGCCTCAGTCTCCAGAATAGGTGGGATTATAGGTGTATGCCACCACGCCCAGCTAAGGCAACATGCTTATTAATGGTCTAGTAGACAAAAGAGAGAGAGAGAGAGAGAGAGAGAGAGAGAGAGAGAGACAAAGTTTTACAAGTGAGGACACAGAGAATATTTGGCCTGTTCTACCTTGGGAGGAGATCCAAACAGGTGAGGTATCTTGATCTTATCTTGAAAAATGTATTAGTAGAAGGAAGAAGTAGATGTGGCCTCACATGCAAGGGCACAGCCAAGAAAATTCTTGGAACTGATAGAGTACAGTAAGACTGGACAGGTAGGCTATAAGAAGGGTGGTGCCGACGTGAAAGGCTGGAGAGGTAGCAGTCAGAAATTGAAACTATGCCAAAACAATGGGAAAGAACAGGAAGAATGTGCATTTGGGGAGTAAAATTATTACATTTGCATTCGAGATCCCATGGCTTCCTTGTGAGAAAGGATCCGAGGGGGCCAAGAAATAAAATAGAGAAGACAGTAAGATCATTGCAATTGCCTAGGCGAGACAGGAGGGTATCCACTGAGACAATGTCAATGAGGCGGAAAGGATGGATGTGAGCGTTGCCAAGAGTCATGTAGGTGAGACTTAATGATATAGACTGGAATATCTGAAGGGAGCGGGGGATAAAGGAGAGTGAGGGGCTGGGGATGGTTGGAAAGTAGGGAGGAGAAGGAGCTGATTTGTGGGAAAATGTGAAGAATTAAAATGTGCCCATCTTAAGATGAGGTGTTTTGGGCATGGCCACCCAGAGATTTCCATCAGTTTATAGAGTCCGCATGTAACTTAGGTATCTATTCTGGACTGGAGACATAGGTTTGTGAGTTATTAACCTCTGGTGGTGTTTAAAGCCAAATGTGTAGGATAGCACTCTGGAACTCAAGAATGGAGCGCAGAGTGGGGTGTGTGTGTGTGTGTGTGTGTGTGTGTGTGTGTGTTTGTCTTTAATCTTTTGCATTTTTTTTTTCACCCACTCCTGGGGACTGAATGCCGAAGCACTCTGCCACTAAGCCACATCCTCAGACCTTTCTATTTTTATTTTGAGACAAGTTAAGTTGCTGAGGCTAATGTTAAACTTGTGATCTTCCTGCCTCAATCTCCCAAATCCCTGGGATTATGAACATGCCCCACCACATCCATCTCTTTTTTTTTAATATATTTTTAGTTGTAGATGAACACAATACCTTTATTTTATTTATTTATATTTATGTAGTGCTGAGGATGGAACCCCTGTGCCTTATGCGTGCTAGGCAAGAGCTCTATCACTGAGCTATAACCCCAGCTCCCCCTTTTTAAAATATATATATAAACAATATCTGTTATATGTCTGTGTGGTTTATAATAGAAACAGGGCCTATCTCAAAGTAAAATAATATTAATTAATCAATTAAATTGTGGTTCAGCTGTGTAATGAAATATGAGGTAGCCATGAGAAAGAAAGAGGCAGATTCATAAATATGAAATGAGCCCCCAAAATAAAGGGTTAATGAAAACATTTAAAACAGCAGATGGAATTGTGTGTATAGTGCATCCCCATTTGTGCACTATAAAAAGAAATACATACACATATTCACACACACACACACACACACACACACACACACACACATATATATATTTGCATATGCATATAAAAATTCTAAAATAAAAAGGTAGACAGTACAATCAGGCACAAAAACCTGAGCTTAATAGGATAGAACCTGCCTCACTGGGCTCGTTGGCACACATCTGTAATTCCAGCTACCGGAGAGGTGGAGGCAGGAAGAGCACAAATTCGAGGCCAACCTGGGCAACTTAGTGAGAGCCTATCTCAAATTAAAATAAAAAAGGACTGGCGATGTGGCTCAGTGGTAGAGAGACCCTGGATTCACTCCCCAGTGCAGAGAATAATAATACTAATTGTAATAACATGGTGCCAGCCTTATTGACTGATATGGTCAAATGTTGTAGGCCCTCCTGCAGACAGCTGTTCCTCCAGATATTTCCAAACAGCCTGGGTGGTCAGAATGGGACACGAATACAGGCATACATGCAGAGACACTGAGGAACATGAAATTAAGAGAACATCAAATTTCCCTTCATGGGAACCAGTAATGGAGAAAAGTGAGAGGACTGGATTCCATCACTGAGGTTTCCTGGTGGAAGGAGTGGTTAAACATGGAAATGGTGCATACAGGAGGATCTGCGACCTCCCCAATTCTTCCTCCTACACTGATTGGAGATCACCAGGCCCCCGTCCTCCACTACTCCACCTAGTCACAGTTGCTGACAGGCCCTAGGGGAACAGTTCTACATGGCATCTGGCCACCCTGGCTTTAGGGTCTCCATGGAGCCAGCCCATGGCATGACTCTCCCCACTTCCCTTCCCCCTTGTTTCAGAAGGAACAAAGAAAGGGGGCCAAATGGCACTTAAGCAAAAACCACCTCGTCCTCTAAGAAGCAGGCAGGAAAAGACCCAGAGGTAGGGGCAGAGGGATAGTGGGGGACTTCATAAAGGACAACTTGATCTTTGTGTCAATTATTGGGGGGAAAGTGGGTCTGTAAATAGGACCCTAGATCTGATGAGGTGATCCCAGGAAGGCAGGAAGAAATTTCTAATCTCTGAGGGGCCTGGCTCCAACTCAAAGGAGGCAGATGAACAATTAGAGTCCCCTGGGTGACCGGGCTAGGATGGAATCCACACAGACCAAGAAGTAAGAAGCAGGCAGATAAAGATGTACAAACAACATCTTCTAAGGCAGACTCCTGGTGTCCTTTTTATTTGCTTGCTTCGCTCTTGCTTTCCTTAGTCTCTATGAAAACTGGTCTAAATGTTCCAGCCTCTCACCTGTGGGTCCAAGGGGAAGGAAGCAGAGCTCCCCAAAGTCCAGCATGGTAGACATCAGCAATGCTAATGAAGAGACTCAAGGGAAAGCAAACCTCAAAAACAAAGAGAACCTCAGATCTGTGTGGTCCAGACACCCCACTCCACCAGCAGGTCCTTGTTAAGGCCCAACTTTAGTTTTATTACTAGGAAAAAGGGCCGTGTCATTGACCACCTATGTCCACAGTGTCTGCATCTGTGGACCCAACCAACTGCAGATGAAAAATATTTGAAAAGATGTCTCCACTGTACTGAACATGTACAGACTTTTTCATTGTTGTTATTTCCTAAACAACATAGTACAGTAAGTATTTACATGGTATTTACATCTTTTTAGGTATAAGTACCATATATATTATTTAAACTCTGTGGGATGATGCACGAGTGTTATATGCAAAGACTATGCCGTTTTATATGAGGAACTTGAACAGCTGCAGATTTTGTTATCCAGTATCCCCATAGATACTGAGGAGCAACTATACAATACAGACTGAACAGTAACTGGCACTCTATTACAGGAAGCAGGGCTTCTCCCTCTCCATATCATTTTTCCCCCAAGCCAAATATTATGGTTTGGACATGAGGTGTTCCCGAAAGCTCATGTAATGCAGGACTATTCAGAGGTAAAATGATTAGATTATGAAAGCTGTAACTTAATCAATCCTTCCTAGTTGGAATGGACTGATAGAGTGGTAACTGTAGGTAGGACATGGCTGGATTGGGTGAGTCACTGGGGCCATGCCCTGAAAGGATTCATCTTCCTTATGACCTCTTTTCCCTTCTCTTTTTCTGCTTCCTGACCTTGCCATGAGTTGAGTAACTTTTCTCTGCTGGACCCCTCCGCCATGATGTGACCTCACCATGGGCCCAGAGCAATAGAGCCAGCCATCAATGAACTGAGACCTCTGAAACCATGAGCCCCAAACTTTTCCTCCTCTAAGTTGTTCTTATTGGGTATTTTGGTCACAGTGACCCATAAACATTGACCCTAGAAATATTTAGCCTGAACGTGTGAAAATACAGATTTTGTTTTGGTTGAGGGGGGAGTCCATTTTCGTTCATTTATCATGAGGCACATCATTGGCCTTACATGCAACTAAATATGTCTCATCAGTGTTGTCGGTATTCTTTCATTTAATTTCAATTTGGTTATGTTCATTTTTCCAGGTTTATGGTTCACTTAGCACCGCTATGTGCAGAAAACTGCTAAATTGGTATGGGTAGGAGGAAGTTGCAGTACTGGCTACAAAACAGGAAGAGTAGAGGGCTCCCTAGGTGTCAGGGTTCATTGTTCTAGAAAAGCCCCTCAGAATCACATCTTTCTAGGACCCACTCAGCCCCTACATAAAATTCCATTGATCTCATTTTGGACTTCTCTACCTTCCCAAGCTCTTCTTTTAATATGCAAATACTGCAAGGAAGATAAGAGGAAACAGCCTCGTGGCTGTGTTTAGAAACTGTTCTAAGATGTTCATAAATGTTCAGGAAAATGTAAATCTCCTTGTGAAAGAGGCTTTGATGAGGCAATGAGCTCATTTTGGTAAATGTGCAGACTTAAGCATTTAAAGCAAAGAGGTTTAAATCAAACTGAGCTTCAAAAGGCAGGAGTTAAGAGTCAAAGTATGGTAGTCAAAAAATATTTTCTTAACTGAAAGAGACCTCCTTAAGGCACTTTTTACCATGAATGACCCAGAGAAAATAGCATAGGAAATCTTCATTCCTACTCAATAAAGATTTATCTGATTTTTTTTTTTTTTTTTTTTTTTTTTGGTGTAGAAAATTGACTCCTAGGGGTGCTCTACCATTGAGCTATATCCCAGCCCTTTTTCCTTTATTTTGAGACAGGGTCTTTGCTTTATTTTGAGATAGGGTCTCACTAAGTTGCTGAAGCTGGCCTCAAATTTGTGACCCTTCCCCAATAGTCTCTGGAGTTATTGGGATTACAGGCATATGCCACCACGCCCAGCTAGATTTATCGAATTCTGCTGCATGTAAGGGACTGTGCTGGGTAAAACTGGGGACACAAAGATGCATAAAGTAGTTCTTGTCCCCAAACAGCCAAGCCGTGCAGGACAAAACACACATGGAGACAAAAAAAGTGTCAGGATCAAGGACAGAAGGTGGTCCATCTAGTTGGAGAGGGGATTCAGAGACAGCCATGAGAATATGAATTGCACATGAAGAGACAGGCATGAACAAGGGCACAGAGGTGGGAAACCGTCAGATGTCTTAGGAACCTTCAAATCTGGACGGAGCAAAGGATAGGAAAACGAGGGTGGGAGAGAAGATTGGGACCCTCAGAGTAAGATCAAAACAAATCGAGTTTAGGACCAACCCGCCACAAGTGTCTCCCTCCCTTTTCCCTTATTTCCGCTGCTGAGCTCTGATTCCTCGACAGTTGAAAGAAAAGTGACTCTCAAGGGCACCCCCAGGATGGGCTCCCGGGCCACGGACACCTCTATAATGAGCTGAGTCCTTGGATCTATTCCAGTCAGGACGACTTGCCTTCTTACCCGGCTCAGCACTCTTTCCCCTGTGTTCATTCTTCCCCTTGGCTGTGTCCCCCAGCCTCCTTGGCCAACCTTGGCATCCCTAGTCACATTGAGAGAGAATTGAGGTAGCCATGAGGTAACAGACAGGGGATAAGGGACACCAAGGTTGGATGTGTCTGGCGATCCCACCGAGGCAGTACCACTCAGGTTGCTCCCAACCAACAATGGAGCACAGCTGGGTGCTGGGGAAATGCCATTGCTGTCTAGCAAGGGGCTTGGGTGACAGGCGCTCTCTGTTCTGGAACACCCCTTCAGCCTACCCAGGCTTTCTCGGGGGTGTGCTGCAGTCTGAGGCTCCCAGCAGCTCTCTTTGCTGCTCCTTCTCCTTCCACGGGTGTCACAACTGCACTGTGGCCCCAAGGCTCTCCTCATCCAGTCTTGCGTGATCCCTCACAGGTGTGGTACTTCCCCCAGGGAAGCTCACGCAGGTCTAGTTTTGTCTCGGTCTCTGCTTCTCTTAAGTGATCTGGCTTCCTCAATCTCCCTTCATCCAATCCCTCCTCCCCCAGGTTAAAACTCTCCTTCTTGAATTCATATTTGATCTTGTCGCATGCTGCTTTCACTCTTTCCAGGATGTCTGGTCAAAGTCCACGTTTAGTCTGTGCTCAACTGTCTGCTCTTAAATGCCCCACACCAAGCTCGCTCCCTCCTGATCACCCTAGGGAACTCTGCACTTCTTCAAATTCCAGTGCCATTTCACATAAAGGCCTTTGGCCAGATAACTCCTTCTTCATGGAAATCTCCCATTCCCCAGCACCCTTTACACACACACACACACACACACACACACACACACACACTTGTAGTGATCTTTGAATTCCTACTGAGATCTACTTTAAATGTTCCCATCTTCATAAAGTTTTCCTGGGGCAGGACATCCTCTTCCATTCTTCTTGGACATACTTACTCCAGGCTTCATAGATGAATGAGTTGCAACAAATAGCACAAACTAGGAAACTTTTTAAGTGGGTACTGGGGATCGAACCCAGTGGTGCTTTACCACTGAACTACACTCCCAGTCCTTTTTATTTTTTACTTTAGGACAAGGTCTCACTAAGTTGCTTAAGACTTTATTAAGTTGCTGAGGCTGGCCTCGAACTTGCGATCCTCTTGCCTCAGCCTTCCAAACCACTAGGATTACAGGTGTGCACCACCACACCTGGCATAAACAATGGAATTTTATTTTTCACAGTTTTGGAGGCTGGAAGTCCAAGATCGAGGTATCAATAGGGTTGGTCTCTTCTGAGTCCTCTCTCCTTGGCTTAGAGATGGTTATCTTCTCCCTGAGTGCTCCCCTGGTCTTTACTCTGTGTGTGTGTGTCTCAGTGTATCCTTGTGTCCAAATTTCCTCCTTTAGGATACCAATTAGATCAGATTCAGGTCCGCCCGAATGGCCCCATTGTAACTGTATCTGTTATGGTTTGGATGAAGTGTCCCTCCAAAGCTCATTGGTTGGAAGCATGGTCCCCAATACTGTAGGGTCCAGAGGTGGGGCTTTGATTGAATCATGAGGAGTCTGACCTCATCAGTGAATTAATCCACTTGATAAGTTAATCCATCAGTAACTGAATGGGCTACTGGGAAGTGAGACCTAGTTGGAGGAAGTGGGTTACTTAGGGGGTGCTCTGCAAGGGTTTACTTCTCTCTGGCCCCTTCCTCCTCGCCCCCTCCTTCCCAGTTGCCATGAGCTGAGAAACTTTTCTCCACTATGCCCTTCCACCATGCTGTTTCTGCCTTGGAGCTAACCAACCATAGACTGAGCCTCTGAAAACATGAGCCAAATAAAACTTTCCTCCTCTCAGTTATTCTTATCAGGCATTTTGCCACAGTGACAAAGCTGACTAACATACTACCTCTTAGAATGTCTGTATCTGAATACAGTCACACTCTAAGGCACCCAAGCAGACACACATCCAAGTCGAGGAAATCATGTCTTCCTTTGTGCTATTTTTGAACTAACCTCTCTTATGACATTTATCAAACTTCCCAGCAATTCCTTGTCTCTTAGGAAAAACTTCAGGGTAGGAATGAAGTCATCTGTATTCTCAACCCTAGCTGAGTACATGGTGCCTACCAGGTGCTCCAACTTTGTGTGATTTTATCTCTGTGTGCACTTATGTATACATATGTACACATGCACGTGTGTGACATGTAACAACATTAAAGTTTTTCTAGCTTGTATGCCAATATCTTAGTCAGTTGTGAGCTCCCTGGCGGGGCTTCTCCCTTATCACTTCACCCCCAGGTCCAGACTCTTTCTCCATGGTCTTATCACCAGTCTGTGACTCTTGATCTCTTGAGTGGATGGAGTCAGGCACATAGGACTGGTATCTGAGAAGCCTTGGTCTGGAGTCCCACAATCATTGACTATGTGTTGGGTGTCCAAGGGGGACAAAAAAAGTCCCTCTCTACTAGAGAAGGAATCATATAGTCACTAAGAAAAGAAAAAAAAAATCAGGTCTCCATAAGGAAAAGTCTCCTGCCCACTCTTGGATCTTTTTCTTCAGTTAATTCTTGTTGGCTTCCATCATTATCAGTAAATAACTAAAAGAGTTTAATGAGTTAACGTGAAAGATCACTGTTGAGACGGAAACGACTTGCTTGAGAGATCAAGCTTAGGTTGGAGGTCAGTGTTGGCCAGTAGAACACAGTTGATCCAGGCAGGGATGGGGTGGGGAGACTAGCTGAACTTTCAGGTTCCTTCTATGAGGACAGAGTTGCCTCTTCTAGTCGATAGTTCTGGCTTTCCCTTCTCTCTTTTCCAAATGAGAAACAAAAATCAGGAAGAAGGGTTCCTTGAAAATGTCTAACTCCCGAGGGAAAGAGACACATGTTATTCTCCACACGGTCATGCCCAGCAACCAGGAACAGGCACTGGGGAAGGAAAAGTGAGGCCAGGAGCAGAAAGACCACTCACACTTCTTAAGCAGCCTCCAACGCTCCAGATGGGATAGAAAAAGGAGATGTTCTTTCCTAGGAGTGGAGCAAGCTGCACTGCACAAAAGTTTCAAAAAGGAAGCAAAAGAGCTGCAGTCTCTATTCAGTTTTCCTTGCATTATTGTGAAAACAAAGTCATCTTCTGTGCAGTCTGAACAACGGCTCTCCAAGACGTCCACCTCCTAATTCCCACTAGCTCTGAATGTTATGTTATGAGGCAAAAGAAACTTTTGCATGTGATTCTTTAAGGATTTTGAGATGGGGAGATGATGCTGGATTATTGGGGTGGGCCCGATGTAATCACAAAAGCCCTATGAGAGGCAATTTGAATGCAGCCACATGATGACAGCCGAGCCAGGGACAGAAGATGCTTCTTAAAGATAAAGGATGGTGGTCATAAACCTTGGAATATACGTACACTCTTCAGCAGATAACAGCTGGCATTGCGTATTGCTGGGAGGATTAAATGATGTAATATGTGTGATCGTAATCATGCAATAAATGTTCACTATTATCCTTGCATCTCTTAGAAGTGCACCGTTCAACATGACCATTAAATGGTTGAGATGTGGTTCTTCTGACTTGAGGCATGCTGTCAGTATAAAATCCACATCACATTTTGAAGGTTGACTGTGATGGTTAGTATCAGTTGTCAACTTGACTGGATTGAAAGACACCTAGAAATTTGGTAAATCACACTTCCGGGTGTGTTGGTGAGGGTGTTTCCAGAGCAGACTGGCATGTGGCTCAGCAGTCTGAGCAGGAGTTACTCGCCCGGAATGTGGGCCTCACCAGCCAGTAGGCTGGAGACCTGAATGGGCCAAAGAGTGGGAGGGAGCCTGGGCTCCTGCACATGCTTATTATTCTAGTGGCTTTTGCTGATGCCACACCAGAGTTCTCCAATCTCCAGATTATTTAGCCCTTGAGGGTGTGCATGCATCAGCTATTCTCTGGGGGGTTTCCAGGTGGCATCATTGGTTCCTCTTGTCCTGAGGTTCCAATTTCTTGGACTGAGCAGCAGCTGGTTCCCCCCACCTCTCAAGTCGGCCCCCAGTCACTGTGGGACTGTCCAGTCTCTGATCATCCTGTAATCCAATCTGTTTAATCCCTCTTATAATTATATACACATTCTATTGGTTCAACTTCTTTTTTTAATTTTTAAGAGTTTATTTGAGCAAACAGTGATTCATGAATCAGTCTGCACCAAATCTGCACCAAACCAAAGGTGGTTTCCAACTACACTGATTGGTTCAACTTCTTTATAGATTCCTAAAACCCTTGGCCAAAAAAAAAAAAAAAAAAAAAGGTGAAATAGTTCAGTAACTTCAATATTGATTACAAGTTGAAATGATATTTTGGATGTATCTGATTAAAAAGAGTACATTATTAAAATTAAATTAAACCTGTTTCCTTTTATTAAATGTGGCTACTAAAAAAGTTTAAATTATGTGTATGACCCACATCATTTTCTATTAGACGGAGCTCCCTGGGTCTCTAACTACTTGCTGAATGAAGCAGAATGGAGACAAGTGGGTATGTGTTCCAAGAGTGGCATAACACACTGACTTCTTGTTTCAATTTTTGTTGGTGTTCAATAATTATATATAATAGTGAGATTCATTGTTACACATTTGTATATGCCCACAATATGACAGTGTGATTTGGCCAATTTCCTTCCCCAGTACCTCTCTTTCCCTCCCTTCCTCCCTCTACCTGGTCCCCTTCCTCTACTCCACCGATTTCAACTCTATTTTCATGAGATTCCCACATACACACCTTTTTTCCTTTTGCCTCTCTAGCTTCAGCTTATGAAGGAAAATATATGACCCTTGATTTCCTGAGTTTGGCTTATTTTGTTTAAAATAATGCTCTCAAGTTCCATCCATCTTCCTGCAAATGACTTAATTTCATTCTTCTTTATGGCTGAGTAAAATTCCATTGTGCATATGTACCACATTTTCTTTATCCATTTATCTGTTGATGGACACCTAGGCTGGTTCCATAATTGGGCTATTGTGAACTGAGCTGCTATAATAAACATGGGTCTGCTTTTGTCACTATAGATAGTATGCTGACTTTAATTTGACATAAATCAAATTATATTGTTATAGTGAGTGCATGTATAAATATATAAGTACAAATCCTATAATTTAATAAATATTGAAGAATGGGATAGCTATGTCATATGGCAGTCTCATTCCTAGTCTTTTGAGGAAACTCCATATTGATTTACATAGTGGTTGTAATAATTTACAATCACACCCAGGAATGGAAGAGTGTTTCTTTCCCCCCATTCCCTCTCCACCATTTCTATTCTTGATGGCTGTCATTTTAACTGGAGTGAAATAAAACCCAGTGTAGTTTTAATTAGCATTTCCTTAAGTGCTAAAAATGTTGAACATTTTTTCATATATTTGTTGGCCATTTGTATTTCTTCCTGCTTAATTCATTAGTCCACTTATTGATTGGGCTTTTTGGTTTCGGTTGTTTTTTTTTTTTTTTTTTTTTTTTAGTTTTGTGGGTTTTGTTTGTTTGTTTAGTTCTTTATGTATTCTGGGTATTAATCCTCTGTCAATAGAGTAGCTAGCATAGATTTCTTTTTACCATTCTGTAGATTCTCTCGTCGCACTCTAATTATTTTCGTCTTTGGGATTATTTTGTTTGTCTGTCTGTTGTTATTTGGTTTGGCCTCACACACTAACTTCTTTACTCAGGGCCCTGGCACTCACTGGCTCCTCTTCCAGGTGTTTCTATGATGTTGTCCAAGGACCACTTCTGGAAGCACCCTGAATTATTCACTGACAGTTACAATTAAACCAAGAGAATAAATTCAGTTGCCTCAAACACAGTACAGTCCCTGCACCAACCAGAAGGAAGTAATTGCTTTCCTTCTCTTTTAAGTATCCAGAGAGTTCAGTGTACCAAACTCCTGCATCCAGACTCATCAGGCACCTGGGCCTTCTATGCCATAGACAATTCATACTTTTAATCCCTGCCATCTGCCCCCAGAATGATTTCCCAACAATCTGCCCCCAAAATGATTGCCCAACAATCTGCCACAGTGCTCAAGAGTCATCCACTATTTTTGTGACACTTTGAAATAGGACATTTAATTTTGTCTGGAAGCTGTGCACAGGCTGGGTGTTGGGCATCAGGAGCCTCAGGAACTCAGCCTGATTTCATTTCTTCTTTGGCCCTGCCCATCTAGTCTCTTTGCAAGAGTGGCCTCTGGGCATTTCTTCCCCGACATGGGCTTTATTCAGCTATCTCCTTGCCTCTCCTTAGAACCTGGGGCAGCCTGAGAGATGTATTTTCACTTGGTCTCTGGGCCATGGTGGTCTGCTGCCACCCATCACCCACAGAGAACGTCTGCACCTTGGGGCAAGAAGTTTAGACCAAGGGATGTCAGCAAGGTGAGCACATTTGGCTACACACCTGACACCAGAGACGCTGTTAGTAAGTGTTATGGTTTGGATATGAGTAGTACCCCAAAGACTCCTGTATTAATGCAGGAATGTTCAGAGGTAGAATGATTGGATTATGAGAGGCCTGTCTCAAGCAATCCGTGGGTTGTGTGTGGACTGTCATGCATCGCAGCCTAACTGAATAGGGAAATCTGGTGTCTGGGAACTTCCAGTGGACATTTCCTCTGGTTGACTGCCCAGAGACATTGTGAGCCCTATCCAAGGTCTTCCATGTCCCACTCAGCACCCGAGATGGGATGACCTGCTGCAGCTGCACAGCCCCTCTGAGATGGGTGTGACCAGCCAAGATGCCAATCAACCTGCTGACTGCAAGACTTCAGGAAGCAACACTCCACCCTTGAAACTTTACCCCTGCCTTTGAAGTAGCCCCTGAAATAAACCACTGGAGCCATTTTCTAATTGTCTAGCTCCAGCTTCTGTGCGGACTGGATCTCTCAGGGCTCCACCTTTTTGAAACTATCTTTCTGACTTTGTCTTTTGTTCTTCACTAATTATTCTAGACTTTCATTTCCCAGGAGGCTTATCCCTCCAAGCAGGCAAGAATTCCTTGGCGATGTGCTGGCCATCCCGCTATACCTGACCTAATCAGTCCATCCTAGTTTAAATGAACTGACTTGGTGGTTACTGCAGGCAGTTGAGGGGTGGGTGGAGGAGAAGGGTCAGTGGACATGCCCTGCAAGGGTGCCCCTTCCCCTTCTACCTCTCTCTCTCTCTCTCTCTCTCTCTCTCTCTCTCTCTCTCTCTCTCTCCTTCCATGAGCTGAGCAGCTTTCCTTCCCTGGGCCCTTCCCCCATGATGCTGCCTCACCTGTGCACAGAGCAATGGAGCCATTCACCTATGAGACCTCTGAAATCGTGAACCTCAAATAAACTTTCCCTCCTCTAAGTCTGGTGTTCTGGTCACAGCAACAAAAAAAGCTAACTAAAACAGTAAGAAAGCTGATATTTTTACAGCCATCTTCTAACTTTTGAGACTCTCACTTGGTGAGTTTAGAATTCAAGCAGGGAAAAAAGACATGCTTCATTGATGCCCTAAAAATCTCAGCATTACCATTATCAGACACAGGAAGGTCATGTCCAGGGTTTTCTGCCGGACCCAGGTTTCAGCAGCTGTACCTAGTGAAGATAGCTGTGAAGAGCTGGTTAAGCTGATCTCCCCAGGATCCAACTCTACCCTTTTATTCTGTTTTAGAAGGCTGTCTTTAAGACTCTGTAAGCCGTGTGTTGTAGCGCACGCCTGTAATCCCAGTGGCTCAGGAGGCTGAGGCAGGAGGATGGTGAGTTCAAAGCCAGCCTCAGCAAAAGCAAGGTGCTAAGCAACTCAGTGAGACCCTGTCTCTAAATAAGATACAAAATAGGGCTGGGGATGTGGCTCAGTGGTCGAGTGGCCTCCCAAAACAAAGACTCTGCAAAGCATGATTCTCCATTGCCAGCTTGCTTGTGGTTGAATTCTGCCAAGAGAGATGCTAGAGAAAGGCGAGGTGGAGGAGGGAGAAGAGTCTTCAAACCTGCTTTTCCTGGCAGATAGGCGGGGACGTGGCCCTTCATCCCTGAGGCAGATTGGTTTCCGTCACCAGCTTCTGTCAGCTCTCCCAGAATGAGCTACATCTGGGACTTACCCACACCAGCCAGGTCGCCCCCTCCTCAGAGGCCTGAGTTCTGAGAGGACCCTCCTAAAGGGACTAAAGGGACCTAAGTCTGGGGGTTTTTTTGTTTTTGTTTTTTGGTCCAATAATTAGTTTCCTACATAAAACATTTTCTGTTGAGATACCTAGTGTGGTTGCTGTTTTCCTGGCCAGGCCCTGACTACTATGAGAGGTTAAAGTCTGTGATGCACAGACACTCAGGGTGACCCTCATAATTCCTGTCCCTTGGTGTCCATGCCCCCTCCAGTCCCCTCCTTTTGAGCGGAGGCAGGAAAATGTGGCAAAGAGGAAGGGACTTTGCAGACATAACGAAGGTCCCAAAGCAGTTAGTTGACTCTGAGTTTATAAAATGGAAAATTATCTGGGACAGGCCTGACGTAATCAGGTGAAAATTCATAAAGGAGAATCAGGCCCTCTCTGATGTCCAAGAGATTCTCCTTGCTGGCTTGAGGAAGTGGCAGCCCTTTTGAGGAGGCCCCAGGGCAAAAGAACTGAGCATGTCCTCAAAGACCTGGGAACAGCCTTCAGCTGACATCCGGCAAAGCAGTGGAGCTCTCAGTCACACACCCAGGAGGAAATGAATCTGGCCAACAATCTGAATGAGCTGGGAAACACAGTTTCCCCCAGTGAAGCCTCCTGATGTAAATGAAGCCCTGCAGAAACCTAAGCAGAGAAGTCACCAAGCCTCTCCCAGACTCCTGACCCCGTGAAGCTGCAAGTTAAGTGTGTGTTTTGTTGTAAACGGCTCCGTGTGTGATAAGTTGTCATGCAGTGGTGGAAAACCAATACAACATCTAAAAGGCAAGGCATGGTACGAGGCAAATTAAACATAATGTTAAAATTACCCATGAAATTCCCAGGGAAGCTGACATTGACAGTCCAACACAGCTGGGCTCTTTCTTCTAGATTAGAGCGTATGGTACCAGTTGAAGTAGGTGGCTTTCATTTAGGGACCATGTGGTTCAAAACTACATGTGTTTTTAAACATTAGACTCACACTCAGCATATCAAGATATCACACAAGAAAACTGAGATTTCTGAAGATGAAAGCAGATTTGTGTCTCTGTCTCACCCACATTCTGTAATATATACTCATTGAAAAGAATGACAGGAGGGAAATCCCTTACTATTTAAAATATCCTCTTGTTAAGCATATAATTGGGTTTACTTAAGTCGAACAAAGAGGTGATTCTTCCTTATTTGAGTTTTTGTGTTTGCTTTTTTAAAATTAATAAGACATTTGTAATAAATGTTGAGGAAGATTCTTCTTTAATATATCTAGTTTAAGCCAGACGCATGGCACTCACCTGTAATCTCAGTGACTTGGGACAATAAAGCAGGAGGATTGAAAGTCTGAGGCTTGCCTTAAGCAATTTAGCAAGACCCTGTCTCAAAATTTAAAAACGACCACAAAAGGACTGGGCATGTACAGTTGTCAAGTACTCAGTACAAAAAAGGAAAACAATACGTGTGTGTAGTTTAGCCAAGGATATATATATTAAGTTCATCGATAAGAGAAATGAAAAATTCTCTCAGCAGTTGCCATTGGAGGTCCGAGGAGCTCCCAGAGAGGGGACCTTGACTCAGGACAAATGGGGTTCTTGATTCAGGACAAAGTGGGTTTTTGGCTTTAAGGAGTTGGAAAATCATTTCAGCACAATGACACAGACAAGCAGAGGCATTTCAAGGACGAACGGGAGGCATCTCCAGAGAGAGGCCGCAAGGCGTTAGCAGGAGTCGGGTGGGATGGGGTGGGGTTAATATTTACAGAGGGAGGGTTGCTAGGGGCGGGCCTAGAGGTGGAGCCAGGACCGAGTTACCCTATTTCCCTGTGTGAGTGATTGGCCCTCGCCTTAATTTCTGCAGGCAAAGGTGTTGCCCGAGGACGGGGGTTGGGTTGATCAGAAGAGGTAACTTGGGCGTTTCCTGAGCATTTCAACGGTTTGAGGGAGCACTTCTCTTGAAATTCCATTTTTTCCTTTTCTCCAGCCCCAAGTTCCTATCTCCAAGTTAGCTGCAACAGAGCATAAATACTTCTTTTGGTCTTTGTTTAAAAGATGGCAACAAAAGGATTGGGGACAGATTCTCTACCTCTGGTCCACAAAAAGAACAATAATTCGTACTAAGTGAGATCAGCATAGATGTGTCACGAAAAAATGATTTGAGAGTTGGAACTAGGCAGGAGATTTCTACACTTTTTTCCCCCTCTGTGGTACTGGGGATTGGACCCAGGGGTGCTGTAACCAATTAGCAACAACCCAAACCCTTTTTCATTTTTCTTTTGAAACAGGGTCCCCCCAAAAGTTGCCCAGGCTGACCTCAAAGTTGTGATTCTCCTGCCTCAGCCTCTCCAGCAGCTGAGATTACAGGCCTGCACCACCAGATCCAGCTATCATGTATGTTTTGTTTTTTCAATGAAATGCTGGGCTTGATTTTTACGGTCCAGGTTGTTTTACAATACTGTCGAAACACAAGTATCTTTTAAACTTGTAGCTTTTTTTTTTTTTTTTTAACTTGTAGCTTTTTGTTCAATAAAGTATAAACTAATGTCTGCCCAATGGAACAGATAACCTCAAAGATTACAGTCTGCAGTCTATTACCCATAATACACATAACACTTCAACCAGATCTCACCAAGTTGCGCAGCCTTGAAGTTTCAATCCTCCAACCTGCCATGCTTCCCAAGTCCCTGCGGTTACCTCTGTTCGCTGCTAACCCAGCAATTTTAAATTAACATTTATTCATTATTAAATTGCACATCTTTATCTTATATATTCCATTTTTCAAGTGCTCTTTGAGCCAATTTTAGCATCTTACAAGTTCCCATACTAATGAATGAGTTATTGAATAAAACTTTTGATATGGTTTATTTTGTATTTGCATGAGAGTCATACTTTTACCTTTTTTGAAAATTATGTTTTAGGGCTGGCGATGTGGCTCAAGCGGTAGCGTGCTTGCCTGGCATGCATGCGGCCCCGGGTTCGATCCTCAGTACCACATACTAAAAAATGAATAACTAAAAAATGAATATTAAAAAAATTCTCTCTCTCTCTCTCTCTCTCTCTCTCTCTCTCTCTCTCTCTCCCCCTCTCTCCCTAAGGAAAAAGAAAAAGAAAAAGAAAAAGAAAATTATGTTTTAGCCAATGTCCAAAGCAGAGTGCCAACTACATGCCAGAAACTTCCGTGTCTTTGGCTAGGTGACATTCAGCTGGGACTAGGCTAATGAATAAACTCCAGTGTGATTTTCATCTCTCGTCCTTGAGGAAGCTTGACTTCCCATCTTCCCCTAGCCCTGCAGTGACAACCGTAGAAGACAGAGTCTGAGACATCCCCAATTTGCCTCTGGTGGCAAAGGCAGGCCTTAGGGCAGTGTGGAAAGGGTCCAGATGGAAACTTTTTCAACACAGCAGCATAGCAGGCTTCATGAGAAACTGGGCAGAAAAGGCCCACGGCAGGAGCATGTACTGACCCAAAGTAGCAGTGACAATAAAGGACCTTGTTCCAACACAACATGACTCATCTTTAATTTCTATATGGCACCACCATCAAAGAGGTTGGGTTGGAACTGGTCTAGTCCAATCCCCACAGGCTAAATAGCAAATAATTTTTTAAAGTATTTGCAAGCATACTAAAAGCAAATTTCCATCTTTTCTAAGTATAAGAATCTCCAGTTCTCCTATTCCAGATAGGTATTCTGTAATTCAATTCTGGCATGAACTAGCCAGAGTTGGTGTCAGATTCCCCAGAGTTAAGGGTTCAGTCCCACAAGACTGCCCTCCCTTCAGACACCATCATAAGTATTAGGTCCCCAGATTAAACACACTTTTGTATGAGTTGTCTACAAAGTTAGAGTTTCCTCAACTCTCCTACTTCAGGTTCAATAGTTTGCCAGAATGGCGTACAGAATTCAAGGTGCATGTTACTCAACCCTTACCCGTTCATTATGAAGATACAAATGAACAAGCAAATGAAGGGGTCTATAAGGTAAAGTCCAGAAAGGTCCTGAACACAGGAACTTCTGTCCCCATGGAGTTCAGATGTATCACCCTCCTGGCTCATGAATGTGTTCACCAACTTGGAAGCTCTTTGACCCCTTATATAAGGATTTTTAAAGGAGGTTTCATTATATAGGCATGATGGATGAAATCACTGGCTATTGGTGATGAACCTAAATCTCCAGCCCTTCTTTCCTCCCTGGAGGTTGGTGGTGGGAACTGGAACTGACAGTTCCAGGCTTTTATTCAAGGCTTGGTCTTTCTGGTGACCAGCCACTGTCCTGAAGCAATCTAGGGGTCCCTGCCAAAAGTCACCGCCTTTAGCATAAATACAGATATGACCAAAAGAACAAAATTTGTTCCCATCACTCAGAAAAGCCCATGTGTTTTAGGAACTTTGTACAGGAACTGGGGACAAGGACAAAAAAAAAATTTTCATTATATCACACCAACAGATACAGACAGATTCATCAGAAAGTCAAATGTAATCACTGTGATAATATATCTAAATGTTATATTCCTGTATTAAATGACAGTTTCATATTTGATCCAACTATAGTTTCCATAAGAGGCATATCTAAAACAAAGTGACTCAGTATGTTTAAAATTTTTTTAAATGGCCCTGTGTGATAGATAGCACATGCATTTAATGCTACTTGGGAGGGTTCCAAGTTCAAAGGATCACAAGTTCAAGGCCAACCTGGGCAACCTAGCAAGACCCTGCCTCAAAATGAAATAAAAACAGCTTTTAATGGTTGGGTATTTAACTTAATGGCAGAGCTCTTGCTTAGCATGTATGAGACCACAGAGCCACAAAAAGTAAAAATAATAATAATAATAAAAAGATGAGGCTAGGGTGTAACTCAGTGGTAGAACATGTACTTAGCATGTGCAAGGACCTGGGTTTGATCCCAAGCACCAAAAATTAAATTAAATTTAAAAGATGGGTAAAAGCATATTAATCAGGCAAGAATTAAAATCCTAAATCATTGAACAAAATTAATACCAGGCATGTGGTGTGGACCTGTAATCTCAGTGACTCAGGAGATTGAGGCAGGAGGATTGCAAATTCAAGGCCAGCCTGGGCAATTTAATGAGACCCTGTCTCAAAATAAAAAAAAAAAAAAAATAAGAATGGTCTGAGGATGTATCTCAGTGGCAAAGCATTCTGGGTTCCATCCCCAGTATTCCCCCCATGTCCCCTCAAAAAAAGAAAAAAGAAAAAAATCAATTAAATATTAAACCATTAAAAACCTTAAATATATTTTAAATCCAGAAATTACACATGACTACACTGTATACCACAATGCAGTAAGTCCATAAATGGATATATGTATAAACACACACAAACACACACACACACACACACACACACACACACACACAAATATATGAAATGAGTCCAACTACTTGGTTTGAAAACACTTTTCAGAATAATCCATGGATCAAAAAGGAATCCAAAACTGCAATTTGCAGAAGGCTAGGACAACAATAATAATCAAAATACCACATATCAACATCACAAGGAGACAGTGGAATCTATAATCAGAAGCAACCTCGAAGTGTTCAATCAAAATAGTAATTAACATTTGTTGAGCACTCACAGTGTTTCAGACACAGTGCGAGCACTTTTATCAGTAGTTTCTCAGTCTCCATAACCCACCTGAACTGCTTTACTTATTATTATCAAATTAAAAGCCATGCAAATATTATAAAGTAAGCCTTTAACTGAAAAAGTTAAAAAGAGCATCGTTAAATTAAAGCTTCAAAAGGAGAAGAAACACATTTATAAAGTTAAAAAGATAAAACCAATTGAACTCCATCAAAAGAAAACTGATAAACCCCAGAGGATGTAATGTGGCAGAAGCTGCGGAATCCTTCATCACTTTGTCATCTTCCAAAAGAATTCTAGTGTCAATATGCAATTTTTTGTTTCTTTTTTGTGCAATTGCTTTTTCTCAGGCTGTGGGAGTCCCTTCTGCCTGTGCCTACCGCAAGTTTTAAGTGCTAGGGAGTGAACACCCTGATGCTCTGAACTCCATTTACCTCCTTGCTCCGTAACTGCCAACCTGTGGTATCAGGCAGGAGTGGTGTATAATTACCCACTTCTCATCCCCTGCAGGAGACCACTCTAAGCCATGCTTTATTCCCCAGTAGCTTCCAGGGTCCGGTCCCAGTCCCCACAGTGGAGGCTGTCTTCCAACCCCTAGGTCACCTCCCTGTGATCCTCCTGCACCAACCAAATTAACCACTGGAACTCAAATCCTTATCACAGGGGACTAAAACTGCATGTATAAAGATTAAATTTTTTAAATATTTCTATGTAAGAAAACTTTATGGGGCTGGGGTTGTGGCTCAGCGGTAGAGCACTCGCCTGGCATGTGTGAAACATTGGGTTTGATCCTCAGCACCACATCAAAATAAATAAGTAAAAATAAAGGTATTGTGTCCATCTATAAGAACAACAACAACAAAATTAAAAAGAAAACTTTATACCAACTTATAGGAAAAATCTTAATAAAATATAAAGATATAGGAAAACACAAATATCAAAATTGATTCAAGAAAATGTAGAAGGTTTGGGATAAATTGGAATCCATTGACAAAGAATTGCATTCTCCAAAGATTTCATATATGTGTATTTTTTTTTTCAAGCCAACAGCCAGTTGTTAAAGCTAACAAAAAAGGAGACTCTCTAATATTAATAGTAGATGAAAATAGATTTCCAAGTCATAAATCTGACTAAAATAGCACCCAAAAAAAAAAAGAAAATTACAGACCAACCTGACTTATGAATATAGATGCAAAAATCCTGAATAAAATATTAGCCAATTAAATGCAGCAGTGTGATAAAAGAATAATGCACTGTGATCAAGTAGGTTTATTTTTATAAGAACACAAGTAAGAACCAAAATTAGAATTTCTATTAATATGATATTACCCACAAGAAGAAAAAGAATAACTTAAGAGACACTAACAATGTTTTAAGAAAGAAAAACCTAAATAATCGGGAGATGAAAATAGACTTATTTAATATGAGAAGGAACACCCACCTCAAACCAATAGGCAATATTGTATTTAAAGGAAAACTTTAGAGATATTTGCAGTAAAAGAAGGAATAAGATAACAAATGGTCACTACTGCCACTGTTATATAATATTGTCACAGTCGTTTTAGTGCTCAACAATAAGACAGAAATGTATAGCTAGGAATATAATAGAAATACAGATGATGTACTCCTATCAGAATAGAAGTAGAATAAATGTGAAGCTATCAGGAAAAAGGTCTTAATTGCAGTTGACACAATTGCCTATCTTTAAAATCCAAGAATAGTGTAAAAATAAACAAAGACCAAACCAAAGCAAAACAGACCATCCAGTCTCAGCTTGCTAGTAGCAGGGGATCCGCCATCATCACTTGCATTTGGCAGTCTGAGGCAGACAGTGAGTAGGGAAGATTTATAGTGGGGTGTTAGGGTGGGAAAGATTTTATGTGTGCTCTCTGCAATATACTGAATGTTTGTACCCCCTCTCTCCCAATTTCACAAGTTGAGACCCTAATCTCAGTGTGATGGTATCTGAAGTGGAGCCTTTGGGAAGTAATTAGATTATGAGGATGGAGCCCTTGTGAATGATACTGGTGCTCTTATGTGAGGCCCAAGACCTCCCTCACCCTCCTTCTGCCAAGTGAGGATAGGAGAAGTCAGCAGTCCAAAACCAGACAGAGCCCAACTGTGATGGCATCCTGATCTCAGACCTCCGATCTCTGGATGAGAAATAAAAGTTTTTTGATTGTGATCCACCTAGGATGGTACTTTGTTAAAACCCCTGAATGAAAACACTTTGATAAATTGCTGTCATGGGGTAGCTGGAAATGAGCTAACTAGAAGTATCCTATGTGATTGATTTGGGAAGCATATCTGACTTTCTCTGGTTGGTCCTAAATTGGAAGCAGGGGCAAAAATTGGGAACCTGGCCATCATTAACAAAGTCCTGACTTTTCTGGGCTAGTGACCGCAGAGGTACTGGTTTGATTTCCTGGGCTGTTTACCACAAAGCTTGCTGGTGGTAGCCCTATTGTCATGTGTGGTCTGGCATTGCCTATTAGTATATTCGGTTTCTTAATATCAACCAAAAATAAAAACAATTACAAAATAAAGTAATGCAATAGAGTTGTAACCCAGATTTCTGTCATCAGAATAGCCTCAAGTCATTTGAAGTGCTAGGGATTGAACTCAGGGCCTTGTGCATGCAAGGCAAGCACTCTACCAACTGAGCTATATCCTCAGCCTACTTCAAGCCATTTTTGATGATAGAGTGCTTGCCTTGTATACCTGAGGGTCCTGGGTTCCAACCCACAGGACCACCACCAAAAAAAAAAAAAAAAAAAAACAGAAGATTAAAGAGTTGAATGTAAAAAAGTAATAATAAATGAACTAGTCAAAAATATCAAATCTTGGGTTTGGAAATCTATTTTAAACAATGACACCAAATATAGAATCCATAAAAAGAACACTTAGATTAGCTGGGCATTGGGTACACCTGAAATGCCAGCAATTTGGGGGGCTGAGACAAGAGGATCACAAGTTCAAGAAGAGTCTCAGGAACTTAGTGAAAGTCTGTCTCAAAATTTAAAAAAATAATAATAAAAACAGGCTAGAGATCTAGCCCAGTAGTAGAGAGACCCTGGATTCAATCCCCAGTTCCTTAAAAAAGGGTGGGGGCAGTGTTCAACCTCACAAGTCAGGACTCAGAAATTAAAATAAAATGATCGAATTCTATTTTTTAAACTGTAAACTGAAAGCTATGAAATGATTAAATTATCCAGTCTTAGAAAGACATTTGGCTGGTTGATGTGAAATTGCTATCACTTTGGGGAAAGACAATTGATAATGCCGGAGAAATGTTCTAAATGTGTCACTGTCCTTTATAGTTCCATTTGTAGGATTCATACTTTCTGAGGACCACTAGAAATGTTTCTAAATTCTAATGTCCTCTGAAAGGCAGAAGCAGCTACAATCCTGAGGGGAGGGGGAGCAGGGGGGAGAAAATATAGATCTCTTTTCCTTTATACTTCCTATTTACATATGCATATGGTTAGGGAAAAAAAGGCTCCTAAATATTAACAACAGTTTATTCTGATTGGATTTCTTTGTGCTGATATGGTTTTTCTCCAAGTCTTCCAAAATGAGTACATACTAATTTTACATTTATGAAAAACTGTTCTTGAAGCAAGGAGGTATAACAACAACAACAACAACAAATCATTCTTTGCTATAAAATTTTACAAGTCAAATGTAAATACCTTTCACTTTATCGGTCTCTTTCATTCCAGTTCTCATTGATAAACTTAGAAGAAAAAGCAGGTTTATAAACAGCTACCATTAAAATCTTAAGTATGTATGTCAAAGATGTCAATGGGCAAAGATGAAATAAAAAAGCAACTCTTTACTAATGTGCAACACTGAGACTTAGGTTCCAAATGTGGATGAAGTCTATCTTGGATTTACACCATGTATTTCCTGGATTTATACCATGGATAGCTTTTCAGTGGTGTTCAATCAAACTGTTGGACGTTTGGCCAGATTCATAGCCCATGAATTTTAACTAGAGATAAAATTTGATAAAACCTATCAATCTCTATGTTTAGTTTTCCAAGAATATTTATGTCAGCCATTTATCTACATAAAATATGAAAAAGGACCATAGACTCTTAGATTGAGATCAAATATGTAGGAGATGTACACACTCTGGCGGAAGAATGTAGGTAGGTTGAATGGTGAACCTCCAAAACTCATGTCAAGAAGGAACCTCAGAATGTGCCCTAATTTGAAAATAACGTCTTTGCAGATGACATTGACTAAGTTCTCTATTTATTGTGAATTTAGAGAGAATCTGCCCAAGATATAGCAGAATGAGTGGTTAATTGGCAGGAGAGACTATTGCATAGAAGATGAAGTTCTTTTTGGAGTGCTCCTCCTCATTGAGACAAGGCTTTGGGAAGCTGTTGGGGGACAAGCAGAGAGAGAAAAAAGGAGACAGTGACATTTTTGTTAGTGTAACTGAATTGGAGAAATGATCACTTAAGCCTAGGTCTGGGAGTCATTTAATTCATTCAGTACGATATTCCTTTAAAGAGGAGAGCAAGAGAGGCCAACTGCACAGCCTCAGCAGCTCTTCCCCACTGGATGGAAAAGACAGAGGCCTCTGAAATCAGAATTGATGGGTGACTAAGAAGAATCCCACGCACCAGGAAGTAGTCTGGGGGGTGTCAGTAAAGGGAGAGGTGTGCAGATGTTTGAATGGTCTGAACACTGAACTCACCACTTCCGGTCCAAGTAGAACAAGACCATAGTGAGTGTCAACTTGAAATATGAAGCCACGGGTGCATGAATCTGAACCATCCATCCCAACCCCAGCCTTGTCTGTCTCTGAAGAAAAATTGCAAATAACTCAGAGCTAGAGCTGTTTTCATATTCAATACATTCTGCATGGAAAGTATTCAATTCATAAATGATTATAATGCAAAACCTTCTCCACCTTGAGAGAGGCAGACACTGGTGGCCTCAGAAACAGGCAGACAATGTGCCTGGATTTGTTGAGAAAACTCTCAGCCCAAGGAGAGGTTTACACCAGATTGACCAATTCAGTGAAGCTACCTGACTAAGGATGATTCCAATCAATTCCCAATTAATGTCACTTGATCATGTGGATGATTGCCTTTGTGGATTATTATCAGTCTAGGGGAGAATTTCTCTGTCAGGTAGGCAGAACATTTGGGAAATGACACTGTGTGTAACCACACAATTTAACTAATAGTATAATCCAAGAGGTTGAAAAGAACATTTCCTAACCAGGAAAACACACACACACACACACACACACACACACACACACACACACACACACAGGAAAGTGAAGTATGATAGCAATGATAACACTATCACTTTGTTTTTATCATCGATTTTAATAGCATCATGCTATTTCTAAAGCACTGAGAGAATGTGAGGCAGAAGGAGAGAAGACCTCTAATTTCTGGACTGGGCAGCTTCTAGGTACCATTCACTGCTGAAAAGGAGGCAGGGGAAGGAACAATTTTGAGGTCATACCGGGGCATGTGGAGGAAATTGAGGGGAGTTGGGTTTGAAATTTAAGTGACATGGGAAGGAATTAACATTTCTTAAGCATCTACCATAACCCAGATTCTGTGCTTGATACTTTCCATTTATTATCTCAGTGACTTTTTGTTTTGTTTATTTATGATACTGAGGACCACTGAGTGACATCCCCAGCCCTATCTACTTATTTACTTATTTATTCTTTCTTTACTTATTTCTGAGACAGTCTCACTAAATTGCCCAGGCTGGCCTTGACTTTGTGATCCTCCTGCCTCAGTCTCCCTAGCAGCTGGGATTATAGGCATGCACCACCACACTTTGTTTATCTCAGTGACTTTTCACAACCAGCCACCCATTGGTGTGTGATTTTGGCGCAAGATCCCACAACCACACATGGGTCATAACTCCATTTCACAAAAAGAAAATCCAGAAGAGTAAAGTCTCTTCCTCAAGGTTACACTGCTGGGAAGTAGAAGAGTGCTCATCCATCCTACCTGTCCTAACCAGCTGAACTCCATGTTCCCAGCTCTGCAAGACAGAATTTCTGAACTTTGCTCTTGCAATATGTACAGGTTCCTGGGGCATAACCCTAGTCAAACCATGGGAAGCCTCTCCCAGACTGAACTATTCTTGCCTATTCTGCTGCCCCAGGGCCAGAGGCCTCATCCCATCCCCCCTTGCCCCTCCTGGTTTTCAACCCAGCCGCCCCCCACCCTAGGTCCCAGGTGAAGACTAACAGGGATACACCTCTAAAAAAATGTGGCACATGCCTTACAGGGACCACATGGAATTGCCTTTTTTTTTTTTTTTTCCCCTTCGTTTAATTGAGACACTGGTTTAAGCTGAGTTCATAGAAAAGTGGAAAGGGAAGACATTTTTCCTGCAAAGTATTAGGAATCAGCTCCCGTGGGGCGTTCAGAGCTGTGACCAGGATGTGACTCCTTAATCTTCTCTTCTTAGCCTCTGGGAGCTCCTCATGTCCTCTTTTGTCCCTGACAAATAGGCTGATGGGGTCCCCAGGATTTCTTCATAATACCAGTCCAGATGGTCGGCAGGGGCCCAGGTAAAATCTTACAGAATTGAAGGACACAGACCTCTAAAGGAAAATAGTGCTATGGTGACCATCTCTTTAGGATGCCCAGAGCCACAGGGACGTGAAAAGGATCTGGAGCAGCCAGGCTTCTGGCCCCCACTCAACCAGGGCTTGGAGGATATGGCCCTGGGAGGAGCAAGAGGTCACATGGAAATCAGGGCCGTGTGGTACCCACATCTTCAGTGTTCACAGGATCAAGCTGTGGCCTTTGGTGGCCTCCGACAGCCTCAGTGGGCCCCATAAGGGCCTGCGCTTTCTGGTTGCACAGCAGCAACGTAGGGGATACTAATCCAGACCCATGGAGAACTTGCCGACCCCAACAGCATTTCCAGGAGAAAAGTGGCTGATCTTCTTCTCTCTTCCCTACAGAGCTTGATTTCCCGAGAGCCGGGTCCTTCAGCAAACAAGATGAAACCAGTGGTCTCCTCATCCCTTCCATTGGCTGGTGTTGAGACCACAGGAAGAGCTTGAGGTCACTTCCAGAGCTGAGTAAGCAGGGCCTTCCACTTCTATTCTCTAGGAGATCCCCAGTTGGGGAAGCACTGGAGTCAACTTCTCCTCCTGTCTTCTGTCATAAGTTTCTGTAACGTCATTCCCATTCCTTTATTACCCCAGATTTTCGGCCCTACTTTAGGCTTTCTCTGCTCCGTCCCCACCCCTTGAATGTCCTCAATCTAGGGGTACCAGCCAGCTTACCCCCCTCCCTTGAGGCTGGAAGAGCAAAAGGTATTGGTAAGCCCTCCATTCTTGAGCCCCCGGACACCTGGAATCTCCAAGACTATAAACAGCACAGACTGTCAGCCCAAGAGGTAGGTGAGAAGCTGAAAGGCTTCAACATTGACCAACTTAGGTCTTATCACTCACTACCCACTAGTAACTGCCTTTTTTTTTTTTTTTTTTTTTTTTTTTTTGGTACCAAGGATTGAACCCAGTGGGATTTAACCATGAGCCACATCCCCATGCTTTAAAAAATATTTTTGTTTCGGGGCTGGGGGTTGTGGCTCAGTGGTAAAGCGCTCGCCTAGCATATGTGAGGCATTGGGTTCGATTCTCGGCACCACATATATAAATTCATTAAATAAAGGTCCCTTGACAACTAAAAAAATATTTTAAAAATATTTTTGTTTTAAGGCAGGGGCTCGCTAATTTGCTTAGGACCTCGCTAAGTTGCTGAGGCTGGTTTCAAACTTGGGATTCTCCTGCCTCAACCTCCCCAGTTAACTGGGATTACAGGCTTGTACCACTGCGCCCAGTCTGGCTGGCAACTGCCTTCTCACAGATCTCCTTGCCTCTGTCTCCCGTCTCCCCAGTTCTCCTGGACTCAGTCTTTGTATAGTTCAGATCTTATTGTGTGTGTATGCATGCACACATGCATGTAAGCTTCTACCCGCCTCCTTTAAGGAAATCTTGAGCACTGTGTGTTGTATGCGTCCTTTCCTGACCTCTCCTTGGCTAACTCCTGCATGCCCTTCAAGACTCACCTTCTGCTCAAGGCCTGCCCAGCCCCTGCACATACCAGTCCAGCTGCTGCCGCATACCTCTGGCCCAGCATTTGTCGCTGTGTGCCAATGGTCTGTTTGCTTTTCGTCTCTCCTACCAGACTTTGAGTTCCTTGAAGGCGGAGACCATAAATATATGGTCCCCAGGCCTGGCTCCACACAGACTGAAAGAGGAAACCATAAATGAACATAGAATGATGTCATAATAACACCTGTCCCTGCAGCCTACTAGAGTCAGCCTGGTGAAGGGACTGACCCACAGGCCAGAGGATAAGGACCGCCTTGCTGTCCCCAGGGCTCGGGGCACCCAGCAGTTAAATAACCAAAGCTTTAATCCCAGGAGCTTAATTTAACATAATGGATGAAGTCTGTTCTCCAAGAAGTGGGTGGACACATGCTCATTCTCATTATTGTCTTGGTGGATAGACACATCTGCCACCGACTTCCACTTCTACTCCACAATGTGTTCCTAGGCCCAGGCTCACGGTTGCCCCCAACTGTTAGGGATGATGCTTAGCCTTATGCCCCCTCAACCTACTGCTCCTCTGGGGTTCCTCTCTCTGGGTCAGGTGACAACTTGGCACCAAAGACCTTGAGGCAGAGCCTCCTAGCCCTACCTCCCACCGTACCCCACAAGTCTCACAGGGATCTATCACTGAATGGGCAGGGCTGCTGGTCCACTACCTAGTGCCACCTGGTGGTCAGAATCGTCACACCATTCCCCCCCAATCCAGCCTCCTTCCCTGGGGGTTTCATTCTGATGTTCATGGGCCTGAGACACTCTGGCCTTCAAGAACTCATTCCTTTATTTAAAAAGAAAAAAAAAATCTTCTATTTTACAGCTGCCCATATATAGACAAATGTAATACAGGCTGGGCTCATGAATACATTCTCATTATTCTCAGTTTTGTGTGTGTTTTTAACACAAAAAGAACTTAAAACATTTTCATGGGCCCCCAAAAGCATCCTGTCCCTCAGTGCTTCCTGTGCTAAGGTGTGTGGCCCGGTGTGACTCACCCAGCACCACAGGGCTCAGGACCCCAGCAAACCTATTTCATGTTGGTACCAAAGCCTGCGCCCTCTGCCGGCGGCAGCAGCAACAGATACCCCAGGCACCATCTGGGTAAAGCCTGGGTTACTTTAAAAAAAAACAAGGAGAAATTTTGATAGCTTCCTCTTTGCCCTGACGACCATGGACAACCTTCAAAATAAGCAGAACACCCTGGGTCTAATCCATCATCCTCGAATTGTTGGTTCCAGGATCCAAAGGTTTTTCTCAGGACCCGGATATTTGAGCACGTGTAGTTGCAATCTTCATCAAATTTCATTTCCTAAAAATAACAATCTGGAAGTCTCAGGAATTCAGGGAAATAGAAGTTATAATTTGCACACAGGTGGGATTTCAGCATAAAGGTAAAACTAAATGAGCGTGGGCCCGCAACACCTTGAATTATTCTTTCGGCTAATAATTTATCAAAGCAATCAACATTATAAGGCCACATATCAGTGGATTCTCATTTCATTGAAGCCTACACAGCTATTCAGCAAAGGTAAATGTTTCCAACCAAAATATTTGCCTAATCAACAAATCTATTAAATAAAGATTAAATAAAGCATTAACTCTGTGGCTGAAAATTTATGAAAATATCTATATTTACTAATTAAATTATGTTTCAAGTGCATTAATACAATCGTCACTTAAGCACATCCATTGAAATTTTACAAATTTGTTCCGGCTTACTTTAGTAAATAGAACAGATAAATTTTAAATTGAAAAATAAATGAACTATTTGGTATGTTAAATTATAAAGAGAAGGATTGTTTTGTATTTCCTTAGTTTGATAAACTCAAATAGAAACATATCAAGTTTCCTCCAGTGGGGAGGGACACACCTGCAAAAGATTAGAAGAAGCATGTCTTGTTTTACATAAATAATTGTATTGTTTGTGAAACTTAATCAGAGAATCAAACCAGTTGGCCTCTTAAGTCCCAGTTCCCACATTTTTTAAAATGAAAGCTTGGACTTGGTCATTTTTAGCTATAAAAATACTTTTATCAAGTGAACCAATCTTAGTAAATGATAACAGTTAATCTTTGTATTTTTACATATCATTTCATTTTCACAACACTGCATGATTAGTGTCCTTAAGTTGCAGTTTCGTCAAGGGAAGAGGAAGCTAAATAACAGACCCAAAACCACCCAAGATAAAGAGTGAACAGAATTCAAACTCAATTCTATTGAACTTCAACTCTTACGTGCTTCAATCTGCAAAGTCCTCTCTGCTTCTCAGAGAAGGAGATTTTGCTGACTGAAAAGGTGGGTGCTCCCCAGAGCCTCAAATCCACTTCTCATCCAAGGAGCTCAGTTTGGAAAATGTACAATTTTTTTTTTTAATTAAAAATAAATTTCAGCTGGGGTTGTGGCTCAGTGGTAGAGTGCCCACCTCGAATGCATGAGGCACTGGGTTGGATCCTTAGCACCACATAAAAACAAAATAATGTGTCCACCTAAAACTAAAGATACATAAATAAATATTTTAAAAAATGAATTTCAGCCAGGCGCAATGGTCGCAGCAACTCTGAAGGCTGAGGCCCTGTCTCAAAATTAAATATAAAAATGGCTAGGAATGTGACTCAGTGGTAAAACGCCTCTGGGTTCATTCCCAAGTACAAAAAAAAAAAAAAAAAAATCAACTGAAATTTGCCTTTTTGAATGGTCAAATAATTTTTTTCAATTTTTTAAATCAAGAGTATAACAATTTTTTTTAAAAAGTCTCATTGTTACCTTGGATCTACCAAACAGATCCAGAGTTTTCCAAGAATCTGTAGGCCCCAAATTTAAAAATTAAAGTAAAATTCACCGAGTAGATAGAATGCACAATAATATGGCATACAGTGACATCTACTGGTAAAATGTGATATTGCAACAAACATCCTTTGGTAGGAAATAAAAAGCTGGTCGGTGCCGAATTCTACTAGTCGTCTCTGGTATAAGTAAAAATGAGTAAAAAAAGAGTTTTCAGACAGAGAAAGCAAAAGGGTGATCTTGGAATCTCCCAGTACCGTTGGAAGTCTCATTCCTAGTCCTGATTTTACCATAATTAGCTGTCTAGACTTGGGTAAGTCATTCAGTCTCAGGAGCCTCATCTCATCTCACACAGGATCATGCCATCTCAGAGGCTTTACAGTTGTGTCCCTGAAAACACTAAGGCCACCTGCAGAGTTCTGCAAGAGAGTCTGGGCTATAGGGTGTGGTTCCTCTTCACACCCCCACATTCACTACATCTCTTTGTCTCTTTTCCTGAACAAATTTTTTGAATAATATTCTGTTTTCAAAAAGAATTCCACAGCATAGTATCAAAAAAAAATACTCTATTTCTAGTGTACAGATATGACCAGCCATATCTTTCTTTTTTTTTTTTTTTTTTTTTTTTTTTTGTGTGTGTGTGTGTGTGTGTGTGTGGTGCTGGGGATTGAACCCAGGGCTTTGTGTATGCAAGGCAAGCACTTTGCCAACTGCGCTATATCCTCAGCCCCCTCATCTACTCATTTCTTAACTAAGCATTTTTGTCCAATCAATTGTGAGGTGTTTTTTTTTTTTTTTAATGAGAACATATCTCCAATTTTGTAATACAAGCCAATGGGAAAGAAAATTCTTTTTATAGTCAATCTTACTGAAGGCATCTTTGCTATAAAACTAGTGTTTCAGGAGTCTCTTGGGAAGAAGTCATGATGGAGCAGAGATCTACTGTCATCACTGTAACAGTGTCGCTCCTCATAGGAATTGAATGAGATTAAGAGACTCTTTTGAGTATCATCTGTTGCACTTAAACAAAGTATATAAGGCTCTGGTGTCCTAACCCAGAAAATATGTTACACATCTCCATATAAGATAGCTACAAATTTCCCATTAAAAGTTCATCTCCACTTAGAAATCAAGTTGCCTGAGCTGGCCGTGGAGGCCCGTGCCTGTAATCTCAGCAATGTGGGAGGATGAGGGAAAACAATTGCAAGTTCAAGGGCAGCCTGGGTAACTTAATAAGACTGTCTCCAAACTTAAAAGGGGGGCTGGGGGGCTGTGGATGTAGCTCAGTGATAAGAGTGTGTCCCTGGGTTCAATCCCCAGTGCCACAAAAAAGAAAAAGAAGGAAGGAAGATATCAGGTTGTCGGATCTTTTAAAAATAAGGGAAAATACACTCCTCAATGATCTGAGTAAGGTAATAATTATAATTTCGAGAATTATTAGTATTGATTAAGCACTTTCTCTGGCCCTGAAACTATTCTAACAGCTTATTTAATCCTCACAACATTCCTGGCAAGTGTGTTCTATTTTTATCAACAGTTTACAGAGGAGGAAAATGAGGCACAGGGGTTACTAAATAATTAAGGAAGTTGCGATTGACCAAGTTAGCAGATTCAAACTTTCTGCCCATGGGGAAGATAAAACAGAGAATCAAAGCCTGGCCTAGTGGAACACGCGTGTAATCCCAGTGGTTTGACAGACTGAAGCTGGAGGACCACCAATTTGAGGCCAATCCAGGCAGGTTAGCCGGGGATGTAACTCAGTGGTAGAACACCCGAGTTCAATCTCCAGTAATAAAACACACACACACACACACACACACACACACACACACACACACACACAGTACCCAATATCTCCAAAGTCTATCTTTTACCCTCAAGGTACTATTTTGGCAATTGAAGAATCCCACCTTCTATACAGAGCCAGAAGTAGTGTGGGCAGTGCCTAAATATTGTCTAGCACTGTATGTAATAAGGAAAAGGAAATAGAGTCGGGTTCTTTCCACCTATCTCTGTTTCTTAGCATCCTGCACAATCTGTCTTATTGCAACCAAAAGTTTCAGTACCCAATATTTAAAACGTTATTAAATCAGAGGTGTCCTTCTGCTCAGATTGGGTGATGGTATTGGCAAAGTGGTGGGAGTTTCAAGACTCCAGCAGGCTTAAAAGAATCAAAGAGTTCTTTTACTGTTCCCTTTTTTCTCCATCTAAAAAAATCCAAGAAACACTTGATTGTAATGTGAACAGTTTTCAGATCTGACTGAAGAGAGAATTTTCTTTTCAAATATTTGATTATACCTACCCTACCCTACCCTACCTTACCTACCCTACCCTACCCCACTCTGTCCCTAAGACAAGAAGCCACCTCAGACCACAGTCAAGTCCCAAGGGCATGATTGATTAACTCTCAAAGGAAAAGCGTCCAGACCTTTCAATTCTCCTCCCAATAATAAGGATGATGAGCTTGAAACTCTCAATCATAATTCACTGGCCATCTTAGACCTACTGCAAAGACAGGTCTGCTCTTGATAGATACATCACGTGGCAAGCAAAGAACAAAGCGTCTTTCTCAGAGGAATTTCAAAATCACTATGTCTTTTCTTCCCTTCCTGTAATATGTATAATTTATCTTCTCTTGGAAAGGTACATACAACTGCAATTTACTTAAGGACAATAAGCAAAGTTACGATCTGCTAATCTCTTTTGTTTCCTAGGAGAAAGGAAAAAAATCTAAACTTGGCATCCTTTGTACTTAAGGAGACTTCAGGTCCATTAAGGGGGAATTTAACTAGAGATTTCCAAAAAGGAAAGACATTCCTGATTTGTCAGGCCCTTAAGACAATAAAAAATATCTTTATGATCCTAAGACAGTCCCATCCTTGAAACACTGACTAAAAAGCTTTAGGTGACATTGAACAAATGGCACATATTTCAGGACTCCAGGATTAGAGAGATATACTCCCCTTGGCAGCAAAAGAAAACGCCAGTCTCAGGATTTCTAGAAAGAGAGGACATTAAGGACATTGTTCAACCGCCCATCTGATGTATCTTCCCTTCGACAACATACTTGGAATGGCCAGCCTCCCTTTCTGTTGCCCAGAGGGTAAGAGGAAAAGATTGTCTTATTTGACATCAGAAATAAGTGCTTGTCCCCCAGATGATTATAAATCCCAGGTAGCATTCAGGTAATTTCCCTTGCAACCAACCAAGTAGTCTGGGATTTTCTCAAGATAGGAACTGGGAAACAGAAGCTGCCCATCTATTTCTATTTCTTCCTTCCTCACCAGACTCTGAGAGACAGCATGAATGCACACAAGACCCACTCTCCAATTTGAGAGTCAAAGTAATTTAAATAGATCAGATTTTCAGCCCAAAGTGACAATCTGAGTCAATGCATTTAACACTTTCCTTTCATGATTCCCAGCTGACATGGCCTATGAGATAGTAGAGGACAAACTCTCTGTGCTTCAGTGTGACAGGGGCGAGAGATGAGTGTGGGTCACAAGGAGGTGACCCTCATTTTGTGGAGGGTGGGACCAAGTTCAAACCCTAACGTTGTCTTGATAAGGCAGGTGACAGGTGCTGGGGTTCTCAAGGAGGACCAGGCGGTCTAAGCATGGAGAGTGAGCAGAGAAATCGATGAAGTGTGTTCTTGGCAAGAGCTGTCATGGCCCCCAGAGGGGGACTGCTGCTTGGTGGGCAGCTATGACAACCACAGAGGGAGCCCTGCGACCAGAGGTGAGGCCACCTACCCAACACTTCTAATTACAGTGAAGAAAATAGAAAACTCGTTTCCAAGATTAAGAGAATCCCCATCCATTCCTGTGTTGGACAAGTACCGACTTTCCATTGTTAAGGATGAGAAAATGACCAGATCAAGAAATAAAGGAGATGATGTGAGAGTGTCTGGATTTGTGTGTGTGTGTGTGTGTGTGTGTGTGTGTGTGTGTTGCTTTGAATTGAACCCAGGGCTTTGTGCATGCGAGGAAAGCACTCTACCACCTGAGCTGTATCCCCAGACCAATTCATCTGAATTTACTCTAGAAAACATTGAATGGCAAAGATCTTTTTCAACAATGGCCTAGAGCCATTCAGGTGGAAAACAAAACAAAATAAACTGTTTACACTGAAAAATGACAGACTTCTCTTCTGCAACCTTAAATGTCAAACAGATGATA
Organism: Callospermophilus lateralis; assembly: GCF_048772815.1. Taxonomy (NCBI): domain Eukaryota; kingdom Metazoa; phylum Chordata; class Mammalia; order Rodentia; family Sciuridae; genus Callospermophilus; species Callospermophilus lateralis. The sequence continues at coordinate 12,100,218 of NC_135311.1, forward strand.
AATCTATGCAATGGAAAATGATACAGCAGTGAAAATGAGTGTGACTGAGTTGCATGCATCAGCAAGAATAGTATGCATGTGATACCGGCAAAAGAAATTTCATAAAAACACATATACAGGTTGGGGCTGTCGCTCAGTGGTGAAGTATAAATAGGTAAATCGAGTCAGGTCAGATAAGTCAGACCCATTTTGAGTCAGGCTGAGTCAGAGACTGTCCCCTGAGGGATTGAAATGTTTATTCCTTCAGAGCCCTTCCTCCACCCTTATGAGAACCAGCCCCAGTTCCAACCTGTAGCTAAGGTAACCGTTCCCAGGAATTGCCCCTCCCTGCAGGGAGCTATAAAGTTGTTAATTAATGTGTCCTGGGCTGCACCATCCTGCCCTTCCCCCTTCAGCCCACCAATTTCCCACCTTTATTTAGGCTGTCCCACCAAGCATTCCTGGGCCTAGTCACCTATGCAGGAAGGAGAAAGATGGGGGAAGAGGGCAGGAGAACAAAAGAAGCCTAGGACAAGTACCTCACCTCTTGGGGTACCAGCTGTGGCCCCCTTCTCCCTCCTGGGAGAAGTCTATTACCCCTTTTTAATAAACCCTGCTTTATATGCTTGCCTCGGTGTGCTTCTCTAATGTTCAAACTTCAACATTGCCTAGCATGCTTGACACCCTAGGGTTCAATTCCCAGTACCACAAAAACATTCTTTTTTTTTTTTTGCGGGGGGGGGGGGGGTGCTGGGGATTGAACCCAGGGCTTTGTGCATGCTAGGCAAGTACTCTACCAACTGAGCTATTTCCCCAGCCTCACAAAAACAAATAACATAAATGTATATATATATATATATATATAGTGTGATCCTTTTTTATTGGTTCTTTTTAGTTATATATGATAGTAGAGTTCGTTTTGATAAAATTATACATGCATAGGATATATCTTATTCCAATTAGGGCCCTAATCTTGCAGATGTACACGATGGTAGGATTCACTGTGGTATATTCATTCATATGTGTACATAGGAAAGTTATCGCCCACAGGTTGATGGATTCAGGGTCACTCCCTGTGAACTGGGCTGGAACAAAAAGACCACATAAACACAGCAATACCTTTTTAAGGGGTCAGGGACGGCTCTGAGACCTCAGGTGTCAGCTCCCATGCTGGACAGGAAGGGTAGAGAGGGAGTCAAGAGGCAAGAGAGCGAGCGCAACCCGAACCCCTGTTTTTATTTAGAGGATAGACATTCGATAGAAAATTCCATCCCAATAAGTCAAGGATTGTGTTACAACAAACAGGGGGTGTAGGGTGACGCCCAGTCCCAGAGCTGCACTTCCTTGCCCAGCGAAGGTGAGGCCCATCTGCCTCCTACTGATGCCAGTTCCACACCCCCATTACTCAAGGCTAAGAGAGGACCGTGCTCAACTCCTGTTCAGGGCGGCCCCCTTCAGAAAGTTATGTCAGATTCTTTACATGTAAAAATCAAAACACCATTATTGTTAAGGGATACAAATCTAAAGAGCTAAAACCACAAACAAACAGTGAGATTATACTAACTCAAAATTCAGTATAGTGGTTTTTCTTGGGGAAGGACAGGGATGCAATTGGAAACAATGTTTAGGCATTGCTGATGTTGTTTTGATCTGGCAGGTAACTGCATGGGGCTATTACCTGACCTTTAAACTACATAAGTGCATATTGTTACCGCTGTTTACCAGTGACAAGTCCTTGCTTCCCCGAAGGCTGAAGTATAACACCAGTGAAGCACCTGAGGCAAGGGTAGAGTGGAAAGTGGAAGGCTTTATTAAAGGACAGCAGAAAAGACCCCCCTCTCCAGGAAGAAGGGCACCCAAAAGGCGGAATCCATGGAAAAAGGAGGTCTCCCCTTTTTTATATCTAAGGTCTTCTCTTGTCCTCCCACATTCCTGTCCTTTATTTCCCTCTATCCTGCAGTGATGGCGGATGCAGGTGGGAAGGCCAAAAGGTGATGGGTAGAAGGAGTGATCTGGGCAGGAAGGGCTTGGGGTGGTTTGATTAGCACCTCCCTGTTTTGCTGGGAGCTACTGCATTAACAGTTCTTTAGGATGGGTCCGGGGCTTTGGGAACATTAACATTTCAATTTCCCCAGGTAGTGTTCTGGTTTCTTGCGCTCAGATCCGACTCCATCTTCTTTATGGACTCCATTTTCTTTATCATACTCTATATTAGACCCAACTTACCTAACTACATTAACTACCTATCTTTAAATCTGGCTTCAATATCATAAGCTGTTTTATAAATATAATGTTTCACATTAAAAATTGTTTTTAAATTCAAGTAGAGAATAAATAAAAATAATATCTATTAGAGTTCTCCAGAGACTCAGAGCCAAGAGGATATAGATATACAAAAAGATTTATTATGAGGAATTGGTTCACACAATTATGGAGTTGGAGAAATTCTACAACCTGCCTTCTGCAAGCTTTTTTCCTGGAGGCCCAGAAAGTCACTGACATACTTCTAGTCCAAGTTTAAAGGCCTGAGAACTAGGAGAGCCAATGGCGTAAGTCTCAGTCTGAACCCAAATGCCAGAGAACCAAGAGTGTTGATGTGGAAGGGCAGGAGAAGACAGGTGCTCCAGCATCAGGTCCGCAGCTCAGTTGTGCCAGGGCAGTGGGAGAGGTTTCAGAGAGACTAAAGAAAATACCCAGAGTCTGCATATGAGGGATAAAGCCTTTCTGAGAAATGATTATGGAAAAAGTCCAGTGGCAATAGGATGAGCAGATAGCACTTCTTTCCCTCAATGTGCTTGGCCAAGTGCCCAGTGGGCGCTAACTGAAGAATTGATACACGTCCTTCCCACAGTGCCCTCAGTTCTGCTCCAGTCACCACTGAGAGGGGTTTTATACATTAGGCTATAGCAATAGTGACATCATCAGCATTAGCTTGCATAGCTTGCTTGTGTGACCAGCATCCCAAGGAGCAACTGTCCTAGTACATATGCAAGACAGTAGCTTGTACACATGCAAGAAAGTATAATACTAACTTGCCCTAGTTCCTAGTATGCATAGGAGAAAACCAGTGTCCTCCAAGACATATGTATCTGGACTTTGCAGCCCACATTTCTTCTAACTGTTCCCTTGATCTGGCTAGGCTTTGGAGAATGGAAAGGAAAGGAAGCATTCAGAGACATGAGGTTTTACTTCCCCCCTGTTATGCTCGAATTCGGGACCCCCAAAAGACCACCAGAGACCAAGATCGATGTAAGCAGCAAAGAGGTGTTTATTGCGAGCTAGCTCGGTCCTCCGTGCGCACACAGAAACCGGTGACGCTGAGATTCCCCGAGCCCAGGGTTTGCAGCAGTTTTATACACTCTCTGGGGAAGGCAGGGATTTCACATACATCATAGCATCTCTTAGAAAATCATCACACACCACGGGAAAATCATAATACAACTCTAAAACATGATTAGCACATTCACTGGCGGAACAAGTTGAGTAGGGGTGATTGGTTAGTACAAGAGGAGGATTCCTTTGAACTGATTGGTTTAGGCCACGAGGGGTGTACGTGCTGAAGTACATGGTTTCCCAACATGTTATCAACCACCATAAACTACTGCAAGGGTCATCTGGCATTCCAGATATTTTTCCTGTCTCAAGCTCATTGGTGGTTGCTAGGGGTTGCTAAGGGTCCCCACCTAGCCTGACTGAGTCAGGGACACCTGGCTCCGCAGACCTCTCCTGTTATTTGTAGATAAACAACTCAGCAGGGTGGGAATGTGCCTAGGAGTGCTCTGTGGGTCTTTTCAAGGACAAGGGTCACGCCCCCTTGAGGTAGACGCTGGTTTCTCACCCCCTTTCTTCTTTCTTTCTTTCTTTCTTTTTTTTTTTTTTTGTATTTTTTAAGTTGTTGATAGACCTTTATTTTTATTTATTTATATGGGTTGCTGAGAATCGAACCCAGTGCCTCACACAGGCCAGGCAAGTGCGCTACCGCTGAGTCCCATCCCCAGCCCACTTCCCCCTTTTCTTAAGGGTGAGACACCCAGCTCAAGAGAGAAAATTAATTTACCCTGTCTCCACTTTTTTTCCTATTCAGACCCTCAATAAATTGGTCGGTGCCTGCCACATTGAAAGGAGGATCTTAGTCTATTGATTCAAATACTAATCTTCTGGAAATAATGAGAATTACAATACATATACATTATATAATATATATCATGAGGATTATAATATTATACATACAAAATATTATATATATAAATTAACATTTTAAAGACTGTATCAGCTAATACAGTTAAAAAAATTAAACATATGGGGCTGGGTTGTGGCTCAATGGTAGAGCACTTGCCTAGTATGTGTGAGGCCCTGGGTTCGAGTCTCAGTACCGCATATAAATAAAATAAATGTCCATTTACAACTAAAATAATTATATTTATATATATATATATATATATATATATATATATATATATAAAATTAAACATAGATTAAACAAGAATTTTAGATGATGTATATTCAAGAAAAAAATGGGAAATCACAATAGGTAGGGGGGGAATTACAATAAACATACCTCACAGAAAGAAATGCAAATTTCCTGTTTTTAAAAGAAAATTAGATTAATAGTGTAGATTATGTAGGCATTATTAGGATTTATAATAAAAATATACATGTGGCTTAGCATTAGAAAATCTCTTATTATAAAGTTTGATCCACATCATGTACAAAGGCAAGAATGGATCCTAATTGGAATAAGTTATAGTCCATGTATGTATAATATGTCAAAATACACTCTACTGTCATGTATATCTAAAAAGAACAAATAAAATATTTAAAAAATAAAGTTTGAAATTTAAAGAAAAATTGCAGTATCATTATATTGAAGTCATTTGATCTGATCAAACTCAATATATTACTGATATTAATTTCAAAAAATATCAGTGAACTATAACAAGCATAAGTTTTTGACACAATGAAAAATGCTTATTTCATACTCAAAAGCCAAACACAAAGGGATTTCTATTAAAATCAGGTACAATATCAAGGTGTCTACTAGCATGACCATTATTCAAAGTGATTAGGAATCTTTAGCCAAGTGTAATAAGAAAGAAAAAAAGAACGAGGAAGTGTACAAATTGAAAAAGAGAGGACAGGTTTATAATTTTTGCATGATGATACAGTTTCTTGAAAACTCAGGGAAGGGCTGGGATGTGAATCAGCAGCAAAGCATTTGCCTCATATTCACAAAGTCCTGGGTTTGATCCCCAGTTCCAAAACAAGAAAGAATTAAAAAAATAAAAAGAAGAATCCCATCAAATATAATAATAATAAGATGATGATTAAGTAAACTCAGGAAAACTAATGCCAAAACAGTCATTATTAATTAGAGAAATCTCATAATGTGTCCAGCTGCAATATGAATACATAAAACATAATAGCAATGGTTTTGACCTTAAAAGCCTGGGAGACGCGATAAGGGGGGGCAGGCAGACAATAAAAATGAATGAAGTACATGGGTGGGGGAATTCCCTGGACTATCGGAAGCAACCGGTTCCCAACTCCTGCACATTTTTATCAATTAGGATTGTGACCCAGTTGCTGGGTATTCTTCATAAGGATTTGTAAAACTAGATTATTTGTATAAAATTTCCTGATTTTTATAAGCAACCAATTCAAAAATTACTTGAATCAAATATATTCATAGGCTAGAAACGGCCATGGGCCTCCAGGGTGTAGCTTTGATCAGTACTTCATTACATGTACTTTACTATAAAGCTAATCTGCAAATATAATGCAGAGAAATGTAAAATGAAGCAAAATTAGTTAACTTTTGAATAGTGGGTTGTTTGAAAGAAATAAAACTAAATTTCTACATGGTATCATATCCAATAAAGTCCACAGATAAAGATTTAAAAGTAAGAAATGCAATTAAATAAGCTTTAGAAAAAATACATATGTATCTGTAAATATTTATATAATCTTGGGTTAGGAAATGCTGTTTAAAAGTGACAAGAGGCCAGGCGCGGAGGCAGTGGCAGACACCTGTAATCCCAGTGGCTTGGGAGGCTGAGGTGGGAGGATGAAGATTTCAAAGCCAGCCTCAGCAAAAATGAGGCACTAAGCAATTCAGTGAGACCCTGTCTCTAAATAAAATACAAAATAGGGTTGGGGATGTGGCTCAGTGGTCAACTGCCCCTGAGTCTGAGGAGTCTCCCCTACCCCCCAAAAAATACAGAAATTATTAAAGGAAAAACTGATCTTAATTATACATTTTTTAGCCCTTTGAAGTCAAAATATAAAAGCCTAAAGGCAGGCTAGGAAAAATATTTACATAAAATATTTAAAACATTAGGGTTAATGTACCTTATATCCAGAAAATGGTCTTAAAAATCAATAAAATCATCTCCAGTGAATATTGAGTACAGAAGGTAGCAAAGCCAGTCATAAAATAAGAAATGCCAACGTCCAATGATTATACTGTTCAACCTCACAGCTAAGGAAAGAAATCCAATCAAAATTTTCCCTATTAACTTGAAGAAGATTTTTTTTTTTTAAGATTATTTTTCAGGTCCAACGTTAACAAATGCATTTCTCCTTCCTTCCTTCCTTCCTTCCTTCCTTCCTTCCTTCCTCCCTCCCTCCCTCCCTCCCTCCCTCTCTCTCTCTCTCTCTCTCTCTCTCTTGATTGAACTCAGGGGCAGTCAACCCACATCCTCAGCCCTATTTTGTATTTTATTAGAGACAGGGTCTCATTGAGTTGCTTAGCGTCTAGCTGAATTGCTGAGATCGAACCTCCTGCCTTGGCCTCCAGAGTCACCAGGATTACCGGCATGAGCCACCACGCCCAGCCACACAAATGCATTTCTTGACAGTAAGAGTATAACACAATCTGTAGAACAATTTGCCAATGTTTGTCAGAACCCTTTGATTCAGCAGGTCTATTTCTAAAGGTTTAGTCTAAGGAAATAAAAATATATACAAAAATTCAGTTGCCACGATGTTATTGATATACCAGCAGAACATAAAAACAAAAACAAAAACAAAAAAACTGGAAACAAGGCAAATACTGAGAGATAATTAGCCAAATAGTACATTCATACTGTGAAATTCTTGGCAGTCTGAAGAAAATCTTGAAGACTTATTGAAAAATATTCACAATATATTGCTAAGGTTTTTTTTTTTTTAAGTTTATTTTAAATTAAAATGAATGATTCCAAACTCTACAGTGTATGTGATCTTTATGTGTCTATATGAGTCTGGAAAGCTATACTCTGAGGTATGGTGTCAGTGTCTCTGGATTGTGGACTTACAGTTAATGTGCTTCAAATTTCCTTTTTAAAATTTTTCTTTTTTTATAATGGATTTATTGTTTTGATAACAAAAGGGAAATTTTTATTTTGACTTGAAAAATAAAGTCCTCAAGGACTAATTGATTACTATAGTTATGTAGCCTCATTAGGTGGAACTAGGTAGAATTCATAGGGAAATTGGTACACGGTATGCAATTAGCAGGCCTCCCTTTCTACTCATGTTTTGCTTAGACTGCATTCAAAATGAATTCATATGTTAAATGCTCATGAAGAGAACCACTCCAGAAATATGCAAAATACCATAAGAGAGCTGAAGCAGGCTTTAGTTTAACACTACTCAAAATTAAATTTTTATGGCAAATAATCCACAAGGTGGATTCTCTGCATGGGGTTTATTAGAGTAGGCTCTAAGAACCTAGTTTTATCCATGGCCACTTAATATACTTAACTGATCTTATACAAATATTTACAGGCCCAAAGAGATTTATTGGCAGACTTGGCCTTCCCTCCGGGCTCAGTTAACAGTGAATTCCTGCCAACCCCTCAAATACACAGAAAGAGAAGCCAAAAAGATTTTGCCAATGATGTAAGCAAGGAAGTCTAGATCTGCAAAAGGTGTGGCATTTACTACATGAAGATGAGAGTACATTCATAAACAAGAATGCAAATGTTCAAAATAAGCTAAGTATAACATATAGAAATTATACATCTCACATTAAAATGAGAAATTACAAATTTGTCCTTTACTGCCCAGACAGACTTCCTAATGTTGGATTGTCCAGAGCTCAGACTTAGGTATCATCCCAAGCAATCTCAGCCAGGCTCTTGCTTTTGAGTGACATCTATAATTTGGTGACTCCCAGATGTGTACTAAGATAGCTAACATCTCAAGCTTGACAGGATCAATTCCAAACTCTATATTCCTCCACTAATCTACTCCTTCTATCAGTCCTCAAAGTGCAGTAATGGACATTATTATCCATCTAGTTGCCTGAGCCAAAAGCCTAGGATTCATTTTGGATTTTCTTTTTCTTCTGCCTCACACCAAATCCATCAGCAAATCTGGTCAGTTCTCTCTCCAAAATACAAAAATGTATTGCTGAATTCACTCACTTAAGACCATCTCTACTACTATTACTCAGATTTAAGCCACCTACTGAGTTTCCAGAGTACTTTTTATACCCTTTTTTTTTTTTTTTTTTGGTGGTGGTACTGGGGATTGAACCCATGTCCTTGTGCATGCTAGGCAAGCACTCTACCAACTGAACTAAATCCCCAGCCCCAGAGTATTTTTTAAAAGGATAATCTATGTGCAATTTTTTAAAAGCGTATTTTCTCTTTCCAGTGACTTTCTACTGCACATAGAAAAACAATAACAACAAAATAACAACTCCTCACTCCTTGTAAATTGCTCTCTAGCAGCAAGGGACTTTTTTTCTGTTTCTGGGATGCCAAGTTCATCCTCTCTGAGATCCGCTGCACTTCGTTTCCTATGTCTGAAAGGTTCCTGGCTATTCTCCTATCTCAACTCTGTTAATTGGTTTTAAAAATAGTAAGAAATTAAGAAAACACATTGAGAGCATGCAGCGTGTAACAGGCAACTGAAGACTTGAGGGCCGGGGTACTTATCTCCCACTATTTTCAAAATAGGACACATGTGCTAAACCAGTAATGATAATGACTGTGGTCAAAATCAACTGAAGTGATTCTATGGCTCATGAGTTCCTCTTCCCTGGGACTAGTTTCAACAGTTAACTTCCTCTTGGAAATTTAAAACCCAGAGACCAGAAGTCACCTGCTGTGGAATTCCTCAAACTGCCTGATTTCTTGCCTCACCAGATTCCCCTGGTCAGCTCCTTTTTTGGAGTTTATGAACTGTCCAATATTCTTTAAATTAGTTCTTTAGCTAAAATTGGTTTCTGTAACTTGTGACTGAAAAAAAAACTTAAAAAGAGGTCCATCTTAATTACCTGGTTGTCCTCCTAGAATTCAGACCCATGAACTCTCACTGAGGTCTGTTGACTATTCCTGGGTATCTGTGGATCTCAATTCAACAATGATGTTGGTATACATGGGGCAATTTAATATGCACATATGCACACGTGCATCTAAGCACATGCACAAACACACTTTTCTCCTCTCCCGCCCCATGCATTCTAAGTCTCTTGTACTTTTCTCCAGTATCCTTCAGGCTGGATTTCTGTTCTACCTTGATGTTTGCTCACAGTACATGTTTCCACCAATATGCCAGGCTCCCAATTTTTATGAGAAAATAGTGAATTATATCTGCATACACGAAGGGGTCCTGTACATGCACCATCAATAAATCTGAGCTTTGAAAAGGAATCCTCTTTCACCTAGAAGGAGCTTACTTCTGTTGTCTTTCCTGGGTTTTCTTCTATTTCATTATCCTAGGTAGCTGTATCTACTCATCAGGGCAAGAGCAACAATTTTGGAGGTCAAAGATCCCTTTGATGAAGGCTACAGGCATTTCCCATAGGAAAAAGATGTACACACACACACACACACACACACACACGCACGCACACACACACACACACACACACACAATTTTGCATAAAAACAGGGTTCTTGGGCTTCTGATTAAGAATCATTTAACTGAGTGTATTAGCCTATTTTTCATTGTTATAACAAAATAATAGAGGCAGGCTAACTTTATAAAGAAAAGAGGTTTATTTAGCTCTCAGAGCATTGTGTTAGCCTTGCCTCAGTCTGGTGAGGACCCTTTTGGTGCTGAGAGAGGGAGATGACAGAAAAGCCAGAGGGGCTGTGGGTGCCACAGACCCTCCCAAAGACAAGCTCCCAGTGATCTAAGAATCCTTCCCTAGGCTCCAATTCCTAAGGGCCCACCACCTCTCATCACTACACTGAGGACCAAGCCTCCAAGACATGAACCTTTGGGGGTGGAGGACAAACAACATCCAAACCATAGCACTTCTGTGACCACTCGCCCTCCCATGCAGACACCACCATTAATTCTCACCCTTCTCTGGCAATAACTCCTCCAAGCTTCTGCTCAGAGACATTGATAAAATGAACCTCATTCCTCCCTCCTAGGGTTCATTTTGCTGAGAAAGAAAAACACAAAGCATCCCCAACAATTAGAGGCAGTTACAAGTAGGAGTCATTAAACACTTCCCCTATTAGGACACTTCCCCAGGACAAACACTTCCTAATTTCCTAGATTAGCTCACCTTGCACAGGATACATTTGAATTGTTCTCCTTTATGAGGAGGCATTCTTGGACTCCCGGCTGAGATGAAGAAACAGCGGGCCTATTAGCAGCACCCGTCCCAAGAATTTCTCAGGTGGGAAGATTATCATAGTGATTAATCTCATCTCCTTTTTGTTGTCAATTTCAGAGGGTGACATTTTTGGCCTTGTTCCCAGATTCTACAGATGTCAATTGGAAACCAGCAGCTTCTTGTGTACTATTTCTACCTTCTAATTAGAAAAGAGGTTTGAAAATGTTGGAGCTTTCTGGCTTGCCTCCCCCAAGCTAAATTAGAGTCTACAGGGGAAGAGAAAGAGGAAAAAGAAGAAAGATGGAAAGAAGAAAGACTCAGTAGATAGGATTAAAAAAAAAAAGGCATAAAATTGAAGACAGGTCAACAACTGAACAGAATAGTCCATTTTTTCCCCTACCAATGCCAGTGGCTCACAAGACATATCCAGCTCAGTCTGACTCCCTGAGGGCTCATGGATGCATTTATTTTGTTTGATTACTTGCTTTTCATTAGAGTCAACATGGTTTAGAGCAGAATTCCAAAGCAATAGACTAAATGTTTGTTTCCTTCCTAAAAATCATATGTTGAAACCTAACCCCCACGTGTGGTGATAGGAGGTAGGGGTATTG